>NC_141696.1:450789599-452026374 GCF_964263255.1 Lissotriton vulgaris | reverse complement strand
GGTAAAATGGGAGTGGGACGCGACTTATTTAAACTTGTTATGCATCTATATCAGGATCTAATTGTTAGTGTCCGATATGGCCCTTCAGGTCAATGCTCCCCCACATAAGAACAACTAGTGGCGTTAGGCAGGGGTGCATTTTGGTCCATTTATTTCTGCTATAAGTCAACGGTATTAGTAATCATTTAATAGAACATAGCAAAGATGTACCTTGTATGGGCCAAAAGTCCATCCCCATTTTATTATACATGGATGATGCAGTTCTGATTGCGGGTACCGCAGATCATTTTTAGTTCCTTTTAGAATTGGAGGACCAGGATCTTAAAGTAAATTTCTCAAAGTCTGAGCATTTAAACAAAGTCTTTTAAAATGGGGGACTCTGTCTTATGAAAGGAATGTTTTTTTGAGTATCTAGCGATTATCTAGGCATCTTGTTTAACCAGTCACTAAGCTGGACCTGTCTTAACATTTAGATGCCAGACTTTTAACCGGAACATTAAAGATATTTTTAGATTCGCCTGTAAGCTCCCAAATAAATCAATTTCAGAAATGCTGCTTTCATACAGGAACAAGCGTATTTCAGCTGGGGTATATGGTGCTGGTCTCTGGGGGTACAATCAGGTCGATATTTTACAACGCACAAAATAATATATTTTTACCTAGGCTTCTTTTAGTCCCAGGGGGCACAGCTAACTTAAAATTCCATGAGGAGGTTAAGATGCCTTACCTGGAAGATTATATTGGATTAGTCCATTTGTAATTAAGGGTTAAAATATGATATGGTCATCTCCAGAGGCTGGGCTGAATAGCTCTTGCATTTCAAGCTCTAATGACTGTAGTGTCAACACGAAAATAACATAAAGGGAGAGAGAGAATATTCGCGTGGATTCGTTCTCCCTTGTTGATATGTATAAACAACAAGAATCCACCAAAAAGTGCCAAGTGTTCCTTACAATGGTGGGGAGCACATAGTGTTTTTAAAATACCCCTCACATGCCAAAAGGACCTTTGGTGTCATTCTTCATCATTGGGGTCTTCGCACCCCTCTACGGGATGTGGTGTGCTTCTACACATGAAGGGGGCACACTCAAGACTACCACCCACTTTGAGCCCGCCGCCAGAAACTGTATTCTTAGATTTGAAAGCTTTCATCCCCGACACCTCCGGGAGAATCTTCCGTATGGCCAATTCATTCGCCTACGGAGAAACTGCACTGATGTGGCTATGTAAAAAACACAGGCAAAGGACCTAAAAACAAAGCTACAACAAAGACAATATCCAGTCCGGATAATAAATTCAGCAATGAAATGGGCTAGGAATACCAATAGAGAGGCCCTTCTGAAGGACAAGGTCCAAACAAATGCAGTTCAAAAGAGACCAATCTGTGTAACCACATACAATGCACACTCGAACGTGGTCTCCAAGATCATCAATAAACATTGGAAAATACTAACCTGCCGGGAACTGGAATTTGAAAAACCTATGTTCGCACACAGACGGGGGAGTAACCTGAAGGACATCTTAGTCCATATCAGTCCAAAAGAGAATCAACAACACACACCGTCACTGCATGGTATACAAGGACATTTTCCATGTGGGAACTGTAGTAGTTGTCACCTCACTAAGAAAAGCAAGCAACTAACATTCAGGAACTGTACAACTTGGGAACAAAGAAAACTGACTAGCTGTAACAGCAAAAACATGATCTATATGATCATTTGCCCCTTTGGACTCGAATATGTGGGGATGACCACCAGAGCAGTCAAAACACGAATGAGTGAGCACAAGAGCAATGTAAGGTGTAAGAAAAGCACCACAAAGATAGCAACACACTTCCTGGAGGTCCAACATTGTGTAAACGACCTCAACTGGACTGTGATTGAACAGCTACAGTCCGATACCGGCCTGTTCCAAAAAAAACAACGCTGGATGTTCCGTTTGGGAACTCAATCACTGGCATTAATGATGACATACCATGGGGCCAACTGAATTAAGAGTGTATTCTGTCAAACCACTCTCCTTTCCTTAATCCACCCTTTAACAACTATACACTAAATGTAGGAATAGTATCCACAGAGCAGTGGCCATAATCTCAACCACCCACCATGAGTGCATTATACGTGCCGGTTATTTATCGATGGTGTAGGAGCTGATACAACCTTTCTCCTATCACTCCTCCTGCTGTGCCTACTGGCATTCATATCGGCACTCAGAGAGCACACTAGCTGTTTTTATGCGCAGTTGTACTGTACAATACGGTTTAACCTCACTGTCTGCAATTAGCTGCCTATGTATCTTAGAGTAACACGAGTGAACAGATCTCTGAATGCATGGCTCCATAGATGCCCGCTCATCTCAGGATACTTACACGAGCGTACACTAAATACTGCGGCGAGAGTCACCTATTTACCTGCACTTCACTGGACTATTATTTAACAATACAAAAGTAAACAAATCTTTTGACACTCAACTTGGAGTTGTCCACCGCAAAGGCCACTTAAACAGTTATACAGATACACAAAACCAAGGAGTATCATATTTTCAGAAATATATTTTCAAAAGGCCCGATGTAGGCACAGTTCATGTTCAAAGAAAAACTCTTCATAGCAGGCTTTGCTTCTTCTTGTTTAATTTTTATTCGTTCTTATTTTCTTCAATCCAAAACAGTCACTTCAAAGGTTGATCATGTATATTATTTTACAGCATTACAGCCTACGCGTTTCGTCCTCACAAGGACATCATCAGGGCTCAAATTAAGTGAGAATTTGTTTATCATGAAACTCTTCCTTAAAAATTAAGTGGTTGATACCGGATGCGACTGTAGGGGTCTCCAGTAACAATAGCTTTTAAATATCTTGTGTCAAAAAAACAGTCAAAATTCTTTCCACGAAGTCCATCCCTTGCTTTGGTAATGTCCAATATGTCATTAATCTTTCTCCGTCTGTAAATATCGGGTTTCATTCGCATCGGTACTCCATGACGACCCGCCTAGTAAAGGTCGACTCTTTTCCCTGCCCAAACTGATTTTGTGACTTCCACTACTATTTATCATAAGTTCCTAATGTTATTTTTTTGTAAAAATTCCATTCTGGCCCATGGATTACACTTTATCTGACCGGAGCCGGAGAGTACGGCCCAGGTGTGGAGAGTATGGCCCAAGCCAGAGATTCCGCCTGACTGCTGGTGTAAAGATATGACTCTTAAAATACATCTGTGAATACCAAAAGTCATAAAGTTAGACTTTTATCTCAGATTGCCTTTGTAACTCGGGCCCTACCAGTGTGGAATAAACAGAAGGAAGATAAGGGTATAAAATAGTGACAACCAAGGAGCTCAGTAATGTAATAGTGTGTGAAAGTGGTATATATGCAACTTTAAAAGTAGTTGGCTGGGCATACACATCTGCAAAGTTTGCGCTATATAAAACTGCTAAAAAATTATATATATATCTAGGTATGATGGTTAACATCTGACTAGCCGGGGGCTTGGGATCTAAACATTTCTTCTTTAATTCAGCATAAAAGAAAAGACCTGGAAATGTGGTCTTCCTTGTCTGTTTCTATAATGGGCAGACCTGCCCTCTTTAAGATGAAAACCCTGTTCCGTTTCCTGTAGCCTCTACAGAATTTCCCCTACATCTGTGGTTCTCACACTTTTTATATCCAGAACCCAATTTCCAAACTGACAAACTTTCATGACCCACCTGTCTTTAATGGAAATGAGGCTGCTAAGTTTTTTATTGTGACTAAAGCCTTGTTTAATAGCGCACTGTCATTTAGAGATAGCAAATTTTCCATTGCAATGGACACTACATTTTCACAAATATACAGTTTTAGTGATAAAACCTTATTGCACACAAATGGGAATGTGTGAAAATCGGATTCCAGTGAATATTTAATATTTGTGCTTCACTGAGTAAAGTGTCTTGATGTGTTTTGATTCTACTAAAGCCATTGATTCATCACACTTCAGAATATTTTTTAAAAAGTGCTTGACTTTTGCTTTCCTAACTTTTGCATGTGTACAGTTCATTTACAGGTATGTACATTTTTTTGTGTGATGCAAAAAACAACATCTTACTGTCTATCCTTTCACACTACCTGTGCACAGGCTAGATTGTCACTAAATTCACTTTACTTTGCTTTCTGTGACTGCAAAGTGAGAAGAGTTTGTAAACACAAATACCCATTAAAAAAAATAAGCAGCAATTTGAAGATATATGACTGACATTTGATATCTGTCTTTGAAGTACAACATATGTGACAAGATAAATACATAATTTAAAGGAATCTTTATTTGTTGCTTGGACTTTCAGGATTCACAAAAAATCGGCTTGCGACCCATTAGTGCATTGTGACCCACAGTTTGGGAAACACTGCCCTACCTTATCTTGAATATGTTTTTCTCCAAAATACAAACATGAAATTCCTCTGGGTAAGCCGGCTTCCTAGAATTGCATTCCAGAAATGTTCCCAGTCTCTTCATGATGGTGGTTAGGGTGTTGCTGATATCTGTATCACTACCACTGGGCCCCACAACTCATTCCAATAAATGACTGGTTGTTTGGGAACAGACAGGATCCAGCTATAACACTACCACTAGACTGTTTGAATGAGCCAGGTATTTTGTACCTAGTGTAAAATGGAGCTACCCCAAGACTGCTTCCACTAATCAGAAAACTGACAATCCTCTGTTGGTAGATATTGTGACGCACCTTAAGTGACTTGGTAGGCTTACGAACCTGATGCTGTGGTGTGGTTCTGGCTGGCACCGGTCATGGGACCTGAACAGGACTTAAACTTTGAGCAATGTCTAGGAATATGACCATATTAAGTAATTCAAACAGCTAACGATAGGATTTGCGTTGCATAAGACTCAAGGCCTTATATACGTGTGCGGTGGCCAGGACCAAATGGTGTGAAAGCCATAAGACAGCCGCCTCTGCTGGGATCCAGATCCTGTGGCAGCGGCTGTGGTGAGAGGGACTGGAAATGGTGCTAATACCGATGCCAGCACCACCAAGCACATTACAACCTGCCTTTCTACCTCCCATTTCATGATGGGGAACCTGCCATGGAAAGGGTGGTGGAAAGGAAGGGAAGGGGGCCCAAGCTGGGCTTCGGGTGAATCTGCCCATGGGGGTGCAAATGTTGTGCCCCCTAGAACAGCACCATTGTGTGAGCACTCTGTGGCAGGCACAACATGGTGCATTCCACGCAGTGCACCCTATGTGGCAGCATTGCTACAGCAATGTCATGCATGCTAGCTGTAATCCTCAGCCAAAGCATGCCCGCCAGCCCAGTTACAACATAATAATTGAACGGGCAAAATACTGTTGGCTTGGTGGTCTTCCTCAGTCCGCCATGGCAGTGGTCCAGATGAAAGGCCCCAAAGTCATAATCAGGCCCTCAGTTCTTTCAGTGCCTGCTGGAAATTAACAAAATGAGTGCTTGGACAAGGTCCCTGCCTGTAATCTGCTGGAATCTAAATTGATAATGGAGTCAATTGGCCGTAAAGGTATCTCCAGAATATATAGGTCCTTGATACTAAACACTATAGAACTATTGATTAAACCAAGAGTCATGTAGGAGCATGACCTGGGAGAATTAGCTCTTGATGTGGGGCAAGAAGCTAAGAAGGCAGCATACACACAAAGCATTCTTCTCAAATCAGAGTCAAATGCTGTTGGAGGCTTGACGGCATTGACGTGACGTGAGCCACCCGGCACACTACAATACTGCATGTCGTCATGTTTTTTTTTTTACATTACAATAAAGTTTAGCTGAAGTTCAAGATTACCTAGAACCTCGTTGTGTGTAGATTAGCTTAATTTCTTCTTGAATATTCTATTGGAGCAGCGAGAAATGACTTCCCATTGTTCTTGGAAATGTCAGGTATTCTGTGAGCTGAAGCAACGCTTATTTTCTTCTGGAAACATTTAGTCCAAGAGACTTGTATTTATCATTACGTATGTTGCACGTTTATTATACAGAGTGTGTGGTGCACCTGCCATCTACTGGTAGCACATTAAATTAATGGTTAGCTGACTATTCAATGTTGGTAAAGCTACTGTGTTTGGAGCAGTTTTGTTTAAAAAAGTTTACGTTTTAAAATTGATCTTTCACAAATGTATTTAACTATGCCCATGTTTATTTGTGAGGTGGGTGTTAGAAGCTTTAGAGGAGAGGGCTATAGTTGATGTGTTTTGGCTTGCCTTTTTCAATTTATGGATCCCTTACTTTGGGATGGGAATGGGTTTTAGTCCCATATCCTCACTTTAGACACTTACCCTTACAAGAGGGTTGTGCAAAGGTTTTTTTTCCTTTTTATGTTTGTTTCCACTTCACACAGAAATGGGTTTTAGTCCCATTTCCTTACTGTAAGGCATGGTACCCTTACATGAAGGTTGGCTTAAGGGGTTTGTTCCCATTCACTCTAGGAATGGGTTTTAGTTCCATCTTCTCACTGTATGCTGCAGTACCCTTACATGCGGGTTAACCTACAGGGTTTTTTGTTACACATAGAATAGATTTTTGTTTTCATTTTTTGCAAGGTTTTTGGTTCCTTGTGTGTGAGCCACCGTGTGCTGCACGTTTGTTTTGTGGCAGTGGGTGTTTTCCCCACCTTTCAATGGGGTTTTGGTTCATTTGGTCCCTTATTTAGGGACAGGAATTTGGGTTTTAGTTCTATTTTTCCACATTTTTGAATGGTCTTTCTCCTTACAAGGGGAGTATTCATATTGTGTTTGTAAATTCTTTTCTTTACTAAAGGAGGAGGATGGGTCATTTGTATGTATCTTTCCTCCTGGTGTGGTTCTTTTCCCTCTTGTGATGTGGTTTCTACTGTTTATCCCTGGGTTATGGACCATTTACTTCTGTGTACATTGTTGTTTAT
Source organism: Lissotriton vulgaris (assembly GCF_964263255.1). Taxonomy (NCBI): domain Eukaryota; kingdom Metazoa; phylum Chordata; class Amphibia; order Caudata; family Salamandridae; genus Lissotriton; species Lissotriton vulgaris. The sequence goes on along the minus strand of NC_141696.1, from coordinate 452,019,480 downwards.
AGTTTTTTTAGTGTTTAGTTTAATTATTCTTCTATTTCATAGGAGAGAGATAATGTAGTATCTTCATGTTGTGTTATTATGTTCTAGCCGCTCAGCCAGTGGGAGTGTTCTGTGTGGAATGTTGGTGTGTGGGACATGAGTAGAATGCTTGAGTGACTGGTATGAGTGGTGACAGTTGGTGGAAGGACTGAGCAGCTAGAAGGCTGCTCCTGATCGGGCTGCTCTACTGAACTTAACCACCTGCTGTACAGGATCTAAGCTCCTTGTTATCTACTTGAATAAACCTACTTAAACTACATCCTACAGGCATGGACTACGTTACTGCACTGTACCATCCCTTTACTTTTGCAGTACTGTTAATCATATATCTCTGCTACTGTCTGTTGGTTGTTACAGCAAATTTATTTTACACTTGAATAACAACTGTTCAATAAATACTTACTGAAACGCCCATACTGTTTATTCTTTGTATCTCTGAGACCGACCGAATGAGCACGAGTGACTGAGCGAAAAGTAGTATATTGTTTCCACGATTCTGAGGGATCAGGGTTGGCATGTTCTGAGGTTGCCAGAAACTAGAAAGATTCTAGTGGCACTGTGAGCTAGCTTATGCAAACAGGCTAACATATCTGTTGGGGGCGCTCTGACCCTGTCTGACACCAAACACACAGTTTATGTTATCCAAATGCGCAGAGACTGTATATGGTATATTTATTTATTTATTTATTTATTTTGTGTACTTGTAGAGCGCAGACCTGTCACCCAGAGGGCATCCTGGCGCTTTGAACTTCGGGGCGGTTGCACTTCTCACTGCTCAAGCAATTTTCGGAAAGAGATGCATTTTCATATAGGAACTACACGACAGCTGACATCTGCAGGGAGCCTGGATGTGGCTGATTCCAGGACCTCCTGTGAGTGCAGAGGGCTGGGAAGCCCTGGGACAACAGTTGGTTTTGGGCTCTCCGCTGTGGGTGCACCAAACTGATAGGTGCAGGAGGTCTCCCTGACTGGCTGTGTCATGCACCAAGGCAGTGTGCTGACTGGCGGCTGGGAGGAGAGGAGGTGCTTGGCTCTGCAGTGGACATTTCAGGAGATAATGGAGGTAAGCGGGGTCCTAGGTGAGAGGTTTGCAGCCTTGGTAGACTCTTTCTTTCCCCCACCCCTTTTTGAGCATACACTGGGGGGGACAAATCACCTTGGTGGGTGCCCTGGGACTCCCAGGGCTTGGTCAGCTGCAATAGAGGCCCCATGGTGTTTCAGGAAGGCTGGGGAGGAGCTGCCTGGATGAACCATGGTAAACTGTGTTACCTGTCTGGAGTGCCCCTGTGGACTCCAAGTCTGCCTCCTGTGGCCCTGTTCTGTTGATTGATGTCTGGGCCCTGTGGCTGGGCTCTGGCTGGTTCCTTGGTTCAAACCTGAGGTCAGCGGTCCCAGTCCCATTTGAGGGTGTTGGGGCACAGGCTTGAAGTCATCGAACGTTTGTCTTTCCCTGCATTGCTGCTGAAACCTGAACCTCGGGTGACAGCGGAGGAGCATTGATTGCTGCGGCCTAAGCAAATAGAGCACTGCCTTGACTCCTTCAAAACTGCTTAATGATTGATGGCTGTGAAACTCAGAGGAGGCATGCAGTGCTTACTGCTCAATTCCCCACTGGACTCAGAAGGCCTTTGGGCTTCTAGTGCGACACTAGAAGTCCTCTTTTCTCCCAATCCCTGAGGATGGATCACCTCCTCCCACTGCAGTGGGTCAATGCACTGGGGAGGTGTGTGCTTGCCGGCACTCCCTGGGACCAGTGGAGTCCACCCCCAGTGAATCAGTGCTGATGGTATGTTGACACCTGGAGCTGCTTATAGCAGGCAGCGAGCAAGCAGAAAGCAGCAGCAACAAGAAGAGAGAGTTAGAGCAAGAACAAAGGCGAGAGGCAAATCCGAGCCCGAGCACATGACCCTCCTAGCTAGCATGGAGCACGGGGGTGTGGTGCCCAATTTTCAATGGCTTCAATCAATTCTGAGGGGTGTTGAGAAGGCGTTTGAGATTCCAGCTCTCCCCTTGCTTGCCCTTCCTACCTCCCCCTCACCTGCTCCTGCTACGGACAAGGAAGCCTTGGTGTTGGAGTCGGTCTTGTAAGTCTGGGACACTCTGATCAGCCTCAGTTAAGCTGTGGCCCTTCTTGACCTCTCCACTGGTAACTAAATCCCCTGGTACCTATTTTCAACAGGCCTAACTCGGCCCTGCTGGACTGCTCCCAGGCCTGCCTCCAGCGGTTCTTCCAACTATTTTAAAATTGCAAAAACAGCATAAACAGCATACTGCTGCCCTTTAGTCACTCTTAGGATCTAAGTGCATATTAGTAGGAAGACGTAAGGCATCCCTAAACAGTAGAATCTCCTAACAATAAGATCTGGGAGAGTTAGGAAAGCTCTAATAAAAACCCTCCAAAAAAAGCTTAAAGACGAAGGCTGCCCACGCATCCTCGGTTGCAGTAGCAATGGCCTTAACTCAATCAGCAACTTCAGAAATACCAGCAACATCACAATTGGGCCAAGACTCGGGACACTAGCTCTAATTTTGGCAATCCTTGTCCCGAGTTCAGTTCTCCCAAGGCTCCCCTACGCATCAAGCCACACAGGGCGCAGTTGTGCATCAGGAAGGCTCAAATCATCAAGGACCTACAGCAACCGCAATCTACTCGTTAAAAAAGATGTCACTGAGAGACTTTTTCAGGAACACTGCAGCAGCCCCAAAGCCAAGACCTAGCTTCTCCGACACATCTTCAGCCTCTTCCTCAATGACGTAAGCCTTAGTTCCGCACCAAAGAGTGGTTCAGCCTATGATTCATGCCACCACTGCTTGGTCAGGCAGTGGATCAGGCAGCTTGTTGTCATCAGGTCCCCCAGCAATGGTCACATTTCCCTCTAAAGAGGTCCCCGACACCGTTCGTTTGTTTCAGGCCTCTGATCAGTTACTTTTCGACTCATTAGTTGCTCACCTTTTTGCAGCACTGGCTTTCCCCCCAACCTCCATCTCGAATGAGGTTTTATCGCCATCCTTTCAGTCAGGTCAGAATCCAAGCCAGTTTTCTCACATAGTAGTCGAGTCCCCAATTCCAATGGATCATCTCACAGGGAGCACCAAAGTTCTGATTCCACATGCCACGACCCTGGCTAGCACTAACTCAAGTTATTCTAAAATGTTGCCAGACCTGCAAGAATGCAACATGAATGAGTGGGATTCTTTACAAGTTGTACTTGTGCATGATGTCCGTTTGGTGTGTTTGGTGTAGAGAAGACAAATTGGAATGAAGAATATCTTGAAGTTAACAAATTGGTTTCTGTTACTTCTTTCATTCGTCAAAGTTGGCCAGAGAAATCTAAAGTATCTTCAAACTTAATACCCTTCTGGGAGGTAGAAAATTAGTTGTCCATTTTGAATAGAACTGTTTTTCGTGGCGATAAAGCAATTCCTCCTATGTCATTAGGAAACTCAGTCCTATAATTGTGTAATGAAGATCATTGCAGAATCGTAAAAACTAAACAAAATGTCAAGAAATAGTACTGGTGGCCAGGTATAGACATAAGTGTAGAAAGAATTGTGAGAGAATGCATTGTGTGGTCTAATTCTGATAAAGCACTTTAAACGCTAAAGCCTGACATGTGTGAACCAATTATTCCTAATGGTCCATGGCACACTGTGGCTGTGGACATTATGGGTCCCATTCGTGCCAATTCTAAATATATAATATCCATTATTGACATTTTTTCAAGATGGCCGAGTATTATTATTGTAGACAGAATTGACTCTATCGCTTTGTTACACATTTTAGACAAAGTTTTTGTGGAGGGGGTTTTTCCAGTTCAAATAATTAGCGATAATGGGGTACAATTTGTGTCCAAGTTAACCAAATCCTATTTTGAAAGAATTGGTGTTACCCACATAACCACTTCTTTATACAACCCTAGTGGCAATGGTATGTGTGAAAGAGTTAATAAAGTACTTAAAAATGTCATTCAAATAGCAGGCATGAAGGATGTAGATGGGAACTCCAAGTCCATAAAGCCATTTGGACGTATAGAACTAATATACATGATGCTTTAAAAATGTCTCCTTTTGAAATTATGAGAGGTCGCACTGCTAAAACTAAGTGTAATCCGGTTTGGTTGCAAAATAATCTTTGTTTAGACATTTGCATGAACAAAGTTAAAAATTATATTTTAGATAAACATTTACAATATAACAGCAATTTTGCCAATACATTTAGTGCTGGTTCTGTGGACATCAAAGCAGAAATGTGGGTCAAAGTTAAAAAACCTTGGAGAGTCCGCAAGGGTGAATCTCAATATTCTGAACCATTGATGATCAAAAAGTTCTACGCAATGCAGTTCTTTTGAGTGATGGCAAGCTGTAGAATGTTAGGAGGATTGCTGTTTACAGAGGGAAGAATGAGAGCTATTCAATTAAAGATTTGGCTGTTTCATCTTCTTCTGGAATCATTTTCGATGATTAGGATCACGGTGATCTTGTTACTCCTGAAATCATTGTCACCCCTGAAATCAACTCATCTGGTGAATTTAACAAATCTGGAACCATCATCACCCCAGAATCGAACAATACAGATTTCTCTTCCACAGGTGTAACTCCTGTTAATGCATCTTGTAACAGTAATGCTCCTGTTGTAACACCTTGTAACAGTGATTATCCAGAATCTGGAAATGTTTTTCCCCATCTATCGATGGTAGTGTTGTGACTTCTAATGTTAATGTTTCTGCTGAAGGAATTGTTAATTGCGATTTGTCTAAGAAATGCATATGTTCAAAACCCAAGTGGTTAGAAGATTTTGTATGTTAGGTTCTTTTTTTTTACTTGTTTTATTTAGTTTTTTTTTGTTTTTTCTAAGGAGGAAGATGTGTCATGTTGTTATGTCTTCGAGAATTGTTTTCCTTCAGTCTTTCTTCCCACGTGCATTCTAGCAAGGTTCCATATTCCTTGCTGGATGCCAGTTTGACTGGGAAGAAGACTTGTGTAGGCTGTGTCCTACCTCGCTCCTGTGTTCCTTTAAAATAAATATCTCAACTCTATTATTTGCATTCTTTCGTTCAACATTGGGTTCAGCAGTGGGTTCTAAACGGAAACGACCCTGCATAACTCCTATATCCGCTGTACCCTCAATGAGTGCTAAAGATATGATAGGCTCAACTGGCTTTCAAATGTCCTTGAGACTTTTGTCAATGATCTCAAAGGGTCTTTACTGGGTCTCATTTCAAGCTGGTTTGACTCCCTTTCTTCTCGATTGGAAGCCATTGAGGCCAAATTAAAGGATCAGACTACCTCCTGCCTTCCTTTATGCTGCCAATCAAAATCTCAATCCACTATTAGTGCGGGGGCAGGATCGGGGATAGTACCTGGGCGGCTTCATCCCAAGCGCTACGAACCAAATCACTAGTTGCAGTCCTCCTATGTGGGTACCAACCCCATTAAATGCTTGGACAGTCACCTCGAGCGCAAGCCAGCAAGATAAAAGGCCTGCCCCGAAACCAGAATAATTTACCCTTGTCAGGAAGGGCACCTCAAATGAAGTACCAAACATTCCAGAATCTAGGCATGCTTATCCCCAGATCCCCCCCCCCCGAATGTACTCCTTACGTTTAAGTGTTAAAGAACATCCCCACTGTTTTGCAACATGTACAGGAGAACTTCCTGGGCCTGAAGAATAAAATTATTCATTGGTTCAAGGATAAGGGGGGTTGGATGGTGGACCTCTCTTCCGAAATATTTATGGTGCGGAAATCCCCCTGGCTGGGCCCTGACAGAAAAGAGTCAACAGGAGACTGTGTGGTTGCTAATTTTAGAACCTCGGATGGTGGCAGAGATCCTTTTGGAAGCGCAGGATACCCAATTTCAGGGCCCGATTCACAGAATGAATTTAAGACTCAATCCTAAACTTACTACTGTTTTGGTATTCACAGATTGCACTTACTTCTTTTGGTATTCACAGAATACACTTACTACTTTTGGTATTCACAGAATGAACTTACTCATTTAGGTATTCACAGAAGTTAGGACTACTAACTTTAGGACTCCTAAATGCCTTCTGTGAATACCGAAAGTCTTAAAATTAGGATTTTTCTCAATTTAGTAGTAGTAAAGTTAGGACTCCTAACTTTAGGACTCCTAAATGCCTTCTGTGAATACCGAAAAGCCTAAAATTAGGATTTTTCTCAATTTAGTAGTAGTAAAGTTAGAACTACTAACTTTAGGACTCCCAAATGCCTTCTGTGAATACCGAAAGGCCTAAAATTACGATTGTTTTCAATTTAGTAATAGTAAAGTTAGGACTACTAACTTTAGGACTCCTAAATGCCTTCTGTGAATACCGAAAGTCTTAAAAGTAGGATTTTTCTCAATTTAGTAATAGTAAAGTTAGGACTCCTAACTTTACTACTACTAAATTGAGAAAAATACTCATTTTAAGACTTTCGGTATTCACAGAAGGCATTTAGGCGTCCTAAAGTTAGTAGTCCTAACTTTACTACTACTAAATTGAGAAAAATCCTAATTTTAAGACTTTCGGTATTCACAGAAGGCATTTAGGAGTCCTAAAGTTAGGAGTCCTAACTTCTGTGAATACCAAAATGAGTAAGTTCATTCTGTGAATACCAAAAGTAGTAAGTGCATTCTGTGAATGCCAAAAGTAGTAAGTTCAATCTGTGAATACCAAAAGTAGTAAGTGCAATCTGTGAATACCAAAACAGTAGTAAGTTTAGGATTTAGTCTTAAGTTCATTCTGTGAATCGGGCCCTCAGTCTTTAAGTAACATTCAGGTGCTTCCTTTACGTTATTTTTACAGAACATCAATACTACACAAACCCACTTCTGTCGATGTTAAAGACCGTCCAATTTCAATAATCTTCAGGTACAACATATCTACTGGAAATTCTTTCTATCCTCTGTCCGCACTAGAGGAAATTAATTGACGCTGCAAGAAATCTTCTTTACCCATCAGCAACATATCTGTTAAACCTACAATAACCGTTAAACCTGAATTCCACTGCACCCAAACAACAAGGGACAACTGCACACAGGAGCAATATTTTGACTCCGGTCCTAGAGAACTGGTTCAAGTACAGCCAGAAGCAACCCCTATGGAGAAAACGACTCTCAGTATAGTCTGTCAGAATATTGCGGGAGCCTGATTAAAAATTGGGAATCCTGATTTTATACATTTTGAAAACATGCATGATATTATATGTTGTCAAGAGCCCTGGATACAATCAGATTTCAACATAAATTGGTATTAGAGCCATTTTCATTCTGCATTGCCTTCAAAGTCAGGTAGAACAAAAAGAGTGTTGGCCACCTTTCTCCCTGTTCAAAATCACAGATTTAATTATCACAAAATGTTGGTCTTCCCCCTATTTTCTTGTTTCTCTTTTACAATTGCAGGGGGATTTTGATATATTGCCAATTCATTTTTATAATAATATTTTAATCAGTCATCCAGGGACATTATTGGTCAGCTAAGTGATTTTTTAAAGGACTTCTTCCAGAATGCCAAATGCACTGTACATATAATTTGGGCTGTTGATTTTAACATGACTCTGTGCAGCTTTTCAGATACCCCTTTTTCTCATTCTGTTTATGGTGAGGCACTAAAGGATCTGGTTCTAAAATATAATTTGGTCCTCCCTAGTGATGTTTGTGGGACAAAAATGCCTGTGTCCCAACCTTTCTAGGTACCTATAAGGACAGTTTCAAGTTTCAAGTTTCAAGTTTTATTTTATTTGTTTTGGTACTCTACTGAGGACCACAAATATTATACAGTAAAATTCAGTTACAAATACTTTTAGAATATTTCATATTAATACAAAGATAAAAAAGGTTTTAAAAATGTATAAAAGTTATAACAAACTAATTCATTGGGGGGAAATTTACATCCAGTGATCAAGTCCTTTACGGTAGTTATACGGCAATTAATGTATATAGGATACAGATGTTTTGTCCTAGCTGCCACTACTTTTGGATTAGGGCATGTGAATAAAAGATGTTCTACATCCTGCTCCCCTCCATAGCAGAGGCTACATAATGAAGTTCCATTTGGGTGCCAACTTGATGTTATAGTTAGCACTGGTAAAATGCCGAGCCGTAACAGGGTGATTGATCTCTCAGCACCATGCGAGAGATTAAAGTCTATGTATTGTTGTACTTGCTTAGGTGCAATTGTTTCCGCGAAGCTTTTATACAGAGTCAGTTTGGCGCAGTGTGAAAAATCAAGATCATAACTGAGTCTTGGAGTAAAACATTTTAAAAAGAGTTTCAGTTGTGATGGGTGGGGTCCACGTAAGCAACAAGTTAGCATTGATCTCAGCCAGTTTAAATGCAGTGGACATGTTACTGAAGAATACTTGTTTCGAAGCATCACAGTCGAAGGTCTCGGCTTTTAGTAGAGAACGGAGAGTTCCATCCTTTGCGTGCAGCAGGTTATATGCCCACCTGAAGACATTTGCGATGGCTCTTGAATAGGAACTCGTGGTTGAAAATTCGAGGCGAAGAGCTTGCACCGGAGTGGATTGTGATACCTTCAGCATTTTCCTCAGTATCTTCCCTTCTTTTTGGTCCAGGAATGACCACTGTTTTATTGGAATATATTCCAAAGCGAATGATAAAACTGGAGGTATCTTTGTGCTATATACTTTGAGAAGGGATGAAAAATGTTGGTTACCTGAAGCCGCATATAGTCTTTGAAGTGCTCCGGCGTGCACCTCGGATTTCTTGGTCAGGTTATTAACCTGTGAATTGTTTTTTAAGGTCTTAGTGAAAATCCTGCCCAAGTAGGTGTATTCCTCAGTCTCTTCTATTTTTCCACCGCCGAGTCTCCAACAAAATTTGGTGCTTCTTTTTCTTCCTGAGAAGGAAACTATTTTTGTCTTAGTGAGATTCGGGATTAAGAAGTTTTCCTGAGTATATTTGTTCAGAGTGTCTAGAAGTCTTTGCAGACCAAAGGGCGTGAGATCTAGCACTACGATGTCGTCTGCGTATAAGAGGGTGTGAACGTTTTGGGCTGCGATCTTTGGAGGCAGACTTGGCACTTGTTGCAGGTGCTGAGGCAAATCACTAAGCTATAGTGAGAATAACAAGGGGGCTAGGAGACACCCATGCTTGAGTCCATTTGCTGTTGGGATTATGTTGGTCAGGCCCTTTTCACACCCCATTTGCACTTGACACCACATGCGCGAATGTAGTGTGATTATGATTTGTAATAATTGTTCTGGGATTCTTAGCTTCCTCAGTTTTTTCCAGAGAGATGGTCTGTCTACTTGGTCGAATGCAGTTGAAAAATCAATGAATGCTGCGTATACCGGCTGGGATTTTCCTACTACGTATTTGTCGAGGATTGTTTGTAAATATCGCAATGTTATCAATAACCGAGTGCTTTGGCCTGAAGCCGGCCTGATATAGGGGGATTAGGTCCTGAGAAAATGCCCAATTTTTGAGTTGGTCCAATACTTCAGCGGCGAAGATTTTCCCCGTGGCATCTAGTAATGCTATTTGGCGATAGTTACCAGCCTGATGTCTTGATCCTTTCTTTCAAAATCGGTATTATGATACTCCCCTTCCAGGATTTTGGCACTGATCCTGTTTTGAAGATGAAGTTAAAAAGGCGAGAGAGCATCTTACTCCAACCCTTGGGGTCTGCCTGTAGGACCTTGATTGGTATTTGGTCTGGGCCGGAGGCTCCTGTAGATCTTGCCTTTCGGATGTGCATTTCTATTGAAAACGGGGAGGCGGTTCCAATCGGAACGTTTCCTTCACTATTATTCCCAGTGTTATCAGCCTCTTCATTACTCGTGTTTGCTCTATACAAATCTGTCAGGTAGATTTCCCATTCTTGAGGTGGAACTGGGATGGCTTGCAGGACCTTTTTTGTACCGGTTTTCTTTGCGATTAATGACCAGTAAGATCGTTGGTTGCGCTGTTTTGCCGCAATTTGTAGGTCGACCCAGTTTTTGTCCTGCAATATTCTTTTTAAACGACGCTTTTCTCGATTGAGTTGATTTTTCAGTTTATTAATTTCTGCCTGTCTTGAGATTGAACGGTCCACGTATTGTGCTCTAATAAGTTTATTTAGTCTTTTTGCAATTGATGAATTCGAGGTTTTATTTTTATTTATATACTTTACTGGTGCCGCTTGTTGCAATTTGTTTTGAAAAGCTTGGTTTAGTTTCTCGATGATGGATTCAAAGTTTGTTTTTGGATCAGCTGAAGATTCTATGGATAAAAGATGGTTTGTGTCAATTAAGGTGATTATTTTATCTAACATGGTTGAGTTCCAATAGATCCACCTTTGGTTTATTTTTGCCTCTATTATGCTATGTTTAAACATGATATGACTGGATGAGCAGGTTCTTATTTTCCATTGCGTGTGTAATAACAGGATTGCGTGGTCACTCTCTTCAGTAAAATAGGTGCGAAAATGTGAAGCGGACTCAAACGACTCCAAACTGCAAATCATATAATCTAGGATTGAAAGAGTTCTATTTCCCCGTCTTGTGTGGGATGCAGGGATGTCACCTTCCATGTTCCCGTTCAAGATGATTCCATTTAGTATTTGTCAGCCCTGCTTCTGATCGGGAATGTCGGCACTAGAATTTCTAGAGCTTCATCTTTGTACCAGTTCGCCCAGTTGGCGATTTCGGTGTTTGATATTTTACCGTTGAAATCACCCATGATCAGGTATGGCAAATAAGATTGAGCTTCGATTATTTGCTGAATGGCGTCGAAGGTTTCCTCAAATTGGACATCATTCTTTGATCCGGGAGGAACATATACATTGAAGAGTAATAGACCTTTTTGTGGGACTGAGGGGTGAGTCTCCAACCTGATCTTTATACACTGGAATTGCTTAGATTTGGTGTCAACAATCTCTTGAGCCCAGAGATACTCTTCCCTTAAAAGGATAGCTATCCCTCCCTTAGCGTGTCCCCGTTTGGCTTCCTGCGCGGGGGTATCGTAAACAAAATATCCGTCCTGGTTAAAAGCTTTTGTTGACCAGGTTTCCTGTAATGCCAATATGTCCAGTCGATTTTTTGTGGCTTCCGTCATTTTGTCTGTAGTTTTCCCTGCCATGTTTCAAGATGTTATCGAAAGGCCATTGCTAAACGGTATGAGTCGTATACTTTGCATTTTTCCTACCGTTCAGTGACTCAGAGATCCATGACCATGACTGGAGCGTTTTTGCTGCTTCCTTTGCTTCTGCGTCATGGCTCCAAACTTCTCTTTCTCCATTCTTTACTGAGATCTTTAGATTTTGATTTAAATTTGAATATGTTGCTGAGTCTTCTGTGCTGTAGGTAGTTTTATTTTGAATATGGGGGGTTTTCCATAAAGGTCCTTTGAACCATTTTTTTGGATTGTTGACTGTGGTTTCCTGTGTTGGGATCAAATCATAGCCACATTTATGTAAGGTCTCCTGTTCTCTTAAGGTGATCCCTGGTAACACCGATTACCAAAATACTACCACCGCTATTTTGGTATTTTCTTTATCTGAGAATATTACTAAATCGATTTCTTTTCTTGTTAAGGTTTGTAACGGAATAATACGTTGGGGGAGGTTAACAATTCTACCTCGATTTAGTGGGACATTATCTGTGGGAAAAAGCTCTGTTATTTGTAAGTGTTTTGACGATGTTTCTTCCCCGGGTGGGGCTTTTTTGTCATGGTCTTCTGGCCCTTTGAAGCGCTCCCTTAACCCTGTGGTTGTTGGATTGAGGTGAAATTCTTCAGCTCTTGGGTTTAAAGTAGTGTTTTGTTGAGGAGTTTTATTGTCTGCGTTTACTGCCACGTTTCGATTTATTCCCTTTATGGGAGTCGGTGTTTTCGTACTTTCTTCTTGCTCATGCTGAGATGCAGGAGGGATTATTGCTTTCTGGAATTTGAGCCTACGCGCTTTCTTCTTTTTGATTCCTCGTTGCGGCTTTCCTCTTTTTTTCCCAGCTCCTTCTTGGTTCTTCTTGATTTTTTGTGTATTCCTCGCTTGTTCGCCGTCGAGGATGATGTTAGCCTTCTTTCCTTGATCAGTCACCGAATTGGACGTTATTGGTTTATTTTTGGTGTTAGTGAAAATGGGATATTGGTTATGGGCGTTAATTGGATCTTCTCTGAAGAGCTTCTTTGGAGAATATATAGTTGATTCCTGGTGGTTATTCCGAGTTTCCTTATATGATGTTCCTCTCGTTTGAGTACCGATTTCGCTTTTTCCCTGGACTTGCAGCGTGTTGATGGTATTGTTGTTACTTATTGCCTCTTGAATGTTTACTGGCGTTTCTTGTATTTTTGTTGACTCGGTGTGGTCTTTTTTCCTTTTTTCTTCTACTAGGAATTTTAATATTCCTATTTGGACATCAAGAGTTTGGTCTGAATTCTCCAGAATATGGCTTAATAGTGAGAGGACAGACTCTAAAATTTCTTGCAAGGTAAAAAGTGACTTAGACACAGGAGTGTTGTGATTAGTTAAGCTGGTAGATTTGAACATGTAGAGGTATGGTGAATATTCGAGATCAACTTCTCGATCCGGGGATTTTTGTAGTGCACTGGTAAGTATCTCATCTGGCCTTATATGCGGTTCGAGCTTCTTATCGTCCTCCTTAACAATTGTTTCTGGACATAGGTTGTTACAGTCAGTACTGCGTTGGATATTTAATAGACTCGGAGTAGTTAGGCCAGAGAAGTCTGATTCCAGGGGGGATTCCTCTATAACTGATGGACTGATTTTTTGTTCAGGTTCAAATTCAGGGTTTGTTAGGTTTTGTTCACCTGATTCGTCCTGTGAAGCTCCCAGTTTGTCTTCTCCACCCTCCTTCAACTCAGGTTTTATTCCTTCTTTTTGCGGTTGACTTTCTATTTGACCTTTGGTGGTAAGTGTGGAAAAATAATTGGTTATTGCCGAAGTCCTTGTTATCCGTCCACTTTTCACCCCTTTATTGGAGGACTTTCTGATTGCCTCTTCAGTTCCCATTCGTTTCATGAAAATGGTTCGCGACCTCAATTTCTTGAAATCCATTTCCTTATCCTGGGGCGGTAGTTATTCCGCCTTCCAGGGGGGGTGGTTATTTTGGGCTACCCCACGTGTTATCAGGAGGATAATAGGCTATAAGGAGGTGTTAGAATCCCTCTAGGCGTGAGATAAATGGTTAAGTGGATACTCTTTGGAGGCGTAGGGCGCTTTGGGGGGGTCGCTGGGGCGGGGAATGGTAGTACTGAGACCGCTCAAGTCACCACCACCCCTTTCCCCGAGTCCCAGGTGCCCCTCTCACCGTCCTACTGCTGGAGGTTTCCGTTCAAGTTGGTCGTCTCCTGTCTCAGAATCCACCAGTTCTTGGGGCTTTACACTGGTACTTCAAGCCACTTTGGTGCTGGCGTATCGCTGGCACATCGGAGTGTTGTTTCAGGTCTTCTCCTCTTACTCCGGTCCGCTTCGATCAGTTCCTCGATTTCCTCCGCTCCGCCGGTCGACGGCAGGCCTTTAGCTGTGCAGGCCGTGTCCGCCGCTGGGGCCGCCCGCCGCAATACCCAGTACCATGGGTTATATTATCTTGTAAAGCAAACTATGACTGTTTTTAATTGATTTCGTGATAGCCAGTAGTTGCATAAATGATCATAATCTCATTTTTATGAAATTGAATTAGCTCATTAAGACCCCTAAGTCAAGCCAGCAAGATATTTTGGAGCTCACAATAAATAAAGGTCTCAGAATAATATGGGACAAGATCAGTCCAATGGCATTTAATCATCTCATTGTTGATGAAGCAAGGACTTCCATCATGGCCTGTCTTTCAGAAGAGATGGGACAACCCGATCCAGCTCGAATTCTTCAAAATCTGTAAAACTATTTCTATTAATCTTATGTCTTTTAATTTTGCCCAGAAGAGGCCACTTCAACGTTGGTTTAATTTGGCATGTTCAGCTGCATCTAGAATCTTGCTAGTTACACTAAAAAAAAATCTCCAAAAGTAGTATCCGAAGTCAAGCAAGCCAGGGGTTTATATAAACAGGTTGTGGAAGACAGAAAGGCCGAGATTAGAAGTAAAGCTTGAGGCGGCCTTATGGGGGCCAATAATCCGAAATATAATGCCAAATTTTGAGAAGTGATCAATAGACCATTTTTTAAAGGGTATAATGATCCTGGCATAGATGTTATCTTAATGGAAGCATACTTCGCACATTATATAAGAATATTTGACCCAGAAAATGCATCCCCTTTAGAGGTCATGACTGTGACTCCCCTTTACTCCTATGTGATTTTCAATGTCCTTCTGAAGTTTGAGGTTATTATATTATAAATGGGAGTATAGCAGGCAAGGCTGCAGGCCCAGATGGGGTCGAAGTGGACTTTTTTCTTTTTTTTAAATCAAACCCCTCTTTATGGGCACCATTACGTACTAAAATGTTTAGATCTATAGTGCATAGGTCAGCCCTGACTCCTTGAATTCTGCTATCATAGTACCTATTTTTAAGAAGGGTATCGGTTTCAGACACCCTGTTACCTGCCAATCTCTTTGATTGACTCTAGTGCTAAGATTTTAGGCAGAATTTTATCGTCACGCCTCGAAGATTGCGCTTTTGCAAATAAAATCTTATCAGAAGTCCAATTTGGTTTCAGACACGGTGTTGGGACAATTGAGAAATCTCTAAATGTTTATCTAATTTGGGAAAATATATGAAGACTCAGAAAGGCTCTTTGCATCTTGCTTTTATTGATTTATCCAGTGCCTCCAAATTTGTGAATCTCATAAAGTTGTGGGATGTAATGGGTAAAATGGGAGTGACCGTCCTGAAGAGCTCAGAAACGGTCGCTCCCTCTACCCTGCTGCCTGCTCCTGCCTGGTATCGTTGCTCAGTGCCACATTGCTGTGTGATTTGCTTTTGCCATTTAATTATTATTTAATTCACTACTCTGGCTAACGCTGCAGCGCGAGGATATTTACTTGTTCTGGGACATTTCTAGAGCCTCGGGGGGACTGCTGACACGGCGCTCACTGTCACACAGAAAGGAAAACTTTGTGGACATTGTTTTCACGGCGCTCGACTTTCTAACGCTAATTAACATAGCGCGACCCTAATGCTAGCACAGACAGTCACCTGAGCCCCAGCCTACCTCCAGTTGCGTTTCTCCCCACGCTGCCGCCATCTTACGCGTGTTGTTGTTTGTTGTTGGTGCCTCAGAGCCTGACCCCCACAGCCCGCCCCGCCTCCCTGCTGACCCGCCCTCGCCCCTCCCCCCCCCAACCATTTATGACCGTAGCATTTGCGCGCAGCATTCATACGCAGCGACCGCGCCCAATCCGCGCCGAAGGTGCGCCAAAGGTAAGCCCGTCTACGCCCGTCCGCGCCTGGACCGCGCCCAGCGCCAGACCCCCTGCCCCTCGCGCTGTCCAGCCCTCCCGCATTGCCTACGATGCCGCAACCCTCCTAGCCCTTAACCCCGGTCGCGCCCCCAATTGCGTCCAAGCAGCTCCTGGACACACCCATGGACCTTTCTCCTGCTACTCCTGCAAATTCAGCGGCACCGACAACTACTCCGCTACGACCACTCCACAGACTCCCGACCCCAACCACCTACAATGCATCCTTCTCAACACCCGCTCGGTCCACAGACACGCCATTGACCTATGGAATCTACTAGACACCACCTCTCCAGACGTCGCCTTCCTAACAGAAACATGGATGAACGCTTCCTCCGCCCCAGACATCACCATTGCCATCCCTGAAGACTATAAGATCACACGCAAGGACCGTACCGGCCACACAGGAGGAGGAATCGCTATCGTCCATAAGAAATCAATCCGCATCTCAACCAGCTCTGACACCAACCTCACCAACTCCGAACACCTTCACTTCCAAATCCACATCGACCCCAAGACCACACTCAGAGGCACCCTCCTCTACAGACCACCAGGACCCCGCGCAAAATTCAGTGAAGACATCACGGACTTCATCACTCCACACGCGCTCCCCTCCAAAGACTACATCCTTCTGGGAGACCTCAACTTTCACCTTGAAAAGATCAACGACCGCAACACCACCACCCTCCTGGACAACCTCGCCAACCTCGGACTTAAACAACTAGTCACTTCCCCCACCCACATCGCAGGTCACACACTCGACCCCATCTTCTCCTCCAGCAATCATGTCTCCTTCAGCCACACTACGGATCTCCTCTGGACTGACCACAGCTGCGTTCACTTCACCTACAACAAGCCAAAACCCACCAACCACCTCCAACCAACTCTGCAAAGAAACTGGAACAAAATCACCACCGACCAGATCTCCGCAGCGCTCCTTCTAAACACCCCAGCCCACTCTTCTAACCCAAACCAAGCCGCCGCCAACCTCACCCTATGGTTATCCAACACCGCCGACACCTTAGCACCACTGAAAAAACGTCAAAGCAAACCTGGCAGCAAGAAGGCCTCATGGTTCAACGATGATCTTAAGAAGTCCAAGAAACTCTGCCGCTCCCTTGAAAAGGCCTGGAAAAAAGACCCAACCACTAGCACCAAGGACGCCTTCAAAAACGCCACCCGCACTCACCACCAACTAATCCGAAAGGCCAAGAAAACAGCATTCAAGGATCGACTTGACAACAACGCCCACAACAGCAAGGAACTTTTCAACATCGTCAAGGAATTTTCCAATCCCTCGGCCAACTCCAACGACATCACCCCCTCTCAAGCCCTCTGTGACTCCCTAGCCTCATTCTTCCACAACAAGATTGCAGACATCCACAACAGCTTCGACAACCAACCCGGAGACCAACCCATTCAACCATTTGCTGAACATTCTCCCCCCGTGAACACCCTTAACGACTGGAACCCAATCTCCACTGAGGACACAATCCGCCTGATGAATTCCATCCACTCAGGATCCCCCACAGACCCATGTCCTCACCACATCTTCAACAAAGCAGACTCCGTCATAGCACCGCACCTCCGAGACGTCATCAACTGCTCCTTCAACTCCGCCTCCTTCCCGGAAGACTGGAAACACGCTGAACTCACCGCCCTTCTGAAAAAACCCACAGCGGACCCCACCGAACTCAAAAATTACCGCCCCATTTCGCTCCTTCCATTCCCGGCCAAAGTCATCGAGAAAGCTGTCAACAACCAGATCGCCGCTTTCCTCGAAGCCAACAAATCACTCGACTCCTCACAATCTGGCTTCCGAGCAAAACACAGCACTGAGACCGCCCTCATCGCAGCAACAGACGACATTCGAACTCTACTGGACAATGGAGACACAGTCGCCCTCATCCTCCTCGACCTCTCTGCAGCATTCGACACAGTCTGCCACAGCACCCTTTTACAACGCCTCAATAACATCGGAATACAAGAAAAAGCACTTGAATGGATCACCTCGTTCCTCACCGGAAGACCCCAGAGAGTCCACCTTCCACCATTCAAATCCGAGGCCACTGAAGTCATCTGTGACGTACCACAAGGATCCTCACTCAGCCCCACCCTCTTCAACGTATACATGAGCCCCCTCGCGGCCATCGCCCGCCAACACAACCTCAACATCATCTCCTACGCGGATGACACTCAACTAATCCTTTCTCTCACCAATGACCCCAGCACCGCCAAAACTAACCTACACGAAGGAATGAAAGAAGTTGCCGAATGGATGAAACAAAGCCGTCTGAAACTGAACTCAGACAAAACAGAAGTCCTCATCTTAGGTACATCCCCCTCTGCATGGGACGACTCTTGGTGGACGGAAGCCCTTGGAAAAGCACCCATCCCGACAGACCACGCACGGAACCTAGGCGTCATCCTGGATTCTTCACTCTCAATGAACAGACAAGTCAGCGCCGTATCCTCATCCTGCTTCAACATTCTCCGCATGCTCAAAAAAACTTTTCGCTGGATCCCCACCGAAGCAAGGAAAACAGTCACCCATGCTCTGGTCACGAGCCGACTGGACTACGGAAACACCCTCTACGCAGGTACTACCGCTAAACTCCAGAAGAAACTCCAACGAATCCAAAACGCCTCAGCCAGGATCATATTAGACATCCCGCGCAACAAACACATCTCTGGTCACCTGAAAGACCTCCACTGGCTACCCGTCAATAAGAGAATCACTTTCCGACTGCTAACCCACGCACACAAATCACTCTACGACATCGGACCAGAATGCCTCAACTCACGACTGTCCTTCTACACCCCCTCCCGCCAACTACGTTCTTCCAGCCAAGCCCTCGCCACTGTACCTCGCATCAACAAGTCCACCATGGGAGGCAGATCCTTCTCATACCTAGCTGCTAAAACATGGAACTCACTCCCCGCTTACCTTCGCCTTACCCAGAACCACCTAGCATTCAGAAAGCAACTTAAAACGTGGATATTTGACAAGTAATCCTCCTCCCCTTTCTAAGCGCCTTGAGACCCTCTGGGTATGTAGTGCGCTATATAAATTATCTGACTTGACTTGACTTGACGCGACTTATTGACACTTGTTATGCATCTATATCAGGATCTAATTGTTAGTGTCCGATATGGCCCTTCAGGTCAATGCTCCCCTACATAAGAACAACTAGTGGCGTTAGGCAGGGGTGCATTTTGGTCCATTTATTTCTGCTATAAGTCAACGGTATTAGTAATCATTTAATAGAACATAGCAAAGATGTACCTTGTGTGGGCCAAAAGTCCATCCCCATTTTATTATACATGGATGATGCAGTTCTGATTGCGGGTACCGCAGATCATTTTTAGTTCCTTTTAGAATTGGAGGACCAGGATCTTAAAGTAAATTTCTCAAAGTCTGAGCATTTACACAAAGTCTTTTAAAATGGGGGACTCTGTCTTATGGAAGGAATGTTTTTTTGAGTATCTAGCGATTATCTAACCCGCATCTTGTTTAATCAGTCACTAAGCTGGACCTGTCTTAACATTTAGATGCCAGACTTTTAACCGGAACATTAAAGATATTTTTAGATTCGCCTGTAAGCTCCCAAATAAATCAATTCCAGAAACGCTGCTTTCATACAGGAACAAGCGTATTTCAGCTGGGGTATATGGTGCTGGTCTCTGGGGGTACAATCAGGTAGATATTTTACAACGCACAAAATATTGTATTTTTACCTAGGCTTCTTTCAGTCCCAGGTGGCACAGCTAACTTAAAATTCCATGAGGAGGTTAAGATGCCTTACCTGGAAGATTATATTGGATTAGTCCATTTGTAATTAAGGGTTAAAATATGATATGGTCATCTCCAGAGGCTAGGCTGAATAGCTCTTGCAGTTCAAGCTCTAATGACTGTAGTGTCAACACGAAAATAACATAAAGGGAGAGAGACAATATTTGCGTGGATTCGTTCTCCCTGGCTGATATGTATAAACAACAAGAATCCACCAAAAAGTGCCAAGTGTTCCTTACAATGGTGGGGAGCACATAGTGTTTTTAAAATACCCCTCACATGCCAAAAGGACCCTTGGTGTCATTCTTCATCATTGGGGTCTTCGCACCCCTCTACGGGATGCGGTGTGCTTCTACACATGAAGGGGGCACACTCAAGACTACCACCCACTTTAAGCCCGCCGCCAGAAACTGTATTCTTAGATTTGACAGCTTTCATCCCCGACACCTCCGGGAGAATCTTCCGTATGGCCAATTCATTCGCCTACGGAGAAACTGCACTGATGTGGCTATGTACAAAACACAGGCAAAGGACCTAAAAACAAAGCTACAACAAAGACAATATCCAGTCCGGATAATAAATTCAGCAATGAAATGGGCTAGGAATACCAATAGCGAGGCCCTTCTGAAGGACAAGGTCCAAACAAATGCAGTTTAAAAGAGACCAATCGGTGTAACCACATACAATGCACACTCGAACTTGGTCTCCAAGATCATCAATAAACATTGGAAAATACTAACCTGCCGGGAACTGGAATTTGAAAAACCTATGTTCGCACACAGACGGGGGAGTAACCTGAAGGACATCCTAGTCCATATCAGTCCAAAAGAGAATCAACAACACACACGTCACTGCATGGTATACAAGGCCATTTTCCATGTGGGAACTATAGTAGTTGTCACCTCACTAAGAAAAGCAAGCAACTAACATTCAGGAATGGTACAACTTGGGAACAAAGAAAACTGACCAGCTGTAACAGCAAAAACATGATCTATATGATCATTTGCCCCTTTGGACTCGAATATGTGGGGATGACCACCAGAGCAGTCAAAACACGAATGAGTGAGCACAAGAGCAATGTAAGGTGTAAGAAAAGCACCACAAAGATAGCAACACACTTCCTGGAGGTCCAACATTGTGTAAACAACCTCAACTGGACTGTGATTGAACAGCTACAGTCCGATACCGGCCTGTTCCAAAAAGAACAACGCTGGGTGTTCCGTTTGGGAACCCACATCACGGGCATTAATGATGACATACCATGGGGCCAACTGAATTAAGAGTGTATTCTGTCAAACCCCTCTCCTTTCCTTAATCCACCCTTTAACAACTATACACTAAATGTAGGAATAGTATCCACAGAGCATTGGCCATAATCTCAACCACCCACCATGAGTGCATTATACGTGCCGGTTATTTATCGATGGTGTAGGAGCTGATACAACCTTTCTCCTATCACTCCTCCTGCTGTGCCTACTGGCATTCATATCGGCATTCAGAGAGCACACTAGCTGTTTTTATGCGCAGTTGTACTGTACAATACGGTTTAATCTCACTGTCTGCAATAGCTACCCATGTATCTTAGAGTAACACGAGTGAACAGATCTCTGAATGCATGGCTCCATAGATGCCCGCTCATCTCAGGATACTTACACGAGGGAAGAGCTCTCAGTAATCATTGCTTCACAGCAGACCGCATATATTAGGAGAGCAACAAGAGTGGACAGCTCCTAGTAAACACGCGCATGCTTCAAGGGTGAGACACGTGTGTCTCGCTCTCGCGCATGCTCACTAAGGATCAATCACTTTTCCAACGCGCCTGCGCACAATACTGGTAGCGAAGACACGTGCGCAGCCGCCTTGCCCTAAATACAATGGAAGCCCCCTGACAATGACGGAACACCCAAACATGGGCATAACTACCTTCCAGTCCTAATGGTCATTAACGGCTAATTGAAGCCAATTTGACCACCAAGGAGGGTATAAATAGCGCTCCCCAAATGCATTACCGCATTCCCAGTGGAGCCGCGTGAGGGGGAACAAGGAGAAATCCTCTACTAGGACTCATGAGTATGACACTTAAGAAACAGCGGAAGATCAACCATACTCTGTAAGTAATTACAGTGCTGACACTCTGCATTGCTTATAGGTAGCAGACAGGCACGAAAAAAAACCAACGTTAAGAGGCTCATGAGGCTTATAGAATACAGGAATCAAGTAGGCATTATAAACTTCTTTTGATTATCCTCCTCACAGTATATAAGTCCCAGAGTCACAGATGGACAAAGAATATAGAGCGTGTGTTTTATGGTAATTGTGTGTTTGTCATGTCTATGTCCTTTTTATTACAGGGTCACCAACACAATTAGAATGACGACATCTGTTTAGTGATTAAAATCCACACTATATACATATATTTTTGTCAGGTCACTGAACCATGAATGATATGAGGAACAGAAGGCAAAATCTTTGTTCTTTTTCCCTCTCTTTTTTTCTTTTCCTTGGTTATGCAATTAGCAGAAACCTTTGATTTTGTCGCTGTAGGTACATTTTAGCCTGCATACATTTTCACTTTTCTGTAAATAAAACCATATTTTTTACTTAGAGAAACGTGAGTAAGGAGGGGATTGTGCACCCCGTCCTGAAGAAGTAGTTGATCTCCGAAACATGTCGACGCACCCAAGAGGTGATGTACGTAACGTTACATAATTGTTATTGTTATGGTTATTGTTAACTGAAGCTTGTATAGCGCCAAATCACCGTCAGGTCTCTAGGCGCTTATGACAGAAGAAAGTAGTACTAGCAGAGTATCAGCCCGGGGGCCCATTCCATTTTTTTTTAGTTCACCCCACAAGCCAGGTACCTTTTAATCATGCACTTATAACCCCAACACCCACTCACATTCAACCCTCACATGCACCAAGCATGGTCATTGGAAAAGTGCTCCAGCGTAGCCCTAGGTAGTAGCACGCCGCATCCCGTAGAGGGGTGCGAAGACCCCAATGATGAAGCATGACACCAAGGGCCCTTTTGGTGTGTGAGGGGTATTTTAAAAACACTATGTGCTCCCCACCATTATAGGGAACACATGTCACTTTTTGGTGGATTCTTGTTGTTTGTAGTGTCAACACTACAGTCAACACTAAGGGGAGCGCAATGCTCTTAGTGGCATATTAGTATATTGGCCGAATCGCCGGCGCCGCCTGCCAAATGTCCCTTGTTCACGCCCGCCATATAGGTATGGTGGACGGAAAGACTGTCCGCTGCTTTTTCGCCAGTCGGATTGCCAACCGGGTTGAAAAGGTACACAATATGGTCGGCACCGCCATCCATATTACTATGGCTGCGGTTGAATGCATTCCATGGTGGAGACTCCGCCATGGAAAGGAATGCAGGAATTCACTGTTGGGGCCCGGTATGGAGGGGTGGGGGGGCTGCACTTGCGGGGAACCTATTGTACCCCCCTACATTGGCATGCACAAGATGTCAGGCACTGCATGTTGCCTGTCACGTTGTGCAGGCCAATGCACAACATGCATATTTGGCATTGTGGCGGTTGCTGCACAAAGCACCGCCTGCCACAATGTTAAATATGCAGGATGCGACCGCCTGGGTGGCGGTCCCATCATAATGGGCACAGTGGGACAGCAGCACCTCTGGCGGGCAGTCTCGTTTACCGTGACAGTCCGCCCGCCATCGTAATGGGCCCCTTAGTGTTGACTGTAGAGTTGACACTGAGGGTAGTGTAAATTGTGGACTGCATGTACCATGATGCAAAGGAGCTAATATTTTTGGGATATATTGTAGTGTCCAGCCACACCCTTTTCCCTGCCCAAACTGATTTTCGTGACTTCCACTAGCATTTTATCATAAGTTCCTAATGTTATTTTTTTGTAAAAATTCCATTCTGGCCCATGGATTACACTTTATCTGACCGGAGCCGGAGAGTACGGCCCAGGTGTGGAGAGTATGGCCCAAGCCAGAAATTCCGCCTGACTGCTGGTGTAAAGATATGACTCTTAAATTACCTCTGCGAATACCAAAAGTCATAAAGTTAGACTTTTATCTCAGATTGCCTTTGTAACTCGGGCCCTACCAGTGTGGAATAAACAGAAGGAAGATAAGGGTATAAAATAGTGACAACCAAAGAGCTCAGTAATGTAATAGTGTGTGAAAGTGGTATATATGCAACTTTAAAAGTAGTTGGCTGGGCATACACATCTGCAAGTGGCCGGAAACCACTAGTGCTCATGTAAAGCCCTCCAATACATTCGGGCAAAGTTTGCGCTATATAAAACTGCTAAAAAATTATATATATATCTAGGTATGATGGTTAACATCTGACTAGCCGGGGGCTTGGGATCTAAACATTTCTTCTTTAATTCAGCATAGAAGAAAAGACCTGGAAATGTGGTCTTCCTTGTCTGTTTCTATAATGGGCAGACCTGCCCTCTTTAAGATGAAAACCCTGTTCCTTTTCCTGTAGCCTCTACAGAATTTCCCCTACATCTGTGCTTCTCACACTTTTTATATCCAGAACCCAATTTCCAAACTGACACACTTTCATGACCCACCTGTCTTTAATGGAAATGAGGCTGCTAAGTTTTTTAATGTGACTAAAGCCTTGTTTAATAGCGCACTGTCATTTAGAGATAGCAAATTTTCCATTGCAATGGACACTACATTTTCACAAATATACAGTTTTAGTGATAAAACCTTATTTCACACAAATGGGAATGTGTGAAAATCGGATTCCAGTTAATATTTAATATTTGTGCTTCACTGAGTAAAGTGTCTTGATGTGTTTTGATTCTATTAAAGCCATTGATTCATCACACTTCAGAATATTTAAAAAAAAGTGCTTGACTTTTGCTTTCCTAACTTTTGCATGTGTACAGTTCATTTACAGGTATGTACATTTTTTTGTGTGATGCAAAAAACAACATCTTACTGTCTATCCTTTCACACTACCTGTGTACAGGCTAGATTGTCACTAAATTCACTTTACTTTGCTTTCTGTGACTGCAAAGTGAGAAGAGTTTGTAAACACAAATACCCATTAAAAAAATAAGCAGCAATTTGAAGATATATGACTGACATTTGACATCTGTCTTTGAAGTACAACATATGTGACAAGATAAATACATAATTTAAAGGAATCTTTATTTGTTGCTTGGACTTTCAGGATTCACAAAAAATCGGCTTGCGACCCATTAGTGCATTGTGACCCACAGTTTGGGAAACACTGCCCTACCTTATCTTGAATATGTTTCTCTCCAAAATACAAACATGAAATTCCTCTGGGTAAGCCGGCTTCCTAAAATTGCATTCCAGAAATGTTCCCAGTCTCTTCATGATGGTGGTTAGGCTGTTGCTGATATCTGCATCACTACCACTGGGCCCCACAACTCATTCCAATAAATGACTGGTTGTTTGGGAACAGACAGGATCCAGCTATAACACTACCACTAGACTGTTTGAATGAGCCAGGTATTTTGTACCTACTGTAAAATGGAGCTACCCCAAGACTGCTTCCACAAATCAGAAAACTGACAATCCTCTGTTGGTAGATATTGTGACGCACCTTAAGTGACTTGGTAGGCTTACGAACCTGATGCTGTGGTGTGGTTCTGGCTGGCACCGGTCACAAAGCTGTCAGGCTTTATGGGACCTGAACAGGACTTAAACTTTGAGCAATGTCTAGGAATATGACCATATTAAGTAATTCAAACAGCTAACGATAGGATTTGCGCTGCATAAGACTCAAGGCCTTATATACGTGTGCGGTGGCCAGGACCAAATGGTGTGAAAGCCATAAGACAGCCGCCTCCGCTGGGATCCAGATACTGTGGCGGCGGCTGTGGTGAGAGGGACTGTAAATGGTGCTAATACCGATGCCAGCACCACCAAGCAGATTACAACCTGCCTTTCTACCTCCCATTTTATGATGGGGAACCTGCCATGGAAAGGGTGGTGGAAAGGAAGGGAAGGGGGGTAGGCATGGGCGGAAAATCCGTTCCGCTCGCGGATTTTGCGGATTTTTGGGAAATCCGCAATCCGCGAGATTTGCGAATTTCCTGCAAAATCCGCAAATCCGCGAGCAGCGGATTTTGCTCGCACTGCTCGCACTGTTCGCGTGAGTTCGCGCCCCGCGAATAAGTGCGAAATTGCAGAAATACGATCTAAGCAAAACTGAAAGTAACTACTTACCAGGTTCAAAAGTTCAGGCACATCATTAGTAGCCATTTCCTGTAGTGCTTCCTGAGGGGCCCCTCCAGAGTTCAGTTGCCAGTTGAAACTATTATGTGACCCTGCTCTGAACCTCAGAATAGTTACACATATGCCACAAAGGTCATGAATTACAGCTAAGGGAGACAAGCAGGAGCCAGGCTGGAAGTTAAAATCCATTAATCAGCCCCTAATTCATTATTGTCAGTTGGGGCAGGGCAGGTGTTGTAACTAATTTTGCAACAATGAAAGCACTTAGCAAGTGCAAAAGATCACTAATCAGGGCGCACTAAGGAAGCAGGTGCCAGCTAAAAAAATATTCTGTGACACATTAATCAGCCCCAAATTAATTCAGGTCACTTGAGGCAGGGAAGGTGTGCTTTGCTTTGCCGAAAATAATGTACACTGGACAACCAGAGGGTGTGGTGATGAAACAGAGGGTGGCATGGGTGGGCCAGAGGGTGGCATGAGTAGTCAGAGAGTGGCAGTGGTGACAGAGAGTGGCAGTGATGAAGAAGAGTGTCCCAAACAGGTTGGACACGTAGAAACAACAAGTTCGCAAAACTTGCGACCCGACAGGTAAGTTCGCAAATTGCGAAATTGTAAAAACCCTCGCGAACTGGCAGAAACACGGGCGAACACAAAAAAAAAAAAAAATCCGCAAATTCGCGGGAATTCGCGGATTTTGCGGATTGCGAGTTCGCAAATCCGCAAATTCGCGGATTGCCAATCCGCAAAATCCGCTCATGCTTATTTCCAGGCTGGGCTTCGGGTGAATCTGCCCATGGGGGTGCAAATGTTGTGCCCCCTAGAACAGCACCATTGTGTGAGCACTCTGTGGCAGGCACAACATGGTGCATTCCACACAGTGCACCCTATGTGGCAGCATTGCTACAGCAATGTCATGCCTGCTGGCTGTAATTCTCAGCCAAAGCATGCCCCGCCAGCACAGTTACAACATAATAATTGAACGGGCAAAATACTGCTGGCTTGGCGGTCTTCCTCAGTCCGCCATGGCAGTGGTCCAGATGAAAGGCCCCAAAGTCATAATCAGGCCCTCAGTTATTTCAGTGCCTGCTGGAAATTAACAAAATGAGTGCTTGGACAAGGTCCCTGCCTGTAATCTGCTGGAATCTAAATTGATAATGGAGTCAATTGGCCGTAAAGGTATCTCCAGAATATATAGGTCCTTGATACTAAACACCATAGAACTATTGATTAAACCAAGAGTCATGTAGGAGCATGACCTGGGAGAATTAGCTCTTGGTGTGGGGCAAGAAGCTAAGAAGGCAGCATACACACAAGTCATTCTTCTCAAATCAGAGTGAAATGCTGTTGGAGGCTTGACGGCATTGACGTGACGTAAGCCACCCGGCACACTACAATACTGCGTGCCGTCATTTTGTGTTGTTTTTTTACATTACAATAAAGTTTAGCTGAAGTTTAAGATGACCTAGAACCTCGTTGTGTGTAGATTAGCTTAATTTCTTCTTGAATATTCTATTGGAGCAGCGACAAATGACTTCCCATTGTTCTTCCTGGAAATGTCAGGTATTCTGTGGGCTGAAGCAATGGTTATTTTCTTCTGGAAACATTTAGTGCAAGAGACTTGTGTTTATCATTACGTATGTTGCACTTTTATTATACAGAGTGTGTGGTGCACCTGCCATCTACTGGTAGCACAATAAATTAATGGTTAACTGACTATTCAATGTTGGTAAAGCTACTGTGTTTCGAGCAGTTTTGTTTAAAAATGTTTACGTTTTAAAATTGATCTTTTGCAAATGTATTTAACTATGCCCATGTTTATTTGTGAGGTGGGTGTTAGAAGCTTTAGAGGAGAGGGCTATAGTTGATGTGCTTTGGCTTGCCTTTTTCAATTTATGGATTCCTTACTTTGGGATGGGAATGGGTTTCAGTCCCATATCCTCACTTTAGACACTTACCCTTACAAGAGGGTTGTGCAAAGGGTTTTTTTTCCTTTTCATGTTTGTTTCCACTTCACACAGAAATGGGTTTTAGTCCCATTTCCTTACTGTAAGGCATGGTACCCTTACATGAAGGTTGGCTTTAGGGGTTTGTTCCCATTCACTCTAGGAATGGGTTTTAGTTCCATCTCCACACTGTACGTCGCAGTACCCTTACATGAGTTCGCCGATTTTGCGGATTGCGAATTCGCGAATACGCAAATTCGCGAACGCCAGATTCGCAAACTTCGCCCATGCTTATCCAGGACCTCCTGTGAGTGCAGAGGGCTGGGAAGCCCTGGGACAATCGTTGGTTTTGGGCTCTCCGCTGTGGGTGCACCAAACTGATAGATGCAGGAGGTCTCCCTGACTGGCTGTGTCATGCCCCAAGGCAGTGTGCTGACTGGCGGCTGGGAGGAGAGGAGGTGCTTGGCTCTTCAGTGGACATTTCAGGAGATAATGGAGGTAAGCGGGGTCCTGAGTGAGAGGTTTGCAGCCTTGGTAGACTCTTTCTTTCCCCCACCCCTTTTTGAGCATTCACTTGGGGGGACAAATCATCTTGGTGGGTGCCCTGGGACTCCCAGGGCTTGGTCAGCTGCAATAGAGGCCACATGGTGTTTCAGGAAATCTGGGGGAGGAGCTGCCTGGATGAACCATGGTAAACTGTGTTACCTGTCTGGAGTGCCCCTCTGGACTCCAAGTCTGCCTCCTGTGGCCCTGTTCTGTTGATTGATGTCTGGGCCCTGTGGCTGGGCTCTGGCTGGTTCCTTGGTTCAAACCTAAGGTCAGCGGTCCCAGTCCCATTTGAGGGTGTTGGGGCACAGGCTTGAAATCACCGAACGTTTGTCTTTCCCTGCAGTGCTGCTGAAACCTGAACCTGGGGTGACAGCGGAGGAGCATTGATTGCTGCGGCTTAAGCAAATAGAGCACTGCCGTGACTCCTTCAAAACTGCTTAATGGTTGATGGCTGTGAAACTCAGAGGAGGCATGCAGTGCTTACTGCTCAATTCCCCACTGGACTAATAAGGCTTTTGGGCTTCTAGTGAGACACTAGAAGTCCTCTTTTCTCCCAATCCGAGGAGTGATCACCTCCTCCCACTGCAGTGGGTCAATGCACTGGGGAGGTGTGTGCTTGCCGGCACTCCCTGGGACCAGTGGAGTCCACCCCCAGTGAATCAGTGCTGATGGGATGTTGACACCTGGAGCTGCTGATAGCAGGCAGCGAGCAAGCAGAAAGCAGCAGCAACAAGAAGCGAGAGCTAGAGCAAGAGCAAAGGCGAAAGGCAAATCCGAGCCCGAGCACATGACCCGCCTAGCTAGCATGGAGCACGGGGTGTGGTGCCCAATTTTCAATGGCTTCAATCAATTCTGAGGGGTGTTGAGAAGGGGTTTGAGATTCCAGCTCTTCCCTTGCTTGCCCTTCCTACCTTCCCCTCACCTGCTCCTGCTACGGACTAGGAAGCCTTGGTGTTGGAGTCGGTCTTGTTAGTCTGGGACACTCTGATCAGCCTCAGTTAAGCTTTGGCCCTTCTTGACCTCTCCACTGGTAACTAAATCCCCTGGTACCTATTTTCAACAGGCCTAACTCGGCCCTGCCGGACCGCTCCCAGGCCTGCCTACAGCGGTTCTTCCAACTATTTTAAAATTGCAAAAACAGCATAAACAGCATACTGCTGCCCTTTAGCCACTCTTAGGACCTAAGTGCATATTAGTAGGAAGACGTAAGGCATCCCTAAACATTAGAATCTCCTAACAATAGGATTTGGGAGAGTTAGGAAAGCTCTAATAAAACCCTCCAATAAAAGCTTAAAGACGAAGGCTGCCCACGCATCCTCGGTTGCAGTAGCAATGGCCTTAACTCAATCAGCAACTTCAGAAATACCAGCAACATCACAATTGGGCCAAGACTCGGGACACTAGCTCTAATTTTGGCAATCCTGGTCACGAGTTCGGTCCTCCCAAGGCTCCCCTACGCATCAAGCCACACAGGGCAGAGTTGTGCATCAGGAAGGCTCAAATCATCAAGGACCTACAGCAACCGCAATCTCCTCGTTAAAAAAGATGTCACTGAGAGACTATTTCAGGAACACTGCAGCAGCCCCAAAGCCAAGACCTAGCCTCTCCGACACATCTTCAGCCTCTTCCTCAATGACGTAAGCCTTAGTTCCGCACCAAAGAGTGGTTCAGCCTATGATTCATGCCACCACTGCTTGGTCAGGCAGTGGATCAGGCAGCTTGTTGTCATCAGGTCCCCCAGCAATGGTCACATTTCCCTCTAAAGAGGTCTCCGACACCGTTCGTTTGTTTTAGGCCTCTGATCAGTTACTTTTCGACTCATTAGTTGCTCACCCTTCTGCAGCACTGGCTTTCCCCCCAACCTCCATCTCAAATGAGGTTTTATCACCATCCTTTCTGTCAGGTCAGAATCCAAGCCAGTTTTCTCACATAGTAGTCAAGTCCCGAATTCCAATGGATCATCTCAACGGGAGCACCAAAGTTCCGATTACACATGCCACGACCCTGGCTAGCACTAACTCAAGTTATTCTAAAATGTTGCCACCCTGCATGTGCAGCAAATACAGTTAACCAATGCCACTAAATGGATAACTCAGCCGGTCCACATGATAGTAAAAACAACATTTCCCTAGACCTGTCTTTCTTTACCAATGAAGCCAAAAGGTCCCCCGTTCAGGAACAACGTCAACCGTCCGATTTGGTCACAACTACTTCGAACCCTCCAAACCATGGCCCCAGCACTAACTTATTATTCAGATAAAATCAACCTGCAGGTGGAACTCCTAAACACTCTTGCGGTGTACACTGCCGGGATTGATCAAAAGGTTAAGGCGCTTAATTTATTGATAATAAAAGCCCAATCCCAACTCGTTCAATCTGTATGCTGCTGTTCTCCCATTATAGACTCTCTATTTTCACTGCCCAAATTTATTTCTTCAGTATTATCAGAAATCAAGAAGTTACCATCATCAGCCCCGATCCTTTATCCCAGGTACTTAGGCCAGACGAGGCCGAGGAGCCTGTGCCTGCAATTGCGCAATCCCGAGCCCTTTCCCGCTAACCAAGGCGCCAGCAGATTCTAATGTACTCTCTGATGCATCACCTCTTCATCATACCACCCATCGGCTGTTGAAACGGGGAAAAAAAGATTGCGGAAATCCCAGAACAGGCACACAGCTGAAACCAAAAATACTATCAGCAGTTATTTCCTAAAGAACAACCTAGTGACACCACAGGGTTTGCCCGCAATGTCTAGAGCCAACACCAGATGGCTATCAGCCGGGCAACCTTTAATGCTACTAAAAAGTATCTTCACAACTGAACTGCTTACCAACAGCAGAACCGCCTCAAGCCTCAAGGCTCCCTCTAAATCCATCTACTCAAGTCACACTTGGACTTAACCAATTACAACATACAGAGGAGCCACCAATTGGCTATGTGCCATCTTCAACCATAAAACCACAAAAGTCATGCCCCCGCCATCAGCGCCCCTTTCTCACATCAAGTGACAATCAACATCTCAGGCTTGAAACATGCAGTCAAAACACCCAACGCCCACTACCCGCCAATTTCATTTAGCCAACAATCTATGGCAGATAAGTGCAAAACACTTCTCATCTAATTATCAATCAACCATCTCCGTGAACCGACTTCCCCTCTGTCTGCCATATGTATTCCCCAGATGGCACCAGAAGTAATCTCTAAGCCAAACAAGTTTCCAACAGCAGAGGAAGAAGACCATCTAGCAATTAATAGCCTTGAGACCAAACTGCAAAATACGTCTGCAGAGGCCCACACAACATTTTAAATCGTGGACTCTTTAATTCGTTCTTGGACCTAAGCATCTTGGAATCAAAGGACATAATTGCGATTGAATTTATACCCAGCAAAGGTACCCAAATAGGATAATCTACCCATACAACATTAGCATCCTCAGTTATCTGGGAAGTGGTTCAATCAAAAGCTGACCAATTAAAAAATTGGGTCATATTAAAAACAACGCCCTCCGTCCCTCGTTATCCACCAATACTAGCTAATACATAGGCTCATGCTTCTAGCACAAGTCCAGTCCCTTTCTCCATACTAAAGTCAGCCAGAAGACGTTTACCAGCTGTTATCCCTGAGCAAAAAATCAACCCGCAAGTTATCCAAAGAGCAGACTGGTCATGGCTGCCAGCAGCACTATCTCTGAATCAGAAAGATTGAAACATCACCAATCACAATCTAACAATATGCTCCTGGAATATTAAGAAATTTGTGACGAAATGTCACTCCTCAGCCACTCTTGGCTTTATAAAAAAACACAATATAATACTTCTACAAGAAACAAAGGAGACTCCAACGACATTAGAAGCGCAAAAAAAAACATTGCTTGTACAATTACGAAAACAAGGACAGAAGGAACCCCAGGGCCCAACAGTCTTTCCCAGGTCCTGTTTAAATCAGACGCAGATCTGTGGTTAGAATATTTGGCCCCCCTGTTCCTATATTGCAGGCTAAATAACACAGTCCCGGAGTCATGGAAGGGCGCTATTATCCATTCAATCTTTAAAAGCGAAATGTGAAACTACCTGAAAAATTATAGAATGATTGCCCTTGACGTCGAATCCAAGTATTACGCCAGCATTTTATTGGAAGAACTGTTGGCCCGGATTGAAACAACAAAGCGCCTTCTGTTCAATCTGACTGGCTTCGTGGCTAATTCCGGAACAACAAGTAATTTACTCACCCTATCGGTCTTAATAGAGAAAGCAGCAGATCAACGTAACCAACTTCACGGCTGCTTCGTTGATTTCAAAGCAGCTTTTGACCTGTTTACCCGGGGTCGAATATGGAAAAAATTGAGTTTTGGGGCATACCATCTGCCCTTTTAAAAGCATTAATTCAACTCCATTCGGAAACTTGGATCAGAATCAAGTTGAGAGAAGGCTCCCATGTTTCCAGGAAGTTTGAGATCAAAAGCAGCATCAAGCAAGGCTGGGTGCTGGCCCCACTTCTTCCTAATGTGTTCATTTCAGATTTATCCCCTATACTCGTCAGTGTTAATACCATCCCCCCAAATAGGCAGAACCTGCATTAGTATTTTGTGATAGGCCGACGACCTTGTGTTATTAAGTCACACAAAGGTAGGCTTACAGAGGCTTCTCGTCCAGCTGCTCCCTTATACAACAAAAAACGTCCTTGAGCTGAATTTGTCAAAAACAAAAACAATTTCTTTTGGGGAGCAAAAGCGGAAGAGTGGAGGATGGCTTTCTAACCCCTTCACTGTGGGGGTTATTCCCACACGGTGCGGGCACGTGGGAGTGACCACGGTGCTGCGGTGCTCGTGACTTTCAAACTTTCAAAACAACTACTCGGCTCAAGCCTAATTCCAATGCTAAAGATGATGAAGGCAAAGATTACAAACTCCTTGTCATACAGGTACGATATCATGAAGGGTGCAATAAGTACTTTATTAAACAAACTAACCATCAAAATTTTCAAACAATCTTTTCACCTGCCAAAAGTTAGACTCGAAATAGGCTTTTTAGACCATCACGGCGTCAAGACAGGAATGCTTATAAAGCTCTGTAACAGATTGTGCAATGCTTAGGAGGGCAGCCTCGAGGCCAGACTTTGGAATGAAATATCGACCCATCAATCCAGCCATAAATATTGGCACCATCTGGTCCACTCTCTACAGCTACTCGGTTTCATGGAATTCTGGGAAGCAAATCCATCTCAGCCGGTGCTAAAGGTGGTCATCAAGAGAAGCGTCTGGCTGTAGTCTTTCCATTCCGACAGGGCAACATTGCCTGGGCGGTAATTTCCGATTTTAAACCTTAATCATCGTACTTATCAAGCACATTTGCAATTTTCTGGAAACTAAAGTTCATGGCCCTGAGGATGGGAGAATGGCCTTTTTTAAAAAAACCTGTTGAATGATGTCGCACCAGCGCCAGTACCAAATGCAGGGAATGTGGCTATTACTTAGAAGCAATGGAGCATATAGCCTGCACATGTCCCACTCTGCTAATTGATAGAAGGTCCTTACTGCGGGACAAATGTAATAAACTCGGAGTCCGAAAACACCGACAGGCCGTAATTGCTGCCTTGACCTCAGACAATATGTAGTTGAACATTTGGTTCACTAAATTTGTTAACAGAGTGGCCAAAGTGTTGGGAAAAAACATGGCTGTAAATCTCCCACAAGCTGGCTTCGCCATTATGCCGCCTCAGGCTCAACCCATGAACTCTTGATCACTGAGTACTGTCTATTGGAACATCGTTTTTTGCCCAATATTAACTTTTATATTTTTCCATATTTTAATCACACCTTTCTATTTTAGACTGTCCTAGTAATAATTTGAGGTTTTTTTCAAAGCTTTGTTTTGTGTACATAAGAATTGTATGCCTGTATGAATCCAAAAAGGAAAATTGTAATGGTTTTTAGTAACCACACAATAAAGAATTAATAATAATAAAAACCTGGAGCTGCAGCTTGGCACTTACTGCCACCCCCTGGCCATAGGTGCCAATCTCAGTTGGTGATCTCTATAGGAGGCACCAGGGCCAAAAGTGATAGACGTGTGCCCCACTCCCAATCCTGCTCCACGATCGGAATGCTCCGGCTAAGATGCCTAGTAAAGGATTGTCCTCTTCCATAGCAACATCCCAATGGATGAATTAGCAGGAGATTCATGAATCTAAAGCTGTCATTGAACAACGATTGGGGGCCATCACCACCGACATTAGCCTGTTGAAATACCAACACTGCAAGTAATCAGACAGGGTCAAAATGAAGGAGCTGATGCTCTCTGTACTGCCCTCAGTCCATAAAGAGCACACCGCGCAGATTGCTCAGCTGAGGTGTCAGTTGGATCTCCTCCAAGACAGGCTGACGACACAGAAGGAATAGCCCGGCTGAACAATGTGAGGATAAAGGGCCCTGTGTTATTCACTATGTGGAAGACTGACTCAGGAAGATGGTAGCCCTCACTGGACTATCAGACCTGTTTCGGTCAAAAAGGCAGACAGGGTCCCCACTAGAAAACCCATCCCAGGCGCACCCCCAAGACCCATAGTGGCCAGGATCCTCATTTTCAAAGACCATGATATGTTGTTGCAAGCAGTCAGACAACAAATGCCAATCATCATAGACAATGTGCAGGTCTCCTTTTTCCCGGATTACACTGATGCAGTGCAGCATAAATGGGCACCCTTTCAAGAAGTTAAGAGGCATATACGTACAGTGGGTCTAACTTACACTCTACTCTTCCGGGCCAAACTTAAAGGGATGCACAAAGAAGTGGTCCATTTCTTTGAGATCCTGGAAATGGCTTGGGAGTGACTAATGCAGAGAAAGGGGGTCCCAGAACGCAAAAAGTTAAAAAGAGTATACAAATTTAGGAATTGGAGACATAAATCCTAAAATAGTAACAACATTTATTTATTTATTTATTTATTTATTTATTTATTTATTTGTATTTTGTAAAGCGCATGGTTACACTAGCAAGTGTGTCCCCGCGCTGATTGCTACAGTTGTTTGCAAGGGTTCATGGCATGATTGCGTGAAAGGTCTAAATCCGGTCTTAGTCTTTGGGGAAGAGGACTGTTTTCAGGTCTCTTCAAAAGTTTGACTCAGAGGGTTCCAGATGCAGTTTTTCTGGCAGCTGGTTCCATATCCTAGCGGTCATGACTCTAAAAGATTTTCCACCCATTCTGGCTGTTTTGACCTTCGGGACCTGTACTTGCCGGGTGCCGCATGATCTAAGCTGGCGGGTGGGCTCGTATCGTTTCAGAAGCCCATACAGATACCTTGGGCCTCTACCATGAAGAGTTTAATCACAATGTGTAAGTACATTTAGTCACATAATATTAATCATATGCAAAAATTCAACGTATTTTGTGCTCCTAAAGAGGAAAAGGGGTAGGGAAGGTGGTAGTGTAGGAAGGAGTGTAGGGTAGTAAGAAAAGTGACATAGCAATGGTCAACTTACCTTAATATACAATGCAATAATTTCATTCACAAAACGTAGACCAATGGTTCCATATTGCTATATGTACATCATGCTTCCGAAAGAAAAAACAATCAATGATATATACGGAAGGAAGCTGAGGACGTTTCGACCCACAGATAATTGCAGGCAATTGATGGTTCCTTGCTAGGGGGTCTTCATCAGGACTAGGGTGGGGCATGTTACCTTGAGGTGTTGAGTACTCTAGTCAAGGTAAAAAGTATCTCATAATAGGCGAGGAACATCATAGAGTGTGAGTGAAATTGACTCACGGTCATGGGTACATCAATGGGAGGTGGATATGACTTCGTACAGTCTGAATGCTGTATTTCTAGTTATCGTTGTTAGGGATGTGCTTAAAAGATATCGCCAACATATCGGGAATCTGAATTAATGTATGGAAAAGAATGTCTACTGGATTCCGCCGGGAAACCGATCGGAAATCTTGTAATCGGAACGAATCCTCCGAAGACGCGGTCCACAATGGGAGTGACTAGAGCAAAAACTTCTTGATTCCTGGAAGCAAGACCACAATGGACCAACAACCCCCAAGACTAAACATGCCTCAAGACAACGTGACACAGAATGGCCAACCGCGGCAACAAGGGGTGGTGTACATTCCCCGCAACAGGTCTTAGAGGGACTATTGGCTGTGATCCGGTCGGCACCCACATTACAGACCTCTAAACTGTGCATCACTCCAATACATAACAGGACAGTGCCTCAGACTCTGATACCAACGGAAGTATAGCCCTGTTCCCCATAGTGACCCCGCAGACTGCAGATGACCTAGTGGGGTAACAGGCATAGGTTTTTTGTCCGCTTATGTGCCCAGTTTATTGGGTGAACTACCCTTTCCATGTATTACTTTCCATTGATAAGGAGTTATGTTTCTCAGCCTCTTTGCACTCCAGTAGAGTGCGTCCTCATGCTGATGTTTATACAATATCAATGATGGTAGCAAGTTATGCAGCTGTGGTACGTCACCAACAACTGGCTGCAGCCAGAGCTCGTTACTTGCTTTTGTCCACCATGTTTTTGGGTGCTGGATCTGCGAGTCGTACCAGGGTTCCAATGTTCATGCTGTGTTGCTGTGACACACCTGATGGTTTTGTGTACTCACACCCTCATTGCAAGGGCACATGGTTTTTACTGTTTGTGCATGGTTATTGATTGTTTTAAGGCTTGGTTGAATGACAAAGAGTCGCTGGACTGAGTACTGGGGAAATGTTTTAAGTTGATGATGTCAATGTTACCTGTAATGATGCTCAGGGATTTTATACAATGTGACCAAGACTGGACAGCGTATATAATTGAAATTGATTTGAAATGTCTGTAGTAAATGCTTATAATATAATAACATGGGTATGGAGGGTATGGAGTCTGTACACAAGAGACACAGAATAGTAGCCCAATTTCATTGGTGCTCTGCGCAGATTGGTTTACAACAGGAAACGCATCTCGTGGCCTTTGAGGCTTAGAAAACTGCACAAACGTTGGAGGGGCATTTATTCCACACGTACTACTCTGCCTAATTGAGCGGGCGGCAATCTGATTCCAGGCAGAGAGACCATTTGGGGTGCTAGACTCCAGGATAGACCTAGAGGTGTTACGTTTTACTGAAGGGCACACTAGATGGAGAACCGATAGGCCTGGGGTGTACATATGCACCCAGGATGGATCAGGATGCCTTTTATTACCACGTGTTTTCCGTCTTGTCGGACTGGATCCCAGATCCATGGGTACGGGGTGGGGATTTTAATTCTGTACTGGATGTAACACTAGATAGCTCCCACTTGCCACTGCCGGGAGCTGCACTGGGGCATCAGACTCATGTATTACGACATTGTGTAGAGAGCTGGGGACTGCTAGATGTGTGGCACTGCTACAATGTGGGTATGAGTGAATACTCATCTATTTACATCCACATGCCTTACACTCATGGCTTGACAGATTCTTTTGTTTGGTGGATCTCCTCGTGCATCTCACACATGCCACATACATATCAGACCACTGTCCTCTAGAGGTCACGTTATCATGGGGCTGTGTGCTCGCCCCAGTTCCTATGTGGAGGCTCCAATCGCATCTTTTGAAGGACAAAGTGTTCAGAGAAATCCTGGCTACTGCCATCAACACCTGAAAATGTTGGTATTTCTTCCTCTCCAATAGTGGAGTGGGAGGCATTCAAAGTAATGGTCTGGGGCAAAGCAGTTAACACAATGGTAGGGGCTATGAAGGCAGTTCTTTGACAACTCAAGACTCTGGAGGATTCCCTGAGTCCCCTTGAGGGGGTAATGGCCGAAAATGCTGAACCCTCCTTATTGCAAGAATCCAGAATTGCCTATGAATACTTACTAAAACACCTCAGAGTTTTAGACCAGAGGATGTATACACAGAAGGTCCATGTAGAAGCCGATTAATCGGACAGGCTACTGGCACATTTAAGTTAGCTGGATTCCTCCCCATGCCAATCCTGGTAATTAACACACTTGCCTTGGGTGCTGTGGTGACCCAATTTAGGATTAATAAGGCAATTTGTGATTATTACTCAGGCTATTATTTGCAGGCCAACCTCCTCCCGATCAAACAGAACTTGCAGCGTTCCTCCAACAGGCGCAAGCAACAGACCAGGAGGAGGCTCTAGCCACTCCTTTTATGACAAATGAAATTCGCAGTGCCCTAAAGGATCTGTCCCATAATGAACCACCGGGATCTGACAAACTCCCGGTAGAGTTCTAGTCTACCTATGCCACTAAAATGGTCCTGCACTAAGAAAAACTCTAAAATAATTACTTGGATATGAGACTCCTACCCAAATCTACTAGAGAAGCAATGGGGACATCCTTGCTGAAGCCAGGCAAGCCCTGAGTGAAGCTGTCCTCGTATCAACTACTGTCAATACTAAATATAGAATATAAAATACTTAGCAAGATCCTGGCCCGAGAGCTGCTTCCATTGCTCCCACAACTTGTCCATATATACCAGTGTGGGTTTGTTCTCTGCCGTAAAGCCTCTCTTAATATTCCATGGATGTTTAAGATAATGGATGTAGTTCCAGACCATTACCCACATGCCGAATGCCTCTCCCTCGATGTCCAACAAACCTTAGATTCATTGGATTGAAATTTCATGCTAGCGACCCTGGGACAATTTGGGATGGCTCCAGCCTATGCCCAAGGGGTAAATTTGATTTATATGGCTCCCACAGCTAGAGCGAGAAAAGGCCCATACGTATCGGAGCGTACCCAGCATGGCGAATTATGCAACATGGTTGCCCCCTCTACCCGCCACATTTCATATTGGCAATGGAATCCAAAGCACAAAGAAAAAGCTTAACACACCGGGATTTCGATAGGCAATACATTGCACTCTATATCGCTCAATGCAGACAATATCATTTTGTATTTCAAAGAAATTAGGGGCAGATAGAGGTGGCTCAGTAGCTGTCAACTTATAGAAATCTTACAGGACTCAGAATTAATATTGATAAATCATGTCCTTACTGGCACCCAGGTGGAGCTCCCGCTAAAATTCTGGGATTCCCAGATGCGTGTGGCCCGTGAACCTTTTGGTATCTTGGTGTTCAAGTTTATAGGGATGGCCCTGACCTTTTGGAAGGTAACCTAATTTGTACAATCACAGCACTCAAATGTCAGGTAGCCTTTTTTGGCTACACTGCCTCTATTAGTGGCTGGACATCAGGCCCTGACAAAGATGGTGATGTTACAGCGCTTATTGTATCATTTTGTGAATCATCCCTTATAATACTGGTGTGGGTGCTCAGATTATTGAATACCATACTAATTGACCTTGGTTGGGGGCAGTGGCGCTGTAGAGTCAGCTTAGTGAAATTACAACTACCAATGGATAAATGTGGAATGGGGGCTGCAGATTTCAAGGCATATTGGATACTACACAAATACAAGGGTTATCTAAATGGCTGGCTGGTCACAACCTGGTCTGGCACTGTGACAATGAGTGGCCTTGACCCTTGGGAATAGGTGGGGGTAATTATAGTGAGGGAACAATTTTCGAATGGCAAACTGATGTCCCACGCTGATTTTATACACACAATTATGGACTTTCTTGTTATTTACGCATGCCAGTATTCTCCCCTATGTATGTACATTTTGGGCTGCGTATGGGTAAGAACCAGCCACACAAAAACTCCTTAGGGCACTTCATACTATGGGAAATGGTAAACAACTCATATGCAGGCTGTATACAGGACTCACAGAACACCTTATGACTCCACCCTGTTTCCTAAAAATCAGGAGGGAGGCAGACCTAACTCAGGAACTCACAGATAAACAATGGGCCTGTATGTTGGAATATTCCCCCCAAAAATCTTGCAACTTGAGATTTTAATCCATTCAATTCTCCATACTGCATACAGCATACATCTGCCACAGAAAATCAACCGAATGTACCCAACAGCATCCACGGTATGTCCATGCCTTGTGCATGGACAAGGTGCAGACCTGCTACACTTGTTGTCAACTTGCCCTCAGCTATCAAGCTATTGGGTGGGAATAGCAAAGACATTGGAGGAGCTGATAGGGCAGATCTGCTGGGATATCCCCGAACAGTGCATATTGGGATTTCCCTCTAGACCCAAAGGTTCTAAGATAGGGACACGATTCACCAACTTGGTGCTTTTTTTAGCAAAATGCATGACAACTCAGCGCTGGAAGACTCCAATGGCCCCAGGGGTGGATGGTGGTGGTGATGGAGCAAGGACTTGTAAAAAAGAGACTCGCTCGGAAGCGATCCGCTCCTTTAACTTACTAACAAGTTATTAACCCCTTCACTGTGGGGGGAAATTCCCCTGCTGTGCTGGGGAGTGGGGGGCTCGCACAGTGCCCCCATGCTCATGACGATCTCAGCTCGTCATGAGGAACGGCGCTCCGGTGCTCATGATGTGCTGAGCTCGTCACAGCTGCACCCGTTCCCGTGGAATGCTCAGCACAGCAGGGGAATTATCCCCGCGTGTGAGTACCGGAGCACCGGAGCACCGTGCCTCATGACAAGCTCAGCTCGTCATGAGCATGGAAGGTGTTAAAACTGTTACTACATCAATACGCAGGTTAGTGAAGCTTGCTTATGTGTTTTGCTAACTAGAATAGCATGAATGAAGTACTAAAACTGCTTTAAAAGGGTAAATATTTACTATGCATGCGTCAACTGCATCTACGCAGTATGACAAGCTAATGCTTGCAGGGAAATTCTTGCGCAGGAGCAGAAGGCACTAAAATGAAGTCATGAAGACTCGCGTGCATGGCATCTGCTTGCTTGAAGTAAATCGAGTTCTTTCTAAAAGCTAATGTGGGGATTAGTCTAATAAAGATCCTGGGATAGAGTAGAGGTGGGTGGTTATAGTGAAACCATTTACTTTTTAAAGTAACATATGTCTTTCTGACTTTATTACTAGTGCCTATTTTGGCCTCTCATGTGTAACTGAAGTAAACTGAGTCATGTGATGACTACGCATGGGCATTGAAAGTTAACCCGGAGTGATGACTCGGAGGTTGAATGAAAGCCAAGGTCGCAAACTTTCCCAGCCTGAGAACGGATTGTCAAAAGTTTAACGAATGTGGACTTGTATTTAGACTGTATACAATTTTGGTGCAAATATGACAAGAATGCGGGTGGGAAATAAAATTATGAATAAAAGTTAAGGGGATGGGTTTGCGAACAATGGGATTACTGAATTAAATTACATGTCGGCATGGTGTGATGATCTTCCCCTTTGCCTGACCAATTAGAATTCATACTTTTATGATATTGAGACTTTATTGGGTGGTACTTGAAAGACGATAGGTATAATTGAGGTAGCCTTAGTAAATTAGTTAGCATGATTTGAGATGCCGTTGCTGCAGGAGGTGCTGTTGCTGGGAGAGATGCTGTGAGATGCTGATGAAGAATCGAATACAGAACTTTCTATCCTAAGCTAATTGGGTTAGATAAGACGATCACTGAAGAATCTCGAGGAGGAAGAGAGTGTCAGGGAGGGGTGCTATGCAATTGTCGGTATTCTAGAGAGGTCATCTATCCTGTCCTGATTCCTGTCCTGAAGTCTTTGTCGCATGATCTATCCCGGGGTACACTTACCAACCCTTTAGCCAAAGGGTTGGTCTTCCCACCATTCTAGGTAAATATATTTTCACGATAGTTGCAGATGTTCTTTTCTCTCTGTCATCTCCCTTTCTGAGCATTGATCATTGCATTAGTCCAAAGTATAGGGGGATATTATCAACAAGAGGTGATATTTATCGCAAACCTGATTTAGAGCGAGTTTTTTTATCGCCGCGCATCGCCAGAATCTATTGACTCGTTAATTTGGCCAATCAGCGATAAATATCGCAGGCCATTAGGCCCCAGGCTCTCATTTAGCACGTTAGCGACAAGAAAAACATCTGAAAACGCTGGCTAAGCCGGAAAAAGTTGATAGCACAATGCAGAACCCTCTAGAAGATGGTGAGCAGCCTGGGACAAGTGCAGAGGCCCGAAACAACACACAGGAAGGCCAGGCAGAAACCCACGGAAAGGCCAAGAGGAAGAGGAACCCCAAGTTCAGTCCTTTGGAGAACTAGGTCCTGGTTGAAGAGGTGACGCAACACCAACAAGAACTCTTCGTGAGTTCCACCGTCACCTTGGCAAGGAAAAAGGAGAAATGGCAGGACATCATGTCCAAAGTCAATGCTGTGGGGGAGAGGAGGAGGACCATGGATGAGTGCAAGAAGCGGTGGTGCGATACCAAGAGCAAGACAAAGAAGAAACTGGGAGCTAACCTTAGGGCAGCGAGGGAGACTGGAGGCGGTGGACCAGCTCCACAGGAGGAGCTGGATGATCTGGAGGAGCAGGTGTCCCACATCATCAGCGAGGAGACTGTTGCTGGAGTCGCAGGCCAGGATAGTGCTGAATTGGAATGCCCACAACAACACCAGGGTGAGCATCAACCAGGGATGGGGGTGGATGGGCACAGTGGCACCAATGTACTATGAGAGTAATTATATTGCATACCCCCATGTACTGTCCAACAAGTCCTGGATACCCCTGTACATGCTGGCATAGGGACATATCACCATTCACAAACAGCAACTCACACAACACACATGGCCAAAGTAACCGGAATGACACCAATGTAATCGATGCTTTAGCAGCAGGAAACAGCTCACAAAGCACTGATGAGGGGCATGCTAATATAATTAATTGAATGTAAATAGTAGGCCAGGTGCACACCAGAAGCACATTTGCCATTTGAATCCAATAGTGCATATCAGCAAGCACCGTTATATCGCTGAAGCTGCATTACCCTCCTGAAAAAGCAACTACAATGTTGGCGACACATTTCATATTATGGCCCATAGTGGCAGCCAGACTGAACATTAAATGTGCACCGAAAAGCTAAGGCAAACATAGTCCAATCACAATGCCAGAGCACCCCACATGTGCATCTGCAAAACACACAGTGGCACAACAACGTGACATGTGGAAAAGTAACCAAATGGCCCCCTTGCCACATCCCCATGCACATACAAATTGACTGCACAAATACACATGTCACTTGGATGCCAAATTGTGGATGTGCAGGAAATGTCCATGCCCCTGCGCACAATCAGGCATGCCTCCACCAACGTTAGCACACCTGCAGCATTGCCCACCCACATGTGTCTGAGTATTGTCCAAGCTCATGCAAGCACTGCCAGCCTGAAACATACGCACTTGCCTGCAAATTACTCAAGCACATGTGCCCAATGTCACCTGTGTGCCAATGTCCGATGCGGCGTGCCTAATTGTGCACATCAACATCAACATACACAGTGCATCCACAATATGCTCTCAGAGTTGCATGTGTCTGTGTGTACACAAATCCAATATGTGTGGTGATTACCAAAATCAAAAATTAAGACAACACCTGCAATCTCAGGTAATGTGCCTCCTAGCCGATCCATAAGATGTGGGGCCACATTACCCAGATTGGTGACAAAATCATCACTGCCTTGCATTAGAAAAATGCACGTAAAGTGGTGGCAAGAGGCGTGATGAAATCCCCCATAGATTTGCATCCAAATGCCAGTGTCTGGTGTGACCCTAGGCTCATTTGGGGGCACATCAACAACAAATTGCAGAAAGTGAGGTACAAAGGCCTGTCTCACCTTAGTATATTCCTTAACCTCATTCCACTGACCTCCTTCTTCCTGTGACTTGCAACGTCCACAAACACTCACCTGGGAGTTGAATGAAATCTACTTTTCATTGACAATGGCACAGCAAACTCTGCCTCTTCCCTTGGCTCTGACACTCACAATGGGCTATGTCTGCCACTCCAACATCCATCAAATCATGTGTTCCATGGGCCAGCACTGGTGCAGTCTCCCCCTTGTATTGTAAATGAGTTAACGTAATACACACAGATGCGTGTTTACATGACCAGGCAAGTATTCAACTGAGGCAATAAGTAAGGGGCTCTGAATCCACAAGAAGGTCCACCAAGGGAAATAGAAACAATCTACATGTGTAATCTGACACGGCTAGGCAGTGAGATGACTGCATATGAGCCAAATATATTTCTCAAGTTATCAAGCTGCACATCCGTAAAGCACACCACTCAGCTGTGAGTGTCTCAAGGGGCTGGGGGGGATGCTGCTACTGCATGAAAATCCACGTCTTGCAGAGTCACCTGAAGGTTTGCATTTCCTGGGTGTGCTGCAGGAGGATGGGGAGAGTGTTTCAGGTCTGGGTGGTGAGGAGGGAGGATTTTCAGCCCTGGAGGTCGCTCACTGGATGTGGGGAAGTGTTGCAAGGGTGAGCTTGGTGTAGCAGAGATGGCATGTATGTGGGGTAGACGCTGAGTAGTTGTTTGAGACATGCTGGGCCTGTGTCGTGGAGTGCCTTGTGTGCGTGTGTAAGGAGCTTGATTGTGATCCTCTTGTTGACAGTGAGCCAGTGCTGACCTCACAGGTGGGGTGTGATGTGGCTGCAGCGCAGAATGTTGTTGTTCATGCGTGCAGAGACCTTTCAAATGTGTAGAAGTTGGTTCAGCAGTTTGGTTGAGGGGATTGCAGAGAGGGCCTTATCTATTGCCAACCTGCTGCTGCTGCGAGACCTGGGATACCTTTATCCTTGTTACAGTGGGGATCCACCTGTACATTCTGTGGAGCATGTAGAGGTTGTTGAAGCTGGAGGAGCAGATGGCCTTTTACATGCATTGTCATGGAGATAGAAGATTAGATGAAGAAGCACAGGTAATGTGCGTGGATGGGTGTTGTTGGAGCTGTTACCAGTGCAGTGGTTCACCAGGAGTTGTCACTAGCTGAGGATGTGGAGCGTAGGAAGATGACTCCAGTCTTGTCAAAGTTCTGCTCCAGTTTCCAGTACTACATCCACTCAGTTACGCTTCCCATTCCTACATCGAGGTTTGCTGTCGTGGTGAGGGGTTCCTTGGTGAGGGATAGGATCATCTGGCTGTCGTGTTGTAGGAGATGATGTAAAGGTTGTGTTTACAGGCAACGT
Organism: Lissotriton vulgaris; assembly: GCF_964263255.1. NCBI lineage: Eukaryota > Metazoa > Chordata > Amphibia > Caudata > Salamandridae > Lissotriton > Lissotriton vulgaris. Next base: position 451,974,569 of record NC_141696.1, on the reverse strand, counting down.
GGCAAAGCAGTGACATGTAGATGTTGAACAATGTTGTGCTGAGAGATGAGCCATGTGTACGCCACACATGATTGTGGTGGATCCAGAGTTGAAAGGGGGATGCAGAAGCACTGGGTCATGCCAGAGTGTAAGGAGGTGTTCTGCTCCAGAGTTCTGTTTTGAAACTTTGCGTTGTGGAGGCTTTTGCGTTGTGTCCGGTGGCAGACAGTGTCGAAGCCAGATGACGAGTCCAGGAGGATCACTGATGCCTTGTCTATGTTGACCTGCAGGGCCCTGATGTCATTGCTGTTGGCGATGATGGCACTTTTGTTGTTGTAGTTGCCTAGGTGTTCTTCGAATGAGGACCTCTTGAGGATCAAATGAGGTGATGGTGTCTGCCGGTGTTGTTCTTGGGTGCCGCATAGCTGTTCATTGTCTGTACACAGTGACATTCCTCCTCTGGAAATTAGCCCGTTTCTCCTGGAGTTCATCAATGAACATGATGGCTCACTTGCTGGTGTGTCTGTGTGAAGCTATTGTGTTTGTGGACAGTTGGTTGGCACAGTCATTGAGCCATTGTCTGAGGTCATGTGCGTTGGAGTGTGGTTTGGTGTGGTATCTGTTTTGGCCACGGTCAAGTAAGGTGGTTAGCTGGTCTATGGTGACTGTGCCCCAGCAGTGGTGGGGTATCTGGTGTGTGTGTTTGTGAGTGGTGGGGTGCCAGGTGGTGAAGTGGATGCATACATGGGCAGTCCAGTGGAGTTGGGTGGTGTGTTCGAAGGAGAGGTGTGACGAAGCGGATAAGATGTGCTTAAGCATTTTGCAGACAGAGTGGGTGGGTGTTGTGAGTAGTATCCTGAGTCGGAGTCTTGCGAGGCTGACCATTTGGGCGGCGGAGGTGATGGTGGTGTCCTTACCGAGGTGGAACTTTAGGTCCCAGAGAATGATGTAGTCTGTGTAGGCAAGGGCATGTGTACTGATGAAGTAGGCAATGTAGTAGCTGAACTGTAATCGGGGTCAGGGGGGTCTGTACACAATTGTCACTCGGAGGGGTATGTTGTGATAGGTGTGGATCATGAAGTACAGGTGTACTGCCTTGCTGAGGATGTTGTTGCTGATCTTTGAGACTCCGAGAGTGCTCATGTGGAGGATGGCCTTTCGTACTCCTACTCCGTTGGGGTGGTCCCTGCAGATGTACTTGTAGCTGTCCAGGATGTCAATGACGATGTTGTGTGTTGTGGAGGGGTACAGGCAGGTCTCTGGCAGGAAGGCAATGTCTGGTGATATAGTGAAAATTTGGTCTCAGAGTACAGGGGCTTGTTTGTGTGCAGAGGAAGGTGGGTTCACATCATGGCCGGTGGATCAGTGGATCAGAAATTGAATGGGCTGCAGATCAAATGTGAGGAGGGCCCTTGTGTGTGTTCTGGGGACGCTTGTGAAGCAGGTGAGTGATTTCCCATGTTGAGTGCGTGGAGGCTGCTGTCATCATAGTGGCATTGTTTTATGTGGCATCTGTGTGTGGCAGGCGTGCTTGCACTGTGCGCGGTCCATGTGGAGATGGTCACATTCGGGCCAGCATCATGAGCGCCATTGGTGTCCCTGCAATGTGGATACACAGTGTCTGCCATTGGAAGGGGACATTAGAGGGAGGACCATCTGTGAAGGGCTAGTGGGTCAATTTGCCTTGCATGGAGGCGTGCATGCAGGGGATGCTGCAGGGGGAAGTGAGGGTGGAGATGAGCAGAAGAAAGATATAAACAACACATGGCCAAATATAGAACATGAAGTACACTACCATTTCAAGGTGACGGGGCACAGTGCTCAAAATGAATATACAACTGTAAAAATGTGCCGAAGAATGGCAGACAGTGGAGAAGGTGCACAGGGGTGAAAACAACAGTACACGGGCTAAGATGCTTTGCCCACATTTATCCGATATAACAATTTAGCTATGTACCAACTCTGACCCATGCCCATTGTTGATAAATGCATGTTTGACAGCATGTACAAGTCATTATGAAAACAACAATGGTCCCATGCAACATAGAATAAAGCTTACTAATGAATATAGACTCAATGGACTCTGTATTAGAGTGACGTGTCCAGCCGGACAGTGGTCAAAATGTATTTAATCAAAGCAACAAAATAAAGAGAGAATATCCTTCGACAGTCTCACGTTGTGGGGCCCAAGTCTGTACCTCATTTAAACAAAAACACTTTAGTACATTCAAAGTGAAAAGGAAAATCAAAGTGAAAAGGAAAGGGCTTTTAGGCAAAAAGCTGAGTTGTTCTTCAAATTTTTATATAAACAGATACTTTGAAATGTACTATTACATCAACAAGGTACACAATATATACATAGTATAAGGCACACAAATTGGTTGACGGCATTTTGATCCCACTTTTAAATCAAAGGGATCATCATCAGGACATATGATATGTGCCTAATAATTGCAAGCCTCTAAAACCTAAAAAGGAAAATGAGGGAAGTAAACGGAAAATTCAGGGCATTATAAACTTTGGTAGGGTTCTTAGATCACAGTGTGATAATATGTGCTCGAGGGTGCAACTGAAAAGTAGCTACACAGAATGGCTATGGTGATAAACTCGTTATGCACGAGTGGCCAGAGACTGTGATGAGGCAGAAGTGTGGCAACTGTGGTTGACTACTGTGATAATAGATAGTTCCCGTGGGTGGGAAACTCCTACCGTGATTGAGGTAGAGTGACCTGGAAAAGTAAGTTTCACGTGGGCGTGGAACTAACGTGACTGTAGTCTATGCTGATTTCAAGGGCTGCCCTAAGGTTGGATAAGTTGCGGCAGCCGCTACGTCGAGTCCGCGGTGAGCATGCCAGGTGAATTCGGCGGACTATTGGCATCAAGCAGTCGCGTGCGGTGAACGATTAAATATTAAAATCTCGGCGCAGTGGAGAGGAGTTGGTTAAAATAACATAAAATTGAAGGAAATGAAAACGGCGCAGTGTAGTGAAGAGCTCACCATGCCAATGGAAGGCTTGAGATTCGCTCGGGGGGGCAGTCACCTATGGGTAGTAACAAGGAAAATTGGAAGGGGAATAGAAGAAACCGGCCGACCCGTGTAGGATAGGGGTTGTAGAGGATTTTACCAGAATCAGGACTGGACATGCAGAGTCGGGGGTTCCAATCGTATGCAGTTACTCGGGGTACATGTGGGTTGGAAGGACAGGATGTTGAAGATTATGGGGACGGGAGCGAGGGGTAGTGGGAGTCAGAGGGAGTCAGATTACAAGACAGGGACTCACCCGGTCAGTCGGTAATGGGGCCCGCTCGGCAATGCGATCAGCAGTGTGCTGCTGCCTGAGCAGGACACGCTCTTATTGGTCAAAAGCGGAGGCACAATGGAAAGAGAGGAGGGGGCGCTGGGAATGAGTGGGGATATGGCGGCCATATTGGAGAGGATGGGATGGCATGGAATGGAATGTGATGTCAGGGTTACAAGGTGGTGCCAGTGAAGTGATTAGTGGTGTGACAATTACAATTAAAGGGGGAGATATATATACAAAGGAGCACAGCGAGGAGAGGCATCCATCTGGTTTTTACCATAGTAAAGTACAGTCCAGAATCATCTGAAACATAGTAAACAACCACTATGTAAGGGAAGCATCAATTAGACCAAATTAGTCCAGTCTTCCTGAAGGTTCAGTCCAGTGTTTAAGCTGCCCGTTCTCAGGATCCATTTTAGCTCCTCCTTGTTAAGCAGTTTTGCGAGGTCACCTCCTCTAGGAGGGAGGATGACCTGATTAATCACTGTCCAGCGCACATCATCCTCATTGTGCCCTTTCTCAGGAAAATGCTCGACAAGGGGTGCATTTACTGTTTTGCAGCGAATCCTGCTACTATGCTGAGAAATCCGTAGTTTTATCTTCTGTGTTGTCTGCCCCACATAGATCTTATTGCAGAGGAAGAAAATAGCATAGATCACATTACAACTATTATAGTTCGTGAAGGTTTTATGCTCATTTTTTACATTCTCGAAGACAAATTCATTACCCTCAATACATGATACACATACAATACAAGAACAACATTTGTGGTGACCCTTAACAGGAGGGAGGGACCAGTGGTCATTCAGAGTAGTATTTATGGTTGTTGTTACTGGCAACGCGGCCCTAACAAGTTGATCCCTTAGGCTCTTATTTTTCTTGAATGCAAACAATGGTGTTTCTAAGTCCAATGACCCTGAGTTAAGGATGTGCCAGTTCTTTTTGATGGACTTACGCACTTTGTTAGAGATTGAGGAGAAGGTGGTAACACATACCAGTTTTTCTGTAGATTTCTTGGGTTTGGGTTCTAGCAGTGTTTCTCGAGGGCAATACCACGCCCACTTCATTGCATTTTTAACCAATCTGCTAGGGTAGCCCCTATGCTGTAACTTCTCAGATAAGGTATTTGCATCTGTAAAGTAGTCAATTTTTTGGAAGCAATTCCTTCTCAGTCTGAGGAATTGAGAGTAGGGTAGGCTGTCTCTAAGAGCCCTGGGGTGGCAGCTTTGGTAGCTAAGCAAAGTATTTCTTTCGGTCGGTTTGCGAAAGAGAGAGGTGTAAAGAAGACCATCTTTATGTAGAATACATAGGTCAAGAAAAGGTATACTGATTTTGCTATATGAGAGGGTGAAAGTAAGGCCACTACAGTTGTTGTTAAGCCAATGCATGAAGGGATCCAAACTTTCAACAGGGCCTTCCGAAATGACGAAAATATCGTCTATATAGCGTTTTCACTTTGAGATGCCTTGGTAGAAGAGATTGCTGGGGAGAAGTATGGTGTTACACTCGAGCCAATCCATGTAGAGGATTGCCAGGGTTGGGGCAAAAATGGCTCCCATCGAAGTACCCCTCACTTGCTGATAATATTGGGAGTCAAATGTAAAAAAGTTTTGTGTTAAGCAAATTTTGAGCAGTTGGATGATGAACAGAGTTGGCACTGTATGGGGACGCGGTCTGTTGTTCAGTATGTTTTCCATGACAAAAAGCGATTCTCGCTGAGGAATGTTGGTGTAAAGAGACTCTACGTCCATTGTACATAGAGTCTCTTTAAGGGGGTCGAAGGGGTGATTCTCAATTAAATTAATCATAAACATACTGTCTTGGACAAAACAGCATGTTTCAGGCACAAAATCTTTGAGAAAGAAATTGACGTAATGGCCGAGAGGTTCAAGTATAGAGCCGCACCCAGAGACTATCGGTCGTCCAGGTGGGGAATCAAGCCTCTTATGAATTTTCGGTAGTATATAAATCACAGGTGTTCTCGGGTTTGTCACGTTAAGGAAGTTAAGTTTGTGTTTGCTTAAGAAACCCATGTCAAAACCCTCCTGTGTGGGTTGTCTAATCAGTTTCTGTAGTTCTTTGGTAGGATTAGTTGGCAACCTACAATAATGATCTGTATTAGAGAGCTGTCGTAAGATTTCAGTTTTGTAGTCGTTAGCCCCCTGCAGGACAATCCCACCCCCCCCCCCCTGTCAGCTGGTTTTATAACTAGATGGTTGTTGTCACGGAGGGTCGCAATTGCCGATTTTTCATCCAAGGAAATATTATATGGGATGTAGAAATGGGATTTAGCTAGTTCAAGGGTTTCCTTGAGGACCACTTTTTCAAATGTGAGTATCTCTTTGGGAATCATGTTAGAGGATGGAGAGAAGGTAGATGGGGGTCTGAAAGGAGTGGCAGCTGTTCTAGGTTGAGCCGGTTTGTGCTCAAAGAAAGCACGGAGCCTAATCTTCCTAAAGAAACCCACCAATTCTGTTTGCAGATCCAAAAAGTTTGGGTAGGTGGAGGGAACAAACGATAGCCCTTTACTGAGAATAGAGATCTCAGAGCTGGAAAGGATGTGATCGGAAATATTAAATAAAGGGATAGTCATGTTTTCAGGGTTAGTTACCACTGATAAAACTTCTGGCGGGTTTGTCTCTCGCCCGGTGGGTTGTGCACCTTGGTTGGCGTTTTACCTTGCCCCTTTTCCCTTGATCTGTATTGCCTCTCCCTTAAAAGATGGGGGTTCAGATTATGTGTTGATGAGCTGGCACCTTCACCTGGATCAGATCTATCAGAGGAATCTGCTGAGGAGTCTGTGAAGCCAACAATGGTGTTTCTTCTGTTGAACCGGCCCCAGGGTCTTGGGTTATGCGCAGTTTGATTAAAGTTTCGGTTTGTGTAAACATCTTTATGAAGATAAGGACATGCACGCTCTACTGTAAATGACTTAATATCTTTTTTAACCATATTAGATTTTTTTATTTTGTTCAATGCAGTGGAACTCAAGTACTGTTTTCTCAACTTTATCTAAAAGTTTTTTTGCATCAGGGACGGTATTGTTATCATTCATTTGCTTCTCGATGTCTTTTATAAGTTCCGCTAATTTTTTAAGTTCCTCAGTTGCTGTTTCGATGCCAAGGACTAGCCAATGGCGGGAACAAGTTGTTCCCATCTGACTAAACCCTGTAATATATTTGGGATTATCTGTGAATACTCCTGGAATATTCCTTACTTGTAGGCCCAGGGGTATAGTATTTGATCTTAAATAGTGAGCATCAATATCATCAGTTCCAGGCGTACATATTTCTTTTTTTGTTTCTCTAAGTCTTCGTAGAGATTGGATCCTGTTACTGGGGTATTAGAGTCTGAGTCCATAAAAAGTGAGGGGCCTTCACAGATTTTTTGTATATACTCAATGGAGTATAGTGGAGCTTGATCGGACATAGCAGTTGGACTATCTTCGTGTTCGTAGCTAAAGGAGTGTGAGAAGGAAGATAGTACATAAAGTTAAAGTGAGTAAAGGGGAGGAAAGGGAGTGGGCCACTAGTGAAAGTGGAAGGTCAGTTAATTGCCCTTGCAATCCTGCGATTGCGCAACGTATATTTTAAAACAACAAGGGACCCCAAGTCAAGTAGGCACAGGATCTCGGGGAGCAATTAATATGAAAACAACAATGGTCCCATGCAACATAGAATAAAGCTTACCAATGAATACAGACACAATGGACTCTGTATTAGAGTGACTTGTCCAGCCGGACAGCGGTCAAAATGTATTTAATTAAAGCAACAAAATAAAGAGAGAATATCCTTTGACAGTCTCACGTTGTGGGGCACAAGCCTGTACCTCATTTAAACACAAACACTTTAGTTCATTCAAAGTGAAAAGGAAAATCAAAGTGAAAAGGAAAGGGCTTTTAGGCAAAAAGCTGAGTTGTTCTTCAAATGTTGATATGAACAGATACTTTGAAATGTGCCATTACATCAACAAGGTACACAATATATATATAGTATAAGGCACACAAATTGGTCGAGGGCGTTTCGATCCCACTTTTAAATCAAAGTGATCATCATCAGGACATATGATATGTTGCTAATAATTGCTAATAATAACCCCTACCCTACACGGGTCAGCCGGTTTCTTCCATTCCCCTTCCAATTTTCCTTGTTACTACCCATAGGTGACTGCCCCCCCCCGAGCGAATCTCAAGCCTTCCCTTGACATGGTGAGCTCTTCACTACACTGCGCCGTTTTCATTTCCTTCAATTTTAGGTTATTTTAACCAACTCCTCTCCACTGCGCCGAGATTTTAATATTTAATCGTTCACCGAACGCGATTGCTTGATGCCAATAGTCCGCCGAGTTCACCTGGCATGCTCACCGCGGACCCGACGGAGCGGCTGCCGCAACTTATCCAACCTTAGGGCAGCCCTCGAAATCAGCATAGACTACAGTCACGTTAGTTCCACGCCCATGTGGAACTTACTTTTCCAAGTCACTCTACCTCAATCACGGTAGGAGTTTCCCACCCACGGGAACTACCTATTATCACGGTAGTCAACCACAGTTGCCACACTTCTACCTCATCACAGTCTCTGGCCACTCGTGCATAACGAGTTTATCAACATAGCCATTCTGTGTAGCTACTTTTCAGTGGGACCTTCGAGCAAATATTATCACACTGTGATGCAAGAACCCTACCAAAGTTTATAATGCCCTGATTTTTCCGTTTACTTCCCTCTTTTTCCTTTTTAGGTTTTAGAGGCTTGCAATTATTAGGCACATATCATATGTCCTGATGATGATCCCTTTGATTTAAAAGTGGGATTGAAATGCCGTCGACCAATTTGTGTGCCTTATACTATGTATATATTGTGTACCTTGTTGATGTAATGGCACATTTCAAAGTATCTGTTCATATGAAAATTTGAAGAACAGCTCAGCTTTTTGCCTAAAAGCCCTTTCCTTTTCACTTTGATTTTCCTTTTCACTTTGAATGTACAAAAGTGTTTGTGTTTAAATGAGGTACAGGCTTTAGCGCCACAAAGTGAGACTGTCGAATGATACTCTCTCTTAATTTTATTGCTTTAATTAAATACATTTTGACCACTGTCCAGCTGGACAAGTCACTCTAATACAGAGTCCATTGTGTCTGTATTCATTGGTAAGCTTTATTCTATGTTGAATGGCACCATTGTTGTTTTCATAATAATTGCTCCCCGAGGTCCTGTGCCTACTTGACTTGGGGTCCCTTGTTGTTTTAAAATATACGTTGCGCAATCGCAGGATTGCAAGGGCAATTAACTGGCCTTCTACTTTCACTAGTGGCCCACTCCCTTTCCTCCCCTTTACTCACTTTCACTTTGTGTACTATCTTCCTTCTCACACTCCCTTAGCTACGCACACGAAGATAGTCCAACTGCTATGTCCGATCAAGCTCCACTATACTCCATTGAGTATATACAAAAAATCTGTGAAGGCCCCTCACTTTTTACGGACTCAGACTCTAATACCCCAGTAACAGGATCCAATCTCCACGAAGACTTAGAGAAACAAAAAAATAAATATGTAGCCTGGAACTGATAATATTGATGCTCACTGACTATTTAAGATCAAATACTATACCCCTGGGCCTACAAGTAAGGAATATTCCAGGAGTATTCACAGATAATCCCAAATATATTACAGGGTTTAGTCAGATAGGAACGACTTGTTTCCGCTATTGGCTAGTCCTTGGCATCGAAACAGCAACTGAGGAACTTAAAAAATTAGCGGAACTCATTAAAGACATTGAGAAGCAAATTAATGATAACAATACGGTCCCTGATGCAAAAAAACCTTTAGATAAAGTTGAGAAAACAGTGCTTGAGTTCCACCGCATTGAACAAAGTAAAAAATCTAATAATGTTAAAAAAGATATTAAGTCATTTGCAGTAGAGCGTGCATATACTTATCTTCATAAAGATTTTTACACAAACCGAAACTTTAATCAAACTGCGCAAAACCCAAGACCCTGAGGCCGGTTCAACAGAAGAAACACCATTTTTGGCTTTACAGACGCCTCAGCAGATTCCTCTGATACCTCTGATCCAACACATAATCAGAACCCCCATTTTTAGGGAGAGGCAATACAGATCAAGGGAAAAAGGGCAAGCTAAAACGCCAACCAAGGTGGCACAACCCACCGGGCGAGAGACAAACCCGCCAGAAGTTTTATCAGTGGTAACTAACCATGAAAACATGACTATCCCTTTATTTAATCTTTCTGATAACATCCTTTCCAGCTCTGAGATCTCTATTCTCAGTAAAGGGCTATCGTTTGTTCCGTCCACCTACCCAAACTTTTTGGATCTGCAAACAGAATTGTTGGGTGACTTTAGGAAGATTAGGCTCCGTGCTTTCTTTGAGCACAAACCGGCTCAACCTAGAACAGCTGCCACTCCTTTCAGACCCCCATCCACCTTCTCTCCATCCTCTAACATGATTCCCAAAGAGATACTCACATTTGAAAAAGTGATCCTCAAGGAAACCCTTGAACTATCTAAATCCCATTTCTTCATCCCATATAATATTTCCTTGGATGAAAAATCGGCAATTGCGACCCTCCGTGACAACAACCATCTAGTTATAAAACCAGCTGACAAGGGGGGTGGGATTGTCCTGCAGGGGGCTAACGACTACAAAACTGAAATCTTACGACAGCTCTCTAATATAGATCATTATTGTAGGTTGCCAACTAATCCTACCAAGGAACTACAGAAACTGATTAGACAAACCACACAGGAGGGTTTTGACATGAGTTTCTTAAGCAAACATGAACTTAACTTCCTTAACGTGACAAACCCGAGAACACCTGTGATCAATACACTACCAAAAATTCATAAGAGGCTTGATTCCCCACCTGGACGACCGATAGTCTCTGGGTGCAGCTCTATACTTGAACCACTCGGCCATTACGCCAATTTCGTTCTCAAAGATTTTGTGCCTGAAACAAGCTGTTTTGTCCAAGGCAGTATGTTTATGATTAATTTAATTGAGAATCACCCCTTCGAGCCCCTTAAAGAGACTCTATGTACAATGGACGTAGAGTCTCTTTACACCAACATTCCTCAGCGAGAATCGCTTTTTGTCATGGAAAACATACTGAACAACAGACCGCGTCCCCATACAGTGCCAACTCTGTTCATCATCCAACTGCTCGAAATTTGCTTAACACAAAACTTTTTTACATTTGACTCCCAATATTATAAACAAGTGAGGGGTACTTCAATAGGAGCCATTTTGCCCCAACCCTGGCAACCCTCCATATGGATTGGCTCGAGTGTAACACAATATTTCTCCCCAGCAATCCCTTCTACCAAGGCATCACAAAGTGGAAATGCTATATAGATGATATTTTACTCATTTGGGAAGGCCCTGTTGAAAGTTTGTATCCCTTCATGCATTGGCTTAACAACAACTGTAGTGGCCTTACTTTCACCCTCTCATATAGCAAAATCAGTATACCTTTTCTTGACCTATGCATTCAACATAAGGATGGTCTTCTTTACACCTCTCTCTTTCGCAACCCAACCGAAAGAAATACTTTGCTTAGCTACTAAAGCTGCCACCCCAGGGCTCTTAGAGACAGCCTACCCTACTCTCAATTCCTCAGACTGAGATGGAATTGCTTCCAAAAAATTGACTTCTTTACAGAAGCAAATACCTTATCTGAGAAATTACAGCATAGGGGCTACCCTCGCAGATTGGTTAAAAATGCAATGAAGAGGGCATGGTATTGCCCTCGAGAAACAATGCTAGAACCCAAACCCAAAAAATCTACAGAAAAACTGGTATGTGTTACCACCTTCTCCTCGATCTCTGACAAAGTGCGTAAGTCCATCAAAAAGAACTGGCACATCCTTAACTCAGGGTCATTGGACTTAGAAACACCATTGTTTGCATTCAAGAAAAATAAGAGCCTAAGGGATCAACTTGTTAGGGCCGCATTGCCAGTAACAACAACCATAAATACTACTCTGAATGACCACTGGTCCCTCCCTCCTGTTAAGGGTCACCACTAATGTGGTTCTTGTATTGTATGTGTATCGTGTATTGAGGGTAATGAGCAAGGAGGAGCTAAAATGGATCCTGACAACGGACAGCTTAAACACTGGACTGAACCTTCAGGAAGACTGGATTAATTTGGTCTAATCGGTGCTTCCCTTACATAGTGGTTGTTTACTATGTTTCAGATGATACTGGACTGTACTTTACTATGGTAAAAACCAGATGGATGCCTCTCCTCGCTCTGCTCCTTTGTATATATCTCCCCCTTTAATGTTAATTGTAACACCACTTATCACTTCACGGGCACCACCTTGTAACCCTGACATCACGTTCCACCCCATTCCATGCCATCCCATCCACTCCAATATGGCCGCCATATCCCCACTCGTTCCCAGCGCCCCCTCCTCTCTTTCCATTGTGCCTCCGCTTTTGACCAATAAGAGCGCGTCCTGCTCAGGCAGCAGCACACTGCTGATCGCATTGCCAAGCGGGCCGCATTACCGACTGACCCGGTGAGTCCCTGTCTTGTAATCTGCCTCCCTCTGACTTCCACTACCCCTCGCTCCCGTCCCCGTAATCTTCAACATCCTGTCCTTCCAAGCCACAGGTACCCCGAGTAACTGCATACGATCGGAACCCCGACTCTGCATGTCCAGTCCTGATTCTGGTAATATCCTCTGCAACCCCTATCCTACACGGGTCTGCCGGTTTCTTCCATTCCCCTTCCAATTTTCCTTGTTACTACCCATAGGTGACTGCCCCCCCCGAGCGAATCTCAAGCCTTCCATTGACATGGTGAGCTCTTCACTACACTGCGCCGTTTTCATTTTCTTCAATGTTATGTTATTTTAACCAACTCCTCTCCACTGCGCCGAGATTTTATTATTTAATCGTTCACCGCACGCGACTGCTTGATGCCAATAGTCTGCCGAATTCACCTGGCATGCTCACCGCGGACCCGACGGAGCGGCTGCCGCAACTTATCCAACCTTAGGGCAGCCCTTTAAATCAGCATAGACTACAGTCACGTTAGTTCCACGCCCACATGGAACTTCCTTTTCCAGGTCATTCTACCTCAATCACGGTAGGAGTTTCCCACCCACGGGAACTACCTATTATCACGGTAGTCAACCACAGTTGCCACACTTCTGTCTCATCACAGTCTCTGGCCACTCGTGCATAACGAGTTTATCACCATAGCCATTCTGTGTTGCTACTTTTCAGTGGCACCTTCGAGCACATATTATCACACTGTGATCTAAGAACCATACGAAAGTTTATAATGCCCTGAATTTTCCGTTTACTTCCCACATTTTCCTTTTTAGGTTTTAGAGGCTTACAATTATTAAGCACATATCATATGTCCTGATGATGATCCCTTTGATTTAAAAGTGGGATCGAAACGCCGTCGACCAATTTGTGTACCTTATACTATGTATATATTGTGTACCCTGTTGATGTAATGGCACATTTCAAAGTATCTGTTCATATCAAAATTTGAAGAACAACTCAGCTTTTTGCCTAAAAGCCCTTTCCTTTTCACTTTGATTTTCCTTTTCACTTTGAATGTACTAAAGTGTTTGTGTTTAAATGAGGTACAGGCTTGTGCCCCACAACGTGAGACTGTCGAAGGATATTCTCTCTTTATTTTGTTGCTTTAATTAAATACATTTTGACCACTGTCCGGCTGGACAATTCACTCTAATACAGAGCCAATTTTGTCTGTAGTCATTGGTAAGCTTTATTCTATGTTGCATGGGACCATTGTTGTTTTCATAATAATTGCTCCCCGAGGTCCTGTGCCTACTTGACTTGGGGTCCCTTGTTGTTTTAAAATATAGCATGTGCAAGTCAGTCACAGTACACAAGTAGTGTCCCACTGAAGGATTGGAAACCATATTCGACTAACAAATCTCCTTACACCGGACGTGGTGGACGAAGCTATTTGTGACGTTGTGCATTGCATATCACATCCCTAGATGTTGCACAGCAGATTCACATTGGTGAGGTCAGCTAAGGTCACATGTGTAACATACATAGATGGTACTGCACAGTCTGAAGCCCTACATTTGACTCCACAATAGTGACTGTAGCACATTTGCTTTCTGTTGTACTGTCCATACCTGTGCACAAACAATGCCAAATATATACAGCGCCCTCTCATGCTGTGCACAATGACTGCATATTGGCCAATGTGACCATGGATGTCTGTAGTACTGCATTTAACATCTAGTGCGTATCAGTTGCAATAATGCAAGTCTGTCATCACTGTGAGAAAATGGCAAAAAAACAGACGGAATGAGTGGCTATGACACTGTTGGTACAGGGAGCAAAGCAACATGTCACCACCTTGGTGATGCAGAACAGTGTGCCTGCAAGAAAACATCATCACTGACTAAGGCATCACTTAACTGATTAAGGGTGTCACAAAAGGAAGATTGTACAAGTTTGTCAGTTTACCTACCAGTGCTAATCAAAAAAGGCATCTGTGAATGACCTCAATTCCAAAAGCATGAGTCCCTACCACATTACTCATGTAATTCACAAACACTGTTGTGACCTGTGACGTGAACAATAGACACACATCTGACCCACATCAAGCATTTAGACGAGATTGGTCACCCATGCACAGGAACATGGGAGGCTTACCAAGCTGATGCACTGGCACCACGCATCAAGTGTGCCAAGGTATGTGCATTGGAGATGGACTCCGAGCCTGGAGCATCAGATGTGCAGTTCTCATAGGCCATATGTGTCTTCTGGGGAATACATACCTCTCCATGATGGATAACTGTAGCAACTCTGACAAACTCACAATGCCATGTTCCGATGTTGAATTTCAAATGTGCAACATTGTGCTGTGCAACTCTGTGCATCACACTTCATATGTTGTGCGTCACTAATTAGATGTCACTAGACTAGGCCGTGCCAAATCCTACGTAATCTGTCAGCCATGCAAATTAACTGTGCCCACAGCTAAGGTTTACTGGACACTATACATGCTGCAGAGTAACAGGTCTCATCCATAGTCACACGTATAGGGATTCTTCCACAGATGGCATGAATAGCATACAATGTAGCAAGCTCCAAACTCCACAGCAGTAATCAAATTCAACAGTATTTATTCTATAAAATGAAATTTACAGCCTACACTAATACTAATCCCTACCCCTATCACTACATCTAAAAGAGCTAAACATATATTAAACTAAACAACACATGTAACACTAACTATTCACTAATACACATAATAAAAAAGGACATCAGCCCATACCCAAAGATAAAAGAAACTTAGCCCCAACACTATCTTAACCTATACTATAAATATATCACACTAAAAAACGAACTATACCTATTCTAAAACTACTCTCTATATCTAAATACTACCAACACTAACTACACATTTAAAAACATTCTAACATTGTGGGAAGGGAGAAGAGGGGAGTGGGGGATAACATGGGGAGGTTCAAGGAAGTAGGAGATGTTGGCGGATTTCCTGAATCTGACGGTTCAGGTACAGCATCTTGGTATGAACTTCCCGCACCAACTTGTTGTTCCTCCGCATCTCCTTTCACATCCCCATAATTGCCTCTGTAATCTGAGCAGAGTTGTGGGGGGACAAGCTCCTCACTGGTTGTGGGGGGAAGTGGCCACTTGCTGGTTGTGGGTGGAACTGTCCCCTGGCTGGTCATGGGTGGAACTGGCACCTGGCTGCTTGTGGGTGGGACTGTCCCCTGGCTGGTTGTGGGGGCAACAGGCTCCTGGCTGGTTGGGGAGGAACAGGCACCTGGCTGGTTGAGGGGAACTGTCCCCTGGCTGGTTGTGGGGGGAACTGGCATGTGGGCGGGTGCTGCCAGCGCTTGCACAAAAGAGATTTGACCCACACTGGTATCAGCGGTGGAGGGGGTGTGCTTTACTGTGACCCCAACAGCCTCTGGCATAGAGCTCCATTTTCCTGCCATCTTCTCTGACAGGTGCTTTCTTGCCATGTCTGGGTAGCCCTTCTTCACACACCAGATATGGTACCACCTTTCCTTTGCCACCTGGAAGGCATGCACCTGCACTGGAGTCATGTTGTCTGTAAAATATGGTAAATGTCAATCACAGTATGTCACGGTCCAAAATGAAATTAAAGTTCCAACTCCAATACAAAATGGAAGGCAACACACAAGCCTAAATCTGTTAAGTCAGAAAGAGACCTGTCCACATAAATGTCAAGTCATGATTTGTTCACTACAGGCTATGGATAGTGACATGACAGTGCATGGCAGGGGACATGTACAGATAAATCTAAATGCTAATTACACATGCAGAACATGGCACCATTGTGCATCCTGAGTGTGTGCAACATGTAAAATTCACTTGAGTAGGGAGGCATTACCCCTCCTTGGCCAGCACCACCCTCATCTGATCCTGTGACACACTGCTGATACTTCTGTACAATGAACATGTGCAGCCATGTGTGTCTACCAGCAACCGGGTACAGTACATTTAGTCAGTGCCAAGACTGGCACTCTTTTACATGAGTGCTAGTGTGGCTGTGTGCAGGTGTGAATGTCAACCTATTGTAAGCTCAGCCTACATGCACAGGAACAAGCCTGGGACACCCCTACTAACAAATAGAATTTGGCTGCATCACACATGAAACAACTTTGTTCTATGAACGCGGACTTTGCCACTAAGTGGATTAACTCACTCAACCATCACTATACAATGTCTGCCTTTTTGACCCTGCGAGGGGCAGACATCATGTAACCCTTTTTCCCACTCATGGGTGTCTTGTAACCCCTAATCGCACTGTCTAGTAGATGACAACACATGTGCATTCACAAGGTAAAAGTTAAAATGGATTACATATAGCAATGGCACCCTGGGGTCATGAGGTTATGGTATTGCCAATGCTTGTTGTGTGATGTCACCAATTGTGACAGAAGAGTTTTTACACATGATCCAGAGACAAGCATGGTATGTCACCACAGACACAGCCTGAGCACACCACTGCAGTGCACTAATATGCAACTGCAATTGATATACACATCCATTTAATGTGTCTGTAACATTATGTTTCTACTTTTCCCTATGAGCTACACACTGCCCCTACTGTGAAGCAGCAATGCAGCAAATCTTCTGATTTCACTGTGCCAACCTGTCTCCGTTTACATGGGGAGAACCGCACTGCATCCTGGTGCACAACGCAACAGTCACTACACGCTCATTGGACGATACACACAGCAGGGAAGTGTGCCTTATTGACTATGCAGTGCTACTCACCATGTGCTAAAATCAAGGAGTGTATTGCCTGCATCATTTTTGGAACAATGACTAGTTTGCTTGAATCGGTGCTATATATCATGCACAGGAATTGAAAGCTGTATCACTGTCTCTTGATGGGCAAAGTCACAACTGAGAATGATATGCCTTGCCCCACATCCAACTACCAATTCACAGACAAATCTGATTCACAAAATACATCTGCACATTGTGGCAGTGACATGCTGTACACACCCATAATGCCAAACAACCACATGTACCATTTGTTACTGACATTCATGACACCACAACATGGCAATTTTCAATGCCAATACTCACAATGGCATGTGGGTCCTGGAATCGATGAACGTTACCCTGTGTGATGGGTTGAGGACCATCTGTGAGTGAACAAATATAAATATGTGTCATTACCAGGCATCAAGAAACGTGACATAACATGAGGAAAAACATTACAGTCACAGGAAAAACAACATCACTGTGGAGGTGAATGACATGTTGTCCAAATGACCCTGTTCACTTTGACTGCCATGCACACATGGCCTGTGAATGCAGTGGTGGGCCACACAAAACATCAGTGCTGTAAGACAAGCACATAAGAGTTGTGTCACGCAATTTCAAGGCACCATTTCTACACAGGCATCATGTCTAAATTGTACTACGTATGATGGCATCTCTGCAGTTTGTGAGAGCAGTTACGCAGTACTTTGGGGTGTATGACACTCTGGAGCAGTCAAGTCTTTTGACCTGACAAGGACATTACTGCACATGAACCATGTACAGGGGCAGTGTAGGTACAGTTCTGCTTCTCATGCGGCTCTGCGTTTGTCACACTGTGTTCTGTCTTGCATATAGGTCACACACACAATGGCTCTGCTTCGATATGTACAGTTACCCTTACTGGACATACACACACGGCATCCTGCACACAGTCTGTGCCCAACTGTTCAAACTTTGGCCCTACAGTGCCAAGTCTGGATCCTGCATTGCGGGTCACACATAAGAGCCCCCAATGTTTGCCAAAATGATGCAGCATTGTGTGTCTGATGTAACCACATCATGTCTAGACACATTGCACCTCACACCTCACTTTGCTAATTTTTAATAATTGTAACACTACTCAATGACGTCCGCTGTGGGGAGAGAGGAGCAGGAGCACCGACTATTTCTCTTTGGAATTGCTCTACCCACTTACAGATCCAACATTGCATGTGGCCTCACACAAGCCCCTGCACTATCTAGTGTGAGTGTCTGATGGCCTCCTCCATCGACGGGTTCACCTGTGCCTCACCCATGGTGTATAAATGGACCTCTGTCAGCTGCTTAACGCTCCATGTTGCAATCATCTTAATCTTTTAACATCCCAACTTTTCACCCTCATCCATTTACTGATTCTCTTTTTTTCCTGGCCATCTACCTACTCGCACTATATGTCCTTTTGACCTTCATTTCTACCATGCACGCACGTTTCTTGGACACCGATGCTGCCCCCGCATGCCTCCTGCCATCTCCATCACCAACAGCTTCTCACTGCATGCCATTGCAACCATCGACTACACCCCATTTGGGAACCACAAATTCCACGTTGGTCAACAACTGTAGCCCAGCACAAATATAATCCAGCACAACATACATAACATTATACTTTGCCAGATTGTGACTGAGCACAGGCACTCATCGGGACCCACAGTTGCGCCACACTTCGCAACAGGAGAGTCAATGAGCTCCAGCCGCATCCCCATAATGGAAATGAATTACTGTTGATGTGTCCACTCCACCTTCAAGCCAGTCGACATCCACAGAAACATACTCCTACTCCCACAAACAGACAGCACCTGAATCGTTGCTCAACATCCACACTCATCACTCAGGTACTCCATCACAAACATTGAGGAGGACTAGACCAACGTCATTGCATTGCAAGACATGCACAGATGCATCTCTAACTGCTACACAACTACCAACCACAAACTAGCAATCAACAACTGGACACCCATCACCAAAGCTTACACACTGTAGTGTATGAAGTCAAACCACTCCGTGAGCCGCATGGAACCCTGCCGCCCCAACATTTTCTACTTGTATGCAAGATTCATTTCAGCCAAACTCTGCCACGACATCAAATGTTCCTAGGCATATGCATTGTTGACGAACTACATGGAACACAATGAGTTCAAGTCACTCCTGATTGGACACAAGGCCGAGCCCACACACATCAAACACTACATGGACAACTCCCTGCTAGTTATACCAGCAAAACTCATTGAGAGATCCATTTACAGCCTACTTGCAACTTTCATCAGACAGTGCAACATCATCAACACATCCCAAAGCAGCATCAAGTCATACAACAGTCTATGGACCCCCAACATCAACACAAGGGATGACAACTGCACACAAACGGACAATGGTAACAGTGATGCCCTCACCATACCTTACCTCCCTGAGGCGTTCAACACTGTCTCTCAACACACACCAATGTGCAAAATCCATGAGGCATGGATCCAAGAGAAGGCCCTACCTGGATCTGCTCCTTTAGCTACACACAAACGCTGTGGGACAGAGTCCCTTCTTTCCTCTCAGACCCCACTACAGTAACCTGTGGAGTCCACCAGCGGACCACCCTCAGCCCGAGGCGTGGCAACATCTACATGACTCCGCCTGCAACCATCTTCCAAAGCTATGTAATCTACATTGTGCCATACAACAACAACCAACAACTCAGCCTATTCACATACAAATGACACATCTCCGCCATACCCAACTTTTGCTAGGGTACGGAAGGCCTTGCCATATGGATGACAGACAGCAGCCTACAACTGAAGGACAACAAAACGTCATTTTCCGCCATGCTCAAAGGCAGAGATGAATGGGTGTACACATGGTGATGCAATGCACTTGGAAACACCCCCCCCCCCCCCGGGACAAAGCAACCAACCTGTGAATATTGATGAACTGTAATATATATATGTACCCCAAGATCTACCCCATCTCTGGCTCCTGCTACCATACCCTCTGCCCCTTGTGTTAGGCCATCACACGATTACCACTCAAACACACATGGACAGTCACTCATGCCCTGGGCAACAGCTCACCCAAATACAGCCCCAATCTCTCAGCTGGAATGAAGACAAATCACATCTGCAAATTACTAGGCATCCCACATGCCTCAGCAGTACTGATCCTCACACTGCCAGGACACTGACACATCTCCCACCATCTGCGAAGTCCACTGTCTCTACATTGGAGCCCGAGGCCTCCTCCAATATGTTTATCACCGCTCACACAGCCCTCTTCAACACTGGTCCTGCTCACCTCAGCGTACAACTTACTTCACACATATGAAAAGACCCAATGATCAAGCCATCTGTCCTACAATATGTTTATTGGCACAAGAGAGACAAGATTGTGAGTCTGCTCTTTTTCCCACCTTGCAGACGTAGCACGCAATGAGATTCGTCCCCACCTCCAACAGACAAAAGTGCTCATGATCAAGGATGATAAAATCTGGACACATCTCTTCGATGACTACACCCATGATGGACTTATACACCCCGCGCCTTGCCACCCTTACTGCTGAGTGGCCACTCACTATATCATTGTTAGTTTTTGGCAAGTGTCACACAGGAGACCTCTGTACCATATGTGGTCTTCACTGCGCAAATATGTGTTCACACGTCAATTACAACGTGACTACTCTCACTACAACTGGCACTTGATGGTGCTATTCAATAAGGGATATTTGGATTGACTACTCACACACCTACTCTACTGTTGCACACACTGTGTTTGGAAGAGGTAGTCATTCCAATCCTAAGTTACGTGAATCATGCGTAAGACTTTTTGGCTAATAACATTGTCTGGATCACGTTATCACAGTATCACAATCATACCCACTTGTCACATATGTCACTCACTTTCATGCCTAAGTTTTGTAATGTAAAAAAATGGGCTCAATACTTACCACCCTTTAGGCCAGGCATCTCTCCAGTGTAGTCTAGTAGGTCCGCCTCACGCGTCAACATGTCTTGCCAGCAGTGCTTCCACTGGGGCACGTTCTGGGTGATGCCGAAGTAATGTTCCATCTGGGACTCACAAATGAGCATACCCATCCCACTCGGGGTGACAAGTGCAAAAATGATGGATTTGAGCCCAGATCTCTGTAGTGGGGTGAATGTATGACATTGTTCTGCATACAGTCCATCACCTGTGGTTTTTGCATTTGTCACCCCGAGTGGGATGGGTATGCTCAGACGTGAGTCCCATGCACTCCACACCACTGGATTCAAGCAAGCCGGGCTGAAGACGGCTGGAATGCCAGAAACCGGTCCTCGGAAGCTTGTTTCCGGTCCAGGGAAGGCATGGCTTGGCAGTTCGGGCTGGACTGTTCCCATGAGGCACAGGGTAAGACGGATTTGCATATGGCCATGTCTGAACTAGGGTGGTGCGGAGGAGTGCAAAAAAACGATGGATTTGGGCCCAGATCTCTGTACTGGGGTGAATGTATGACATTGTTCTGCATTCTGTCCATCACCTGTGGTTTTTGAGGTGTAATTCGCAATAACTGGGGCATCCTTGCTGACATCCAGTCATGCGCCAGTTGTTGTAATTCTGCCCCTTAATGTCCAACACTGTGGGCCTAAGAAGACATGTAGGACGCCATGACGTCATGCAAGAAACCATTTCATAGGCACAGTGGCTAGCTGGACGCATATAAACTCCCATACTGGCATCCTGGAGTCCCAATGGTTTATAGGCTGGCAGAAAAGCCCTATGACACCAGGTTCAGCGTTCCATGACTCTGTCCCTATTCAGGATGTGGGTGGTGCATTGATATGGCAATCTGTAATCCATTAGCTAAACAACATGAATTAAAACAGAAACAAAGAAGATCCAACCACTAAGGGGGAGGGGAGGATAGGAACAGGATAGTGGGGAATGATGAGCATATGCAACAATGGGTCAAAAATGACGCCCTATTGCCAACGTCAATTAATATCACAGGGCATATCATCAAGCACAGCGTTAACATCATCTCCGCTCAAGTGGCAGTTACCTTGCGCAAAATCAGAGCCATCTAGATAGGTCTTCTTGCTAATATGGCACTGTGAGACCACCATGTACCACTACAATGCAAACTCATTAAATTCTTCACCATTAGGCAACACATTGTCCTCCCCTCCAAATCAGCAATAGTTCTGACATTGTCCTGCTGTCTCAAAGTGAAATAAACAACTGCATGATTGTTGCTGACAAACACTGATGTAATTTATCTTACATATAACATTTCAGAGGGCGAGACAGCACCTCCTGAAGAGCAGCCTGGCCTAGCACCCGCTGATGACGTGGATGCGTATGAGGACATCGACTCCCTGCAACACCTCATCGACACCATCAACTCGTCAGCCTCCAGAGCAGGGCAACCCAGCAGTCTTCCGCCACCCTCACCACCTGCTCAGACCAATGAGCAGAAGGCACCTCCCTCCCCAGCTTGCTCCCAGGAGCCAGATCCCACCACCCGGACCTTCCAAAGGCCGGTTGTCGAGCTCCAGGAGCAGTTGGGGAAAAGGTGCAGGTGGGGTTTCAGCAACTGGCAGACCAACTTGTGGGCCTACGTGGGTGTCTCAGTCCCATTAGGGACCACATGCAAAAGCTTAGAGACACCCACAGCCCCTTCAATGCTCTCCAACAGTCCATGGCTGACATTGCTGGAGTCATGATCCAGAGACACCAGTCACTATCTGCTCAGGGTGGCTCCAGCAGTGTCAGTCAGGATCTGGCCAACATCCGCCGGATCATGTAGAGCATGGAGCAGATGCAGGCCCAAGACTTGGCTGCCAGGGCTGCTCACTTGCGCGAGGTTGCTGAGATCCATCATGCCCTGCACCTGTTCGTTGCCTCCTTGCTGCCACAAGGTTTGGTGCAGATGGATGCTGCTACTGCCTCCACATCCTCACCTCCTGGTGTGTCAGTGCCTCAGAGTGCTGCATCCACGACACCAACTGAAACCTGTGAGGCACATGACACACCAGATGATGGAGATGAGGATGACAGCGCATTTCTGCTGAGGAGGAAGCGTTAGCATCCCTCTATGCCAAAGGCCCAGTTTCTTCTGTCGTGCTGTGCTCAGAATCGTGCCACACATACACTTCTTGCACTTTCTTCCACTGTCCCCTGGAACCTCCTCGGACCCCCCATGGACTGCCATATCACCCCATTCCTTGCCACTTCAACCAGCCTGTGGACTGAACTATGCCTCTTCTCTTGGCCCAGTTAACATCAATTGTCTCTGTCTGGCCCTCCAACGGGCGGACTCTGCACTGTATGGCCCTGCACTTGTCCTATATGCCTACCACATTTGTAAATATTGTAAATAAATACTAATTAATTCACACATATGTGCATTAGTACAATGATGTAAAGATACAAAGTTGGCGAATACGGTCTGGAGAATGATTCAGCCAGAAGGTACACCAATGTAAATACTACCAGTGTACATGTCTAAACAGATCCGGACATGCAGAAAATTTGGTTGATATATGTGTAAACAGGGGGTGCCACCATTGCACCAATGGAATGGTATACTAATTAAGCGTGGGCGCAAAATCAATTCCATTCGCAGAATTTGCGGATTTTTGGCAAATTCGCGGTCCGCGAATCGCTCGAATTTGCCTAAAAAACCGCAAAATCGCAAGTTGGTGAATTTTTCTGCTTGGTCGTGCTTGAAAAATACAATATCGCGCGCGCGTCATTGACTTACCGTGATTCTGTGTTTGCGAGTTGTTTTTCTCCCGGTTTGCATGTGCTGCGCCATTTTGGATCTTGCTGTGTGATAGCGCAAGAGTTTTTCGATGACGAGTACGTCATCGCAGCCCGCCATCTGGCACAGCGAGAGTTTGACAACGCGAGTACGTCATAAGGGCCCGCGATCACGCATCGCCATAGATGTGGCACGCAGTTGACTTCCGGCGGGAGATTTGAACAGCCCGCGTTCCCGAACTTGCCAAAATTACAATTCTGCACAAGAAATCTACCGCAGGCAGCATAAACTTTCTGAAAATCATGATTTTGATCAGAATAACTCCTCAGATTGACATTTGGCTGCACTTTTTTGTGCAATGATTCTATTTTTTGGGGGGGGGGGGTGGGAAGTGCCCCAGAGTCTCCAACTTCCTGTTCCTGTCCAGCAGGCTCCTCCCAGTGCTTTGTCCATGTCCTGATCACTTTTGATTTGGATCTGGAGCTGGAAGGATTACTTCTTGTGGATGCTGCTGGATATTTGTATTTGATGACTTATTAGACTTTGGAGTTTGGATCACTTTTGGATTTGCGATTTTACAAGTAAGTTGGTGTTGTTTGTTTGGGGCATTGCAGTTGCTGTAACTAAAATTTTAAAACTTTTTCACAACTTTTAGAAAAATATATTGTGGGTAGCCACAGTATCCAGTAGGCCGCGGGTTAGTCATGGGTGCATGATACAACTGTTTTGTGAGTTTTTGTAACTTAAATCTCATTTATGTCATGGAATTTTAGCTCACTGTTATATGTGGATTGTATTTTTTTTAATTTTGGAGTGCCTGTAGGCCCAGGGGTAGTGAGCGGTGCATGGGCCAAGTCTTTCTGTGGGGCCTCTTGAATTTAAACATCATTGAGGGCATGGATAGCATTGGATTGTGGTGATTTTTGTGTGTGTTTTTCGACTTTTTGGGTGTTGTTGGGGCCTGGCCATGTGGATGGGGGCCATTTTGAGCCCTGGTCTAGACAGGGCCTGGCCAGGTGGCTGGGGGACAAGGGGCCATTTTGAAGCCAGTCAGTGTGCTTTGAGCCCTAGGCCTGCACCCAGCCTGCCCTGCTTTCACCCATTGTGCCCAGGGGTAGTGAGTGGTGCATGGACCAAGGCTTTGTGTGGGTCCTCTTGAATTTAAACATCATTGAGGGCATGGATGGCATTGGATTGTGGTGATTTCTGTGTGTTTTTTACTTTTTGGGGTGTTGTTGGGGCTTGGCCATATGGGTGGAGGCCATTTTGAGGCCTGGTTCAGCCAGGGCCCGGCCATGTGGCTGGGGGACAAGGGGCCATTTTGAAGCCAGTCAGTGTGCTTTGAGCCATAGGCCTGCACCCCGCCTGCCCTGCTTTCACCCATTATGCCCAGGGGTAGTGAGTGGTGCATGGACCAAGGCATTGTGTGGGCCTCTTGAATTTAAACATCATTGAGGGCATGGATAGCATTGGATTGTGGTGATTTGTGTGTGTTTTTCGACCTTTTGGGGTGTTGTTGGGACCTGGCCATGTGGGTGGGGGCCATTTCGCGGCCTGGTCCAGACAGGGCCTTGCCATGTGGCTGGGGGACAAGGGGACATTTTGAAGCCAGGCAGTGTGCTTTGAGCCATAGGCCTGCACCCAGCCTGCCCTGCTTTCACCCATTATGCACAGGGGTAGTGAGTGGTGCATGGACCAAGGCTTTGTGTGGATGCTCTTGAAGTTAAACATCATTGAGGTCATGGATGGCATTGGATTGTGGTGATTTTTGTGTGTTTTTCAACTTTTTGGGGTGTTGTTGGGGCCTGGCCATGTGGGTGGGGGCCATTTTGAGGCCTGGTCCAGGCAGGGCCTGGCCATGTGGCTGGGGACAAGGGGCCATTTTGAAGCCAGGCAGTGGGCTTTGAGCCATAGGCCTGCACCTAACCTGCCCTGCTTTCACCCATTATGCCCAGGGTTAGTGAGTGGTGCATGGACCAAGGCTTTGTGTGGGGCCTCTTGAATTTAAACATCATTGTGGGCATGGATGGCATTGGATTGTAGTAATTTTTGTGTGTCTTTCGACTTTGTGGGTGATGTTGAGGACTGACCATGTGGGTGGGGGCCCTTTTGAGGCCTGGTCCAGGCAGGGCCTGGCCATGTGGCGGGGGGACAAGGGGCCATTTGAAGCCAGGCAGTGTGCTTTCAGCCATAGGCCTGCGCCCAGGCTGCCCTGCTTTCACCCATTTTGCCCAGGGGTAGTGAGTGGTGCATGGACCAATGCTTTGTGTGGGGCCTCTTGAATTTAAACAGCATTGAGGGCATGGATGGCGTTGGATTGTTGTGATTTATGTGTGTTTTTTTACTTTTTGGGTTGTTTAACTAATGTTCCTCTGGATTCCTTTGCTTTTAGGTGCACAAGAGAACCACCAGTGCCAGGAAGAAGTCCTGCAGCGGTGTGTGCAGCACAACATCACGTGACGTCATGTGTGGCCACAGACAACTCTGCAACTCGTGCAACTGCGGCCTGCTGTTCTCTGAAGAAGATGGGCTCAAAGAAAGGTGGTCGTAGCTCCTCTACAAAGAAAGTTGCCACTGCCAGTAAGAAAGAGCAGAAGAAGCAAGTGGTGCCACTTACCAAGGAGACTGGTGTGCCCACAGACACTTTTTTCGGGGGAAAAAAACAACGCCTGCAGCAGCGGGGTCCGCCGGGGACCAAGCTGGGAGCAGCACCTCCGCTTCATTGGGTTCAGTGCCACCACGCCAAGTTAGGTCCAAGGCCATGAGTGCTGCAGAGGCAGCCACTTTAATTGTTCAATCACCATTGACGAGTGATGTTGGCTCATCGCAAGAAAGTAGCATACAATCAACGCAGGGTATAACTCAGCTGACGAGTGTTCAACAACCACAGCCGCAACGACAACCACATGTGCAACTAGTACAAGCGCAAGTGCATGGGCAAGGAGAGGCGCAAGTACATGCGCAAGGAGAGGCGCAAGTAGAGGCGAAAGGAGAGGCGTAATGAGAGGCGTAAGGAGAGGCGCAAGGAGAGGTGCAAGGAGAGGCGCAAGGAGAGGCGCATGGAGAGGCGCAACTAGAGCTTCATTGAGCAGCACAACTGCCCACAATGCTTGTTCCTCCAGAAGTAGGGGCACATCAGGAAATCGAGATTCAAGTGGAGGTATCAAACGAGGAAGCCACACCTCCTGAGGATGATCCATTGTTTTCCAGATCCCAAGCAAGAAAAAGGTCAAGGAGGGCTACTACAAGTTCTTCTTCAAGTACCCTTCCTTCTGATGATCTTGATCCTGATTGGACAAAGGTAGCTAAGCCAAAAAGGAAGGTTCCCGCAAGGCTTCCACTTATGGGTGATGACGACGAACAAGAAGTGGTGTCTTCTGCTGCTGATAAACAGTCTGACGATGACCCAGTCATCACAGTCGTCACTC
Organism: Lissotriton vulgaris; assembly: GCF_964263255.1. Taxonomy (NCBI): domain Eukaryota; kingdom Metazoa; phylum Chordata; class Amphibia; order Caudata; family Salamandridae; genus Lissotriton; species Lissotriton vulgaris. Next base: position 451,947,801 of record NC_141696.1, on the reverse strand, counting down.
CAGCCCCAGCGGGCATGCAGCAAACGGACATTTTGACCCTATCCCGAATGGCTGCTGAGCGGGATGTGGGTGGCGTGGAACTGGTACCACCACCAACGCAGTTAACTACACCACCAACACAACCTACAGCTTCCATATTTTCTCGTCAGAAGGGCCCGCAAGGACCTCCATCCAGCTCGACCTCTATTACCTCAAGTAGTGGTGCTGTAAGTGAACAACAGAGTCAAATTCAGCCACGCCCATCCTCCACTTCATCTGGCATTGAAACTGAAAGTAGCACCTCCACAACCAGCAGACATCTCCAGTCCCCAGTTTGGGACTTCTTTAGTGTTAGCCAAAAGGCGGAAAACATGGTCGTTTTTTCGATTTGTAAAATATCAGTTAGTTGGGGTAAGCTTGGTACCAACTATGGTACCGTAGGCCAGAGAGGTCATCTCAAAAACACCACACTATCCAGTGGGAGGCGCACCTAAGTAAGATCCAGGAAGCCAAAAGAAAAACAAACCCAAATGTAGCCATTGATATTGCATCTGATGATGACGAGGGGCTGATCACGCAGGGGGGAATTGAAGAAGCGACAGACATTTTTTCTGGTACACCAAGTACCCCTGGCAGTAGCACTGCCGTGGTAGCGCCCACAAGTTCTACCCCTGTAACATGTATGAGGCACACTAAGAGTTTGGGAGAGACACCAATGCGAAAAAGTACATCAATGAGTCTAACTGGTTTGAAGAAGTCTGCATTATCATCATCACGTAAAACGGTCCAGACCATCATTAGCAGAATGTTTTGGTCGGATGCGCCATTTGAACGTAACCACCCAACGGCAAGTCTGTATAACGCAAAGCTGGCTAAAATGCTAGCGCTGGACCTTCTCCGTTTTTCCTTCGTGGAAGGGGTGGGTTTTCTAGAATTAGTGGCAACAGTCTGCCATAAATGGAAGGTTCCTAGCCAGTCCTATTTTTCCAGATTTGCTGTTCCAGCACTACATCAAGATGTGCTGGAGGTGATTGGCGCAGCTTTTCAGAAGAGTGCTGTTCACACTATCCACCTGACAACAGACATGTGGACCAGTTGCCAAGCCCTTGATTACACGTGCATCACTGCACACTGGGTCTCTTTTGTAGGGGTTAAAGACAAGTTAAAAGCAGGTGTTGACACGGACACAGTTTTTCAAGCTACTCGCAAACATGCAACAGTAGCCGTGTTTCCCATGGAGAAAACTCATACTGCACCGAACCTTTTGGAAGAGTTTGATAGGAAGGTCTATGAATGGCTGCATCCAAGAAATCGCATGATTGGTTATGTTTCAACGGATAATGGCAGTAATATAGTTAAGGCCATGCATCTAGGTGACTATTTCAGAGTGCCACGTTTGGTGCACAGTATTAACAATGTTGTGCAAGATTTCTTGAAAAATTAAACCACAGTCAGCAAGTTACTGACCACCTGCTGAAGAATCTGCACACATTTCAGCCATTCTTTTAAGGCCCGTAAGAAGCTGAGGAGCATTCAACATGAATGCAGACTGCCAGTCAAAGGACTCATCCAGGAGGTGGCAACACGTTGGAACTCAACCTTTTACATGCTTGAGCGTCTGTCTGAGCAGTGGGTGGTAATCAATGAGTATGTCTATAAACTGGGTTCTACTATGAAAGACATGAGGCTAGAGCTGGAGGAATGGAAGCTAGTTGCAAGCCTGACAGACATACTTCGTCCTTTTGAGGTCTTCACGCGTGAAGTCAGCAGGGAGGACTGTTCTTTGGGCAAAGCTATCCCATTGTTGCGCATGCTAGAGCAACAACTGAAGGCGGTGTCCTCAATGTTCCGAGATGATGCTGAAAAGCAAGACGCATATCAGTTGGTGGAGAGGTTATTAAGCCGCCTAGTTAACAATGAAAGGCTTAAAAAAATACATACAGAACAACATTACATTTGTGCCACTATTCTGGATCCACGGTACAAAAAGGCCGTGGCCAGCAAAGCATTCATTCCTTTTGATGAAGCAGATGTTTCAAAGTACAAACATTGGCTAGCTGTGTCAGCCACTCGGTTCGAAAAAGAGCGGCAGAAAATTAAAGGAGCTGGCAGAAGTGCACCTGAATTAGCAAGCCATCTGGCGTCAAGTTTCACTTCTGAATCTGTGGCTGAAGGGAGTCACTTTCCCTCACAGCCGTTAATGACACCAGCAACCGTATCATCATCCTCACCTGCACCAGGCCCAGACATAATATTGTCGGAAGCGGATTGGCTAACTCATCAAGGGTTTCCGCGTTTCAGTGATGCAAAGGCCACAGATGGTACGCAAAGTGGAGCAACCCTGGAGAACCAAAGTCGATGGTGCAGGCCTATCTGGATGACACAACAGAGGTCTTCGTTAATCAGAACCCATTGCTGTGTTGGTATAGGAAAAGGGCTCTATGGCCACTGGTCACCAACCTAGCTCTAAATTATTTGTCTTGCCCACTCGCAAGTGTGTCTTCTGAACGTGTTTTCAGTGCTGCTGGTGTCATTGTAACTTCAAAAAGGACCCGCCTCTCTCCCAAAAATGTGGAGAGGTTAACATTGATCAAGATGAATCAGCACTTCATACCACCAGATTACAAAATACGTGAATGCACGCAGGAAGAAGAGGACAACGACTCAGGTGATGGAAGTTCTTCTCTGTTACCTGACCTACTCCCATCTCAATTCATAGAGTTTGAGGACGAGCTATACTTCCCTGACACTGAGGCCTGAAACTGACTTCCTTTTTTTTCGTCCTTATTTACTTTTATTCCTGTGTGTCTTTCTTTGTTTTGCAACTTTTACCGCAACAAAACTCTAATCACCTAATCACAACAAGTCCATCAGCAGCACTGTCTTCATCCTATTTCCTTATTGATTTGACGGTGCCGCAGTCTGCAAACCAGAGGTTCATAAGTTCACAACTCAATCATGCTCCTCTATCTCCTTCCTCCAAACTCCCCCTATCCATTTCCCTTAAGGCAGATGGCTGGATTACGCAGAATACAGAAACATTTTCTTCGTAGACGAGTCCCCTCAAGTGGTACTGGAAGTACTGACTACATGCTTGCTGATTGCTGACAGTTACTTTTGAAATTGACAGGAGAGGCTGCCCTGTGGTCCCTCACTTTCAGAAGAAGATGCGGACAAAATGTGGAACAGGTAATGAATAATGAGAAGAAGATGGCATGCAGTGGATAGCAATGGCTGTCTGGCTGAAAGCAATTGCTGTTTGTTTGTTGTGCATGAAATTAATCATATGTCCTCTGTTATTATTTAATCTTTTACAAACTAAATGTAACTCAAGTCTACTCTGCTTTTTTTACCTTGTTTAATTCAAATTGTACTTCAACTGCAGGGGCCACTACGTTGCATTTTCCAATATGCAAAATTTCCTTGGACTTACTGTTTGCCAATATACCATGATGATTGATTAAATAATATATCTTTTTTCTTTACAGTCACTCACTGGGATGAATGGATCATCAGCGTCGATTTACGGAAGAATTATGGCCAATTTGTGAGTGGAAAACAGGTAAACCAGTCTACAACAACTACTACAGCAGAACTACATGTCTGTCTAGTCGTGGTATGGAGTGGTCGAGGCAGTGTAGTGTTGTTATGCCAGGCAGAGTACAAAGTAAGCATGGGCGAATTTTGCGAATTCGCGATTCGCGAATTTGCACATTCACAAATTCGCAATCTGTAAAATCCGTGAACTTTCGCAAATTTGCGGATTTTTTCTTTTTTTGTGTTCGCAAGGGTCTCTGCCAGTTCGCGAGGGTTTTTTACCAGTTCGCAAACGCGAACTTACATATCGGGTCGCAACGGTCGCGACCAAGTTGTTTCTACGTCTGGTTCATCACAGCACCCTCTGTTTCACCACTGCCACCCTCTGTCTCACCCATGCCACCCTCTGGTACATCACTGCCACCCTCTGGTTCAATCACTGTAGATTATGGGGGGAAAAGCACACCTGCCCTGCCTCAACTGACATGAATGAATTAGGGGTTGATTAATGTGTCACTGAATTTGAACTTCCAGTCTGGCACATGCTTCCTTATCTGTAATTGCTTTCTGTTGCAGTGTAATTTTTTTTAACAGGACTTTTGTGGCATACTTGTAGCTATTCTCTGAGCCTGCTGTGAGGGTCAGAGCAGGGTCATAGAATAGTTGCAAGTAGGCAACTGAACTCTGGAGGGGGCCCTCAGGAAGCACTACAGGGAATGGTTACTAATGATGAGCTTTAACTTTTGCACCTGCTGAGTGCTTTCAGTTTTGCAAAAATCGTTTTTTCTGCAATTTTGCGGGATTCGCGGGGCGCGAATTTGCACGAGATCGAATTGGGAAGCCGCGAATTTGTGCGAATATGCGATTTGTTTTTTTGCTGCATGTTAGTTCGTGTGGTTTTTTGCGTTTTCGCAAGCCGCTGGTAGCGCAACGAGGCGAAGTTACCCTAGCGGTCATACATGGGTGCGGCCATCTTGTTTGCGTGACGTATTTCCGTTTCCGGGCGCTATGTGTAATCTCGCAAAGTGTGCGGCTCGCTAGTATACGTTTGCGTGTGATCGCAAAGAAAATCTCTTGCGAACTTACCCACGCGGTCGTGAACGGGCACAGCCATCTTGTTTTTCATTCATTGCTATGGTTCTTGGCATGCTTTCTGTATCCTCTTTCAATCTCTGCCATCCTTTGCTTGTTTAAAGTTATCTATCCCTCTATTTTTGTAGCTGTATATTTTTGTCTTTTCTGCTACTTTTGGTTAATTTTAAACTACTTTTTTAAACTCTTTTCTTTTCTACTTCCCTATTCTATTTCTTATTTATTATTTACCTTCCTTTCTGCCCAGACCATGGTAAAGGGAGCCGGGAAGCAGCCCGAGAAGGGGAAGGGTCCCGCACCCCGTGCCCGGCTCCCGTGCAGGCGCTTGAGGGGGGAGCTAGTGATGCCACGGGAGATCTTTAGCGCGGAGGAGTTGGCCGCACTAGTGTTTTATGTCCAGCGCCACCTCCCCAGGACCATCATGGCAGGCGGCAAGATCGCTAGCGGCTACGGGCTCCGGGAGCGCCGGAAGCAGTGGGAGAATGTGTGCCGGGCCATGTATCAACACTCTCGGGTCCGGCGCACCTACAACCAGGCCACCCATCGTTGGACGGATCTCCTGGACCGGGAACGCGACTTGCTCGACCTGCTCGGCCTCGAGATCCCCGGGTTTGGTGAGTAGTAGTAGCTATTTCATCACTTCTCTGTTTTCTCCTGCTCTGTGTGTTATTATATTGCAAATTTTGTTTTTTACCAAGAGCAATAATGCTGCCGATTACATTGTAGGTAAATTATATTTCAAAATCTTTTGTGCATTTCAGGTGCACTGCTCTCCTTCTCAGTAGCGTTGCTACTATGCTTATTTGTTTTCGATTTTGTGTTCATTTCATTGGCCTGAGAAATTATGTATGAGTGTAGTTTAAAGAACTGCGTAATGCTAGACACTAAGGTGCAGATTTGCAATTACCGGCTTATCCCTGCAAAGTAGCAGGGATGCACCAGTAAATGTGCGCCACGCCACCACCCATGGTGCGCCGTATTTACAATGCAGGGCAAGAACAAAGGTTTGGGTCCTGTGTCTGAACTGGCTTGGACCACTCAAATATGCTAAACAAACAGAAAAGCCAGACAGATTTATTTTCGGATGTTTGATCCCACCCAGCCAATTAGTTCTGGAGGGTCATCTAATTTATTTTAGATTTTTTGTATTTTTAGAAAAACATTACACAATTTCATTTATATATGTCATCAAATAGGCAGTCAACGAACAGTGAAAAAATACATATGAACAAGTGAAATGTGCAATAATATACAAATGTTGTACAAGTACTCGAAAATAAATACTGTCAGTTCATACAGGCAACACCAAGAGCGATAAATCAAATACCTAACAATAAATTCACATTAGGAACCAGTCCTTTATATTAGGTACAAGGAGACAGGCGGACAAACAGTTCAAAGGCACTGCCTGCCTGTCTAACTAAGCCAAGGATAGGAAAATAAATTGGTGGGTTACAAAGCTAGGGATAACACTGTATAGGTTTGGACAGTCCTAGTGGCACCCTTATTCTGTTTCCAAGGATCAGGGTCAACGCGTTTCGAACCACAACGTTATTAAGGGTTCTCCTCAGGACATGGACTGGATGGAGCCGAAACTGAAAATAATAATAATGAAGGAAAATGGTGTGAGCTTTGTGCACTGCTATTAAAATGAGTTAAAAGCTCAGACTCAAGACTCAAATGACAAATGTAAAAAGGTACCTGGGGCACTCAATTAAGCAGGCGCAGGGTTTGAGTCACGCATCATTGTCCTAAAAGTGACTGATTGAAATCTTGAAGATTTCCCTCAGCCACTTTTAGGATGCGTTCCTGCACAGGAACGCCCTCCCTTGTGCCGGAACGCCCCCTGATGGCGCAGGGCTTTACAACGTGATGCATCTCCCATCTGCATCACGTTGTTAATACGCTGCACCATGGCGCCTCTTTTGTTCTGCTGCTGCGTCACAAAAGTCACGCAACAATGGAGCAAAAGAGCCGCAAGGGGCTTGTAAATCTGCCCCTACAGACTCAAGTCCAGTCCTTCCTTTGTATACCTGGCAATAAGAAGAAATAGTGGTGGTGGATTGATAGTTTGAGTATTTTAATGACTGGTTAATGTAGTAGGAAACTTTTTAGTGTTGTCGCTGATCTGCAATCACGATGGAGTTTGTCTGTCACTTCGCGTCCTGCGGACTGCTGCCTGCCAGTCCTAGGCAAACCTTTTTAGTAGTTTGTTTAGTGAGTTACATAACTTTCCAAGTCGACGGTCCGCAAATCAACCAATACTAATATCGTAGTAGACCACATGAGATAGGTCAATATATCACGTGGAATAGTTGTCTATTTGCTATTTCGCCAAAATATTTTGTTATCGTTCTTCTGAAATATTTGATTTCGTTGACAACACTCATCCATGTTTTAGGGCACAGCTTTCCAAACTGTGTAGCGTGACACGTTACTGTGTCACGCCCCATGCGTAGGTGTGTCGCGCTTGTTAGGGCTGCCCAGGGGTTTAAGAATGCACTGTTTATCTGCCCATTGACGTGCTGATGTTTCATGTAGCGCGTGTTTAGAGCTCACACTGCGGTTGTAATTACTGTAATCTCGGGAACAAGCATTTCACTTGGCTGAGAGGGTGGGGGTGCTGTCTGCGGCAACACTGGCAATTTATCTTATTTGAGCCCTGGACAGGACAAACAGAAGAGGATCTTAAAAAACCCATTTGGGGGAAAATGTTCTAATCATCATCGCAGGCTGAAGGGCACACTGCAGCTTAAAACTCTTGAGGATAGCTGCCTGCCTGTGGCTGGCCGTGTACTCGGACACCGCTCTAACTGCAGACCTGGCAGCACTCGGGTGAGTCATGCATGCTGCTTCGAGTTCACACCTTTGGCTTTCCAAGAGAAAATTACAGGCCATTCCTTGTTATTTCAAGAGTCTGCTTGTCCATAACATATTAACTGGAGACAAAATCGTATTTTAAAATGTAGTCATTCGTAACGTGCAATTTCTGTGTTTGTTTGTATTAGTCATGGATAGAACACATTTAAACTAACTGCCTTCTATTTATATTTGTGAAGTATACAGATAAACAGCTATGTACCAGCTGTCCTTTTGCTTATTCTTGTACTGGCTTGAACATCAACATATCAACCGTCTGTTTATTTGATCTCTGCAGCACGTACTTAATCGTATTATTTATTAGGATGCAATAAAGTGTAACGACATTGGGGTGTAGGAGATTTATCTTCTTGGTACACAAATAATTTTGTACAAGTATTTTAACCTTCCATTTCAGGGTTTCGAAGCAGTTGAAAGATATTTTAGAAGGCTTCTCAGTGACAAAAGGGTGTAATTTGTAATATTTTATTATTTACATGCACTTCATTGCTTCGTTTTACTCGCAGGACAATGTCACACATTTGGCAGTTGAGTGCCACTCACAAGTGCACTGAAACCATGGTAATGTCACACAATCTGCAAACTTGGCAGCTATGTGTGTGAGGCTCTCTCACACCCCTCTACTTCTCTCAAATCCCCTGAAACTGAGGCCTGGCTGCAGTGACACACAGACTCCAGGTAGCAACCCCATCTAGGGAGCCATTGCACACCTCCTGCTTTCCTCAAACACCGACTCTGGAGCCTGGCTGCAGCAACGCACCGCCTCCATGCAGCTTCCCTTTTTAAAGGCACTAGGTTAGCACCCTTCCATTTCTGGTGCTTTATAGCAGTTTTAAGATCTTCTTAGAGTTTCTCGTTGCTTCAATGGGTGTAATTTCTGATATTTATGTTTCCCTCGTCTTCAGAGCTTGATTTTGCTTGCAAGAAAGTGTCACTCATAATCGTTGAATGCCATTCATAATTGCACTGAAATTATGAAAATGTCACACATGAGCAATCCAAAACCTTGGCAGCTATGCCGCGGTAGTTTTCAGTCATTCAAAGACCCTGCTTAAAGTTGTTTCCAGGCGCCACGCGGGCCCGCCTTAAGCAGCACGGATGCCTTCCTGGGGCTAGGCATGATAACAAACTGCAGGGGGCGCCAGTCACGCAGATCAACCACTGCACTGCCTCCAGATTATTCATTAAGTGCAGGCCTACTACTGCCTGGTGATTTCTTATAACTTAATAAGAACTCATGTAGGTTGTTCAGTGCCGCCCTGCCAATCTGTTCCAGCCACGTCACGTGAAGCTGCCCCACGTCGTGGTGAGAGTGAGACTTGCTGTCAATTTAATGTATCCAACAGCGATCTCATGTGTGTGTGTGGGGATGTGGGGTGGGGTTGTGTGTGGGGGGGTTGTATGTGTGGGGTTGTGTGTGTGTGGGGTTGTGTGTGTGGGGTTGTGTGTGTGTGTGTGGGGTTGTGTGTGGGTTGTGTGTGGGGTTCTGGGTGGTTCGGGCTATCTCGCTGTGCTCGCTCACGTTACTGTGTCCCTGAAAAAAAATTCACAAAAAGGTGTGTCACCAACATGAAAAGTTTGGAAAGCTGTGTTTTAGGGTCTTTCTTTCTTTCATGTTGTACAACAGCTCCCCCAGAGGCAAGAGGACAGAGGAGGAGGGTTTATCGGCTGCTGCTGCTGTTCAAGGCCAAGATCGGTCAGGCGAGGGCTCCTTTGCTGGCCCCGGTAAGTTTTAATTTTAATACAGAGTACCTATTTTTTCCTAGCGTTCCTCATTCGATTTTTTCTAAATCGTCTTTGATCTTCTTGTAGACTGTATCTAAATTCTTATCCTGCCTCTACTATGACTCCCTGTGGTATTACTATATTATTCTTATTAGTCTGTCTGTGTAGCTAACTAAGATTGCACATTTGGCAAAAGGTATTAAACGAAACTCCCATTCTACTCAGCAATGGCTCTATGCACTGAGTGCAGTCCTCTGGGATTGTCCATAATGTATTTTCAAGTCTTCTAAATGTTTATGCTTTGACAATTACCAACAATAAAAAGGTGAATGACCACCAAGAAAGAATAAGATACTACTTTACTTTTGGTTTGGATAGGAGGACAATCCATACTACTACTGTTGCAGGGACAAATCTGCACAAACAGAACTATGGACACTAAATAGTGCATTGTTTATCAATTATAATAGGCGCAGGTAGACTTTCCACATCCCTTAGTGATATCAGACTTTGAAGAACCCCCAATCTCCTTGCTGACTAGATAGTGTGGCAGAGTCATTTCGCTCCCGAATTCATCGATGATTGATCCCCAATGATGATTATCCAACGCAAGACAAGAGTACGGAGTCAGAGTCCAGAAGTGTCAGAGGCACGGACTCATGCTTGCAAATTGCTAAACCTTTTGCTCATTCACTCTTGACCAAAAACATTTTGAGTTTTAAAGCTTTATTAAAAGTAAAAATATTTATTAAAATCAAGCTTGTCATAAAACATAAACGGTTGATTAAAAATCGAAAAGTGCTTAGTGATTTATTTCACACATTTATTGTGGGCGAGCCGAGCCCTCACCTGGTTTGAACTTTAATTTTTCTTTTTGGTGCTGAATCGTTGATCACTCCGCCCTAGTGATGATGATTTGTTCTTAGAAGTGAAGCTTCTGTCTGTTATGAGAAAAATGGTGCGTGTTAAAAAGCAAGCATTCATCAGTTGTGCCAAAAAGTGCAGCAACACAACACCCTTCCCTGGAAAAAGGGACATTTTTACTTTAGAGTAGACAGTCACAAAATATTAGATTGGTTTCTGTATTCACATTTCTTCATTCCTAGACAACATACTAGTGAGTGGTATATGTCTATGACATCTAACATTCTTAAATGTACTTTGTAGGTGGAACATCTGGTGCTGGGCCCAGCGCGAAGGTGGAGGAGGACACTTCTGGGGAGGAGGCAGTGCAAGTGCCAGACAAAACTGCTGTGCGGGTTGCCACGGTAGTTGCGGGCAGTGGTAAGCTCTTATATTCCTTACTTATTGACATTGCAGACTGCATAGTCTGCTCTCTGCATGGGTGTAGTATATATGTTCTACAGTTTATTTACTATACTGTTAAGCAGACTTTCAAATGTAGAACAAAGTTTTTATCAACCAGGTAGTAGCCTCCTCTAAATTTACTTCAACTCAGCTGTGAATTTGTTTTCGAGAATCCAAATCAGATCTGAGATGAACTTGATTGATGGGATGAACGAAAAGCGAAAGAAGGGTGTAAGTAAGTGTGGAAGGACGAGCAAGTTAAAAGTAATGATGACTGACAAAGAAGAATGATACGTGTCTGATTGGTGCCCGAGGTGGCTGGGAAGGAATATGATGCATGGCTGGGTGAAGGATGAAGCAAGGATGGGTGGGTTAGGTCTTGCAGGAGATTATTTATGTTAGGGATATATAAATATACTTTAAACTTTATCTTAGCATACATGTTTTTTACTGCTTTTGAGGCTGGTGGGTGGGGGTTTAACAGTAAGTTTGTTTTCCTGAAACTTAAGTGGCATCTTGATTCAAGTTTTGTAAGTACTAACTGCCCAAATGTTTTCAAAACCAAGTGCCTCTCACAGAGTAAGTGAATTCAATAGTCCTAGGACCGTCTCTCGTCTCTCCTAATACTCCATTATACTACCTCCCCCCACGCGCTTATCTTACCTGTAATTTGTGTTTGGAAATAGGGCTAGGCACAGGGCTGGCTGCACGGGAAATGGCGATAAAGGTTGGCAATCCCGGGGGAAGAAATGTCATCATTGTGGTGGTACTTGTGGTGTTACACAGTGGCAGTTGCAGCATTTGAAAAAAAGAAAATGAAACCTTGTTTGTCCTTACTGTAGCATTATTTAGAACGGTACCATAGAGAATATAGCAGGTGACAGTACACTAGAACAGTGCCACAATGTAGCCTAACAAATGGTAAAGTATTGAAAGTATAACTAGTACTTGCATTGAATTTCTTTGACATTGGCTAATACTACAAGAAATAGTACTGAAGGTGAAGGACACAGCAGCGTAATAATTTGCCACGTCTAGGAGGAGGATGTTCTTGATGACCAATCAAGTTGATGGCGCACATGAAAATCTGATTTCATTTGCCAATAGTGACTCAGTGTCAAGCTGAGAAAGAATATATCCTTGGATTCCTTCACCAGCCTGTTGCTATGACCTTATTCTCCCCAGCAAGTGTGTGGAATTAATGCTGTCATTTAGTCACACATCAATCAAAACCACACAGCCCGGGGGAAGAGGGTTAGGGTTTGGAAAATGGATTGGAATGGGGGTTTTTGGGAAAGTTTTGTTGGGAGAAGAAAAAAAAAGCACAGCATGGACAAACAATAATTAAAGATAAAAAAATCCTTGGGTACAAAGCTATCCATAAATCTTTTAAGTGACATAAAGTAAGTGCATGCACTACTGCATGCATGGTTATTGAAAAGTAAGTAGTACTTTCGACAACCGTGAATGAAAGAATGCGACAGTACAGGGCTTCAGTAATAATTATGCGTTTTCACTTGCTTATCTCTACACTCAGAGAAACACATTAAATTAGGTTTGAAAAATAGCAGAAGTAAAACCTATATAATGGCTGTAGGGATGAATTTAGAAGCAGAGATCAAAGAAATGCAGTCACACTCATAGAAGTTCACAGCAATAACATTACTTGAAAGATAATTAGAAAAGAACGGATACTGTATCTGTATGTTGTTGTAGTTGTCCTGTTGAATTTTTTAAGTTGCATGCATCCAACCATTCCTCTTATTAGCGGGACTCCTCCATTCCATCTGACTCTCCGTCCATCAATGTTGGTGACCAGAAGACACCCTGTCCACTGCCTGCCTGGCGGATGCTGAATTGCGGCTAGCAAATGTGAAGTCTGACTTCATCGTTTTTTTCCAATTGCACAATCTGAAACCCGGCCTGTAATTATTGATGGAAAAACAGGAAGTGATATTAGAACACCACTGACAAATAAATATAAGGTATGTACGCTGTGTAGTGCAAAAAGTCACACTTTGAATTTCCTAATAGACAGTACAATATTTTTGAAAGTGCATACTCTGTCTAAGTCTCCTTTTGAAGGATAAATACGTATGGGCGAATTAATTTAGCGGATCTTTCCCCTCAAGCTAGGTGTACTGTAAGCTGTGTTTTAGAACAAAAATAGACCTTCCCAGCAGTGCTCCCAGACCCTTACTAAACCCAGTCGCAAAAATGTAGAAGACCTCCAATCAGATCTCCAAAAACGAGGCCTAGTAGAAATTGGTGACAAAACGTACTTTGAAAGTAAAGTAGGCCCAAATCCCCCCTTACCCACCATGGATTGTATTCAAACCACTTGCAAGCAAGCAAAAGTATCCATACCCAGCATTGCTCCAAGACTCGCAAGCCCCCCCACAAACACCAGGAACCCCCACAAACAGCCCCCCGAAAACGGTAGAGTGAGCGAAATCTCAGAAAATGCAAAAACATTTTCCCATGGGATTATCTCCAAAACACTATCTTTGGGGTATTTGACCTTCCCAGCAATGGCCCCAGAACAGTCAACCCGGGAGAAAACAAGTTTAACCCCCCAACAAGCCAAAAGGCGAAACCCGGGAAAAGCCACACTTCGAAAACTTTGGGCCTACCTGGAATTCAGTCCAAATGCACTATGCAGCTAGGCCCTAACTCCCTTTTTCCACCATGGATTTCCTGAAAAACAAATGCAATCAACATTAGACTGTGCCAGCAGTGCTCCCAGACCCCAAAACCCACCCACAAACACCACCTCAAAGACAAGCAAGTCAGCAAAAACGCAAAACAAATTTTGCCCCTGATTTTGTCCAAACCACTTTTATCCGGTTTTAGACATTCCCAGCAATGGCCCCAGACCCGTCAACCCAGGCGGAAAGAAGTAGAAGACCCCCAAACAGCCAAAAAGCAATACTACAAAAATGGGGACTTAGAAATTTTCAGGCAAATTTCCAAAATCACTCCACGCGCGCTCTGCAGCTTGGCCCTAACTCCCCTTTGCCACCATGGATTTGCTTCAAACCTCTTGCAATCAAAGGTATCCATACCCAGTAGTGCTCCCAGACCTCAAAACCCACCCACAAACACCCGCAACCCCCCAAACAGCACCTCAAAAACAAGCAAGTCAGCAAAAATGCAAAAAAAAATTCACCTCCGATTTTGTCCAAACCACTTTGATCCGGTATTAGACATTCTCAGCAATGGCCACAGACCCCTGCAGCCACCCGCAAAAAAGCAGAACAACCCCAAACTGGCAAAAAACAAAAATGGGCCTACTACCTGGAATTCAGTCCAAATACACTGTACAGCTAGGCCCCAACTCCCCTTTTACACCAAGGATTTCCTGAAAAACAAATTCAATCAACATTAGACTGTGCCAGCAGTGCTTCAAGACCCCAAAACCCAACCACAAACACCCGGAACCCCCCCCCCCAAACAGCACCTCAAAGACAAGCAAGTCAGCAAAAACGCAATCCAAACCACTTTAATGCGGTATTAGACATTCCCTGCAATGGCTCCAGACCCGTCAACTCACCCGCAAAGAAGTAGAACACCCCTACAAGTACAGAGTCTTTCTTCATTGGGCGTAATCCAGCCATCTGCTTTGAGGGAAATAGGAGGCTGGAGGAGGAGGATAGTGGAGCATGTTCTTGTGAACTTGTGAACCTGAGTAATGCAGACTGCGGCACCTTCAAATCAATAAGCAAATAAGTGAAGACAGTTCTGCTGATGGGCTTGTTTTTGTGATTAGGTGATTAAAGTTTTTTTTGTATAGATTTTGCCAAACAAAGAAAGACAGACACACAGGAATAAAAGTGAATAAGGACGAAAAAGAAAGTTGGTGATTCATTGACTCATTTTCAGGGCTCGGTGTCAGGGAAGAAGAGCTCGTCCTCAAACTCTGCGAATTCAGGCGGGAGTAGGTCACCTAACAGAGAAGAACTTCCCTCATCTAAGTTGGTGTCCTCCTCGTGTTCTTCCTGCGTGCATTCTCGTATTTTGTAATCTGGTGGTATGAGGTGCTGATTCATCTTGATCATTGTTGACCTCTCCACATTTTTGGGCGAGAGGCGCGTCCTTTTGCAAGTTACAATGCCACCAGCAGCACTGAAAACACATTCAGAAGACACGCTTGCGAGTGTGCAAGACAAGTCATTTATAGCCAGGTTGGTGATCTCTGGCCACAATTGTCTTTTCCCATGCCAATACGCCAATGGGTCATTATGAACATAGACCTCTGTTGAGTCATTCAGATAGTCCTGCACCATCGACTCAAGGTTCTCCAGGGTTCCTCTACTTTGCTTACTTTTTGCTGGGACCTTTTGAGAAGCAAACCCAAGCTGAGTTAGCCAATCCTCTTCTTTACACAATGTTACTGTTGTGTCTAGTGCAGATGATACGGTTGCTGGTGTCTTTAACGGCTGAGAGGGAAAATCATTCACTTCTGCCACAGCCACAGATGCAGAAGTGGATTTTTTTGACTCCGGATGGCCTGCTGATGCTGATGTACTGCCTTTTCCTTCAGTTTCCTGCTGTTCTCTTTCAAACCGAATGGCTGCCACAGCTAGCCAATGTTTGTACTTTGTAACATCTGCGTCATCAAAAGGAAAGAATACTCTGCCTGTCAATGCCTTTTTGTACCGTGGATCCAGAATAGTAGCACAAATGTAATGCTGTTCTGTGTGGATCTTTTGAAGACGTTCATCGCAAAGTAGGCGCTGTAATAACTTCTACGCCAACTCAAATGCTTGTTCCTTTTTTTCCTCTTTTTGAAACGTAGAAGACACCGCCTTTAGTTGGTGCTCTAGCATGCGCAACAATGGGATAGCTTTTCCCAAATTACAGTCCTCCCTGCTGATTGCACGGGTGAAGACCTCAACTATATAATAACTAGCTTCCATTGCTCCACCTGTATCCTCAGGTCCTTCATAGCTGTACCCTGTGTAAAATAAAACTGATAGACTGCCACATACTGCTCAAACATACTCTAAAGCATGTAGAAGGTTGAGTTCCAACGTGTTACCACCTCCTGGATGAGTGCTTTCACTGGCAGTTTACGTTCATGTTGCAGGCACCTCAGCTGCTTCCGGGCCTTAAAAGAATGGTTGAAATGTGTGCACATTCTTCAGCAGGTGGTCAGTAACTCGCACACTGGACTTTCTTCACTCAATAATTTTTTAACAACCAGGTTTATACAGTGCGCCAAACACGGCACTCTGAAATAGTTACCCTTATCTATGGCCTTAACTACATTGGCGCCATTGTCCGTGGAAACATAAACAATCATGCGTTTTCTTGGGGACAGCCATTGAAAGACCTTTGTGTTAAACTCGTGCAAAATGTTTTCTCCTGTATGACTTTTCTCCAAGGCAAACATGCCTAGAGTTGCATGTTTCTGAGCAGCTTTAAAAACGTTGTCTGGGTCAACACCTGCGGTTAGCTTTGCATTAACCCCTGAAAAAGAGACCCAGTGTGCAGTGATGCACATGTAATCAACGGCTTGGCAACTGGTCCACATGTCTGTTGTCAGATGGATAGTGTGAACAGCACTCTTCTGCAAAGCTGCCCCAATCACCTCCAGCACATCTTCATGTAGTGCTGGAACCGCAACTCTGGCAAAATAGAACCGGCTAGGAACCTTCCATTTAGGGCAGAGCGTTGCCACTAATTCAAGAAAACCAACCCCTTCCACAAAAGAAAAAAGGAGAAGGTCCAGCGCTAGCATTTTAGCCAGCTTAGTGTTATACAGAAGCGTCATTGGGTGGTTGCGTTCAAATGGCGCATCTGAAAACAACATGCTTCTAATGGTGGGCTGGACCATTTTACGGGATGATGATGACTTCTTCGACCTAGTTACACTCGGTGATGATGAACTTTTTCGCATTGGTGTCTCACTCTCCCCCACACTCTTAGTGTGGCTCATATATCTTGCATGGGGTGTGCTGCTGACAGGGGTACTGGGTGTAAGTTAAGAAATGTTTGACGCTTCTTCCTCCTCATCATCATCAGATGAAACATCAACGGATACAGTTTGTTGACTTGCAATTCGGGCTTCCTTGATCGCCATTTGACAGTGTGCTGTCTCTCAAGATGACCTCTCTGGCCTCCGGTACCATAGTTGGTACCAAGCTTACCACGACTAACTCAAAGCTTACAAATGGTACAAATGGCTATGTTTTCCTTTGTTGGGCTAACACTAAAGAAGTCCCAAACTGCAGACTTCAAATGTCTGCGGGGGGCGGAGGAGGTGATACTGGGAATGCTAATGCCAGATGAAGTGGAGGATGTGTGTTGCCGAACTTTACTATGTTGTGCATTTGCAGCACCACTAATTGAGGTCGAGGTAGATGGAGGTCCCTTCTGGCGAGAAAATATGGAAGCGGTAGGTGGTGGTGTACTAGTTAACTGCATTGGTGGTGGTCCCATTCCCACGTCGCCAACATCACGCTCAGCAGCATTTCGGGCTAGGGTAAAAATGTCTGTTTGCTGCATGCCCGTTGAGCCTGGAGTGACGTTTATGATGACTGCGTCGTCGTCGTGAGGGTCTTCATCAGCAGGAGTATACGCCACTTCTTGTTCAGCGTCTTCATCACACTCCATAACTATGAGACTTTCGGGGACCTTCCTTTTGCGCTTAGCTACCTTTGTCAGATCATGGTGTGCCTCACTCTCAGACGGCTGTGCTGGTTCCCAATTGTCATCCATATCATCAGAAGGAAGGGTGCTTGAAGAAGTAGACACCATCCTTGATCTTTTCCTTGCTAGGTATCTGGAAGACAATGAATGAGCAGGAGGAGTGGCTTCCTCAAATGATACCTCAGCTTGAATGTCGATTTCCTGATGTGCCCCTACTTCGGGAGGAACAACTATTGTGGGCACTTGTGCCGCTCCATGCACCTCTGCTTGCGCATCTCCTTGCGCCGCCTCTCCTTCCACATGTACTTGAGCTTGTACTTGCACATGTGGTTGTTGTTGAGGCTGTGGTTGTCGAACACTCGTCAGATGAGTTACAACAACCTGTGTTGATTGAGGGATGCTGCTACTTTCTTGCGATGAGCCAACATCACTGGTCGATGGTGATTGAACTACTAGACTGGCTGCCTCTGCAGCACTCAAGGGCTTGGACTTAAGTTGGCGTGGTGGTGGTGGCACTGAGCCCAATGGAGCAGGGGTGCTGCTCCCAGCTTGGTCCCCAGCAGACCCGCTGCTCCTGAAGGCGTACTTTTTTTTCCCCAAAAAATGCGGCGGTCAGCACACTAGTCTCCTTGGTAAGTGGCGCACTTGCTTCTTCTGCTCCTTACTGGCAACTTTCTTGCTAGAGGAGCTACGGGCAACTTTTTTGGGGACCATCTTCTTCAGATGTCAAACCAGCAGGCCGCAGTTGCACAAGTTGCAGAGTTGTCTGTGGCCACACGTGACGTTGTGCTGCACACACCGCAGCAGTACTTGTTCCTGGCACTGATGAGGAACGATGAGGCTGATGATTCGTTTTTCTGCACCTAAAAGCGAACGAAGCCAGAGGAACATCAGTTAAATAAATGTTGCATATGTAGCGCTTCAATTAATAGTTTGCATGTAAACATTTTTATTATACCCACCCCCCAAAATGGAAAGACCAATAAAATGCACCACTGACAGAGTACCCCTGGGCATAATGGATGAAAGCATGGCAGACTGGGTGCAGGCCTATGGCACAACAAAGCACACTGCCTGGCTTCAAAATGGCCCGAGACCCCCACCACATGACCAGGCCCTGCCGGTACCAGTCCTCAAAATAGCCCCCACCCACATGGACAGGCCCCATCAACACCCCAACAAATCAAAAAACACACAAAATTCACCACAATCCAATGCCATCCATGCCCTCAATCATGTTCAAATTCAAGACACCCCACAGAAAGACTAGGCCCATGCACCACAGAGTACCCCTGGGCAAAAGGCCCCAACAACAGCCCAAAAATCGAAAAACACACAAAAATCACCACAATCCAATGCCATCCATGCCTTCCATGATGTTTACATTAAAGAGACCCCACAGAAAGATTCAGTCCATGCACCACTGAGTACCCCTGGGCATAATGGATGAAAGCATGGCAGACTGGGTGCAGGCCTATGGCAAAACAAAGCACACTGCCTGGCTTCAAAATGGCCCCTAGACCCCCACCACATGGCCAGGCCCTCTGCCTGTACGAGTCCTCAAAATGGCCCCCACCCACATGGACAGGCCCCATCACCACCCGCAAAAATCGAAAAACACACAAAAATCACCACAATCCAATGCCATCCATGCCCTCAATCATGTTCAAATTCAAGACACCCCACAGAAAGACTAGGCCCATGCACCACTGAGTCCCCCTGGGCATAATGGCTGAAAGCATGGCAGACTTGGTGCAGGCCTATGGCACAACAAAGCACACTGCCTGGCTTCAAAATGGCCCCTAGACCCACACCACATGGCCAGGCCCTGCCTGTACCAGTCCTCAAAATGGCCGCCACCCACATGGACAGGCCCCATCACCACCCCCAAAAATCAAATAACACACAAAAATCAACACAATCCAATGCCATCCATGCCCTCAATCATGTTCAAATTCAAGACACCCCACAGAAAGACTAGGCCCATGCACCAGTGAGTACCCATGGGCATAATGGATGAAAGCATGGCAGACTGGGTGCAGGCCTATGGCACAACAAAGCACACTGCCTGGCTTCAAAATGGCCCCTAGACACCCACCACATGGCCAGGCCCTGTCTGTACCAGTCCTCAAAATGCCCCCCACCCACAGGAACAGGCCCCATAACCACCCCCAAAAATCGAAAAACACACAAAAATCAACACAATCCAATGCCATCCATGCCCTCAATCATGTTCAAATTCAAGACACCCCACAGAAAGACTAGGCCCATGCACCATTGAGTACCCCTGGGCATAATGGATGAAAGCATGGCAGACTGGGTGCAGGCCTATGGCACAACAAAGCACACTGCCTGGCTTCAAAATGGCCCTAGACCCGCACCACATGGCCAGGCCCTGCCTGTACCAGTCCTCAAAATGGCCCCCACCCACATGGACAGGCCCCAACAACAGCCCAAAAATCGAAAAACACACAAAAATCACCACATTCCAATGCCATCCATGCCCTCCATGATGTTTACATTAAAGAGACCCCACAGAACGACTCAGTCTATGCACCACTGAGTGCCCCTGGGCAAAAGCCCCCAACACCACCCCCAAAAATCAAAAAACACAAAAAAATCACCACAATCCAATGCCATCCATGCCCTCAATCATGTTCAAATTCAAGACACCCCACAGAAAGACTAGGCCCATGCACCACTGAGTACCCTGGGCATAATGGATGAAAGCATGGCAGACTGGGTGCAAGCCTATGGCACAATAAAGCACACTGCCTGGCTTCAAAATGCCCCCTAGACCCCCACCACATGGCCAGGCCCTGCCTGTACCAGTCCTCAAAATGGCCCCACCCACATGGACAGGCCCCATCAACACCCCAAAAAATCGAAAAACACACAAAAATCACCACAATCCAATGCCATCCATGCCCTCAATCATGTTCAAATTCAAGACACCCCACAGAAAGACTAGGCCCATGCACCACAGAGTACCCCTGGGCAAAAGGCCCCAGCAACAGCCCAGAAATCGAAAAACACACACAAATCACCACAATCAAATGCCATCCATGCCCTCCATGATGTTTACATTAAAGAGACCCCACATAAAGACTCAGTCCATGCACCACTGAGTACCCCTGGGCAAAAGGCCCCAACAACAGCCCAAAAATCTAAATTCCAAAATTGTAGTTGCAGCAACTGTAATACCCCAAACAAACTTACTTGTGAAATTTCTAATCCAAAAGTGATCCAAAGGAAGTCAAAAAGGCCTCAAATCCAAATATCCAGCAGCATCCACAAAAAGTAATCCTTCCAGGTCAAGATCCAAATCAAAGTGACCAGGACATGAACAAAGCACTGGGAGCAGCCTGCTGGACAGGAAGAGGAAGTTGGAGACTGTGGGGCACTTCCTTCCTAACACCCCCCCCCCCCCCCAAAATTGACTCCTTGCAAAAAAAAGTGCAGGCAAATGTCAACCTGAGGACTTATTCTGATAAAAATCATCATTTTCAGATGGTTTATGCTGCTTGCTGGTGGATTTCTTGTGCAGAATTGCTACTTTTGCAATTTCGCGAGTGCGAGATTGTTGCTGCCCGCCGCATCTACTTGTTCGGAATTGTTTACTCCCGCAAGGCGTGATCACAACCCTTCATGACGTACTCGCGTTGACAAACTCTCGCTGTGCAAGGTGGCAAGCCGCGATGACGGAAACGCGGTCGACAAACTCCCACGGGATCCCGCAGCAAGATCCAAAATGGCGCAGCACACGCAAAACATGGAGAAAAATAACTCTACAAACGCTGAATGACGGTAAGTGAACGCCACGCGCCACAATATTGTATAACCAAGCAAAAAAATCTGCTGCGTGCAAATTAGCGAATTTTCGGGAAATTCGTGAGAATTCACGGATTGCGGATTTGCCGAAAATCCGCAAATTCCGCGAGCGGAACGGATTTTACGCCCATGCTTAGTACAAAGTACAGCAATTCATGTAAAATTGGGGCTATGTGGCTTGGTGCATACAATTAGATATGCTTTGTCTGTCTGTGTCAAAGAGCCTAGGTATGCTACATCAGGTTGCTTCATTCAGTGGTGCCTGGCTTGTTCATCTGCATGGCCCTGGCGCAAGCATGGGCCAAAAATCTGTTACGCTCAAGAATTTGTGAAATTTCGGCATTTTCGCGAGATTCGCGGATTGCAAACTTGCCGCCAAAAAAGAGAAAATTTTGCGAGCGGAACAGATTTTTGGCCCATGCTCGCGGCAGGGCCATGCAGACGGTCAAGGCAGGCCCCACTGAGTGAAGCAACTTGGTGTAGCATACCTAGGCTCTTTAACACAGACAGACAAAGCATATCTAGGGTTTAGGGTTCAGTGCGGTTTACTAGGGTTTTTGGGTTTAATTAATAATTTGGTAGGTTCCCTGAGTCTAAGGTTTAGGGCCCGATACAGGCTCGTTCATAATGATGTTGGCAAGATTTTAGGGGTGTTTGGGGTTTTTTCAGAATTAGCCGAATTTTGGGCCTTTTTTGATGTTTTGCAGGCGCGCGTGTTTGGGTGAACTAGTCGTACACCTTCCAGTGGATCGATCTTGTTCTGCTTTGCTGAAATTCTTGGAAATCACTGGAACAAGTGTCCAGGGAAGTTTCAAGAGGATCAAAGTAGTGGAAGAGCTAAAAACAGCAAGTTTTTGTCAAGGCGCGATTTGCCATGTTTTGGGGATAGCAGTATTGCATGTTTTTGGGGGGCTGCTTGGGCGTGTTCTCGATTTTTGGGGGTGGGTTAAGGAGTCTTGGAGCACTGCTGGGAAGGTCTAATTTTGATTGCAAGTGGTTAGAAGAAAATCCATGTTGGAAAAGGGGGGTTTGGGCCTGGTTGCAGACAGCGTTTTGGCACGATTTAAACTGAGGCCTAGCAGTATTGCATGTTTTTGGGGGGATGCTTGGGAGGATTCTAGATCTTTGGGGGAGGGTTGAGTGGTCTGGGGGCACTGCTGGGAAGGTCTAATTGTGATTGCAAGTGGTTTGAAGAAAATCCATGGTGGAAAAGTCTTTTTTTAGCAGTATTGCATGTTTTTGGGGGGCTGCTTGGGCCTGTTCTAGATTTTTGGGGGTGGGTTGAGGGGTCTGGGAGCACTGCTTGGAAGGTCTAATTTTGATTGCAAGTGGTTTGAAGCAAATCCATGGTGGGAAAAGGGGGTTTGGGCCTAGTTGCAGACAGCGTTTTGGCACGATTTTGAGTTAGGCCTAGCAGTATTGCATGTTTTTGGGGGGCTGATTGGGGGGGTTCTAGATCTTATGGGGTGGGTTGAGGGGTCTGGGGGCACTGCTGGGAAGGTCTAATTTTGATTGCAAGTGGTTTGAAGAAAATCCATGGTGGGAAAGGGCGGTTTGGGCCTAGTTGCAGATAGCGTTTTGGCACGATTTAAACGGAGGCCTAGCAGTATTGCATGTTTTTTGGTGGCTGATTGGGAGGTTCTAGATTTTTGGGGGTGGGTTGAGGGGTTTGGGAACACTGCTGGGAAGGTCTAATTTTGATAGCAAGTGGTTTGAAGAAAATCCATGGCGGGAAAGGGGGGTTTGGACCTAGTTGCAGACAGCGTTTTGGCATGATTTAAACTGAGGCCTAGCAGTACTGCATGTTTTTGGGGGGCTGCTTGGGTGGGTTCTAGATCTTTGGGGATGGGTTGAGGGGTTTGGGGGCACTGCTGGTAAGGTATAATTTTGATTGCAAGTGGATTGAAGAAAATCCATGGTGGGAAAGGGGGGTTTGAGGCTAGTTGCAGACAGCGTTTTGGCACTATTTAAACTGAGGCCTAGCAGTATTGCATGTTTTTGGGGGGCTGCTTGGGGGGTTCTAGATCTTTGGGGGTGGGGTGAGGAGTCTGGGAGCACTGCTGGGTAGGTCTAATTTTGATGCAAGTGGTTAGAAGAAAATCCATGGTGGAAAAGGGGGGTTTGGGCCTAGTTGCAGACAGCGTTTTGGCACGATTTAAACTGAGGCCTAGCAGTATTGCATGTTTTTGGGGGGCTGCTTGGGAGGGTTCTAGATCATTGGGGGTGGGTTGAGTGGTCTGAGGGCACTACTGGGAAGGTCTAATTGTGATTGCAAGTGGTTTGAAGAAAATCCATGGTGGAAAAGTCTTTTTTTTGCAGTATTGCATGTTTTTGGGGGGCTGCTTTGGCGTGTTCTAGATTTCTGGGGGTGGGTTGAGTCTTGGAGCATGGCTGGGAAGGTCTAATTTGGATTGCAAGTGGTTAGAAGAAAATCCATGGTGGAACAGGGGGGTTTGGGCCTAGTTGTGGACAGCGTTTTGGCACGATTCAAACTGAGGCCTAGCAGTATTGCATGTTTTTGGGGGGCTGCTTTGGAGGGTTCTAGATCTTTGGGGGTG
Organism: Lissotriton vulgaris; assembly: GCF_964263255.1. Lineage (NCBI taxonomy): Eukaryota > Metazoa > Chordata > Amphibia > Caudata > Salamandridae > Lissotriton > Lissotriton vulgaris. The sequence continues at coordinate 451,924,237 of NC_141696.1, read as the reverse complement.
GGTTGAGTGGTCTGGGGGCACTGCTGGGAAGGTCTAATTGTGATTGCAAGTGGTTTGAAGAAAATCCATGGTGGAAAAGTCTTTTTTTAGCAGTATTGCATGTTTTTGGGGGGCTGCTTTGGCGTGTTCTAGATTTTTGGGGGTGGGTTGAGGGATCTGAGAGCACTGCTTGGAAGGTCTAATTTTGATTGCAAGTGATTTGAAGCTTATCCTGGTGGGAAAAGGGGGTTTGGGCCTAGTTGCAGACAGCGTTTTGGCACGATTTTAAGTTAGGCCTAGCAGTATTGCATGTTTTTGGGGGGCTGATTGGGGGGGTTCTAGATCTTATGGTGTGGGTTGAGGGGTCTAGGGGCACTGCTGGGAAGGTCTCATTTTGATTGCAAGTGGTTTGAAGAAAATCCATGGTGGGAAAGGGCGGTTTGGGCCTAGTTGCAGATAGCGTTTTGGCACGATTTAAACTGAGGCCTAGCAGTATTGCATGTTTTTTGGGGGCTGATTGGGAGGTTCTAGATTTTTGGGGGTGGGTTGAGGGGTTTGGGAGCACTGCTGGGAAGGTTTAATTTTGATAGCAAGTGGTTTGAAGAAAATCCATGGCGGGAAAGGGGGGTTTGGACCTAGTTGCAGACAGCGTTTTGGCATGATTTAAACTGAGGCCTAGCAGTACTGCATGTTTTTGGGGGGCTGCTTGGGTGGGTTCTAGATCTTTGGGGATGGGTTGAGGGGTTTGGGGGCACTGCTGGGAAGGTATAATTTTGATTGCAAGTGGATTGAAGAAAATCCATGGTGGGAAAGGGGGGTTTGAGGCTAGTTACAGACAGCGTTTTGGCACGATTTAAACTGAGGCCTAGCAGTATTGCATGTTTTTGGGCGGCTGCTTGGGGGGTTCTAGATCTTTGGGGGTGGGGTGAGGAGTCTGGTAGCACTGCTGAGAAGGTCTAATTTTGATGCAAGTGGTTAGAAGAAAATCCATGGTGGAAAAGGGGGGTTTGGGCCTAGTTGCAGACAGCGTTTTGGCACGATTTAAACTGAGGCCTAGCAGTATTGCATGTTTTTGGGGGGCTGCTTGGGAGGGTTCAGGTTCTTTGGGGGTGGGTTGAGTGGTCTGGGGGCACTGCTGGGAAGGTCTTATTGTGATTGCAAGTGGTTTGAAGAAAATCCATTGTGGAAAAGTCTTTTTTTTTTAGCAGTATTGCATGTTTTTGGGGGGCGGCTCGGGCGTGTTCTAGATTTTTTGGGGTGGGTTGAGGGGTCTGGGAGCACTGCTTGGAAGGTCTAATTTTGATTGCAAGTGGTTTGAAGCAAATCCATTGTGGGAAAAGGGGGTTTGGGCCTAGTTGCAGACAGCGTTTTGGCACGATTTTAAGTTAGGCCTAGCAGTATTGCATGTTTTTGGGGGGCTGATTGGGGGGTTCTAGATCTTTTGGGGTAGGTTGAGGGGTCTGGGGGCACTGCTGGGAAGGTCTCATTTTGATTGCAAGTGGTTTGAAGAAAATCCATGGTGGGAAAGGGGGGTTTGGGCCTAGTTGCAGACAGCGTTTTGGCACGATTTTAAGTTAGGCCTAGCAGTATTGCATGTTTTTGGGGGGCTGATTGGGGGGGGGTTCTAGATCTTTGGGGTGGGTTGAGGGGTTTGGGGGCACTGCTAGGAAGGTCTAATTTGGATTGCAAGTGGTTAGAAGAAAATCCATGGTGGGAAAGGGGGGTTTGGGCCTATTTGCAGACAGCCTTTTGGCACGATTTAAACTGAGGCCTAGCAGTATTGCATGTTTTGGGGGCTGCTTGGCTGGGTTCTAGATCTTTGGGGGTGGGTTGAGTGGTCTGGGGGCACTGCTGGGAAGGTCTCATTTTGATTGCAAGTGGTTTGAAGAAAATCCATGGTGGGAAAGGGGGGTTTGGGCCTAGTTGCAGATAGCGTTTTGGCACGATTTAAACTGAGGCCTAGCAGTATTGCATGTTTTTGGGGGGCTGCTTGGGGGGTTCTAGATTTTTGGGGGTGGGTTGAGGGGTTTGGGGGCACTGCTGGGATGGTCTAATTTTAATTGCAAGTGGTTAGAAGAAAATCTGTGGTGGGAAATGGGGGTTTGGGCCTGGTTGCAGACAGCGTTTTGGCACGATTTAAACTGAGGCCTAGCAGTATTGCATGTTTTTTGGGGCTGCTTGGGGGGGTTCTAGATCTTTGGGGGTGGGTTGAGAGGTCTGGGGGCACTGCTGGGAAGGTCTAATTTTGATTGCAAATGGTTTGCAGAAAATCCATGGTGGAAAAGGTTTTTTTTAGTAGTATTACATGTTTTTGGGGGGGCTGCTTGGGGGTGTTCTAGATTTTTGGGGGTGGGTTGAGGGGTCTGGGAGCACTGCTGGAAAGGTCTAATTTTGATTGCAAGTGGTTTGAAGGAAATCCATGGTGGGAAAGGTGGGTTTGGGCCTAGTTGCAGACAGCGTTGTGGCACAATTTAAACTGAGGTCTAGCAGTATTATATGTTTTTAGGGGGCTGCTTGGGGGGTTCTAGATCTTTGGGGGTGGGTTGAGAGGTCTGGGGGCACTGCTGGGAAGGTCTAATTTTGATTGCAAGTGGTTTGCAGAAAATCCATGGTGGAAAAGTTTTTTTTAGCAGTATTTTCATGTTTTTTGGGGGGCTGCTTGGGGTGTTCTAGATCTTTGGGAGTGGGTTGAGGGGTCTGGGGGCACTGCTGGGAAGGTCTAATTTTGATTGCAAGTGGATTGAAGAAAATCCATGGTGGAAAAGTCTTTTTTTTGCAGTATTGCATGTTTTTGGGGGGCTTCTTGGGCGTGTTCGAGATTTCTGGGGGTGGGTTGAGTCTTGGAGCAAGGCTGGGAAGGTCTAATTTTGATTGCAAGTGGTTAGAAGAAAATCCATGGTGGAAAAGGGGGGTTTGGGCCTAGTTGCAGACAGCGTTTTGGCACGATTTAAACTGAGGCCTAGCAGTATTGCATGTTTTTGGGGGGCTGCTTGGGAGGGTTCCAGATCTTTGGGGGTGGGTTGAGTGGTCTGGGGGCACTGCTGGGAAGGTCTAATTGTGATTGCAAGTGGTTGGAAGAAAATCCATTGTGGAAAAGTCTTTTTTTTAGCAGTATTGCATGTTTTTGGGGGGCTGCTCGGGCGTGTTCTAGATTTTTTGGGGTGGGTTGAGGGGTCTGGGAGCACTGCTTGGAAGGTCTAATTTTGATTGCAAGTGGTTTGACGAAAATCCATGGTGGGAAAGGGGGGTTTGGGCCTAGTTGCAGACAGCGTTCTGGCACGATTTTAAGTTAGTCCTAGCAGTATTGCATGTTTTTGGGGGGCTGATTGGGGGGTTCTAGATCTTTTGGGGTAGGTTGAGGGGTCTGGGGGCACTGCTGGGAAGGTTTAATTTGGATTGCAAGTGGTTAGAAGAAAATCCATGGGGGAAAAGGGGGGTTTGGGCCTATTTGCAGACAGCGTTTTGGCACGATTTAAACTGAGGCCTAGCAGTATTGCATGTTTTTGGGGGCTGCTTGGCTGGGTTTTGGATCTTTGGGGGTGGGTTGAGGGGTCTGGGGGCACTGCTCGGAAGGTCTCATTTTGATTGCAAGTGGTTTGAAGAAAATCCATGGTGGGAAAGGGGGGTTTGGGCCTAGTTGCAGATAGCGTTTTGGCACGATTTAAACTGAGGCCTAGCAGTATTGCATGTTTTTGGGGGGCTGCTTGGGGGGTTCTAGATCTTTGGGGGTGGGTTGAGGGGTTTGGGGGCACTGCTGGGAAGGTCTAACTTTAATTGCAAGTGGTTAGAAGAAAATCTGTGGTGGGAAAGGGGGGTTTGGGCCTGGTTGCAGACAGCGTTTTGGCACGATTTAAACTGAGGCTTAGCAGTATTGCATGTTTTTGGGGGCTGCTTGGGGGGGGGTTCTAGATCTTTGGGGGTGGGTTGAGAGGTCTGGGGGCACTGCTGGGAAGGTCTAATTTTGATTGCAAATGGTTTGCAGAAAATCCATGGTGGAAAAGGTTTTTTTTAGTAGTATTACATGTTTTTGGGGGGCTGCTTTGGGGTGTTCTAGATTTTTGGGGGTGGGTTGAGGGGTCTGGGAGCACTGCTGGGAAGGTCTAATTTTGATTGCAAGTGGTTTGAAGGAAATCCATCGTGGGAAAGGGGGGTTTGGGCCTAGTTGCAGACAGCGTTTTGGCACAATTTAAACTGAGGTCTAGCAGTATGATATGTTTTTAGGGGGCTGCTTGGGGGGTTCTAGATCTTTGGGGGTGGGTTGAGAGGTCTGGGGGCACTGCTGGGAAGGTCTAATTTTGATTGCAAGTGGTTTGCAGAAAATCCATGCTGGAAAAGGTTTTTTTATCAGTATTACATGTTTTTGGGGGGCTGCTTGGGGGTGTTCTAGATCTTTGGGAGTGGGTTGAGGGGTCTGGGGGCACTGCTGGAAAGGTCTAATTTTGATTGCAAGTGGATTGAAGAAAATCCATCGTGGGAAAGGGGAGTTTGGGCCTTGTTGCAGACAGCGTTTTGGCACGATTTAAACTGAGGCCTTGCAGTATTGCATGTTTTGGGGGGCTGCTTGGGGGGGGGTTCTAGATCTTTGGGGGTGGGTTGAGAGGTCTGGGGGCACTGCTGGGAAGGTCTAATTTTGATTGCAAATGGTTTGCAGAAAATCCATGGTGGAAAAGGTTTTTTTTAGTAGTATTACATGTTTTTGGGGGGCTGCTTTGGGGTGTTCTAGATTTTTGGGGGTGGGTTGAGGGGTCTGGGAGCACTGCTGGGAAGGTCTAATTTTGATTGCAAGTGGTTTGAAGGAAATCCATCGTGGGAAAGGGGGGTTTGGGCCTAGTTGCAGACAGCGTTTTGGCACAATTTAAACTGAGGTCTAGCAGTATGATATGTTTTTAGGGGGCTGCTTGGGGGGTTCTAGATCTTTGGGGGTGGGTTGAGATGTCTGGGGGCACTGCTGGGAAGGTCTAATTTTGATTGCAAGTGGTTTGCAGAAAATCCATGGTGGAAAAGGTTTTTTTATCAGTATTACATGTTTTTGGGGGGCTGCTTGGGGGTGTTCTAGATCTTTGGGAGTGGGTTGAGGGGTCTGGGGGCACTGCTGGAAAGGTCTAATTTTGATTGCAAGTGGATTGAAGAAAATCCATCGTGGGAAAGGGGAGTTTGGGCCTTGTTGCAGACAGCGTTTTGGCACGATTTAAACTGAGGCCTTGCAGTATTGCATGTTTTGGGGGGCTGCTTGGGGGGGGGGTCTAGATCTTTGGGGGTGGGTTGAGAGGTCTGGGGGCACTGCTGGGAAGGTCTAATTTTGATTGCAAGTGGTTTGCAGAAAATCCATGGTGGAAAAGGTTTTTTTTTAGCAGTATTACATGTTTTTGGGGGGCTGCTTGGGGTGTTCTAGATCTTTGGGAGTGGGTTGAGGGGTCTGGGGGCACTGCTGGGAAGGTCTAATTTTGATTGCAAGTGGATTGAAGAAAATCCATGGTGGAAAAGTCTTTTTTTTGCAGTATTGCATGTTTTTGGGGGGCTGCTTGGGCGTGTTCTAGATTTCTGGGGGTGGGTTGAGTCTTGGAGCACGGCTGGGAAGGTCTAATTTTGATTGCAAGTGGTTAGAAGAAAATCCATGGTGGAAAAGGGGGGTTTGGGCCTAGTTGCAGACAGCGTTTTGGCACGATTTAAACTGAGGCCTAGCAGTATTGCATGTTTTTGGGGGGCTGCTTGGGAGGGTTCTAGATCTTTGGGGGTGGGTTGAGTGGTCTGGGGGCACTGCTGGGAAGGTCTAATTGTGATTGCAAGTGGTTTGAAGAAAATCCATTGTGGAAAAGTCTTTTTTTTAGCAGTATTGCATGTTTTTGGGGGCTGCTCGGGCGTGTTCTAGATTTTTTGGGGTGGGTTGAGGGGTCTGGGAGCACTGCTTGGAAGGTCTAATTTTGATTGCAAGTGGTTTGACGAAAATCCATGGTGGGAAAGGGGGGTTTGGGCCTATTTGCAGACAGCGTTTTGGCACGATTTTAAGTTAGTCCTAGCAGTATTGCATGTTTTTGGAGCACTGATTGGGGGGTTCTAGATCTTTTGGGGTAGGTTGAGGGGTCTGGGGGCACTGCTGGGAAGGTCTCATTTTGATTGCAAGTGGTTTGAAGAAAATCCATGGTGGGAAAGGGGGGTTTGGGCCTAGTTGCAGACAGCGTTTTGGCACGATTTTAAGTTAGGCCTAGCAGTATTGCATGTTTTTGGGGGGCTGATTGGGGGGGGTTCTAGATTTTTGGGGGTGGGTTGAGGGGTCTGGGGGCACTGCTAGGAAGGTTTAATTTGGATTGCAAGTGGTTAGAAGAAAATCCATGGTGGGAAAGGGGGGTTTGGGCCTATTTGCAGACAGCGTTTTGGCACGATTTAAACTGAGGCCTAGCAGTATTGCATGTTTATTGGGGCTGCTTGGCTGGGTTCTAGATCTTTAGGGGTGGGTTGAGGGGTCTGGGGGCACTGCTGGGAAGGTCTCATTTTGATTGCAAGTGGTTTGAAGAAAATCCATGGTGGGAAAGGGGGGTTTGGGCCTAGTTGCAGATAGCGTTTTGGCACGATTTAAACTGAGGCCTAGCAGTATTGCATGTTTTTGGGGGGCTGCTTGGGGGTTCTAGATCTTTGGGGGTGGGTTGAGGGGTTTGGGGGCACTGCTTCGAAGGTCTAATTTTAATTGCAAGTGGTTAGAAGAAAATCTGTGGTGGGAAAGGGGGGTTTGGGCCTGGTTGCAGACAGCGTTTTGGCACGATTTAAACTGAGGCCTAGCAGTATTGCATGTTTTTGGGGGCTGCTTGGGGGGGGTTCTAGATCTTTGGGGGTGGGTTCAGAGGTCTGGGGGCACTGTTGGGAAGGTCTAATTTTGATTGCAAATGGTTTGCAGAAAATCCATGGTGGAAAAGGTTTTTTTTAGTAGTATTACATATTTTTGGGGGGCTGCTTTGGGGTGTTCTAGATTTTTGGGGGTGGGTTGAGGGGTCTGGGAGCACTGCTGGGAAGGTCTAATTTTGATTGCAAGTGGTTTGAAGGAAATCCATCGTGGGAAAGGGGGGTTTGGGCCTAGTTGCACACAGCGTTTTGGCACAATTTAAACTGAGGTCTAGCAGTATGATATGTTTTTAGGGGGCTGCTTGGGGGGTTCTAGATCTTTGGGGGTGGGCTGAGAGGTCTGGGGGCACTGCTGGGAAGGTCTAATTTTGATTGCAAGTGGTTTGCAGAAAATCCATGGTGGAAAAGGTTTTTTTAGCAGTATTACATGTTTTTGGGGGGCTGCTTGGGCGTGTTCTAGATCTTTGGGAGTGGGTTGAGGGGTCTGGGGGCACTGCTGGGAAGGTCTAATTTTGATTGCAAGTGGATTGAAGAAAATCCATCGTGGGAAAGGGGAGTTTGGGCCTAGTTGCAGACAGCGTTTTGGCACGATTTAAACTGAGGCCTTGCAGTATTGCATGTTTTGGGGGGCTGCTTGGGGAGGGTCTAGATCTTTGGGGTGGGTTTAGGGGTCTGGTGGCACTGCTGGAAAGGTCTAATTCTGATTGTGAGTGGTTTGAAGAAAATCCAAGGTGGAAACGTTTTTTTAGCAGTATTACATGTTTTTTGGGGGCTGCTTGGGATGTTCTAGATTTTTGGGGGTGGGTTGAGGGGTCTGGGGGCAATGCTGGGAAGGTCTTATTCTAATTGCGAGTGGTTTGAAGAAAATCCATGGTGCAAAAGTTTTTTTTTTAGCAGTATTGCATGTTTTTTGGGGGCTGCTTGGGGGTGTTCTATATTTTTGGGGGTGGGTTGAGGGGTCTGGGAGCACTGATTGGAAGGTCTAATTTTGATTGTAAGTGGTTTGAAGAAAATCTATGGTGGGAAAGGGGGGTTTGGACCTAGTTGCAGACAGCGTTTTGGCACGATTTTAAGTTAGGCCTAGCAGTATTGCATGTTTTTGGGGGGCTGATTGGGGGGGGTTCTAGATTTTTGGGGGTGGGTTGAGGGGTCTGGGGGCACTGCTAGGAAGGTTTAATTTGGATTGCAAGTGGTTAGAAGAAAATCCATGGTGGGAAAGGGGGGTTTGGGCCTATTTGCAGACAGTGTTTTGGCACGATTTAAACTGAGGCCTAGCAGTATTGCATGTTTTTGGGGGCTGCTTGGCTGGGTTCTAGATCTTTGGGGGTGGGTTGAGGGGTCTGGGGGCACTGCTGGGAAGGTCTCATTTTGATTGCAAGTGGTTTGAAGAAAATCCATGGTGGGAAAGGGGGGTTTGGGCCTAGTTGCAGATAGCGTTTTGGCACGATTTAAACTGAGGCCTAGCAGTATTGCATGTTTTTGGGGGGCTGCTTGGGGGGTTCTAGATCTTTGGGGGTGGGTTGAGGGGTTTGGGGGCACTGCTTGGAAGGTCTAATTTTAATTGCAAGTGGTTAGAAGAAAATCTGTGGTGGGAAAGGGGGTTTTGGGCCTGGTTGCAGACAGCGTTTTGGCACGATTTAAACTGAGGCCTAGCAGTATTGCATGTTTTTGGGGGCTGCTTGGGGGGGTTATTAGATCTTTGGGGGTGGGTTGAGAGGTCTGGGGGCACTGCTGGGAAGGTCTAATTTTGATTGCAAGTGGTTTGAAGGAAATCCATTGTGGGAAAGGGGGGTTTGGGCCTAGTTGCAGACAGCGTTTTTGCACAATTTAAACTGAGGTCTAGCAGTATGATATGTTTTTAGGGGGCTGCTTGGGGGGTTCTAGATCTTTGGGGGTGGGTTGAGAGGTCTGGGGGCACTGCTGGGAAGGTCTAATTTTGATTGCAAGTGGTTTGCAGAAAATCCATGGTGGAAAAGGTTTTTTTAGCAGTATTACATGTTTTTCGGGGGCTGCTTTGGGGTGTTCTAGATTTTTGGGGGTGGGTTGAGGGGTCTGGGAGCACTGCTGGGAAGGTCTAATTTTGATTGCAAGTGGTTTGAAGGAAATCCATCGTGGGAAAGGGGGGTTTGGGCCTAGTTGCAGACAGCGTTTTGGCACGATTTAAACTGAGGCCTTGCAGTATTGCATGTTTTGGGGGGCTGCTTGGGGGGGGTCTAGATCTTTGGGGTGGGTTTAGGGGTCTGGTGGCACTGCTGGAAAGGTCTAATTCTGATTGTGAGTGGTTTGAAGAAAATCCAAGGTGGAAACGTTTTTTTAGCAGTATTGCATGTTTTTTGGGGGCTGCTTGGGATGTTCTAGATTTTTGGGGGTGGGTTGAGGGGTCTGGGGGCAATGCTGGGAAGGTCTAATTCTGATTGCGAGTGGTTTGAAGAAAATCCATGGTGCAAAAGTTTTTTTTTTAGCAGTATTGCATGTTTTTTGGGGGCTGCTTGGGGGTGTTCTAGATTTTTGGGGGTGGGTTGAGGGGTCTGGGAGCACTGATTGGAAGGTCTAATTTTGATTGTAAGTGGTTTGAAGAAAATCTATGGTGGGAAAGGGGGGTTTGGGCCTAGTTGCAGACAGCGTTTTGGCACGATTTAAACTGAGGCCTTGCAGTATTTCATGTTTTTGGGGGGCTGCTTGGGGGGGGTTCTAGATCTTTGGGGTGGGTTGAGGGGTCTGGTGGCACTGCTGGAAAGGCCTAATTCTGTTTGTGAGTGGTTTGAAAAAAATCCAAGGAGGAAAAGTTTTTTTTAGCAGTATTGCATGCTTTTTGGGGGCTGCTTGGGGTGGTCTAGATTTTTGGGGGTGGGTTGAGGGGTCTGGGGGCAATGCTGGGAAGGTATAATTCTGATTGCGAGTGGTTTGAAGAAAATCCATGGTGGAAAAGTTTTTTTTTTAGCAGTATTGCATGTTTTTGGGGGGCTGCTTGGGGGTGTTCTAGATTTTTGGGGGTGGGTTGAGGGGTCTGGGAGCACTGATTGGAAGGTCTAATTTTGATTGTAAGTGGTTTGAAGAAAATCCATGGTGGGAAAGGGGGATTTGGGCCTAGTTGCAGAAAGCGTTTTGGCACGATCCACAAAAATCGCCCATAGTTACTAATTACTATCCTTGAAAAGGAGACTCAGTGTACGCACTTTCGAAATGATGATTACATGTAATACTGTCACCTCTGAAACTGAAAGTGTTATTTTTGAACTTTACAGCGTACCTTATATATTTTTTTGCCGTGGTGTTTTAATATCACTTCCTGTTTTTCCATCAACAATTACAGGCCAGCTTTTACCCTGTGCCATGGAACAAATGATTAACTCAGGCTTATCATTAGCGATCCACAATTTCACATCAGGCAGGCAGTGGACAGTGTGTCTGATCACCAAGATTGATTGACAGAGCGTCAGATGGAAAGGAGGAGTACCGTACCGCTAATAAGAGGAATGGCTGGATGCATGCAACTTCAAAAATTCAACAGGACAACTACAACATACAGTTACAGTATCCTCTTAACTTCTCTTTCTCTTTTAAATGTTATTGTTGTGAACTTGAAGTTCTACGAGTGTGACTCTGCGCGTTTGTTTGCTCTCTGCTTCAAAATCATCCCTCCAGCTATTTGATGAGTTTCTTTGCTATTTTTAAAACTAATTTAATGTACTATAAGTGTTTATTCTCTCTGAGGGCAGAGAGGCAAGTGAAATTGCATAATTATAATTATTACTGCAGCCCTGTACTGTCGAATTGTTTCTTCATAGTTACTAGTAAGCTGTAGTAAGAACTGCTTTTCTGTAACCTATCCATCTATTTAGCAAACAACTTCATGCATGCAATAGTGCACTTCCTTTATGTCTCTTAAAAGATTTATGGATATCTTCGCATCCAAAGATTTGTTTTTCTTCATTTGTTGTTTGTCGATGCTGTGTTTTTTTTCCTGTCTCCACAAAACTTTCCCAAAAACCCCCATTCCCATCCAATTTTCACACCCTAGCCCTCTTCCTCCGGGCTCTGTGATTTTTTATTGAGGTGTGACTAAATGACAACAATAAATTCCACACACTTGCTGGGGAGGATAAGGTCAAAGCAACAGAAAAATCATTTTAATCAGAATTTCATGTGCGCCATCGTGGATTGATCATCAACAACATCCTCCTCCTACACGTGACTAATCGCTTTGTCCTTTGCCTTAATACTATTTCTTATAGTAGCCATACTCCACGCAGCTAGTACTCAGTTATCTTTTGAATACTTTAGCACTGCTTAGGCTACAATTTATGGCACTGTTCTCTACCGTACTGTCTATCTTACTGTTTCTAATGCTACGCTCAGGCCACTCAATGTTTCATTTCCTTTTTTTTCATATGCTGCTACTGCCAGTGTGTCCCACTACTACTACCAGCACAACGATGATATTTCAACAATCCAGGATTCAAGTAAGCTCGCCATTTGCCATGCAGCCAGCCCTGTGCCTAGCCCTATTCTCAAACACCAATTTACAGGTAAGATAAGCATTTTGGGGAGGTAGAATAATGGGCTAGGACTCGGAAGAGAGGAGAGACTGACAGTGTCAAAGTAGTACTAGTAAAGTACTAGTAGGGCAATTGAACTCACTAACTCTGTTAGTGGCACTTTTGTACATGTTTGGAAGTTTAGATAATTCATGCTGGTTAGTTTGAAGAAAGTAAACGTACAGTAACCCCCACCCACCACAACACAAAATAAAATGAGCGCGTATACTATGTTTAAGTATGTAAAATAAATGAATGTATTTCCCCTAACAAAAATAAACTAACCCAACTCACCCCCTCTCTAACCAAAACCAATGTCCAAATGTCCTTCAAGTCCCTTTCCCCAACGCCCAATTCCCACCCCCCCAACAGTCTTTAAAAAAGGGGCAAGAGAAAGTAATTTCCTCCGGCGGTGTCCTCCTTTGGACAGGTCCCGCACCTCTTTGCGGAGGTCCCGGAGATGGCGCTGTTGCTTCTCTGCCAATCGCTCCAGGTAGTCCACTCGCTTTCGGAAGCGGCGCAGACATGCCATCCAGGCTCTGGGGGGCAGAGGTTGTTCTTGCTGCTGTGCGGCGGCAGGCTGTCGGGCCACGGCGCCGTTTTGCGGGAGGCTGCTGGCTGGGGGACCCGGGGGCACTAGAGGAGGATGCAGTACTTGCCGTCTCCTCCTGCTCCCGAGCCCACAGCCGCCGATATTCGACGCAAATGGCCTCCAGCTTATGTGCTCTGGCCCGGACAGCCATCTCCTTGCGGGTGAGCTTTTTTGGAGCTTCTATATGAAGAATGAAAGAAAAATACTGTAGCCAATAGTCTTTAACATTAAGTCAAAATAATTCAACAGAAAGTTGTCTCACAGTAACACTAGTAACTTGCAAGCACAGTATAACATTTTGTCATGTATCTTTCCGCAGTCTTTGTAGGCCTGTGACATTAATGGGAGTTTAAAGCATTCTACTAGCAGCACTATGGACTCACTGCTACATAGTCAGAGAGTCAGAGACTACACTAGTCTTCTTTTTTTTCTTGTTTTGCAAAATAAATTACTTGTACGTGGACTTGTGGTAGCCCGCATAATGCAAGCTCAGTCAGCTTGCACTCAAAAAAACAGACACAAGCCATGATGACACAGAATTGCATTACTTTAAGCAGTATATGCAGGTGGGGATAGTAAGCTTTTACTTTTCTATAGGGGTGGCACTGGCCATACTAGGTTACATCAAGGGCTACTGCTCAATGTAATGTATATTTCGCACTGCCCCCCCCCGAGGCCTTGACTACTACAAAAGGAAAATGAAGATTAATAATTTCTGATCATATATCCTGCCGATAACATGATCTTTGCTTATATGATGGATGACTTTAGGTGCTTTGTTTGGATAGATTGAGTGAACAACAGCAATAGTCCACCCATGACACAGCTGAAAGAAAATTATTAACATAGTGAGTGTGGTACCCATAATTGCAGGAGGAAGGGACTTGACTTGATATAATGTCAACTATACAATACATACACAATATATGCTGTGCTTGCAAAGTAAACTACTGTACTGTTAGTCAAGGCAGTATTTAAATGTTATGAACAATCACAACTTCTAGCATTTGGATTTCCTCAGCTTTGCTACTCTGAGGTGGACATGCTGTTCAAAGTAACACTGTTCATCCGCTGATCGTCTGCTCTACTACATACACCTCTGCTATCTATGAGGAAGAAGAAGATACCATCCAGGCTTCCAAAGTAAATGTCTATCATTCTTCTTAATGCCAAGTTTACTTTTTTTCAACAACCAACTAACACCCTTTTCATTTTATTTGGTAAACCACCGTCTTGACTTGCATTTGAGGTTGACCCAAATGATATATTGCAATGCACACCACACATGCATTTTTTGATTTACCCACACAGGCAGTCACTTTTTCTTTCTCCTCCAACCATCCTTGCTTCAAGCAGCCATGCATCTGATTCATTCCTATCAGCCACCTCTGCCTGCATTCAAAAACACGTATCATTCTTTACAGTCATAAATGTTACGACGCGCTCGTCCTTCCTTTCACCTTTTTTCCCTTTTCGTTCTTCACATACCTCAAGATCATCTGATATGACTTGCCTTCACGATAAAGGTTTCCCAGCTGAGTTGAAGTCAAATAGAGGGGGGGAATGGTTACCCGAGAACTACCGCCGCTAATGCTATTACTAAGTCAAGGTTGACTGTCTTCTCCGTGATTGGCAAGAATGTAGTTCTAAATTAGAAACTGTTCTTAACAGTACAGTGTACTTGTACTAGTGTACTGTCTACTGTACAGTACATCATACACTCCTTTGCGAGCCTACTCTAAAATGTCAGTAAGTAAGGAGTATAATAACTTACCACCGTCCGCCGCTGCTGAGCCACCCCCCTCAGCTCCTCCTGGTGGCAATTGTGGCACCGCCGCATCCGCCCCTTGAGTGGACCCCTCTGCGCTGCTGGCCCCGGCACTGGTGGTGGGTAGTGCCGCATCTAATGTTGTGACGCCTAGAAAAAAACATGTCATATTTTTAGATGTCATACACCACCCCTTATTTTGTCTCGTAATGGAAGAGAAAATGTTAATACATATACAATTTTTAATTATTGGGACTGAAGAAAAGTCACGGTTTTGGGGAGGGTGTTAACTTCTATGCTTAGCCATAACATGTAACACTTTTTTGCACAACTGATGAATGCTTGCTTTTTAATGTGCAACATTTTTCTAATTACAGACAGAACCAACTACTCCTCATCACTACCAGGAGAACTTGAAGTTCCAACAAGGTGAGGGCTCCCAAGTACCGCACAGTTACTTCTGACTGAGGTATGTGGAAAGTCGAACTGCACCTATCATCAACAATGTCCTATTTCTTTTGTCCATACTTCTGTATGTGCAGAATAGTCCCTGAAACACTAGCGGTATGGTATGTGCTACTATCAAATCAAAAAGCCAACTACTAGCTTATTCTTGGTTGACATTGACATTTTGTTGTTGGAAATTGTCAAAGCACTAACATTAAGAAGCCTGGAATACACAGCAAGGGCAACCAAGAGGACTGCACTCAGTGCCTCTAGAGCTAATGCTAGATCAGAGTTTTGTTTAACACCGTTTGCCGACTGGGCAAGCTTAGCTACCTACACAGACTGACTCATAATAATAGTATATAGTAGTAGCACAGAGAGTGATGGCAGAGATGCAGGATAAGAATGTAGAAACAGTCTACAAAAAAGATCAAAGACTATTTTGTAAAAAATAGATTTAGGAAACAGTTTGGAATGAATAGGAGCTGTAAAAGTTAGGGAAGTATAATTATATTAATAACAGAACAACTTACTGGGGCCAGCAGAAGAGGCTGCAGAGGACCGTTCCTGCCCACTTTCTTCCACCGGAGTGTGGGATGTACTCTTCTTGCCCCTGGGAGGTGCTGAATGTGAACATCAAATAAACACAAACATGGATGATTGTTTTTTTGAAATATTTGATTTCTTTGACCACAATCTAAAATTATCTCGGGGAAACAAATTACCAACAATTGCACTACATGTATTGACCTATCTGATCTGGTCAACTAGGAGGATACTAGTACAGTATTGTTGGATTCGCAGACCGTCTACTTGGAAAGTTATGTAAATCACTAACTAAACCAACAACAAAAAGGTTCTACTACGACTGCCAGCACTCAGCAGCATGCGACGTGACAGACACAGTCCGTCATCATGTTTGCAGACCACTAAAAAATGTCCTACTACGAATAACAAGTCATAATATACTCAACCTATCAATCCACCACTATCTCTTAATTCTTAGTGGTAGCAGGAGTACAAAGGAAGGACTAGACTTGAGACTCTAGTCTCTCTAGCATTACGCAGTTCTGTAAAGTACTACACTCATACATATTCAGGCCAAATGAGCACAGAGTTGCAAACAAGTAAGCATAGTAGCAACACCACTGAGGAGGCGAACACCTGCAATCGCAGAAGCTATTTAAACAATATTTTACCTGCAATGTAATTGAATCGGCAGCATTCTTGCTCTCCGGGAAAAATAAATATTAGCAATATGACACAGAGCAGAAGAAAACAAAGTAGTTATTAAATAGCTACTCACCAAGGATAGGGATCTCCACGCCTAGCAGGTCGAGCAGGTCCTGCTCCCGGTCGAGGACGTCAGCCCACCGGTGCATCGCATGGTCATAGGTGCGCCGGGCCCCGACTCCCTACGCATGGCCCGGCACACCTTATCCCACAGCTGGCAACGCTCCCAGAGGCCATACCCTTTACCGGGCCTGCCCCCTGCTGCCATGGTCTTTGGGAGGTGGCGCAGAACATAAAATATAGGTGCGGCCACCTCCACCGCATTGACAACCTCCCTGGCCACCACATACTCCCCCCTCAATCGCTCACAAGGGAGCCGGGTACGGGGTGCGGGACCCTTCCCCTTGCTCTTCCTGGCTCCCTTTGCCATGGTCCTGGACAGCTGAAAAAAAATAGGAAAGAATAGGGAAAAAGTAAAGAAAAGAAAAGAGTAAAAAAAAGTAGAAAAAAAACACAAAATATAGATGAGGAAAAAGAGAGGGATAGATAATGAGTAAAAAAAATCCAAAAAAAGTTCAAAGAAACAGAGGATTGCAAAGATTAGGGGAGGATTGCAAAAGCATTCTCAGAACCATAGCAATGAATAAAAAACAAGATGGCTGTGCCCATTGAGGACCGCGTGGATAAGTTTGAGTGATATTTTCCTCGCAAGCACGCAAACACACACGCGAACACGTAATCGCGCCCACGCACAACTCGAGCTTGCAAATAGCACCCGGAAACGGAAATACGCAACGTGGACAAGATGGCCGCGCCATGTCCGACCGCATGGGAAACTTCGTGGTCGGTGTGCTGCAAGCGGCCTGCGAACACGCAAAAAGCCCTGTGAACACGCAAAAAAAAATCTGCAAATTCGCACGAATTTGCGGATTATGCAAAGCGTGAATTTTCTTTCACCCATACTTAATACTAATGTCACAATCTCAATAGCCCATCAGGTAAAGTAATGTATTCGTACATGTCAAAGTCAGTTCCTGCCCATGGCTTGTGTCTTCAGTAACACTCGTAAATTGATATCACTTGTCACATCCACTCACACAGGACTGACCCTGTTGGGATTGAGCAAATTGCACATCACATTCCAATTGTCCGGACACCATATCCTCATTGATGGAGACATGGAAGGGCACATGTCCACCACAGACATACCCCACCACATTGTCATCATCAAGGAAGTAGAGCCCTGCATCCAATACACAATAATAATTACCTCCCAACGTCCTAGAGACATTGTGCCATTGAGCTAGAATTAGCAAAATGTGATAGAGGACCGCCCCCTGTTCCATGTTTACATACAGCGAGGCAAGTACTACTGGCCTGCTGTCTAGTATGCCATGCACTGCTACATACCTGTCTTTGATCTCTATTTTTACGTCCGTTAATTGAAAGGGGACCCCCAGTCTGACCCATATTTGTTCCACTCCTGCATACACTGAGAATCCGTGGCATCCAACTGTCACAGCCATCAACAATGTAGATGTGGCATTTCAGGTTTTAGACAAATGAATTTCCTGTAGCTGTGGTGGCTGTATATGGGATTGTTTGAGATGGGAGTAATTTTCCAAACCACATGACGGAGTGTGTATGCCCCGCCCATTCCATGTGCCCATTTTGAGGGAGGTCATAGTAGGTGTGAAATGTAATCAATTAGAGAGCACATGTGCATGTTGACGTTGCAACAATTTAATGTGGCTGCAGTGTTGCCTACCCTGGCACCAAATGTTTGAAAGTTGACCTTCAATAGATGTTAGATGGCAATGCAAACAGTTCAAAAAGCATAAGTGATTACAAAAGGGCTAATTTGCTACAGTCAATCATCAAAACCTTGTACCAAGGCAACATTCACACAATGACTTAGGTTTGTGTTCTACTCACCGCAATGATGGACCAAAAATATGCAAGTGTCTAAGGTCCCCAGCTGTCAGACAGTTGCAAGTGGCCATGCGCCACATGGTGCAACTTCCCAGCCCGAATATCCATACCAACATAGGGAAAGCATGTGGGAGCACAGCTTGGGAATGAGAGGGCCCTTAGGGTCGTCATAGAGTCAGTGATCGTGACACAGCCAAAATGCAAGTATGTGGGAGTTCACAGGGATTGCGACAAAAGACAGTTCAAGATAGGCATGCCATGACTGCTGGTCCCTGTAGTTACCAAGGGTGTGTCACCCAAGTGGCGCACAAGTGCAGCTTCTTAGGAGATGCAGCTGGACATTTGTGGAGTGACATTGAGCAGTTTGTGAGAGTATTGAGATGCCTGTGGGTCTTTGGAGGAGTGATTGTGGCTGATCTGGTCCTGTTGACTCATGGTAGAGCCAGGTGGTCCAGTTGGGATTCTGTGATGTTCGCTATGGCCTTGAGTACCATGCAGCATTCAATCTGCGCTTGGCTCTAATCCGGTCCTGCAGATTGTGAGGGGTGAGATTGCCTCCGCCTTTTACCTGCATTGGGGTGGCGGGAGGATGCATTGTGCGACTGCAGTTGCGGATAAGTGGGCGCAGTCTCAGTGTTTGCAGAGGCGTAAGAGTCCATCCATTCTTCAGCCTGTTCGTGATTTGGAATGAAGTGAGTATTTCCCTTTGCTACTACACGTAGACATGCTGGAAACAGGATAGAGTACAGAAGCTTGTATTGCCTAAGACTTTTCTTGACTGCCATGAATGTGTATCTGTGTTTAGTGACTGTGACATGTAGTCCTGGATTAAAATTTAGAATAATTGACAAACTAAATGTCTTGTTGTTTTATTGTTTCTTGCATATATGGCATCCCTGTAGTTGAGGATTTGGATCTAGAACGTAGGTGGCTTCAAACCTGTTACCAATGGTCTTGTAGGCACCCTGTGCCTCGTTCCACTATGACGCAAGATGAGAGAGTGCCATCAGGTAGCATCAAGTAGGGCCAATTCTCAATGTACACATCCAGATCTTTACCCTCCTGGGCTTCTGGCAGCCCCACCATGCGTACGTTGTAGCATTGTGTCTGTCCTTCTGCATCCTCGACTCTGTCTTCCAGCAAATTAACATGGTTGAGTAAGTTTAGTATATGTAGGTCTGCAGCTGCAGGGAAACAACCATCACAACGCAACTTTCACAACGCACTACCATTACAACAGAACTTTTACAATGCAAGATCCATTACAACGCATGCTATTACAACGCATGCCATTACAACGCAGATGCTATTACAATGCATGCCATTACAACCTAAGTATGGGTAAGTATTTAATTTAAATAATATTAATTTAATTTTAATTTAATTTTCTTAAATTAATTTTATTATTTTAATTATTTTTAATTTAAATTTTATTTTATTTTATTTTAAATATAAATTAATTTACTAAAATTAATTGTAATACTTAAATTAAATGTAATTTTAATTTCAAATTATTTAAATAAAATATAAAATAATGTATTTAAATTAATTTAAATATTTTAATTACATTTAATTTTAAATTAATTTAATTAAATTTAAGTTAACTTTTAATTTAATTTACTTAAAATAATTACATTTTAATTACATTTAATATTTTTTTATTATCATTTAATTTACTTAAATACATTTTAATATTTTAATTAAATTACATTTAAATGTAATTTATTTTATTTAAACCCCCTGAAGTTAGAGTAGTAATTTTAACCCCTACACTATCCAACACTTACTCTATTATTACACCCCCCTGGAGATAGAATAGTCATTTTAACCCCTACACTATCCAACACTTACCTTACTATTACACCCCCCTGGAGTTAGAATAGTAATGTTAACCCCTACACTATCCAACACTTACCCTACTATTACACCCCCCTGGAGTTAGAATAGTAATTTTAACCCCTACACTATCCAAAACGTACTCTACTATTACACTCCCCTGGAGTTAGAATAGTACTTTTTACCCCTACACTATCCAACACTTACCTTATTATTACACCCCCTGGAGTTAGAATAAAAATTTTAACCCCTACACTATCCAACACTTACCCTACTGTTACACCCGCCCCCCGGAGTTAGAATAGTCTTTAGAAACCCTGCACTATCCAACACTTACCCTACTATTACACCCCCCTGGAGTTAGAATAGTAATTTTAACCCCTACACTATCCAACACTTACCATACTAATACACTCCCCTGGAGTTAGAATAGTAATTGTAACCCCCTACTCTATCAAACACTTACTCTACTATTACATCCCCCTGGAGTTAGAATAGTAATTTTAACCCCTACACTATCCAACACCTACCCCACTATTACACCCCCTGGAGTTGGAATAGTAATTTTAACCCCTACTCTATCCAACACTTACTCTACTATCACACCCCCCTGGAGTTAGAATAGTAATTTTAACCCCTACACTATCCAACACTTATCCTACTATTACACCCCCCTGGAGTTAGAATAGTAATTTTAACCCCTACACTATCCAACACTTACTCCACTATTACACCCCCTGGAGTTAGAATAGTAATTTTAACCCCTACACTAACCAACACTTTTTTTTCAATGCTCGTGGGGGCGCACCAAAATAGAAGTCCAAGAGAAAGTAAGTAGAAAAATGTTCTTTATTTATCTTTGTCCGTTTAAAATACACATCATCAATAAAATATGCAACGAGTTCAGCCAACGCGTTTCACTCCCTACCAAGGAGTTTCTTCAGGGCACTGCAATTCTTTCTGGTGTATTACGTTCAGGTATTTCCCCTGTTTTCAAGCTAATTTTTTTAGGCCAGTCGTTTGTTCATTCCTGTATCATTCTTTTGTTCGTGCAGTTAGTGTCTTCCCTTATTTTTTCATGTTTTCAAAATTTGATAGTTCTTGCCCATATGTCGATTCAGGTGGTCCAATATTTTCCCATCCCTATTCGTATTAGTGCAAGGTCGTTGCAATGCTGTATTATTCGGCGTTTCAAGCTACTAGCCTGGAACCAGCCATGCCGATACGCTGATACCAAACGCCGAATAATACAGCATTGCAACGACCTTGCACTAATACGAATAGGGATGGGAAAATATTGGACCACCTGAATAGACATATGGGCAAGAACTATCAAATTTTGAAAACATGAAAAAATAAGGGAAGACACTAACTGCACGAACAAAAGAATGATACAGGAATGAACAAACGACTGGCCTAAAAAAACTAGCTTGAAAACAGGGGAAATACCTGAACGTAATACACCAGAAAGAATTGCAGTGCCCTGAAGAAACTCCTTGGTAGGGAGTAAAACGCGTTGGCTGAACTCGTTGCATATTTTATTGATGATGTGTATTTTAAACGGACAAAGATAAATAAAGAACATTTTTCTACTTACTTTCTCTTGGACTTCTATTTTGGTGCGCCCCCACGAGCATTGAAAAAATTGTTTAATTGATCTGGAGAGCACAGCGACGCCAAACAGCAGCTGGCGTCGGGGTTGGCAGCACAGAAAAAAATATATATAAGCATTGACTTATTTTGGAACTGGAAGTTAGGTGCGGCACTATAAGGTCCGCTGCTGCTTTTTCGTACAAATACTATCCAACACTTACCTTACTATTACACCCCCCTGGAGTTAGAATAGTAATTTTAACCCATGCACTATCCAACACTTACCCTACTATTAACCCCCCCAGAAATTAGAATAGTATTTAGAACCCCTACACTATCCAACAATTACCCTACTATTACACCCCCCGGAGTTAGAATAGTAATTTAAACCCCTACACTATCCAACACATACCTTACTATTACACTCCCCTGGAGTTAGAATTGTAATTTTAACCCCTACACTATCCAACACTTACCCTACTATTACACCCCCCCCTGGAGTTAGAATAGTAAATTAAATTATATCAAATAAAATTAAAAATGTATTTAAATAAATTAATAACATTTTTGTAATTAAATTAAAATTAAATTCATATTAATAAAATGATATACTTACCTATACTTACATTGTAGTGGCATGCGTTGTAATCGCATCTGCGTTGTAATGGCATGCGTTGTAATAGCATGAGTTGTAATGGATCTTGCATTGTAAAAGTTGCGTTGTGATGGTATGCATTGTGAATGTGTGCGTTGTAACGTCATACATTGGCTGCTGCAACATGCTGGGCAATTTCAGCGATGTCAGCTTCTGCGTGAATAGTGTAATCTAACAGTTAGTGATGATCTGCACATAGATGTGTGAGGTCTATCGCCACCTTCACAATTTAGTTCATTGAGGAAGAGCATACTTGCTGTAGTGCCTCACCCAGCTTTTCAGCTGCTACTAAAACTGCCTCCTTCTTGCCAGAGCCATAATCCATTGTGGTTTGCATTGCCATCTTACTTGATTTGCACCTGAAGGACAGAGGGGAGTTCATTGCGCCTCCGGCATCCACCCTGGCACGAGTGCCATGTGACATGTGGCTGGGGACTCAGCCACATGTAGTCTCCTGGCGTGGACTAGGTGGGGCTTCTCAATGTCCACCCGTCGCAGGTGAAGCAGCCACACCAGGGCAGCATCATTTATATTTATTTATTTATATTTAATTTTATAGAGCGCACAGCTACCCGGAGGTTTCCCGGCGCTAAACCAGTGAGGAAAGTGTGCAGTAGCAAAACTATAGACCAAAAAGCCATGTTTTGACATCTCTTCGGAATTTTAGATAGTTGGATTCAATCCGAATAGATAAAGGGAGAGAGTTCCACAAGGATGGGGCCAAAAAAGCAAAAGATCGAACTCCCATTCTGGCTCTCTTCGTCCTGGGGATCAGAAGTTTATGTTGACTGGATGAGCGAAGAGTGCGGGAAGGAAGGTATGGATGAATAAGAGATTTCAAATACTGGGGGGCCTTGCCAGTGTTAATTTTATGTACAAGACAAAGAGCCTTGAATTTACAACGATTGTTAATGCTTAGCCAGTGAAGACTACGACGGTGCAGGGAAGTGAAGGATTTATAAGGTAGTTTACACAGGAGACGGACTGCCATGTTCTGAACCGTTTGTAGTTTCCAAATAACCTCTTTGCCCGCTCCCAGAAAGAGAACATTACCATAGTCCAGGCAAGATGTTATTAACGCCTGGACTACGGTTTTCTGGGTTTCCAGATGAAGCATTTAGGTGATTTTCCTCAACCATTTGAGGATGGTTATACAAATGGAGGAGACTTTCACGGCATGTTGTCTCATGGACAGCTGGTCATCGAATATTATTCCCAAGTTACGGGCAGTTTTCGAAGGGTTGGGAGGGGTGCCCATTTGAACAGGCCAGTGAGAGGGTCCCCATAAGGCAGGATTGTTGCCAAATAGGAGGAGTTCAGTTTTCCCTCCGTTCAGTTGTAACTTATTGTTATACATCCAAGAGGCAATATTGTTGAGACCATGACAGAGGGATGATGTAGTGGAAAGATGACTGGTGGAGAGAGAAAAGATGATCTGTGTGTCATCTGCATATGAAAATATGGAGAGCCCTGCCTGCTCCGCAATAGCCGCCAAGGGTCTGACATATAAATTAAAAAGGAGGGGGCTCAGGATGGAGCATTGTGGGACACCATATACAGATGTATGAATTTTAGACATCGAGGTAGCCGAAAAGACTTGAAACGTCCGATCGGACAAGAAACTGATGAGCCATTCAAGGGCGGAATGAGTGATGCCAGATGTTTTTAAAGTGTTAATCAGAATGGGGTGGGAGACCGTATCAAATGCGGCACTTAAATCTAATAGAATAAGTTCCACGGTCTCCCCTCTGTCCACCAGATGACGAATGGTTTCAGAGACTCCCAGCAGAGTGGATTCTGTAGAAAAACCAGAACGAAAACCAGATTGTGAAGGGTGTAAGATATTATGAGATTCGATATGGCTAGTAAGTTGTTTATTTATATGTTTTTCCAGAATCTTCGAATAGACTGGAAGAAGGGAAATTGGTCGGAATTTGGCGGGGTTACTTGGATCATCATTCAGCAGGGAGCGCAGGCTGAAGTGTAGGGCACCTGTAGATCTACATTACAGGTGTGACAACAGGTTGGCGGGTTGGTGGACAGTGTCCAGCTGGAGAGTGAGGTGTTGTTTGCTAAAGCACAGCTGTGCGTGGTGCTTTTGTGCAATTTATCCTAGCCGCTTGCCGCAGTATCACAGGGCTGGAGGCCTTGCCTGCACTATGATGTCAGGATGAAAATGCAACAGCTCCTGTCTGTGGGCACAACACTGTGCTCCGCATCTGCAATGCGAGTAGGGTTGGCTGGCAAAGTGTCCAATACAAGACACTCGTTGTGTAGTTGCAGTATGGCACGGTACTGAGTGTCTGTTGACACACCTATCAGTGTTTCTCAGGAATTGAGTCCTCCCCATCACACTTGTGCTCCCACGCAGCAGTTGGTGAGTGCTGGAACATGGCCGCAGTCATAGATTAGTCCACACCGTAGAGGGGAGCAGAGTGGGTGGAAGTAGGGCTATGCGGAGACTGTGTTATGACGCTGCGCCAGCAGCAGCACCACCCCAGCATGCAGGATCACAACGAACCTTCAGTTGCTGACCACCAGATCCACAGTGCCCAGGATCAGACAGTCTAAGATCAGGAGAGGTCAGGGGTGGGTGGGTTGCGGCGAAGGTCCTCAGGGATGTCCAGATGCACTGTGACTCATCGTGACTTGCCACCAGTTTATCCTAAGTCTGTGTCCCCACTTTCACCAAGCACACTTTAAGTAGCAGGACTCTTGGAGGATGCCGTAGTCCATCTAGGGCTCTCTTTCACATATCTGGGAGTGTAGTGGTACATCACAGGATGTAGTGTGTGACCCTCCGGGTCATCCTCCCGGGATCAGGCATCAGTGCGCAGGACCATGGAGGCACACCAAGGGTTGGCATCAGGGTCCACGTTGCTACAATGGTCCAGTCCGTCGGATCAGATGTCCAGGGCACAGTTTGCAATTCCCTGTACATTGTGGCCCTAGTCCTCCACCCAGTGGCACCATAATGGTAACTGCACCACTTGCCACAGCCTAGGTGGCAGAGATCATCCGTGGCCTCACATAGCCAGCGACTCCGATATGTTATGAGCGGATTCTGCGGTTCAGGAGTCCCTGGCTCAGCGGTGCGATGAGCAGGCCTTGATTGTCCTTAAAATTTGGCTCAGGGCTGCAGCAGGTGTGTAGTTGTGCCATTACTCACCAAGATGTGCAGCAGGTCAGCATACAACGAATGAATGTGCCTGTAGAAAGGAAGCTCCCGGCAGCACTGTACCCAAGCACGTCTGCACTATTTTCTGGCTTAGTCACTACACATGTCACGCCATGTTGGATTTGCTCACAAGTGGGCCATCAGTAATGTTTTTTTCTTGTTACATGAGCTACTCACTCATGGGGGACACATGACATAGGGCAATCACTTTCTGTACACTTCCAGGTGTGTGTGTACCTTCATGTGTATTGTCAGATGTTGATGTTACGTGGTGGTTCATATGCAATGGGAGATGTGTCTCAATGGTAGCTATGAATGAGCCAGGTGTCAGTGTGTATCCTCATATAGTTGTCTGTCCAGCTATAGGAGGTGTCTTCACCCATGCATGGTGCCCTTTTGGAGATTATGTTTTCCGTGTGTCGGTGGTGGTGGTGGTGGTCCATTGGTTTTGTCTAGTAGCTGGTGAACATAGTTATGGTAGACCTTATTAATCTGTATGTGGTACTAGCTTCCAGGCTGATGTCTTCTGACAGACAGATAAATGTTGTAACCCCATTTGACGCCCCCATTTCCCTTTTTTCTCCAATATGTCCCCTATATTTCATAATGTGCCACATTTCACACCCCACTTCCATCTTTGGCCCCCAACTTCACGCACAGATTTCATAATGTGCCAGATTTCATGCCCCATTTCCATCTTTGGCCCCCAACTTGATGCCCCAATTTCATATTGTGCCACATTTTACACCCCATTTCCATCTTTGCCCTCCAACTTGATGCCCCAATTTCATATTGTGCCACATTTCACGCCCCATTTCCATCTTTGCCCCCCAACTGGATGCCCAAATTTCATAATGTGCCACATTTCACGCCCCATTTCCATCTTTGCCCTCCAACTTTACACCCAAATTTCATAATATGTTACTGTTATGTTACTTTGGTTTGTATAGCGCCAGCTCACCTACAGGTCTCAAGGCGCTTTAGACCAAAGGAACTACATCATATTCTTACCAGCAGGGGATGAAGTAGTGTATATACTATCATATAGTCCGTGCTCCGGTCCCCAAGCGAGCGGCTCTACGCACCGGCCCCCCGAGAGAGGCCGGCTATCCCAGGCCAACCAAGGCTCCACGGCACTGTGGTATCGTTACGGTTTAGGGGGGATTCTGACTTAGAGGCATTTAGTCATAATCCCACAATATGCCACATTTCACGCCCATTTCAGTATTTGCACCCCAACTTGATGCCCAAATTTCATATTTTGCCACATGTCACACCATATTTCCATTTTTCCAGACATTACATGCCCTCTTTGCAGCTCTTACCTGATTCCACACATACATCTTCGGGGCATATGTTCGAGAACCTCATTAACATTATGGTCATCTGTGCAGCTGTTAATTGCCAATCATGCAGCGACAATGGGCTTGCTAATATGCATGATATATTTCTAATGCAAGCCCAGGTTAGATATCCTGCACATCTGACGCAGGTTTCTAGAGGATTTGTAACACGCAGATTAGCAAGCCCATTATTGAATTTTTTGGGACAGTTTCCTGCCGCTAACATAGACATATTTTTGACAAGGGTCTGGATAATATGCACCATTGTGTATTGGAACGTTGCATGCACTGTTGGCATCCTTTACACCATTTCACACACTCCTTAATTATAAATTTCACACTACGTACACCCTCCAATATACCTTGATTTGGGCAATGTCAACAGATTCTAAATCTCATCCTCGTCACGAACAGCACCCTAGTTTGCTTGTGATAAACTCAGGGGACACAACCTTTTTACATTGGCTAGCCTACGTAGCACCATGAAGACTATAGTGGCATATATTTGACACACTGCAAAGCATATCTATACTGTGGACACATTCCCAACATCAATGGAGTGGTGTTTTGTCTTACCATATGTTGAGCCACGTAACTGTTTCATGAGTACAGTGCCCATGGCAAACAGTGACACATAGACATGGTATGTGTTTATGACATTTTATGTGACACACACCACGTGTGTGGTCATTTTGCTCTGACATGCATCGGAGGGGGACCGTCACAATGTGACTGACTCAGTCACAGAAATTGTTTATGATTCTGTTCCATCGTGCAAGTCCTGCGGCAATTGCTGTGGGGTGTACAGAACCAGCCTCTTCTCCGTCCTCATCTTCATCTGGTGGTTCTGGCACTTGTATCCATGGGGCTCTTGTACGTACACATATGTTGTGCAACACACAACATGCCAGGATCATTTTGTTCACCATTTCAGGGCTGTACAGCAGGCTGCCACCTGTGATGTCAAGCAACAAAATCTTGACTTTAACACGCCAAATGTGCGCTCCACAATGGACCTTGTGTGTCTGTATGACTCATTCTACTGTCTCTGGCCTTGGGTGGTGGGGTTTTGTAGGGGTGTCATCATCCATGGTCCGAGTGTATATCCTTGGTCCCCTGTGACATATGAGGGGAAGAGGAATAAGTCATTGGTTGTGCTGGATGTGTTGTTGATATAGATGGATTTGTGTGTTGAGATTTCTGTAATGTTGTTTCTCAGGTTGCCCATGTATTGCTCCTGAATGCTTTAATGCATGTTAGCAAAATATATTGCCTCTCTGCTGTTACTGCCTCCACCACCTAACATCTATTTGGTGTGCAGCTCAGTTGCATGAGTGGCTCTTCTCCCATCTACCACCGACACTATTCCACCATACACACTGTCATTACCATTTGCAATGTAGGATGCAGTAGAAGACACAGCACACAGTTGACATTCTGTGCTGCTGCAGCTGGCCAGCCTGCAGCAGCGCACGACACATAATGTTTCATGTCATGAGCTTTCCCTAAACAACAATTAGCTACCCCTTACAAGCATGTACCATTGTGGGCTTTTGTGCTTCACCAACACCATCAACTTCAGCAGACGCAACACCATCCACTCCCTGTACTAAGTGCTCCTTCCTGGCTTAGACTCCAATTCACATGCCATGACTGCTCAACATACATTGTCCATGTTGACATATGACACGTTGTCTGACATTAGTCTGACCAGAGTTGTCACCACACTGAGCCACAATGCAGGGCACACCTTGGAATTCTCGTTATGCACAGCTCGGGCCAGCACGTTGGTACCTGTCCGCACCCAGCCAGGACCAGGCCCCTAATTCCTGCCAGTCGTACACCCCATCAGAGCATTGAGTACACGGAAAATGAACTGCAGAGCAGAATTCCTACATTTGGATATGTATGTCAACAATGTATCCTGGGTGACAAGGAGACTTTAAATGGTGGACAAAGCAAAAATGAGATCTCACACTTGACTTTGGTCATACAAAAGGGTAGTGACCTGTCCTTCCTCCTGCTGAATAGTCGGTCCATTACCTAACATGAATCTGTAGACCACAACATACTCAAGGGACAAAAGCCCAAATGAGATGCTAATTTACGAGAAGTTGCTTGTTGATAATTCCAACCCTGACATCCTTGATGCTGTACCCGACAGCTATGGGATCAGGTGGGACAAGGAATGGGTGGTCTAGCAATTAGTTACAAATTGACTTTCACATGCCGAATGGGAGAGGCAGACATGTCCAAATGTGAAGGATATTAATCCACACCCACCATCATTGATGATAACAACATAGCATGCTTCCTGATTTCCCACACCACTGGCCCAGGTCTCACTTTTCTTCAGTAGCCGTAGGTATTCAGTGATACATAGAGCAATCCGACACAATGTATTAATCATCTTAGGGTATCTTAACATATACTTTGATGATGTTGAGAAATCAGAGGTGCCAATAGTCTGTGATGGGCTCATCGTGCTCCACCTGACACAAATGAGACATTGCTCCCACACGCCAAGCAGGGCACTTCCTGGATACCATCTTTAATAACATAACAACCATTGAATTTTAAATGCTTTGGCCCATTTCCATGGTACTACCACCATAGTATTCCTTTTCACATCCCACGTCAAGTTGTAACAACATGCAAGCCCAATGACACAGTGACCCACAGGCAGTGTGATGATTTTTGACAAAGACATTTGCACTGGCTTTAAATGTAGATGAACCCATATTGGGTAAGGAAATTGACATAGCCAACAGACAAGTAGAAACCTGCTTCACAGAGGCACTCAATGAGTTAGCACCATGGTCCACTAACAATGGCAGGAGAGCTATACCAGGTTCAACAAAAACGTACGATAGGCAAAAGGAAGTATGCAAACAGCTGACACGCCAATGGCATAAGAACTATTATATCATAGTTAAGGTGGCTCACAAGCAAGTACAATCACAATCTTACAAACTGATGGGGGCATTCAACAGAACTTTTATGACATGGAAATTGATAT
This sequence comes from Lissotriton vulgaris, assembly GCF_964263255.1. NCBI lineage: Eukaryota > Metazoa > Chordata > Amphibia > Caudata > Salamandridae > Lissotriton > Lissotriton vulgaris. The sequence goes on along the minus strand of NC_141696.1, from coordinate 451,895,290 downwards.
GTCTGAATATTCATCTGCAAACATGTTTAGCTTACTGAAAGTCTTACAATCTGATGTGAGATTGATTCCGCCCTCATACATCTGAGGAGTGCTGTAATGGATTATTCAATGTATTGTCAGATGAGGTGACAGATATTTCTGTCAACTTTCCTCTGGAGGCTCACCAGGGCATGGGCAGCATAACCACTATGGATATAGCAGTCAAAGGAGTAACCTTAGACAAGTTTGTAGTGCTAGCAACTGATGTGATTAGGAAGCTAGCAACTGTTGTCATAACAGGCTCACAGCAGGTACCTGCATACACAGAAATTCAATGCAAGTAGGTCACTGCATCATGCCATTGATGTTATTACTGTTCTCCCGCTCATTGCAATCTGAAGTGTTGTTTTGTTTGTGGCCCATTTCGACGCTACCTTTCCTGAGGAATAGTTGCTGTAAAAGTAGTTAATCTACAGCTCACCAACCTTAGCACTGAGCATGCCCTACTACACTTGTTTCAATATTGTTTCCAAGCTGCACACTCCACTGAAACTGCATTGCTCTTGCCTAGTGAAACCCTAGGACAACAAGCAGCCGTGGGTCAGACTAATGCACAGGTCCTGTAGCTTTTCAGTGCAGCATTTGACACCGTCACTCATGCACTAATTCTCCTGTGACTGGAATCATGTGGAGTCAAGAGCTTAGCCCTTAGATGGATGAGTTATTTTATTACTTCAAGGGGCGTTCATGTGGTACAAGCGAATTTCTGTTCAGTAAGTACTCCACTCCTACATGGAGACCCTCAGGGCTCAATATCGAACACCAAACAGTTTGATCTATATTTGTTGCTACTTTCCAGATTGGTCTAGGTGCACTGGGTCTTAATTGTATCATACGCTGATGATACTCTGCTTATCTTCACACTGCTCAAAAGGCAAGACCTCATCGCCTAACAATTTCCCTGTGTATGGAGGCTATTACGGCATGGATAGCTAATCACTGCCTGGAACTTAATGGCGGTTCAACAGAGGTGATGATCGTAGGAGGAACTTCATTCATATGGACCTCTTCCTGGTGGCCTCATACGCTTGATCAACTCCCAAATCACAAAACAGACAGGAATTACTTTATAATGTGGCATGACTAAAAATTCCATATGGGAGCCAAATTAGTTAAGTAGCAGGGACATGTTTATGAGCACTGCAAGTCCTGAGTCAGGTCCGGGACCTACTTCCCATCAAGGTCAGCAAACCGTAGTACATGCAGTGGTCCCATCTCATATTGATTTGGGGAATCTCTTGTACCTTGGTGTATAAATGATTTGACCTGAGAAACAGAAATATCTATGGAGTATGCAGCAGCTCGCATTGTGAATATCCTACCAAAGATTGGGGCATATTATCAGGTACAGCATTAGAATCATTGCTGAACACTGCCACTGAAACTGTGAAAATGTTGACACTGGTCTTGATGATATGCCCATCAGACTTTTGGCTAGCAGACATTGGGGCTCATTACCAGTGGTGCTGAGCACTGAGCCATGGGAGGCCACCTTCTGTAAAAGGCAAATTACATGGCTTTTCGCAAAAGGCATCAGGAACTAGCAGACATGCAGGCTGTTTCTTCTACCTTGGTCCACTATCTGAGTATCTGCTGTTGTCACAAGGACACAACAGCAGTGTGAACATACACTTAACAAAGGATGAATATGAGACAACTTTTATTGCATGTGTGGACTGCATCTGGTTCATCTGGCACACTGAACGCACATGTGTTGTCCACTTACACACACACAACTTTGTTGTTGTACCCCAAGCCACCATTGAGTACATGTAGGCCCAACTGAGTTGGTGATGCACAGTCACCCTGTGGTATGGTACACACCACCTTCAACAGCAACGGCCACAACACTGCAGTTGTTAGCAAATGCACAAGAGTACATGTTTGAATACATATATGTACAACTGTCCATGCACCCTTGTCCCATTGTGCAAGTGCTACATACGACAGGCACTGGAGGACAACTCAGTCAGCACCAACATCAAACTTGGTTGATGCATCTGTGTAAACATGTGGTGGAGCTGGTGCAGGCTTTGGGATATTATGGGACATCACCACCAACATTATTATGAGGCTCCTATTCACCATCTACAACACACCAACATACACAAATGCTCTTCCATGTGGTTTTTCTGTGATTACAGGGAATATAAGGGCCATCCTCCTGGTGACGTAACCTTCAGCATGTCTGATCACCTGGTTGGCCATTGCCTTCAGCTGTACATACCACTAAGCTAGGTACATGGGCACCATGTTTGAGACCTCCATCTCCAGTGGCCCGCATCTGCCTCGCCTGCCTCTGCATCCTCCATGCAGCCTTCACATATTTACCCACATTGTTGTGTGCTACTGGGTCACACACATTAAGTGACATCAAATGGGCTACATTTGCACACTATATGGCAACACTACTGTGGGATTTATCCTGCCTGTCCAGCACAAGATGTGCACAGTGGTACTTGTGTTTCAAAATGTCTTTGTGAGTGATGTTTCTCCAACGCACATACATGTTTCCCACCTCTCACCACATTTGCTTGGGGGGCAATGGTCTACGTCTTTGAATAAGGTTGATCAACGTATCTAGCTTCAGTTCCCACAGTTCATGGTGTTAGTGTGTCTGGTGTGGGGTGGTGTTGTTTGACCTGTTGTATGGGATATTGGGACATGGATATTTGCACATTTCTGTTTTGCATGCGTGTAATGTTGTTGCAAGTGGTATGTTGGATTGGTACTTACCAACTAGGACTGCATTTCCATATGTCCCATCATGGAAGCGCTGATTTATGATGGACAGGTGGAAGATGTACAAATCATGCACACTCCCTGTGAACTTGGCTATGACATTTGTGAACAGTCCACGGTGGTCCACTATTGCATGCACATTCATGGAGTGAGTGAGCTTTCTGTTGCGATATATATGTGCACTGTCCGCAGGGGGCACAAATTGGACATGTGTGCAGTCTATTGCGCCCAGAACTTGTGGGAATCCTGCTATGGCATGGAATCCTTGCTTGACCAGGAGCTGTTCCCGCACAGTGTTGGGGAAGTAGAGTTGCTGGGGTATCAGGGTGATTATGCTATCCAACACAGTTGGGAGGAATTTTAAAAAGGATGCCTGTGAGACACCTCCAAGTCTGGATGTTGTAGGTTGGAAAGTCCCTGAGGCCAAGAAATGCAGCACAGCCAGCAGCTTTGTTTGCGGGGGATATTAGTTATCCGCTGGGTTGGTGGTGTCAGCCTGTGGGCTATCTGGTCCAGGATGTAGTCAATGGATGTCCGTTTGAGCATGTAGTGGGCTATGACACTCTCTGGTTGTAGGTCAACAAGCACGGGACGTATGCGCATTGGCAGCTGTCGTCTTTGGCACTGCCTTGGTTGTGGTCCAGGAAGTGATGGCGGCAGAAGTGGTGGATGTTGTCTTTGTGGGACTCCGAGCTGAAGGATTAGTGCCTCCATGGCATCTGCAAGTTCTCAGCTTTGTGTCTGGGCTGTGCTGGGCTGGTCTCCCTTTATAGTCTCCTTTTATCTCCAGTTTTTCCATTTTATAACTGGTTTTAGCAGTTCTTATTTATCTCCAGCTAAGGGGCCTTAGCACAACTTTTTTTGTCGCTAAGCAGGTCCAGGCGATCATTGGTAATAGTGCGTTGGTGTGTTGCCGACTTTTTTCGTGAGATTTAGCAAGGGTATGCCTACTTCGCATATCATTAGCGATATTTCTCGCTTCCATTCATGGCAATAGTTTATATGGTCGCTATCGCCATAAAACTGTTGCTAATACTAGTTAGCGACAGCTTGATAATAGGGTAATAAAAATGTCGTCGCTTTAGCGGGAAAAAGTCCAGCTAAAGCGGCGATAGTGCTCTTGATAATATGCCCCTATATTTGATGATTTAATTGAATTTTCTCTCCGAAGAATGATGGTGACTGCACTGTTGTTTTGAGATGGTTCACATGCGTATGAAATTTATATAAACGTTTAAAACTTTCCTGAGTTTGTGGTTATTTACATTGAATAAAGAATACGTTAGCCAATGTCATTTTCACCATCAACTAGTTCAAGTAATGGTCCATCGACCAGAGGAAAAAACATTTTGATCATTGAAAGGTTAGTTAGGAATATTGAATAACTAATCTTGAAACTGTGGGAAAATTATAAACTTTGACTCCAGCGGTTTACTCAATTGTGTGTGTTTATGGGCCCAGGTGAGTATATGGTAGTGGAGTATCTGTTATTGTTGGTCCCGTTTTCTGTTAGCAGAGTTATGGTTAATATTGACTAGTTTTGTGATAAATATTGATTAATGATTTATGTTTAACAAAAGAGTAAGTGTCTTGTTTTATGTTGTCCAGAAAATCCTGGGGAAATGAATAGCGGGTGATGACAGAAGCCACACTGCAGTGAGGTTACTCGTCTGTTGGAATAATACTGAAAAGCTATGTAGGGCTGACAGTGTTAAACTATTAACTATTTCATATAAAAGTAGAGTGTGAGTGATAGCAGAGAGTTCGCTGGTGAAACTTTGGTCTTATTTCCCAGTAGTGGTAACACTGAAGGAGTAACAGGTTCTCCTGAGCTTGAATGAAGGGTAAATAGAGGCTTTCACTCGCAGTAGAAGAGGAGCAATTCTGAGACTCCAGAATAAGTTGGAAATCTATCCTTTGTTTAGTGGAATAGGCAGAGTAGTGAATATGTTCATGTTGTTACTAACTGATTTTTAAGAAAAGTAAAGAAATACTTTTTCTTATTTCCTTGTGAAGGGGGGGTCAGTCGCCGTAGCTGTGCTGACGTCACAGAGAACGGCACCGGGATTGGTTGAAATAGTGGGAGTGAGACAGTAGCAGATTTTAAAGGAGGGGTCAGTAGTAAGAAGCAAAATGGGCGTCACAAAAGGCAGTGCTGGTATTGGTCAGACCACAAGCATGGGCCTGAGACTGATTAGTTTATAGATAGAAGCTGCACTAGAATTGTCTGAAAAAAAATTGTATGTTGGATTCTGATTTGACTGCTGGTGTGAGTAGTACAGATAGAAGAGTTCAAGGGTTTGCGGAGTATTCTTTCATATATCGCTCATCTAGAAAGTATGGGGAGAAGAGAAAAATTTTGTAATAAAGAAAATTAAGAATTTCTTTAAGAAAGATAAGCCTGTGTTGATTTGAGCAGGAATCCCTATTCCGCCGCCTAAAATGCCTGTTCCCTTTATGATGATTTAAAGAGTATATTATACTTGTGTGTGTTTGCGGAATTGGATAGAATGTATAAAAGGTGATGGAGTTCTAGCTTTCCCAGAATATGGTATGTTTAATGGGAGAATTTGTCTGAATTTAAGGACGAGAATGAATGATTTAGAACCAATACCTAGGTTAACTCAGTATGAGGCTTTGGAAGAAGTTGTTGTTTGAACGAGAGAAATGCAGAGGTGGTAAGACATATAGAGGATTTTTTTCCTAGATATTTGTGTGAGTCACGAGAAGGTTTAGATGAAGACATGGAGAAGAGCTATGGTATCAGAAGGTTTATATCCAGTGTTAATGGCTGAGGAACAGTGAAGGAGAAAACAAAACACGTGAATGTGTCAGGATATGGTGATCAGATGATGAATTGTTGGAGGATATCTTAATTAAAAACCCTCCACCTTACCAAGAAGGACCCAGTAGAGTCACCCCAAGTGCACCGGTAATGGGAACACCCTTAATTCCTTAAATTTTACATGATACGTCAGTTAATAGGGTGTTTCAAGATAATGGGAGAGAAACCTTAAGTAAAACTTGAGAGGGAATAGTACAGAAAATAAGTCAATTGAAATTAAATACTGAAGCATTGACAGTACCGGTGACTATAGGTCCTTATATCCCGATATATGGAAATAAAATTAGTTGCCCAAAACCTCAAACTGTAACAACTCCTTTGAATAATCCCAGAAATGAAATATTAATATCTGATGATCAGGCCAGCGAGTGTGATTCATTCATTTAATTAATGAACCTTCCAGTAAGAGAACCCATAAATGAAACCCCAAAAAGAGCAGCATCCGGAAGTTCGAAAGGAAAGGGGTCTATGGTACCTTTAGGACTAGAAGTTCGACAGTGGTCACTCCAGAAGATTTAGAAAGGTGGGCACAGGGAATAGAAAAATAAAGCTCAACACCAAAGATCTTAGATATTTACAGATTGAAAGTGGAACTAGAATAGATGATAGCTGGAAATGTGGTAGTAGAAAGGTGAACCTTTACAATGATGAAGAGTTGTTGTTTAAATGTAGAAGTATAACCAGAAATGCAAGATTATTCCATGAGAAATTGACAGAGCTTGCTTCAGAGATTGGAGTAGATATGGGGAGATCAAAATGATTACCGAAACCATATCGAGTGGAGTTTACTGACAGGGATTTGGAGAATATGATGTGTCTGGTAAAAGATTACTGATAAAAAAATTAATGAACATTTTGCAAAAGTGGGGAGTCATTGACAAGTGAAGGACTAGGTGGACAAAGAAAAAGGAGGAAGCACAAGCAAAGGGAGCATCATCTGCATTCTTGCTGAAAGAATCAGAAAAAGCAGAGAGATTGTGTCCCAGGAGAGGGGTTCCTGGTGGTGGTTATGTTCATGTTCCGTGGAGCAGACAGGATATTTTGTTATTTACAAATGATTTCCCTAGGTTGATAGAGAAACCAGTAGAATGGTACAAACAAGTTGAAATATTTCTGTTGAAGGATCTGAATGGTTTGTTTGTTAATGTAGTACCTGCTGACTTATGAACGGAGCGTAATATCACAGTTCATTGGCCAAGTGAGGAGTAGGCTAGAGGCTCGAACACAGGAGCACCCTCAGAGGAGGTGATAAGGAAATATCATCAAATAATTACTTTTCTGAAAAGGAAAACCAGTTCTAAAGAAACGGATTGGGTAAAAATAGATAGAACAACTCACAAGCCAAATGAATCTGTGCATGCATATTATGAGCGGTTATTGCAGGTGTTTAAGCAGTATAGTGGTTTTGAGAATATTGGTGATAAGGATATAGGACATTTTGTGTATCTGTTTTTGTATGGTTTGAAACCGGAGATTAGTCAGATGATTCAACAGCATATGTTGTTAGTAAGACGATAGATGACATTTTGAAATATGCAAGTATTGCGAAGACAATATTGAGGCAAGGAGTAGAAAAATAAAATAAAAAATAACGTGGGCACAAGTGAAATTGACAGAACAGCAAGAGAATAAATTGAATACCCAGACTGATAATCAGGTGAAAGAGCAAAATCAGAATGATCAAGCGGCGAATGGTGGTAGAGTGAGAGAATAAATTAATAGAGAGAAAGCGAAGAAAAAGTTTCCTTGTTATGCATGCGGAAAGCTTGGACATTGGAAGAACGAGTGTAACAGTGTTCAGAATAATAATTGGCCAAATCAAAATTTAAATCCACAGATGCTGAATGAAGTGGTTATGAATTAGCTGCATTAGGTAGTTACTCCACAGTACCAGGTGACATCAGCTCCTATGACAAACTTTGTGAACCCTCAAAGATGCAGTGCGAATGCCATATTTCAGGGAGAAAGTGGTAAGAAAACTTCTGTGGTTACACAATATTTTTTACAGAATGATAATGACGAAGAGGATTATGTGCCATGACGGTGCCTGAGGGGGGAGGAAGAGGAGTGCTTGCTTGCAGCATCCTTTTCGGTATATCAGTCAGGTCCATTTATTGATGGGAAAGTGTAAGGTAGTGATATCACTTTTCTATTTGATAATGATGCTACCTGGTCTACTGTGAGAACAGCAGACATCCCAAACCTAACCCTCTCTGGAGAGTCAATCCAAGTTTTAGGAGTGTCAAATCAACAGATTACAACCCCAATCACAAAACCAATGGAAGTACATATTGGAAATTTTAAATATATGTATCTGTTTGTAGTTTGAGATTCCAGTCCAGTAAATCTGTTGGTAAGAGATCTGTTCTGCAAAATGAATTGCATGATCTATTGTACACCAGATGTCGCTTTCAAAACCCCTGATGGGGATGTTATATACAAAATTACACTTGCTAAGCAAGGCACTAAAGTAGATGAGATGTATTCTTTGATGACTGAAAATGAATTACCAGAAGAGTTGAGAACAACTGTGAACAACTGTGAATCCAGAAGTGTGTGATTTTACAGGAAAAGATATTGGGTTAATGTCAAATGTAGATCCAGTAAAAGTAACAGCGAAAGAAGGTGCAGTTTATCCAAACACCCAACAGTATATAATGAGTCCAGAAGTAAAACCAGGAGTTGCTCCAGAAAATGAATGGATGGTTAAACAAGGCATTTTAAAAGAAATAATGAGTAGTCCTTGTAATTTGCCAATATTATGACTTAAAAAGCATAGCAGAAAATACAAGATAGAGCAGGAATTTTGAAAGATCAACAACATTGTAGTGCTTTGTTGCCCAGTAGTGCCAAATCTAGCGTGATCCTTTATCAGATGCCCTGTAATGCAGTAATTGATTTATGTCAAGCCTTTTTCTCTATTCCTTTGCACCCAGACAGCTAGTATTTGTTCGCCTTTAGGTTCGAAGACCGTGTCTTGGCATGGTGCTGAGTTCCTCAAGGGTATACAGAGAGACCTTCAATTTTTATTCAAATCCTGAAAAAGTGTGTAGAAACATTGGTCATGCCCAGAGATTCAGTCCTGGTTCAGTACATTGATGACCTGCTGGTGTCATCGAAATCACAAGAAGATTGTGTCACTGACACAATTGCATTACCGAACCATTTAGCCGACACAAGGTGTCTCCAGAAAGATTACAGTTCTGTCAACAAGAAGTTGGATACCTATGGCATAAAATTTAAAGAGGAGTTAGAAAAGTGACCCAGAAAGAATAAAAATAATCAAGCAAATGCAACTGCTCCAGAAGGAGATGAGAATGTTTCTCGGATTAGTTGGGTACTGTAGGCAGTGGATAGTTGGATTTTCCCTGCCATTAATTCAGTTAACCCGGAAAAGAACAAAAGATCCGATTGTCCGGAATGATGAGTATGTGGAAGCGTTTGTGAAATTGCAAAATCGATTATGTGAGGCCCCTGACTTAGGCATGCCTGATTATACAAAATAATTTTCACTGTTCTGGTGTGAGAGAGAAGGTTGTGCACTTTCAGTTTTGACTCAAAGGCATGGATAAAGTTGACGTCCAGTAGTATATTTTGCTACTCTGGATCCTGTGGCTTCAGCCTTACCTGGCTGCTTAAAAGCAGTTTCTGCTACTTGTATGAGTCTGGAGCAAAGCGAGTCAATTGTGATGGGACATTCAGTTAAAGTTTATGTTCCACATTCAGTTGAGATTCTTTGAACAAGAACTCAAACACAGCACCTTACTTGTAGTCGGATGACAAAGTATGAAAGAGTGATTCTGGGAGTAGAAAATGTGACAGTAATAAGATTTACAATAATGAATACTGCCACATTATTGCCAGACCCATGTTGTGAAGAAGTGAAAGATGAAGTGGATCATGATTGTCTGGATGTGACTGAGCTGTGTATTAAGCCACGCCCAGATATAAGAAACTCCCTTAAAGGAATCAGATCATGACCTATTTGTAGATGGTTCATGCATGCCAACAGAGAAAGGAGGACATATTGCAGCATATGCTATATGTAAGATATCGAGGGTCATTGAAGCATCCTGTTTACCAGGTGTCAAGTCTTCACAAGTAGCCAAATTGGTGGCCTTAACAAAGGCATGCAAAATTGGGAAAAATTGGAGGACACCCATATTTGCGGATAGTCAAGATGGTTTCGGGGTTGCGCACGATTTTGGCCAGCTATGGGTGCAGAGGGGATTTCTGACTTCTTCAGGATCTCCTATGTGAAACGGCAAAAATGTAAAAGAATCGTTGGAAGCAACACAATTTCCAAAGGAAATAACAGTGGTCAAGTGTGCGGCTCAGCAGTAAGGAAATTACTATGTGGCGGAAGGTAACAGATATGCTGACTAAATTGCTCAATATTGTGCAAGTAATAACCTGGAACTTAACAGAAAAGTTGAAACAGGTGAAATCAGCTGCCAATTTATGTTTTTTCTTAGCTCTAGAAACATGGGATGAGGTGAGACAGTTGCAGGATGAAGTTGAGTCAAGTGAAAAGGAAATATGGATAAAGACAGGTTGTGGAAGAAGGACAGAGGATGATGTATGGATCTACACCAATGTTAGACCAGTCATTCCAGACTGCTTTCTCTCTCAAATGGCAAGAATGCATCATGGGGGGGCGTGGCTAGTGGCCGACGGGAATGGTCACCTTCTAAAGCGGATCCACAGCCCTCGCCAAACAATCCCATAATTTCTCTGTTCATCCCACTGTGGAATCCATGATCACACTGGGACTCTTTGCAATGTCTGATCCAGCACGATGGCGTCGCCTTGGGAAAAGATCCGACCGAGCCCCCGAGCGATAAAAGACAACCGACTTGTAACGCTCCTGGAGAGTCACACTGGCGACCAGAGGATTACGGTGATAGCTCAGACCATACCCTGCAGCATATATCATCATTCCACGATCGACGCACCTAGCAAGCAGCTGGACCCACCATCCAGAGGAGCTACTGGTGAGAGGGACGGGTGTGGGGGTAACCGCGCGGTGCCAAGATAGAAGGCTGGTGTGAGGAGCGGCTATGGCCTGTGGAGGCTGAAAAATTATAACACAACAAATGGAGGAGTGCCCCCTATAGGCAAAACAGAGAAAGTCTCTGTGCCAAAAGCTTAAGACGTATCAAGCAATTGTGCCAAACCTTTACTTAGGACATTGCATATCCTTTTTGAAGACCCGACACTCACCAACCTAGTTGGTGACATGCTTCATCATTGGGGTCCCACCCCGCTGGTCGAGTGCCAACAGGGTGTGCTACGACACCTGACTACAGTGGAACGGGTATTTTTCTTTTATATGTGTAGTGATAAAAAGGGTGAAAGTGATTTAAAAAGGGGCCAGAAGTACTCACTACAAGACTTTATTCCTGAGTGACTGGCCACCCTAATAAAAGAACTGTGACACCTATGTCTAATTATGTAGACTCCGGTGTACAAGACATGTAGTGTTATTAAAAATAGCGACGTGTGCTATGTGATTTAAAATTAAGGTCATAGGTCTACATGCTTCAACCTCTTGCGATTGTGGGTTTTCGTCAGGACCAAATAGACAATGAATAAAAGACCTGGGTGGTACGCGCACTGCCCTCGATCAGTGTAAATTAGGAAACACAAACTTGTGTCCCTTTTCAAAATGTAGTCTTCTCCCCACTCTGGAAAAAAAAAACCTGTGAAGGAAAAATATTGGGAAAAGGGGGTTGGGATCACAATACATATGACAAACGTTTGTTGCACATTTACCATATAAACAAAACAACTAAGTGAAGAAGGGGCAGATTGCCCTTCTAGTGGGTAGACTAAATTGGTTGATTAACCATATTCGTAACTACCGTACCCCGCACTTGTTATGGGTATCTGGCGTAGGTACTAATTACCCTTATATCAGGTCGTATTATTTTGCTGGGAGAGATCAAATCGCGGTGCGATCTGTGCACACTTAAGCATTTCGTGGTGGTGAATTGATACTTTCTGGGAGATTATAGTGTCTCACAATATATCCAGGAAAGCTACATTTAATTATCCAGTTTATAGGATTTAGAGAAAAATGTAGCAAGGTCACACCCGGATAGTTATAAAACATTCAGCTTACTCATAGAGCGGTACGTGTCCACTTGATGGGCGTCCGTGTTCCAAAGGCGATGCTCGCGTATTCTAAGGAATTTAAATTAAAATTAAAACACGATCGCAGGATGATCGTGAGTGATGGAATGTCAACTCATCTGTCCATACAGACATCCCAGGAGATCGCGTATGGTCAGACTTACTTGCGGCTTCTGCTCCTCGAACTGGAAACCTACTTTGTTCCATAGACGGTGCGCCCCGTAGGATTCCCTAATCATTAGTGAGGAAGCGATCAGGTAGTTAGGCACTCCGCTTCCTGGACTGGGCGGGGTCCACCAAGTCAGGTGTGCCGGTTGGCCAATCGACACACCGCGATATCAGGATGAGGCTTGAAACACAGTTTCTATGGCGACCGAGGGCGTTCTGGGAAGAAATGAGAGACGCCCTAGTTACAGATGACGCTTAGCAATTAAGTGAAACAGTGAGTGGGGATTAGGTCATCCCATGACCGAATTCCACGGAATGTTGTCATTAAGACCAATCCTATGTGTGGACTGCCTGTAGACCCACCTTTGTTCCTTCTCAAATAACCGTTGGGTCATGTTGTTACCTGGACTTATCTGTTCGATTATTGTCTATTGTAGGTCATCTGGTGTGTGTCCTGCAGTTAGGTAATGTTCTGTCAGCCTTGTCATGGACTTTTTACACCTGATGGTGCTTCTGTGTTCTCCTATACGTAGTTTCACTTTTCAATTGGTCATGCCAATGTAGTGGAGATCACATGGGCACGTTATTCTGTAAACTTCGTTTTCACTGTTACAGTTTGCATGGCCTTGGATTGTCCATACCTTACCAGGTTCCAGGAGCAGGGTTTTGGTGTTGGTAGTGAATGGGCACACACTACAATTGCCACATTTGTAGTGGACAGTGACTTTTGGTAGTCCCGATGCATTTAGCACTGTATCATTTTGTTCCGGTTTTTTAGTTATTGGTCTAACCACTGCATCTTTTATGCTTCTCGCTTTTTTGTAAGAAAGAGTGTTTTTTCCCAATTCATTTTGCCGGAATTCAGAATCGACCAGTGCTTATTTATTATCCTGGTTACATCATTGGAAATGTTGTTGTATGTTGTAACACATGTGAGGGGAGTTTTCCCAGTTGGTTTTTCAGTACTGTCCAGAAGTAGTTCCCGGGGTTGATTGCGTGCTCGTTTTTGACTTTTTTGCAGGATTTTGTTCGGATATCCTCTAACCTTCAGTTTCTCAGTGAGATTGCTTGCTTGTTCTTTGTAGTCTTTCAGCTGACTACAGTTGTGACGAATTCGCAAATATTGCCCATAGGGAAGGTTCTCTCGCAATGGCCTTGGGTGAAAACTTTAGAATCTTAGAAGGTTGTTTTTTGCCGTAGGCTTGTAATGTGTGATAGTTTTAAAAGTACCATTTTCTTTGTTGATCACAAGGTCAAGAAATACCAGTGTGTTTTGTCCTTGACATAGGTGAACTTTAAGTTGCCGTCACAGGTATTCATCCAGTTGAAGAAGGAGGCTAGAGTGTCTTCTGTTCCATTCCAGATTGCCAGCACATCATCGATGTACCGTTTCTATAACAAAATGTTTGATCTAAAGGGGTTGGTCTCACTGACTATATATTTCTTCTCAAAGTCATGGACGTATAGTCCTGCCACGCTGGGGGCAAATGTGCTCCCCATCGAAGTTCCACCCGTCTGGAGGTATAGCGTTCCCTCAAATTCAAAATAATTTCAATTTAATGCCAACATAGCACATTCCAAGATAAAGTTTCTTGGGGTTCTTGAAGTCCATTCCTCCTCCTCAAGCGCTTTTTCCAGGACTTTCAGTGTGGCATCTTGGGGAATACTGGTATATAAACTCTCAATATCGAAACTCACCAGGATGGTGTTATCGTCCACAGTGAGATCGTTGAGCAGTTGTAACAAGCTTTTAGTGTCTTGAAGGTATGTGCAGGTTTTTTGTACCAGTTTTTTGAAGAATACATCACAAAAACGGGATAATGGTTCTAACAGTGAACCCAAGCCGGACACTATTGGTCTACCAGGCGGGGGATGTTTGTTCTTGTGCATTTTTGGGATTGTGTAGAAGTACGGTATTCTTCCTTCACATTTACGTAAGAAATCCGCTTCTTGTTTGGAGATGTATCCTCTTGTTTCTCCGTATTCAACTAGCGATTTAATCTCGCTACGTAGCTCTTCCGTTGGGTCACTTGGTAGTTCTCGGTAGCTTGTTTTGTCTGACAACAGTCGCAGGCATTCGGTTTGATATGCTGATTTGTCCAGTACCACCACTCCACCGCCTTTATCTGCAGGTTTTATCACGATAGTATCACAATTCCTGAGGGTTGTCAGACGAAACAAGCTACCGAGAACTACCAAGCTTGTTTCCTTTCCATTATAAGAATTGGCTTGGTAGTTTGGTCTGCCCTGTTCCCATGATGCACTGGGCCAGGGACAGACTAATTCGCATGTAGCCAGGTTCTGAGCTGGGATGGTGCAGTATGCTAAAAAACTGTGATGGATCAAGCCCTGATCTGTTGACTGGGTATGAGTGTTCTGTTTAATTCAGATACTCTGTCCATCACCACCCCCTTTTCTGAATTGTTTTGTCCACCATAAGCGTGGAAGGGTATACTCAGATATGAGTCCCTTGCTCACTGCACCATCAGGATTCAAGCATGCCGGGCCGAAGACAGCTGTTATGCCAGAAACCGGTCCCCGGAAGCTTGTTTCCTTTCCAGTATAAGAATTGGCTTTGTAGTTTGGTCTGCCCTGTTCCCATGATGCACTGGGCCAGGGACAGACTAATTTGCATCTAGCCAGGTTCTGAGCTGGGATGGTGCAGTGAGCTAAAAAACGGTGATGGATCAAGCCCTGATCTGTTGACTGGGTATGAGTGTTCTGTTTAATTCAGATACTCTGTCCATCACCACCCCCTTTTCTGAATTGTTTTGTCCACCATAAGCGTGGAAGGGTATACTCAGATGTGAGTCCCTTGCTCACTGCACCATCAGGATTCAAGCAAGCCGGGCCGAAGCGGCTGTAATACAAGAAACCGGTCCCCGGAAGCTTGTTTCCTTTCCAGTATAAGAATTGGCTTGGTAGTTTGGTCTGCCCTGTTCCCATGATGCACTGGGCCAGGGACAGACTAATTTGCATGTAGCCAGGTTCTGAGCTGGGATGGTGCGATGAGCTAAAAAACGGTGATGGATCAAGCCCTGATCTGTTGACTGGGTATGAGTGTTCTGTTTAATTCAGATACTCTGTCCATCACCACCCCCTTTTCTGAATTGTTTTGTCCACCATAAGCGTGGAAGGGTATACTCAGATGTGAGTCCCTTGCTCACGGCACCATCAGGATTCAAGCAAGCCGGGCCGAAGACGGCTATAATGCCAGAAACCGGTCCCCGGAAGCTTGTTTCCTTTCCAGTATAAGAATTGGCTTGGTAGTTTGGTCTGCCCTGTTCCCATGATGCACTGGGCCAGGGGCAGACTAATTTGCATGTAGCCAGGTTCTGAGCTGGGATGGTGCAGTGAGCTAAAAAACGGTGATGGATCAAGCCCTGATCTGTTGACTGGGTAGGAGTTTTCTGTTTAATTCAGATACTCTGTCCATCACCACCCCCTTTTCTGAATCGTTTTGTCCACCATAAGCGTGGAAGGGTATACTCAGATGTGAGTCCCTTGCTCACTGCACCATCAGGATTCAAGCAAGCCAGGCCGAAGACGGCTGTAATGCCAGAAACCGGTCCCCGGAAGCTTGTTTCCTTTCCAGTATTAGAATTGGCTTGGTAGTTTGGTCTGCCCTGTTCCCATGATGCACTGGGCCAGGGACAGACTAATTTGCATGTAGCCAGGTTCTGAGCTGGGATGGTGCAGTGAGCTAAAAAACGGTGATGGATCAAGCCCTGATCTGTTGACTGGGTATGAGTGTTCTGTTTAATTCAGATACTCTGTCCATCACCACCCCCTTTTCTGAATCGTTTTGTCCACCATAAGCGTGGAAGGGTATACTCAGATTTGAGTCCCTTGCTCACTGCACCATCAGGATTCAAGCAAGCCGGGCCGTAGACGGCTGTAATGCCAGAAACCGGTCCCCGGAAGCTTGTTTCCTTTCCAGTATAAGAATTGGCTTGGTAGTTTGGTCTGCCCTGTTCCCATGTTGCACTGGGCCAGGGACAGACTAATTTGCATGTAGCCAGGTTCTGAGCTGGGATGGTGCAGTGAGCTAAAAAACGGTGATGGATCAAGCCCTGATCTGTTGACTGGGTATGAGTGTTCTGTTTAATTCAGATACTCTGTCCATCACCACCCCCTTTTCTGAATTGCTACCTTAGACAGCACTGAGTGGTAGGAGGCACATATCTTGACCAAATAGAGACTCAGCCATGAGCTAAAAACAATTTGGCTTCCGGTTTAAACCCACCTGGAACACCGACAGGCCAACGGAGGGTAGCCTTGTCCTCCGGGTAGGTGGCGGCAAATACAGGTGTGTTTCCTCATCTAGTTCCTTCTCTTCTGTCTCATACACACTCATCATGGCCAGCACCAAAGGATTAAAACCCCAAACACAAAAGCAACTGGCAAAAATGTTCTTGTACCAAGCAAGGTAAAGACATCGCTGTGATGCCTGAAAATGATCCCAAATCCATACAACATCGCCCAGCAGCTAAAACACTAACCCTTGAGGATGTTATGGAGGCAATAGCGGGGGTACGGACAACTTTAGAGATGCAAATTGACTTAGTAAACATTGAGGTCACCCTCCTGCAAGCAGACCTCAAGAAAATGGATTCTAGGGTGAAAGATGTTGAATCTACAACAACAGCCCTCGTTTCATACACCTCTACGCTGCAAAGGCAAGTTACCCAACTCCAGGATCAACAAAAAAGGATGGAAGAGCTCCTGCACGACTATGAAGGGAGGGCAAGACACAACAACGTCTGTATCCTTGGAGTCCCTGAACAGATGGAGGGACCGGCCGTGGACCTATTTGTAGAAGAACTGGTGCTCGACAAACTTCAACCTAATCGACTTTCCAGCTATTTTTCCATCAAACGGGCCCACACGGTCCCTGGACGGAGTCCAAAACAGGGGACTCCTCCATGCCCCATAATTGCCAGAGTCTTCAACTTTTGCGACAGGCTGCACGAGGATTCAGGAGCTGGACCTCCACTGAAAGTCGACAACGTCAACATCACCTTTTTCCTGAATTTCACAGTTAAAGCCCAAGCACAACGACACAGCTTCACAGCAGGTAAGAAAGCACTTTGTGAAAAAGACATCAAATACTCCATTCTGTTACTGGCTAAACTTCGGATCGAATCCGAAGGTAAGACTTGTTTTTTTCTATCCCCGGAGAACGCTTGGGAGTGGCTGGATGGCTGGCGACAAATAGGGAGGTCATTAGCCGGTTACAACAACAGAAGCCCCAATAATGGACACCATGCCCCTTCTGCGCCCAGAGAAAGGCTTCTGGAAGGAGACTCGGACGGGGCACACTGACTCGAGTTACGTGCACTTGCAACTTTTGCTGGTCTTCTCTAGTCCTATATACTTCTTTTCATTTCTGAGACTAAGCACCCTGAGTACTATCATACGTTGGACAAGCATCAACACTATCTCCAAGGTGGAACTGCTTATATCAAGCACAAGCCACAAAGTCTTACAACAGACCAGACGCTATTGTGAAGATAGGAATAGAACTGCTTGCCTCTCAATAGAACATGGACATTCTAAGCTGGTAAGGTGAGGGTGGATGGCCAGACACCTCACACATGGAAGGGTAGGCAACAGGCACTCTGCCTTGTTGGGAAGTTTGAATTCCACCAGCAGGGGGGCAGGGAAGGCGGTTCGGAGGGGGGGGGGAGTTGGGGTTTTCATCATTGTTTGGTTTTTTGCACAGAACATTCCAGTGAATTTGTCATTTCCAAGCCTAGGGACTAGATTGCGGCTATCATTGATGTTTCTGGAAAGTTGACACTGGGGAGACTCCGCCAATACTGTTGGGTTATGTCACCTCTTGAAAAGTGGTTGGTCATGTGTGCCGTCAGTAGTGACACAACGCTTTCTCTTCTTTCTCCTTTGTCTTTGTTCGATCAACAGGAAATGGCAGGTTCAAAAGATATAAAGTTATTAATAATGACATGGAATGTTAATGGCCTGGGCAGTAAAATAAAGAGAGGAGTAGCTTTGCAATACCTCAAGAGGCAATCACCAGATTTATTACTCCTACAAGAAACCCACTTGGTGGATAAAAGCTATAAAGCTCTCCATAGATGGGGATACCAGCTTGTAGCACATGCAGGGTTTACATCAGGGTCCCGGGGAACAGGTATTCTCATTCGTAAAAACTTAGCCCTCACACCTACTCACATATGGACTGACCCACAGGGTAGATTTGCTGTACTGGAGGTACTCTGGGAGGGCAAATCATTGAATATAATATTGGCCTATCTTCCACCAGCACTGGGGAAAACTGCTTCGCAAGACCTGGGCAAGATACTGATAGATCTCCCCCGGGCATCCTCATACTGGGAGGAGACTTCAATATGATGATGGATGACACAATTGACAGACACCCCATAAAATTGTCCCCCAGACATAACACACACCTGGTGGAGTTCTCCCAGGCTATGGGAATCTTAGATATCTGGCGGGTACTTAATCCTGATCAAGTCTACTTTACACACTATTCCAACGCACATAAAAGTCAGTCCCGTATTGAATATTACTTCACGTCTGCAGCAGACATAGGCATTTCCAATAAACCCAAGGGCTTCCAAGAGGCATCTCTGATCACTCTCACCTCAAGACAGACCTTACCTTTAACTAGCGAAATACCTGAGGCCCCATTATAATCAATCCCTAGCACCTTGCTATCCCCGACATCAGAGAAGACCTTGCTGAACACACAGATTATTATTTCACCAAAAATGTTGACTTCATTGACTCTGCAAATACTATTTGGGAGGCGTAAAAGGTGGTGATCAAGGGGCAGCCCTTGGCACTGAAGATCGGATATATCCAAAAACAAAATGAACAATTAACTCAATTAGAAAGCGACTTGCTCCTCTTAGAGACAGAGCACTGTGCCTCCCCCACTGAGGCCACAACTCAGAAACTCCAAAACAAACAGCTAGAATACAAGGCCCTGGCATGCAAAAAAACACAGGCTAGACTTCTTCATACACGCTGCCGAGTCTATGAATTCGGTGAATGAGCGGGCAAGATGTTAGCATGGTTGGAACGGGAAGATCAGGCAACACAATGGGTCCCCGCGATCTTGTTAGAAGAAGGAAGGCGAGTAGCAGATCCTCAGGCAGTGGCAGAGGCATTTGCGGACCACCTGGAAACAATCTATATCTCCAGACTGCCACATCCTCTGATGACTCCCGTCAATTACTAAAATAAATGAACCTACCTACACTTTCAGAAAATGATAGGTATTCCCTAGACGCAGACTTAACAGCAGAAGAAATCTGCAAGGCCATCTTTGCTAATAATTCTGGAAAGGCAATGGGACCTAACGGTATTCCGATTAAATTCATCAAGGGGATGTATAATGAAAGCCTGGAGCGTGGAGCTCTCCCTTTAGATCAAAGGCTGGTCTCTATAGTCGTCATACGAAAGCCTGGTAAGCCGGCATCTCAATATAGCTCATACAGGCCCATCTCCTTGATCAGTTCCGCAGCCGAGGTTTTAGCTAAACTTCTTGCATCTCATTGCAGTACTCTCATCTATGGTCAATGACGACCAATCAGGGTTTGTACCGGGCCAAAATACAGCTTTAAACATTTGCGGGTCCATAATGTCCTCGGTAGATAGCCATACCTTCAGAAAGATGCAGTTATATTATCACTAGACGTCACAATGGCGTTTGATTCAATAGAGTGGCCTTACCTTTTCGAGGTATTAGCAAGATTGAGTCCACATGAAATACTCATGGGAACGGCAATGAGACAAGCATTTATTCCTGGTCATAAATTGATGAATATAACTGATGACTTGGTAATAGACTATTGCAACGGATTGGCTGACCTAGTGCGTTCTGTCTCTCACCAGGTTGGGATAGACGCAATTGCCAGGCAGACAAACACAGGCGCATGATTTGAATCCTGGAGACTGGTTGGTAGTAAAGAAACACACCAGAAAGTGATGCCTAGTTCCCAGGTGGGATAAACCACGTCAAGTCATACTGGTCACTAAACAGCAGTGAAGTGTGCAGGTTTACGCAATTGGGTTCATGTGAGTCATACCAAAAGAGTTCCAGGCCCTACTGAAGAAGAACAGCAACTGAATAAACCAATTGAAAAAGCTGAAGGTTGTGAAGTGAAAGAATCTAGAGTGATAGATTCTGAATTGATAGACGAGGAACAGCCGAGCACAAGTCAGGAGGGTTGGATACCAGTGGTTGAACACAACTGAAGTTGTTATTCAGACAAGAAGAAGAACCAGATTAGAGAGACAGGAAAGTATTAAGGATCAGATAGGTGTAGAAGAGCACTCTCAGGAAGAAGTGAACAAAGCTACTCAAAACCCTGAGCAGGACCAAACAGGGAAAGAAGAATATACTCAGGCAAAGGCAAACAGAACTATTCAAAGATCTGAGCAGGGTCAGACAGGATAAGAAGAACACGTTCAGACAGGAGAGGAGCAAATTGTAGTAAGACCTGAACAGGACCAGTTAGGAGAAGAAGAGCATGTTTGGGCAGAAAAAGAAGATCAGTTTGAAATAAGATCTGAACAGGACCAGATAGAGGAAGAAGAACCATTTCAGGCAGATGAAATAACAATAATAAGACCTGAACAGGAACAGGTAGAGAGTGATTCAGAACAAGAACAGATTGTGCCTAAACATACTGAAAATAAAAGAGCTCTAGAGAAATATGAAGAAGGTGAAAGTGCAGTTCAGGTTAAAAGGGTCAGAAAAGTGATTACTGGCTAGGTGGAGTGAAAAGACTAAGATACTATTTGAGAAAGACAAACGAAAGACCAGAGCAAGTGAAAGAGGTTACTAGTCAAACTCAGTCTAAACAGTCAACTGTGAGAAATCCACACAGAAGTCCAAGACTGAGAATTTTGAGCAATATATACAAGACTCCTGAGTGGCCCTATGTAATATTAGAAGATTTGAGTGAGGAATCAGAAGAAGTAGATGCCACACAGATTGATAAAAAGAAATTGAGACCATCTTAAAAATAAGAGCTTTAATTTCCAAATGAAGAAAGAAAGAGGAGAAATTATCTTCTCAGATTAAAATGGCAAAAAATAGAGTAACTGAGGGACCAAAAAAAGTTTCACACAAACATGTTGTAGCGCTTGCATATGTAGTATTGTGTTAGTGGTCGCAGTATGGTTATTTCTAACAGTGGCAGTGCCTTATTTGATGAGAACAAGTCAAAACAATTATACAGTTACTAATGAGAAGACAGCTACAATGAAAGGAGATAGAGTAGAATTAGAAGCAGCAGATGAGACAGATTTTCATCACACAGTATCAGATAATGACAACACGTCTTTAAATGTCTTGACAAAGTTGTTATTTCAATATGTAGGTACAATAGAGATTAGTGATTCTTATGTCTGTTTGAAATTACCAGCGTCAGTATCAGAGGAAGTCACATATCACCATTTACCTTTGACATATGGTATATCATGTAGAGTTCTAGCAAGTATGTATTATGCAACAGGAAAACTTCTGTATTATTATTCAAACTTAGATGTAGTATTTTCAGAGCTTCCTATTCGAAAGAATACGAATCCAGTACTTAGCAGTCAAGATGTGCAGTTTATGGGTGAATTTTTCTTAACAAAGAAATCAATAGATATAGCCAAGGCACATAAGAATAATCTAACATGTATATTACGTGAGTAAGAGAAAGCATTTTTAAATTTAGTTAAGGGAAGGAGACAGGATTTCCAAAAGAAAGCTGCTGAACAGAAAACCCAAGTACGATCATGGGCTGGGAAAGAGGGAATTTATGCAACTGGCAAGGCTCATGCTGCGATGTCCCTGGACTTTGAGAAGAAAGGAAAAACCTGCCTCCATATTTTAAAAACAGATTATAATAACGTATTTATTGATTCCAGTGAATGTGAACAAAACTTCCTAATTTTGGGAGGTTGAGGACTAAAAGGGGGAACTGATCCAGTTTTTCCTGGGGTTTACTACGTATGTGGGAATAATTCTTACTATAAGTTGCCTGCACAGTGGTATGGAAGCTGCTACTTTGGGATATTATTCCCGAAAATGTGTCATGTAAAAAGAATCACTGAAAGCAATGAAAACACTAATGAACCAACCAGAAGAAAGAGAGCTAGTGTTTGAGAAATAGTAGGTGACATATTTGGTGTATTGATACCTTCAGTGGGAGTAATTCTGAATTCACTTAGAATTTGTAAATTGTCGACATGAGTTGATCGTCTCTCGACGGATAGGGCTGGGGGTTTCTTGATATTAAATACAGAAATGGATGCAATTAGGTCTATGGTTTTACGAAATCAACTTACTCTTGATATATATTGGCAAAAGAGGGTTAAGTCTGTAGAATGCTTAAAGTTCAACATTGTTGCACTTACATTCCTCACAAAAGTAAGGAAATTAAGGGGTATAATATTATTATTATTATTATTATTATTATTATTATTATTATTTTTATTATCATTATTATTATTATCATTATTATAGTCATTTATATCGCACACAGCTACCTACAACGGTAGTGTCCCGGCGCTAGTCACAACTGCATAGACTGCAAAGACCCCATAAAGAGCAGGAAAAAGAAACCAACCTAATCCAAACAAAACAGCCATGTTTTCAGAGCTTTTCTAAAGACCAATTACAGAGGAATTTTCCTTAGCTCTTCAGGCATCGAGTTCCAGAGCGAAGTGGCACGTACTGAGAAAGCCCGCCCACCCATCCTGACTTTTGAGAATCTGGGGACTTTCTAAAGGTTCTTATGATTAGAACGTAGTGTCCTTGGTTGCCTATATCTCTGAATTCTAGCTTTCAGATAGTTTGGGCCGACATTGTGTAAAGCCCGATGAACCAAGATCAGTGTCTTAAAAAGGACTCTTTTCTTTATCGGCAGCCAGTTTATATTAAGAATAATATAAACTTCAAGAAGAATTGAAACCACTGGAGGGTGATAGTGTATTGGAAAGACTAACAAAGAGTATCTCTTGAATATGGACTTAGTTCTCTGATTTAGGGGAAAGTATTTTAGGTCAAATAAATATTCCAATAGTTGGTATACCAATAATAGTTTTTATTAATAAGTATTTGGTGCAAATGTTGCAGAAACAAAAGCAAGGGAAGGTATGAAGTGAATGGCAAAGGAAAGAAAAAAAAGCAGGAATATGAGGAGATACAAATGGAGGTAATGATAGGAAAGATATGTAAAAAGATGAAAGATTTAGAAAACAAAGACAAAATTAAGAAGGAAAAAGAAGGAAAAGAAACTGAGATGTGCTAAAGTTGGCATCTGGTTGGGATGGGTAATTTTGTGATGGCTCAAAATGTCATCAGAGAGGGTTTTGATGGAGCAAGGACTTGTAGAAAAGAGACTTGCTTGGAAGCGATCCACTCCTTTAACTTATTAACAAGGTATTAAAATTGTTTTGTGTAAAACGAATATGCACCACATCAATATGCAGGTTAGTGAAGCTTGCGTATGTGTTTTGCTAACTAGAAAACACGAATGAAGGACTAAAACTGCTTTAAACAGGGAAATATTTACTGCGCATGCGTCAACTGCATCTACACAGTATGACAAACTAATGCTTGGAGGGAAATTCTTACGCATGAGCAGAAGGCACTAAAATGAATTCATGTAGACTTGTGTGCAAGGCATCTGCTTGCTTGAACTAAATCGAATGTTTTTTACTAAAAGCTAATACGGGCATAATTTTAATAAATATAATGGGATAGAGTAGAGGTAGGTGGTATACAGTGAAACCATTTATTTTTTAAAGTAGCATTTGTCTTTCTGACTTTATTACTAGTGGGTATTTGGGCCTCTCATGTGTAACTGAAGTAAGCAGAGTCATGTGACGACTACACATGGACATTGAAAATTAACCCAGAGTGATGTATTTTTATTATTTATTTTGTTTATTTATGTTTTTTATAGAGCGTAAACTTGACCTGGTAGGGTATCAGAGCGCTTTACAGGAGAGCACAGCAATATACTGACAGACTTAGAATAAACCAGTAAGAGCTTGAGTAGTGAAGGGGAGGGGTGCCGGATACATAAGGGAAAGAAGAGCACGTATTTACAACTTACATTACCAATTACTCAAGACGAGATACCATATTTACAGATTATATTTACAATTATTCAAGACAGGCCCCGGGTTTCAGATGGGGTGACAAGGTAGTCCGAAGGGAGGTAGTGGACGGCTATAGGTCGGGCCATAGTGGTGGTTAAGGCAATATTTAGCCGAGAAAGTTGGCCATAAGAAAGGTTTGGCATCCTTTTTGAAGCGAGTCAGAGAGGGGATTCTTCTGATATCAGTTGGAAGAGAGTTCCATATTCTTGGAGGAGCCCCTAAGAAGGCCCGATTGTAAGTTTTATTTTCCCGAAAGTGTGCAGGTTGGAGCAAGAGGTCTCTGGCAGATCAGGAGGTTCTGGTTCCTCCGGAGATCACAAGTTTCTGTGTCAGATATGCAGGAGAGTTAGAGTATAATGCTTTGTGCAAGATGCATGCTAGTTTGAGCTGTATCCTTGCCTCCAGGGGAAGCCAGTTGAGAGCTTTCAGGTGTAGGTAAATATGATCGTATTTCCTTGTGCCGGGAAGGAGTCTGGCGGCCGCATTGAGGCAGGCTTTAAAAGATGCTAGAGAGATCTTGGGTAAACCCGAGAGGGTTGAGCAGCCGTATTCCAGTCTAGAGATAATGAGTGCTTGGACTACCATTTTAAGGTCGGGAGCATCGAGGAAGGGTTTCAATTTCCTAAGTTAGCCCAGGTGGAATCTCACTTAATCAATCATTCATATTTATAGAGCGTGCTACTCACCCGTGAGGGTCTCAAGGCGCTGGGAGGGGAGGGGGACTGCTACTGTTCGAAAAGCCAGGTCTTAAGTTGCTTCCTGAAGGAGAGATGGTCCTGGGTCAGCCGTAGGTGGATGTGGAGGGAAATCCATGTCTTGGCCGCCAGGTAGGAGAAGGATCTGCCTCCGGCGGTGGCTCTGCGAATGTGTGGGACGGTGGCGAGGGCGAGGCTGGTCGATCGCAGCTGGCGGGTGGGCGTGTAGAAAGTGAGGCGGTTGTTGAGGTAGTTGGGGCCTAGGTCGTGGAGAGCCTTGTGTGCGTGGGTGAGGAGTCTGAACGTGATTTTTTTGCTGACGGGAGCCAGTGCAGGTCTCTCAGGAAAGCGGAGATGTGGTAGTGGCGGGGGATGTCCCGGATGAGTCGTGTGGAGGCGTTCTGTATGCGCTGGAGTCTTTTCTGTAGTTTGGCCGTGGTTCCAGCGTAGAGGGCGTTCCCGTAGTCCAGTTGGCTGGTGACGAGGGCCTGGGTGACTGTCTTCCTGGTTTCGGTGAGGATCCATCGGAAGATCTTTCGGAGCATGCGTAGGGTGTTGAAACAGGATGACGAGACGGCGTTGACTTGTTTGGTCATCGAGAGGAAGGAGTCCAGGATGTAGCCCAGGTTTTGTGCGTGGTCCGTCGTCTTGGGGGTGGAGCCCAGAGCAGGGAGCCACCAGGAGTCATCCCAGGCGGAGGGGGATGATCCCAGGATAATTTATTTATTTTATTTATTGCCATTTATAGAGCGCAACGTATACCCAAAGGCGCTTTGGCGCTGGTTAATTTGCAAGCTTCAGATGGGTATTAAGTTAAATGCTCTAACAGGGTGCCCACTTATTTAAAAATTATTTGGTAAACAACCACGTTTTAAGTCTTTTGCAAAATTGGAGGAGTGTGGAACATGTTCTGATGTCCTGGGGCAAAGTGTTCCAGAGTTTGGGGGCAGCGACCATAAAGCGGCGATCACCCCATAACACTGTTTTGGTGCGAGGGACCAATAAATGGTTGCAGTTGGAGGATCGGAGCTGACGGGTAGGTTGGTATGGGCACAGCTTATCTGTTAAGAAATGCGGACCTTGCCTGTTTAGTGCTTTATAAACTATACACAGCGACTTAAATCTGATTCTATTCTGGATCGTCAACCAGTGGAGTCGTGTGATAGCATCCGATATAGGCGCGAACTTTGGAATGCCAAAGAGCAGATGAGCTGCCGCATTTTGTATCGACTGCATTTTTCTGATGGCTCTGACTTGGGTATTTAAGAATAGCCCGTTACAATAGTCCAATGATGTTAGAACCAATGAACTAACCAATGTTTTAATGGCAGTCGCTGGGAGATAGGGACTTATTTTCCGGATCATGCGAAGTTTATAGTGGGCTGTAGAAGCCACTTTATTGGCATGATCCATGAAATTTAGGTCGTCATCAAAGGTGACTCCCAAATTTCTTACTTTAGTCACTGGTATAGGGGGGGCACCAAAAGTGGAAGGCCACCAGAAGGCAGACCAGTCTGGTGAAAGACGTCCAAAAATCATAACCTCCGTTTATTCTGAGTTGAGTTTCAGGCAATTTAAAGCCATCCACTCTCCTATCTCTGTCAATCCCTTTTGGAAGCGTTGGGTGACCTCCCCTCCGTCACCCCTGATGGCCATAACCAATTGCGTGTCGTCAGCATATGAGGTTAGGCTCATCCCATGTGCCTTGATGACATTGGCAAGGTCCGACAAATAGATATTAAATAGTGTCGGACTCAGGGACGAGCCTTGAGGTACCCTACATGGCTGTGTCAAATTGGCAGATTGGTAAGGTCCAAGGGTGACGGCCTGGGTTCTATCAAGGAGAAACGAGGCGAGGAGGTCTCTTGCCGTGGAGCAGATGCCCATCTTTTCGACACAGTCGACCAAAATACTGTGGTCGACCCTGTCGAAAGCCGCCGAGAGGTCCAGCAGTACCAAGACTGCTGTCCCACCCTGATCTCTTATTAGTCTGACATCGTCGGAGGCTTTAATTAAAGCGGTCTCGGTCCCATGATATTTCCGAAATCCGAACTGAGTGTCGTCCAGCAGTCTATGTGTCTCAATATACTGGGATAATTGTATATTCATGGCCTTTTCCACCACTTTGGCTATGAATGGCAGACTGGCAAATGGCCGGTAGTTTTTTTAACTCAGTCTTATCCAGCCCAGGTTTCTTTAAAAGTGGTTTAAGTAGTGTAGATTTTAAAATCTGAGGATATGTCCCTGAACACAAGATTGAATTACATACTTGCGTCAAGACCGGTATGATTGACTCCATCACTGGTAAAAGAGCTGAGAATGGGCAAGGATCCAGCATGGATCCAGTTTTAACTGTAGAGACGATATTTGATATGTCGTCTTCGGTTAATGGGGTGAAACAAGTGAAAGATGCGGCTAGAAGGGTGTTTGAGACAGAGGGAGTATTGGTAGCGGACTTGATGATGGTAGATTTAGCAGTGAAGGCTTGGTAAATGTCGTCAACCTTGGAAAAGAAAAAGTTAGCCAAGGCATCACACATTACTTGGGAAGGGGGTGGAGTCAGATCGGAAATGTTGCCTGAGAGAGATTTAGTAATTTCATATCATTTTTTGCTGGAGTTCTTTGCCTGCTCAATTTGATTCAAATAGAAGGATTTTTTTGCCTTTATAATCATAGTTTTGTACGCAGGCAGTGATTCTTTATATCTGGTCTTGCTTACTTGATCGTAGGTCTTTCTCCATTGTCTTTCACAATGCCTGTTCTGTTGTTTTTGTTGTTTTAATTCGTCCGTATACCACGGTGCAGTTGGGGTAGATCTATTCTTAGATATTGACTTGATAGGGGCCAGGAGATTCATAGCATGGCCCAACCAGTCCTGAAATAGTTGTGTGGCCATAGTCGAGTTAGACGGAATTAACGGGAGAGTACTATCAAGCTGGTTTCTTAGGTCTGGCTGGTTGATATTATGCCATGCTTTAAAGGACCCCAGACTGGGGGGAGTAATTGCCTTGGTTAGAGGTTTGTTTATAACCAAGGTACAGAATACCACGTAGTGGTCTGTCCATGGCATTGGTAAAATATCCGATACATGGAGCCCCTGAACATTAGAAAAAATGCCGTCTAAAATGTGTCCCGCCCGATGAGTGGCTGATGTAACCAATTGTTGAAGCCCCAAGGTTTCCATATCGGAGATAAGGGCCAAAGTATCTTTATGGTTGTTATCATCTAGGTGAAAATTCATGTTGCCCAACACTGTAATGGAGTCCTCGAGCGCGAGTGATTCTAAAATTGTACTTAGACTGGTTAGAAAGCCTGTCTTGGCTCCTGGGGGTCGATATAAAAGTAGCCCCTTAAAATTATAGAGAGGACTAAGTTTGATTGTAAACATCAGGGCCTCACATGAAGTGTCGGGGGTATGAGTAATTATAACCCCGAACCTTTCTCTAGCTATAATGGCAATCCCGCCACCTTTCTTTCTGGGTCTGTCTTGTCTGTAGGCTTTAAAAGCGGTAGGTAATGCAGTCACGATATCCGGATCTGACGATTCGTCAGTCCATGTCTCCGTGATAAAAAGAATATCTAACTTAAAGTCAATTATTAGATCTGCGATTTCCTGGCTATGTTTGCATAGGGATCGTGCATTAATGAGGGCCATTGAGACCTCGTTGCCTTTAGTGTGCCGCTTTGTGAGGTTTCTTCCGCAGTTGTTTGATGTCGTAAAAAGGCAGTGTGGACAACACCTTTCAACTTCCTTTACTGTACTGGTTAGATCTAACAATGTACAAGCCTGGTCTACAGGCGGTCTGTGACTAAGCAAGGAAGAATGTGAATAAACCAAATGGCGGTCTTTGGAAATTGGTCCAGGGGTCATGACCCTCGGCCCGGTCCTGGCGCGGACGGGCGCAGACGGGCTTGCCTCCGGCGCGCCCGCTGCTGCTGCGCCCGCCCGCTGCGTGGCCGGGATTGACTATATCCATGGTTGGGCAGAGGAGGGCGGGAGGGCTCGAGCAGCTACACCGCTGACCTTCCCTCTCCAAGATGGCGGCTGCGGAGGGTCAGGTGAGGTCACAGTGCCTGAATGCAGCCGCGCTGTGCCGGGCAGCTAAGTGTAGAACCTCTAGGCGAAGTAAATCTCAACCGCGAGGTAAACCCCAAATTAAAAAAGCACTAGTTAAAATATGACACAGTTTTTAAAATACCCGTAATTCTTCATTCAAAAAACGTGCAGTGGCTTCGAGATTAAGTGAGCAAAGAGTAGAGCAAGATTCCCCCGGCTTCCGCCTCAGGGGATAAGG
This sequence comes from Lissotriton vulgaris, assembly GCF_964263255.1. Taxonomy (NCBI): domain Eukaryota; kingdom Metazoa; phylum Chordata; class Amphibia; order Caudata; family Salamandridae; genus Lissotriton; species Lissotriton vulgaris. The sequence goes on along the minus strand of NC_141696.1, from coordinate 451,866,218 downwards.
ACTTCCGTCTTGTCTGAGTTCAGTTTCAGGCGGCTGTTCTTCATCCACTCGGTGACGTCTTTCATTCCTTTGTGTAGGCTTGCTCTGGCAGTTGCGGGGTCGTTGGTGAGGGAGAGGATCAGCTGGGTGTTGTCGGCGTAGGAAATAATGTTCAGGTTGTGTTGGCATGCGATGGCTGCGAGGGGGCTCATGTAGACGTTGAAGAGGGTGGGGCTGAGTGAGGATCCTTGAGGTACGCCGCAGATGACTTCGGGGTCGCGGATCGGAACGGGGGAGGCGGCCTCTCTGGGTTCTTCCGTCGAGGAACGAGATGATCCACTCCAGTGCCTTCTCTTGGATTCCGGTGTTGCTGAGACGCTCTATCAGTGTGCGGTGGCATACTGTGTTGAACGCTGCAGAGAGGTCCAGGAGGATGAGGGCAGCTGTTTCCCCATTGTTGAGCAGGGATCTAATGTTGTCAGTGACTGCGATGAGGGCGGTCTCGGTGCTGTGGTTAGCTCGGAAGCCGGACTGTGATGGGTCGAGGGATTCGTTAGTTTCAAGGAAAGCGGCGAGCTGTTTGTTGATGGTCTTCTCGACAACTTTGGCAGGAAAAGGGAGGAGCGAGATGGGGCGGAAATTCTTGAGGTCGGTGGGGTCCGCTGTCAGTTTTTTCAGGAGGGCGCTGAGCTCGGCATGCTTCCAGCTCTCCAGGAAGGTGGCGGTGGTGAAGGAGATGTTGATGATGTCCCGGAGTTTGGGTGCGATGATAGAGCGGCCTTGTTGAAGAGGTGGTGGGGGCAGGGGTCGGTAGGTGAGCCGGAGTGGATGTTGTTCATCGTGTGGGTGGTGTCTTCGGTGCTGACTGGGGTCCAGTTGCAGAGGGTGGTGGTGCGGGGTGTTGGTTCAGTGGTTGGGTGCGTGGTCTGTCCGCCGAAGCTGTTGTGTATGTCGGCGATCTTGCGGTGGAAGAACGAGGCGAGTGAGTCGCAGAGGTCTTGCTAGGGTGTGATGTCGTTTAAGGTGCTGGGGTTGGAGCACTCTTTGACAATGCTGAAGAGTTCCTTGCTGTTGTGGGTATGGTTGTCCAGTCGTTCTTTGAATGTTGTCCTTTTGGTGGTGCGGATCAATTGATGGTGTATGCGGGTGGTGTTCTTGAGGGCTGTCATGTTTTCTGTGGTCTGGTCATGTTGCCAGGCTTTTTCGAGGGTGCGGCAGTTTTTCTTGGAGGTTTTGAGTTAGTTGGTGAACCACAAGGCTTTCTTGCTGCCGGGTCTGCTGGGTGGGTTTTCAGAGGTGCGAGGTCATTGGTGCAGTTGGTGAGCCACTGTGTGAAGTTGGGGGCTGCTTCGTTGGGGTCCGTCGTGTTGGCGGGAGGGTTCTGGCTGAGGGAGGTGGTGAGTTGGTCCACAGTGATCTTGCTCCAGCTCCTGCGGGGAACCTGTTGCGGCTGGTGGTGGGTCGTGGTTCTCCTGAAGTTGAAGTGGACGCAGCTGTGATCAGTCCAATGAAGTCCGGTGGATTGGCTGAAGGAGATGTGCTTGCTGGAGGTGAAGACGGGGTCAAGCATGTGGCCGGCATAATGGGTGGGGGTGTTCACCAGTTGCTTGAGTCTGAGGTTGGCGATGTTGTCCAGCAGGGTGGTGGTGTTGCTGTCATTGTTGTTCTCCAGGTGGAAGTTGAGGTCCCCTAGGAGGATGTAGTCTGAGGAAGTGAGGGCGTACAGGCTGATGAAGTCCGCGATGGCTTCGCTGAATTGTGTGTGTGGTCCCGGTGGTCTGTAGATGAGAGTGCTTCTGAGGGTGGTCTTGGGGTCGGTGTGTATCTGGAAGTTAAGGTGTTCGGCGGCGGTGAGGGTGTCGTCGGAGTTGGTCGTGATGCGGATGGTGCTTCTGTGGATGATGGGGATGCCCCCTCCGGTCTGGTCGACGCAGTCCCTCCGGGTGATCTTGTATCCTTCCGGGATGGCTATGGCGATGTCGGGCGCTGACGAGGCGTTCATCCAGGTCTCCGTGAGGAAGGCGACGTCTGGTGATGTTGTGTCGAGCAGGTTCCAGAGTTCGACGGCGTGTCTGTGGACGGAGCGGGTGTTGAGCAGGATGCACTTGAGGTGGTTGTTGCTGGTGCCTGGTCTTTCGGGTGCGGTGCAGGTTCGGAGGCAGGTGTAATCGCAGGCTTGGCAGGTGAATAGTCTGTGGGTGCATTTCGGGGTGGCTCGGTAGCAGGCGGGGTTCCGGCTGGTGTTGAGTGCGTTGAGGGTGGCGGCGTCGTTGGTCTGTCATGTGGGTTGGCAGCGTCAGGGCTCGGGGGTCCAGGCCCTGGGCGCGGGCCAGGCGCGGACGGGCGCAGACGGGCTTGCCTTTGGCGCACCTTCAGCGCGCAATTGATGCACCCGCTGTGAAGTGGGAGGGAGGAGCAGCTGGGAGGCGGGAGTGGGGTGGCGAATGGGAACCGGCTGTTTTGGCCATCGAATTGATGTGGTCCCGCATGTTCAGGTTGCTGTCACAGGTAATTCACGGGATTTAGCCAAGTTCACAATGGTTGGCGGGCAATTTCAGGCTGTGATAGCCTTAATCCATGATTGAATCTCGAGGTTGATATTGGGAGGGGAGATCAGGAGAAATTCTGTTTTCTTTGCATTGAGTTTAAGTTGATTGAATGCGAGCCATTGGACGGAGAGTTTCAGGGCTTCGTTCAGGGAGAGAATCTCTTGAGAAGAGGAGGTTTTGATGTAGATCAGGGTGTTATATGGTCATTTGATAGGAGATATTAGCTGCGCATAATACTACGGTAAGCGGTTCTAGGTAAAGGTTGAAAAGGGTGAAGGACAGGGTTGATCCTTGAGGGGCTCCAACTGTGACCGGGGATGGTGACAATAGGTTGCCGTTGATTAGGAATCTCTGTGACCGAGTGGGGAGGAAGGACCTAAACCAATCTAGAACATTGCCATCCAATCCCATCCTAATTTTGAGGAGTTTGAGTAGTTTCTCATGGTTGACTGTGGCGAGTTAGTTAGGAAGGTTTGGGATGCTGTTGCTGCGGGAGGTGCTGTTGCTGGGAGAGATGCTGTGAGATGCTGTGAGATGCTGATGAAGAATCAAATGCAGAACCTTCTATCCTAATTTAATTGGGTTAGATAAGAAGATCGCAGAAGAATTTCGAGGCGGAAGAGAGTGTCAGAGAGGGGTGCTACGCAATTGTCGGTATTCTAGAGAGGTCATCTATCCTGTCCTGATTCCTGTCCTGAAGTCTTTGACGTCTGATCTATCCCAGGGGACCCTTACCAGCCCTTTGGCCAGGGGACTGGTCTTCACACCATTCTTGGTAAATATATTTTCATGCTAGTTGCAGATGTTCTTTTCGCTCTGTCCTCTCCCTTTTTGAGCATTAATCATTGCATGACTTCAAAGTATATGATTGATGATTTAATTGAATATTCTCTCCTAAGAATGATGGTGACTGCACTGTGTATTTGAGATGGTTCACATGCGTTCGAAATTTAGATAAAGATTTTAAACTTTCCAGAGCCTGGGGTTATTTACATTGAATAAAGAATAAGTTAGCTTATGTCCTTTTCATCATCAACTAGTTCAACTAAGGGTCCATCGACCAGAGGAAATAACTTTTTGATCAGTGAAAGGTTAGTTAGGAATATTGAATAACTAATCTTGAAACTGTGGGAAAATGCTAAACTTTGACTCCAGTGGTTTACTCAATTGTGTGTGTTTATGGGCCCAGGTGAATATATGGTACTGGAGTATTAATTGTTGTTTGTACACCCTGAATCAGTGGGAGCAGGTATTGCATTGGGGACTTGCTGAATGTGAAGCTCTTCCGAGAAAGAAATACAGGTGCTTGCGTAGAACACCCATTACAATGGAGTGAGATGTACTACTGAAGAGCTTCAATGCACGAGAGCCAAAACCTTGAGGAGTTAAGATACAGAGTCCTGCATGAGTGAATATGGTCAGGGCCTGTTTATACCCTTCAGTCACTGCTTATTTCTGATACTCACATAACGGCGGCTCCTTGCTGGCCATACTGGGGCTTCATTCTTTTGTTTACATGCAAATACCCCTGACAACGTATAGCATACGTAGTAGATGACATTTCATTTTTTATTTGGGATCCAGGTGAGGGTACTACTTTTTCATATGGTTTGTCAAACCATATCTCACGGCCGTAATAGTTTTTGAAAATGCAATAAAGTTTCTATGAAAAAACAAAACAAAAACAGGATTTAAGGTACTCTGTCCAGCAGGACTAACTGGGTCCCTGTAGACGGCCCGCACACTATCGCGGTCGGCATGAACTTGTGACTTTGTCACGGTCCAGCGCAACCAGATATCCACAGTTGCCGCTTAACTCCTTTTGTCACTATTATCTCTAAAAAGAATTACATTAAAAAGCTCCAGGTAAACTAATTGGATTTTTGTCATGTTGGTCTTGCGTTATTTTAATTTTTTTTTAACTACCAATTTCTTGCAAGCCTGATCATCACTGCATTAATTGTGCCTGACCGTTTATTCATTCTAATGTTTGTAAACAGTACAACGCTCAACTATACTTTACAAGAAAACTTCCTAATTAGCAATATCATTTACATATTCAGTAAGCCAAATGGGGTCTAGTTGAGCATTAGTTTAAAAAGTGCTCAGCTCTGAGTTAGCAACTCGTTCGAGAATGTATATGGCTTTATGGTGTTGTTCTTCTTGCTGTGAATAAGTAGTTGATGAGCGCTCATTTAACACTGTTGAATCCTCTTCTAGGTCACACTTATGTTCAACTGGTCTCGCCTTTTCAAAATGGGACAGTGACTAAATAACAAATGATACATTTCAGCAGGATATTATTTATTCATGGTTCTTACTTGGGTCTAATACCCATACATTTCAATGTAAAGAAGAATGAAATTCATTTTGTACATTATTGTCTGTGACTACAGCTGGCTACATGCCTTAAAGAAACAATTTCATGTGGGACTATTCCTTACCTTTCACTATGCAAGTGCTAGCATAAACTGATATTATTGCTGTCCATGCTATGAACGTGTGCTACATCATTGTGCTCAACTGCCGTGTCTTGAGAATACAATAACGTTTGGTCTCTTCAATTTAATTATGGTGGGGTAAAATTCCCAATTTTTTGCACACCTAACTACAACTCGGATATGCAAAAAATGCCGTTGATGAGAGCAAAATCCAACAGAATCAGGAATGTTGTAATTTCACCCTTGCAAATGCCACTGAAAATTCCTTTTAAAATTCCATGAAATGTTTCCATAATGAAACATTTAAAACACGTTTTCAGGCTTAGTAGGACTTTGCGACACAGCTAATGCATTTCGGTTGCATGTGAGTACTAAAGTCCTGGGCATCTGCCACAATCTCAGGCTCCCAGACGTAGTACTGAATTCTTTGTGAATTCCTGATAAGAGAGAAATTTGTTTCAAAGGATGGGTAACTCTCAGCGTCCCTTCACAACTACATCAGTAATTCTAATGTGGAAATTTTACATCCGAAATTACTTACACAATGTGTATCATTAATTGCAAGATGTAATATCATCCTTCTTTGGAAGTTATGCACTATAGATTCCCAATGGAATTAGGAATAACACTAGAATTCATTGGTACCACACCGATTCTGGTATGTTTTACTCAATTTCTGGGCTTACTTCCAGGAACTAATTTCACCTGGTCTGATTTATCAAATCGTACCCTAGAAACAGAATAACGTTGCTGTAAATTCACATGAAATTACTGCATTACTTGAAATACCAACATAGTCTGAATCTCCTATTTCTTCCAAAATCAGTAAAAATGAATGAAAAGATAGAGGAGCTTAGTGAGCAAATTTATGGAAAAAAATCCATTAAATAAACCTTTGTGAAGCAGTTCCAGCCCTTATTATAGCCATAAACGGCCCTGCCAAGTATATCTCCAAAAACTATAATGCACAACGTACTGAGCTAAAATTTAACTTTTATGCAAGATTGAATACTTTGGCCTTGATTACGATGTCAGTCGGAGGACCATTGCGGTAAGGGAATCGCACGGCCATGGGTCGGCAGTTCCCCACACCTCATTACGATGCAACAGCACATGGTGGGATCGTAAATTCCCACAGCGCAAGCTCTCATTGAGAAATGGGAGTTTTTGAAAATCCCATCTCCGTTTTGCAGGCACCATGAGGTGCCTGCCACTTGGTACAGGGATTTTCAAGGGGGCCGCATACGTGCCTCCCCAGGCCCAGATCCATAGGGCAATACAGAAAGGGAATCGTGCTACAGGCGACCATTGTCTCTTTGTGACAACCTTTCCATGTCCGAAAGGCCGACATGGAAAGACTGTCAGAAAACAACATCATAATCCTCACAACAGAAACGCTGTCCTTAATGGATTAAGAGGAGCTTCTGACCAAGAGACAGGCTCCATGAGCACGTCGGAAGGCATTGGTCGGTCAATTTGACTGCTGCCTCTGACCGCATGCATCCTTATGCGTCGGTAAGACCGCAGCAGTAGATGCGGTTTGGACCAAATCCTATCATAATGAGGCCCATTGTTTTTGTCCTTAAATAGCCAACAGAGAGTAAGGGCTCCATTATGACGCCGGACGGATCACTACCGCCCAGCTGGGCGTGGCGATCCTCCCGCCATCACAACCTCCTTTACCCCCCCCCTTATTACCATGGCGGGGGGTACCTCGGCGGACGGAAAGTCCGTTTGCTGCTTTTTTGCCGGTCGGCAATCGTCCCGATTGCCGGGAAGGAGGATCTTGGGCACAATATGATGGCGGTGTCTGGAAGGCACCACCATTCATATTATGATGCCTGGCAGTTCAGGCCTTTCCATGACGGCGATGCTATCATGGAAAGGCAGACAGGAATTGCTGTGAAGGCCCGTTGTAGGTCTCCAGAGGTGGGGGGGCTGCACTTGGGGGGTACCTATGGTACCCCCTTCATTGGCATGCACAAGGTGGCAGGCACCGCGCAGTGCCTGTCACGATGTGCATGGCAATACACAACATGTCTCTTTGGCATTGTGGCAGGTGCTGCTTACAGCCGCTCCCGCCGCAATTATAAAGATGTGCGATGTGACCACCAGGGTGGCGGTCGCATCCTAGTTGTCGGTGCTGGACCGCAGCACCCCAGGCGGCTGGTCCCAGCACCGCCAGGGTGGTGGGCAGACTGAAGTCCGTCCACCATCCTAATGGGGCTCTAAATGTCTAATCAGCCAATGAAGCCCTCACAATGGTCAAACAGTGAGTTTGGTACTTCCACACACCTGCATTCCATGTAGTTCTCCTTTCAAGATATAAAAGTTGAAAACGAAATCCCCACCTTATCTGCTTTGCCCTGGAATAGGTTCAACAGAGCAGAATACATTTAGCCAAGCTAACGAAGGTGGAAAGAGCGAGAGCAATGTCTTGGGACCTGTAAAAAGCGGGTGGAGGAACGGAGGGGAACACATTGCATGATTTGGTCACTCACATTTGCAATCTGATAAGACGTTTTTAGTTACTCATCACGGTTCATTAACAGAATATCGATGTAGAAAAAATAGAAGTAAAAAATATAGATGAAACAATACAGAATGCAAAAATATAGACTCCCTATACTTAAACAGGTAAGTACAAAAATATTGGGGGGAAAATATCATCATAAAAGTAAAGCTATACAAAATATATATATATATATATATATATATATATATATATATATATATATATATATATATATATATATATACACACACATACATATATATATATATATAAATATATATATATATATATATATACTAAATATGTTCAATAATACAATTAATATAAAAATATATATGTGTGTACATATATACATATATATATATATATTGTCAGAGCAAATGTCCCTTTCTGAAAGAGGAGCGACCATTCAGCTGGTGCCGGTGCCGAGTCAAGGACAGGACTCGTAGTAACTTTTTCAAAGCAATTGAAATAATCACCGCACTCTTCTGACGTGAGCAAGAACAGTACTCTGTTTGAAACGCGTAGGTGAGGAAGTTTTTTCCAAGATGGATTAAATAAGCTTAACCAAATCCGAGAAGAGTGCGGTGATTATTTCAATTGCTTTGAAAAATATATACATATATATATATATATATATATATATATATATATATATATATATATATATATATATATATATATATATATATATATATATATATAGCGCCTTGAGACCCACTGGGTAAGTAGTGCGCTATATAAATGCGATGATTGATTGATTGATTGATATATATGTTTTTTTTTCAAAGTTTAATCCCTGTACACTTCCTTGCAAAAAAGGTACACAGATCCCTGGATTTGTGCTATGCTTAGATTTCTTTTATTTTAAACATGACGAGATGAAGCATTTTGAGCACCATACTGGGCTTCTTCACATGCACAAAATATCATAAAATCTCTTTAATAATCATTCTATTATAGATTAAGACATTAAACTTTTTAAAAATCATCAAACTTAAATTTCCCACTCCTGTCAGTGTAACAGTAGGAAAAGTGTTGGATAGTGGAGGAGTAAAAATTACTACTCCCACTCCATTGAGTGTAACAGTAGGGAAAGTGTTGGATAGCAGAGGGGTAAAACTGGCAATTCCCACTCCAGTGAGTGCAACAGTAGGGAAAGTGTTGGAAAGCGAAGGGGTAAAAATGGATATTCTCACACCAGTCAGTGCAACAGTAGGGAAAGTGTTGGATAGGGGAGGGGTAAAAATGACTATTCCCAATCCAGTGAGTGCAACAATAGGGAAAGTTTTGGATTGTGGAGGGGTGACAATTAATATTCTCTCTCCAGTCACTTCAAAATGAAAAACAAACAAAATAGTAACAACTAAAATATTTAAAAAATAAAATAAATGTAAACATATATAATTATGTTAAAAATTAAAATACACGTACATTTAATATGTAAAAAACATAATATAATGTTAAATACATTTGACAAATACTTTTAAATAGTATACCAAATAAAATTAAAAAATAACTTTAAAAAAATAAATATTTTTAATTAGAAATGATTTAGAAAAAAATGTTTATTATAACAGAAATTTACTTTGATTTCCTACCCTATACCACCACACAATTCACAACCCACATCTAAAAAAAAATGAAATACACTTCATTAATTAATATAATTATTACAAATTAAATGAAGATTATAAATTTAAAAACAAATTAAAACTCATAAAAATAAATTAACTATCCTCACTTTACCACTATAACCCCCACAACCCACAGCTAAAATTAAACTGTAAAAAAATAATTACACAATTAAAACTTATTTTCAATTAAAAATCTTATTGTATTTAACAACAAATCATACATTAATTTACTCCACACAAAGTACCCCTATAAAAGTACAATTCACCCACAAACAAAATAAACAAATACCATAACTAAATATTAATTATTTAATTAATATTAATGATCAACTAATTATTATTTAAACATAAATTACTTCCACCCATTACCCCCTAAATACTACAACCCACTCCTAAACTTAATTACACAATTTCCATAGTTTAATTTTCAATTAATTAATGATCAACTAATTATTAATTAATACCCACAATCAGCACGCAATATTAACTACACAACTTCCATAATTCATTTTCAATCAATTAATTAATATAAAATAACAAATAATAATTCATCAAAAATTACATCCCACCCTTCACCACTATAAACCCCACAACTGCACCTAAAAAAACTATGCAATTATCATCATTAATGACCAAATAATTAATATTCATTAACAACAAATTTATAATAAATTACAAATAAATTAATGCCCACAATTGACACTATAAAAACTAAATTAAATAATTATGAATAGATGAAAAGTAGTCATTAATGTATTAAATTAAAATACTTTCCTCCCTATTCCCCTATAAACCCACAACCTGCTATGGAACTAAAAAATGAAAAATTTACTTAAAATTGATAACTACTAAAAATAAAACACATATATAAAAAACATAAGCAATACTTATACAAAAAAGCAGACATCACATACATTTAAATATAAACTAAAATACATAACACTAAATACAAAATAGATATTTTAAACAACTATATTTTTGCAAACAATATTAAAGACTTCTATATTTTTTTTAATTATATTTCTTCCCTTAATATTTTTGACCACAATATTCTTCCTGTCAATATTTCTGTGTGACTGTATTTCCAACTCAATATTTTTGTGAGTCAACATTTCCAATCAATATTCTGTCTGAATACCACTCCTCCCAACTGGTGCTAGAGAATTTGATGTTAATAGCATTAAATGGGTGCAGTTTAATTTGAATGCGTGAGAAGGGGCTAGCTATGCCAGCTCATGAGCATTCACACATTCAAAATTGTGTAAACAGCGCAAGTAAGGCAACTTATGTTTTGTTCACCCCCTCAAGGTGTCACCACAAGAAAGGGATGCTTTGGAAATGTCATGGAGCTTCCAACAACTGGGGCTAAATGCGCAACTGCAAGTCAAGACAAGCTAGCATATTGTGGTAGGTTCTTTTCATTTCATGCAGGCTATCATATTGTGGTAGGTACCATTTTATTCCTAAAGAGCATGAAGCAAAAAACTCACACAATTATACTGTGGTGGGTACAGGGACAAGGGGGGGAGAGAAGGGGAGCGTTAGGGCATAACAAGTATCCCTCATATTGTTCTCATCATCATCATTGGTGTTGTGCTGGTATGGTCCAGTAGTGTTACAGGTAACATGCAATACATTGACACAGGGTATCATACATTTCCTTTTATTGTGTGGCTAGATCCCCTACATGATGGGCACTGGTGGCGGGGTGCTCAAACTGGGTGGAGGCTGTATGGTGGGTGCGTGTCTGTGCAGTTTCCAATCTGGTTGTCCAGTCTGGGAAGATGTCATGTGTCATGAAGGCACTCTATACGAATATTCCCCCAGAGAGAAACATTGAGGGTTCTGAAAGACCTTGCTGTATAGTGTTTTAGACCCTAGTGTAATGTTCCTGATTCATGCCCTTACATAGGTATAATTCACATTACCCTTATATAGGCATAGAAATCATAACCATATTTAGACATAACCCATCCAGTCCAAATACGACATGGCTACTTCCACTAGTTCTAAAAAGCACAACGATTTCTTGGAAAACTCAGCTTCAGCAGACAGGGACATCCCCTTTCTTGAATATTGATTTATCCTAGAAATCATGGCATTTTCAAGGAACTACGATTCCCTTGGGGTTCTTTGGTGACGTTATTATGTCCGACTTTACATCAAATTAGGCACCTTCAAGGTATAACTATGCCTACACTTGCCCTAGCAAACACACAGTGGTTTAGAGCAGTTCGACTATCTACTTGCCCGACGCAGCTCGCTACAGCAAGTGCCGAAGGAAGCCGACACTCCAGTTGATGCACTGACAGAGAGGCTGCCCTTGCGGGGTATTGGGAAATCGAGTCCCGAGACAGAGATACCAGACCTCCTTCATTCTAAACCAAGGTACAGAGCTAGTTAGACACTAAGAGAAATCTTGGATAGTATTCTTGGCAAAGAAACTAAACACATACTTACTTCTTCCCTCGTACTAGACTTAGGTTAGGTACATCAGGGTAAGCGTATTTTAGAAGCACCAGTTGAGTACTTTTAGTCCTTGTTATTTATGTATGTATTTTATGGCTTAGAAACCATACCATGCTTTTACAGTATTATTTTATAATAATCTTATTGCTGTAAGCATTATACTTTACAGCCGGTATTACGATTGTAGCAGTTCATTTCTTTTGCATGAGAAAGAAGACTGTTCAATAAATACTTTTATTGAAAACGCCAGTCTCTCTATTTCTCTGCACCTCTGGTGAAACGAAGCATGCACGATTGACTGATTGAAATATCTATCTATTGTTTCGACAACTCTGAAGATCAGTTTTATCTTGGGGAAATAAAGTTGTCATGTTTATGCGGTTGTCAGAAACGAATCCCTTCTTGTTTATTCGAGAAAGTTTCTAGTTCCCTCTGAGCTAGCTGGCACTCACAATTAAGTCTAATATAATTGATAGAGACCTAGTCGACCTAAGTCCTACGTCAAATCTATAGGATATATTATTCCAATCCGCAGAGCCTATTGGGAATATAGGAACTACACTACAACCTCTTATATGCAGAGGAACAGCTATATAAAATCCCACGGGCATTCATCTTAAACCTGATGGAAACTGCTTTCACTAAGAATTTCTTGGAATTTTAGGGTACTGTATATCTACAAACCCATGGTACTTTTATGGGGATTGCCTTCACACCAAGTTTGGCAGGCCTTTACGTCGGAACATTTGAAAAGGAACACATTTACAGCAAGGAAAAACGGTGGTTCCAACACATCAGACTATGGGTAAATTTATTGATGACGTCCTAGTGATATTGAGGTGTGATGAGTCAACAGTGCGTGAATTTCTCGAATGGTTGAATGGCCGCAGTGCATTTCACATCAACCATCACTAAAACAGAGTTGTCGTTCCTTGACTTGGTCATTGAACCTAGAGGAGGTGGACTTTCTACCATAAACCTACAGAAAAAAACTTCCTGCTCTCTTGTGGGAGCTTCGATCCTTAATCTCTAAGAGAGAATTTACCTGTGGGACAATTTGTCCATCTCCGGTGGAATTGCAGGGATAGGACAGCTTTCATTGATGAAACAGCTCTTCAAACCAAGAAACTCCAAAGTAGAGGATACCCAGAGAGGGTGCTAAAATGAGCCAGAAAGAGAACCGTGAATGCTAACAGGAAAAACCTGTCGGAGAAGGTTAAAAAAGCAACGGTTTCCAATACAGTATGTGTTACAACCTTCAACACAGCTAAACTCCACATTAAACAACTGATACTATAAAATTGACGAATATTGAACTCCAATGGCCTCAATTTGGAAAAACGTTATTCTCCTACAAAAAAGTGGCAACTTGAAAAATCTACTGGTTCACACCAGACCCCGCATTACTAGACCAAAAAGACCTAGAGGTCGATTAGATTTAACTCCAGCTACAGGACAAACAAGATGTGCTTCATGCGATGTCTGCCATCTGACAGAGGATTCTAAAAGTGTTGATGTGGGCCTCCCCTATCCATGGGAGCAGAGGGTCCACACTAATTGTAACTCAGAAAATGTAATCTATCTAAAAGTGTGCTCTTGCAAGAAAAAATACATAGGCATGACGACAAGGAAGGTCAAAGTACGCATCATAGAACATAGGAGCATCTTAGTTGCTATAAATCTAACACTAAGTTCACAGCACACTATTTAGAGAAACATCAAACAGTGAATAACCTATCCTGGTTGGTGCTGGATGAACCTAAAATCGATTACGATACAGAAGATACAAAAAGGTTACTCCTACTGAGGGAAGAGAAGTGGGTTTACAGATTACGAAGCCATGTGGTGGGACTTAATGATGACATCCCATGGAATTCCCTGACTAGATTACCAGGTTGATAATGGAATTGTTTCTACCTAATAAAAGATGGATTATTAAGCCGATTTCTGATTTACGCACCGATCACAGGTCTCTTAAACTCTAAGAATCTTAGCCCCAGTGGGAGCAAAACATAACAAAAATGTGTGAATAGCTAACCAGGTTTTTTGGCTTTGCCTGCAAATAGGTCATAGCCAGCACTTAAGATTAAGAGCTAATGGAGTTGATAGCTTCCATCATTTCACTCTTCAGAGAGGCTGGGCAGCATTTATATATGTTGTCCACCAGAGAGAGCTGTACACATGTACACACACGACCAGTGTATCACACCGAATGGGGAATCCTCGTAGGAACACTTCTCATGCTCCGGGTCATCTCGATCAATGGACTTTATCTTAACTTTGACTTATAAATAACCACAACAACCTGTGGCAACCAGTCAATAGTAACAGGTTTGTGTCCCACAGAGCGCTGTATTCATGTGTGTGCATTCAACAGCCTCGGATTGGTAATGCGGGCATTCGGGCAATGCCCGAGGGGCTGGTGTCTGAGTTCCTACTGTGGGCTGCTTTTTTTGAGCAGTCTGGGGCCGATTTGGGCGGTGTCTCTATTTTTGGAATACAGCTAGCGGCCCGGTGGGTGGCTGAGTGGCCTTTCTACAGGCATGAGGGCGCGCATTACCTCCCTCTACCACCCCCCCACCCCCCCCAACAGCCGGTCCCCCACCCCCGGTTTAGCAACAGGCAGATGTATCACTCCCTTTGTCTCGCTGGCCGGCCATTAACGTATGCACATACTGAGCGGGGCAGGGGGCCTCAGTTGAAGTGGCCTCACTTGTTTTCAGGTATGTTTCACTAATGTAAACTAATGCATGCATTTTTTTAAGTCCCCCCCCTTCTTTTTAATACAATTACACTGAAGCAGTGATTTGAGGAAAGCCATTATGCAAATGGGGCTGATTTTTTTTGAGTGCCCGGGCCGATTTTCAATCCCAATCCGACCCTGGCATTCAATGTGTAATAATAATTCAAATCCACCTTGCCAACGTTTTTTAGGCCCTATGTCATCAAAATATGAGGCATGATCTCAACAAAATTATACATTTTTAATTGATTTATAACGCAATCATAACGATCAGTGTCAAAAGTCAGTCAAAGTTAACTTTATTTGGCTGATTATAGCTATAAAACTAAAACAGGAAAAAAAAATGGTTCGATCTACAAACATATAGTATATGGATTTAAAGTCCATAGACAGTTAAGGTCCCCTATTTTGTCAGCTGTAGAACACACATAAAAAAGTAGATAAATGAAAACCATGTAACAATTAAAAATCTTCATAAGGTCCTACTCAACGCAAAATTCCTTACCTGCCCCCCCCCCCTTAGGGAACGACAAATAAAATGCACACCATCATTTGATGTGACAATTCGTACAAAATAAACACACCTCATAAAACCACGACAGGGAAAAAGAACACATAGATGAGAAAGCAGCCCACCATCACACAATTAGACCTGGGAGTGAATAAGTAAATAAGATACAAATTTGCCCAACGTACACTTGCTCATATTTACAATTAAAAACAAGAAAATTCATGTTAAATAACACTAAAACATGCCAAAGAATTTTACATGCCATGATTCGAAACCGTGTCCAACGGACAACTCATTGGTAACCTATTCCTGAATCTGATTGCTCTTGTTAGGAAACTTGCTACCCCAAAGCAAACCATAGGTGACACTAGCATTTGTATATAAGCCAGCACAGGTCTAACTTGTACAAAATTGCAACCTCTAAGCAAGGGGAGGATGAATTTTCAGCGCAAAAGATTGTAATGTGCACAGAAAAACATTATATGGAGAGTACTTTGATCCGAGAAGTTGTCACCGGGCAGGGACTTAATCTTCCTTCTTTAAAATACCCTTTAGGGAAGGCAAGAAGCCAGGGAACCATATTCAACCTAAATCGTGTCAGAATGAAAAGATGATGAGGTTTGTTTATGTAGAGATGGTATGGTTGCATCTGTTGGCCAAAGGTCAATGTGACAAAACTTCTCACCATAGGTTTTTTCAATTCATTTTCCTCCCTTAATCCTATTTGTCTATCTAAAAACAGCTCCTTGAGGTCTCTAATGGCTAGTTTACCCAATGCTATAGGGCTCAGGAATAAGTTGGGGCAGCCAAGAATTTCCATCTGATCCTTAATATATTTCATCCAAGGAATATCTAACACCTTTTCTAAGGTGAGACAGTCTAGGATGAACAATTGATTTAAGTTTGGGGTCGGTTGTGCCCAAATTCTCAACCAATGTAATAGAGGCGCAAACTGAATCTGATCAGAAATAAAACCTGCTCCTAGCTCCTCATGTATATTAAAAATTAGAGTGGATGCAGGGACTGAGAGCAGCTTACGCATGAAGATGTTCTCGGCCCCTTGGATGTCTTTGACATCTGAGTAATCCCAGATGTCACTCCCGTAGGTCGCCATGAGAACACCCTTAGCATTATAAATCTTCATAAGTGCAGGTTGTGGTTTTCATCCTATTATTTTTGCAAAGTCTAGAGTAGCCCCCGATGCTCTAGCTAATACATTCTTTTTATGTGCACGCTGAGTGCACCATGAGTGGTGGTTATCAAAAAGAACCCCTAAATAGGGAAAAGGGGGGACTTTTACTAACTCAACTCCCTTACGATAGAATTTAACCTTCGCTGCCCTCCTTGAACCTATTGTCATGGCATGCAACTTTTTAAAATTGGTAATTAAATCCAACGACTCCATAAAATATATAAAACAATTTAAAAGCAGTTGCAGCCCCCTTGCAGTTCGGGCCACCAAAACCGCGTGTTCAGCGTACAAAAATGCAGGAATCATTTTGGAGCCAGCTCTGGGTATGTCTTTACAAGAAGAAATCAGAGAGTCCCCAAACTTATTAATATAGAGGGTGAACAGCAGGGGGGCCACTATGCACCCCTGCTGGACCCCTCTTTTTACTGCCCAAGAAGCAGTCAGGCTGCTATCTTCGTTAAAGCGCAATGCTGCTGTTGTGTTTTCATGGATGACTGCCAAAAATGAAATCAAGTCAGTATCTAGCCCTATACCTTGGATGATCAACCAACGTATTGTCCTAGTAACAAGGTCAAAAGCTGAGTTTAAATCCATAAAGGCCAGATGGAGATCCCCACGTTTTGCAACTGTATACTTCCCTATCACCAAATGGAGATTAAGGCATTGGTCCAGAGTATCTTTCCCCTGCCTAAAACCATATTGGAGATCGGAAACTATACTTGCTTGATCAAGCCATTGTGTTAAACGTGCCAAAACAACTTTCCTCATAATTTTGGCTGCTGAGTCAAGGAGCAAAATGGGCCTGTAACAAGCCGGGTCATCCCTTGCTCCCTTTTTAAAAATTGGTATAATGACCGCCTTAGTCCATGACGGGGGAAAATCAGACACACAGGCTGCATTAAAAACATGAGTTAAGATCTTAGCCCATGGCTTGGGATCTGCCTTATAAAGATCAGCCGGTACTCCATCAGGACCTGGAGCTTTCCCCCCAAGCGTTGATGTAATCGCTTTATTACCTTCATCCATTGTAAAAACAAGAGGAGGGCATACCAGACTAGAAACTGGTTTCCCTATTGGGGTCCCTAGAGTTGTATCACTATATACTTTGCCTAAAATGTTGCACCCACATCTCAGCTGGACATAAGAGTCTTTACTGGAGTTTGGTGTATCGTCAAACAAAGGGCTATTTACAACAGAGCAGAATCTAGAACTGTTAGCAAGGCCACTGGCTTGGCTAAGCTCCTCCCAAGCCATCTCCCTCAATTGCCTTTTCCGACTTTGTTCTGCAAGTTTATAAGCCCTCCTTACATTATTGACCCGTTATGCCACGTTTCTGAGCTATCTCCATAATTTCCCAAAAAGGTCATGAGAGCCCTAAGATGCTCTATCTCAGCATTTCTACTAAAAGAATTATAAAAATTAACCACTAAAAGGGTTGGTAAATTCTTCCCTGCCAATTCTACTACTAGCATGTGGGGGGAACAGGAATCAATTAGTTATAGGACAGCTTAAGATTGATCATAAATAATAGACCTCCCTTTGCTCTGCCTATAATGGAAGGTGTGGCGAATTTACAAAAGGATATAAACCCATCCAGGTAGAAATGTTCATTAGTCTCCCATGTTTCCTGTAGGGCTATGATGTGGTGTGCAGCAAGAAAAAGTTCCCAAGAAACATCTCTCTTTTTTGCCCTTAGACTGGAAATAGTCCCTGTTAAGACTTCATTGTAACACCATCAGTTTTAATTGGGGTAGGAATGGTTTTTACTATATCAAGCGGAAGAAACCACTTGATTAAAAAAAAACAAGGAGGAGTAAGATTTTGGAGACTAGCCATGGAGCCACGAATTTCTTCGTCCGGTGTTTCCATAAATTTATATTGAATAACAGGTACTACATCACAAAAAGGTAGTCAATCGTGGGCGTTCAGACCTTAGAATGCCTGAAACTTGTTAGACAAAGAAATAGAGGGAACAACCGACAACGGAAATCTTAAAGAAGGCTTATAAAATGATCCCAATGGCAGGGCCAAAATGGAGGTAGAGATCTTCGGGCAAGGATCTTGGGCCCTAAATTTTGACCTAACAACCGAGGTGTCACGAAATTTTATGATCACACAATCCCCATCAAAACTCTTTGGTGATTGTCCCACCCACCCAATGATGCGTACCATAATGATATTATTTCTCATAAGTACCCTAAACCCTTTATGTTTGAATAACCAATCTACAGTTTTGTTACGCAATTGGGTCCACGATTCAGTTTGATCTGACCTAAGCGGCGGGACACCAACCAGAACCAGAACATAAGGACATGCAGCTGGAGGTAAGTCTAATACATCTCCAGAACAACTAACATTCAGAGGATTCAACACAATGGGACCACCTCTACAGTTATTACTGCCTCCAGTAATAGAATTGGCTTGGACAATAGGTAATGGTCTCAGAGGTCCCACAAACTGGGACTGTATCTTATCAGATGGGCAAAATGAGTTAACCATCCCACCTGTTCCCAGACCTCCCGGGCCCAGATGTGTAATTTTCCCCCTGTCCAGATGCAGTGAATGATGTTTGAGATGTGGCAGAAATCACGTTACCAATGTTCACATTGACTGCTACGTGGGCCACTTCCCTTTTGTTTCCCCCCACAGGGCCATTCTCTTCAGTTTTTACCAGGGCCACAGATGCTTCAACTGCCCCTCGTGCTGCTCATTGACACCCACGTGCCTCCTGATTAACTGGCACATTGCTAGATTTTTGAAAGTGCGCACAATTTTTCCTCAATTGCCTCTAGTTTGCATAAGAGGGGCGCTGAGAGAACGGTTATTAAAGTCTCCAAGCGTTTCCAGTGATCAGGATCACTACCAATGTCCACCATGATAAAGGGGTCGATATTTGGAAAGTGAACCATACCACCGTCAGGATAAAGGATCTGATTCTCATGTATCCTTGGGGCTTGATGGGTAGTTTTCACTTTGTTCTTATTCCTCTGTGCCACACTTCCCCTTGTACATTTTGCAGGTGGCTCACCATTCCCTCCTGCCAAAGATTTAAAAGAGCATGCTGTATACTCTCCCTTGCAGCTATTTTGGATCCAGCTGCAGGATCACCTTGAGGTACACAAGTCGTTGCTAAGGTATGGGCTAGAGATGAAGCAGAGGGTGCAGGGGGATCTACTTTCTCCGCGGGTGAATTAATTATTGACTCCTGAACTAGACTATTTGTTGGATTTTGGGCAAGATTCAGATTGCTTAAATAAGCCTCCTCCGGTGCCCCCAATTCAGGAGCTGAACAATCAACTAACTCCCTGTTTCTGGCCTCCACTTGGAAATACTAGGTCCTCTCAGCGCTGGGATGCCCAAGGGTAGCTATGCGCTCTATAAATCCACTTCCAAATTCCAAATTCCAAAAAATTGGAACTTACGACTGGTGCATCCATGCTTAAGCGGTCCAAAATTTGCAGAACACCCAGTGGAGATAAAGCCAAAGTTATACCCCCCAGGGATGACCTTTTTTGTCCTCCATATATGTCCAGGAAGAGTCGTTTTTCAGTAAGCTGGATTTCATGTGTTAAAACTGACTCTGCCCTTGTTAGAAATGCATCCAATGTTCCCACAACCCCCCCTCTTGCCCACACTCCTGTAGCCTTACGTATGGTCATCATACCCTATGCCTGAATGTATGGCACG
Source organism: Lissotriton vulgaris (assembly GCF_964263255.1). Classification (NCBI taxonomy): domain Eukaryota; kingdom Metazoa; phylum Chordata; class Amphibia; order Caudata; family Salamandridae; genus Lissotriton; species Lissotriton vulgaris. The sequence goes on along the minus strand of NC_141696.1, from coordinate 451,846,495 downwards.
CCCTTCTGGACAGTCAGACGTATCCACAAAAGTGTAACAATAAAATAACCTTATATTACAACCGGCTTCCGGCATTCAATTGTCTCATACAACTAAGAGAGGTGGCCCAACCCTGCCTCCTCCTGGCTCGGACGGGTGCAGACTGGCCCGCCCATGGCCTGGGCTTTGCCCGGGCACTTCCTGGGCACGCCCGCACCTGTCCTGCACTGCGGGAGTCTTGTGCCGCTTATGAGCACCTCCGGGTGCAGGACGATGACATTGCGGCGTGCGCCGCTTGTAGCGCTGGGAGCGGTAGTCCCTAGACTCCTACGGTCTTCAGCAACACAGCCCCATTGACTCCAGTGGTGGTGGTGGCAAAATGGCAGACAGGTAAGTTTTTGTTAGGGAACCCGCGCTGGGGGAGTCCTGTGCCTCTTATGAGTACGCAGGGGCGCAGGATGATGATGTTGCGGCGTGTGCCTCTTGTGGAGCTGGGAGCGGTAGTCCCTAGACTCCTCCAGTCTGCAGCAACACAGCCCAAATGTGGCAGTGGCGGCAAAATGGCAGACAAGTACGTTTTCGTTAGGGATCAGTGGGAACCAAATGAAAACATTACAGAACCGGGCTTAGTGACGTCAATAAGTCATGGTCACGTGGGATCACGTCGCCCCGCGTGACCGGAACTAAATCCTGATGTAGGGAATGATGGGAAACACCATGCAGGGGCATTTAAATAAAATAATGTTAGGATCAGAATGTACTTGCCACAGATGGGGCCATCATACTTTTTCGGTGGTCACTACACGAGTGAATGAGGAAACATTTTGTCTCCTTTCAGAGTTTGACGATAGGGGGCCGCTTTCTACACCTCGCTAATTATAGCGATTCGCATAGTAGAACTCAGTGAGTTAGATTTTTTGTGTGCTGCATAAGTGGACGTCTTTTGATGATATGGATTTGACTGTGGTTGGAACAGACTCCTGCGTGATACAGAGAGAGGACATCGTCCCACAAGGAATGGTCTGAGAAGGAGCATACAATTTACCCTAATGGGTGCATGAGGCAAAATTGTGGTGTATGGATGCTGAGTGTTGAGGGAAGCGGAAACAAAAGCGGGTGGTGAAGGACGGAGCATCTGAACTAATCAAACACTCACACCCAGTCAACAGATCTGGGTTTAATCCATCGCCGTTCTTTAGCCCAATCTGCCACCCCAGTTTAGACATGGCCATATGCAAATCAGTCTGACCCTGTGCCTCATGTGAACAGTCCAGCCCGAACTGCCAAGCCATGCCTTCCCTGGACCGGAAACAAGCTTCCTAGGACCGGTTTCTGGCATTCCAGCTGTCTTAAGCCAGGCTTGCTTGAATCCAGTGGCAAAGTGAGCAAGGGACTCACGTCTGAGCATACCCTGCCAACTTATGGCGAACAAAGCGTTACAAAAGGGGGTGGTGATGGACAGCATCTGAACCAATCAAACACTCACATCCCATCAACAGATCTGGGTTTAATCCATCACTGTTCTTTAGCCCACTCTGCCACCCTAGTTCAGACATGGCCATATGCAAATCAGTCTGACCCTGTGCCTCATGGGAACAGTCCAGCCCGAACTGCCAAGCCATGCCTTCTCTGGACTGGAAACAAGCTTCCTAGGACCGGTTTCTGCCATTTCAGCAGTCTTCAGCCATGCTTGCTTGAATCCAGTGGCAAAGTGAGCAAGGAACTTACGTCTGAGCATACCCTGCAAACTTATGGCGAACAAAGCGGTACAAAAGGGGGTGGTGATGGACTGAGCATCTGAACCAATCAAACACTCACACCCAGTCGACAGATCTGGGTTTAATCCATCACCGTTCTTTATCCCACTCTGCCACCCCAGTTCAGACATGGCCATATGTAAATCAGGCTGACCCTGTGCCTCATGGGAACAGTCCAGCCCGAACTGCCAAGCCATGCCTTCCCTGGACCAGAAACAAGCTTCCTAGGACCGGTTTTTGGCATTACAGCCGTCTTCAGCATGTCTTGCTTGAATCCAGTGGCAAAGTGAGCAAGGGACTCACGTCTGAGCATACCTTGCCAACTTATGGCGAACAAAACGGTACAAAAGGGGGTGGTGATGGACGGTCCCCATGAGGCACAGGGTCAGACTGATTTACATATGGCCATGTCTGAACTGGAGTGGGAGAGTGGGCTAAAGAACGGTGATGGATTAAACCCGGACCTGTTGACTAGGTGTGAGTGTTTGATAGGTTCAGATGCTCCGTCCATCACCACCCATTTTTGTACTGCTTTGTTCGCCATAAGTTGGTGGAGAACCGTAGCCGTAAGGCCCGGCGGTGCAGGGTACGCCTGAAATCCCCGGGATTCACCTGCCTTGTCAAATACAGAAACACGGACTCTTCGTCTGGCGTAGAAGATTGTATTTTTTTTTGCTGCAGCTAGTACAGTGGTCTTAGAAGTCGTTGGTATAACGAGGTTCAAAAGAGACTGCCACTTAACTCCGTGGCGCACAGGTTTATATACGTTATAATACAATGTAAAATGCAATCACACAAGAACATGAGACATAGGCAAACGCTACAAACAATGCTTTGAGTCCTAAGAAACTCAAGTTCCTGGTTCATGTTTATCATTAGACCTCTTAAGCAAATTACAAACAGATCCACACAATTCAGTTTACGAGTAGAGCAAACACAGCTGTAGATTTTAGAAGAACAGTCGTGAAACAGGAGAATGCACGAGACGTGTAGCGAAGGACAACAGATAAGATAACTTAAAGGAAAGAATGGTGTGAACCAACAAACAGTCCGGACGGGGATTAATCAGCTCAGACAGGAATTAGTGTACTTGGCCAGACCCTGACACTCGTTAGTAAACATAGGCAAGGAAGCCACCTGACACGTAAATGCAGAAACGACAGAAACATCGCGCTCGCCTTGCTGCCTGAGTGAGGGCAACACAAAATGGCGGTGTCTACAAAATGGAGGCTAACACGAACGAATTCGTAATTTACAGAACCTCAGATCCTCCTTTTGCCATTACTCAGGCAAAAACAAACCAACTCATGTTAGTCTGAATCAGAATCAGCATTGATGTTCATAAAGTCCTCAAGCTGTTGCTGCACCATCATCCTAATATTCTCTGTCTTCTAGTTTACAGGTTGGGGAACACATAAAGAAGCCAATAAACCACAAATTGCAGGACCACATTGGACACAGAGACAACAAGAGAATATGATGGCCAAAATTGCTCCAAGGAATGTTAGGATCTTCCATCCCCAGGTTGCCAATATTCCCCAAAACCATCCCATAAAAGACCAATCCCCTTCGTCCTGATAAATCGACTCGGAGACGGTATATAATTTGGAAATGGCCTGGTATATTGTCGGAGCGTCGTCTGGAATATAAATACCGCAACTAGATCCGATCAATTTACAGACACCTCCTCGGTCCGCTAGGATCACATCTAACGCAATTCTATTTTGCAAGGTCATAAGACGGTCAGCCTGAAGCTCTGCTGTAATGTTACCTATCGCACCCGCAGTAACATTAATAGTGGTCTCAACCACATGAACCAAATGCCTGATGTTTCTGCTGTGCCATAAGACCCCAAAAGGGAAGGAATCCTTTAAGGAAATCTCCTCCTTCTTGTTCTGCCGTGTCTTTGGCATCGAATATATCTCGGCTATATCTAACTCTGTGATGGTCTGACGGAGCCGCATATGTAGGAGGAAGAAGAAAAGCAATATAACAAATTCCAGAAAAGTTAGTGGGGAGCCATGTATAAGCTCTGTCGTTACAGACAAAATATGTTCCTTGAGACGGAACTAAAGGATGAAAATCAGGAGACGAGAAAATATAGGTGGACAAACAACTCTGCTTGTTGTCATTTTTCTTGCAGTTGACTTGGAGACAAAAATTACCTTGATGGGGTAAAGTCCAAACTGGAAAAGACTCACCCTTTCCAGTTTTGTCACCAAGGCTAGAAACATAATGGGTAACATTCCATCCTTCATAAGCTTTCTTCTCATCTAATGGAATTTTGTTCTTTTCTACGATCTTAGCCATTGCCACTTTACCCTTAATCAGAGAGCTTTGGCTAAAATCCAATCCATTCCCAAAGGTTTTAACGGAACTTCTAAGTCTGTTGTGGTATGGGGCCGAAAACATAGTCAGGTAAGCCCAAGCTGACCCTTCATATGAGAAAGGAAGAACCAAATATGGCATTCCCTTTCGTGTATTGTGTGGCATAAGTCCGCACACCCAACAGTTAGTCAGATTAATGGCCAACTGATGTTGTTGGAACAACTGAACAAACGTATTATTCATATATTCGGCCCTCCTTATCTGCTCATGCGGAGGTAAAGTATGCATGTTATTTGAAAGAACAGAAAGACGAGGAGAAGAAGGATTCGTAGAATTAACAACATTTCTCTGCGGCAAAACATACACGACCCAAACTGTGCAAGCTAATAAAATACACAAAAACATAAAAACACACAAAGTTACGCCAAAACGACTACGCAATATTTTACAATACTTCGATCTCATTTCCTGCTTCCTATTTTCCCTACCTATGGTTATTGTACCATCCATCTTTATCTAAAAAAAATGTCGCTCACAGCAATCTTCCTTAATCACTCAGCTACTTGTTTCTGTATATCCTGAGGCACTAGCCACTTGCTAAAAGGACAAAACCAGGTTACAGTCTGAGTCTCCTACTGTGACCCTGCGACCGAGATGCATGGCACATCGAATCCTAAGTATCACCCAAAAATCAAAGAGGCAAAAAGATCAATAAAAAATGTCTCTAGGTGATAAAGGAAAAAGTGTTCAAAAGTGTTCAGTTCTCTTGACCTCAGATTGTAGCGTGTTTTGCTCGGCACAGTCTGGTCCTGGAATAGAGTTTCTGGATTAGTAGTGTCTATTCGAAGATGCTCAGGCACAGCAGCTTGAAGAATGTCGTCATCCGTTTTCTCAGACTGGGCTCCATGAATCTGAGCGTCACTGAAGGGCACAAAACAAGGAATCGCTGCAGATTCGGATTCTCTTATACCACTGCGGATCCACTGATCAAAGGGTAATGGCAGAAGCACTTTCTTACAGTGCATGCATGAACCCAATTCTTTTTGCCGACCACCTTTACAGCTGTGCGGGTGACGAGCAGAACTTGTCTAGGCACCAACCAACGAGGCTCCAAGTTCTGAGTCCGCTGAAAGTTCTTGATGCAGACCCAGTCACTGGGCAAAATGGTGTGACCTGGGTCTGTGGAGACCTCTGTCAAAGCACTTTGTACCTGTTGACGAATAACACTCAATTTAGCAGTCAAGTCATGCAAGTAATCAATCAACAAAGGGTATGGTATATCCGAGTATTTTCTGGGACGAGGGACACCCCAGACATTAGCAGGGCGTCCGAAGACCACTTCATAGGGGCTAAGTCCCATACGAGAGTGCACAGTAGTTCTGGTTGACAAAAGAGCTAGGGGCAAGGCATCAGGCCAGGCCAGACCTGTGCTAGCTTGAGTTTTTAGCTAATTTGAGCTTGAGTGTGCCATTATAGCACTCAACCAAACCCGCTGACTGTGGATGGTTTGCCGCATGGAACTTTTGTCTAATGCCAAGACCAGAACAGACTTTCTGCATAATCTGACCCACAAATTCACTCCCATTGTCACACCAGACAACTCGCGGCAAACCGAATCTGGGAAAGAATCCTTGAGCAACACTTTTGCAGTTGACAAGGCAGTGTTATCTTTCAAGGGGTAGGCCTCTATCCAACGGGAAAAGGCCCATACCACCACTAGATTATACTTAAGGTTGTTGCATCGATCCATGTGGATGTAATCAATCTGCAACACCTCAAAGGGATATGTCGGGGGAGGAAAATGACCTGCCGGAGTTGGGGTACCCTTTCCTGGGTTATGCATTAAACAATACAATGCTTAACCACATTCTCAGCACATTTCAGGATTCCTGCATTCTGCCATACAGGAGCCAAAAGCTTACATATGCCCTTTGCACTCATGTGAGCAGGACCATGAGCCATAGTCACAACCCGCAACGCATAAGCGTCCGGTAACAACCATCACTGATGTTCCGACAACTCTGTCTAACAACCCATCGAATCTAACATTTACGTACTTTCTTTCCACGTACTCAATTCCTTCTCAGGAGCCTCTCCCTGAATCGTTTTCACACTTTCAATCGTGTCTTCACACATTCCAATCTCTATAATCCAGTTCGCAGGACCTACCACACACATTCGGCTAGTGGTGTCTCTAGCTGTAACTTTTGCTACTTCATCTGCAAACGCATTCCCACAACCAACATCATCTATGACTTTCTTATGCGCGCTACACTTGATAATCTCTATCTGTGCAGGTAAAGTAAGTGACTCAAGAAGGTCAGTCACCAACTGACCATGCTGGATCTTTGTCCCATGAGAGGTAAAGAATCCTCTCTCCCTCCATAACTTGCCGAAGCTATGTGCAACACCAAAAGCGTACTGACTATCAATATACACATTCACTCTCTTTCCCTTCGACAACACACACGCTCTAGTCAAAGCTAATAATTTGGCTGCTTGGGCTGAATTTTGTCCAATACATGCCATTTCAACAATAGTGCATAAGGTGGTGACAGCATAGGCAGAAGTAGGTTCCCCATTCGGAAGCTTAAAACAGGAACCATCCACCTATAGGATCCCATCCGGGTCCTTGAGCGGAGTGTCCTTCAAATCGACCCTACCCTTTGTTTCTTCCTCCGTTCGAAGAAAACAATCATGTTTTTCCTGAACATCTTTCTCATCTGGGAATGGCAACAGTGTAGCTGGATTTAATGTATTGCATCTTTTGATATGCACATGACTCGCTAAAAGTGTCAGCTCGTATCCAGATAACCGAGCACTCGTGAGGTGCTGTGTCCTTGTTCTATTCAACAAAGTATCCACTGCATGTGGAACCATAACAATGAGTGTGTTATCTAACACCAATCCAGCAGATTGTCTAATAGAGATTGCCGCAGCTGTTGCAGCTCTGAGACAGCTAGGCAAAGCTTTAGCTACTGGGTCTAGTGTAGCGGAGAAATAGACACATGGCCTCTGCTTTTCTCCAAATTGCTGTGTCAGAACTGACAATGCGTAACCCTCTCTTTCGTGAACGTATAGTGTAAAGGATTTGCTATAATCTGGGGTACCCAATACTGGAGCAGAACGCAGAGCAGTACATAGGTCAACAAAACTTTTCTGACATTCATCCGTCCAAGGGAGTGGATGAGGCGTATCTTTCATCGTAAACGCCAACAATGGTTTGGCCAGAAGTGAAAAATTAGGAATCCATTGTCTACAGTATGACGTGATACCCAAAAAGGCACGCACTTCCCTCCGCGTAGTAGGTACAGACATCTGTGAAATAGCCTGGATACGTTCTGGGGTCAATCGCCTTCCCTCCTTCGACAAGAGATGACCTAAGTAGGTAGCCTCTGTCGGACATACTGAAACTTAGAGGGCGATACTTTATGATTCTTTATGATATGATACTTTATGATTCAAAGCAACCAAATGATGCAACAACGCAACAGTCACATTCCTACACACATCTTCCGTATCAGCAGCCACCAGCAAGTGTCTAAATGGATGTTTTTTTAATAAAAATGAATTAGTTAACTGGCTTATTAAGTGTTTCTTAGTGAATACATATATTAGTGAGTAATGTTTAAATATTTATATATATGTATTAGTGTTTCACTTTGTGTCTAAGTGGCTGCATGGGTTGGTAAGTAGGTACATGTGTAGGTATATGGGTTATTAGATGTTTTTTTAGTATCAGTATGAGTGTTTGTATGGTTTTGTGGGGGTATTACTTATCACATAGATGCATGAATGACTAACTCTCTCTTTGTATGTGTTTTGAAGACAGCATATGTGCAGGACTGTATGGATGGATGATTGTGTATATGTGTGTGTTAGTGAGTGAATGACTGTCTCACTAGTGTCTTTATCAGTAACTACATATGTTTTAATCTAGTATATGTGAGTATTGATGTATATAAGTGAGTATATGTGAGAGTGAGATATTGAAAGAGTTCCTGTTTAAATAATTATGTGTTTCTATAAGTGATTGTTTAAGAGAGTAAGTATGTGTAAGTTTCCTTAGAAGTAAGGTGGTAGTGTGTGTATAGCTGTATATGCAAATAAATGGATGTTCAATAGTTTACTTGCATGTGTGAGTATGTGTGAGAGTAACTTTTGGATGACTGTCGGTGTGTAACAGGATGTATAGGTGAATCACTACATATGATGAGTGAGTATATGTATGAGTGACTATATAGAACTGTTGGTGAATGAGTGCATGTGTATATAGATGGTGGAATTAGTGAATTGGTTGTTGTAACTGGTATGGGTATCTCCGTTTTTAAAAAAAATTTAATTTATATTTTTCAGTATGTGTTTCATGGGTTACATTACAGTGAAAGGAGGTCTGTCACTCTATCACAAGGATAGTGTCATCAGTGATGTCATGAGTGTTGTCACTGACCATGTCATGAGTGATGTAATATGTGACGTCATCAGCAGTGCATTGCTCGCGCAAGTTATAGTGAGTCCAACTAACTATAACATGGGAATTTCAATGGTTTTATGCTAGTAAAACTTCCTGCTAACTATAACTGGTGTGAAACCTATGGTTTTTTCAGTGAATTTAATAGGTTTTTTAAATGCTAATTCCTAACTATAACTGGTGTGAAACCTATGTTTTATTCAGTGAATTTCATGGGTTTTTTAAATGCTAATTCCTAACTATATATAGGGCCTCAAACCTATGAAATGTAATATTTTTTATAATGAATCCTATATTGTATATTTATATAATATATATATATATTTTTTGCCCTGGTGCGCTCCCGGTGCGCGCCCCGGTGTGCGCACTGGAGAGCGCATTTTTTCGGAGAGCCCCGCGTCGCGCACCGGTGAGCGTCCCGTTAGCGCTATTGCCGCAAACAAAAACATCATGACGTATCCCGTAGCCGCGTCCGCGTAATACGCATGGCGTAAGCACACCCGGAAATACTCGAGCGAATACGATCGCACAGCGCAATCATCTGACGTGCTTACGTGACGCGCCCCGTGGCGCGTCGCGTAAGCGCCTCGGGTCATGTGACCTAAAAATAACACTTTTCATTGGTGCAGAACAGTTTTGGTTTCTAAATGATGAAAGCCCGGGTCATGTGACCTGAAAATAACACTTTTCATTGGTTCAGGACAGTTTTTTTTTCCAAATGATGAAAGACCCCACCTTTTTTTCCTTATTCTGACTTTGTCCTTTGACTGAGGAAGACCTGTTTGAACATCTTTGTGCAAAATGTTGTACTTTAAAATGGCTATAGTAGCAGCAGCAGCTGGAGCATCTGCACCACCACCACCAAGAGGACCACCACAACATTACATTGGTGGTCAAGAAGAAGAGGAGGAGGAGGAGGAGGAGGAGGAGAAGGAAGGGAGAAGGTGGCTGCCAGAAGACAATACCCCATACAAGCCAAGGCCACACATTGTATGGGAGTTTTTTTCTATCCCAGAGGGCAAGAAGAAAGTCAATGCGCCCAAGGTGACTTGCCTAATCTGTGGCATGGAACTTTCAAGGGGGAACCCGAACAAAAAATATTCTTTTGGTAATAATACCATGATTAGACACATGCACCGCAAACATCCAAACAACTATTCTGCTGCAGAGATGAGAGAACTGGCCAGTAACCCTCCCCAATCTTCAACCACCACCTCCAAAAGAAAGCAACCCACTCCATCGGGACCAGAGACAAGGGAGAGAATCCCTTGCATACAACCACAGTTTGGGGAATACAGAATTACATGTATTTTTTGTGGTAAGACCATCTCCTATGGTGAACAGAGCATCAAGCTCATCCTCCTTGCTGGTGACAACCACAATTGCCCCAAAAAACCCTAATTTTTTCCTTTTTTTTTTTGCTCCAGATGAGCCATTTTGAATTTCCTGTTTTTTCTTTCTCCCCATAAAAATAACAAAAAAAATATAAAATAGTTCATAAAAGCAAAAAAAAGTACAAAATGTTCAAAAAACATTAAAAAATATAAAACAACAAAAAGAAGAAAAAAACAGTTCTTTTTAGAACTACCTCCAATTTATAAAAAAAAGGCTACATTTTTTAAAAACTCTATCATTCTTTTTTTCCCATTGTACGCTCCCCGGTACGCTCCGCGGTGCGCATACCGGGCGCCCCCCCCCCCCGCGCAAATAAAATAAAAAAAATGTTTTTGCCCCGCGGGCCCTTTTATAGCCCCCACATCAATCTACTCTGCCCCCTTATGGTCATTTCCCCCTTTGTTTTTGCCACCTCTTGTGTCTCGATCCTACCGAGACAAGATGGCGGCCGAGAGCCAATCAGCTTTCCGCGCGCGAACTCCCGTAGCGCGCTGGTTAGCGCCCTGGTGCGCGTACCGGGGCGCGGCCATAGATATATATATTTTTTTTTAACCTAAATTACTCATAATCCACTGGAGCACATATCTTGAGACATAGCAAAGGCAAATTGGGCTACCAGTCCCTACAATTTTGCCAAGTTTGGTGGAAATCCATTCAGCCGTTCGGGCTAAAAGTGAGGTTGACCGCCCTATGGAAATTAACATAGGGAAAACACGTTTTGGGACCCCCCTTTTATCTCGGCCCCCCCTTGACGAATACCCCCCAAACTTTAAGGGAAGGACCGGAGCGTTGTGAGGAAAATTTGAGGAAATTTTCAGGCAGATTCCTCAACCGGCGCCAAAGTTATTCACAATAGAATGTTGAGATTTTGCATTGAAAATAATTCTAACTATAACTACCTACTGGCGACTGTATATATATAATTATATAGTCTCATAGATTTCATTTCGCCGTTGTCTGTATATAAAAACTAATTTTCCAATATGCGGCCGTGTCTAGGATCTATGGGCCTTATTCTCATTCGCAACAGCCCAGCTGTGCAAAATACCGCAATAAAGTGCTAGTGCAATACAGTACTCCAATAGTTTCAGTGTCTTGCAAGTGCAACTTCCTCTTCCATCGGTGTACATATATAGTGGAAAATCAATATCTGTCACAAAGTGCAAATGCATCAAATTATTTGTTTATTTTTCTTAAAAGGCCAATTGTTAAAACCGCTAATGTATACCTAGACACAACACTCATATAGACAAATTCAACTTGATCTTCCTCTTATAAAAAATAGAAAATATTAAGAGATATCTCAGCTCACCAGCTGTCTTTGTTTCCAACTGAATGGATGTTATCAAACCATAAAAATTCTAAATAACAGATTCTCCCCATACAATTTCCTGCCCATGACAAGCAAATCAAAATATCTTAAAATCCTGCTCTGCTGTACAATGATAACATTTAGAGAGACACTCAGCTGGACTAACCTAAATGGACATGCAAGTCTTCTTCTGTATTTAAGCCATTTGGGATCTTTGTGTTAAATAACATGATGTACTTTGACTCCAGTTGACGAAGTCTACTCTCTCTATTCCCTCCTCTTTTCAATTTGGATACTTGATCAATGGCATAATAAGTTATCTCATCGAAATTTCCTTTGTGCATTTCATTCAAGTGACGAGCCACCACATAATTCTTGTCATTATTTTTCACAGCTCGCAAATGCTGTAGAATGTGAATGTGGACCATATGAATGGTACTGCCTACGTACATCTTTGGGCATGTACACTGCAAAATGTAGACAACATAATCACTTCTACAATTCAAAATTTGTCTAATTTTTCAAGGGGTGTAAAGTAGTGGGGATGTTACTTGTTTCTCATTCCGTCCTATCTTACACACTTTACATTTCAAGCATCTATAGAAACCCGGAATACTCCGTAACCCACCTGATTTCTTATTCACTTCAGGATTGTTAACCACTGATACAGCCTTCATAGATTTGGCTCTGTTGAAGGTGATAATAGGTTTACTCGATACTACCTCACTCAAAACCAGATCCTGTTGAATCAGATGCCAGTGCCTACACAGGCTATCTCTCACTTTAGACTGGTAGGCACTGTATCCTGTTATCATTCTGATTTGATTCTCTGCCACAGTCTTTTTTTTTATCTCTTCGGGGTCTTCTTTAAGTAGAGTGCGTCTCTCTTTACTAGATACATTCTCTCTAGCTTCATTTAAAATGGTGGGGTTATACCCTCTCTCCATGAATCTCTTGGTAAGAGAATCTTGTGCCTCAACTAAACCCTGGGCTTCACTGCAGTTACATTTCATCCTCAGGTGCTCAGCATAAGGAATATTCATTTCGAGCCTCTGAGGATGAAAACATTCTGCATGCAAGATTGTATTCCCTGTAGTGGGTTTCATAAAGGACCTGGTTTGTATTTCACCTTTCTCCACATATACCTCTAAATCCAAAAACGTCACTAGATTGCTACTAATGTTCTCTCTGAAGCCGAGGTTCAGCTTATTGATGTTGATGTCATGTACAAACCGTTTAGCTGTCTCCATGGACCCGTCCTAGATCACAAATAGGTCATCTATTAACTGGGCCCATGTTACAATGTTATTTTTCCACTCATTGGCAGATTGCACTTTGAGCACCTGCTCCACCCCCAGCCTATATGCAAATTAGCATCGCTGGGGGCGAAGCAGGTGCCCATTGCCATACCTTGCAGCTGTCTGTATGTCTCCCCTCCAAACATAAAATTGTTATTGGACAGACAAAGCCTGCAAGTTTCCATCAACATTCCTGTGTGTTGGTATAGGCTGATGGGGCGTGTATTTAAATAATGTTGGGTTGCACAGAGACCATCATCATGGGTTATGCTTGTTTACAAGCTTGTGACATCTAAGGTCCTCAAGCGAAAGGTTTCCTTCCAACAAACATTGGAGATCTTACTTAGGAAATCCCTGGTGTCCTGAATATAAACTGGGAGGGTTTTGACAAAGGGTTGCAAAAATGAGTCCAAATATCTAGACATTGGCTCAAACAAACTCCCTATGGGTGATATAATTGGCCTACCAGGCGGATTTTCTCTGTTTTTGTGAACTTTGGGTATTGGGTATAGTGTGAGAGTTGCTGAATATTCTACCTTCATAAAAAGATATTCTGCTTTCGAAAGTAGCCCCATCCCTCTCCAACAATTGAGATTTTTCCAGAATTAGATTTTTACCTCTTCCAGATTACTTTGTGGTACTTTTGAACAACAATGGCGATCTCTCAGCTGAAGTTTCGCCTCAGTATTATATGCATCTAGAGACCAGAGAACTACATTCCCGCCCTTGTCCACAGTTCAGACTACCACATCGTCCCTTGATATCTGAAAGAGACACGTTAGTGACAGATTCCTTACCTTTGAATATCCCCAGGCGTCAGACTGGATCCTGAAAGTTTTGCTTAGCAGTACCCCTGTTCGTCAGTAGGTGGCCTCCTGCAGATCCGCGTCCGTCACTGCCGTTGTCAGACAACACAGAGAGTACTTAGGTGCCTCCCAGCTCTTTCTTTTTCCATGCCAGTAGGCGCAGATCTGAATTGAGCACGTACCTTAGTCACTTTTTGACTGCTATTTTGAGACTTTGTCTCCCCCTTTTTTCTCCTGGGGTACGTAGGGATGCCCGGCTTTAAGTCTTGTGGGGCCTGTCGCCGTAATATGTCGATGGCAGACCCCCTTGATGTTTGCTTCTACTGCCTGGAGACCGACCACTACTCCAGGGACTGCCAGGACTGTCGAGCCATGGCCCTCAAGGCCTTGTGGGAGCGGTGTAGGAAATTGCTGGAGGTCCAGCATTCGTCAAGCCACTGCTCTGGGTCTAGGGGTCATTCCCGGGACCGCTCACGGACTGGAACCCTTGCTTCTCGGGCACCAAGTCTTGTTTGTTCTCTGATGTCTCCCCGTCGCTCCTCGGAAGCAGACGAGGGCTACAGGGTCTTCGCCCCTGCGGTTCCTCTGGAGCCTGGGAGTCCCTCGGCCTACTCGCCATACTCGGGTCCATTGGTGACTCCCAAACAGATGCAAGAGTTCATTGCTGCCATGGACAACCTGTTTAGGCCTCAGGCTCCCACCGGCCCGCCCTTATGCCCCTCATTCCCATGTACATATCCTGTTGGCCCGGCGGCTCTGCCACCAGCTCCAGCCCTGGTGCCACAGGATCCTGCGCGGTTGGTTCCAACCCCGGCACCATGAGGTGCAGTGTTGCCGACTCCGGCCCCAGCGCCTTCCTCAGCGCCATCCCTGGCGCCGCCCTTGGCTCCACCCTCAGCGCCGCAATGGGTGCCGCTTATCCCTCCCTTGCCCCGGTTCCATGGCCATTTTGTTCCAGCCTGGGATCAGCATTGAGAGGCAGCACCAGTTGGAGCCACTGACTGATTGGGCAGGGCGATTTTCTACGACTGTGGCATTGCGGCGCGGTGCCTAGTTGTATTCAACTGCGTTCTCACCCGATGTCCAGAGCTCACTCATGGGAATACCTTTTGATGGCACCCGCCTGTTTGGCGACAAGGCTGACAGTGCCCTGGAGCGCTTTAAGGACTTGCAGGCTTTCTACTAAGAACCCGGCCACTCCTGGTTTTCGTTCCTTTTGTGGCCGAGGTAGAGGCACCCAGGCACGCCCATCCACCAAGCCTATGCAGAACCAGCCTCAGCGCAGCAGTGGTCGCGGCTTCTGCAGGGGCAGGTGGGGAACCAGTGTGCAGGTCCGTCCACCTCCACACTCTCTACTTCCACCTCCAAACCTTCCTAATCTGAGCTTTGGGGAGCACCCCACGCCGATGGGTGGCAGGATTCGCCACCACCTCCCCCACTGGTGCAAAATTACATCGGACATGTGGGTGCTGCAGATAATCTGGCAAGGTTACTCCCTTCCCTTTCAGTCCTCCCCTCCAGCCATGCCACCTCGGTGCCACCGCAAGGGGGCAATCAAGTGTGTTCCCGGGCAGGAAGTAGGGAGTGGTTGTTATTCCCACTACTTTCTGGTCCCCAAGAAGGACAAGGGGGGCCTGTGCCCCATCTTGGACCTCCGGGACGTCAATCGCTTCCTTCGGAAGGAGAAGTTCAAAATGCTAACTCTTGCTCAGGTCCTGACTGCTATCGACCACTGGAGACTGGATGGTGGCGTTAGACTTGCAGGACGCTTATTTTCACATCCCCGTCCTGCCGGCACTACCTGCGGTTCACGGTAGGTATGGAGCATTTTCAATTTGCTGTACTCCCTTTTGGCCTTACCAGTGTCCCTCAGTTGTTCACGAAGGTGATGGCGGTGGTTGCAGCTCATCTACGCAGGTCCGGTGTATCAGTCTTCCCCTACCTCAATGACTGGTGTTGAAGGCGGGCTCACCCCAGGCAGTCTTCTACCACCTCCAGACTACAGCCGACCTCCTGCACTTGCTGGGGTTCTCCATCAACGTGCCGAAGTCGCACCTGAGTCCCTCTCAGAAGCTTCTCTTCATCCGAGCAGTTCTGGATTCGGCGTTGTTTTGGGTTTATCCTCCCGAGCAACATGTCTGGGATATTCAGGCTATGAGTCTGACCTTTCAGCCTCTTTCTAGGGTTTCGGTCAGGATGACCCACTGGCTTCTGGGCCTGATGGCCACATGCATCCTGCTGGTGACACATGCCAGATGGCATATGCGGGCTCTGCAGTGGGACCTGAAGTTCCAGTGGGAGCAACATCAGGGCAACCTGTTCGATCACCGAGGGCACTGCATGACAATTGCAGCGGTGGCTCACGAATTGCGACTGGGTCGATGGAGGATCCCTCTCCCTTCCCCAACTGGAGGACATGGTAGTGACGGATGCGTCCCTCCTGGGATGGGGAGGCCACTTGGGAGAGGCAGGGAAGAGAGGTCTCTGTTCTCCGTTGGGGTCCCGACTCCATATCAACCTTTTAGAGCTGCAGGCGATCCGGCTTGCACTGAAGGCATTCCTTCCCTCTGTCTGGGGAAATGGAGTGCAGGCATTCACAGACAACACCACCACCATTTGGTATTGCAACAAACAGGGCGGGTGGGGTCATGGACCCTCTGTCAAGAGTCTCTGCACCTCTGGACATGGCTGGAACATCAAGGCATTGCCTTGGTGGTTCAACACCTGGCAGGTTCTCTGAACGTCAGGGCAGACTAACTCAGCCGCCGGTGCGTGATGGATCATGAATGGCATCTGAATTCAGACGTGGGGCAAGGTCTCTTTTTGCAGTGGGGAGAGCCTTGGTTATATCTGTTTGCCACCAAAGGGAATGCGCAATGTCTGTGCGTTGGAATTTCCATGAGGGCGCTCGCTCGGAGACGCTTTTTGTCACGAGTGGAGCTGCGGTCTGTTGTATGCCTTTCCGCCTATACATTTCTGCCCAGAGTGCTGAAGAAGATCAGGCGCGACAAGGCCCAAGTCATTCTGGTGGCTCCGGACTGGGGTCGAAGAGTATGGTATCCCGAGCTACTCAGTATAAACCTCGATCCCCTGATCTGTTTCATTTTCAGGAGGATATTCTGTTGCAGCAGCAGGTGATGGCCCTCCACCCGAACCTGTACAGCCTCCACCTTCATGCGTGGAGATTGAGCGGCCACAGTTGACAGCTTTCGACCTTCCTCCCGAGGTCTGTAATGTCATTCTGGCAGCCAGGCACTCCCTTTGAGCCCCTTCATACGGTTGTTATGCCCTTCCACATCGGTCCACCTTCTTTCCACCCCCGCATCTTTCCAGGGAGGAGGAGAGGCTCCACCGCCGGGACGAAACATGCACTCGCCTTCTATCTGCAGCATACACGACAGTTCCGGGTGGATGATCAGCTCTTTGTTTGCTACACGGGTGTCAAGAAAGGTCGGGCCGTGCACAAATGGACTATCTCCTGGTGGGTCATTCTGTGCATCAAAACATGTTACTCCTTGGCCCAGAAGAAGCCTCCTGTGGGGCTGTGTGCCCATGCGTCCAGGGCAACTGCAGCCACTACTGCCTTGGGATGCAGCGTTCCCTTGCAGGACATTTGTCAGGCAGCTACAGGGGCCTCGCTGCACACGTTCACAAAGCACTACTTCCTTGACAGTCAGGTCTGGAGAGAGGGCACCTTTGGCCGTTCGGTGCTCTGTGACTTTCTGGTGCAATCCTCTTCGTAGGCCCACCTCCGGGATTGGTATTGCTGGGGTATCTATTCTAAGGTAGGGAATCTATCACTAATATGTCTCTTTCAGATGCAAAAGTTACTACTTGTGTAGCAATATATCAGTAAGAGCCATTAGTTAGTGATAGATTCCTTAACTCCCGATCCATCCTCCCCGTTCTGCGGACTGATTACTAGGGTTAAGGTCATCCCCTTTTAGGGCCCTAGTTGTATGCACCAGTGATCAGTATCTTGCATGGCTTTGCGTTCCTGGCGCGGAAAGTTGAGTACAGAACTGACCTCAGCGCGCATGGGTGGTGCCTAAGTACTCTCCGCGATGTCATATCGGCGCTGACGAAGCCAGTGACGGATGCAGAGCCGCAGGACGCCACCTACTGACGGAGTACTGCTAAGCAAAACTTTACAGATCCAGTCTTACTCCTGGGGATATTCTAAGGTAAGGAATCTGTCACTAACTAATGTCTCTTACAGATATATTGTTATACAAGTAGTAACTTCTGCTTTTTTTTGTTTATGATCGTTTGATAATCTTTTTCAAACTGACCATATTCTTTGGGAAAGGTTTTACTGGCGGGGATCGCTAATCCCTTTAGATCTTTAAACACTCGATCTGAAAACATATCTATTGCATCTCTTGGGGAATTAGGGGTAAAAGTTGATTTCAGTTTAAAGTTTGACATTTCATTCTGAAAAGCATTCAAACCCATGAAATCCACTGTCTCTCTCACATTGGTAGCACTAGACAGACCATCCCTCTCCCAAGCAAGATTCTGCAAAAACACATACTACCTCCATATGACTACATTCTTGATTATCTTCTTCCTGAAGACCATCTTCGTTCCGCCTTGGAGTTTGTCTTCCATTGTGGAAGATCTTTTTGAGCTTCAGCTTACTAATGTACTTAAAAAAGTCAATTTGAGTTTGTGTATAGTAAAAGTTGGTCCGAATGTAGAAGGATAGGCCCAGAGATAGAATTAGATTCTCCTCCTCTGTAAGCACGAGATCTGTTAAGGTAATAATGGATTTTTGTTCTTCGTCTACCGTCATTGATATGTTTCCTTGGTTTTTGCTTTGGACTTCAATTCCATTCATATATATATATTACGAGGCTTGCCCCTTTTTACCACAAATAAAATAAATCACTTTCTGATTTCAAGACTGGCTCTGGCGTTTGATTGAGTGGACCACGTACCTGTTGGCGCAGCACGCGCATTGGAGGCAAGTTGGAGTGTATATATATTTATCAATTTGCTGCCCGAGTAGTTCCCTACCAGTGGCGTTGCTGCCGTTCACGGCAGCAGCAGCCACCTAACTTCAAAGGAATTTCCTCTTGTCACACCAATCCGTATAATATCAGGACACGGCACACCTTGAAACGGCACAAAAACTTTATTGTGCACTAATAAGAAGGATGAGGAGTTTCGGCGTTAGCCTTTTTCGAGTAACTTCCTGAACTTCCATCGCCATAGAAATACATTACCACAATGCATGGACAGATTTGTGACTGATTGTGGAATTGGACTGTAAGATACCAAAGGGCCTTAATAGTGGGGAGGAGCTAGCAACACACATAGGCCTGTGATACACCGACATTTTCTCATTAACATTTTACATCTTGGTAGACTGTTCTCGTTAAGGTTTTAATATTTGAAAATGTTCATTTGTAATGTTCACTTTTAATATGGGTAAGAAATGATCGTACAATATAGGTAAAATCGATGTGCAAAATGTTTCCAATTGGAAGGATATGAGTCAAAACCACAATTGTGGAGTCTCATATAGGGGACATATGGATCCTTAATGTTCGCACATCCATCCCTAGTACTTTTCTTCCCGCCTTAAACACTTAGACACTGTAAGCAAAGCAATCACTAACACTCACAGTTTCCCATCACACTAATTCCCTCCTAACACAGCACTAGTATAAGGAAACATCCTGATCTCCAAATGCCAAAAAAGTGTTAGCCCGCATTGATGCCACAATCACCACGCAATATAATAACAAAGCTTGACTTAGTGTTCTAGACGTTTGGAAACATCCATATCACTCAAACTAATATTACAGTCCATATAATTCTCAATTGAGAGGAATTGAATTAGTTTTCCGATAGTTTGTTGTCACTATCGATGGTTCGCTGAGGTCGATCTATGAATTAAACTGTTATTGTTATTATTTGCAATTTGAATACATGATTTATGTTTATAAATAGGTGGAGCAATAACTGCTTATGTACCTGAAATTATGAACCTAGAATACGCAAATAGTTTGTATCTTCGAAAATTAATGTAAGAGTGTGTTTTCTATGTCCATGCACTGTGGTAATGTATTTCTATGGGCGATGAAAGTCCAGGAAGATACTCGAAAAAGGCTAACGCCAAAACGCGTCGTCCATCTCATTAGTGCACAATAAAGTTTTTGTGCCGTTTCCTGTTGTGCCGTGTCCTGATGGTATACGGATTGGTCTGACCTCCTCGCAGGTCCGCCCTCCTCGGCGGCCTGCCCTGCTGCATAGCTCCGCTCGCACTCTGTGAGCGCTCCCCCCCCTGGGCCGGCTCCGCCGTCCACGGTAGGACTCGGCTGCCCGTTTCACTGTATTTTACTGCTGACGTGTTTTTTCCTTTTTTCTCTCATTACTGTACCTCCCACTTGGCTGTCCCCCCTGTGCCCTCCTGCATTTTGTCTCCTTGTTGTGTATCCCACCTGGTTGTCCCCCTGTGCCCTCCCCGCCCCGCTCCCCGCTTCCCGCCGCCGTTCACGCGGCCACGCCCTCTTCCTTTCTGTGCCCTCCCCGCTCCCGCCTCCCAGCTGCCCTCCCGCGCTCTGCCCCCCCCCCACTCTCCACATATGGCAGAGTGGCAAACGCGCAGCGTGCACGTGCAGCGGGCGCGCCCTAAGCACGCCGAAGGTGCGCCAAAGGTAAGCCCGTCTGCGCCCGTCCGCGCCTGGACCGGGCCCAGTGCCAGGACCCCTGGACCCCGCAGACACCAACCCACCCGCCGGACCTACGACGCCGCCACCCTCAACGCACTCAACACCGGCTGAATACCGGGATGCTACCGAGCCACCCCGAGACGAACCCACGGACCCTTCAGCTGCCACGCCTGCAAGTTCACCTGCATCCGGACCTGCCCCGCACCAGCACCCGCCAAGCCGAACACCAGCAGCAACCACCTGAAGTGCATCCTCCTCAACACCCGCTCCGTCCACAGACACGCCATCGAACTCTGGAACCTCCTCGACACCACAGCTCCTGACGTCGCCTTCCTCACGGAAACCTGGATGAACGACTCCTCAGCGCCCGACATCGCCATCCAAGAGGGCTACAAGATCACCCGAAGAGACCGCGACAACCAGACTGGAGGAGGCATCGCCATCATCTACAGGGACACCATCCACATCAAGACCAACACCGACGACACCCTGACAACCGCCGAACACCTGCACTTCCAGATCCACACGGACCCCAAAACCACCCTCAGAGGCACCCTGATCTACCGACCCCCGGGACCACAAACACAATTCAGCGAGGACATCGCCGGCTTCATCAGCCCGCATGCCCTCCCCTCCGCTGACTACATCCTCCTGGGGGACATCAACTTCCACCTGGAGAACAACAACGACCGCAACACCATCACCCTGCTCGACAACCTCGACAACCTCGGTCTCAAGCAGCTGGTATCCACCCCCACCCACCTCGCCGGACACACACTCGACGCCGTCTTCTCATCCAGCAAAGACATCGCCTTCAGCCACGCCACCGGACTCCACTGGACGGACCACAGCTGCGTCCACTTCACCTTCAAAAGAACGACGATCCACCACCACCAGCAACAGGTTGCTCGAAGAAGCTGGAACAAGATCACAGCCGACCAGCTCGCCGCATCCCTGAGCCAGCACCCTCCCGCCAGCTCAGTGAACCCCAGCCAGGCCGCCGACAACCTCACGAAGTGGATCAGCAACTGCGCAGACGAGCTCGCCCCACTGAGGACCCCGCCCAGCAGACCCGGCAGCAAGAAGGCCCCATGGTTCACCGACGAACTCAAGAGCTCCAAGAAGAACTGCCGAGCCCTCGAGAAAGCCTGGAGATGGGAACCAACACCGGACAACATGACCACCCTCAAGCTTGCCACCCGGAAGCACCACCAACTGATCCGCGCCATCAAGAAAACTGCATTCAAGGACCGGCTGGACAACAACGCACACAACTGCAAGGAACTCCTCAACATCGTGAAAGAGCTCTCCAACCCCAACGCCGGAAACAACGACATCACCCCATCGCAAGACCTCTGCAACTCCCTCGCCTCCTACTTCCACAACAAGATCACGGACATACACAACAGCTTCAGCACTCAACCGACGCACGCCACGACCGAACCACCGCCCCCCACCACCACCCTCCGCGCCTGGACTCCGATCAACACCGAAGACACCGTCCGCATGATGAACTCCATCCACTCCGGATCTCCAACCGACCCCTGCCCTCACCACGTCTTCAACAAGGCCGACGCTGTCATCGCACCCCACCTGCGGGACATCATCAACACCTCCTTCAACACCGCCACCTTCCCGGAGAGCTGGAAGCACGCCAAACTCAGCGCCCTACTCAAGAAACCTACAGCGGACCCCACCGAACTCAAGAATTACCGCCCCATCTCGCTCCTCCCGTTTCCAGCCAAAGTCATCGAGAAGACCGTCAACAAACAGCTGGTCGCCTTCCTCGAGACGAATGGATCCCTAGATCGTTCACAGTCTGGCTTCCGAGCCAACCACAGTACCGAGACCACCCTCATCGCTGCCACCGATGACATCTGAGCCCTGATGGACAACGGGGAAACAGTGGCCCTCATCCTTCTAGACCTCTCCGCGGCATTCAACACTGTCTGCCACCGCACCCTAGTGCAGCGCCTCAGCAACGTCGGAATCCAGGAGAAGGCACTGGAATGGATCATCTCCTTCCTCGACGGAAGAACACAGAGAGTCCATCTACCACCGTACAAGTCGGAGGCCACCGAAGTCATCTGCGGCGTCCCTCAAGGATCCTCGCTGAGCCCCACCCTCTTCAACGTCTACATGAGCCCCCTCGCGGCCATCGCACGCCAACACAACCTCAACATCATCGCCTACGCTGACGACACCCAGCTGATCCTCTCTCTGACCAACGACCCCGCCGCCGCCAGAGCCGACCTTCACGAAGGGATGAAAAACGTAGCCGAGTGGATGACGACCAGCCGCCTGAAACTGAACTAAGGCAAGACGGAAGTCCTCATACTGGGCTCCTCGCCCTCCGCCTGGGATGACTCCTGGTGGCCCCCCGCCCTGGGCACCGCACCCAAACCGACAGACCACGCACGCAACCTGGGCTTCATCCTGGACTCCTCCCTCTCCATGACCAGACAAGTCAACGCCGTCTCCTCGTCGTGCTTCAACATCCTGCGCATGCTACGGAAGATCTTCCGGTGGATCCCCACCGAGACCAGGAAGACGGTCACCCAGGCCCTCGTCACCAGCCGACTGGACTACGGCAACGCCCTCTACGCCGGAACCACATCCAAGCTCCAGAAGAGACTCCAGCGGATCCAGAACACCTCAGCCAGACTCATCCTCGACATCCCACGACACAGCCACATCTCCGGACATCTGAGAAACCTGCATTGGCTCCCCGTCAACAAAAGAATCACCTTCTGTCTCCTCACCCACGCACACAAAGCCCTACACGATCAAGGCCCGAGCTACCTCAACAACCGCATCAACTTCTACGCTCCCAAGCGCCATCTCCGATCAGCCAGTCACGCCCTCGCCGCCGTCCCCCGCATCCGAAGAACGACAACAGGAGGAAGGTCCTTCTCCTACCTGGCCGCCAAGACCTGGAACTCCCTCCCGACCGACCTGCGCCTGACCCAAGACCACATCTCCTTCAGGAAGAAGCTCAAGACCTGGCTGTTCGAGCAGTAGCAGCACCCCCCCCAAGCGCCTTGAGACCCTCCGGGTAAGTAGTGCGCTCTACAAATGTCTTGATTGATTGATTGATTGACAAGAGGAAATTCCTTTGAAGTTAGGTGGCTGCTGCCGCCGCGAATGCATCAACGCCGCTGGTAGGGAACTACTCGGGCAGCAAATTGACGAGGGGATATATATATATCAAGCAGGTGAACAAGCGGCGTTCGCGCTGCGAAACGCGTCTCTGACAACTTGGGCGAATACATTTTGAAGGCACATAAGTTTGGGTCCGTGTCCTGTTTTGCTGGCATCGGGTGGACAAAGACGCAGCGGCAGCGCGGGATTTGATCATATATATATATATATATATATATATATATATATATATATATATATTCACTAAACCGTAGAAATTCACTGACAAAACCATAGGTTTCACGCATGTTATAGTTAGCTGGACATTTCACTCATACAAAATTATTGAAATTCCCCTGTTATAGTTAGTTCAGCTAACTATAACTCGCACGCCCGCAATGCACTGCTGATGACATCACATATTACATCACTCATGACATGGTCAGTGACATCACTCATGACATCACTGATGACATCTCAAATGACATCACTGATGACATCACTCTTGACATCATCCTTGTGAAAGAGTGGCAGACCTCCTCTCACCATAATATAACTTTGATACTCACATTCAAAAATAGAAACTAACATTTTCAAAAAAATGGAGATACCAATACCAGTTACAACAACTTATTCAGTAATTCCAACATCTACATACACATCCACTCATTCACTATCAGTTCTATATAGTCACTCATACATGCACTCACTCATCATATGCAATCATACACCTATACATCCTGTTACACACCGACATTCATCCATAGAGTTACTCACACTCATACTCGCACATGCAAATAAACTATCAAACATCCATTTACTTGCAGATACATTTATACACACACCACTACACTTACTTCTACAGAAATGTACACATACTTACTCTCTTAAACAATCACTTATAGAAACACAAACTTATTTATACAAGAACTCTTCCAATCTCTCACTCTCACATATATTCACTAATATACATCAATACTCACATATATTACTTTAAAACATATGTAGTTACTCATAAAGATACTATTGAGAGAGTCATTCATTCACTAACACACCCATACACACACTCATCCACCCATACAGTCCTGCACACATGCTGTCTTCAGAACACATATAAACAGTGAGTCACTCATTCATGCATCTATGTGCTAAGTAATACCCCCCACCAAACCATACAGACACTCATACTGAAACTGAAAAAGCAAACTAATAACCCATATAGACACTCATTTAGCTACTCACCAACCCATGCAGCCACTTATAGACAAAGTGAGACACTGATACAGATATTTACATATTTAAACATTACATGCTAATACATGTATTCACTAAGATACAATTAATAGGTCAGTTATGCAATCATTTTTACAAAAAAACATCCATTCAGACACTTATTTACCCTTTCGAGCCCTGGGGCGGCCGCTACGGTGGAGTTCCACGCCTCCACGTAGCCGAAGGTTTCCTGTTCCCGGCTCCTCCCCATGACCACGAGTCTGAAGGCGACTGTCGGTGTTTAGCGTTCTGCTCGCTACTACCGGGTGCTGTGCTTCTGAGGCTTCGGAGGTGGCGCTGAATTCCTATCCTGTGGCCGAGGAGTTCAACTGTTACGGTGTCCGGGCTGCGCCTGTATCTGTGCCTGTCTCACGGGGATGTGAGGGAAGAGGAGCAGTTCTGTACTTTGCGAGACAGACTTTGGGCACATGGGATACATTGTATCAGGCAGGAACAAGTAAAAACTTTTTCTCGTCTTCGCCAACAATGTTTTGAGAACGAGCATACTGCTAGCTTCTGTTTTCATTGACTTTAGCTGACTTC
This sequence comes from Lissotriton vulgaris, assembly GCF_964263255.1. NCBI lineage: Eukaryota > Metazoa > Chordata > Amphibia > Caudata > Salamandridae > Lissotriton > Lissotriton vulgaris. The sequence goes on along the minus strand of NC_141696.1, from coordinate 451,821,513 downwards.
TCGTGTGTTTAACTGACAGCTGCGCACTCTTCTTCACTGTGACGCCTGAACTTCTATTATTGGCATATTGAGAGTCACCCTGCTGCCACATACAATATCGCACATAAACTCGCAATTCTGCAAATGCGCTGACTGGATGAACCTTCAGCTCTCGTAATCTTTTTGGCGTTGCTAGCTTTTTTGTTTTCTGAGGTGCACAGCAGATAAACATTTTCTAAGCAAATACGCAACGAGGAGAACTTAGAGAGAGCTCTGTGCACAGCTGTTGATTAGCGATCAGTTGTGCGGTTTTCTATTTCAACGGTCTTGCACTGCATTATAACGGATCTTGGTTTCATCATATCAGCGTAGAACTGAAGAAGTTATTGCTGTTATTCTTATTGCTGGTAAATGCGGATAAAGCTGGCAGGGTGCTTCATACTTGCCTCTCCTCCCTGTTCTTCTACGCCTCTACGCTTTTATACGCCCTTATTCTCCATACTGTCTGCATATTACCCTTGGGGCCCACTCAAGTGTCGTACTGAGAGTTCCATCTGCCGCTGAAGCTGCATATAATTGGGCAGCGGCCGCAGTTTTGGGCCAACTTCAAGTTCCAGCATACCTTGCAGCATTTGCAGTGGACAGGCGCAAAGAGGGTAGCAGGTGGAGAGTATAAAGTTTGGCTTTTTTTTTCTTTTTCTCTCCGTTGAAACAGTTGGAAGTACAAGTTAACACGCAGTGGCATGGGCAAACAGCTGAATGCACGCGCCAAAGCGCGTATCAAACGCCAGCAGATGAAGGATGAGGCAGCTGCCACTAAGAATGCTGACATTAGCGCTGAGAAAGAGGATTTATTAGTTGATATTTCTGGAACCTCGGGGGAGGAGGAAGAAGAGTCAACGGAGTCTGTCCTTCCCATCTCTGCTCAATCAATCTTGCCAGAGAACTCACCCCTAGTGCAAGAGGATTCTGTACATAAGGTGAATAGGGGCGAGACGATCAAACCAGGAGCCTCTAAAGATGGGGGGCTAGGACAGGCACAGAAAATTTCTAAAAATGTTCCCCTATTCGAGAAAAAGAATGACAATTTGATGACTGCGTCTCTTCCTTCTCCAGCAGGGGGAGGCCCAATTTTAATCCCCTCTACAATGGGAGTTAAAGACATCCCCTCACTGGTGGCATTGGGGTCACAAGAAAGTAATCTTTTGGTAGATAGAGCGTCAACTTATGTGGAGCCATTGGTATCTTCTCTCTCTGAAGTGCAGAGTCCTATTCTAGGAATGGAGACTGAGACCACTGGTGAATTCAATATTTCAGTTAAAGACATGCTCAATATGATATTGGGCGAGGTGAGGGAAATGAAAAACTCGCAACGGTCTGAGCCGGCCCTTAATAATCAAAGGCTGGATAAAATTGAAGAAGTGATATCTTCCTTTCCTGCACGATTACAGGAAGCTGAGACAAGGATTTCGAATCTGGAGGATCATGTGTCTGATGTTAAAAAAGAGGTGTCATCTCTTTCTAAGACCTCTAAGTCTCTAGAAATAAAGCTAGACAAAATGGAAAATTATAATAGGAGGTCGAACCTTAGAATCGTGGGAGTCCCCGAGAAAATTGAAGGTTCTGATATAATACAGTGGCTTACCTCCTTCTTCCTCCATGAGGTCATTCCAGAATTTAAAGGGGATTTGACGATCACACGAGCACATCGTGTCCCTGCTCAACCATTTCCAAATTCCTCTCTACCCTGGACTTTCCTTGTTAATTTTGCAGATATCCGAGTGAAAGAAACTATCCTGTCTAAGGCCTTCAAGCAGAGGCAATTTTCAGCTAACCCCTCTACTAAATGCCGGATCTTCTCGGATATGTCCGCTGCAGCAGCTAGAAGGAGGAAGGAATTCGTAAAAATGCTACAATTGTTCAAGGACAGGGGAGCGCAAGCTAAGATTGCTCAGCAATCAAAACTGAAAGTTCCGGTTAAGGGCAAATTTCATTTATTTTTGGATATTGACGAAGCACAGGGGCTGTTAACCATGATCTCTAAGGACCAATGAATTTGGGCTGTAAGACTGCCCTTTGAACTTTGGTATAGAAGTTTCTTTGTGAATTTGGGTTTTTTTGGTGACTTTTTCGAATTATGGAAGTCTATCGGCAGGCAGAGGAGATTACTTATGTCGCTGAATCCTTAAAAAAAAATGTTGTTTGTTGTGCGAGGGGGGAGGAGGATGGGGACTGGACTCCGAGAAAGGTTAAGGGGTGCTAATTCAAGGCACCTCATGGGTCAGGGAGGGACTGAATGGCGGGCATGGGGGAAAAGCCATAAGGATGGGGGGACTAGAGGGAGAGGGTGGGAAGGGGGAGGGTGATATGGGGCAAGAAATAAAAAAAAAAGAAGTCTTGGATGATTCTATATATCTATTTGTACACAGCTGGAAGTCTAAGAATGTCGTTAATTCTGAAGTGTGGTACTCCTGGCAATGTTTGGCTTAATAATGGTCTGTTATCAGATTTGGGGATTAGTTATGTAGTGATTTTCCTTTGTTTAGATTTTCGAGTATGGGGGTGAAAATTATTTCCTTTAAAGTAAATGGTCTAAATAATAGGAAAAAAATGAGAGCAATAGAACTATGGGTTAAAACGCAACAGCCGGATGTGATTCTGTTACAGGAAACCCACATACCCAGGTCGAAAAATGAGGAATTTTCTATGTTTAAAAGTTGGGCATCTTGTAGAGTATTATCTGCATGTTCCGAGTCACAGAAGGGAGTTGCACTATTTTTGAGTAAAAAACTAGAAGCCCAAGTGGGTCAGGTGGAGCATGATGGGATGGGCCGATGGTGCTGGGCCACCTGTGTTATTCCTAATAGAAACAACCCTGTGACGTTTGTTAGTTTTTACGCTCCAACGGAGGATAGACCAGAGGTATATGAGGAGCTTTTTCATTCCTTGTTAATGGTCAGGGGGAAATTATTATAGGCGGGGATTTTAATATTATGATGAATAAAGTGCTGGATTCATCCAGCAAGTCGATGGTTCAATATAAGCCTAAATCCCTTAGATCGTTGAGGAATAATATGGTGCTTTTATAATTTATGGGACCCCTGGCGTAATCAAAACCCAGATAAAAGGGAATATACCTGCTGGTCCGGCAGGTACAAATCCTCCTCTCGAATTGATTTCTTTATAATTTCACGTCAAATTATTTTCTCCAAACAGATTATGCTGTATAACGGATTCTCAGATCACACTATGATTATTATGGAAGTAGGATCAGTAGATAGGGTAAGAACCCCGAAGCGTTGGGTCTTTAATAAGAAATATCTGACTGATGAGACCTGGGTGGAGGGTATTAAAACAGAAATTTCAGATTTTCTCGCACGGAATGTGGGTACAGCCCCCCTCAACTATGTTTGGGACTCTCTGAAGGCATATATTCGAGGGCTGGTCATTGGGAGAGATGCAGTCGATTCATTGGCCGCCAAGAACAGGAATATAGCGCTTCAACAGAAAATACAGGATCTGACTATACGTATGCAATATAACTTAGATAGATCGCTATATGATCAACTAATTGCGGCCAAAAGAGAGTTCTCTCAGGAGCTCTATACTCAGAGTGAGGAGATTTTTCGTAAGAGCTCTCAAAAAATCTATGAAGAGAGTAATTTTACTGGCAAACTCTTGGCGTGGCAGGCCAGAGAACAAGCCTCGTCAAATTTAATACATTCTTTGAACTCTCCTGAGACTTTTAGAAACACTTCGGATCCAATCGAAATTGGCGATATTATGGTCGCACATTATAAGAAAATTTATGATACCCACGCGTTGATAGACCATCAAAATTTATTGAAGTACTTGGAAAAACAATCTCTTCCCACTCTTTCTTCATTTGATCAAACGAGTATGGTGATCCCCTTCTCGCGAGAGGAAGTAGAGAAAGTAGTTCATCAGCTCCCACTTGGGAAAGCTGCTGGCACTGATGGGTTCCCCTCAGAATTTGTTAAAGTTTTTTTCAGCGCCTTTTCAGATTTTTTTATACAACTATTACATTTTATGTTGATGGGCGGACATGTTCCGGATTCATTTCGGGAAGGAACAGTGGTAAGCTTTCTTAAAAAGGGCAAAACCCTGACAGACCTGAACTCTTATAGACCCATCACGTTATTGAACACAGATTATAAAATTACAACTAAACTATTATCCACTCGTTTTAATTCTTTTGCCGCAGATTTGATTCATGGAGATCAAAATGGTTTTGTTGCCGGAAGGCAACTGTTGACCAATACTCATTTTCTAACGGAGGCTCTTGATTTCTTTGAAGCACGAAAGATTCCAGCATTAATTTTATTATTTGATGCTGAAAAAGCTTTTGATTTGGTGGTATGGGAGACAATTTTTGTTATTTTACAGCACTTCGGCATTCCAGATGTAATAATAGATCTAATACGGAATCTTTATTCTGGGCTAGGGCCAATATCATTATCAATACAGAATCAGTGGGACTTGTTTCGGTGAAACGCGGCACTAGACAAGGCTGCCCACTGTCCCCGATATTATTTGCTTTTTTCATAGAGCCGTTAGCTACTGCAATTAGGAAAGCTCCACTGTTACTTCCCCCTATTAACTTAATGCCTAAAATCAAACTTTACGCAGACGACATAATCCTGCTAATTAGGCCAGAAATACAATGTCAAGCTCAGGCCCTACACATTTTTGAAGAGTTTGAGGTTCTGGGGGGATATTGGATAAATAAAAAAAAAACGAAATTATAGTGTGCGGGGGCATTAAGCCTGTAATTCATCCTGACCTAAAGTCTTGCATTAATAATAAACCAAAAAGATACTTGGGGATATGGTTTTCATCTTCAGTTGCTGATCTTTATAGTTTGAATTTTGTACCAATGCTGCAGAAAGTCCGAGTAATGTTTGAAGGATGGAATTCCCTACCATCAACTATTATGGGACGTATTGCTCTAATTAAGATGTCGGTTCTTCCGCTTTTCAATTTTCTATTTTCAACTATTTCTTGCGCTCTGCCTGGCTCATTTTTCTCTAAGGCTGAATCTTTGTTTTCTTCCTTTATATGGGCTAAAAAGACACCACGCATAGCTTTGCACACTTTATTTGAGGATAAGGAACAAGGAAGGCTTGCTCTTCCCAATCTGAAAGACTATTATAATGCTTATTTGGCTCAATTTTTGACTAGATTTAAGGACAATACCCAACAACTTTTTATCAATTTTTTCTTTGATTTGATTTGTAAAGAAGCTCAGATTCCCTCACCGCTTCAAGTTTTCAAATCACCAAAAACAGTTAGGTATAAGGTTTTGCACTAGTTTTTTAAAAGACGCACAGCACTTCTAAAGAGGCACTCTCTCTCATTTCTCAATATATTCTCTCCCATTAGCTCTGTTTTTTCATTTTTTGGGGTGGATAATAATTTGGAGTTAGTAGATAATTGGCAGCAAATAGGGTTCAGGAAACTGGATGATTTTTAAAAAAATGATACCTGGATTAGAATGTCAGATTTGACGGCCCGGGTTCAGGGCAATTTTATATTACTGGGCTCATATAAGCTGATTCATTGTGTCTTGCTTCAATTAGATCCCACACATCTTTCCCCCCATGATTCAATATTCCCTGAACTTTTTCTGTTAATACTAGAAAGGAAGCCAGGGGAGTGGAAACGAGGTTTAACCATAAACAGGGATCCGAATCTATGTGGCAAAGCAAGTAATAAATGGCTAGACCAGGAAAACATGGTACTAACGCCCGCCGTATGGAAAAGAATTAATGTGTTGAATTTTTCTGCATTGAGAGGGGCCAATTGGCGCAGAATGCTGTTTTTCAGTAAATGGCTTCTGTATTTAACCCCGGTCAAAATTAATAAGATGTATCCTGAATGCTCTTCGAATTGTTATAGGTGTTTACAGCATGACTCTGCTAATTGGTCGCATTTGGTTGCTAAATGTCCTAAAATTGTTCCTTTCTGGAAAAATATATTCACGTTTCTGCAAAACCAGTGCGAAATCTCAATTTCTGTTAACTATAAAATGATTTTGTATGGATTCGATCCTGAAATAATGCTAGAAGGGCAATTAGTTAAATTCATATATATCGCTATGGCTGTGGCAAGATCATTAATTCTTCAAAATTGGCGATTGCAATATTGCCCCAACGTACATGAATGGCGTTATAAAATGCAAAAAGTTAGAAACAGCGAACAAGTGTATGCTCAAAGAGTGGGGTTGATTCAGAAGTTCGAGAAAATATGGGGTTCATTCTGTTTTGATGTTAATTAAGCCTGAAGACATATATGTTTTTTTTTTGTTTTTTGTTTTTTTAATTTTGTGTTTCCCTATCTCCCTGCAGTATTTATCTTCATTGCTCAAATTTACTGTCATGGTGATATGTGTGCTTTCTAATTTTTGATGTTTTGTGTACATTCGGGTTAATTAACGTTATGCTTTTCTGTGTCCAAGACTTCAATAAAAAAATTTTTTTTAAAAAGACACTTGTTTACCCATTTATTCTTCCATTGACCCCTAGATATACATATATAAAAAATATTTATTTTTTCAGAAAGACACACATTCACTGGATGATGTCATCAGTGATGTCATTTGAGATGTCATCTGTGATGTCATGAGTGATGTCACTGACCATGTCATGAGTGATGTAATATGTGACGTCATCAGCAGTGCATTGGGGGCGCGCGAGTTATAGTTAGCTAAACTAACTATAACAGGGGAATTTCAATGGTTTTGTATGAGTGAAATGTCCAGCTAACTATAAAATGTGTGAAACCTATGTTTTTTTCAGTGAATATATATATATATATATATATATATATATATATTACCTACTGGCTATCGCCAGTAGGTATATATAGTTAGGATTAATTCCCTATGGGACTTTTGAAAATTCTATGTCTAATAACTTTGGCGTTTGTGGATGGAATCGGCTGAAATTTTCAGGAAAATGGCACATTTTGTTTCTGAGCAGCTCCTGAAAATTTGGTGGGGTTTCGTCAAGGGGGGGCTGAGAAAAAAGGGGGGTCCCAAAACGCGTTTTTTGCATTGAGTTTTCCATAGGGCGGTTGGACTCACTTTTAGCTCGAACGGCTGAATGGATTTGCACGAAACTTGGCAAAATTGTAGGGACTGTTAGCCCGATGTGCCTTTGCTAGGTCTCAATATATGTGCTCCAGTAGTTTTTGAGAAATTAACGTTTAAATCAAGATATATATCTGTAACAGCGCTCTGGGCAGCGATCCGGTCCGCTTACTTTTCGCTTATCGGAACTTTGCGCGCAGAAAGCTGATTGGCTCTCCGGTGTCTGTCAACATTCTAAACAGTCCGGAGCGGCCGCCATCTTGTCTCTCGGTAGGATCGAGAGAGAAGAAGAGGTGAAAAACGAAGGGTGAATTTAATGAAAGGGGGCAAGGTATCCCCCTTTTGACCCCCTAGGAATGCTGTTGGGGTTATTAAAGGGACCCGTGGGGAAAAGATAAAAAAAATGATTTTTCACGGTAGAAGCGCTTCACGGGCCGCGAACTGGGCCGCAAACTGGTAGCGAAACGGGAATTCGCCATTTTGTGCTTCGTAAATTAAATTACTAGTTATAAGTGGGTACGGGAGACGTATCCTAATCCCCTATGTTTCCTGAGGGTGGGTGAGGAGGCTGATATATGTTGATACATCTCTTCCAGCGGCTGTGCGTGAGCTTTTTTTTTTTTTTTGCTGCGTGACAGTCCGGAGCGGCCGCCATCTTGTCTCTCGGTAGGATCGAGAGAGAAGAAGAGGTGAAAAACGAAGGGTGAATTTAATGAAAGGGGGCAAGGTATCCCCCTCTTGACCCCCTAGGAATGTTGTTGGGGTTATTAAAGGGACCCGTGGGGAAAAGAAAAAAAAAATGATTTTTCACGGTAGAAGCGCTTCACGGGCCGCGAACTGGGCCGCAAACTGGTAGCGAAACGGGAATTCGCCATTTTGTGCTTCGTAAATTAAATTACTAGTTATAAGTGGGTACGGGAGACGTATCCTAATCCCCTATGTTTCCTGAGGGTGGGTGAGGAGGCTGATATATGTTGATACATCTCTTCCAGCGGCTGTGCGTGAGCTTTTTTTTTTTTTTTGCTGCGTGACAGTCCGGAGCGGCCGCCATCTTGTCTCTCGGTAGGATCGAGAGAGAAGAAAAGGTGAAAAACTAAGGGGGAATTTAATGAAAGGGGGCAAGGTATCCCCCTCTTGACCCCCTAGGAATGTTGTTGGGGTTATTAAAGGGTCCCGTGGGGAAAATAAAAAAAAAATGATTTTTCACGGTAGAAGCGCTTCACGGGCCGCGAACTGGGCCGCAAACTGGTAGCGAAACGGGAATTCGCCATTTTGTGCTTCGTAAATTAAATTACTAGGTATAAGGGGGTGCGGGAGACGTATCCTAATCCCCTATGTTTCCTGAGGGTGGCTGAGGAGGCTGATATATGTTGATACATCTCTTCCAGCGGCTGCGCCATCTTGCCTTTTTTCGAATGCCACAATTTTGTCGTGCACGGCAGCCATTTTAGATGCCAGGCTGGTCCCAGGCTATCACCTACCCCTGCGGATGTAGTTTATGGCCCCAGCTGTAGAGAATTCAGACATGCCAATCCTCCTGATTCAGGCGTGTGAGTACTGATTTCAGTGCTAGTCTCCCGCCTCCCGATTTCTGCAAGCAAAAACCCGGGGGCATATTACTAACAACTAGCGATAATTTTTGTCTATAACTTGTTTAGAGACAAAAATTATCGCCGCACATCGGCGATTTTTATCGCAGATAAACCTTGCTATTATCGCAGAAAAGTCAGCGATATTCATGTATTATCGACCTAATGCTCTTAGCCATGTTATCCACCTCCCATTGGATAACATGGCTAAAACCTGCTCAGGGCAGGTGTTAGCTTTTGGAGATATTCGCGCTTAGTGCGAATATCTCCAAAAGTTGGTAATAGAAGGTAGCGATGTTAGGGACTGTTTCCAGTCGCTAACATCTTGGCACGCCACTTTGCATGTCATTAGTGATAAGTATCACTGACATGCAAAGCCGGGCCCAAGATGGTCGCTATCTCCTTTTAGGTGTCACTAACTGGTGTTAGCGACAGCTTGATAATAGGGAAATAATTTTATCTCCGCTTTCATGGTTTTTAAAGCCAAAAAAGGGGAGATAAACCCCCTTGCTAATATGCCCCACGATTCCTTGGGGGTTTCAGCTGATAGGGCTTGGTATTGTGTTACATGGTAATTTTTCCATGAAACGTCAGAGGGTCGATGTAGGGGTTCTAGAAGAGGTGATAAACCATTTAAGCCTCATGAACAAGCGCATGGTCTTTTAAAGATTTCTGAAGTACTCGGGGCGGCGGTGTGTGTGTGCCCTCTTTCAGGAGCGGGCGGGGGGGCACTGCCAGCAACTTGCCAGGTCAGGTAGTGTTCAACACGTGCATCACCCTTTCTCTGCTTGCTATTGCGCTCCATGCTTCGGAAAGGTAAGAAAAAGAACGTGCATTTGAGTTTGAAATGTCCGATCCTGCAGCAGCACACTTCCAAAGCCCACACATGACAATAACCCGATTCAAGGCCCCATTCACCCGTTTTTCAAAAAATAGATAACACTCCAACAAATTAAGGTTATAAAACTTTATTAACTTTTAACGATAATGAACAGAACAAAAACTAAAAACATTTAAACATTTATTAACACAAAAAGCAACAATGGTTAGAAGCTGTCTTTTGTGCGAATAGTCCCAAGGCAGCACAACGTGCAGAGTTCTGGACGGCACCCAGGTGATGTCGCCTGGGTGCCGCACTGGTTTAGGGATCCTACAATGCTGCTCCGAAAATTGGCGTGGGGCGTCCCGGGTGGGGCGGGGGGAGGCCTCGTCAGTAGCGGTCTGTTGTGCGAATAGTCCCAAGGCAGCACAACGTGCAGAGTTCTGGACGGCACCCAGGTGATGTCGCCTGGGTGCCGCACTGGTTTAGGGATCCTACAATGCAGCACAGAAAAACAGCGTGGGGCGTCCCGGGTGGTGCGGGGGGAGGCCTCGTCAGTAGCGGTCTGTGTCCAGTGTCACATGGCTGACACAACATGTACGACAGGCACCCAGGTGATGTCCAGTAAACTGCCGCACTGGTTTTGGTATCCTACAATGCTGCTCCGAAAATTGGCGTGCGGCGGCCCGGGGGGGGGGGGGGGGGGAGGCGGCGTGAACGGGTCTCCCCAGGTGGCGGCCATCTAGCTGAGTTGCGCTCGCTCTTGCGGCCACAGCGTCTCGCTCACCATGTTGTGGAGTTGCTCCCACTCTTGCAGTGCAGCGATAGGCGGCTGCCACATGGCTGTCAAAATGGCGGACGGCTCTTCGGTTTTGGGCCTGGTCCACTGAAATGGCCCTGGGACACCTTGGAAGTCGGACGCTTGCCTGCTAGGGCTTGGGCTCCATTCTCGAAAAGCGTCCCCTCAGCCGTGAAGATTGTATAAAAGTCTTGGGGGCCCCCGACTCCCGCAGGCTTCCGGTGGGGAGCGGCTGCCATGATTGCTCGCGGAATGACCACGACGGAGCCACGAGATGGTGGTGCTCTCATGCTGACGCCAGCTTCAGTCTGAATGATCCAGAAACAAGGTGGGGCTTTCATCGTTTGGGAAAAAAAAATGTTCTAAACCAATGAAAAGTGTTATTTTTAGGTCATATGACCAAGCCTTCCATCTTTAGGAAACCAAAAGTAAAATGAACCAATGAAAAGTTTTATAAACAAGTCACATGACCTGTTATGCGACATAGGGCTACAAAAAGCGTAGAAAATCCGTTGGCACGTGAGGCGGCGTCAGTAGCGGACCGATGTGCGAATAGGCCGAAGGCAGCACAACGCGCCGAGATCCGGATGGCACCGAGGTGGTGTCCAGCAAATTGCCGCACTGGTGTGGCCATCCTACAATGCTGCGCCGAAAGACGGCGTGTCCAGCTGAATTGCGGTCACTGTTGCGGTACAGTGACTCGAACGCGCCGAGATCCGGATGGCGCCGAGGTGGTGTCCAGCAAATTGCCGTACTGGTGTGGCCATCCTACAATGCTGCGCCGAAAGACGGCGTGTTCAGCTGAGTTCCGGTTACTCTTCCGGCACAGTGACTCGAACGCGCTGAGATCCGGATGGCACCGAGGTGGTGTCCAGCAAGTGGCTGCACTGGTGTGGCCATCCTACAATGCTGCGCCGGAAGTCGGCGTGGGGTGCCCCGTTGGCTTATGAGGTGATGTCAGTAGTGGACTGATGTGTCAATAGGTCGGAACCAGCACAAGGCGCCAAGATCCGAATGGCAAGTCCTGGATGTTGAGTGCCTCAGTTGAGATTTCTGAGAAGTGCTTGTAGAACTGTCTGAAGCTTATTTGCACCTGCTGCAGCTTCACTAGGTCCGGCGGAACTTGTTGCCTTTTCCTTTGTGCTTCTTTTCCTACAATGCGTTTCTTCTGAAGACACGACCAGGTCCCTGAATGTGTGCAGGGGGACGCTATTGAATGAATGAACGCGCCGAGATCTGGATGGCACCGAGGTGGTGTCCAGCAAATTGCCGCACTGGTGTGGCCATCCTACAATGCTGCGCCGAAAGACGGCGTGTCCAGCTGAATTGCGGTCACTGTTGCGGTACAGTGACTCGAACGCGCCGAGATCCGGATGGCACCGAGGTGGTGTCTAGCAAATTGCCGCACTGGTGTGGCCATCCTACAATGCTGCGCCGAAAGACGGCGTGTCCAGCAGAGTTGCGGTCACTGTTGCGGTACAGTGAGTCGAACGCGCCGAGATCTGGATGGCCAAGTTTCAAGTTTCATCTGGCAGTTTTTCTCCATCCCTCCTGGATCAAAGAAGGTGAATGCTAAATATGCCACCTGCCTCATCTGAACATATGAAGTTAACTTGTATACACTGTGGTGCTATGCTGTCCTATGGCAACATGAGCATCAACCTGATGAATACGGCATTCGAAAATCATAAATGCCCTAATGCACCCAAGAAGTAATTTTTTTTTTGCTCCAGTTGAGCCGTTTTCAATGCCTGTTTTTTGTTGTTTCCCCTCCATCAAGAACAAAACAAAAATACAAGGCGCTAAGATCCGAATGGCAAGTCCTGGATGTTGAGTGCCTCAGTTGAGAGTTCTGAGCAGTGCTTGTAAGACTGTCTGAAGCTTATTTGCACCTGCTGCAGCTTCACTAGGTCCGGCGGAAATTTTTTCCTTTTCCTTTCTGCTTCTTTTCCTACAATGCGTTTCATCTAAAGACACGACCAGGTCCCTGAATGTGTGCAGGGGGACGCTATTGATTGAATGAAAATGGCGGCTTGACACAAAGCTGACTCAAGCGTTACTGTTGGTGCTATACAGACAAAAATTGGTTTTCAGTTTGTACATTCTTCAGGTTTTTTTTTCCATCTAAGTCTGATTGAGAGTTTGTAGAAAAATGGCTTCAGATTTTCCACATACTACTCTTCAACATTCTTCCTAAATGTAACAATGTGAAACTCACTAGGAGAACGGCTGTTTCTGTTTCCTTTCAAAATGCTGCCACCAATATTTTCTGAATAGAAGACACCATCTTGTAACATAAAGGGCCGAAAGGGGTTCTGGTCTGGCCGATGGTTGGTGGAGACATTTTGACTATATCTTGGACCTGCCCGGCCTCGCCCAAAATGGCGCCGGTATAAATGGGACTCGTAACTCTTTGCCCGCAAATGTATATCTAGAAAATGTTATTGTAAGTGGCCCTGTCGTATTTTAATTACAAAATGTACGTCCACCGATTCCGCAACTGTTAGACACCTTTGTTCTTGTCACCTAATGGCCCGCTCGTTACGTTCTTCTACAGTGTAAATGTCTCCTCATCATATACGATTTGAGTTTGCTCCGTGGCCGGCCCACGTGGTTATAGGCCCGTATTTGTATACTGACATTTTCACAATAAAGGTTTTTAAAACAAAACACGGTAGTAGTATTTTCATTTGTAAAGTTTTTACTTTTAGTGACTGTTTTCGAATCAGTAAAAGGCAAGTGAAATAAAGCAGTCCAATTACATGACGGATAAAAGGTATAATATGTAGGAACGCAGTAAAGATAAATGGTCAAGGGCAGTTGTGTTTTTCATGTCTGCAACATAAAGTGATCGATAAGAATCTGATAATCAGGCGTATCGGCGACTAAGACAGCAGGCCGAATCTCTTTTACTCAACGGCTCCGTCATGGAAGGAAGAAACGCCCTTTTTCTCGAAAAAGGAATATATTTTACTTGCAAGACAGTTGTAAATTTTCCGGGAAAGTACATTAGCCTGGAATATTATAACATATGTTTGAAAAAAAAATATTGTTCGAAAATAATAAAAAGCGTAATTTTTAGGTCATAAGACCAAGCTTTTCATCATTAAATTAACAAAAGTAAAATGAACCAATGAAAAGTTTTATTAACAAGTCACATGACCTGTTATGCTTACGTTACGCGCTGCGCGCCGCGCCTCGGATCACTTCCGGGTGCGCTAACGCGGCGTGTCATAAAACGCATTACGCGACAACGTAGGTCAAGAATATAGTCTAAATGTCTCCACCAACCAGCGTTCAGAACACAACCCCTTTCAGCAGTCCAAAAAGTTCTGTTAAATGACAACAGAGGGGACAGGCAACAAGAACCATCAGTCAAAGAGGGGAGGGCAAGTTCTTCTCTTCCGGGTCATGTTGGGGCGCTACCGGAACTGATCGAATTGGTAGTCTACAGTGTTTCTGGATGTTTCACACTAAAGCTGGCGTCAGCATGAGACCACTACCATCTCGTAGCTCCGTCGTGGCCATTCCACGAGCAATCATGGCAGCCGCTCCCCACCAGAAGCCTGCGGGAGTCGGAGGCCCCCAAGACTTTTGTAGAATCTTCACGGCTGAGGGGACGCTTTTCGAGAATGGGACCCAAGCCCTAGCAGACAAGCGTCCGAGTTCCAAGGTGTCCCAGGGCCATTTTAGTGGACCAGGCCCAAAACCGAAGAGCCGGCCGCCATTTTGAGAGTCCTGTGGCAGCCGCCTATCGCTGCACCGCAAGAGCGGGCGCATCTCAACTACATGGTGAGCGAGACGCTGTAGTCGCAAGAGCGGGCGGAAAACAGCTGAATGGCGGAAGAGGCACAGTGTAGCAAAAGCGGGCGGAATGGCAACTAAAACGATAAAGGGGCGCCCCACTACAGCTTGTCTTCAGGTCAAACGGATTGTGGGACAAGGTCCAGAATTGAAGAGTCATCAAAAGGCAAAAAGTACCGCCGGGAGCCGGCCGCCTATGTCGGGGGCGATCTCAGGCTACACCAGTGCTATAAGACTTGGGGAGGGTGTCGGAGCCAAGCGTCTTCTCCGAGTCCATGGCCATCACAGCGTCCCTCAGGGGCCTCCGTCAAGCTGTTTAGGAAGGTAACATATCACATTGTTTTCTAATGCAGTCAGGTCCACAAACGACACTCACTTACTTTGAGAATAGTGAAGCTGCAGTAGGTGGAAATAAGCTTCAGACAGTGTTACAAGCGCTGCTCAGAACTCTTAACTATGGCACCCAACATCTAGAACTTATGCTATTTGAGAATGGTAGTGACATCGAAGCATCTCAGGGACCAAAACCATTAACGTACTTTCACGTATGAAAATCTTACTTGGGGAGGGGGCAGGAGCGAAGCGCCCCCTCCCAGTCAGCGCCACCACACCGTATGTTGAAAATCTGAAGCCATCGTTCTACAAAGTCAACCAAACTTGGATTGAAAAATCTAGAAAAATGTACAAACTGAAAACCAGTTTTGGTCTGCATAGCATCAGTAGCAACGCTTGAGTCAGCTTTGTGTCAAGCCGCCATTTTGATTCAACAAAGCACAGGCATTGAAAAAGGCTGAAATTCAGAACTCTAAACTATGGCACCCAACATCCAGGAGCTTGCTATCCGGATCTTGGAGCCTTGTGCTGTTTTCGATCTATTCACACATCGGTCCACTACTGACATCATCTTATAAATCAACGTTATGTAAATAGTTTTTTAATAAAATGTTTTACCCTGTTTCTTTGCTGGTGTGTTGTCTATATTTTTAATATTTGCATAGGGTTTGTCATTATTTTGTGCGGGATGGGTGATGGAGCCGAGCTGTCTTGCAGCCCTCATGGTGTGGAGCTCAGTTCATGTCACTATTTTCGTATTTCTCAAGAAGGGTTGTTCCTAATATTTCTATTTTAGCGAGGTCAAAAAGAGATCCAATTAGTGGCCTACTGATTTTGCTCGATTACTTTTATTTTTTTTACACGATTTTTCACTATCTGCAAAGACTAAACAGAGCATTGCGACTTTGTGCTTGTTTGTAAATAGAGAATGATCCAAAGAGAACCAATTCTAAAACAGTAAATGCTTGGACAACAATCAATCAAATGGAGAGACAAGGAGGTACGACGGATTACAACGGAGGGGAGGGGGGGGGCAGCGTTCAAAGCACATCAGCGTGCATAAATACGAAAATGTTTTTATCTATCACGTACTTGACATTTTAAAGCTTTTCATATTTGCTATTAAAAAACCAATGAAATTCACAGAAAAAACCATAGGTTATAGTGGATATATAGTTAGGAATTTGCATTTACAAAACCTTGAAAATTCAATGAAAAAACCATAGGTTATAGGCCATATATAGTTAGGAATTAGCATTTACAAAACCTTATTTTACTCGCATAAAACCATTGAAATTCCATATATAGTTAGCTAACTATAAGCGCTAACTATATATCGCGCACCCGCAATCCACTGCTGATGATGTCACATATTACATCATTCATGACATGGTCAGTGACATCACTGATGACATCACTGATGACATCTCAAATGACATCACTGATGACAACTCAAATGATATCAATGATGACATCTCAAATGACATCACTGATGACAACTCAAATGACATCACTGATGACATCTCATTTGTCATCACTGATCACATCACTCATGTGATAATACAATGAACCTCTTCAGACTCTAATATAACCTTACATACACTCAGTATAAACAGACACTCACAGACTGTCACTCATCCATGGAGTTACTCACACACCTAGTCAGTCATGCAAAGAATCAATCACACCTCCATTTCCTCAACTATACAGTTATACACATCTTACTTATTCAAACATATAATAACACATATTTACTCTCTTATATAATCCCTGATACAAGCTCACAGTGATCGATACAGCCACTCACACATTCACTGGCTCTTATGTTCAGTTATTTATATATCTCAACTCTCACATGTATTGTGTTTTACATACGTACTTACTTGCACATGTAGCAATGAGAAATCCATTCACTCACCAACACACCCATGCACAGTCAACCGCCCATATAGCTGTTTCCACATGCACTCTTGAACTCATACTCCTAGTGAATCAACTGCTTACACATCTATGCACAGAGTCACGCACCTCCCAGCCACCCACACACACACTCAGCCTCCCATTCAAATATTTGGGCAACCAATCAATAACCCATATGGCCACTCTTATAGCTACTGATCAACACATGCAGCAGCTTACACAACATCAAACATACTGATGCACGAATTAAGACAGTTTAGTCACTAACCCATGTACTCAGTGAGACACATTTAATCACTCACTCATACAGTCAGTCATGCACCTACTAAATTCTTCATCCAGACACTTATACATCCACTCATTCTTCAATATGTGAAACATATTTAAACTTTACAGACACATACAATCATTGGATGTTGTGATCAGTGATGTCATCAGTGATGTCACTGACCATGTCATGAATGATGTAATATGTGACATCATCAGCAGTGGATTGCGGGTGCGCGATATATAGTTAGCGCTTATAGTTAGCTAACTATATATGGAATTTCAATGGTTTTATGCGAGTAAAATAAGGTTTTGTAAATGCTAATTCCTAACTATATATGGCCTATAACCTATGGTTTTTTCATTGAATATATATATATATATAGTCAAGATAAACTTCATTCACATATTTATAGGAATAAAGTTGAGAAAACACACATCACTGAGCCAGATAAAATCAAGGATATTTAGTACAATACATAACATCTCATGAGATTAAAAGCATTGCTGGTAACAGATTCATACAGAAATAGCATCTTGTGAGGTTCATAAAGTCATCTGATATAAGATGCTGATTTGATAAAATTCAGTACTTCAAGTGAATCTAGTGCCTCCATAAACAGTAGCCCTCCCTTGTACTACCTCACAGTCCCTTCCGTTAAAGGGGTGCCAAGAAACAAAGTATTGGCTCCTGGTACAATATGGCAAAACAAAATAAAGTGGCTAATACTTTGAGTTGAGCTATTGTTGCATCTGCAGGAGGGTAGGTCTTAGGGCCAGGCGCCTGTTGCGGGAGAGACAAATTTAAAGTGCAAAGTGCTTAGTCTAAAAAGGAGAAACCAGTAACTATAAGTAGGGGATATAATCCATCCCAGTTAAGGCTCTAGGCCAGAGGTTGTTGTTACTTGAGCATAATTTAAAATTCTTTGCATCTTTTAAGCTGCATCTAATTGGTTATTTATGCAGTGCTCAATGTATGCTTTTTTTAACATATGACTTAAAACTTGGGCCATCTATAAAAGGGGTATTGTATTTGATCTGCCCCATCTAATAGCAGGCAGTCGGAGATCCAAGATCTTGTTAATTCAACCTCTTGTGAGGACCAAATATATTTGTCAAATGTCATAGGGGTGCATCCCTATCACATCTTTCAGAAACAGAATGTAATGCTATTTGTGACAGATTGGAGAAGGAGTGCTACTGATAAAAGTCTTTGTGTGAATTGATTCGCTATGTATTATAAAATGTCCATGTTGTCATGCCCTCAGAGGCCAGTACTATAAACGCACGCTGACATACACTTACTCTTGTAAATATTCAGCATTGCTCCAAAAGGTTTATTTTGAAGCTTGCTACAGAATCCAATATGGCTTCAATATTTCTCCTAACAATCTGGGTTCTCAGTGTTATGAGCGATGACCAGCTTAAAGACCGATTAAACAAAACCCCAGATAATTACATATTTTAACCTTTGATAGGGCAGACTCATCCATCTTAAAAGACTTTGACTTGGTGCCGGGGATACCATAGGTTATAATATAGAAAAATGTACTTTAAGATCTACGTCCTCAATATACGTTAAAAACAAGTCTAATTCCCAGAGAGAGGTGGGGATTTCGGCCAAGTTACGCTTAGTTCAGCTTAAAATCCTACATCGGATTTATTACACTAGAATCACATTGCACAAACTACAGCGGGCCCAGCATCCCTACTGTCTTCGAGGGTGTGGGGAGGAAGGATCCCTTCTACACACCATCTGGGACTGTCTATTTATAACTGAATACTGGCAACAGGTGATGCGCACTGTATCACAAACACTAGAAATCTCCCTGTTGCCTGAACCGCGAAAATGTCTTTTGAATGTGTGGGACCCAAATGATCTCTCCCGCCATGGTCAAATTTGGGGTACAATTGGCATCATGATAGCGAAGAGGGATATAGCGCAGAAATGGGGCGCGTCAGAACTACCCACATTGGCTCAGTGGTGCAAGAATATGGACATGGTGATGGTCAGGGGGTGCTTGGTGTATAAAACCAGGGGTAGTCCACGTGTAAGTGGAACAACATTTGGAATCCCTGGAATATATTTCGGGGAGAGATATGCGACCCGTTGCCAGTGGATGACATAAACAGTTCTGATGAAGAAGAAGGTGGAGATTGAAGTGGGGTGCATAGGGGAATTAGATCACTGTAATGAAAAGAGTGATGTACTGCTTCCATTATAATAAATGTGTACTAGATTAGCAAATCAAAGAGGCTTTATTCGAGTAGAAATTCTCAAAAAAGCACATACAGACATTTATATTAGCATCATTGTGTACCAAAGCCATAAATGTAAAATAAAATGTCATGATTGCCATTGTGTAAGTTTGTTTAACTGAAATAAAAAATGTTTTTAAAAAAAAACAAAATAAAACAAGTTTAAAAGGCGCTGGAGGCTGTTTGCAGTTTGGGCTATTAGAATAGCATTGTTGGCATGTTGGAAGTTGTCGCTTTTTGCAGGGTCATCTCTGAACATTTTGCCTTCTTCCTAGACTTTTTCTGACATGGTGTTGGTGGTTCTAGGACACTGGGAACTTTAGCACTGTTGTCCAGTGTAATGCGCATGTGCTGTCTGTGGTAAACAT
This sequence comes from Lissotriton vulgaris, assembly GCF_964263255.1. NCBI lineage: Eukaryota > Metazoa > Chordata > Amphibia > Caudata > Salamandridae > Lissotriton > Lissotriton vulgaris. The sequence continues at coordinate 451,802,264 of NC_141696.1, read as the reverse complement.
GGTAGGATTGATCTACACCTGTTTGGCATATTTAATTTACCTGTCAGCCCCTTGTAAAGTGGTTTCTCAGATACCCGGGCTGGTAACTTAAATGCTACTGGTGGGCTTGCAGCGCTGATTGTGCCACCCACCAAGGTAGCCTTTCAAACCTGTCTCAGGCCTCTGCCATTGCATGGCTTGTGTGTACAGTGTTACTGCCGCTGTGACGTGATACCTAAAGTGTGTGCCATGTCTGTGACCCCCCTTTTACTGAATGTCTGTCACCCCTAAGGTAGGCCCTAGCTAGTCCTATGGGCCAGATGCCTTGTAGCTAAAAGTTAGGACATGTACCTTAAGTGTGTGACATGTCCTGGTAGTGACAAACAGCTATTTTGGTTTCACACTGCTGTGAGACTGCCCTCTCATAGGAATGCATTGGGGATTCCCTGATAAGTGTTTCAGTGGTAAATCCCGATAAGAGAGGAGCAGCAAGGTCAAGTTTGATATGGTTGGAATAGTAATAATAAATTGTGTGCAATGGTGTGAGCTGATTTATTATCACTATTTTCGAAATACCTCTTTAAGAAGTTGGCATTTCTATGTGCTATGTGTCTGCCTGCCTGATGTGGATTGCATGTCTGGCTCTGGAGTGACAGGAGCTGGGGAGGGGTGTGCGTCTCCAGGGAGGGCAGGGTGAGTCAGCGCTAGGCTGAATTGGAGATCTGCATCTAGAGTAGTGGGCAGAGTAGTCCCCTGACCCTGAATAGGTTTGTGCCAGCATAGGTGAATTCTGATTCTGCTCCCTGTGGTGTGTCTGATGACCAAGCCCCACCTAACAAAGGGGAAGAGGAGCCTTGTAAACAAATTGCTTCAATAACCACTAGAACCAGTTGGGACTGGCTCCCCCAAGCCCTCTGCCAGGGCAGACAAATAGATATGTGGTATATATACTGGGGCTGTGACCCCATGAAAGTTGTGCTTCCTTGGGACTTGGGGCCTGCTGATGCTGGGTCCCAGGAGGAACCCCCACAAGGGACTGCCTCCCTGCTAGAGGGCCTTGTGAGCTGGCCTGCCTAGTCCCAGTCTTGTGTCCTTGGAAGATTGGAGCTCCTAGCTCCTAGCGCCTTGTGAGCGCTGAGCCACTCTTTGTGATTCCTCTAGGGGAGGGGAGATTTTTGTGACCGGCGGCGCTGGGCTGAGACATCTTTAGAGGGAATCCCGATGTGGGGATTCCCCCATAGTACGAGAGGAAGCAGGAGCCCCTCCTGCATTTGTGTCCTTTCACAGTGGGACCCCAAACTGCAATTTTGGTGCTCCTGTCAGCAGGAGCCCACCCCGCAAATGTCAGCCTCAAGAAGCGGGAGCTCACCACGCATTGGTGAACCACCACTGAGAAGCACCAAGACCGGCAAAAGCGGAAGTCAGGCCCCCATGCCTTACTGTGGAGAAGTGTGGCTCAATGATAAGAGTGGCAGACCCTGATGCAGAGGTATAGCCCGGGACCAGGGTTCAATTCCCCACCTCGGCGGGTCTTGGGATCAAAATTCTACGGACCTGATAATTCTCGCCTCGGTGCCTATTCCAATCATGGAGTCCCACTCTGCAACTCTGCGCAATAGCTTGCTTAATCTCCACAACGGCCCCCACAACGCTAAAGGATGCCTGGCCTCCACCTTGGGGGTGCCCAGGAGTGGATGCCTCACAGGGAAAGCCAGGATGGGTAACACAGCGGTATTCGTACAAGCGCCTTGAGACCCTTGCGGGTGAGTAGTGTGCTATACAAGTATCAATTTACATTTACATTTACTGTGGGCAGCACCTTTTCTGGATGTCGAGAGGAGACTCACAGGCTCCAATTCCTCCTTCCTCTGCCTCGGACCGCAGTGAAGAGAAGCGGCCGGTGCAGGAGGGAGAAACTGCTGGTGCAGGAGAGAGAAGCCACCCACCACTCCCTGGGCATACCGAGGCACACTGTCAGTGCCAGGCCCGGTGAGGAGCAGCCCTGGTGATTGAGGGCATTTTGTTTTCGTAATGAGGAAGGGGTAAGACGCACACCACGCCCGAGCGCATAGCACACAGTGTTTTGCTGCATTGGCAGCCAAAGGGCCAGTGGGAGGCCACAGCTACGCCCAGACATTTTGGACAGAGGGCATTTGAGCCCCAGAGGAAGGCCCTTTGGCCTGAGGTCAGTGTTTGTAGGGCACAAGGGCCTAATGCGATGCCTACAGAGGTTGCATAGTGTGTTTATGCTTATGATGATTGTGCATGATGTATTTTATGCCTAATGTGATGCAGACATAATGTGTTTATGTTGCTAATGCTAATGTTGAGTACAGTATTTTGACAGTAGTTACTGGTAGTGTTTTATTTTTACTACTTGTGATTGTGATGGTGCTGACAGTGGACCGATAGGCCCTGTCATGTATATAATCCCCTGTAAATTATGACCTGCTGTCAGTTGGCACAGTGTATATGTGTGATCATGCTTCTAGTGTGGTTTGAATAATACAAAGGCTATTTTCTATGTAACCTTGTGTGGAGTTTCTTTTGTAGTGTGCCTAGTGTATTGCTGCTGTGTGTGTGTGTGTGTGTGTTGCACAAATGTTTTACACATTGCCCCTGGTATAAGCCTGACTGCTCGTGCCAAGCTACCAAGGGGATGAGCAGGGGTTATCTTCAGCGTATAACTCCTTTGCCCTAACTAGAGTGGTGCTTTCTGCCTGGCTGAGGCGCAAGCCCTAGTCAATCAGAAATCCCATTTTTAACACTGCATATAATAGGATAGGTATAGGAGTATGGCCCATGCACATGACAGCTTTACTATTTGAGATAAAATCTCCCTAATTCAATTTATATATACCTGGAAGAGGAAAGGGGCCAAAATACACTCCTGCCTGATACCCTTGCTTGATCTAATGCTCATTCTCCACTAGGTAGTTATAGTTAGGTCTGCTTTTCCGTAGAACAAGCATTTTTTGGTTTGCTAATAACTTTGGCCCCATTTGGTGAATCTTTACAAAACTCTCACAAAAAGGCTCATCCATCTCAGCTCCTTCCTGGAAGGTTTGGGGTGATCCTTCAAATGGGGCGTCCCAAAACATAACATCCCCATGCATTTCTCATAAACTACTTTAGACATGACTACGTCAAAATCTGCTCAACTCAATTTCACCAAATTCGCCAGGAAGCTAGATCAAGGTCAGCAGATTGGGCTTCTTTGATTTGGTGTAAATCTGTTCCATTGTCTTTGAGAAATCAATAGTTAAAAATAATTGTATATTTGAATGGTTGGGCTCAGAAGAGTCCTGCAAAGGTCCTGCAAGATCACAAATTAAAAAATTGATGCATGTGATTAGTCAAGTTGCCTATTTTTCTCATGAGCAACAAGCTCTTGAAGGAGCGAGAGTCTCGCGATAGTAACTACTCTAATTGTCTGGCTGTTTGAATGTTAGAAATTAAGTGTCCCCCATTACAGTATACTGAGAATATTTGAAGGTGTTGTAGGAATTAAGTGAAAAAGCGTTTACAGTTTTGCGGTATTCTCACGGAATCATGAATAAACAGGAGTAGATGGTTCCTCAATGCACTCCATTATTAAAAATGCATATATGCGGTCCCTGTTTTTCAGAGGCGGTGTGTGAGAGATAAGTACTGTGTTGAGTGTATATTTAATTCTTATTGCATTTTAAGTATGCTCTTCCGAGATACTTGCGGGATCGTGAACGGTAGATAGAAGTATGTGTTTTTTTAATACTATGTTGTAGGGGTGGGGGGACTTTGCATAGTTGCGCTACGCAAAGCTCCGCAAAACGGTAAAAAATCTCCCCTCGCAAAACTTCAGCGAACAGGCGGAATTGCTTGTTCCGCGTGTTTGCGATGCTTTTTTCCTGTTCGCGAATGCTTTTTGCATGCTCAGGGAGAAATATCTTGCAAATATGCATTTTGAAAGCGCTAACAAGCAAAAAATTTCACAAAACCGCGGATTGTGGAATTTTGGGAATTTCACGTTGTCCGCAGAACCCAAAATTACCCAAAATTCTGTGAGTGGAAAGTAATTTACCACCCAGGCCTACTCTGTAGTTTGCACACCTGCTACTTTGGGGAGAGTGTTTCTGGAGGTGGTGTTTATGAGCATCTACAATTTACTCCCATTGTCTTTGAAAGAGTTGTGAGTTTAGTCTCTTTCCACACCCTGCTATGCACACCCATTATCAGAGAGAGAACTGTTAGCAGGGAGGACAGTCTCTAGACAGAGTATAAAATGCTCAAATGTAATCCAAGAGAGCAGTCTCAGCAAAGAGGCCGGTCTTTCTCCACACAACCTACTATGCACATCTGTCATCTGAGACAGGGGTTTGACTTAAGAAGCCAGTCCATGTACAGACCCTAATACGAACACCTGTCAGCTGAGAGAGGTCTGACAGGAGATCCTAGTCCATGTTAATATACAGTCTACGATGAGTCATCCTCTGCGACAGAAGTCTGATAGACAGGGTCAATCCATGTGCACATCCTAATATGTACCCCGCTCATCTCAGAGAGAGAGTACTTAGTGGCGAGGCTAGTCTCTCTCCAAACACCCTACTATGCTAACCCATCATTTGAGAAAGAGGTCAGGAAGGAGAGGGTAGTCCATGTACACACCTTAGAAGGCACACATAATCATCTAAGAAAGAAGACTGGCAGGAGATGCCAGTCCATATACACATCCTAGTATGTACACCTTCCATCTGAGATACAGGTCTGACAGGAGAGACCAGTCCATATACACATTCTAATACACACACACGTCATCTCAGGGTGATGTATCAGCAGAGAGAGTTGTCTCACTTAGCACACCCTACTACTCACACCCATCATGTGAGACAGAGGTCTCAGTGAAGAGGTCAGTCTCACACCTTGCACCCTATTAGGCAGACCTGTCATCTGAGAAAGAGGTCTGAAAGGAGAGGCCAGTCCATCCTCACACTATATGAGGCACACCCGTCATGTGAGAGAGATGTCTCACAAGAGAGGCCTGTCCATCCACACACACCACTCTGCATACCCATCATCCGAGAGAGAGGCCTCAAAGGAGATGCTGATTTATCCAAACACCTTACCATGCACATGTTTCATGTCAAAGACATATATGACAGGAGAGAGCAGGGAAAATGTAAAGGTATGCAAACAACATAACTTATGGGACTATAGGGTAGCTCTGAAAACAACCATTTCTGTTAACAGTTTTCAATAACTTTACATTCTTGGTGTGTTTCTACCATATTTAAAAATCTTATAATAGGGTATAACTGAAACATACAACTTATGGAAGGGAGACATACATCAACAACATCTTAAAAACTAAGGAAAGCATTTAGAAAAAATGTTTAAAAATAAACTGCAGCCTAAGGGTGCATTTATGATCTTGGACATGTTTGTCTGGTGCAGACCTGCTTGTCTTTGATGCAAAAATGATCTTCTTACTGTTGTGTAGTTCCTACTAATCCATAGGATCTGCACATTTGTTGGGCAAAATAAATTGGGGCTTGGTGCCTAGACTGATTCCAGATACCCGTGCAGGATATGTTGGCCTATAGAACAGCTAGCTCACAGTGCCACAGAAAGCCTCCCTAACCTTAAGAGGGAGAGAATGGTTTCTGGCAACCACTGAAAATGACAACACTGACCCCTCAGGGATCGTGAAAACATTACAGAAACTTTCGCTCAGTCACTCATGCTCTCTTATTCTCAGAGAGGTATACAGAAAATGCACAGTGGGACGTTTTCAAGATACTTATTAAACCAGCGTTATTCTTGTATAAAAAACATGTGCTGCAAGGATTATTAGACAGAAGCAGATAAAAGTGATTACAAGCACCAAAAGTGCAAATTGTGGAGATAGTTCTAACATGGTGCTAACACAATCTATATTATGAAGGCGTATAAAACAAGACAGTAATCAAACATACTCCTACTATGCAGACCTTACTCTAAGTGTACGTAGAGTGTGTGTAGGTGTGGAGCCTAAGGGACGATCCAACCACATTACCTGGTGGGAGAGAATGTTGTGCATGTTGCTAAATTATTTCTTCATTCATGTCTGTTCGAACCACAGTGCACCACAGAACATGTCTTTTGAAGATATAGCTCAACTCACAGCTAACAAAGCAGAAACTTTCGCATTCTCAGCCGAAGCCACGACTGAGATTTATGACTTGATACAGGAAGCCAGATGGTTCAGTCCACATGTAAGCTCTGCAGCACAACTATTAAAACAGCTAGAATTTTTAAGCAGGAAAGAAATCAACCAGCGATTACAAGCTACAACATTAATCCAGTATCATGAAGCTAGAAGAATTCCGCGAGGTTTACGTATTGCTTTAAAACCGATGTTATTTAAAACCAACAAAGCTTTTATGGAGAAATGGTATTCCATTTTAAATAAACGTTCTCTGGATTTAATCTTATTAATAATTGAAGAATTGTCTAACACATTGAAACATTGGAAGAAGAAATCCAAACTATTAAAACAGAACAACATACTGAAGGCAATTGGTCAAAAGAACTGGAGGATTTCAATGAATAACTTTACAAATGCACCAAAGAAATCCATGAACAAAAAATGAAAAACTTTCAGACAGACACCATAGACTACAAACTGGATGAAGTTTAAACCTGGGCGAACGTTTATAGTCAACATAAAAGGTATAAACAACCTCCGAAAAAAACTCTGTTTAGACCATAGTATGAGCTTGCGGTTCCATTTCAGAACCAATAGGGAAATATTTAGATTTTTTTTCTTCAACCCATAGTGCAACAAGGTCAGATATACATTAAAGACACTAAGGAATTTTGTAACATTTTGACCACATTAAATCAGGATCAGATAGAACACCGGTGGTTATGTACCATCGATGTAACTGGACTGTACACCTCTATCCCTCACAATGAAAGAATAGAAGCAATGGAATGGGCTCTCCTAAAACAAGGTGATATAGGAGCCAACTAACTTTTTCTATTGGAACTGTTGCATTTCGCATTATTTCTTAGTTCAGAATGGACTCTGGTTTACAATTAAGCATTTGCATCAATGGAAATTTAACCTTTGAGCATAATAATGCATGCGTTCAGACACAATTTTTAGACCACAGTCAACACTAATGCACACGTTATACCGGGAAGGTATTATTTACTTTATTATTTATTTTATCATTTTCTTTATGTGGATGATCATTTGGCTGAGGACTGGATTTATTCGCTATCTGTTTTTTGATTATGTTGTAGAGATTACAATTGGAAGACCCCTGATGAAGGGTCTATTCTGACCCGAAATGCATTGGGTCGCATCTTCGCAGTGATTACTCAATCAATTGTGAAAAACAATACATTATCATAGATATTGATGATGAATTAATATCACAATCAATAAAATAAGATGATTAATCAAGTATGAAAGTGTGATTTATTGAAAAAGTGCAAGCATTGGAGATAAAGAGAAATTACTGGAAAAAACTAGAAGAAAAACCATTGTGTTTTGATTTTAAGTGCGACCAGCAGCTAGGGAGTGGTTTCAACACTGAGCATTCATTTATTTAGAGAATGAAGGACCCCATCTTGGTCACAAACTGGATACCCCTCGCGAGCTGTCAGACCACCGTGTGATAAAGTCTGAGCATGCAAGGACCCTCGTGTCAGCTGAAGTGCCTCCTCTCCTAATCTACCAGGATGTACATCTTTTATAATAGAAAGACGCCTTGTGGTGTCTGTATAGATTAGTGATGCTATGGATATGTAGTTAGCACTGTTGCCCCCGTGGTATAGATAGAAATAACATTTGTACATGGTGTGCGTAGCTATAGGTGTAAAAAAGTTTAGTTTCAGGGAAGCACTGTTGCATACGCATATATGTGCAAAATGTTGCTGCTGAAAAATAGGACAATTCCACATGGGTCTAACTAGGGAATATAACACTAACTCTTCATACTAAGGGTCGATGCATAAAAGCTGTTTAGAACCATTCTAAAAAAGCCTGCAAGCCATGATAATATGTAAGAAAAAAAACCTTAAAACTGATGTGAAATCATCTAAAAGCAGGCTTCCCTTAAAATATATCATAAAAGCCTTAAGAGTTAATAATATACTATTTGATATACCTAGCACTCAGAAAGCCATGGTGACTAAAAAGCTGTTTTGGTTCATTTTGTTTAAAAACAGGAAAAAATTGTTCCCACACTAAAAAGCCAATTTGTTTTAATTGTTCCAAGTGGTAAACACACTACTGCTGTTGTCCACAATTACAGACAAAGATCCGAGAGGCGCACCTCAAAGCAGGTTTATGAAGCATGGGTGATTCCATTCAATTCCCACAGCAGCCACTGAGGGAGGCGTTGTTACCCATAAGTGATCCACAGAACCCCTGTTCACATCACTAGCAGCTGATGCAGTCTAGTGTGGCTATAACAATGCATTAATCATCAATGCAATACGCTGGGGACAACAATATGTATGGCCTTTTATTATCCAGTGGCTCAACCAATTGTGTTCTGAGACATATATCCAGGACACAAATAACATCATCCACATAATCTCTGATGCATCTGCTCACATCCCAATATAACTGTTCGTACACCCACTCCAAATGTCATACTACCATTCTTGAAACCATTGACACACTAATACCAGTATGCACATACATCCACTCCCTCACCCATACATACTCACATACCCAGTCACTCACCAATACAGCCACAGAAATATTCACTCTTACACCCATACAGCCCTCATATACTGTCAGTCACCCATAGAAATACTCACAAACCTAGTCACTGACCCAAAGAATCAATCACAGTGCCACTTACTCACCTATACAATTATACACACACCACTTCACTTTTTCATACAGATACTAACACTTACTTACTCTCCTGAAGCATGGGTGCCGCTCGTAGTCGCAACTGTGAGCCTGCCTTGTTCCACGGCTTTTATCCTGGTTGGAAGTGCCCTGCTGCCGTTATCTTGTGTTTGCCAGTGACTCTTGCTGTGATTAGACGACCGCCGCTGGATTCGTGAAGTCCGGGACTCCGAGGCCCACAGGTCTTTGCGCTTAGCACACCTCGTGCACCTGCAGCCTCTTCCATGACTCCTCCCTGCTGACCTGGGTGCCTACTACAGCCAATCGCGGCCCCCGCTCCGCGGGAGTCGCTCGTAGTCGCAACTGTGAGCCTGCCTTGTTCCACGGCTTTTATCCTGGTTGGAAGAGCCCTGCTGCCGTTATCTTGTGTTTGCCAGTGACTCTTGCGGTGATTAGACGCCCGCCGCTGGATTCGAGATGTCCGGGACTGCGAGGCCCACAGGTCTTTGCGCTTAGCACACCTCGTGCACCTGCAGCCTCTTCCCGGACTCCTCCTCCGCCCTATATAAATCCCGCGCTTACCGCGATCACGGGACGCGCGCGGGACTAAGCCCGGGCAAAGGGCGGGCTGTTTGAGGCCGTTCGAGTACGTGAGAGACTGGACTGGGCCACCCCACAAATATTTACTCCCAGATATCCTCTCTGAAACGTATGTATGACTCTCTTCATTGACTTTGCCCCTTGATTACTGATCTATTTTGTTTCGCTGATTTTCTATCTAAATTAGAACCCCTTCCCTAGTCTCTGTCTAACAGTAAAAATGGTACTAACTAGAGGTAATAAAACCAAGGTTCCTGGGAGCGTGGGCAAGCTGTTAGGCCCCATGGATGATTTCATCACCAAGGCAAACTCATTCATTGATCAAAGTATTTCTTTGATGGAGGAAAGGGTGTCCTTGGATTTGGCCTTTTCTAAGAGATCCTCTATGGGTAATTTGGCTGAAGCTAGAACTCCTGCACCTGAGAATAATGCAGGGCAGAGGTCCCTTTGTGAGGGTAGGCGTAGTCTCCCAAACAACGTGGACTTGTCGGCCTCCCAGCTCTCTGATACCCAGTTAAGCTTAGATTGAGAAAAAACACCAGAGCTAGTACCTCAATTTTCACCTCAAATCATGTCATCAGATGAAAGTAGGCAAGCAAGAGGGAGGAGGGAGGGCGCAATAAGGAAAAGAAAGAGCGGTCAAGAACATCCTACCCTCAACGAGATTGGCAAAATCTCTAGTATGTCAGAGAATCCATCCCTTGGAGTAGATCAGTTAGTAGTTTCTGTGATAATCCATCATCCCGCACATGACACTTCTGGCCCCATCAACTTGGAATCCCCTATTCTTTTATCTTGCAGTAAGGAACCAACTGATAGCAATAACGCCCAGCTGCTAAATAAGATCGCTGACCTTTTAAAATTCTCTCTTCAACCAATAGAAGAAAAGCTAGCTCAGCTAGAGATACAGCTATCCAAGCTTGCAAAACTCTCACAATTCAACCAAGTACCAGGGGTCCAAAAAACGGAGGGAAATAAACAGAGTAAACAAATTCTCCCCAAGTCTGTAAATACCCTCCCTAAGCCTGCAACCACCCAAAAGAATGCACCTCAACCATCAGTGACAACAGCTAAATTAACACCTCCGGAAACAATGAATAACAAGAGTACAATGAATCCATCTATTAATTTCGCCACAACCTTGTCACAGGGAAATGCCCTGTCAATTATAACACCTACACCTAAGATAGTGGCATCAAAAAAAGTGGCGTCTAAAACCCTGGCGAATCAAATTCCAGCCTCTAAACCCCAGGCCTTGAAAACCCCGGCCCCAGTTTCCAATAGAGATGGCCTTAGGGGACCTACCGAAGCTAGATTTCCTGCAGACCTGCCACCGGAAGGATGCCCTTTCGTAGTAGTTATGACAGGTGTGCCCGAGCTAGTAGACCACAACGCAGAACCTATGTGGTCTCTCAAAAATAAGGCCCAACATTGGCTAAATACTAATCGCCCAATTCCGCTAACTTGGCAAGGTAGGATCCTGACGGTTCGTAGGACCCCTTGGGTGGGTAATGGCAGAAAAACAATTCCGGGTGATTGCATAGTGATTACATTTGAAGACCCTCGAGTAGTAGAATATATTTGCTCTTGGGACCACACGAGTGCAAATGGAGGTATAGGTACCAAACCCCTTTCCTTCTTTTATCCTTCAAGACAACGTAATGGTCCTTTTTACGACCATGATACCCCCTGGGTTGTAGCACCCCCGCCACTTTGAATATACCAATCCAAGGCAAACAGGGGGCACTCGTCATCATGATTATGATAGTTCTTGGCACACAGTAGGTCCGCTATGTTCCCGCACGCTCCCTCCGTTCCTCCTCCCAACACCTTTTCTGTGTGCCTAAGTTTAGGCTCACTAGAGTGGGTGGCCGTTCCTTTTCTGTACTAGGACCCAGACTTTGGAATTCTCTTCCTCTGGACTTACGAGTGGAGCATTGTCATCTTCGTTTCCGCAAAGCCGTTAAGACCTGGCTTTTTGCCCAATAACTCTTTCGGTAAGCCGCAAAGCTTTCTTAAGTTCTGGCTTTTGCGTTATATCTCCCTCTGGATTACTATGCTATACTGCCAATCAGCGCCGGGAAACCCTCACGGGTAGCTGTTCGCGCTCTACAAGATAAATAAATAAATAAAATAAATAAAATATCGGGGAGGAGGTTGGGATGACTGGGGTTCGCACACGATGAGAATGACTCATAGAGAACTGCCTCGCTGGGATCCTTGGTTCAGCATCCCGACGAGGAACAGATTTAGCGGCCTCGAAATGGTCGACTGACCATCAACGGAGTCCGAATCCACCAAGTCTAACCTGGCCCAATCAACCCCTAAAATAAAAACAATTCCTCCTGCAAACGAAGCTGTGCCAACTAATTCTGACCCACTGCTCATACCTACCCTCTTTTGGAACGTTGCAGGTTTACGTCCCAAGATTGAGGATGGGTCTGCCATGTCCTGGAGCCATATAAAATATTCTGTCTCCAGGAGACATGGTCTATGACAGAGCTTCACCTCCTGGGTTATAAAATATATTTTACACCAGCTTTGTACAGTACTGTAGGCAGACCTAAGGGGGGTTATTAACGTATATCGCAAACACCGTGATCCACCTAAAGGTGTCCATAGTTGTCTCTGATCCTAACTACCAAGTACGTTCCCTTTCCTTTATGAACAAGGAGTCCATCCTCCTAGTTAATGTCTATAATAATTTAGAGGATCACCAATTCCTGTCCCTTCTGTACAACATTCAAGAGAGATTAACTCAGTGTTACCAGTTGAAGACAGGACAAGGGGCAATTCATCTTTTATGGGGAGGGGACTTCAATCTCCACCCTTGCCCACGGGCTAAAACAAATTGCTGCGGGATAGCGGACGAACACGACGTTCCACTAATGCATTTTGTCCATACCAAGGTGGGGATTGCCATGAATAACCTGGTGTCTGACTTGGATCTTATAATAGCTAATACCCAAAGCTCAGGCCCAATTCCCCTCCATCCGACTTATGTGGGTAGGGGACACCAAACGACAGTTGATTATATCCTCCTGTCACCTGGACTTCTACATTCAGCTAAATCTTTTCAACTTATGGCTAATACATTTAGCGATCATTCCACCCTAAGGATAGATCTTCATTTGACTAATTCCAAGCCCCGAAATACAGACATAGTGCAAACTCCCCCCCAGAATAAACTAGAGATAGGCAGACAAAATGGATACACACTAAAATGGGGTAAAATCAACCCAAATGAAATCACAAACAAACTGGTAAATGCGGCATACCCAAACCTAATCAAATGTCTGGATTTATCGGCTACCGATGAAGAAGTCCTAAACAATTTTACCCAAATATTAAATAAAATCAAGGGACTTCTCCACGCAAAACCAAAGACCGTGAACCCAACCATCAAAGAGTGGTTTAATCATAGTTGTACCATGGCCCTAACCAATCTAAAGTTGGCCCTTCATAAAACGCCCAGAGACTTGGGGCAGATCCAACTCCTCAGGCGCCATTATGGTAGGGAACGTAAATTAAGGATCCACGAATTGAAACAGAAACTCTGGGAAGACCTCCACATGAGTGCGGTTTCTAAAAACAGTGAGGCTTTCTGGAGAACTGTTAGATCACCTTTCTTAACAGACGATAACAGCCCCAAGATAGAAGTGGCTATTGATGAAGATACTTGGGTCTCCCACTATTCTTAAATCTTTAAAAATACTGTACCAGAAGGTGTGATAGAAAATATACTCCCAAGTGTTGAATATCCAATACCTTTTGCACTTTGATATTCCCAATTTATTAGTGGCACTAGAAACAAGCAAAAATGGGAAAGCTCCAGGCCCAGATGGGGTCCCAGTGGATCTTTTTGAACACAATCTGGATCTCAGGGCCCCATCCTCACTAGAGTGTGTACAGCAGCTGCAAACGTGGGACTGTTAAAATCATGGACTAACTCGATCATGGTCCCCATCTTTAAAAACGGGGACCGCCAGGATGTGAAATGCTACCGCCCGATCTCATTGCTGGACTCTCTGGGTAAGGTCGTTGGTAGAGTAATACTTGAGCGACTCCAGTAGTGGGCGGAGGTGGGAGGCATTATTTCCGACCTCCAGTTCAGATTTCGAGAGGGGTTTGGAACGGTAGAGCAGGCCCTTAATCTTAGACTGATATTGGGCAAATACACCCAGGCAAAGAAGGACACGGTTTATTTGGTCTATGTAGACCTATCCGCCATTGCTTTGTATGGAGCAGGCATGTGGGGGCACGCAGATGTTTGTGCCCTCCAGGTAGCAGAAAACACTTTTCTCAGATTCCTCCTAGCTACTCCGAGATGCACTTCTACCTATGCATTCCATTTGGAACTCAGAATCCCCTATCTGGAGGACCTGATAAGGATTCAACCATCGATGCTATGGCGGCGCATCCGGACCTCAGATAAAAATGCGCTGACAAAGAGAATTGGGGTAGACACAATGGCCCTTGATCAATCCCCAGAAGTAAAGTGGCTCTGCTATATCAGAAACGTCCTCAAAGTTCTTGGTTTCGAGAAATAATATTTCCAACCTGAAGCCATTATTGACCTTCCTAAGGGAGTTCTGAAACAACTGGCTCTGAGACATCTAGAGTCCCTGAGATTGACCTCTGAGTCTACAAAACCTTCTGTTCTTCATGCAAACTTGATTCAGGCTACACATTTTATCCAGCCGTACCTAACACTGCAGATTAGTACCCGTGAGAGAATGTTAATGACAAGATTCAGATTGGACATTTTTTACAGATTGGTAGTATTCCCTGTGAGTAACAGATGGGACTCATCCCCCCCTCCCTGTAACTGTGATGAGGAATCTATACAGTTTAATATACATACAATACTGTTTTGTAAGTTCCATCATCCACACAGGAAAATCTGGTTATTACCAGTAATAAGGCGCTGGGGAGTCAGACAGTGCCGTCCTGCAATGCTGCGTCTCCAAATGTTAGAATCTGAATCTCTCTGTTACTTTGTCCTTAACTACCTAAAATGTGTTATGAAGCATAGGAAAAATTTGTAAAAAGCACCTTAGCCCTAGCACTAGTCGATGATATGAAATAATCCGACATTTTGTTTTAAAACACATTTAATTGTCTTTGTATGAAATTTTATCATACTCTTTATTTTTAATATGTACATTTGGTTAATTATCATAATGTATTTTCAAATGTTGCTTTTATGGTTTTCCTTTGTGCAAAGCTGAATAAAGAAATTTATATATTACTCTCCTATACAGTCACTGACACAAGCACACACTCACCCATACAGCCACTCTCACAATCACTCCCTCACACATACAGTCACTTATATACTCCAATACTCACTTATACTGCCTTTCATATATTCAGTTACTCACCCATGTACCACTGAAACAACCATTCATTTATCCTCAAAGCCCCTTGCAGATGCACTCATGAGCCCACACATACCCGCACAAGCACTCAGGCCCCCATACAAGAACTCAGACAATAAATCAATAACCCATATAGACACTCATGTACATTCTCACCACCCCAGGCAGCCACTTACACACCAACTGACAGACTGATACAGATATTCACACAGATTAGTCACTCACCCATAAATTCACTGAGACAAGTAAAATCACTTACTTATACAGTCAGCCACGCACCCACTAAATTATCCACAAATACTCTCATACACCGACTCATTCTTCAATACACCTTAGCATATTTATATAACATTCTTAAGCTCTTTAGAAACACTCACTTTCACTGGATGATGTCACCAGTGATGTCATTTGAGATGTCATCAGTGATGTCCCTGACCATGTCATGAGTGATGTCATATGTGACACATTAGCCATGCATTTCTGGGGTGTGAGTTATAGTTAGCTCAGCTAACGATAACGGCTTAATTTCTCTGGTTTTGTATGAGTGAAAAGCCTAACTTTAACATCTCTGTAACCTTAGTTTTTTTCTGTGAATTTCTAAGATTTTTTTATCTAATTCCTAACTATAATGTCCCTGAAACCTAGTTTTTTTCACTGAGTTTCTAAGGTTCTTTTATATGCTAATTCTCAACTATAACATCCCTGCAACCTTTGGCTTTTTTAGTGAATTTCTAAGGTTTTTTTAATTCTATTTTCTAAATATAACGACCCTGTAACCTTTCTTTTTTTTGTGAATTTCTATGGTTTTGTAACTAGCAGTCACTTGTATATAGTGGTGGAGAAAGGGGGCTGGGCCTCCAAACAGCTCTTGGGAATTCCACTGTGTAGGACTCACAGGAGGTATCAGGAGAGCATCTTGGCCCCCAAGGTCCCTCTGGAGCCAAGGGAACTTTATCCCCTAACTAGTAGTGCACCGGGAGGCATATTTGCAGTGTGGTGGAGAAAGGAGGTGTGGCCTCTGGCAACTTCTCAGCAATTCTGCTGTGTGGGACCTACTGGAGATAACAAGAGGGATAGTTGGCTCCCAGGGACATCCTTGGAGGCCAACTACCCCTCCTTTTACCTCCTGTATGTCCCACACAGCAGGAGTGCTGAATTCTAATAGCAGGCCATACCCCCTTTCTCCACTACTCTTGAAACGTGCCTGCAGGAGCACTGGTGTTTGGGGAATGAAGTCCCCTTTAATGCTGAGAGTCCTTAGGAGCCAACTAGCCCAACTGTTACCTCCGGTAAGCCCCACACAGTGGAATTGCTGAGAGGTGGCCGCAGACCATGCCCCTTTCTACACCACTCTGCAAATGCACCTCTTGGCACACTACTATTTTAGGGATGAATTCCCCTTGCCTCTTAAGGGTCTAAGGGGGCCAACTAGTCCTCCTGTTAGCTCCAGTAAGCCCGACAGAGCTGGATTGCTAAGAGGGGCTATGAGGCCTTGTCCCATTTCTACAAATGCGCCTCCTGGTACACTGCTGCTTGGGGGATGAAGTCCGCTTTACTCCTGTGGCCTTCAGGAGGCAAGGGGACCTCATCGCCCTGCCAGCAGTACATCAAGAAGCACATTTGTAGAGTAGTGGAAAAAGGGGTTTGGTGTCCAAGCACCTCTCAGAAATCCCACTGTGTGCATCTGACTGGAGGTTGCAGGTGGGCTAGAAATCCTACTGTGTGCATCTTACTGGAG
Source organism: Lissotriton vulgaris (assembly GCF_964263255.1). Classification (NCBI taxonomy): domain Eukaryota; kingdom Metazoa; phylum Chordata; class Amphibia; order Caudata; family Salamandridae; genus Lissotriton; species Lissotriton vulgaris. The sequence goes on along the minus strand of NC_141696.1, from coordinate 451,785,733 downwards.
GTTGCAGGTGGGCTAGTTAGCCCCTAAGGACCCACATCAGCGAAGGAGACTTCATCCTTGCGCCTCTTGCTCACGGGTAAAGTGTTATGGTGGCCATTCATTACTTAAAGTGATACAAACATGGTTTACGTGCACGTGATCACGAATAAACATGAAAAAGTTACTTTGTTGCATACAAGGTTTTCAGTATCGTGTTACCGGGTTGCAAATCATAATACACATTTTTGTTTTATGGAACTCCTGTGAAATAAATGACTTTCACAATAAACACAGAAACAGTATCTGTCAAGCTTGACATTTAAACAAAATAAAACTTGTTTTTTAGTTAATTGGATTCATGCTATTCAAGCGTGGAAAATGTCCAAATGAACCCAGTTCTTAAAGTTCATGACATGAGTAAATGTAAATGAAAATGAAAACGTCTCGCCCCAGTGGGCACAGTAGATACAGTTCACCACTTCTTTTTAGTTGACAAAGATGGTCCATAGCTCATGTTTATAGGTGTCATGCCCCAGTGGGCTTGGTAGTTCCAAATATCGTGTGTATATGCAGCATACCTAGAAATTCAAAGTTAAAAAACAATGTATCAGCAATTTTCTATACCCAAGTATCGTGTCACGTGACAAAATGTGCATATTAAAAACAGACAGAATGGAAATTATAGGAAAGCAAACATAATATATCAATCATGATTGTAAGTGTACTGATAATTCTTCCCCCATATTGTGCCCAAAGGGCTGCGTGGTGTTGTACCGGATGATGTATTTGGATTCCAGTTTGCGTAGTTCAAGTAACCTGTTGCCACCTCTCTCATTTCTAGTTACACAATCGATTACATAAAATTGTACAAGATTGAGGTTTTGCTGATGCTCAACTGCAAAATGCCTGGCCACAGGGTACTGTGGATTTGCATTTTTAATGGCACGAAAATGTTCTAATGCCCGCAGTTTTGCTTTCTTAGTCGTCATTCCAATGTAAAACTTTTCACAAGGGCATTTAAGTGCATACACTGCATACTCAGTATTGCAGCCTAGCATTTTGGTGATTTTGTGCTCAGTCTGATCCTTGCAAATTTTGAGGCTCTTACATTTATGGCTGTTCTTGCATGCTTTGCATTTGGTGCAAGGAAAACATCCACTCACTTGGGGGGATTTGACGGGTTCCTGTAGTGTGGCCTTACTGAGAGAATCTTTTAATGATCTTGCTTTCCTGAAAGTGAGTGAAGGATTCTCACTGAGTACCTCATTAAGGTCATGATCCAGTTTGAGGATGCTCCAGTGTTTATCCAGACTCCTCCTAAGTTGCCAAGTTTGGCTGTCATAGCTGGTTATAAACCTGATCTGTTCAGACTCTTTTCGTTTTTTTGGAACTAATAGTTCGGTCCTTTGCATAGTATCAACCTTGGTGACAGCCTGTATGATAACTTTACTACTGTACCCCCTTTCCTTGAACCTGTCACACATTGTAATTTTCTCTGCCTCAAAATTTTCTTGAGCACTACAATTGCGTTTAGCTCTGATAAGTTCCCCCAAAGGAATGCTCCGTATTAATGATGGAGGGTGGCAACTCTTGGCGTGGAGCAAACTGTTCCCAGCAGTGGGTTTACGAAAAAGAGAGCTAATTAATGACCCATTGATACTTTCTAGACTCACATCTAGAAATTCCAATTTTTGGGTGCTCATATGGCTAGTGAATTGTAGATTCAATGAGTTGTCATTGAGGATGTTCTCAAAATCATTAGCTTGCTCCAAGGTTCCCTTCCACACACAAAAAATATCATCGATGTAGCGTGCCCAGAGAACTATGTGGTCAGTAAAGTGGGAGATGTTATTCACCACTTGCTCCTCCCACCAGCCGAGGTACAACCCTGCGAAACTGGGGGCGAAGCAACTGCCCATCGAAGTTCCCCGGGTTTGCTGGTACATCTGTTTGTTAAAGATAAAAAAATTATTCTTTAAACAAATTGTGTGGGTGTGAGTGTTTGATTGATTCAGATGCTCCGTCCATCACCACCCCCTTTTGTACCGCTTTTGGCCGCCATAAGTGTGGCAGGGTATGCTCAGACGTGAATCCCTTGCTCACTTTGCCACTGGATTCAAGCAAGCCGGGCTGAAGACGGCTGGAATGCCAGAAACCGGTCCTCGGAAGCTTGTTTCCGGTCCAGGGAAGACATGGCTTGGCAGTTCGGGCTGGACTGTTCCCATGAGGCACAGGGTCAGACTGATTTGCATATAGCCATGTCTGAACTGGGGTGGCAGAGTGGGCTAAAGAACGGTGATGGATTAAACCCAGATCTTTTGACTGGGTGTGAGTGTTTGATTGATTCAGATGCTCCGTACATCACCACCCCCTTTTGTACCGCTTTTGGCCGCCATAAGTGTGGCAGGGTATGCTCAGACGTGAATCCCATGCTCACTTTGCCACTGGATTCAAGCAAGCTGGGCTGAAGACGGCTGGAATGCCAGAAACCGGTCCTCGGAAGCTTGTTTCCGGTCCAGGGAAGACATGGCTTGGCAGTTCGGGCTGGACTGTTCCCATGAGGCACAGGGTCAGACTGATGTGCATATAGCCATGTCTGAACTGGGGTGGCAGAATGGGCTAAAGAACGGTGATGGATTAAACCCAGATCTTTTGACTGGGTGTGAGTGTTTGATTGATTAAGATGCTCCGTCCATCACCACCCCCTTTTGTACCGCTTTTGGCCGCCATAAGTGTGGCAGGGTATGCTCAGACGTGAATCCCTTGCTCACTTTGCCACTGGATTCAAGCAAGCCGGGCTGAAGACGGATGGAATGCCAGAAACCGGTCCTCGGAAGCTTGTTTCCGGTCCAGGGAAGACATGGCTTGGCAGTTCGGGCTGGACTGTTCCCATGAGGCACAGGGTCAGACTGATGTGCATATAGCCATGTCTGAACTGGGGTGGCAGAGTGGGCTAAAGAACGGTGATGGATTAAACCCAGATCTTTTGACTGGGTGTGAGTGGTTGATTGATTCAGATGCTCCGTCCATCACCACCCCCTTTTGTACCGCTTTTGGCCGCCACAAGTGTGGCAGGGTATGCTCAGAAGTGAGTCCCTTGCTCACTTTGCCACTGGATTCAAGCAAGCCGGGCTGAAGACGGCTGGAATGCCAGAAACCGGTCCTCAGAAGCTTGTTTCCGGTCCAGGGAAGACATGGCTTGGCAGTTCGGGCTGGACTGTTCCCATGAGGCAAAGGGTCAGACTGATTTGCATAAAGCCATGTCTGAATTGGGGTGGCAGAGTGGGCTAAAGAACGGTGATGGATTAAACCCAGATCTTTTGACTGGGTGTGAGTGTTTGATTGATTCAGATGCTCCGTCCATCACCACCCCCTTTTGTACCGCTTTTGGCCGCCATAAGTTTGGCAGGGTATGCTCAGACATGAGTCCCTTGCTCACTTTGCCACTGGATTCAAGCAAGCCGGGCTGAAGACGGCTGGAATGCCAGAAACCGGTCCTCTGAAGCTAGTTTCCGGTCCAGGGAAGAAATTGCTTGGCAGTTCGGGCTGGACTGTTCCCATGAGGCACAGGGTCAGACTGATTTGCATATAGCCATGTCAGAACTGGGATGGCAGAGTGGGCTAAAGAACGGTGATGGATTAAACCCAGATCTTTTGACTGGGTGTGAGTGTTTGATTGATTCAGATGCTCCGTCCATCACCATCCCCTTTTGTACCGGATTTGTAACCTTGGCACTATGGTGTTGCACTGGCCCTTTATTTGGCTTAGGTTCCCTAATCATTTTTCCCTCTATCCTACATCTTTTTATGACATGCTTTCGCCAAAATAGATGTTTTGGAAACTTCATCACTTCATGATCACTCTTTAAGTGCAATTGCTCCCTTTTGAAAGTGTAATGATAATTGTTTGTCCATGATTGATATGTTAGTCTTGATAGTTATGTATACTATGTATACCAGGGCTGCTCATGTAAATGCTACTAATGGGCCTGCAGCAGTAATTGTGCCACCCATACAAGTAACCCTAAATATAAAAGTCAGGCCTGGCACTGCAGTACCTGAACGTCCTTTGTTAAACTGCCATGTTTTCAAACTGCATCCATTTAGCAGGCCTTACCGGTCCCTTTGTATGGACTGTATTCTGTATCCCTTGCTTAAACTTTGTGGGCGTATTGAGCTGTGAACACGGGGTGACAGTTATTTTACTAATTGTATATTCAAACACCTTTATAGTTATTTATGTCTTTATACTTGAATGTGAGCATGTAAAATGTGTTCTTTACATCTATAATGCTTTATCTTCATTTTCCATATAAATGGATGCCACTAAGTGCCAAGGTATTTCTGATTAGCTTTTTTTGTTTGAGAAAGGTTTGTGGTGGGTTTTTAAGTAATTTCGTCTTTAACACCTTGGCTGCTAGGGGTTTTCCCCTCCTGTGCTGGAAATTGAAATAGTCCATGGATCATGACAAGGTCAGCTCGTCATAAGCACAGCTCCACTGTGCCTCATGACGAGCTGACCTTGTCATGAGCATGGAAAGGGTTAAGAAATGTTACTTTTTCAAAACTTTTCAAAATTAATTTGCAGGAAGCATGACGAGTGATAATTCTCCAGCACCTGTACCATCTTCAGTACCTCTAGCATCTTTATCACCTGTTCCATCTTCATCACCCCTTCTATCTTCATCACCTGTTCCATCTTCATCACCTGAACCATCTTCAGCACCTCTACCAGCTACAGCACGTTATCCATCTACAGCATCTACTCAATCTATATCCCTGAAAAAAGTTTTGGATGTTTAGAAGAAACCAGTAAAAGAACATTTGGAAGCAAGTGTTGAGCTTTAAAATATATGACAGTTCTTTTTGGTCACTTAAAAAGGACCAATGGATAGTTGATGAGGTTAGTTTCTGCTACATTCAAATTGTGTATAGCATGGCTAATGGCGTATTATGTACATGTTGGTTCCTCTTTAGAAGCTCATGTGCTTTCAAATATTTTTACAGCTAATCGATGCCTTCCTTTCAAAAATATGTTTGTCAAGACTTTAAGTAATAATTTCCCATCAATGTGTGTACTTAAATTGTTTAATTTTAGCCTTAGTGTTTAGCAATATCAGTAACAGTGTCATCCTATATCTTCCTCTGCAAATATCGCTCTTCTACTTTTCGGGTAAATATTCATATATGTTATGTGACTTTTCAGTGTTACTGGTGCAAAGCAATATTGAAAGTTAGTGATTCTTTGAATTAATGTTTGATAGAATTGAGTAACTTTTTGAAGAGTGAGAAATGTAAGCTGTTTTTCAACGGAAGTTTGTCGATTTTGAATATATATTGTGTTGAGATTCACGTTTTTGAATTGTTGTAAGTCTAAATGTATGTATTTGGTATGTAATATAATACAGCTATTCATGATTGCCATTTTTAACTCTTCAGATACCTTTTGACAACATAGACACTGTTCTTTGTCAGACAAATACTGACTGTCATTGGATACTTTTGGTAAGTGCAACTTTTTTTACATTTATCAATCTATTTTGAAAGTTCTTCTTGAAAAATGACTGGTTCAACAGTTTAAATTGACCAAGAAATATTTTTCAAATATTTTAAATGCTAATATTTCTAAATGATTTTGTAATGTATCTAGGCCACTGCTCTTTACCATAAAATGTAAACTCTACATACTAAACATCTGATTTCAATTTTGTTTTCTTTCCAGATTTTGAAACCTTTAACCAAGACAATAATAGTTCATGATTCACTGAGTAGCAACTTTTTTACCTATCGAGACTTTTTACTAAATTGGAGGTAACCTTTCCCTAAAAAACCTAATTTATCTCTCTTTTTATTTCTTATAGTGCGTATTTATAAAATTGTCAATATGATTCCTCTTTGTGAAATTAAACATAGTGAAATATTTAACATAACCATTCGTATATCTCCAAAGTGTTTTCCTACAGCAATTGAAGCGTCCCGACTATGACCAATGGCAGTTAGCCGTACAATGTAACCAAAATCAACAGGACAGCTACAATTGTGGTGTATTTTGCATACTGGTAATGATACTTCCATTATTGGTTTTTTCAAACTTTAATTTGTTGAAGATACATTACTTGATGTTAATAGCTTACTTTAAATAGGAAAAAGGGCTTTTAGTAATGACATTTGGTAAAGCCTACCGACCATGTCCATAGTGCCCGTCGGAAGCATATTGCTATTCACATATGACTTTGTCTGACCACTCGTATGGTCCTAACTCAGTTACTCTGAAACCCATGATTACTTTTCAACCTCAAACCTTTTTTGATTAATTGTTTTTATGTACATTAACATTCAGGTTGGACTTTTGCTCAACATATACATTTGTTATTATGTTTTCAGTTTGCAGAATGCTACCTAACTCAGCAGCCAGTTGCCCAGATTTTTACTAATGTAATACTTCTGGGAAATTATCGACTGAAAATTGGAATGGACCTAATGGAGTCATCAGGTTTGACTTTAACATTTTAATGATAAATAAGGTGTCACACTCTAGTGTTGTCCCAAACATTGTATTATTCTGTAATTTGTTTTTTCATGAAAGGTCTTTTATAGATAAAGGCATATCATTAATTTTTAACATAGTATAGTAAGATATTCTCATTATGGTTGTGAATTTTCAATGATGTTCGTAGTGTAGCTATTTGAATATGTTTGCAACAGTTGTGACTGTCTCTATTCCTGGATCTGAAAACACCTAGAATCATGCATGATATATTCCAAAATAAGTTTTAAATTGTTAGCATTGCTGTTATGATGTGCTAATGTACATCTTTTTTTACATTTAGAGTCTGTTGAAAAGTATTGTGGTGTCTGCAACCAAGATGCTTCATAAATGTATATGCAAAACTTAATGGTAAGTACGCTGAAGATCAAAATTAAGTGATAAAAGTCCTTGGGGTGTTTTGGTGGCATTAAGTCTCCAGTTCACATTCGTCTAATGCAGGGTGTATGTTAGTATGACTCAGATAACTGAGACATTTGCAAGGGTCTTTTCAGAGTTGCGTCCTCCATGTTGAATAGCTGGCTATGCACCCTTCCTAGTTATGGACTCATTACCACTTTCGCACTGAGTGTTGAGAGGTCACTATGTTTACTATGTAAATACGTATAACGTTTTCATTTCAAAAAGCTATTGACCTTTAAACAATGCAATGTTAATAACAAGTCACTTTTCACTATTTTCCCAACAGGCCCAATGTTTCGAATGCCACAGATGGGTCCACCTTGAATGTATCAAAATGAATGTAACATCCTGGTTACCTTTTACTGGTTACAAATGTAAAAAATGTATGTTTTAAAGTAGAGTTGTGATCACATGCAAAATGTCTAATTTGATGTTTTGCATACTCCTGCCATCTAGTGTTGTGTCCGCATTATCATAAGAAGTAATGTTGAGACACACTTCCTTCAGCTGTCACAACTTGCACACATATTTTAGAATTGGGCCAGACTTCCTCTTACATTCCTACTTAATTTTCTTTTTGATATCGAGCAACTATTTTGCTAAGGTGTTGAAGGTCAACAAGCAATACCACTTATCCACACGTTATTGTTCAATGGTAGTCTAAGAAGTACTGGTAAATCCACTATCACTAAGGTAGACGTCTGACAGTAGAATCTATAATATTGTTACACCACTTTCCCTGAAGGACAAAAAAAGGTTGATGCTCCATTAGTAACCTGTAAAATTTGCCAAACAACTCTTTCAAGGGGTGATCAATCCAAAAAATACTCCTTTGGCACAGCAAATATGGTGCGACACGTTAAAAACTTGCACCCCAACAACTTTGCTCGAGCTGCAACACGGAGGTTGCAGGACAACCTACCTGCTGCTGCACCAAGCACATCAATTGCTGCAGTAGCATCTTTGGCAAGCAGTCCACACCCACATATTGATCCTGATTTTGGTGAAGTTAAAATTTTATGCATTTATTGCGATGAACTTTTGTGTTACGGGGAACAGTCTATCGACCTGATAAAACGCAGGAAGCAGGAGCATCGCTGTCCTCGACATTAGTCATTGGACTTTATCAAGCCTTTTTGTTGTAGCTACTACCCCAGCCAAAGGCAGTGGGAAATATGCACACTTGCTGCCTCGCTTGGCTGGGGTTATCAATTATTCTTCTTGTAATTCAAATTCAAAGTGTAGGTCCTTTATTGAGCCTTCTTGGTAACTACTACCCGTGAATGGCAGTGGGTAATTTCTACACTTGCAACCTTTCTACTGAACAGAGTATGTGCTTTGTGCACTTGCTTGCCTCCTTAGATGTGGTACCCGTTTCTCAGGCTCCCACTGCAGAATCCGACTTGCAGTCTGTAATGGACTGGAAAACCAAGGCAGTGGGTAGATTGAACGTCTGCTGCCTTTCTTCATTTTTACCTTATTCTGCATCCACTAGCTGAAACACAGCTACCTGCTGCCTTTCTTGGCTGTGTTTGCCAAGTATTATTCCAATTCAAAGTAGAGGCCCTGAAAAGGGCCCGGCGTTGTAATTGTTCAGCCCTACCGCCCAGAGTGGGAACTTAGTGCACTTGCATTGCTTGCTTAAATGTGGTAGCCGTTTCTCAGTATCCCACTGCGAAATTCGACGCCCTGTCTGTGTAATGAGCTGCAAATCCTAAGATCTACTTCCCTAACAAGGCAGTGGATAGTTTGCGCATCTGCAGCGTTTCTTATTTTTCACGTTTTCATCTTCCACTCAATCAAAACCTCATCCACACTTACACGCACTTACTTGCTGCCTTTCTCGGCTGTGGTTATCAACTATTCTTCTTTTTAATATTCTGATTCAAAGTCAAGGCCCTTTATCGAGCCTTTTTGTTGTAGCAACAACCCCGGCCGAAGGCAGTGAGAAATGTGCGCACTTGCTGTCTTTCTTGGCTGGGGTTATCAATTATTCTGCAAGTAATTAAAATTCAAAGTGTAGGCCCTTTATTGAGCCTTCTTGGTAACTACTACCCATGAATGGCAGTGGGTAATTTGCACACTTGTGTCCTTTCTTACATACTTTCTACCACACAGTGTGTGTACTTTGTGCACTTACATTGCTTGCTTAGATGTAGTAGCCGTTTCTCAGGCTCCCACAGCGGAATCCAACGCCCTGTCTGTGTAATGAGCTGGAAATCCTAAGATCCACTTCCCTGAGAAAGTAGTATTAGGTAGTTTGTGCGTCTGCAGTTTTTCTTATTTTTCACCTTTTTCATCTTCAACTCAATCAACACATCATCCACACATACACACACCTACTTGCTGCCATTTTTTGCTGGGGTTATCAATTATTATTGAATTTCATATTCTGATTCAAAGTCAAGGCCCTTTATTGAGCCTTTTGTTGTAGCTACTACCATGGCCAAAGGCAGTGGGAAATTTGCGCACTTGCTGCCTTTCTTGGTTGGGGTTATCAATTATTGTTCAATTTCATATTCTGATTTAAAGTCAAGGCCCTTTATCGAGCCCTTTTGTTGTAACTACTTCCCCGGCTGAAGGCAGTGGGTAATTTGCACACTTGCAGCCTTTCTTATTTTTCATCCTATTCATCTTCCACTAAATCAACACATCATCCACACGTACACACACTTACTTGCTGCCTTTCTTGGCTGTGGTTATCAACTATTCTTCTATTTCATATTCCTATTCAAAGTGCAGGCCCTTTATCAAGCCTTTTTGTTGTAACAACTACCCTGGCCGAAGGCAGTGGGAAATTTGCACACCTGCTGCCTTTCTTGGCTGGGGTTATCAATTATTCTTCAAGTAATTCAAATTCAAAGTGCAGGCCCTTTATTGAGCCTTCTTGGTAACTACTATCCGTGAATGGCAGTGGGTAATTTGCACAATTGAGTCCTTTCTTGCGTCCTTTCTATTGCACAGTGTGTGTACTTTGTGCACTTGCATTGCTTCCTTAGATGTGCTAGCCGTTCACGGACCCCCTAGCCCCCAGCATACTTCAAAATAAAGCCCCGGGGGTGGCAGTCCCCCAATATGGAAATAAATTGGCCCCAGGGGCTAATTAAGAATAAAGGGGACTTCTAGTTTTTTTTCTTTACCCTGTGATTTAAAAAAAAAATTTATTTAAAAAAAATTGGGCCTAAGGATCCACGTGGAACCCCCTGAGCAGGCCTAGGGAGTCAGGATGTTTCTACCCTGCCCCCTTTTCTTATTTTTTAACTTTGTTTTACTGTTTTCTTGTGACTCAGTTCTACCGAGGCACAAGATGGCTGCCAATACTTCCTGGTTTGGGTGTTGACAGACAGTTGACAGCCAATCAGCTTGCAGCTCATGCTTGTAATTGTACGTTTTTCGTTACGCTTACGGTACGCGTACGGTACTTCGTCTCTATATATATCTATGATTTTACTTTTTGATTTTATCGGGACTATGGAACGGATTTAAACCATTTAACATAAAGTGTAATCTGTGAACCAAACTCCACCTTTTTGCCAAATTTGGTGTAATTCCATTCAGCCGTTCAGGCTGTAGCCCTGGCTAAAGGTCCTATAGAAAATTGCATCGGGAAAACACGTTTAGGGACCCCCTTTTTCTCAGCCCCCACTCCACGAATCATGCCCGAATTTTCAGGGAAGGAGCGGAGCGGAGCAGGCCATTTTCTTGGAGATTCATTGACCGGCGCCTAAGTTATTCCAAATGTTGTGGATTTCCTATGGAAACTAGGTCCTAACTATAACTACCTACGGGCGACCGCCAGTAGGTAATATATATATATATATACATATATATATAGATATTTATATTCACCATAGGTTTTACACCAATATAGTTAGCTGTACATTTTAGTCATACAAAACCATTGAAATTCCCCCGTTATAATTAGTTGTACTCACTGTAACTCGCCCGCCCGCAGTCCACTGCTGATGATGTCACATATTACATCATTCATGACAAGGTTTTTTAATTCTAATTTCTAACTATGACGTGCGCGAAACTAAAGTATGGTGCACTTTTTATAAAAACATTATATTAAAAAATTAAATATATTCAGGTGTTTTCTTAGATAATAATGAAATAATAATATTAATAATACATTTTTTTTTAGTCATGCGCGACCGGGTGCGCACACATAGCAATGTTTTTTTTTTAAGTGTTTTTTTGCCAGTCGGGGTTCTTTTGGGACCCCCTGAGAAGCTCTAGGGGGTCAGGGAGTGTTTACCTTGCCTCCTTTTATGTTTTGAAACTTTTATGTAAATCGGGTAAAACGCCATTTTGAAGTGAGGTGCGCGACCGGGTGCGCGCACCTTTGCAATTTTTTTTAAAAATAAAAAAAAGGTTTTTTTCTCGTTGGGGTTCTTGAGGGACCCCCTGTGAAGGTCTAGGGGGTCAGGGAGTGTCTACCTTGCCTCCTTTTCACGATTTGAAACTTTTATGTAAATCGGGTAAAACGCCGAGCGCGCACGTTAAGTCATGTGACTTAAAACCAACACTTTTCATTGGTTCATAGTAGTTTCAGTTCTAGAATCTTCAAAAACCCCACCCATTTCCCTCACTATCTGTTTCAGTCTCATGGAAGAAGGACCCTCTCCAGGTTCTCTGAGAAATAACTGAAATGGCTGCCAGACAGGAATCATCATCATCTGATTCTGATGAACAGTATCGACTTCCTCAACGTCGAGTGAAGGAATCTTTTATTTGGCAATTTTTTTGATATCCTGAAGGACTAAAGAAGGTGAACGCACCTAAGGTCACTTTCACCATTTGTGACACTGTCCTTTCTAGGGGAAACCCTTCGAAAAAATATTCATTTTCCATTCACACGATGATCAGACACGTGAGGCAAGTGCATCCTGCATAGTTTGCAAAAGCATCCACTAGAGCCCTGGCCACACAAATGCCACCAGCTGTGGCCAGCACTTCATCGGCACCACCACCATCTCCATTGACTGCAGAACTGCACCTGAGGCCTTTTTTTAAGAAGGTGCACATGAGGTGCAACAAGTGTTTTGAAATATTTGTATATTCTGAACAGAGCCTTGTTCTAATTGAGAAGCGCATTATTGAACATGTATGCAGTGAAAGAAGATAATTTTTTTTTATATTTCGTTGTTCCTGTTGAACACTTTTGAAATTCAAGATTCTTGTTCGTGTTTGAAAAAAATATATATTAAACTTTTAAAAAAGAAAAAAAAATTATAAAATATCAAAACGAAAAAAAGTTCTTTTCAGAACGAACTCATTTTTCAAAAAAGAGCTCTATTTCTTATGCACTGTGTCATCATTTTTTGAATGAATGTGTAGTGTATAAAAGAATAACTGAAATGACTGACTAAAGTGGAGGAAGGGACTGAGGGAATGAGTGAGGTAAAGGGGGTATAGTGAGTGAGGAAAGGGGAGTAAAAGACTGACTGAAACAAGGGGACTAAGGGTAGGGTAGTGAGTTAAGGGGAATGAAAAAAGTATTTGGAAGAGCAGTATGGAAAAGAAACTGAAGGAGGAGGAGTGACAGAAAGGGAGTGGGGATTGACATATGGAAGGAGAGTAAGGGACAAAGAGAGATAAATAGAGTAGGGTAAGGGGAGTGAAGGTAAAAGAAATGGAAAGATAGTGAGGGAAGGGGATTTGAGGATGATAAAAGGGAGGTAAGTGAAAGTGAGAAGTGAGGAGTGAGTGAGAAAAAAATTGAGTGAGGGAATGGAGGGACTTAGGAAAGCGTAGAGAGGGAATGGGACTGAGGGACAGATTTATGTTACCTGGCATATCTCTGCAAATTAGCAGAGATGCGCCAGGAAAGATGCGGCACACAAATGTATCCTTGCACCACCCATGATTCACCGCATTTGCAATACGGTGCACCATGGCGCAGGAATTAACAGATGCATGTCGCATCTAGGGCGCTAAGTTGGCACAGTGCTGAAATTGTGTTGCAAGCGGCACTCAACTCCAGCACTTTTCCAACTTGCCCTATCTGTAACGTGGTGCGTCAAGCCTTACACCTGCTTCAACCAGGTGCAAGGGTTTGACACATCAGCGTTGGTAAAGTGACTCAGTGAAATATTGTAGATTTCACTGAATCACTTTTCAAGGGCGTTCCTGCGAGGGAACGCCCACCCCTGCATGGAAACGCCCACATGAAACCTGACACTGGTTTCATGTGGTGCAGGGTTTTACAACGTGACACATCTCCCTGATGCGTCATGTTCTAAATACCCTGCACTATGGCGCTTCTATTGCGCTGCCACTGTGTAAGAAAAGTGACACAGTGGCGGTGTAAAAGAGGCGCAAGGGGCTTCTTAATCTGCCCCTGAGGATTAAAATGAGTGAAAGAGTGTGAGGGAGAGTGAGGGAAAGAGAGTGGAAAAGAGAAAAGGGGTGAGATACAGACAGGAAGAGAGATTAGACTGAGTGAGACACAGCAGGAGAGGGAGAGAAAAATGTTCAAAAGATGAGTGAGAGAGTAAATGAAAGGGAGTTAGCAGAAGGGAATGAGGAAAAAGAAATAAGGGAGCAGTATTGAGAGATGAAGTGAGGAAAAGAAACTGAGGGGTATTGATGAAATTGGAGAAGAAGAAAAGGAATGGGAGTGATGCACAGAGAAGAGAAGATGAAGTGGGAGAAGAGGAGTAAGATTGAGTAAAGGGCAGTGATAGTGAGGGAAGGGATATAACAGTGAGGGGAAAGGAGTAATGGAAAAATAGCATATTAACAGAAAGGAAAAATAAGTAAATGAGAGACAAGTATTTATGGAAAGAGAGAAAAGAAAATGAGAAGTGGACACGGTGAGACGGAGACAGTGAAATAGACAAACACAAGAAGACTGAGAGAGAGTGAAGGAGTAAAACACTTACACTTACTAAAACAGAGGAAGAGACTTAGAGACGGATGGGGAAAGGTGAGTGATGGAGAGAATAAAGGAAGGGGACTGAGCAAAAGGGAGTAATGGAGTGAAAAAAGTGGAGTGACTGAAGATCAGTGAAGGATGATGTAATGGAAATATAGTAAGGGGGAGTGAGAAGAGATTGAGCGATAAAGCAGCACAAGGTAGTGATTGAGGAAAAAGAGAATAAGAGATGGATGGAGGAAAGGAGAGTGAAAGAGGTAATAAACGAAAGGGAAGTGAGCGAAAGAGAGTAAGGAAGTGAAATAAGTTGAGTGAGTGAAGGTGACTGAGGGATGATGTTATGGAAAGAGAGTAAGGGGGAGTGAGAAGATACTGAGGGACAGAACAAGACAAAGGTAGTGATAGAGGAAGATAGGAAAGAGAAGTAAGGGACAGAGAGAGAAAGAAAGAGGTAAATGGACAAGGTGAGTGAGGGTGAAGAAAGAGTACTGATAGTGACAGAAAGACTGTAAAGAAAAATGAAGGGAAGTAATGAGAATGAGTAAAGGAGAGTAAAGTGAGTAAAGGAAGGGGAATAAGAGAGAGATTAAAGAATGAGAAAGAGAGAAACAGAAGTAAGTGATGAAAAAGTATTTTTTGTTTGTCATACTTACCTGATAAATTATGACAAATTAATAGTATATATATATATATATATATACTATCTGTGGAAGAAAAGAAAACATTGAGTTATAATATATATTTCATAATACAAAAGAAAGTAGGAATGAAGGAAACAGAAAGTGAAAGAAAGGAAGGGTGGGGGAGAGAGAGAGAGGGAGAGAATGTGTAGTGTATAAATGAATGACTAAAATGACTGTGGGAAGGCACTGAGGGAATGAGCATGGAAAGTAGAGTATGGTGAGTGAGGAAAGGGGAGTATGATGAGTGAGGAAAGGTGAGACAAACAGTGACTAAAAGAAAGGGACTAAGGGTAGGTGAGTGAGTTAAGGGGAGTGAAAGAGTAAGGGAAGGGCACTAAGGGAAAGAGAGTGAGGGAGAGTGAGTGAGAGAAGGGGAGCGGGGCAGAGACAGGGAAGGAGTGTAAGGGACGGAGATAGGGAAATAGAGTAGGGTAAGGGGAGTGAAGGATAAGAGAAGTGGAGTGATGGTGACGGAAGGGGTATGAGGATGATAAAAGGGAGGTAAGTGAAAGTGAGAATTGGGGAGTGAGTGAGAGAAAAATTGAGTTATAGTGACTAAAATTGTGGAAGAGATTTAGAGATAGTGAGAAGGGGAATTAAGGAAGGGTAGTAAACAAAATGGAGTGAAGGAATGAAAGAAGTGGAGTGACTGAAGGTCACTGAGGGATTATGTAATAGAAAGAAAGTAAGGGGGAGTGAGAAGAGATTGAGCGATATAGCAACACAAGGAAGTGATTAAGGAAACAGGAAAGATAAGTAACAAACAGACAATGGTGAAATAAGAGTACTTTTGGAGAGTAGAGGTGAATGAAGGGCAGTAATGAAAACAAGAAAAGGTGAGTAAGATCAGTAAAGGAAGGTTAGAAAAAGTGATATTAAAGAATGTGAAAGACAGAAAGAAAAGTAAGAGACTGATGAAAAAATATTTTTTGTTTGTGAAACTTACCTATAAAAAATGGCAACTATATAATATTTTTTCTTTAAAAAATATACTATCTATGGAAGAAAAGAAAAAATTTAGTTATAATATATATTTCATAATACAAAAGAAAGTATGAATGAAAAAATAGAAAGGGAAAGAGAGGAAGGATGACAGAGTGAGCTAGAAAGAGAGTACGTGAGAGACAAAGAGAGGTAGAGTGTGTGACTGAAAGGAAATGAAGTGGTTAGACTGAGTGACAAAAAGAAAGAGAGGAAGAGAGAAATGGAGTGAAAAGGTGAGAGACTCAAGGAATGAAAATTAGCAAAAGACATTGAAGAAAGGGGAATCAGGGAAAGGGACTGACAGATGGAGTGAGCGAAAGAAAATAAGTGAAACTTAGGAAATAGGAGCAGGAGAAAGGGAAGGACAATGATGAACAGAGAAGAAAATATGAAATGGGAGAATATGACTTAGATTGAGTAAAAGGCAGTGACAGTGACAGAAGTGATAGAAGGGTGAGGAAAGAGAGAAAGATAAGTAAGAGATTCTTAAAAAAGCATTTTTTGTTTGTTGTACTTACCTTATAAATATAGTATCTGTGGAAGAGAAGAAACAATTCAGTTATAATGTATATTTCGCAATACAAAATACAAAATAATTTGTACAATATTTTAATTAGTTTATTTTGCTGTTCTCAGAATGTATTGAATTTCACTTAAAACAGTGAGTGCAATACTACTCATCATATAACAGCGGGCAAAAAAAAAACACAATCAAAAAGATTGTGTTTAAAAAAAAACATACAACATTTGAATACATAATATAAATATTCGAAAAAAACATATCTTAAATGTTTTTCTCTAATTCACAATTTCTTGTTTAAGTATGCTACATCTCCAACAATCACAACGTAACAAAACAATATCACTTATTTTTTATACCCTCTTAATAAACTTCCATACAAGCATGTTCTAACAACATTTACCCGAAGTAGTCATTTTGTTCTGAGATACTATTCCTCATGGCCAAATAGTATGTGTAACGTCCTTAGTTTGCAAATTACTTAATTGTACTCTTAACCTTTCTTTTCCCGACCTTTAGAATCAAAAGTTCCAACGTGTTCTCTACCACATAACATTAGTTAAACCTCTACCTGATGCTATCACTATGTCAATCACAAGTTTTTTTTAATAATTTGGTCACTCTCACTCACAAAGTAATTCTGAACAACAGAGTATCCTTTCTTAACAGCAGTAATCTTCCTAGGCCAATTAATTTTCCTAAAATTTGGGTTGCAAAATCACCAGGTAAGAATTTGGTAAGTCAAAAGGCAAACGTTTTTTAAAAGTCAATTGAGTATCATTACAGTGTGTCCAGCCTTTTGGAGATTTTAAATTAGCTGTGTAATGTCCTGATGTTGTAGAAGGACCATCATGGAAGATAATTGCTACAGTTACAAAAGTTCTTCCAGAAATTGATAGTTGAAAAGCCACAACATTTTTCTTTTTGTTCAAATCATTTTTATTGAGCAAGAAAAGGAGAAATGAAAATAAGGTACAAACACTAATACATACATTCACGAATCATTCCATAATCAGGTGAGTAAAATAATATAGTGCCATTACGAAATACAAATGCAAAAAACAAAATACAAAATACAAAATATGAGTCCACATAGCGCGTAGAGGGCAGATGGCATATCTATGATTAGAGTACATATTTGAGCGGGCATTGAAAGCACATTGTTGTATACGTTAGAGATCGTCTTCAATCAGCGCAGAATTCTCTAGTATGAGGACTGTATCCGCTTAGCCACATCATAAGAGACATTAAAACGAGCATTTGTGGGCTAGAAAAGACTGACGAATAACAAACATTGTGTTACACTGACTGTATTCTATAGTGAGTAACATGTGATCTTGCAAATTGCCTCTATACAAGTTGCCAGTGCCGTAACTACCAGTCGGTTTACTTTGAAAGTTACAAAAGAAAGTTACAATAGTGTCCTTGTCACATACTGCCAGTGTTGGTGGAGGTTGTCAGACATACAAACGGTATGGGTAACTACTTACGGCGGAAGCCACAACATTTTTAATTGAAGTTGTCAATTTTGTTCCATCAGGTCTGCATCGTTGGAGCATTAAAATTACATAGTGTCCATATCTTCAGATAAATAATGTTGATAACATTTCTGAGTTACATTGAGAACAGACCATGTCTTGGTTTGCTTCTCTAACTAGGTTATTGAAAGACACTGCTTTATAGTCTGATAATGTTAAATATATAAATCTTTCAGTGTGTTTGTCAGTACTACTTGAAAACGGACAATTGTCGCAGTCATGTTGCCATTTATAAGAAAGGCCAAAAAGACTATCAATATCTACACCTTCATCTTGTAAAACAGCAAGCATATACATAACAAATTCCTGACAATGTTGCTGAATATTCTGAGAAAATTGATTTAGTCCAGCACATATGTCTAAAACATTTCGAATATCAGAAAAATTTTCTATTTTAGTATTATCACTGCTACATTTCTCAAACACAGAATTCAATAAGCAACAAAATGTTTGGTCCCGATTTTCAACAATCTGTTTCTGTAAAGTTTAAAAAAAAAACATTAACCCCTACATTTGCATAGCAGTTGACACCAGAACTGTTTTCAAATTGAAATTCAACAACCTCTTCAGTAGTATCCTTTTTCTTTTTGCTTCCAATCCCAGGTTCATCCACTTTTTTTCTTTGCTCTACCACTTTACTACATTTTTTTTCATATCTTCTTTTTTGACCTACCACACACTTTTCAATTAAAGGATATTGAGGTAAACTTGGAGCATATTCTCCTCTTAACCTGTTATACTCCTTCACACAATTTAGATCTGCACTAATCTTTGTCTAATCAAAATCAATCAGATACAATCCAGATAAAGTTCTAACTCAAGATAAAGCAACATAGGCCATACCCTCTTTGAACACAGTACTTCCAATATTTACCAAAGCACTATCTACACTTAAACCTTGAGATTTATGAATAGTCACCGCATATGCCAAACAAACGGAAAACTGTTTTCGTCGGACATATAAAACTTTCACAAGCAAAAATCGATTTGAACAACGACTGAATTGTTGTACCTCTTCAATTCCATCAAATTTGGTTTTTAAAAATTCAATCTCATCTCTATTTGGGTAATTCACAAAACCAACAACATTACCCATTGCTCCATTCACCAAACCTCTTTCCACATGTAAATTTCTTCGTAAAATAATCCGACAATTTAAACATACATACAGATTCTTTTCTAAACCAGCAGTTTTAGATATTGATTTCTCTAAAGAATCCAATTTTAACTTCAACCTTTATGAAAAAATAATAGTACTTCCTTCATGCACTATTGGGTCTTTAGCTGTGTTCTCTGTCTTAAAGAAATGACTGTGATAAATGGTTTTAGTAAAATGAGCACTTTTAAAAATTTTCACCAGGAATTTACATGTAATCTACCATGTCTGTGTCTGCTTGCACTATCTGTGTCTGTGCTCATACCATCTCACTGTCTCTACTGGCAAAAACAGACCATATATATATAAGCAAGACATAACATTCCTTTTTCATTTCAACAGCACACCCTGGATCTTTATTGCACAGCATAGAGCCTATTTGGGAACTAAGAGGCCTGACATGCATGCTGCCTAAAATTCTCTAGCAGTACATATCCTAAAGCCTAACTGACTTCAAGAATACATGTATTCCCATATTTTTAAACACATGAACCAAGCAAATTATTCACCCAGATATTTAAAATCAAGCTTCACTCACAGTGTGGTCTTAGAAACATGGCAGTATAGCTTGCAAATCAGTAAAAACAATTACTATCTGCTCCTAAAACATTTTCTATGGGATTTCTACAGTATACCAAAAATGGTTGCAAAACTACAAGGTGACAATCTGACAATTCTAACAGTTGTAAGGAAGAAAGAGAGGGAAAAAGTAAAGAGAACAAATAAATGAAAAGGAATAACTGAGATGAAGTGAGGAAGTCAGTTCAGTTCAGTTCAAAAGACTTTATTCAAATTGAATTCACAATTCATAAAAGTATACAGAAAAAAATCACCATTAAAAATTCATTTTTCCATTCTAAATAAGCATTAATAAGGTTTGATTTTTTACAGTTAAAAAGAAATTTAAAAAGGATAAAACAGTACAATCAGTTAAAATACAGAGTACTTAATTAACTCTTGTTATCCCATGACGATGGTCCTTCTCACTCTTACAATTGTGTTCAGGAAGAGGCTCACGGTACTGATGGTAAGACAGTCGTCTAAGGACCTAAGTTTATTATAGGCATCTCTTGTTTTCCTTAAGCCCCAGGCTAACAAGATAAGTTTTAAGATTTGTCGTCTGGAGTGGCTATATAAAGTGCAGAAAAGAGTACAGTGTATATTTGATTGAAATGATTTGTCATCACAAGGACACCGCCTTTTTACTCTCGCCCAGTCATTGCAGGTTGGGAATGATACGAGTCTATAAAAGGTTTCCAGGTGAAAGTATGTCAGGAGCCTACGGTTCTGTAGGGGGTGATCTATTACAAGATACAACTGGGGGCCCCTCTGAGATGTCACTTCATCGTGGCTCATGACAGATTTTTTAGTCCTTTCACCCTTCCACCTTTGCAGTTCCAAATGTTCCAGCAACATCTTTTTGAACATGGATCGCGAGAGCAGTTCCAGTGAGGCTGGGTCAGTAAAATATTCACGATGACCAATCTCACTGACAAAGTTCTTAATGTAAGTAAGCCATTTGATATTTTTCAACCCATCACAGCTTAAGCAGTCCTCTATGATAGATCTGTTCAATTCTGTGGCAGGGTTGGTCCAGACATTATGCCAAAGTAAAACTGGGGCAAGTTTTATAATGTCCGTGATGAAAATAAGAGCAACTTCGGCATGTAATACATATATAGGAGTGCTCCTCGGTGTAGCAGTTATAAATCGCAGGAACCTATTCTCGATTCGCTGAATCGCCTCCACTTGCTGCCAGCCCCAGATGCCAGCCCCCTAGGTCCCAATAGCCTCACATTTTGATTTGAATATTTGAAGGAGCTCCATGACTGGCCTGTTTCCTATTTTTTCAGTAAAGATCATAAGAGCACCAACTGCTCTATTAAATGCCATGGCCCTTGCATTCACAGCAGACTTCCAGGTGCCTTGCCTATCGAAGTGAACCCCCAAATAGCAAAAGATGTCATTTAACTCCACCTTCCTTTCGTTTAAAGTAATTGGGCATGGTAATCTATGTTTGTTTGGGCCGCACGACATGGTGAACGTCTTCGAGGCATTTACACGTAGCCCTCTATTGTTCATGAAGTTAGTGAAGGTCTGTGCGGCTTTCTGGAGACCCACCTTGGTCTGTGAGAGGATAGCCGCATCATCAGCATAAAGTAAAATGGGGATGGGTTTGCCATTGATTAGGGGATAATCATGATACTGTTGTATTAAGCAAGAACCCACTCCATTGATATATATGTTAAATAGCAGGGGGGCCAATATGCAGCCCTGCCTTACCACTCTATTAATCTTAAAAAGTTCTGTGCATTTCCCCCTCTGGCCGTATCTTACTCGTGCACCTGCCTCAACATAGAGTTCTCTGATGTAGTCTATTATTTTATTGTCCAGCCCAATATCCCTCAGAGTCTGCCAGAGATTGTTGTGCAAAACGCAATCAAATGCAGAACTGAGGTCCACATATGTCACGTACAGATTGGATTTCCTTGCGTGTATATATTTCAAGATGATTAGGGAGAGATTTAGCCCCTGCTCAATTGTCTCCCGCCCACCCCTAAACCCATACTGGAAAGGTGATAGTACTTCCTGTCCCTCTAGCCAGTCCTGAATGCGAGCAAGAATGACCCTACCTGCCATCTTCATAAAGCCATCTAGCAAGGAGATGGGCCGATAGCAGGCAGGATCATTCCTGTCCCCCGTTTTGTATATCGGGACCAAAATTGCCTCTTTCCATGTTGGGATAAAACCTCTTTTGGCCATGCAGTTCAGGACTTTGGTGAGTAGAGGAGCCCACAGATCTGGATACGTTTTAAACACATCAATAGGGACAGAGTCTGACCTGGTGCTTTCGAGGCTGAACTTTCCCTTAGGGCTTTGTATACCTCCTCTAGTTTAAATTGAATGTCTAAAGGGAACGGGGAATCTACAACTTCCGCAGTTATTGCTGTTTCGGGGGAAAGTACAGGCAGAACCGTAGTGCCATATAGGGCTTGGAAGTGACATACCCACTCCTGAGCCGTGATGGCATTGTCTAAACGCGGACCTTGGTCATCTTGATAAAAAGGAGCATTCACAGCCTTCCAAAAGGCAACAGTGTCCTTTTGTATTGCTGCTTCATGGAGGGCTTCCCCGGCTTCAGCTTTTAGATCTTTCTTTCTTCTAATCAAAGCGACACAGTAATTATGCCTTGCCCTTTGAACCTGTGCTCTGTCTAGTGGGGTAACATGCAGTGCTTGTTTTAGTTCCCGCAATGCCCTAGAGCAGTTTGGATCAAACCACCCTGGGGTTCTCTTGACTATATTGCGCGGATTTCTGGTCAGGAGGTGTTTGATTGAACAACAGATTTTATTAAAGGAGACCAGAACTTGTTCTTCATCCTCTTCTGAAGTCAGGCACTTAATCATTTCCTTATGGGAAATGGTCACTACATTTTTTTGGAAACTCTCTGGAATTACCTTTTCTCATTTAATGCAAAATCCGTTACGCTGACCAAGAATAGGGTTAAAGTCATAATTGCATTGAGTATTAAGGGGCCGCGTATCCAGATTTAGCTTAAAAGTAACTGAAATGGGGTAATGGCCGCTGATGCCACTTGTGAGTGTCTCCAATTTATTAACTAATGGGACATAACGTGACGAGAGTAAGGTAAAATCAATAATTGACGAGGCCCCTCTTGTATTAAATGTAGGTGTAAATGTTTTCGGCACTGAACAAGCCTCATTAATAAATACCATAGAATGGTCCACCAGTAAATTATTAAGCATGTCCCCTAGTTTTGTATGGGCAAAGTGGCTTGTTGCCCCTAAAGTTTCATCTTCTCAGCCGCACACTCCCTGTAGACTCCTTGGACATAATGGACAATTAAAGTCCCCTACCCACATGAGAGCCAGGTCCCCCGGGCAGCTATCTACGATCATCTTAAGGGTGCTTGACAATTTCTTAATTGTGGTTTCCACTTGTGCTATCGGGATGTTATTATAAAAGTTAATGATAGCTAAATTTTCCAGAGATCCCCAAGATACCCTTAATATCTGATAATATGGGCAATCCAAGAAGCTCCCTAGGACCGTAGGACCTGAACAGATAGACAAATATATAGACAGCCCTCCCTTGTGTCTACCCATTTTGGTAGGAACTGCCAGAGTAAAAAAAGTTTTATATCCCAACAAATGGGATTGCTCCCTGGCCCATGTTTCCTGGAGAGCTATAATGGAGTGGGTCATAGTTATTGATCGCCAGTCTGCGTCATTGATTTTTGGGGCAAGACCCGCTATGTTCCATGTTATTATGCTGCCAGGAATTTCAATGTTAGTTGGGGTTGTTACAATCTTAGGTGTCACAGGGGCCAGTTCCATTATGTCACAGGGCGTAATCCCAGACAAATTATCCAGCTGGGGGAGTGATGTTATTTCTTCCCCAGGTACTTGTATTTCAGGGTGAGGGACTATCACGGGGCAGGATTCTTGTGTAGTCATGGTATGTGCAGGAGCAAGAATATAATTTTGGGCAATCAAATTATCTTTTTTGCCTTTTGTCTTATAAATTGGTGACATATTAGCAGGGGGCCCCAACCATCATTCGCCGCCATCCAGGCCTGAGAATGCTTCAAATCTGTTAGTGACCTCAAAGGGGGTAAATGGCAACAAATAGTCCATTCCCCTGATTCCTTGCGAGTGGACCGACCCCCTATAGTTATTCCCATGTCCACCCAAATACATTTTTTGTCATCGTGGGATTGGGAGCCTGCCACATATATTGGTTATTAAATGTTACGGGAGGATTATTCCATAGGCCAGACGGGACCGCTAAAGACATTATGGGAGTCACCTGGGATCTTGGGTAGAAATAGGTTAGGTCACAAGGAGCAATGGTTGTACCAGTGGTCCTTGGCATCCAATTTAGGATGTGTTTGACCGCACCTGGATCTCTAAAATTTATAATTATGAGATCACCCTCTATGTCTTTCTCTCGACTCCCCAGCCAGGAGAGTTGCCGCACATGGACAATCTCGCCATTGATGTTACATGGGAGCGGTCTGTGCTGGCTAAGCCAGTGCATGGTTTTATTTTTTAGTTGACTAAAGCCTTCCCTCCTGCCATCTTGTAAGGTAGGGACGCCCGTGAGTACAACCACATAGGGGACCGTATCAGGTGGTAATTCAACTTGGCGGCCCCTATGATTTCCTGTTCAATCTGGATGTGCCCTCCCCCCAGACTCATGCTTGTTTCCTCCAACAGCTATACTAGCCCCCTTCGGAATTTCCTTAGAAATATGTGGGGTGAGTTGATGAGCTGCCTTGGGTGGATTCGCCCCTTGGTGATTGCGGCTCACAGGGTTGCTAGGTGGATTTAAGTCCTTTTGGATTGCAGGGGTAGAGGTTGGCACTGCGGCTGCGGGGGGTGGGACTGGCTTAGCTGAATCTTTCGTTAGACTTGCTTTGTTGGTAATTGCCGTTTCTAAGTCCCCCAGGCGTTGCTCCAACCTCTTCAGCCTATCTAGTATGGGAGATGTGAATGACCTAAGTAGATGTTCAATGCTGTCGAGGGAGACAGGATAATTGTTCCTTGGTCGTACAATTCCTGGTAGCTATTGAACCAGGTCTGGAAGCAGTCAGTGTGGGGGTATTTATGGGAGATATTATTTCATGTGGTACCTCCTGACCTGGATCGGGAAATAATGTAGGCTTTGTAGTGAGTACAGATGTATCAGTAGCCTTTTTTCCCTTTCCAAAGTCAGTATGGCTGACCTTAACTCTTTGTGGAACACATCCCCTCCTCCGTCTCTTGTTTGGTGGCGGTCCAAATACTTTAGCGACTTCCCGTTTCCCAGCTTTCTTTTTTGAATTCCCCACCACTACTCGAGGAGTATCGGGTATAATTTCTATGGCTGTGTTAATGTCACTAGTGATTAAAGTGTTATTTTCTTCCACACTATTAAGGGCAGTCGATGAAGGGGGCGTATCTCGCAGGAGCATAGGAATACCCTGTGTAGATAACGGGTCCTCGTTTCCTGATATCAAGCCTACACCCGCTGGATTAATCTGGGGTGGTGCAACCAAAGGGGATCTGGTTTTAATAGCTTCAATCGAGCGGCGACGCTCTGCCCTGCGTTCAGCCAGTGCGCAATCCCTTTCCATATCGGGGGCAGGTTTTCTAAAGTAGTTATCCAGGGTACCTTAGCTATTTCCCCCTACATCAACAAGCACAATTTTTTCGGGGTTAGCAGCCATGGAGGCTGAAAAGATCAGTGTTAGGGATATATAGCAGGGCTAATGTTGTTTAATTTATTTACTTCGGTTTTCCAAAGAATAACCTTTAGTAATGAGAATGCGAACCCCAGATAAGTTCCCCTCCAGCGTTGTTACCCAGTAGGTGGATATTGTTAGAGGGGCAACCAGGGAGGAGGCCCTATGGTTGGTCACAGGGTAGATAGGACTTTATGAAATGTGGCAGTAAATAAACAATTACTGTACGTATATGCAGTATAAGTGCATAGCAAGGGTGCTCAATATCGTAGGGGGGCAGTCTTACTGAATAAGGAGGTGGCGTTTAAACGATATAAGAGATTGGGCCCAGCCCAGCCTCCTTCAGCCACCGAACGGCCAAAAAACGGCCCGCCCTTTGCCCGGGCTTCGCCCGGTGTCCCGCGAGACGGGGATGACGTTGTTTTTAAGCGCCTCCTGGCGCGAAAAGCTGTGTCTGTGTGCTGCTAGGGCTGCTGGGGATTGCAGTCCTCTTCCCCGCCCACTCTCCGCTCAGCGGCCACACTCCACGGTGACAAGAAAAGTAAGGCGGCGGGAGGCGGGCAGGCAGATCCCCAGTGCGCGGTTCCCCTGGGCAGCAACAGCGAGCAGGTGGGTTGCAGGCAAAGCAGAAGGCTCCAAAGCAAACAAAAAGCCCCCACTCGACCGGGATGACGTTGTTTTTAAGCGCCTCCTGGCGCGAAAAGCTGTGTCTGGGTGCCGCTAGGGCTGCTGGGGATTGCAGTCCTCTGCCCCGCCCACTCTCCACTCAGCGGCGACACTCCACGGTGACAAGAGGAGTAAGGCGGTGGGAGGCGGGCAGGCAGATCCCCGGTGCGCGGTTCCCCTGGGCAGCAACAGCGAGCAGGTGGGTTGCAGGCAAAGCAGAAGGCTCCAAAGCAAACAAAAAGCCCCCACTCAACCGGGATGACGTTGTTTTTAAGCGCCTCCTGGGGCGTAAAGCTGTGTCTGGGTGCCGCTAGGGCTGCTGGGGATTGCAGTCCTCTGCCCCGCCCACTCTCCACTCAGCGGCCACACTCCACGGTGACAAGAGGAGTAAGGCGGCGGGAGGCGGGCAGGCAGATCCCCGGTGCGCGGTTCACCTGGGCAGCAACAGCGAGCAGGTGGGTTGCAGGCAAAGCAGAAGGCTCCAAAGCAAACAAAAAGCCCCCACTCGACCTGGATGACGTTGTTTTTAAGCACCTCCTGGCGGGAAAAACTGTGTCTGGGTGCCGCTAGGGCTGCTGGGGATTGCAGTCCTCTGCCCCGCCCACTCTCCGCTCAGCGGCCACAATCCACGGTGACAAGAGGAGTAAGGCGGTGGGAGGCGGGCAGGCAGATCCCCGGTGCGCGGTTTCCCTGGGAAGCAACAGCGAGAGGGTGGGTTGCAGGCAAAGCAGAAGGCTCCAAAGCAAACAAAAAGCGAGGTGAGGGAGTCAAGAAAGAGAGTTGAAGGAAAGAAAGTGAGGAAGGAGAATAAGGAAAAAGTACTGAAAGTGAATGAAAAGCAGTAACAGTGAGGGATTAGATATCAGGATGAGGGAAGAGGAATGTGGAAAAAAAACATAATAAGAGAAAGTAAAAACTAGTAAGTGAGAGGAAATCATTTATAGAAAGAGAGAGGAAAGAAAAGGAAGAGTAGTGGAAAGAAAAGAAAACAGTGACAGAGCGAAAAATAAGGACAGTGACAGACTGTGAGGGAGTGAAACAGTTATAGTGACTAAGGCATAATAAAAGGAGAAATGCAGTGAAAAAGAGTTAGAGACTCACCTTTAAAAATGCTTTTGAAGATTTAGATGCAGTATAAGCACATAGCAAGGGTGCTCAATATCAAAGGGTGGGCAGTCTTACTGAATAAGGAGGTGGTGTTTAAAAGATATAAGAGATTGGGCCCAGCCCAGCCTCCTTCAGCCACCGAACGGCCACAAAACGGCCCGCCCTTTGCCCGGGCTTTGCCCGGCGTCCCGCGAGACGGGGATGACGTTGTTTTTAAGCGCCTCCTGGTGCGAAAAGCGGTGTCTGGGTGCCGCTAGGGCTGCTGGGGATTGTAGTCCTCTGCCCCGCCCACTCTCCGCTCAGCGGCCACACTCCACGGTGACAAGAGGAGTAAGGCGGCGGGAGGCGGGCAGGCAGATCCCCAGTGCGCGGTTCCCCTGGGCAGCAACAGCGAGCAGGTGGGTTGCAGGCAAAGCAGAAGGCTACAAAGCAAACAAAAAGCCCCCACTCAACCGGGATGACGTTGTTTTTAAGCGCCTCCTGGCGCGAAAAGCTGTGTCTGGGTGCGGCTAGGGCTGCTGGGGATTGCAGACCTCTGCCCCGCCCACTCTCCGCTCAGCGGCCACACTCCACGGTGACAAGAGGAGTAAGGCGGCGGGAGGCGGGCAGGCAGATCCCCGGTGCGCAGTTCCCCTGGGCAGCAACAGCGAGCAGGTGGGTTGCAGGCAAAGCAGAAGGCTCCAAAGCAAACAAAAAGCCCCCACTCGACCGTGATGACACTGTTTTTAAGCGCCTCCTGGCGCGAAAAGCTGTGTCTCGGTGCCGCTAGGGCTGCTGGGGATTGCAGTCCTTTGCCCCGCCCACTCTCCACTCAGCGGCCACACTCCACGGTGACAAGAGGAGTAAGGCGGCGGGAGGCGGGCAGGCAGATGCCCGGTGCGCGGTTTCCCTGGTGTGGTATCGGGTTCCCAAGGCCTACATGCTCCGTAGATAACCCACTTACACTGAAAGAACTGTTGGCACGGAAACTGAAAAGTACAAAGAACAAGTTTATTAAGACCCCATGGGGTGGTGGTACATTCCTACAGCACCCTTCGGCAATGCAAGAAGTATCACACCGAACGTTGGTGTGAGTCCCTCTTTTATACAATTTACAAGCAATAAAAAGATAGGCGGCACAAGGTTACAGAGATTATGTACATATATGGTCATTTTTGGAGCACAGCCAACTCATGGGAGGGGTTACAACCCCAGTGGTCAGTTTGGCGGCACATTCCTGAGGGGTGACTGGACAGTTGGAACTGCGCATGTACGGGCTTGACCGTTGCTAAAAATAGCCTGTTGCTGGGCAAAGTCGAGTGGTCAGTGGTACGGACAACGGACTAAAGGGCATGCTCATTCTCTAAAATGGATGCCATAATACACAAAATGGCGTTCTCGAGTATAGTCAAGTTAAGGGGAAAAAACGTGTAGCACAGCTAAGCGCTAACTCGGCCATTGTCAAATTACGACAGACGACCCTTTTAGCGTTTAGCTGAAGCTACCTCATAGTGGACGTAATCGGGATGTTCATCTTCAATATCGATTAGCATTATTTGAGCTACTTCTTTATGAAGCATCATTTTGTTTTGAGCAAGAGCTCGTCTTGATGGTATGCAAGCCGATAAACACATGGAACATAAAGCTGGGCCACATTGTATACATAAACATACAGAGAACAGTACCCCAACAATGATACATAAAATCGTCAGCAGTTTCCAACCCCAAGTGATAAGCATAGACCAGAACCACCCTGAAAGAGTCCAAGTTCCATTGTCCGGGTGTATTTCAGCTGCTATTTTGTGCAATTTTGAAATGGCATCATAAACAGAAGGCGAATTATCTGGCACGTACACACAGCAGCTACTTCCGATGATTCTACATGCCCCCCCACGGTCAGCTAGAACCACATCTAGAACCATGCGATTTTGGAGCGTAACAATCCTAGAAATTTGGAGTTCTTCTGTTATGTTCCCCAATGCAATAGCAGTATCATTGGCTACAGCCTCAACAACACGGGTCAGCCGTCGAATTGTCCGGCTATTCAATGCAGCCCCCACAAAAGAAAACAATCCCAAATTAAAGTCCACATATTGCTGTAAGGCAGTATCAGTCTGATCGATGTCATCTAAGATCACGGCACGCTTAACACGATTTAGTACAAAGTCGTTGTAAAGGATGTAGTCATTATGGTACATTGGTGGGGCGATGAATACAGGGGGCAACACAAACGATACATAACATGTGCCTAACCATCCTAAAGGGAGCTGATGGTAACCTTTATTGCCACAAATAAAGTACGTATTTCGGGATGCCACAAATGATATACCGTTTGGACTGTCAAATGTAAGTGTAGTGTTACATTCACTTTTCCCCACCGGGATCGTGCCTTTATTACGAATGCAAAGATCTGCCTTAGTAGTAATAACATTAATAACATGTGTACTGGACATATTAATGGTCCTTTGATTACTGTAAACACGAGGTGCAGACACATTGTCTGGGCGGTACTCTTCCCATTCAAATCGAGTACCCTCAGCTCGTGGATACCCATCTCGGTCATGATAGCAAACTTTGTTCAAACGGAAGAGCACCCCCCCTTTCGTTGGCCATCGTAAGGTAAAAAGAAGAGTGTACCAGGCGTTACAGGAACCATTATGCGAAAATGGGAGTGGAATGAGTGGAGTGCCCCCTTTCTTCTGATGCCCAGGCAACATCCCACACACCCAGCAATTTGAAGTGTTCGTCATATTGTGAGTATGATGCAAAATCTGAATGAAGCTATTGTTCAAGTAAGTCTGTCGGTGCCGTTCTTCATGGTAAGGCAAAGTGAAGTGAAAATGTTCAGATGGAGCCGGGGTAGTCGGCAGCAAATGTTCAAGTACAGGCACCACAAGTTCCACTACCCAGGCTATTACTGCTATTACCACAATTGTCAAGACAAACAGGATGGCACCAAGTATTCTTTTGTCTCGTGATGCAGTAGACGCCATAGTTCAAAAAGTTCACAATGTCTCAAATGTATACCTAAAAAAGAAAAATACGGTGCTGAGCTCCGAGGTAGCCGTTGTTTTCTTCTCCGGGGTCAAGACGGGTGTCGCTACTCTTGGCAGAACTGATCCCCCCCCTTTGAGATTCCCGGCTTCCGTTTCACAAACCCCAGAGCGGTAACCAACCAGTCTCGAAAACCAAAAAAAAAATCTTCTCCTTATCGTGGCCGCAGATCGTAGCGCTGTTGTCCAGAAACAGTGTGGGCCGGGAAGGCTCCCTCGACTTCGGCCGATGTCACAGCTGGGCTCCTTTCTTTATCCAGAATCTCCTTGTAGTCAGTCAGCACGGCAGGATTCACCAGATCCGGAGAAACACGACGGCAGTGAGTTGAGTGCACCCACCGCTTTCTGTTGGTCACTCGTACAGCTGTTCGAGTAGCCAGGAGGACCTGCTCGGGGCCACGCCACCTCAGTTCCAAGCTGTTCGCCCTCTCAAACGATCTGACCATCACAAAATTCCCAGGACGGAGATTATGAGCCTCTCCAGTAGAATTGTCAGGGAGCGCTTCTCGAACCTGTTGATGAATAGAAAGCAAATCATTTGTTAATCGTGCCAAATAGTCGTTCATCATTATACACGGCACATCATGTATCAATCGCGGCTTAGGCACTCCCCATATATTCATAGGCCTTCCAAACACCACTTCATACGGCGTGAGGCCAGTTCGAGAGTGGGGCACTGATTTAAGAGAGAGCAGTGCTAGCGGTAAGGCATCCGGCCACTTCAATGACGTGGACGCCACAATCTTAGCCAGTTTCAGCTTCAACGTAGCGTTGTACCGCTCAACAAGACCTGCCGACTGAGGGTGGAACACAGCATGAAACTTCTGCTGGATCCCTAACCCCTTCAGCACATACTCCACAATTTTCCCAACAAAATGAGGCCCATTATCGCTCCACAAAAATTTGCAAACTCCAAAGCGAGGAAAATACTCCTTGAGCAACACCTTAGCTGTTGTTAAAGCTGTATTATCTTTCGTGGGGAAGGCCTCAACCCATTTTCTAAAAGCGCATACCACCACTAGGATATACTTAAGGTTATTGCAGCGCTCAAGCTGGATGTAATCCATTTGGAGTACCTCAAATGGTGCAGAAGGTGGAACGAACCCTCCTTTCGGAGTATGGGTCCCTTTCGCAGGATTGTGTTGTAGACATATCAGACAGGTCTGCACTACTCTCTTGGCAGTATTGGCAATCTCGGGATGCTCCCAAACTCGTGATAACAATCGAGTGATCGCAAGAGCTCCCACATGACCTAATGCGTGAGTCATCTGAACCATCGCTTGCAAGTAAGCTGCAGGCAATTTCCATTTCTCCATGTCTTTGCTTCTCCAACAACCCTCATCATCTAGCACCCCATCTGCTGCCCATGCCGCAAGTTCTGCCTCAGTCGCTGACTTTTGGATATCTAATATCTCCGCTCTAGCATCATACCATCGCTCAGCTTGTGATTTTGTTACGTACATGGGGGAGTCAGTTCGGGACATAGCTGTTTGTCTCGCTATGCTGTCTGCAAAAGCATTTCCTTGGCCCACCTTATCAGTGATCTTTTTATGGGCACTGCATTTGATTATTGCTACCTTCTTTGGGCAGAGCAACGCGTTTAGGAGATCACGCACCAGTTCTCCGTGCATAATGTGTACCCCATGAGAAGTCAAAAACCCACGTTCTCTCCAGAGTAGCCCGAAGTCATGTGCTACTCCGAAGGCGCACCGGCTGTCTGTGTATATGTTCACACATAGGCCAGCACTCAATTCGCAGGCTCTCGTCAAAGCTATCAGCTCTGCTGCCTGAGCTGATTTTTGTGGTATTCGTGCTGTTTCCACCACTGTCTTAAGTGTCGTGATCGATTATGCTGCAGAAGTCGTGCCATCTGGCAGCCTCAAACACGATCCATCAACCCACAGCTCCCCATCCACATCTGGAAATGGCATATCCTGTAAGTCAACACGACCCTTTGTCTGTTCCTCGGTCAGGAAAACACAATCATGATGTTTTTCTTCCTGACCCTCCTCAACCGGATAGGGCAATAAAGTGGCAGGGTTCAGGGTAGCACATCTTTTCAGTGTGATATGTGGCGCCAAAAGTGTAAGCTCATATCCTGTTAAACGTGCACTGGTAAGATATTGAGTCTTTGTTTGATTTAACAGGGCATCTACTGCATGGGGAACTAACACCAACAGTTTGTGCGATAACACTATCCCCTCACTCTGCCGTATAGCTACTGCTGTTGCTGCAACTGCTCGAAAACATCCAGGTAATCCTCGTGCTACAGGGTCGAGAATGGCTGAAAAATATGCGCATGGCCTCTGCTTATCCCCGTGTGCTTGCACTAACACCGATAACGCGCACCCATCTTTCTCGTGTACGTACAATGTGAAAATCTTTGAATAGTCTGGTGTACCTAACACGGGTGCAGAGCAAAGGGCCTGTCTCAATTGTTCGAAAGCATTTTGACATTCATCTGTCCATTCAAGGGGCATTGGTGTAGTTTTGGACAGTAACGCTAACAAAGGTTTGATAATATGCGAAAACCCCATGATCCACTGTCTACAGAAGGACGTTAATCCTATAAAAGCACGTACATCTCTCTGTGTGCGGGGGACTGGTGTATCTAAAATCGCCTGAATTTGATCTGATGTTAATGCACGCCCCTCCTTACACAAAATATGACCGAGGTAGGTCACCTTGGGTCTACAGTATTGGAGCTTTTTCTTCGAAACTTTGTGATTGTTCTGAGCCAGAAAGGAAAGTAAAGCAAGCGTACTCTCTTCACATTGTGCATAAGTGTCAGGAGCTAACAAAAGGTCATCGACATACTGGATAAGGGCAACTCCAGATTGCAATTGAAAGGAATCAAGCTGTCTCTTTAAAGCCTGGCTGTAGATACTCGGACTCTCAGTGTAACCTTGAGGAACACGACAAAATCTATACGATTTATTATTCAACGTAAAACCAAATAAGTATCTGCTATCGGGATGGATGGGAATGGAAAAGAACGCATTTTTCAAGTCGATGACACTAAAGGTCGTCGCCGTTGGGGGGACCAATGTAAGCAATGTCGTGATATCAGACACCACCGGATATTGGGGAATAACAATTTTGTTAATTTCTCTCAAATCAATAATAAATCGATAGACCTTGTCGTCAGTATCTTTCTTAAGGATTGGAAGAATAGGGCTATTGCAAACATTATAGAGGACTTCCTCCACTACCCCTGCAATGATCAGATCTTGGACAATGTGTGTCAAAGCAAGTTCACCTTCCCTGGAGATCTTATACTGTGGTACACGTGGCAAAAGCACTCCTTCCTTTACAGTAATGCGAATAGGTGGAATAAGCATCTGTCCCACATCCGTATCTGAGGTCGCCCACAACGTATGAGGGAGAGAGGCTAATGCTTCACATTCTTGTATAGTAAAAAATCTGTCTGAATCTGGATAGTTATCATTCAAAATAACTCGCACTCCCTCCGGAGCGCAACGTATCGTCGCTCGAAAGTATTTGAGCAAATCAATGCCCAGAATATTATCTGGGGTATAAGGTGACAACAAAAACTGGCCAAAACTGATAAATTTATCGAGACAAAGCGCAAGAGGCTTCGATAATGGGCTGGGAGTGGGTGTGCCGTCAAACCCAATACATGTAATCATATCGCCAGACAGGGGAGCCCTCGGAACCAAGTTTTTAGACAAAGCGCTACGAGTAGCTCCTGTGTCGACTAGAAACTGATCAGTAGAACCCAAGATGCCCGCTGATACATATGGACCACTCTGATCTACTGGCACTTCAACTGATTCCGTACCCCATCCTACGCAATCCTATGCATGTACGTAATCCTGATGCTCCACATTCTCACCCTCCGATATCTGGTACTGGTTCCGTCTATCAAAGGTATTACGCTCATCCTGGCCACGACCCCTCTCTTCAAACCTGCTACGATCACCTCCACCACCTCTCGCCCCCGAACAACTGTTCCATGACCTTCCACCTCCTCGACCACGCTGACTACGTTGTTCACGAAGTACCGGACAATCATCAGCCCAATGCCCAAACTCCTTACAATAGGCACATTGATCCTCCGCTATATCCGTACGCCCGTACGACGCATTACCCCCTCCTCGTCTGCCTCTGTCATTCCCTCTAGATTGCGTTCCACGAACCTGTGCCAACATCACCTTCGTTTTCAACTCCTTCGCTTTCTTATCAATACTTTCTTTAGCCTCCAATTCCTGCCGCTCATAATACTGAGCCATAGTTAACAAAGACGCAGGGGTCGCCGTGGCCCAGGAACTTTCACTCGACTTTAATCTCTTTGCAATCTCCGGTAGGAGATTAGCCACGTACTTATCTACAAACAAATGCCTACCCGTATCGTCTGTTAACGATTGACCACTGTAATCATGAAATGCCTCTTCGAAGCGTGTAAAGAAATCTGACACCGATTCATCTGACTTTTGTTTGCACGAAGCTAGCATGGTCCAATCAATTTTTTTAGAAGGAACAAGCGTTTTCAGTTTAGTTAGGATGGCCGCTGGGAGGTCTAAAATCAAATCACATGGCTTACATGCAGGTTCCCTGTTTAAATCAGCCTCGTTTATTTCTTTCCACGTTCCCCCGAGCAGTGTTTCATCATTATTTTTACGAATCAACCTCCACATATCAGGCGGAAGAATTAACCCAAAGAACAGATCTATATCAACAAGAGTCATGACACAGGACGAAATAGCCCCTTCCACCCCTTCATAAAATGCAGCCGGATTTTTCCGAAGATCAGGCAAAGAATTTTTAAGCGCCATAACATCTGCTCTATTCCAAGGCGTATACACCCAATTATATATAAAATACCCCTTCGCATCCTTCGACGTTTTATCCTCATCTGTACCATCCCCCTTAGGGGGAACATACAGAGGTGCGGCTTCACGCATAGGCATAACATGCATGTTAGAATTCTTATCTGAACCCCGGAGAGAACACTCCTTAGACTGCTCAGCGGACTCCGGCCCGGACTCCTTATTCTTTTTCCGCTCGTCCCGTAATCTGGACGTCTCATCCCGCAGCTGGATCAGTTGCTTGAAAAATGTATCGACATCTGCAAGAACAAATATACCTTTATCTAGGTTCTCACGAGAAACCGACACAGCCTTAGGTTCTAACGTATCCGAAAATTTACGAAATGTAGTAACAACTTCATCAGCCAAAGTAGCCAAAAAATACATCAATTCTCGCTCTGTCCATTTACCCCTCTCGTCAACAACTTCAGACACAGTTACAAAATTTGTATTCAATTTACTAGACCAACTACCCAATTCCGGGCTTCTCTCCGCAGTTAACCTGACATAGGACTTGTCCCCTTTTCCCGGCTTATCCTGTCCTTCATCACCAGACTCTGCATTCGGAGCCGTAGGAGAAATGTACGGAGGCGGTGATCGATCTAATAATGAAAAATCATCAGTTTCATTAGTAAGGACAGGATAGAGCGGACGCCAAATTGGAAATTGACCGGTCGTTTGCAAATTTCGTTCCCGTTCCTCCCTTTCTTTCTTTTCCTGTGCCTCCTTTTCCTCGAGCTGTAAAGCCTTATCTCGAGCAGCCTTACGCTGCTCTTTGTCCGCCAAGGCAACTTCACGTTTCATACGTTCACGCACCGCTTTCTCCCACATTCGTACACAATCAAACATATTCTGTCTAGACCTACGCTGAAACAAACATTGCTCCACAAACTGAACCTTTCGTAAATCAAACGACCCATGTAGTGGCCATTGCAATTCAGGCTCGGTTTTAGTGTATTTGTGCCATAATTTGCTGTACATTATAGGGGGAAGGCCAAATTTTATGTACATTTCACGATTTGGGGTTCCTTCTGGGGGAGCCGGCTGTGATTCCGCTAACCTAATTGAGGTACCATTTCCAAGACAGCACATCCCTCGGAGTGTGCTTAAAACAGGCATGTTCGAAAAGTATCACGAAAGCGTGATACCGTATAAACTGGCACTTACAGTACTTCACACAAATGTGCCGCTCAGAGGAAAAAAAACAAAATTAGAGAAACATCTCTACATGCCTGCCTATGTGAAGTGCACTACACATATAATTCAAAGGTCACAAAGTCACAAATGTTAGCTAACTCAAATCATAGACACAATCATAGAACTTCGGCAAGCGTCCGAAGACTACCTTACCGATCGCAAATCATAGAACTTCAGTAAGCGTCCGTAGACTACCTTACCGATCACAAATCTTACCCAATTTCAAATATCCAGATTCCAACTGCCAAGGTCTTTAATCGAATCAGCCAAACAGGCACTGCACAGCAACGCAGACGATCAAGATCTCAGTCGGGGACCGGCGCCACCTGGAAGGTCAGATCAGAAGGAAAGGAAGAAACACCGTGGGTGCCAAGACTCGGGTCACTCGGTGGCAGCGTACGCGTCCATGGCGAGTTTCCAAACCTTCGTCACGACCTCTCCTTCGGGCATCCGAGTCGCCAATGAGTCCCTTCGTGGTCGCCAATTTGTGGGATCAGGTTCCCAAGGCCTACATGCTCCGTAGATAACCCACTTACACTGAAAGAACTGTTGGCACGGAAACTGAAAAGTACAAAGAACAAGTTTATTAAGACCCCATGGGGTGGTGGTACATTCCAACAGCACCCTTCGGCAATGCAAGAAGTATCACACCGAACGTTGGTGTGAGTCCCTCTTTTATACAATTTACAAGCAATAAAAAGATAGGCGGCACAAGGTTACAGAGATTATGTACATATATGGTAATTTTTGGAGCACAGCCAACTCATGGGAGGGGTTACAACCCCAGTGGTCAGTTTGGCGGCACATTCCTGAGGGGTGACTGGACAGTTGGAACTGCGCATGTACGGGCTTGACCGTTGCTAAAAATAGCCTGTTGCTGGGCAAAGTCGAGTGGTCAGTGGTACGGACAACGGACTAAAGGGCATGCTGACCACGAGGCCGCTCATTCTCTAAAATGGACGCCGTAATACACAAAATGGCGTTCTCGAGTATAGTCAAGTTAAGGGGAAAAAACGCGTAGCACAGCTAAGCGCTAACTCGGCCATTGTCAAATTACGACACTGGGCAGCAACAGAGAGCAGGTGGGTTGCAGGCAAAGCAGAAGGCTCCAAAGCAAACAAAAAGCGAGGTGAGCGAGTCAAGAAAGAGAGTTGAAGGAAAGAAAGTGAGGAAGGAGAAAAAGGAAAAGTACTTAGAGTGAATGAAAAGCAGTAACAGTGAGGGATTAGATATCAGGATGAGGGAAGAGGAGTGTGGAAAAAAACATAATAAGAGAAAGTAAAAACTAGTAAGTGAGAGGAAATCATTTATAGAACGAGAGAGGAAAGAAAAGGAAGAGTAGTGGAAAGAAAAGAAAACAGTGACAGAGAGAAAAATAAGGACAGTGACAGACTGTGAGGGAGTGAAACAGTTATAGTGACTATGGCATAATAAAAGGAGAAATGCAGTGAAAAAGAGTTAGAGACTCACCTTTAAAAATGCTTTTGAAGATTTAGAACAGTGGCAGTCACAAACCAGATTTTCTTATGAAGAATCTCTGAATAATGCTTCTGTCATTGCAGCCTCAGAATAATGGCACAGATTCCCTCTCATTTCAGACCCATATTCATGTACATAACCAATCAAATTTCTTCCCACACAAATTCTAAATCAAACTAACATTTCAATTGGGTCTAACTTTCAATATTTTCAAAGTCACATAAAGTTCAACCTTCTCCCTCTGCCCTCTCTGCCTGTTACCATGGTAACACCCCATACTGCACCTGGCCGAAGACACAGGTCAGAAGTTCATATCTCAATGTTGCAAATAAAACCAGCAAGGCTGTTTGACCTTCAATTACACCTGCTTATCCACTGCTTTGTTAGTTTTGATGATTTTTTCTCAACCAGTACAATTTTTCCTTTTAACAAAAACATTAGCATGCACCCTAGTTTTCCATCTTGAATTGTAAGAAACAACCACTCATTTCTAGTTTTTCGAATGCACTGAACCTCATCCACATATTTTTCTAAACTCTCAGCTTCTAACTGCCATTTCACTTCCAGAGCCCATCTGAGTACTACTAGATCTGCCTTTGAAATGCTAAAAGTTTGGGTTATAGGACACCGCTATATTTTCTGGATTAAAATGTATGCAGCAAATAGATGCTTTTTCAACCTTGATTTACCAAATGTGGATATTGTGTGGATTGGCCAGAGAGGATTAAAATGTCACCAATTGATGCCATTGGTAAAATCCTTTTTACATCTGCCACACCCTGACCTCATTATTGTGCACTGTGGTGGAAATGACCTGGGCACTTTGACTGGGGTAGGTCTGGAAATGCTTTTAAAGGACACCTTTGGGCAATTGATGTCACTTTTTCCACAAACTGCCGTTGTATATTCAAATATATGCCAAAGACAAAAATGGAATTGGTCCAACCAATATTGTCCACAGATTGAGAAATCAAGGAAACATGTGAATAAGTCTGTTTCTGCTTTCCTCAGAGACTATGGAATGGGTTAGATATACCACAACAACTTACGTTACAACATGCAAGGCATGTACAGAGGAGACGGTGTACATTTCACAGATGACGGGAACAGAGTCCTTCTTTTGAATTTACAACTCTGCATCGGTACTTACTTGTAGGTACCAAAAACACTTTATAAACACAACGGCTCTTTTTTAGAGCCAACCAACATCTAAAGTCTCAAACATGCTATTTAACTATATATTTTTTGTGTTTGTTTGTCGACGTGCGCGAACGGTGCGCGCAACTCGCGGTATTTTTTTTTCTCGAAAAAATAATTTTAAGGCAGTTGGGGTCCTTCAGGGACCCCCTGAGAAATCCTAGGGGGTCAGGGAGTCTCTACCTTGCCCCCTTTCCACGATCTCCACTATAGTTTTTCACACTCTTGTAAATTGAGGTGCGCGACCAGGTGCACGCACCTCGCAACATTTTAGAAAAATAAATGTTTTTTTGGGACTTGAGGGTCCTTAATGGACCCCTTGAGAAAACCTAGGGGGTCAGGGAGTCTCTACCTTGCCCCCTTTCCACGATCTCCACTATAGTTTGTCACACTCTTGTAAATTGAGGTGCGCGAACAGGTGCGCGTACCTCACAACTTTTTAGGAAAAAAGATTTTTTTGGCCTTGGGGGTCCTTAATGGACCCCCTGAGAAAACCTATCTGGCAGGGAGTCTCCACCCTGCCCCCTTTCCACGTTCTGCCCCTTTGTTCTCTACAATATGTTGACTCGCACTGACAAAATGGCGGTCAACACTTCCTGATTTCCTCCGAATCGAATGTTGACAGACGTCAAACAGCAGATCAGAATTCCGCTCGCGCACAGCGGTGCGCGCACCCGTGCACGCTTATAGATATATAATTGATTTCAACTTTAATTTTCTCAGCAACTACTGGAGGGATTTACACCATTTAAAGAAAAGCGTAATCTGCAAACCGGAATCTACCTTTTTGCCACATTTCTTATAATTCCATTCAGCCGTTCGGGCTGTAGCCGTGTCTAATCGTCCTATGGAAAATAACATGGGGAAAATATGTTTTGGGACCCCCCTTTTATCTCAGCCCCCACTTGACGAAGTGGAGCGGGCCATCTTCTTTGAGAAATTCGCAAAGATTCGTCCACTGGCGCCAAATTCTCACAACATTTTCCCAAAAATTGTGCTGTGATTCTTGTGCATGGAAAGTTTCAGGGTGAGCCATCAATGGGGGGCCGAGGTAAAGCAGGTTAAAAATATGTGTTTCCCGTGTTAATTCCCTTAGGGGTTTTAGACATGCCTGCAAACCTCTGAATGGAATTACTCCGAATTTAGCAGAAAGGGAACTGTTGGTCAAGAAAGTGACCTTTTTTTCCAAATGGTGTAAATCTGTTCAGCAGCTTTGGAGATTTTTTACATGGTCATTGACATCAATGACAACATCACTGATGACATCTCAAATGACATAGCAAACAGAAGGAGATGTTAGACAGAGCGATGAAACTTTTCAGACACTCACCCCCAGTCACAGATCTGGGTTGAATCCTCTTTCTTTAGCTCACTTTGCTACCCCTGTTCAGACACAGCTATATGCAAATCAGTCTTGACCCTGTGCCTCATGGGAACAGCCAGCCCAAACTGCCAAGCCATGTCTTCCCTGGACCAGAAACAAGCATCCTGGGACCGGTTTCGGGCTAACAGCCCTCATCATCCAGGCTAGCTTGCATCTAGTGGCAAAGTAACCCACGACTGAGCATACACTGCCAACTTAGGGTGAACAAAGAAACACAAGGAGATGATGGACAGAGCGCTGAAACCTTTCAGACACTCACCCCCAGTCAGAGATCTGGGATGAATCCATCATCAGTCTTTAGCTCACTTACCCACCCCAGTTCAGACATAGCTATATGCAAATCAGTTTGGACCGGTTTCGGGCCAACAGCCCTGATCAGCCAGGCTAGCTTGAATCCAGTGGCAAAGTGAACAAGGGACCCACGTCAGGGCAGACCTTGCCAACTTAGGGCAAACACAAGGAGATGATGGATGGAGCACTGAAACTTTTCAGACACTCACCCCAGTCATCGTTCTTTAGCTCACTTCGCTACTCCAATTCAGACACAGCTTATATTGCAAATCAATCTTGACCTTGTGCCTTATGGCAACAGTCCAGCCCAGTGCGTGTATCAAGAGGGAGAGAGAGGACCAGATAGCTAGTCCAGATCCCCGGTTTATATGTTCAATTAATCAAAAAAGGACTAGCTGGAATGGGGTTGGTATGATATTATATTATAATCATAATAGTGACTCAGTATTGTTTTGTCAGAAGGAGATGGCACCTGTTGGGTGTCTTTTGAAAGCCCTCACCCACCAACCTAGTTGGTGGCATGCTTCATCATCGGGCCCACCCAGTGACACCTAGCGTGTCCCGGGTGTGCTACGACGCCTGACTACAGCGGAGCAGGTATGTCACTGTGTGTGCGGTGAGGGGTGTTAAGTAAGTGAGTTTAGAACGGCTTGGCGGGGGTCCCAGTACCCGAAGGGTAAGAACACTTTATTAAATGGGCCTCCGCCAGGGGTTAAAAATAAGGCAGTGGGACGTTAGAGGCGGGTTACGACCTCCTACGTCCTTTGATGTGTCAACATGTTTCAGCCAGTGCCTTATCTGTAATCTGGCTTTCTTCAGGACTAATAAAAAGTGTGTGTAGTTAAAATTAGGGGATGTGTAGTGCAGGCTATGTGTCTACACGCCCTAAAGTGTATCTAACTGTGAGAGGGGGGATTCCCTTCTCAAGATCACGCTAGTATTAGGTTGGCATGGCTTCAAGGTTATTGAAGTGGCATGGGGTTGACCAGGATTTCTGGTAAGAGCCGGCGTGGGACCTGTTGTGCCTCCTTCGCAGAACCGGTTCTGCGAAGGAGGCACAACAGGTCGACAGGTAGACACATAGCCTGCACTACACATCCCCTAATTTTAACTACACACACTTTTTATTAGTCCTGAAGAAAGCCAGATTACAGATAAGGCACTGGCTGAAACATGTTGACACATCAAAGGACGTAGGAGGTCGTAACCCGCCTCTAACGTCCCACTGCCTTATTTTTAACCCCTGGCGGAGGCCCATTTAATAAAGTGTTCTTACCCTTCGGGTACTGGGACCCCCGCCAAGCCGTTTTAAACTCACTTACTTAACACCCCTCACCGCACACACAGTGACATACCTGCTCCGCTGTAGTCAGGCGTCGTAGCACACCCGGGACACGCTAGGTGTCACTGGGTGGGCCCGATGATGAAGCATGCCACCAACTAGGTTGGTGGGTGAGGGCTTTCAAAAGACACCCAACAGGTGCCATCTCCTTCTGACAAAACAATACTGAGTCACTATTATGATTATAATATAATAT
Organism: Lissotriton vulgaris; assembly: GCF_964263255.1. NCBI lineage: Eukaryota > Metazoa > Chordata > Amphibia > Caudata > Salamandridae > Lissotriton > Lissotriton vulgaris. The sequence goes on along the minus strand of NC_141696.1, from coordinate 451,744,074 downwards.
CATACCAACCCCATTCCAGCTAGTCCTTTTTTGATTAATTGAACAGTCCAGACCAAACTGCCAAGCTGTGTCTTCCCCGGACCGGAAACAAGCATCCTGGTACCGGTTTTGGGCTAACAGCCCTCATCAGCCAGGCTAACTTGAATCTACTGGGAAAGTGAACAAGGGACCCACGTCTGGGCATACCCTGCCAACTTAGGGTGAACAAAGCAAACACAAGGAGATGATGGACGGAGCGCTGAAACTTTTCAGACACCCACCGTTCAGGCTGGACTGTTCCCATGAGGCACAGGGTCAAGGCTGATTTACATATGGCTAGGTTTAAACTGGAATGGCAAGGTGAGCAAAAAAACTAAAAATGTACATCAATTGTTGCTTATGCATTTGTCACCCCAAATGGAAATGGTATGCCCAGACCTGGGTTCTGTGCTCTCCATGCCACTGGAGTCAAGTTATCCTGGCTGATGAGGGGTAAAACCCCGAAATCGGTCCTAGGATACTTGTTTCCATTCCAGGGAGGACCTGTCCTGGCAGTTCAGGCTGGACTGTTCCCATGAGACACAGGGTCAAAACTGATTTGCTTATGGGGCGTGGCCAACAACATGGCCGAGTAAGTCGGGAGCAATCGGAGCTCTGACGAGCCAACCAGATCCGACATCCTTAAAGACGTCCAGAGGTCCCCAAATTGCCGCCACGAAACATAGCAGAGTCCGGTCCTCCGGGGGGCATGTGTGAAGTCGGGGACAGAGGCTTGCAGGGCGGCGAATCCACCGGGGGACTACGGCCTTCCTGAAAGACGCGGAGATAGCCCTAAAATGGCGGTGGCCTGACGGACTGCGGCGGCGGCTACAGAGACGCCCCAGGAGGCCGGCAACACCGGGGAGAGGTCCAGAGCCTCGGGATTGCCTGTGGGTGATCGAGCGATGGCGGAGAAACACCGGGGCCTCGGCAGCGGAGTACAGTGCGGCCGCCTCCAACACCGGGGCCATGACGGAGACACAGACAAGTGAAGGTGAGCCCGTTGGGGGGTCCAGAGAGGTGCCGGCACTGAGGCGGGCTGCCGGCTGCTCCGCTGAAGATGAGGGGCGCTGGCCTTGCCTGACTTTGCCTTGCAGGGAGAGAGAAGCACACTCGCCCGCTGAAGGCTACAGGCAAGGTGAAAGTGGCGAGACCCGGGGCAGAGAGGCGAGGCCTGACGGTGGAATCCATACACAAGGAGAGGCCTTGCACCGGCTCGACAGCCTTGGCCTGGTAGGAGCTGGCGGTCACGGTGTAGCCAGGAGAGAGCACCATACGACGGTGGAGCTAGAGGCCACAACAGACGGGGGTGCCTGTAGCCACCGTGTGGTAGCTAGACATACAGCGAGGAGACGAGGACTGGCCATCCGCCCCGGGGCACTGTACTCTTGCCCATTACCTCCTTCCCCTCTCTGCCTAGATGGGCGCACGGCTGTAGTGCCAACGACACAGAGACCTGTGGGCCCGGCTTTGGTTTGCAGGTGAGGGCGCCAGTAGCCCCTGTGGGCCCTTGAACGCCATAACTACGAAACTGGAGCTGCAGAGCCGGGAGAGGCCGGGTGGAGCGTAGGTGAATTAAACAGTGGGGCCTGGAGGCCGGAACACAGGAGGTGGGGAGCAGACTGCGTGGCCCTCACTGTCCCAGTCGTTGACCGTGAGTCCAGAATGGGCAAGAAGGAAGCGGCTGCCAAGGCCCCACGCCAGTGTACACTAGATCGCTATGCGACAGCACCCCCTGCAGCGGACGCGGACCCCTTGGGTCCACGCTCAGACACGGCCCTCCTGATGGGGGCTATACAGGCATCCAGAGAAGACATACAGGCCTCCAGAGCGGCCTTGGAGGTTAAGATCGGGGAAGTGGGCTCGGAGGTCATGCTATTGCGACAGGACTTCCGCAATCTGACAGAGAGGGTGACCATGACAGAGACCAGGCTGGGGGAGGCAGAGGATATTATCCACTCTCTGCAAAAGGATGTAAAGGAGCTCCGAGCCTCGCATACGCAGCTGCAGTGGAAGGTGAACGATGCAGAAAATAGGGCCCGACACAATAACCTCTGCTTTGTGGGCTTTAGGGAAGGAATTGAAGGGTCTAATATGGTGGAGTTCCTACACACCTGGCTACTGAAAACCCTGCCAAAGACACCCTTTTGTACCTGCTTTTTGATTGAAAGGGCACATCGGGCCCTCCTGGCAAAGCCTGTGGTGGGGGCGAGCCCGCGGCCAGTCATCGCTCGCTACCTAGAGGGAGGACGATCCTTGGGGCCACACGACAGGGGGCGAGGACTCCGATACACAGTCAATGCAGGCAGCAATCACTGAGATGGAGCAAGATTCGGCTAAGGAGGCGGGGGCCTCACAGGAAAATATTCAAGACTCTGACGCTCGAATAGGGGACACTCTGGACGGACACGATGCTGGCTCATAGTCAGGGAACACGCAAGTTGTTTCACACCCTACAAACATTTTTTTTCAATTTCGGTTCATATTGTACATGTAAGTGGGTTTTGAGGAAGAAGCCAGTCTTGTATGTTTGCTAGATAGACTGTTTAGCGTTGGTTTGTAGGGGGTGAACTTGGGGAGGGCGACAGACCTTCTCCGCCTGAAAGTCCTATATCCCATCTCAGGATATAGGACTTTCAGGCGGAGAAGAGGGAGGGAGGTGAGGTGGGGGGTGAGGGGGGGAGTTCTGATTGTTTTGAATTGGGGAAGGTTCCAGGGGGGACAAGGGGGGTGAAGGGACGGGGAATTGGGGAAGGGAAGGAGGGATTGGGCATGTCACAGAGGTTATCTACATCCGCGTCCCGGACGCTCTGTTAGCACCGACTCTATGCATAATACAGCAGGAATCAGGGCTTGATGTCAGGTAGCCATACGGAGACACCACAGGTTCAGAGGAGGCTTAAGGTGACCCACTTGTGGGACACCCCCGCGCCGCACGGCCACCAGCTGCTGCGTGTGCCCCTTGCCTGCCCTCTGCCTCGCTGCTGCCTCGTTTTGCCGGTTGCCGGCTGGCGCCGCTGCGGTTGTTTTTGCCCTTGTTTTGTCTAAAATTTGTGCCTGTTTTGTATAACTTTGATTTTTTCCCTGTTTTGTCGAGAATTTGTGCCCGTTCTGTTTAATTTTTATTTCCCCCGTGTTGTGGTTTCCTTCCTTGTTGTCCGCCTACCTCGCCGCCCTCCGCCCTCCCTTCCCGCCACCGCCGCTTTTCCCCGCCCCTTTTTCTATTCTGTACCCTCCCCGCTCCCGCCTCCCAGCTGCTCCGCCCACCCGCGCACTTCGCCTTAAATGGCGACCGTGCGAACGCGCAGCGGTCACGCGCAGCGGGCGCGCCGATTGTGCCCACGAAGACCCCGACCGACCCGCCTGACGTACTCCGCCGCCACCCTCACCGCTCTCAACACCGGCCGACTCCCAGAATGCCATCAAGCCACTCCACGACGTACCCACGGACCCTTCAGCTGCCACGCCTGCAAGTTCACCTGCATCCGGACCTGCCTCGCACCAGCACCCACCAAGCCGAACACCAGCAGCACCCACCTCAAGTGCATCCTGCTCAACACCCGCTCCGTCCACAGACATGCCATCGAACTCTGGAACCTCCTCGACACCACAGCTCCAGACGTTGCCTTCCTCACGGAGACCTGGATGAACGCCTCTTCAGCTCCCGACATCGCCATCGCCATCCCAGAGGGCTACAAGATCGTCCGGAGGGACCGAAACGCCAACCAGATGGGAGGAGGCATCGCCATCATCCACAGGAGCACCATCCGTCTCACGACCAGCACCGACAACTCCCTGACCACCGCCGAACACCTGCATTTCCAGATCCACACCAACCCGAACACCACCCTCAGAGGCACCCTGATCTACCGACCCCCTGGACCACGCACACAATTCAGCGAGGACATCGCCGACTTCGTCAGCCCACATGCCCTCCCCTCCGCTGACTACATCCTCCTGGGAGACCTCAACTTCCATCTGGAGAACAACAACGACCGCAACACCAGCACCCTGCTCGACAACCTCGCCAACCTGGGACTCAAGCAACTGGTGTCCACCCCCACCCACCTCGCCGGACACACACTCGACGCTGTCTTCTCATCCAGCAAGGACATCGACTTCAGCCACGCCACAGAGCTTCAATGGACGGACCACAGCTGCGTCCACTTCACCTTCAAGAAAACAACGACCCACCACCACCAGCAACAGGCCGCCCGCAGAAGCTGGAACAAGATCACAGCAGACCAGCTCGCCACCTCCCTGAGCCAGCACCCTCCTGCCAGCTCAGCGAACCCCAGCCAGGCCGCCGACAACCTCACAAAGTGGATCAGCAACAGCGCGGACGAACTCGCCCCACTGAGGACCCCGCCCAGCAGACCCGGCAGCAAGAAAGCCCCATGGTTCACCGACGAACTCAAGAGCTCCAAGAAGAACTGCCGAGCCCTCGAGAAAGTCTGGAGAAGGGAACTGACACCGGACAACAGGACCTCCTTCAAACTTGCCACCCGGAAACACCACCAGCTGATCCGCGCCGCCAAGAAAACAGCATTCAAGGACCGGTTGGACAACAACGCACACAACTGCAAGGAACTCTTCAACATCGTGAAAGAGCTTTCCAACCCCAGCGCAGGAAACAACGACATCACCCCATCGCAAGACCTCTGCAACTCCCTCGCTTCATACTTCCACAACAAGATCGCGGACATACACAACAGCTTCAACAACCAACCAACGCACACCATGACCGAACAACCACCCCCCACCACCACCCTCCACGCCTGGACCCCGATCAGCACCGAAGACACCATCCGCACGATGAACTCCATCCACTCCGGATCACCGACCGACCCCTGCCCTCACCACGTCTTCAACAAGGCCGACGCTGTCATCGCACCCCACCTGCGAGACATCATCAACACATCCTTCGACACCACCATCTTCCCTGAGAGCTGGAAACACGCCGAACTCAGCGCTCTACTCAAGAAACCAACAGCGGACCCCACCGACCTCAAGAATTACCGCCCCATCTCGCTCCTCCCGTTTCCAGCCAAAGTCATCGAGAAGACCGTCAACAAGCAGATGGCCGCTTTCCTCGAGACGAACGGATCCCTCGACCCCTCACAGTCCGGCTTCCGAGCCAACCACAGCACCGAGACCGCCCTCATCGCCGCCACCGATGACATCCGAGCCCTGATGGACAACGGAGAAACAGCGGCCCTCATCCTCCTAGACCTCTCCGCGGCATTCGACACGGTCTGCCACCGCACCCTAGTACGGCGCCTCAGCAACGTCGGAATCCAGGACAAGGCGCTGGAATGGATCATCTCCTTCCTCGACGGAAGAACACAGAGAGTCCGCCTACCACCGTACAAGTCAGAGGCCACCGAAGTCATCTGCGGCGTCCCACAAGGATCATCTCTGAGCCCCACCCTCTTCAACGTCTACATGAGCCCCCTCGCGGCCATCGTACGCAAACACAACCTCAGCATAATCTCCTATGCCGACGACACCCAGCTGATCCTCTCCCTGACCAACGACCCCGCCGCCGCCAGAGCCAACCTGCACGAAGGGATGAAAGAGGTAGCCGAGTGGATGACGACCAGCCGCCTGAAACTGAACTCGGACAAGACGGAGGTCCTCATCCTGGGCTCCTCTCCCTCCGCCTGGGACGACTCCTGGTGGCCTCCCGCCCTGGGCACCGCACCCAAACCGACAGACCATGCACGCAACCTGGGCTTCATCCTGGACTCCTCCCTCTCCATGACCAGGCAAGTCAACAACGTCTCCTCGGCATGCTTCATCATCCTACGCATGCTACGGAAGATCTTCTGGTGGATCCCCACCGAGACCAGGAAGACCGTCACCCAGGCCCTCGTCACCAGCCGACTGGACTACGGCAACGCCCTCTACGCCGGTACCACCGCCAAGCTCCAGAAGAGACTCCAGCGGATCCAGAACGCCTCAGCCAGACTCATCCTCGACATCCCACGAACCAGCCACATCTCCGGACATCTGAGAGACCTTCACTGGCTCCCCGTCAACAAAAGAATCACCTTCCGCCTCCTCACCCACGCACACAAAGCCCTACACGACCAAGGCCCGAGCTACCTCAACAGCCGAGTCAACTTCTACGCTCCCAAACGCCACCTCCGATCAGCCAACCACGCCCTCGCCGCCGTCCCCCGCATCCGAAGAGCGACTACAGGAGGAAGGTCCTTCTCCTACCTGGCCGCCAAGACCTGGAACTCCCTCCCGACCGACCTGCGCCTGACCCAAGACCACCTCTCCTTCAGGAAGAAGCTGAAGACCTGGCTGTTCGAGCATTAGCGGCTCCCCTCCCCCCCACCCCCAGCGCCTTGAGACCCTACGGGTATGTAGCGCGCTTTATAAGTGTCACTGATTGATTGATTGAAGGTGCTAACCTGGAATGTAAATGGTCTTGGCAGTAAAATAAAGAGGGGGCTGGTCCATGCCTACCTGAAACGCATAGGCCCGACATAATCCTGCTACAAGAAACACACCTACAGGGCACCAAATGTGGCTTTTTGGCTAGAGGGCAATACAAGGTTCTGGCACAAGCGGGGTTTACCACAGGCTCCAGGGGGGTGGCCATACTGATTAAAAACGAATCCACTATTCCAGATTAAACAGATGTGGTGCGATGCCCAAGGGACATATGTGGGAGTGAGGGGTACCTGGAGACGGCAGGAATGTACAATTGTCTCGGCCTATGCTCCCCCAAAATTGCTAACAGCTACGCTTAAGGGGGTCACAGATATTCTCCTCAATACGTCGGATACCCTTCAAGTGATAGGAGGAGATTTTAATGATGTGATGGTCCTGACACAGGACAGGACAGGAGACAGGTCTAGAGACCAGACCCCAACCTTGCTCTCTAAGACGATGTCCACGCTGGGTCTGACTGACGTATGGAGGTGGCTGCATCCAGACGCTAGGGCTTACTCATTCTTTTCACACACGGTCTTCTCGCGGCTTGACTATATCTTTATGGCTAGACATACACTGACGGCTGACGATACTGCTGAATACCAAGCAAGGGCGGTTTCAGATCACTCCCCGCTTCTAGCATTGGTGGGGGGGAGGGTAGGGAAGGGGAGGTCTTGGAGGTTGACGGCCTGGGACCTGCAGAATGTGGCCATATTGAAGGGTATCAGAGCCGATATTAAGGCTTACATTGCTGACAATGAGGGCTCGGTCTCGTCGAAGGGGGTCTTTTGGGAGGCCTTTAAGGCGGTCCTACGAGACAGAGCACAGAACAGGCTAGCGGAGGAGACTCTGAAAGTTCAGAAGGACGCTAGTAAGCTGGAGGCCCAGATACTGAACCTGGAAAGAGAGCACCAACTCACTAGAGCACCGGAGACCCTTAGAAGGTTGACAGATGTGCAATGCCACTATAGGGACACGATGACGGGGGAGGCCAAAACACAGGCGCTGGCGATGCTGCATCATTTATATGACGTGGGGGACAAATCGGGAAAGTTGCTAGCGTGGCTCAGTAGAAAGGAAAGGGATGCCAGATGGATAAAGCAGGTCAGGGATGCCCAGAGGAACCTGGTGCGGCCGGACGCATTGATAGCAGAGGCCTTTGCTACACACTACAAACTATTCTATGAAGCTGCCTATTTTATGAAAAGGTAGTAAGGATGGGTAGTGTAGCCTCCAAAGGAGTTTGTTAATAAGAGTCAGTTAGTTGTTCAATAGTAGTGTGACAGGTAAATTAATTATCCTGAGTGAATTTAAATCTTAGCGATGGAATGAAAGGATATACACTTCAGACTAACTAAACAAAACAAAACTTGACATTTAAACAATACAGTTGTGACAAAAACCAATGGACATGTGTATAGGCAAAAAATAGATTTTATCAAAATTCATTCATAAAGGGAAATACAATACAGAAAGAATATGTAAAACAGGAATGCAGGATGAGGATCGGACAGTAAATCAAAATCACTGTAAAGCCTGTGGAACGCCTATCCAAGAAGATGTAGACAGTTTTCTTAAGATAAGGCTGGGAGTCGACGTTTCGGTCTTTATAGGTAAATCTCTAAGACCATCATCAGGACGGAAGAATGTTAGTATTGTTACTCCCTATTAAAATAGAATAAAACAATTTTACTGTCAAATGAAAACTGAATTGGATATTCATAATTACACTATACACGTGGATACAGCCAATTAGACAACAGACCAGAAATATAACTTAATGGCCTACATTCAACTACATACATAATAACAGAAAACATGTACATGAAATTTACAACGGAGACATGACATCAAGTGCTATTTTGCGTTTACGTGGAACAATTATTTACAGTGCTATGACTTAACAAAAATAAACAGTCATAAAGAGCCTATTTGCAACCCAGTATTAGGATATCTCTGGCTATTACCGTGAGGCATTTATTTAAAGTGCATTAATTTTAATCTGAAACTCAACAGTTGTAAGAGCCTCTTTGCAACCAATTTTTTTAAAGGCAAAAGTAAAATGGCGCCATACCGAAAGTTTTACTGTGGTGTACATGACCTTAAGCTCTAAGGACAAGCATATTTATTTAAAACAATCACTGTCCAACTGATTTAATGATCATTTTAGTATGATATAGATACAATCGGTACCTTGAAATGGAACAGACTTTTTCCAAATGGTAAGACGATGTATTATTGAATATATACAGTCTGGCCAGGTCTTTATCTGTTACATGAAAAAAGGGGGGATTAATGTCTATGTTGATATCATTATCTGTGGTGATTTTTAGAGTTGATGTGGTGTTATTACCTCTGTTGGAGCGGGGACAGGCTGTTTTAAGGAAAAGTTTCGCTATTGATTCGTCCCACCTCTCAAGATTTGTGAGGGTTTCAGCGTCGTTAAGAAACCACGATCTGTGAGAGTCAAATGGTTTCAAAATTAGGAACCACTTTCTAAAAATGAGCATAGGTCCAAACGCTTTAATATATGAACAGGGACCGTTTACCTGTTATAGTATCATGGAGGGAATAAGTAATCTTTCCTCTTGAGTTAATGCTTCTTGCAAACTGGTCAAGAAAGCAATCTGGATGAAACGATCTAGGGATCAAAAAGTGGGCAAATAATTACAACCCAAATATATATTTTAGCTAAGTTTAGCAGAGTCCAAAGACTCACAGCATGGGCAGGGAGTAATTACCTGTATTAGTCTCGAGCGTTCTCCAGTAGCGGGAGGTCTCAGCCATCAATCTGCGCAAGATACTGCGGTGAAAACCGCCCGTATTTAAGCACGACTTGTTTGGAAGTCGAGAGAGGACTGTACTGACTGTTGTGTACGCGCCATCTTGGACTAGTCAAATGTGTGTTTATAAATCCTATAACGTTCTGAACGTGCTGGTAGTTATAGACCGTTTAACGTTCTAAACGTGCTGATATATTTAAAGCCATTTCTATGAAATAAAAACAAATAGAAATGTAGAAAATCGCAATTTGAGCGAGAAAGGACTATACTGACTGTTGTATAGGCGCCATCTTAGACTGGTCAAAATGCGTGTTGATGAGCCATTTAGCATTCGAAACTTGTTTATACATTTAGAACCAATTCTATATGATGAGAACAGATAAAAACGGAAGATATCACATTTTTAAGCGGTTATGACTATGTAATCACAATTTTGTTCAAATATAGCATTTTTATAATCTCTGACCATATTAGAACAATTTCGATTCTATGTGAGTCAAGAAGACAGCAGTATACTTAATTGTATTTCAACAAATTAGACTAGAAGAATCTGCATTGGTGAAAATTATACATTGAAGTTATAGAGTCACATTTATAACATTCAGAAAAATGACACTATGTGCTGTAACATGTATGAGGTTTGAGGATAGCTTATATACATAAAGTTGTGAACAGAGCCTATACTTTCCAATATTGTATAAGGAGATAACTTTATGTCAAACATGCCAGTGCATGCCATTCAGTAGATGAATTGAGTCCCTTGTTGACAGTGTCTGTGATGCAGATCAGTTTGCCCTCTCTCAAGGAGAGTATTCTGTCAAGGTTATTCTGTCTTTTATTCGGTTTAATGACCTCCAAGACCCACCATGTCATGTCGGTCTCTTTATGGCCAAAACGAAGGTAGTGCTCAACTAGTGGTGCATTCTCCTTCTTACACCTAATGCGAGATTGGTGCTGTAATATTCTTTTTTTAACTGGTTGAATTGTTTTACCAATGTAATATAGTTGGCATGGGCACTGAATGCAATATATTACAGTACTTGTATTGCAGTTAGAAAAATATTTTGCTGTGAATTTGATACCGTTAATTTCACATGACTTCACTGTTAAGGTTGTTGCACAAGCTGTACAATTATTGCATTTAAAGTGACCCAATACAGGTGACGTTTGTAACATGGTGGTCAATGCATTTTTTACGGTTGGTTCTTCATAGGCGTGTACCAGTCTGTCTCGAATATTGGTCCCTCTTTTAAAGGCGAACAGTGGTTTATTCGCTAATTCAGGAATAGATGACAGTAGGGTCGAGTGTCTTGTAATTATTTTCTTGATAGTATTTGAGTGTGTGCCAAAAGTAGACACACAGACAATCTCATTTTTATTTTGACGCTCTCTGGTACTTAAGAGGGCTTCCCGGTTATAATACCAGGCCCGTTTCATGGATTTGCATAGTAACCTTGAAGGGTACCCACGTGCCATCAGTTTTAATTTTAATTTGTTAGCTTCAGAGAAGTAATCATTTTTGAAGGTCCAGTTTCTCCGAAGGCGGAGAAACTGACCAAAAGGTAACCCATCTTTGAGAGCTTGGGGATGATGGCTTTTGTAACTGAGAAGGGTGTTTCTGGCAGTTTTTTTGGTGAACAAAGTTGTGTACAAACAGTTGTTATCATCAATTTTTACAGTAATATCTAAAAAGGGCATTTCTGTTGAACTGTGGTCTAATGTGAATTTTAGATTAGCATTTCTCGCATGGAGCCACTGATGGAATAATTCCAGTTCTTGAATGCTGCCATGCCATATCATTAGGACATCGTCGATGTAACGAATACACTTGCGTATATTATCGACAAATGGATTCGCCACATCAAAAACATGTTCTTCCTCAAACGCGGAGACGTAAATATTGGCAATGTCAGGCGCATAGACTGCTCCCATTGCTACCCCCTTGAGCTGCTGGAAGTAGCTATTTTGGAAAAGGAAAAAGTTTTCACACAGTGATAATCTGATGCATTCCATGATGAATGCTGTAGGTACCGGATGTGGTCTGGGTCTTGACTCTAGGAGTTTATTTAGGAGGTCTAATACGTCAGGTTGAGGGATATTGGTGTATAAGCTTTCTATATCCATAGAAACTAAGATATCACCAATAGGGTCAAATTTTAAATTCTCTACTACATTGATAACCGACATAGTGTCTCTGATGTAATTAGGATTATCCACTGCAAATGGTCTTATAAAAAAAGTCGGCGTATTGTGCTAGGGGTTTTAGGATTGAATTACACCCCGAGACAATTGGGCGACCAGGGGGGTCCACCGGATCTTTGTGTATTTTTGGCAGTAGATAAATAACTGGGATGGTGGCTGTCTTATTAACAAGGAATGAGGCTTCTTTTTCGGTCAGCCAACCTCCATCTAGACCTTGTTTGCTGAGACTTTCAATCTCTTTCATTAAGTGTGGAGAGGGGTTGCTACTCAGTTTTTTGTAGTGGGATGGAACTGATAGTTGTTTAAGCATCTCTTGGTCATATTTTGCTTTATCCCAGATCACAATTCCACCTCCCTTATCCGCAGGTTTGAGTAGAGCTGTTGGAAGGTTCTGTAAATTCTGTAGTGCCAGTTGTTGTTGTTTAGTTAAATTTGATTTGTAACCTACTGGTTTTTTAAATAGATTCTCAATTTCTATTAGAATCGCATTTTCAAAGGTTGGAATTTCTTTTCGTACCATTGCATTGGTGGGATAAAAAGTAGATGGATTTCTCAAGCCTGTGATGCCTTTCTTGGGATCACTGGTGTTGGTAGCAAAATAATTGCGAAGGCGAATGGTACGAAAGAAGCGATATAATTCTAGTTTTGTATTGAATATATTGTTTCTATAAGTAGGTACATAACTGAATCCTTGTGATAGAACAGATATTTCGTGTTCTGATAAGAGATGAGAAGAGAGGTTAAAGATTGGGATCGTCTGATTGGTCTCTACCACTCGTAATATTGGTTCCGGGTTTGCCGGAATCCCGGGGTGTACTGGTTGCGGTACCATCCCCGTTTCGGTGGTTGCGGTCTCCGAGGGGGTCTGGTTGACCTCTGGTCCTGGGGTAAAAAACTCTTATTAGATGTGGACGGTTGTTGGTCGTATCGATGGTAGTTAGGGTCGTACGATTTTTCACTGCCTGATTCAGATCCTGAATCAGAGAAGTTAACTCTTTTTGGTTGCTGCTGGTTTGCCCCTTGGTTGGTATAAAAGTCTTTTCTGAGATAGGGATATGTACGTTCTTTGTTATATTTCTTGATGTCGTTTTGCAATTTCTCAGTTTTTTTATGGGAATTAAATTCTTCAAATTCCTTAACCGTTTGTTTAACCTTATCTAATAAGGCTTTACTGTTGGTAATAGTGCTGTCACTTGTGATCTTTCCTTCAAGGGTTTCTATTTCTTTGGTTAGAATTTTAATTTGTCTAAATGCTGTTTCGATGCTCAAGACCATCCATGTTCTGGAGCATCGATTTGCGGAGAAACTGAAGCCTATTTTGAATTCCTCATCATCTACAAAGATGATGGGAATATTGCGGATCTGAAGTCCCGTAGGTATGATATTGGAATTTAAGCAGTCAGTTAGGAACTTGGCATGAAGCTCAGTTCTTACCAATTTTTTCTTCAGGCGTTCAAGTTGGTTTATGTCTGATTCATATGGTAGTTGTGTAACCGGGCCTCTGTTGCCAAGTAAAGAAGGGCCAGATGCAACTTTTAAGATGTATTCATCTGTGTAAGCTAGAGTTTCTGCCTCAGACATAGATGTTTGAAACAGAAAGAAAACCACTCAAGTTAAGCGGCTCACAACAGACAGCTGTCTGCGCAAGGTTATAGGAAATTAAGTGAGCGACCCAATAAACCTTTGGGGGCTTGGGTAAAAACGTAGTAAGGATGGGTAGTGTAGCCTCCAAAGGAGTTTGTTAATAAGAGTCAGTTAGTTGTTCAATAGTAGTGTGACAGGTAAATTAATTATCCTGAGTGAATTTAAATTTTGCCCTCTCTCAAGGAGAGTATTCTGTCAAGGTTATTCTGTCTTTTATTCGGTTTAATGACCTCCAAGACCCACCATGTCATGTCGGTCTCTTTATGGCCAAAACGAAGGTAGTGCTCAACTAGTGGTGCATTCTCCTTCTTACACCTAATGCGAGATTGGTGCTGTAATATTCTTTTTTTAACTGGTTGAATTGTTTTACCAATGTAATATAGTTGGCATGGGCACTGAATGCAATATATTACAGTACTTGTATTGCAGTTAGAAAAATATTTTGCTGTGAATTTGATACCGTTAATTTCACATGACTTCACTGTTAAGGTTGTTACACAAGCTGTACAATTATTGCATTTAAAGTGACCCAATACAGGTGACGTTTGTAACATGGTGGTCAATGCATTTTTTACGGTTGGTTCTTCATAGGCGTGTACCAGTCTGTCTCGAATATTTTGATTTACTGTCCGATCCTCATCCTGTATTCCTGTTTTACATATTCTTTCTGTATTGTATTTCCCTTTATGAATGAATTTTGATAAAATCTATTTTTTGCCTATACACATGTCCATTGGTTTTTGTCACAACTGTATTGTTTAAATGTCAAGTTTTGTTTTGTTTAGTTAGTCTGAAGTGTATATCCTTTCATTCCATCGCTAAGATTTAAATTCACTCAAGATAATTAATTTACCTGTCACACTACTATTGAACAACTAACTGACTCTTATTAACAAACTCCTTTGGAGGCTACACTACCCATCCTTACTACGTTTTTACCCAAGCCCCCAAAGGTTTATTGGGTCGCTCACTTAATTTCCTATATTCTATGAAAAGGCAGCACAAGTGGGAGAGCTACCGCCAGACCTTTGTATGGCTACAATAATTCCGGTCTACAAGTAGGGTAAGCCGTGCGTCGTACCACCCCATCTCCCTCTTGAATATTGAAGTGAAGCTCCTTGCAACTATCCTAGCCCTTAGGCTCCGAGGGTGATAACGGGGCTAGTTCAACTGGATCGGATGGGTTTCCTCCCCGATAGGGCCACCAGACTGAACCTCAGACGGATGCATAACCGGTTACAGGAGGTGAGCAGGAGATGGGACCCCCACTGGTTCCTGTCTCCTGCCAAAAAGGCTTTCAATGCAGTCCACTGGCCCTTCCTTGAAGGAGTCCTGATACGGTTTTGTTTCGGACCCAGGTTCCGGAAGTGGGTACAGTTGTTATACACAGACCCCACAGTGTGAGTTAAAGTTAACAGGATTCTATCTTGGGACTTCCCGGTGTGGCCAGGGACCAGACAGGGATGCCCCCTTTCCCCCCTGCTGTTTTACACTAACTATTGAGGTGCTGGTGTGTGCGATACGACAAAACGCAAACATTAGGGGGTTTAGAATAGGTCCGACAGATGCCGCAGAGGAAAAAATATCCCTATACGCAGATGACGTCCTCTTATATATCACCCACCCAGACACTACAATAGCGATGTTGTTCTCAGAATTGAAAAGGTACAGAGCGCACGCAGGCTACCAGATAAACTGGCACAAGTTGGTTCTCTATGACCCCCGTGGCTAGGAACAATGGTCTGGCTTGCCCGAGAGGTTGCAAACGACGAGCAAGGGTTTTGTGTATCTTGGGATCTTTGTGACACTAGATTAATGCCCGCTCCTACGAGAGAATTATTGGGTGAATAGTCCATATCTTTATAGAAGACGCAAACCAGTGGCGGATGCTCCCGATCCTGGGCCGGGCGGCCATTTTTAAAATGGTGATGCTACCGCGGTTTCTGTACGCCTTTCAGAATGAGTACTATCCCCTCCCACATAGGGTGTTCACGGAAATAAATGGAGAGTTGAGAGCCTTTTTATGGTTGGCTAAACAGCCTCGGGTGGTGTTGGTGACCCTAAACAGACATCAGTATAGTGGCGGGATCTCGCTCCCCAACATAGAAGCCTACTATTGGGCAGAACACCTGGTCCCTATTAATGACTGGCTACACGCCACCACTACGCACCCCACCTACGCCCTGGAGAGAAGCGGTGTGGCAGCCCGTACATGCACCTCCTATCTCTATGGGGCAAGGGGAAAGGGGACTTGCTTCCGGCCACCAGGCTTACCCTGACAGTCTGGAATCGAGCGACTAAAAGTATAGGCTGGGAGCAGAAACCTACTAGGCAGACACCATTATGGCACTGTGCCTGGTTGAAAGAACTGAACAAACTGAAAGGGTTCCAGAGGTGGGATAACATAGGGATATCGACACTGGGAGATGTGATCGCAAGAGGGGCACTGACATCATTTCAGGCATTAAAGACAGAATTCGGCCTACATCAGACTCAGTACTTTAAATACGCACAGTTGAGACATGCCTGGTGGGCAGGGGGAATCCCGAATATGCACCTCTGGAAGGTCGCTTCTTGCAGGAACAAATCCCGGGCAGGGTGGTATCCCTAATGTACAGAACACTGATGAATAATATACCTGATGGTTTGGTCACCCTTAGGAGTAAGTGGGAGGGTGACATGGGGGAAATGGATGATGTGGACTGGGATATGGTGTTGATGCATCCGAGAGAGGTAGCCATTAAATCACGGCTGAGGCTTATCCAATACAATATCCTTCACAGGACCTACTTTGACAGGAAGCAATTGCACAGAATAGGGAGGGTTGGAGACTCGAGCTGTCTGAGATGTGGCCACAGTAGAGGGGATTTCTACCACACCATCTGGTCCTGCCCCACAATTCAGACCTACTGGGTTGAGATCTTGAGATAATTGGGTGAGGTACTGGAGATTGCCCTGCTGTTGGACCCTAAGCTGGTCTTGCTGGGCATGACTAACGATGTAGATCTTGCACGCCCACTGTTGATTTTCTCAGTCCTGGCCCTGGTGGTAGCCAAGCGAGATATGGCAAGGAAGTGGGGGCTGTCTGCATTACCGCAACTGGAGGAATGGAGGAGAGGTCTGGGTTTGTACATGGCAGCTGAAAGAGTCCCCTATAAGGCAAGGGGGTTCCCTAAGAAATTTGGTAGAGTATGGGGCAAGTGGAGACAATACCATGGCCTGGATGGAGGCCTCTGAATCTAGAAGACTGAGAGGGTCCATACATGGGAACTGGAAGATACACATGGATAGGCATTGAGACGATACTGATTGGGAACTGAATAAATATTTGCAGGGGCTGCCAGAGTTGAAGGGGAATGTACTCTTTTTAATAGAGATGTTTGGTTGATGGGGGCTGGAAGGGAAGGGGGTGATGACCGATGATGACATGATTGTTATGTTGTTGAATAATAAAATGCAAATAGAAATATTAAAAAAAATAAATAAATAAATAAATGATTTGCTTATGGCTGGATTCAAACTGGAATGTTATGGTGAGCAAAAAAACAATGGATTCAGCCCAGATCTCTGTACAGGGGTCATTGTTCTAAATTCCGTCCATCAATTGTTCTTTTTGAGTTTGTCATCCTGAGTTGGATGGGTATGCCCAAACGTGGCTCCCGTGCTCTCCATGCCACTGGACTCAAGTTATCCTTGCTGATGAGGGGTGAAACCCCAAAACAGGTCCTAGAATGCTTGTGTCCAGTCCTAAAAGTACCTGGCCTGGCAGTTCGGGCTGGACTCTTCCTATGAGGCACAGGGTTGAGACTGATTTGCATATGGCTGGTTTCAAGCTTGAATGGCATGATGAGCAAAAAAATTATGGATTTAGGCCCAGATCTCTGCACTGGGGTGAATGTTTGACATTGTTCTGCATTCTGTCCATCAATTGTTCTTTTTGCATTTGTGATCCCAAGTGGTACAGATATGCCCAGGCGTGGGTCCTGTGCTCTCCATGCCTCTATAGTCAAACTCTTCTGGCTGATGAGGGGTGAAACCTCAAAACCAGTCCTAGGATGCTTCTTTCCAGCCCAGGGAGAACCTGGCCTGGCAGTTCGGGCTGGACTGTTCCCATGACGCCAGGGTCGCGTATGGCTGGGTTCAAACTGGAACGGCTTGGTGAGCAAAGAAACGATGGATTTAGGCCCAGATCTCTGTACTGGGGTGAATGTTGTCATTGTTCTGCATTCTGCCACCTGCGCCTCATCCCTGGTGGCCAGTGGTAGGCCGTAGGTAAGTTTTGTCTTGCTGTATTTGTATTGCTTCCTATTTGTTTTTTGTAACTGTAATTGCCTTATTTTTTTAGTGTTTCTTTCTCCTTGTTCCCCATTTTTTATTCTGTGCCCGTGCCCTTTTGCCTCTGTTTCCTCGTATTTGTAATTGTATTACATTATTTGTTTAGCGTTTCTTCCTCCCTCTTACCCGTTTTTTAATATGTGCGCCGTGCCCTTTCACCTTTGTTTCCTTGTATTTGTAATTGTATTACCTTATTGTTTAGTGTTTCTTCCTCTTTGTTCCCCGTTTTTTAATTCTGTGCCCCTTTGCCTTCTGTTTCCTTCGCCATTCCTGCCCCCGTTTTCCTGCCGCTGCACCCCCTGCGGCCCCACCCCCACTCGCCTATTCATCCACTCCCTCCTTCCAGCTGCCTCCTCCCTCCCACCTCCCCTTCCTATGGTGGCTGCTGCACCCATCCACCCCTGGACCACGCCCAGTGCCAGAACCCCTGTCCCCCGCAAGCGCTGTGATGCCCATCTCCGCTATGATGCCAGCACCCTCCACACACTCAACGCTGGATGATCATACACCTGCTTCCTGGCCCCCCGAAGTGCACCCAAGGACCCTTTTCCTGCAGGGACTGCAGCATCACCAACATCCGACCCGCCAACCCAGCATCCAGGAAAGAACCCAACTACCTCAGATTCATTCCTCTCAACACCCGCTCCGCCCGCAAACATGCCATTGAACTCTAGAACCTACTCGACTCAACCACTCCAGATGTCGCCTTCCTGACGGAGACCTGGCTGAACTAATCTTCGCCCCTGAGGCTGCCATAGCCATCCCAGATGGTTACAAGATCTCCCACAGGGATCGCACTAATGGAGTAGGAGGAGGAATCACCATTGTCCACAGGAACAATCTCAGAGTCTCAACCAACACCGACGACAGCCTCAGCACCGCCAAACACCTGCACTTCCAGAACCACACCGACCCCAATACGACCCTCAGGGTAACCCTCGTCTACAGACCCCCCCGGACTCCGAACACAGTTCTGCAACTCCAACTCCAACTTCATCAGCACACACACCCTCGCCTTCACTGACTACATCCTCCTTCGGGACCTCAACGTCCACCTCGAGAACAACAACAACACCAACTCCACCACCCTGATCGCCAACCTCGGCAACCTCGGACTCAGACAACTCGTCACAACACCCACCCACTCTGCGGGCCACACGCTCGACCCCATCTTCTCCACAAGCTCCCACATCTCCTTCAACCACACCACTGAATTCCTCTGAACCGACCATCGCTGCATCCACTTCACCTTCCGGAAACCCACCACGCACCACTGCACCCAACAGACCACCGCCGCTGCTGGAGCAAAGTCACTGAAAACCAGCTAACCACCACCCTCGCCCGGAGCCCACCCACCTACCACACTGACCCCGACACCGCCGCCCGCAACCTCAGACAGTGGATGGAGACTGCGCCAACACCGTCGCCCGATCAAGAAACCCTCCAACAGTCACACCTGCAAGAAAGCCAGCTGGTTCACTGAAGAAATTCAGGCCGCCAAGCAAACCTGACAGACCCAAGACCTGACTCCTCAAGACCTAGCTTTTCGAGCAGTTGCAGCATACCTCCCCCCCTGTGCCTTATGACACTCACTGATAAGTAGTGTGCTTTACAAATGTTCTGATTGTTTGATTAGCCATCAATTGTTCTTTTTGCATTTGTCACCCTGAGTGGGATGGGTATGTTCAGATGTGGGTACCGTGCTCTCCATGTTACTGGAGTCAAGCTATCCTGGCTGATGAGGGGTAAAACCCTGAAACCAATCCTAGTATGTTTTTTTCAGTCCACAAAAGACCTGGCCTTGCAGTTTGGGCTGGACTGTTCCCATGAGGCATAGGGTCAAGGTTGGTTTGTATATGGCTGGGTTCAAATTGGAATGGCATGGTGAGCATGGTATGAGTATGCTCTGACGTGAGTCCTGTGCTCTCCATGCCACTGAGTCATGCTATTGTGGCTGATGAGGGGTGAAACCCCGAAACCGGTCCTAGCATGCTTGTTTCCAGTCCAGGGAGGACCTGGCCTGGCATTCCGGGTTAGACTGTTCCCATGAGGCACAGGATCAAGACTGATTTGCATATGGCTGGGTTCAAACTGGAATGGCATGGTAAGCAAAACAACAATGGATTAAGGCCCAGATATCTGTACTGTGGTGAATGTATGACATTGTTCTGCATTCTGTCCATCAACTGTTTTTTGCATCTCAAATGACAGCACAGATAGCATCATCCATTGAGTGTTATCTAAACGTTTATGAGTGCTAAAAATATATACTAAGTTACTACAAAAGTTATATTAGTATGGTTAGTATACTACTAATGAGTCATAGTCTTTCTAATATAATGTGCGACTGGCTGTGTGAATGTATGTATTGGTGTGTGAGTGGGTGTCTGAGTGCCTGTATGTGTCTCTTGAGTGGATGTGTTAGTGGCTTAATGGATGTGTCATTGGTATTGTGAGCAGCTGCATGGGTGAGTTATTGGCTGTGCAACTGGCTGTATTGGAGAGTGAGTGGATGTTACTGCATAAGTATAGCCAGCAGGTTTGTAAGCTAAAACTTCATTTTTTTAGTCAAGGCACATTACTGCATAGCACATTTTGACCATCATTGGTCTTAATCATGTGCAAATGTAGGGTAGTTGCTTATTCATCTTTTAAAGTACATGGTACAAGTATTGAAGAAAGACTGAATACAGTTTTAGCTGGCTGCAACAATAAAGGAGGAGTGAACTGTGCATGATGAGGCCACTGTGAGGAACAGGAGGCCTGCCTGACTTAAGTTGAACTCTGACTAATAATTAAAGCAGCCAGGGTTTTCACAGGTTCTCCCGCTTGATGTGGAGGGAGTGAAAGCAGGACAGGGCTTCAGTCACAGATTAGAGGTCGGGAGCGGGACCACCCCTGCTGGAGCCCTATTTAGTTGCAGGCTCAGCAGGCACTCGCTAGATCTGTGTTCTAATCGGGGTGGCGAAGTGGCTGGTATGATTTGAAATATTCGCTAATTTGCACACTCCCGCTCTTTGCACTGAACCTTCTTTTTAAAAAATCATTGTGGAAAATCTATTTTTTATTGCTGCTCATGCTTTTATTCACTTTTAATCAATTTTGAGCTCACCTCCGCCTCTCTGACACCCGCTGTCCTGTCCGCCGGCTCCCCGTTCCACCACCGGTTCTCCCGCTTGATGTGGAGGGAGGGAAGGCGGGACAGGGCTTCAGTCATGGGTTAGAGGTCGGGGCGGGACCAACCCTGCTGGAACCCTATTTAGACAGTCATGTGTTTGTCACGCAGCAGATGCGCGCAGCGGGCGCGCCGGCGCCGCGCCAAAGCCACGCCAAAGGCAATCTTGTCTGCGCCCGTCCGCGCCAAGACGGGGCTAAGGGCCACCCCCCCTGCCCGAAATCTTACAGCTCCTAGCTATTCCCGTGATGACTTACTTAGACTCAGGACAAAACGCAACGCCAATTGTGAGACGCTGCGCTTACAAAATCCTCCAGTTGGCTGTCCTTATTGTAAGTTCTCTACTTCCCACTTTCAGCTAGGAATAACGGGGGAGAATGGAAGATGTATGAACAAGACCTCTGATATGAATAAAGTTAATGACAGACAGTTCAACTTCCTCAGCACTAACTGTAGATCACTGCCCAAACATAAAGAGGATGTTTTTAATCTTTTAACTAATCAACAGCCGGATGCTTTATTTTTAACAGAGACCTGGCTGAATGCCAGCTCAGGGCCGGATATTGCCACGGTCCTTCCACCAAATTACGCCATAGTCAGAATAGATCGACTAAACCAAGGCGGGTTATTTTAAAAAAAACACTTCAATGCAAATGGGAGGATCTCAATTTGGCCAATGGTGAAGCTGGTCTTTTAAAACTTACCTTGACTCCCCAAACTACACTCACTGGAATTCACATCTATTGTCCACCAGGGGCGGTTGGGGATTGGGTGGTGGCCCTATCGGAAGTAATCACCCCACTTCTAATGGAAGCATCCATGTTTTCAATTCTTGGAGATCTCAATTTGCATTTGGAGGATCGCAGTTGTCCCATGATCCTCAATCTTCTCTCAGATTTAGAAGCACTTAATGTCCAATTGTGGAACAATGGCCCCACTCATATTGCAGGTCACCTAATAGATCCAGTCTTTGCAAATTTCGATCGCATAAGATGTGAGCCCGCATTACCTATCCCATGGTCCGTCCATCATCTTATCCATTTTAATATTTGGGTTCCCACTATCAAAAACCTGATTAGATCGGACGTCTGGTCCAGGAATTGGGGAAAACTTGATATAAATGAGCTCAACACACAGATCATTCGCTCAAGCCCCGATAATGTTTTTAAGGAACTCAAAATTAGTGACCACAAAAAGATCAATAGCTGGCTAGCCAGTGCTGCACACACTAGTCCCGCTCACTTTGAGCAAATGAAAATCATGTAATCCCCCAGTTCCGTGGTTTACAGAGAAATTAAGGGAAGAAAAAAGTAAGCACAAAAAATTAGAGAGGCAGTGGAGAAGAGACTGTGCTTCAGCCACTAAAGAAATATGTAAACAAGCGCTTAATGACTACCATTTATCCTGTAAAATAGCTAAGGGAAAGTATACTAAAAAACTATTCTAGTAGCACAAAAGCAACCCTGGCACTCTTTTTAAAGTTTTAAAAGACCTTGCAGGAGCGGCTCTCTAACCAGAACCCCCGTCCCTGTCTCCCTTGCAATGTAATCTCATAGCCAATTTTTTTTAATGAGAAGATAACCAAAATGTATTCTAATTTTAGCAAAAATGATGATGCTGCAGACTCGTTAGCAGTTGCCTCAATCCCTAGTGGAAGAGCTATAAGAGAGAACTCCTCTGAGAACGTACTTAGTAGATGGCAACCTCTAGACAACACAACGTTTGTGCAAATACTAAATAGCATCAGATCAGGCTCACCTCAGGATCCGATTCCAGCATTTATTCTAAAGCAGCTGGATTCTTTCATCCTGGCTGTGATCAGATCGTTGTTAAACGCTTCCTTAGAGGAAGCTGTAGTACCCGATGACTGGAAGCGCGCTATGGTAACCCCCCTACTAAAAAAGGCAAACGGCGACCCGGAGGTCTTCTTTAATTTTCGCCCAATATCGCTACTGCCAATATTCTCGAAAATCCTGGAAAACAGCTGGCAGATTTTGTAAATGATAACAATCTACTGCATCACTCTCAGTCAGGGTTTAGAAGAGGTCACTCCAAGGAATCTACCCTATTAGGGTTTACTGAAGCTATCCGTAAGGAACTGGATAGCGGTGGTACGGCGGCACTCATTCTTTTAGATTTGAGTGCCGCCTTTGATACCATATCCCACAAAACCCTGGTGCAGGCACTAGAGGACATAGGAGTAAGAGGGAAAGCGCTGAGGTGGCTGGAACAATTCCTCTCACATCGGACCTTCCAGGTGTTTTCTAAAAACAACTCCTCCAATATCCTGGACGCCCTAGACGGGGTACCACAGGGTTCAATACTGAGTCCGCTAATGTTTAATATTTATGTTACCCTGCTAGCCAAAATTGCAGAGGAAATAGGCCCCACTATTTATTCCTACGCGGATGATACACAACTTGTGATCTCCCTGACAACTACTGACAAATCCAATGTCTCTCCTCTTCGCTCTGGGCTCTTGAGAATGGAAAACTGGCTGCACTCTAAGAAACTAAAGCTGAACAGGGAAAAAACAGAGCTGCTTCTCTTTGGTGATCATAAGGATCTGTGGGGCCCTTATCATTGGCCGGTAGAAATGGGCCCAACCCTGGTTGCGGTACAATCTGCTCACAACCTCGGGGTAATAATTGACGAGAAGTTGTCAATGCAAGCACAAACGGCCTCAACATGTTTTGCAATCCTCATATGGTTGAGGAAAATATTGTGGCAACTCCCGGAAGGGGCACAGAGAACAGTAGTACAGGCCTTAATAGGTTTGAGATTAGACTACGGGAACATCCTTTACTTAGGAGGGAATAAAGACACCATCAACCGACTTCAGGTCATTCAAAATGCCGCAGCTAGGTTGCTCCTTTGTCTCCCAGGGCGCACGAGCATGACGGAACATCTGAAAAAACTGCACTGGTTGAAAATCGCCAACAGAGTGAAATTCAAAGCACTCTGCTATATGTTTCGGATCAATGTGAAGGAAGCACCTACATATCTATGTAAACTGGCTCAGAAATATATACCCCCCCGGAATCTTCGATCCTTGTCTCAGGCCAAATTTGTTGTTCCCAGGTTTAAACGGGCATGCTTGGGCGGACTCTCATTCACATATATGGCTCCAGTCTTGTGGAATTCACTTCCTCTCAATTTATGTTTGGAACCTAACTACCTCCCATACCGGAAGGGAGTCAAAACCTGGCTGTTTAATCAATTGTGTCCACTGTTCTTCTGTTCGGCTAACACAGATCCAAGGCCCCGGGAAACCCTCAGGGTAGCTGTTGCGCCATATAAATGCAATAAATAAATGGGTTGTTTAACTCAGCACAGCACTAAGGCACTTTAAATATTGTTTTCATAAAACAAAATTGAAAAAAAACATGAATGCAGTGGTGTTGTTTTTCTGGCATTGCAGGACATTTGGGTCTAGATGTAGGTAATTGTAAATTACCGATTCGAAAATAAAATACCAAATTTTACCGATTCAATATTTTTGAATCGGTAATTGCTACGTAGTTAAAAATATTGAATCAGTAATATTCGGTATTTACCGAATCAGTATTTACCGAATCAGTAATTGCCATTCATTTCTATGGGCCTGGAGGCCCATAGGAATGAATGTCAATTACCGAATCGGTAAATACCGATTCGGTAAAATAGGGAAATAGTCAAGGGTGGCAGAGTGTCACTTTGACAGTGGTGGTGTGCACATGAGGCATACATACATGCCCTAAGGGTATGTATGTCTGTCACATGGCACAGGCGTAAATGCGCAGATTTGCATTTACTGAGGAATTCCTTATTTACCACCAACCAATAGTTGGTGGTAAATAACGAATCCTTAAAGCACAAAAGCACGCGTTCCAGTGCTTCCTACATCTCATTTACTGATTCAGTAAATACCGAATCGGTAAATGATGATTCGGTAAGTACAGAATCTGTAAATACCGATTCGTTATTTACCAAATCAGTAAATATACCACATACATAACAAAAGCCTATTACCGGTCGGTAACGGACGATTTCGGCTGTTACCGACCGGTAATAGCCTACCTACAACTGGCCCCAAGTTACTTAGCCCTAGGTGGAATTGGAAGCTTTGAGGCAAAAGAAGTAAGTACTAGACCAGCACGAATGCAATCCACTCTCAACACTGTGGTCTGTGGATGGCTTGTTTTTGAACTGCATTGATATAATAAATGTGAGAATATCTCTGAAATGACGAAAAAGGAGAACTTTATGCATACTAAAAGAGCAGTAGACCACTATTGTTTGCTTCCAAAACGTGATTCAAAACATCTTTAATTTGAACTCACCTGAAAGGAACTCTTTCTTTAATACTTCAATTCAATTTGCCTATATTAAGGCGCAGGAGAGTTCAAATGTGTTATGCAGCATTTAGCTAACAAATGGGCTGGCTGAACTTCTTGATGGAGGAGTGTTGTTCTTTTTGGATTAGATATATGAAGACTTCGATAGAAAAGGAGATATTTGAGGTGAGCAAATTTAGAGTGTCTCTGGTGCTTAGGGTGCCCTGCTTTCCACCTAAACTTGAGAACTACCCTGTGTTCTCTATTTTTTTTGTGTATATATATATATATATATATATATATATATATATATATATATATATATATATATATATATATATATATATATATATATATATATATATCAAGAAGACCGTCAACAGACAGCTCGCCACCTTCCTCGAGACGAACGGTTACCTTGACCCCTCGCAGTCCGGTTTCCGAGCCAACCACAGCACCGAGACCGCCCTCATCGCAGCCACCGACGACATCAGAACCCTGCTCGACAACGGGGAAACAGCGGCCCTCATCCTCCTGGACCTCTCTGCAACATTCAACACTGTCTGCCACCACACCCTAGTTCAACGCCTCAGCAACATCGGTATCCAAGAGAAGGCACTGGATTGGATCATCTCGTTCCTCACCGGAAGAACACAGAGAGTCTGCCTCCCCCCGTTTCGATCCGAGGCCAGCGAAGTCATCTGCGGCGTACCGCAAGGATCATCACTCAGCCCCACCCTCTTCAAAATCTACATGAGACCTCTTGCAGCCATCGCACGCCAACACAACCTCAACATCATCTCCTACGCCGACAACACCCAACTGATCCTCTCCCTCACCAGAGACCCCGCCACCGCCAGAACTAGCCTACACGAAGGGATGAAAGACGTCGCAGAGTGGATGAAGAACAGCTGCCTGAAACTGAACTCAGACAAGACGGAAGTCCTCATCCTGGGACCATCGCCCTCCACCTGGGATGACTCCTGGTGGCCCTCCGCCCTGGGCATCACTCCCAAGCCAACAGACCACGCACGCAACCTGGGCTTCATCCTGGACTCCTCCCTCTCGATGCCCTGACAAGTCAACGCCGTCTCCTCATCACGCTTCAACACCCTATGCATGCTCCACAAGATCTTCCGATGGATCCCGACCGAAACCAGGAAGACAGTCACCCAGGCACTCGTCACCAGCCGACTGGACTACGGAAACACCCTCTACGCTGGAACCACAGCCAAGGTACAGAAAAGACTCCAACGCATCCAGAACGCCTCCGCCCGACTCATCCTGGACATCCCCCGACGCAACCACATCTCCGGCCACCTGAGGGACCTGCACTGGCTCCCCGTCAGCAAGAGAATTACGTTCAGGCTCCTCACACACCCACACAAGTCTCTCCATGACCTGGACCCCAAGTACCTCAACGAGCGCCTTACCTTCTATACGCCCACCCGCCAGTTACGTTCTACAAGCCTCACCCTCACCGCCGTATCATGCATCTGAAGAGCCACCGCCGGAGGAAGATCCTTCTCCTACCTGGCGGCCAAGACATGGAACTTCCTCCCCATCCACCTTCGGCTGACCCAGGACCATCTCGCCTTCAGGAGGCAACTCAAGACCTGGCTGTTCGAGCAATAGCGGACCCCTTCCCACAAGCGCCTTGAGACTCTTCCGGGTGAGTAGTGCGCTATACAAATGTTATGATTCTTGATTGATTGATATATATATATACATATATATATATATATACATATATATATATATATACATATATATATATATATATACATACATATATATATATATATATATATATATATATATATATATATATATATATATATATATATATATATATATATATATATATATATATATATATATATATATATATATATATATATATATATATATATATATATATATATAATTCCAAATTTCCTGCTTGCCCTCCAGGGCACAGAAAAAGGTCGGGACACTCCGAGATATTCAAAGGTGTTTATTTACCACAAAGTTTCAACAAAGCCGACGCGTTTCGCCGTTAGGCTTGCTCACGGTAATGTCAGCACATTTCCCACCTGCATACATACACCCAGTGATAGTAATGGAAACAGGACTATGCACGTTTCACAACATAAATGTGACCGCCATCTTGTAATGGTTTCGTGTTAAACACTCTCGCCCCAGTGGGCTAGTTCAGCAATATGCATAAATTATAGATACTTGCTCTTGTCACCAACGTTATTGGTACACTAGGAGTTATATTATCACTTCAGGTATACAAATCCATAACGTATCAAATTGTCCCGCCCCAGTGGGCAAACAATGCGAGAGTCTTGTCAGATGGTCAGATTCACTTTCCCAAAATATTTCCTCGTCATCAGACTGCATAGTCCTAAAAATACAAACAAATGTGGTGCTCACATGACATTGCAAAAGACAAAAGAAAACAATACTGAATTAAAAGAGGAGGGGGAACAGATCAACCCACGCGATCCGAATGTTAGGATAGGCAAGGTTGAACCGAGATACGCAACACAAATAACGTGTTTGGAATAACACGCTACATTTGTTACCACAAATGGCAAACAATTGGGAAAGCAAAAGAAAAGAGGTTTCCAATAGACTGTTCTTTACGCAAAGCATGGAAACGGCTGCAAGTGCACAAGAGGGCATTGTACAAACCCGTGAGACCAGTGAAGTGAAGATACTATCATTATTTGAGAAATTGGAAAAGCTGCATAGAAAAGAACTCGCCAAATGGTGGGAAGCTGAGTCTCTTCAGAAATATATTGACGTGGGCCGCGTCCCGAGGGGGCTTCGTATATACACTATTCCTACATACGAAGACCCGGACCCGGAGATGCTTGAAGAGTGGGCAGGTAACTCGAAAGAAAGCTCAACTGTAATGATGAGAATACTTATCAAATATGCACTAAAGGACAGGAGCAAAATAATGGAAGAAATCGGAACACTTCTGGAGGAACTGTTAAAACTGACAACACAGGAGAAAATAGATTCCTTCACAGAAAAAATGCAAATACGCCTGAATAAGGCTGAGGAAGAGATTACCGCCCGCAAACAACGGAAATTCATAAGAGACTACAAGGACTACCAGGCTGGTAGAACCCTCACGTTCCATAAAAAATATGATCACCTATTTGCCGAAGGGGAACAGGGACAGAATAACAAAGCACAGAAGATAATGCGTGTCCCAGAAGAAGTAATAGTGGCAGCACAAACGGAGGAAAGCGAAACCTCTGATAGTAATATGTCGGATGTATCCCTGGAGAGGCTCAGTCAGCGCGAGCCGGTGGCAACCCCGAATCGAAATAATTTTCTGAAACAGTTTCAAGCAATTAGTAAGACGAAACAAGGCCAACAGATTGCACAGGACAAGGAACAGGATTTTCGGAGGGGCAGAGGAGCACGCGGTCGAACGCGAGGAACAAGAGGAACCAAAAAGACAGAAGAAGGCGCAAGAAACGA
Organism: Lissotriton vulgaris; assembly: GCF_964263255.1. Taxonomy (NCBI): domain Eukaryota; kingdom Metazoa; phylum Chordata; class Amphibia; order Caudata; family Salamandridae; genus Lissotriton; species Lissotriton vulgaris. Next base: position 451,715,668 of record NC_141696.1, on the reverse strand, counting down.
AAAGCCCGCAGCCTCACCGATGGTGACAAGAGCAAAGAGAGGGAAGAATTGACGGTCATCAACATCTCAAACCGTGAGTTGAACAAAATTGAAACCAATGTACTATCGTTGGGACTGTCCTTTTGCCCTACCAGAAATATGGATTATGTGCAGACCCGCATTGACATTTTTTTCTTTCTACGTAAACTGAAATTGAGGAAATGGTTCCACTTACATCCGACCCTAGGGGTAGCTAATGAGGAAATCATTAGCACACCCAGTATTGCTATTGAGGATATTGATATGTTGCAAACATTATGCGAATTGGATGAGAATGTGGTACACCATGAAAATCCCATACTCAATTTACAAGACACAGACTTGGTTTTAGATGCTGCAGGTGGTAGCGGGTTTAAACCAAAGTCCAAATTCCTCCCAGTGGTACATTGCGAGGCTATTGAGGTGTTCGAAAAAAGCGTTACCAAAGAACTGAAAAAATTCGATATAAAAAATATGGGAACACAAGATCCAACCTCAATAAAGAACAGTTGGCAGCCATTAATAGTCTCAGCAAGGACCCTAATATCACCATAAAACAATCAGATAAAGGTGGTAATGTGGTGGTATGGGGGACACAGGATTACATCAGGGAAGGAGAGCGCCAACTATCAGATGACACATGCTATAAGAAAGTAGAGAAGGGGATTATGGAAATTGCACATAAGAAATATGATACAATGTTGGAGGACTGGAAGGACAAGGGATTGATAACTTGGGAGGAATTCGGTAACCTAAGATGTAGGCATGCTAAGACACCCTTGCTTTATCTACTCCCCAAGTTGCATAAGGACCCCAAAAATCCCCCCGGCAGACCCATCGTTTCATCGATGGGATCCAAGCTGGAAATGACATCAAAATACATTGATTTCTTCCTCAGGCCCTTTGTGATAGCCCTTCCAGCATACCTTAGGGACACTATGCACTTCTTGAATATGATCGATGGAATACACTGGGAATCTGATTTTCTGATGATCACTCTGGATGTTACCAGCCTGTATACATCCATAAAACAGGAGGCTGGGATACAGGCAGTGAGACATTTCTTGAAAGCAAGATCCATCTCATTATTGATGCATACAGAAATGTTGATTGACATGATTTCATTTTGTTTGTCTAATAACTATTTTTTCTTTGATGATCAACTGTATGTACAGTTACAAGGGACAGCGATGGGCACTTGCTTTGCCCCAAGCTACGCCAACCTATTTATGGGTTGGTGGGAGGAGCAAGTGTCCAACCGCCTTGAACAGTTCAATGACCAGGTTGTCATGTGGACCCGGTTCATTGATGATATTTTTGTGATCTGGCGCGGTGATCAAAATAGTGCTGTAGAATTCATCAAAGAGTTGAATGATAACAACTTAAACATCCAATTGACATCACAAATAAGTGGAAGCTCTCTAGTATTTCTAGATGTTGAAGTACAAGTGCAGGGAGATCACCTTAAAACCACACTGCATAGAAAACCCACTGCCGGGAATAGCCTACTGAGTGCCTCTAGTTCGCACCCATTTAGTCTCATACAAAGCATTCCCTATGGTGAACTAATTCGGGCCAAAAGGAACTGCAGCACCAATGACGAGTTTAAGAAAGAAATGAACATCATGTGCAAGAGATTTAAAGAAAGGGGTTATTCTAACAAAGTGATCAAAAGGGCAGTAAGTAAAGTCACTGAACTAGAGAGAACTACACTGCTGAATCCTAGAGCAAGAAATGATGACAAGGAAAACAAGATCAGATTCATCACTACACACTCCAGTCAGGCCTTCCAGGTGCGCAAGATTCTTAATAGTAACTGGCACATACTTAAAACAGATGCCACACTGGATAAATGTTTACACGATACCCCCCAGATTACATTCAGGAGAGGAAAGTCGCTGAGGGATGAACTGAGCAGTTCAACCAAAAACACTAGAGGACAGAGTAGAGCCATGACAGGCTTTTCATGCTGTATGCGGTGTAAGGCGTGCGCATACAGCAAAAGCTGTACTACACTCAAGATCCCCAACAGTGACAGAACCTTTGAGATAAGAGGAGAATTTGATTGCAACACTGAGATGTGCGTGTACTGCCTAATGTGCCCTTGTAACAAATGGTACATCGGTAGCACCAAGAAAAAGGCCAAACTTAGAGTATTGGAGCACAAAAGAGCTATCAGGAATAATAATGAGCTATATCCTGTTGCTCGTCATTTCAAGAGCTACCACAATCAAAATGACAAACTCTTGGCCTTTGTGGTACTAGATGCCATTAGACCTCAAACCCGTGGGGGGGACAGAGAACACCAACTCAGAATTTTGGAGTCTAAATACATTATAGACTTCGAATCTTTGATGCCCATAGGGCTTAATTCCAGTGAGGAACTGGCAGTCCATTTGTGATGACATGAATTGAAAATACAGTCTGGAACCTCTTGTATATACTTATTGCTGCACACCTATTCAGGTTTTTTAATGATGAATGATTGTTGTTCTTTTAATTCAGTATTGTTTTCTTTTGTCTTTTGCAATGTCATGTGAGCACCACATTTGTTTGTATTTTTAGGACTATGCAGTCTGATGACGAGGAAATATTTTGGGAAAGTGAATCTGACCATCTGACAAGACTCTCGCATTGTTTGCCCACTGGGGCGGGACAATTTGATACGTTATGGATTTGTATACCTGAAGTGATAATATAACTCCTAGTGTACCAATAACGTTGGTGACAAGAGCAAGTATCTATAATTTATGCATATTGCTGAACTAGCCCACTGGGGCGAGAGTGTTTAACACGAAACCATTACAAGATGGCGGTCACATTTATGTTGTGAAACGTGCATAGTCCTGTTTCCATTACTATCACTGGGTGTATGTATGCAGGTGGGAAATGTGCTGACATTACCGTGAGCAAGCCTAACGGCGAAACGCGTCGGCTTTGTTGAAACTTTGTGGTAAATAAACACCTTTGAATATCTCGGAGTGTCCCGACCTTTTTCTGTGCCCTGGAGGGCAAGCAGGAAATTTGGAATTATTTTTTCAAAAACGCCGGTTTTGAGGAAGGGACCGCTGTGCAGTTCGAGCCCAGGGTTACCGGCAACTTTGTGCAAAAAATATATATATATATATATATATATATATATATATATATATATATATATATATATATATATATATATATATATATATATATATATATTCACTGAAAAAACTATAGGTTTCACACTAGTTATAGTTAGGAACTAGCATTTAAAAAACCTATGAAATTCACTGAAAAAACATAGGTTTCAGACCAGTTATAGTTAGGTATTAGCATTTAAAAAACCTATTAAATTCACTGAAAAAACCAGAGGTTTCACACCAGTTATAGTTAGCTGGAAATTTTACTGACATAAAACCATTGAAATTCCCACGTTATAGTAAGTTGGACTCACTATAACTTGCGCGCCTGCAATGCACTGCTGATGACGTCACATATTACATCACTCATGACATGGTCAGTGACATCACTCATGACATCACTGATGACACCATCCTTGTGACAGAGTGACAGACCTCCTTTCAGTGTAATGTAACCCTTGAAACACATATTCAAAAATAGAAACTAACATTTTCAAAAAATTTCAGAATATATTGAATTTCACTAAAAACAGTGAGTTCAAACTACTCATCATATGACAGCGGGGAAAAAAACACAATCTAAAAGAATGTGTTTAAAAAAAAAACATATAAACTCACAAATCACATATTTACTCTACTCTTTAATTCACTTACTTTTCCTTGAGGCCAAATAGTAGATGGTGAAGGTCCTTTTCATTGGAAAATACTCTGCTGTTCTCTAAAACTTCCATTTCATCGACTTTCTATAAAAAAAGCTCTAAGAACATCTGAAATATGTCTCAATTTTTTCATTTTCTCCTTGTGTTAAGTTATGACTCTTTGCTCATTCCTACACTATTCCTTACGGCCAAATAGTGTCAGATATATCAGTCTATTTTCAAATTTCTCAAATCAAACTCTGAAATTACCGTTTACCCGATGTTTTGAAAGAAAAGCTCATACAACAGTTACACAATGTTTAACTATTCATATTCTTATCTCTGGATCACTCATGTTCAACATTTTCTATAATACTGATATCACTTACTATGAGATCCACTTACAGTACCTATATGAGAACTGGATTTTTTATATTATGTTCATCACTTTTACTCACAATATAATTTTAAATAGCAGACTAACTTTTATTAACTGCTCTCGTCTTCATAGGCCATTTACCTTTAGTTAAATTTCGGTTCTAAAAACACTAGGTAAGAATTTTTTAAGTCAAAAGGCAAACGTTGTTTGAAAGTCAAATAAGTATCATTACAGAAAGACCAACCTTTTCGACATTTTAAATAAGCTGTATAATGCCCTGATGTTGTTGAAGGACCGTCATGATAAATAATAGCTACAGTTATAAAGGTTCTTCCTGAAATTGATAACTGAGAAGCCGCAAAACTTTTAATAGAAGTTGTCAATTTAGTTCCATCAGGTCTACATCGTTGAAACATTAAAATGACATACTGTCCATAAGTTTGTATAAATAATATGGACAGCATTGGACACTTACATTGGGAACAAACCATATTATGATCAGCTGCTTTAACTAGATTATTAAAATACACTGATTTGCAGTCTGGTAAAGTCAAATATATAAATCTTTCAGTGTCTATTCTGGTACTACTTGATAAACTACAATTATCGCAGTCATGCTGCCATTGATAAGAAAGCCTAAAAAGATTTTCTACATCTACACCTTCATCTTCCAATACACCAAACATATACATTAAAAATTCCTGACAATCCTCACAAAAAAGCTCCAAGGGAGGGGCAAGATGGCCGCCGTAGCTCTGTAGAGGAAAGTTGCTTTTCTCCTCTCTCCTACCCTAGTATGATGCTGGAATATTGAATACGGGGATGTGGGACCCTGCTGCTCTCATACACCGTATCTCTGCTGAAGCGCTTGGGTCAGGACATCTGAAAGGAATATTTGCTGCAGCGAGAAGAGTTTGGTGTAGCTGCTGGAGGAACATAGCTAACATCGATAAATCATCTCTTAAAATGTCGCAGCGAAGTAAGCAAGACAAAGACAAAGACAAAGAGAAAACATCAGCAACTGGGTCGATCAAAGGCCCAGCAGCGCGAGAAGAAAATCGCACAGGAGCTATTCCAAAAGTGCTGGTGGCTACTAAAAAGCAGATCGAATACCTCAGCCACTCCTCAAAGGGAGCCCCACAGAAGAAAGCCGACAGACAAGAAAGAAAGTCTGAGGCAAAACCAGAAACCAGACTTGCAGCGAGAAAAGTTGTAAAAGAGCCGACACAGGAGCCTGAAGGGAAACTACATTGATCACAGACGGCTATTGCAAAGGGAGCAGATGCGGCAATCTACGTTACCTGAATCTTTTACACCTAAAGCGCCCCCTATGCTGCAGAAGCGAGCGGATGATGCGCTGCAATCAGGCGGGTTGAGCGGACCCCCGGTGGCATCACAGAATGGGGAAGGTGCTCCGCGGCTTCCAGCCGCATTGAACGCGGGCGTCGAGGAAACGGAGGAAGTAGACTGCGAGGACGCAAGCGTCGAAGCCCCAGTTGCCGGGCAACCATCAGACGCGTCAGGAACCAACACGCATCGAGCGGAGCAGAGCGCCGGAGTAGAGAAGGTGAGCGAAGGAGCAAAGGAGAATGCTACTGCAGGTCAGAAAGCTCTGCAGGAGCTTGAAAGACACAACAATGTACAAATGCTGGATGCATTGCTAACTGTGGAAGCAGGGTTTAATAAAAGAACCTGGCAACCTCCTGAGTCAAGCTGGGGGAGCACTCAGAGTATTGAAGTGCGACGAGAACTTGAGCAAGATCAGGCCAGTGTTAAGGATGGCAAGGAGGGCAGAGGCAATAGAGGAGGTTCCCCTGAATTTTTTTCAGTTAATGAGGGGCAGACACAACGGATATAAGCGAGCCTGAAAATGAGGAGTAGGGGAGTTACACTGACCACACTACCGGCTCAGATACAAGCAAGGACTCCAGAGATTTAGCAACACAAAAAAGAAGGAGAGTCAGAATGAGAAGAGATGGGCGAGGGTCCAGAAGTAGCATGAACAAAAAATGATCGTGGGACTATTCGGCTACCTCAGAGACTTACCAAGAAAGCGGTCAGGGGAGGGAGACAATGCCGGGCGACCAAAATCTCAGAACGTAACTTTGGAAATGCTGTTTGGTACATTGAAGCAGATGCAATCCGAAGCTAGGGCAGAAAGCCGGAGAGCAAAACGAGACACAAAAAAATTACAAGCCTTGCTGAGGAAGGTAAATAGAAAGTATGAAGAGGTGGAGGAAAGAATAACCCAGGTCGAAGAAAGAACCAGTAGAGTGGAAGATGAAGTAACTGACTGGCAGACCTTCAAAGCTGAGCAAGGAAAGGTAGTGGAAGACTTGCAATGGAAGGTCGAAGACTTTGAAAATCGCCAAAGGCGTAACAATGTAAGACTCTTGGGACTTGAAGAAGGGCGGGAGGGACAGGATCCGAGAGGATATGTGATCAAATTGTTAAAAGAGGCCTTTCCAGAATCACAATGGCAGTGGGAACTAGAAGTGCAAAGAGCCCACAGATATCCCTTATTTGTAAGGAAAAACCGAGGGGGTCAACAGAATGCGCTTCCAAGGGCAATGCTGGTCTTTCTAGGGAATTTCTTAGCGAGGCAAGAGATCATGGATAAGGCTAGACCAGAGTCCAGAAAGACAGCTGATGGAAATACATTTTTTGCCAGGCCTGATTTCTGCCATGATACGGTCGAAAGAAGGTGGAAGCTAAGGCAGATGATAGTACCCTTCCAGAAACAAGGTGCAGAAGCATACTTATTGTTCTCGGCAAGATTGAAAGTTATCAGTAAGGGGCACACTAGGATGTTCTTTTCTGAGATAAAAGCGGGGGATTTTTTGACAGAGATCTCAGAGCAAAATAAGGGAAAGGAGAGCAGAGGAAAAACCCCACCAAAAAGCCCACCAAAAACTCCGTAGAGGAAATGTCATAAAGGGGAAACACAGCTGTATCTGACTGATAGGAGAGCAGGGTAGGGGGGAGAAGCGACACTGCAGACTACAGGGGCTACACATAGGTCAAGATTGACCTATTTGCCTGTAGCTTGGGGGGGTGGGATCCAAAAAGGAGGGGGGTGAAGGGGAAGGGGGGAGGGGGGAAAAAAGTACTTACACTTAGAATGTGGATGTGGACACAGCACACGTGGGGGTACAAAGCAAGATATGCAACGCACTATGTTAAGAAGAAGAGAAGGAGAGGAGGAAGTGAAGCTTATAGAAACTAATTGGCACAGGTACAATCAGGGAGGGGAAAAAAATGAACTGTGATGGCATGTAGGATAGCCTCGATAAATATCTGCGGGCTAAATGAGTTAAATAAAAGACTTAAAGTGGCTGCCCTGTTAAAATCATTACATCTTGATTTAGTGTGTCTTCAGGAAACGCACATTGAAGGCACTAAGGCGTATCTGTTGGAGCAGCTTGGTTTTAATGTATTAGCAAAGACTAATCAAGACACTAAGACAAGAGGCGTGGCGATCCTAGGTAGGAGGCAGGATACGGTGGTTAGGGGGAAAAATAAGGATCAGTAGGGGAGATGGGTTATAGCAGAATTAAGTTTTAAGGAGGAAACTATCACCGTTGTCTCTGTTTACGGCTCCACAGGAGATGATCCAGATATATTTCAATTCCTAGATACAGAATTAGCGCAGTGGCCAGAGCCGATTATATGTTGCAGTGATTTTAACCTCCATGACATTGATAGCAGCTTCTTAGACCCTGGTCGAAAATATTCGGGAAGGAAGAAGAGGACATATAGGGCACTGGCAGATATGGCAACTCATAATTCTCTGGAAGATCCCTGGATAAAGTGGCATCCAAATTTAGATGGGAGCACTTTTTTCTCAGCCCCCCTTCAGGTATTGGTCAAGTTGGATTACTTTTTAATCTCAAGAGGGCTGATGGTTAGGGTAAGAATAGATAGGGAACCCTGAATCATGTCAGACCATAGCCTGTTAGTTTTAACATTAAGAACTGGGCAAGGGAGGAAAAAAGAGATAAGACAATGGACATTTGAAAGAACACTGCTACAGGATCAGAGTTATAGGGAAACTATGACAAATTGGATTAAGGGTTTCTGGGAGATAAATAGAGGCACAGCAACGTCAGGGGTAGTGTGGGATGCTTTTAAAGGTTGAGTAAGAGGGGAGACCTTGAGCTATGTAATCAAGGATCAAAAGATAGAGAAGGTAAAAGCCGAACAGTCTAAGCGATTAATCATGGAAGCACAGGAAGAACTTGCTTTAGCTATACAATTACGCTCTCCAATCGACCAGATATTATAGAAAATAATTGCTCTTAAAGCAGAAGCTATGGACGGGATGGCTAAAAAGACAGTAGAGAGGTATCTAGTAAATAAAGAAAAAGTATATGAACTTAGTGAGAGAGTTGGCCATATACTGGCTATACGTGCTAGGCAAAGGGAAGGGATGGCTGATATCAAGGAGATCAAAAATTCCCAGGGTACCATGAAAACGGAAGCTGAACAGATCAGAGAGGTATTTAAACAATTTTATACAGAGCTGCATACAGCGGATGGCCCTGGGAGGGAGGAGGACATAAGTAGGTATCTAAGGGAGATACCGCCCCCAGAATTAACGGAGGAGGATAGGAATGGATTGGAAGAGGTTTTCCAGCTAGATGAACTGGTTGCGGCTCTGAGGGATTTACCATCCGGGAAGGCAGCTGGCCCGGACCAGATTCCTGTTGAATTTTACAAAGCTTTTCAAACAATTCTCTTAAAAGAAATGTTGAATGTCATGTTATTAGCACAAAAGTGCGAGTTCGTCCCAGAATCATGGGGCGGAGTAGATATCATTGTAATACCTAAGAAAGGAAAACCTCTAAATATCCCGGGGTCCTATCGCCCCATCACTCTGATGAACGCGGATGTCAAGGTATTCTCCAAAATCCTAGCCAAAAGGTTATCAAGAGTAGTGGAATCATTGGTAACCCCCTCCCAGCATGGGTTCATTCTGGGTAAAGGAACGACTCAACATACTAGGCAGGTAATTACGGCATTTGATGCAGCAAGTACTCTAGGAGACCCTATGGCAGCTTTGTTTCTAGATGCCGAAAAAGCATTTGACAGGGTCTCCTGGAGGTACTTATGGGCAGTCTTGAGGTGGAACGGCATAGGGGCAGGATTTATTAAGGCCCTGCAGACATTATATATAAACCCGGTGGCCAAGATAAGGGTTAATAGAGGGCAGTCAACTGCAGTTAACATTAATAGAGGAACAAGGCAGGGGTGTCCATCCTCTACCCTGCTCTTTGCACTGTACCTTGATCCATATCTACGCAAGTTGGAAAGTAATGATCAGATTCCACCGCTAGTATTAAATGGATACCGGTTCAAAACGCTGGCGTATGCAGACGATGTGGCCAGCTTGACTTCAAATCCTACAGATGCTATTAGGGCAATCGAAGAAGAAGCTACTCGATTTGGGCAATTCTCAGGGTACAGTCTGAATAATACTAAAACCCAGATAGTTAAAAATCATCGGGTAGTATGTAATGATGACAGAGTTGTGGGAGCCGCAACCTATTTAGGGGTGCAAATTACATCAGATGTAGATAAGATAGTAAAAAATAATATGTCACCTTTAATAGCCCAAGTCAAAACGGACCTAGAGAGGATGAATAACCTACATCTATCGCTGGTAGGCTGTACTAATATTATTAAGATGATGGTTCTACCTAAATTTTTGTACTTCTTTAGGGCTATACCTCTCCTGTTGGAAGCCAGCTGGTTTAATGGCCTGGAGGCCATATGTAATAGGTTTATCTGGGCGCACGGTAAGACCCGGAGGGCCTGTAGGTTTATGACACTTCCTAGGGATAAAGGGGGATGGGGTGCACCAGATTTTCGTTTATATTATATGTCAACCGTTTTGCAATATATACAGGGAATAATTGGAGGGAATAATGATGATGAAAGAGTGCATAACATGTCTATTGGGGTTTATGCTGTTGTGCTTGGGGCAAATGCTCATAATTGTTTTTTAAACTGTACAGATCTTGGTTATTTTAAGAGAACTCGGTTCAAGACGGTTTTGGCGGCTGTAAGTGTGTGGAACGCATTTCGAAAGAAAGCTAAGATGGGGAGGTACAATAGATATGTGTCTTTGATTAATAATAGGTCATTCCCCACTGAAAGTTTCGCTGATCAGACGATGGCAGAGTGGGCAGCAAGGGGGATACGCAAATAGGGGACTTGTTTTCTCATGATGGATTTAAACAATTTTCAGACCTACGAGATGTACATGGGCTGGACAATAGGGTTTTTTTTAAGTATCTACAGATCAGGAGCTTCCTTATAAACAAAGTGGGAGGCCCCGCAGGCCTTGCTAAAATTGAAATAATGGAGAAAATTAAGCTGATGGGGGATCGCACAATCAGGTCTTTCTATGCAATATTGATAAAGGGGAACACAGACGATTTGGAGAAATTTAACACGAAATGGGCAGACAAACTTGGAGATGAAAGTACCCTGTTTCTTGAATCCCTGAATTTAGGACGTACAATATTGAGCGCAGCCCCTCTGCAGTCTCAGCATTATAAGACACTATATTTTCTTTATTTTACTCCTGCGAGGATAGCAAAATGGGGCGGTAGTATAGGAATTAATTGCCCCCGTTGTGATGCGTTGTAGACAGATAGCATACATATCTTTGCAACCTGCCCTCATCTACATTCACTGATTAAAGGGATAGAGGGGTTTTTAGCAAGATCCTTGGGTATATTGATTACTCTTACATCATCCTGGATTATGCTAGGAGTGGCTAAGGGGGAGCAGGAACAGCATGCGGAATTCCTATTTGTTGCAATGGCTGTTTACAGACTGACAATAGCCAGGGCTTGGCTCGATAAAAATCCCCCAAAATTTCAAACCTGGTTGGCAAATATGCTATATTCATATAACATCGAGAAAAACATTTATGCTCGGAAGGGGAGGAGAGGAAGATGTTTGGGCAGAAGGATCTGGGAGCCCTTAAGTAAATGGAAGGAGATGCAAATTAATAATAGACCCCCCCTCCTACTTTTATTCCTTGTTTGTCTAATTTGCCTTTATTGTTTGAATGAAACGTTAAAAAACCCTGATAATTTTTTTTTTTTTATAAGTATTGGAATGCCAACTTATTGAATGTTGTATTGTACATACATCTAGGATTGAATTTGTGCAATAGAAATTAAGAAAAAGGTTGCAGTTGTTAAAGTGTATTGTATACAGGATAAAGTGTGCTTAATGTGATGAATAATAAAAAGAAAATAAAAAAAAATAAAAAAAAACATTCCTGACAACCCTGCTGAATATTTTGTGCATTTTTCTTGACCTGAACATAAAACTAAACACTTTCTATTTTTGCTCTATCACTGCTACATTTCTGAAACACAGAATTCAATAAACCGCAAAATCTTTGATCCCGATTTTCAACAATCTGTTCTTGTAAAGTTTTAAGAAAAAAAACAACATTAACCACCACATTAGCATAGTAGTTGACACCAGAACTGTTTTAAAACTGAAATCCAACAACATCGTCAACAGAATCCTTTTTCTTTCTGCTTACAATTACAGTTTCATCTACTTTTTGTCTTTTTGCTACTACCTCACTGCAATTATTCTCATTTCTTCTTTTTCGGCCTACCACACGTTTTTCAAAAAGAGGATATTGAGGCAAATGTGGAGCATACTCTCTTCTTAACCTATTGTATTCTTTAAAACAATCTAGATCTGCACAATCTTTGTCTCATCACACTCAATCAAGTACAATCCTGATAAATTTCTGACTCGTGATAATGCCACATATGCCATACTCTCTTTAAACACAGATCTTCCAATGTTCACCAAAGCACTATCTATACTTTAACCTTGAGATTTATCAATTGTCACTGCATATGCCAAACAAACAGGAAACTGTTTTCGGCGAACATATAAGTCTTTTACAAGCAAAAATCTAGCAGAACAATGACTGATTTGTTGTACTTGCTCAATGCCATCAAATTTAATTTTTAAAAATTCAATTCCATCTCTATTTCTGTAATTCACAAAATCAACAACATGACCCATTGCTCCATTTACCAGACCTCTTTCAACATTTAAATTCCTTCTCAAAATGATACGTCAACTTAAACACACATTCAGAGTCTTTTCAAAACCAGCAGTTTTAGATATACTCTTCTCTAATGAATCCAATTTTGTTTTCAAATTTTCTGACAAAATAATTGTTGCACCCATATGCTCTATTTTATCTATTGCTTCCAGTTTCACAAGCTCTTCATTTTCTAACTTTAACATTTTGTTGTTGAAGATGGAACATTCTTGCAGAGTTGGCATCAAACATATCCCAGATTTCTTCTCAGTAATTTTTTAAAAAATATTCTCTGGAAGAATGTTTTCATTTGGATACAAATTTGAAATTAATCGAGCATGTAAAGCTTCTTTCCCAAGCTCACTTACTTTTCCGATTCTTACATCTTGTAGAATATTTTTATAATCTTCATCCTTTTCCTGTCGCATATTTTCAAGCAGTTCTGCATATTTAAAATGTAACCATATATTAACGTTTCCAATGCTTCCAATGGACTTCCTGGTATCTTCATGCGTGAGCATTTTAAACACTGGTTGTCATTTTACTGGAGTCAACTGCAGTAGATTTCCAAAAACAATAATGTGTTTTCCTCCAAATAGCACATCATAGTCTGTTCTAAGAATTTCTTGCATTCTCAAATGCACAAAAGCAAGCATTAGATTTGAGACCATGCTTACTTCATCAGTGATAAGAAGTTTCATTTTCTTCAGGACTCTGGAAACTTCAGAACACGCATCTCCAGATAGCTTGTTGTAATGCAATGTATTATCATGTTCAACTGGCAGCATCAGTAAACGATGTAGAGTAATCCCTTTAATGTTATGTGCTGCCAGTCCAGTTGGAGCGATTACAACACAAGACAGCGGTGATTCAGTCCTTTTCTGCAAATAAGTTGCAATGGCTTTAATCAGAAAACCTTTTCCTGTTCCCCCTTCTCCACTTACGTACAGTCGGACAGGCTTAAATGATGTACATGAGCACACTTTTTTCTCATGTCTGAATCCATGTTCAATCTGTTCTGTGACTTCGTCATATATCTTTTTCTGCTCAACGTTTAGTTGCTTTACCAAATCTTTTAGGTTAACTACATCCACTTGAGCTTGTTCCATAGCTCTTTCCACCTCATCCATGGCAGTTGCAGCTTCATTTTGGATAATTGGTCCTCCTAGTGGATCCTGACTCAATGAAGTAGAACTCTGACTGTCTTGAGAACTTTCTCTAGCAATCTCTTCAGCAATTGTGGCTTCTTGCTCTATTTCTTCGTTCAACATTTGCAGATAATTTGGAAAAACAGGACATTCTATGGTATCCTTGGTTGCATTAAAAGAGTCTTCATAACAGAGAAAATCTCCAAGTAGTTCCTCTTCTGTACGCCATGGCTTAAAGAGTTGCAAAAGAGCTAAATATTAAAATTCTCTTTTGTCTGGAGCTTCGCAACTCAATTTTGGATGATTAATCAAATGGCCTTTCCTCTGCTTCACTAGACATCCTTCATACCCAATGACAGCATATTTTCCATTATTGATATCTTCTGTGGTGTTCCTCTTATAACTGTAGTTTTGCAGAACTTCATACAAACAAGTGTTCTCAAGGTGAGTACTTCTATTTGGATAGTATGTATCCAACATGTTTGTCTTCAAAATATCTGTACTGTTAGGTTCTTTCTCCGCCAAATATTCAATTTCTTGTACAGATTTCAAAACTCGGTTTCGTGTTGCAGCAAGACCTAGACTCACCCAAATGATTGTTCTTGATATGGCATAGAGACTTGCTGATGAAAACCGATCAGAACATTCATATGCTCCAATTTCTCGATGCGACAACATCTTCAGACTGAAACTGTATAATTTTTTACTTATACTCTTTTCATGTGAAATGTCTTCCCACATTTCCTTCAGTTCAGTCTTTTCTTTTTTTGTGATGTAAGACGTCACATATCGAGCCACAGCAACAGAGTTGTCAGCAACAAACTGAATATCCATGTAAGCATTCTACATGGATAAAATCACTGGGTTGTAGTCGTTGATGTACTTGGACTCTTCGTTTCTTTTTAAATTGTATGCATTTTTTGGTGATTTCCTTGTCACAGTATGTCGCAGAGAAGACATCAAATATTTACTCTTCCTTTAGAAATCACTGGTCGTGGAAACGCGAAACGACATTTCGTGTAGAATTTCTCCTTGTTTTTAAATTTTCGACGCCAGTACTTTCCACCAAGATGGGATTGAAAACATAAAACCTGTTGCCTTAAACTGTTTTCTTCAGTAGTTTTCGGAACAGCGCATGTTGAATATTTTTCAATGAAACTCATCACTGTATCATCCGAATCAGTTCCAAATTTGGGTGCATCTTTAATCCATAACAACATATGTATGTGAGGAGCACCTCTCGCTTGATACTCCTTCCTCCAAAAGAAATCCAAAACCTCTCCAAGAGGAGGATTTTTTTGTTGGTAATAAAAGACATCATAGCTTCAAATCTATGATTAAAATATCTGCAAACATTCACTGGATCCAAAGAACACAGTTCTCCAGGTGTTTTCAATTCTATATTTTGTATGTTTCCATTTGCCTCTCGTTGAAATTGAAGTAAGTCGTCCCATGCATACTCAGCACAGCTAAGAGTGAGGAACCATGTAGGAGTTCCTAAATTTCTTAGCATACATTTCAATTCCCCATGACGACGGAACCAATACTCATTTGTTCCATGCTGACATGCCATGAGATTGATTAGCTGAGATTCCAAAATACTGTCTTGCAGATTGACTTTCTCCATAAAGTCCCTTGCCAAAACATTTTGCAGATGAGCTCCATGTTTCAGTATATGATTAACTGCATAAGAAAGCCCAGACAAATCACTTTCATACAGTAGATGAAACAAATACGGAATGCATTGACGAAACCTTGGATCTTCAGCATATAATCTTAAAGTCCTGTATTCAGCTGCATGAATTTGAACTGGTTGATCGTCATATCGTCCACCTAGACCTGTTGGAAATAACTGTGGAAAACAACGAGCTTCCAAACTTTCTTCCCATACACTAATAGGACTTCCTCTTGCTGCTTTCATTTGAAACAAGTCAATTGCATTCCCCATTACTTCTTTGGAATGCAAAGGATGAACAGTATAATGTTCATATATTTCTTCCCTTCTAGACACATCAACTTTTTCAATTTGGCCAACTGAACCATCACTGTCTTCTTCTGTAGCTGTTTCCTCTGCTCCAACACATACATCTTTGTAGTACTCATTGTTTTTGACCAAATACAACGTTGCCTTTTTGACTTTCCTAACATCCACTAAATCTTGCCAGATTTTCTTACTCTTTGTCGGAACCCCATTAACTAGAATAACCAGAGGATCCTCTTCTACTCTTTCTACACCAATTGTATCAATATTTTTCTTGACATCTAGAGGCAAATAAACAACTCTTCCCTTTAATCCTCTTTGTAAATCTGTAGGAGGTAATTTCCCTATCTTAGGCTCCATGCGAACAATAGCTTGAAAAGGATGGACACATTGAATCAAAATTGATTCATAAGTATTTAAATCCATCAATTCAGAAGGAATATCTATCAACTGAAGATTATTATGAACAACTCTAG
This sequence comes from Lissotriton vulgaris, assembly GCF_964263255.1. Lineage (NCBI taxonomy): Eukaryota > Metazoa > Chordata > Amphibia > Caudata > Salamandridae > Lissotriton > Lissotriton vulgaris. The sequence goes on along the minus strand of NC_141696.1, from coordinate 451,699,817 downwards.
CAGGCATTCTATTTTCATTTAATTTTTTTAAACATTAATTACAAATACGCTGATCAAAACTCAAATAAAAAGAATTCTCCACCAACAAATAACTTACAAAATCCTTCCATTCACTATTATTTTCCAATTCACATTTTGAATATAAATCAACAAACCTAGTCTGAATCTTATAATGAGTCCGTCGACAACACACACAAGTTAAATTAGGCCTTTCACTTGATTTTACCTTAAACTTAGTAATTTCCTCGTCAAACTTTTCTATACTTGAAATCTGTACATTGTCTTCCACATTACCATCCATTACTATATCCATTTCTACACTGTCCTCTCTGTTCCCAAAATAACAAAACTCAATTTCTTCACAAATAGTCTTCACATCTACTTCAGATACATGCAAAAGAGCACTGTTTAACTGTTTAAGCTTAAGTGCTGGACTTTTTGCATAATACAACCTTCTCACTAATTTCCTCACCTTACTAAGATGCACTGCTAACATCCTAAAATGATGAAAAACACTCTGACATACTTTTCTAGAAAGACAAGCCAGTGAATGCCCATGCAAACCTGTGTTTTCTCTCACTCTGTAAGGATCTAACTCTTGCAAGATCTTCACTTTCTGTTTTACACTTTTCTTACTATATGAACGTAAGAAATTTCGAAGCAAATCGATTGAATCCTGTCGCCCACTACAAATACTACTGCACTTCCAAGTGTACACTGGACCCTTAGTACGTCTCCCTAAAACTTCATCAGCTAACACCTCTTCTGCATCTCTAGACACAAGTTTCTGTTTTTCCATCGGACAACCATCTTTCACCTCATTTGCTCGATCACTGGTGTCAACTGCATGCACCAAATCATTTTCCTGAAAGTAGCTCTCCTCATTAAAAAATGGCTCAGAACTTGAACTATGTATCCATTCTCCAGAAAATATTTCACAAAAATGAGTCCAATTAATTATTCTTTTCCATCTACTGTTCGATTTGAAAACATCAATTGCCTTGTTAAGTATCCTAATTCTATTGATTACTAAAATAAAAAAAATTCTTAACTTCAAAAGCCTGATCAACAATCTTCTCTACACTTTTCTTTTTCTTGTAAAAAGCAGCTCTCTGTTTACCTTTCTTTTCATTTTTTAGCAAATTTAAAACTACCCTATTGCGAAACATTCGTCTACGAATGTCCCTAAATTGATTTTACCTTCTATTGCTATCCATACTCTTCTCTCCTGCTCATGTAGAGACATTTTTTGAGGGCCTCTCCTTCCTTTTCAAATTTGCTCTCTCCTTCTGGATCTTCACATTACCGTTAACATTTGTTTTTGTTCTACATATGTTGCGAAAAAAAGACTTAGTTGTCTTACCAGGAGCTTTTTTGGTGTTTTTTAAAGTACTTGTTGCAGAGGATTCTTTTAATTCCGTTGCTGATTTTGTTCTATTCCGTATGGTATTTTTTCTTCTCCTTTGCCTTGACGGCATTTTTGCTTAATTTTCAAATGTTGATTTCAGGTAAAGAAAAAAATAACACATTATAGACCACTATTAGCAAACAACAAAGCAATGACAATAAGCAAACAATATAAACACTAATTTGCAACATATCTAAGTTTATATAACTTGGAGTAAGACAAAGAAAAACAGCTAGAGGGAGTAACACAAAAACACAGAGAGACTCAGACAAAGAAACAGGTAGAGGGAATAAACATACAAAAGGACTAAGACAAAGAGAGTGTATAATATGTTGAAAGACAGAAAAAGGATGTAATAGGGAGAGGGAGTAAGTAAAAAAAGGGAGTAAGTCAGAAAAAGGATGTACCAGGGTGTAAAACAGAGAGAGGGTGTAACAGGAAGTAACACAGAGAGAGGGTGTTAGAAGAGAAAAGGTTGTAAAAGAGACTAAAACAAAGAAAGCCTGTAAAGGAAGAGACAGAGAGTAAGTTTGAGAGAGGGTGTAAGAGGAAGTAAAACAGAGACAGGATGTTACAAGAAGTAGGTCAGACAGAGGGTATAACAGGAAGAGAGAAAAAAGTCAGAAAGAGAGACGGTATAAAACAGACAAAAGGTGTAATAGGGAGTAACTCAAGGCTAGAATATTACAAAGAAAAAGGTTGATAAGATAGTATCTGCATGATTCAAAAAATATATTAGCACATTTCACAATCATGTCATCTATGTTTCCTCAGATTAGTCATATTTTTGGATAATGCTTGGTTAAAACATTTTGCTGCATAGAGAAATTGTCTTTTGTGAAATAGTGAAGTTTCAGTAGTGAAATTGAATGCTTGTACATAGGACCTGTGCTGTGTTTCTAAAATGTAATTTTAAAAACGACTTTGGGGTGATTGAATGGCTTTTATATTTTTTATAAGGAAATAATAGTGTCTTCCTCATTAAATAAATATATTTGAACCTTTTACAATGATGTCATCTGCATTACCTCAGATTAGGAAACAGATTGAGCTTCTTTCTTGTTGGTTTGTGTCATGTTTTTTGATAATGCTTGGTAAAAAGATTTTGCTGCATCGAGGAATTGTATTATGTAAAATTGAGAAGTTTCACTAGTGACCAGGAATGCTTGTACATAGGACCTGTGCTGTGTTTGAAAAATCCTCTATCTTGCAAATCTTGATAGCAAGCATTATCAAAAAGCAAGACACAAACCAACAGCAAAGAAACTCAGGGCCTTATTTATGAAGGCCTTGCGCCACCGGTGCATCACTTTTTTCCAAAGTTAAAAGTGACGCATCAGCGGCACAAGGCAATCATAAATGAGGCCCAAATGTAAATACCATTGATTTGCCCCCAAAATCGTTTTTTGAATAACATTTTAGAAACACAGCTCAGGTCCTATGTACAAGCATTCAATTTCACAACTGAAACCTCACTGTTTCACAAGATACAAATCCTCTATCTTGCAAATGTTGATAACAAGCATTATCAAAAAGCAAGACACAAACCAACAGCAAAGAAACTCAGGGCCTTATTTATGAAGGCCTTGCGCCACCGGTGCGTCACTTTTTCCCATGTTAAAAGTGACGCACCGGCGGCACAAGGCAGTCATAAATAAGGCCCAAATGTAAATACCATTGATTTGCCCCAAACTCGTTTTTTGAATAACATTTTAGAAACACAGCGCAGGTCCTATGTACAAGCATTCCATGTCACTAGAGAAACTTCTCAATTTAACATAATGCAATTCTCCTATGCTGCAAAACCTATTTATCAAGCATAATCCAAAAACATGACACACACCATCCAGAAAGAAACTCAATCTGCATCCTAATCTGAGGTAGTGCAGGTGACATCATTGTAAAAGGTTCAAATATATTTATTTAATAATGAGGCAAACACTATTAATTCCTTCTCAAAAATATAAAAGGCATTCATTACACCAAAATAGTTTTTAAAATAACATTTTAGAAACATAGCACAGGTCCTATGTACAAGCACTCCATGTCACTAGAGAAACTTCTCAATTTTACATAATGCAATTCCCCTATGCTGCAAAACCTATTTACCAAGCATTATCCAAAAACATGACACAAACCAACCAGAAAGAAGCTCAATCTGCATCCTAATCTGAGGTAATGCAGGTGACATCATTGTAAAAGGTTCAAATATATTTATTTATTGAGGCAAGCACTAATAATTCATTCTCAAAAATATAAAAAGCATGCATTTACCCCAAAATCGTTTTTTAAATAACATTTTAGAAACACAGCACAGGTCCTATATACAAGCATTCACTATTTCACAAAATACAATTCCTCTATGCATTAAAATGTTTTAACTAAGCATTATCAAAAAACATGACACAAAACAACATTAAAAAAAATCTGCTTCCAAATCTTCTCCATAGAGCATACAAGTCTCCATCTAAATTAAATGAATCATTTCTTACCTTTACAAATGCTTTGGAAGATAGAGAACAATGTCAGACACACACACCAATTTTTCTTTAGCAGAGCAAAAGGTATGCATTCCATACAGTGCAACCATGACTGGCACAGAAAACCTCTAATTCTACACAGATATGCCTAATTTCAACCTATCAAAACTCTTCCCTCACTATTTTCAAACCAACACCCTTCCCCCCTCAGCCCTTTCTATCTGTTACCATAGCAACTCCCTCCTTACTGAACTCTCAGGTTCAAATGTTTATTCTACAATGTTGCAAATGAACTAAGCAAGGATGTTTGACCTCTCAATACACCAGCTTATCCGATGAAATGTTTCTTTAGTTGACTTTTTCTTAACCATTCAAATTGCTTCTTTCACAAAACACAACCATGCACCCTTACTTTTAGTTTTCAACTATCTGAATCCACCAATCATTGCTTGTGATTCAAGAGCAGTGAAACTCCACAATTATTTTTGGGTAAACTCCTACTGTTCCAACTGCCATTTCATTCCCACACTTCATCTGACTGCACCAGAACCTTCTCTCATCATGTATTCTGTGTGGATTATTGGACATAGCTACATCCACTGGGCTCAAAGGTATGAAGCTAGCAGAAATTTTCACAACCTTGATTTAACAAATGTGGAAATCAAGTGGATTGGCCAGAGAGGATTGAGATGTCACCAATTGATACCATTGGTGAAAACCTTTTTGCATCTGCCAAACCCTGACCTCTTAATAGTGCACTATGGAGGAAATGACTTGGGCACTTTGACTGGTGTAGGTCTGGAAATGCTTTTAAAGGACACCTTTGATCAATTGATGACACTTTTTGCACAAACGGCCTTGGTATATTCCAATATATGTCAAAGACAGAAATGGAACTGGTCCAACCAATTTCGTCCACAATTTGAGAAAGCACGGAAACATGTGAATAAATCTATTTCTGCATACATGAGAGACTATGGAATGGGTTCAATATACAACAATAACTTGCATTTCAATATGCAAGATATCTACAGAGGAGATGGTGTGCACTTCTCAGATGACGGGAATAGAATATTCCTCCTGAATTTAAGACTGTGCATTGGAACCTACTTGTCGGTACCTAAATCAGCCACAGAACCCAAAAGCTCTTTTCAGAGCTACCCTACCTCTGATCACTCAAAATGATTATCTTTCTCTAACTTTTTTCACTATTTTTCACCAGAGTACGCTCCCCAGTACGCTCCCCGGTGCGCGTACCGGGGGCCCCCCCGTTGAATTTCTTTTGGCATATATGCCCCTCCTAAACTCCCCTCACAAAACCTAGAGGGTCAGGGAGTGTCTACTGTGCCCCTTTTTACCCATTCCCAACGTTGTTTGTCCTCCATCTTGTGTCTCAATTCGACCGAAACACAAAATGGCGGACTCCCGTAGCGCTCCCGGTACGCGTACCGGGGCGCACACCGGTGGGCGCTGGCAAAAAAAAGTGGGAAACGAAATTACATAAAAACCACTGGACAGACTTTCACCAAATATAGAATACACCCTACTACATACCAGTCCCTACCATTATCCCACATTTGATGGTATTCCATTGAGCCATTTGGGCTGTAGCCCTGTCTAAATATCCTGAGGTAAATTACATGACAAAAACACATATGAAAGTGTTGGAATTTACAACCAATTAAAATATTACTTACATTTTGTACTTTTATGTGCTGACATTTGATTGGTTAAGTACATGAATATATAAGAAAAATGCCAGGGAAACACAGCCATTTTGACTAATACTACCTGAGGTACATTTTGATTGAATTTTGACAAAAACTTCAACTACTTTGAAAAAGGTAAGTTGTTAATTTGAAAGGGGAACTATGTTGTGGACTTTAAGTTAATTTGGGAAAACGTTTTCTGATAGTTATATACTATCCCTGTGTAATAGTTATAGATTGAGATAGGCTTCTCTGTTATAATTATGGATTAAGTTAGGCTTCTCTGGTATAATTATGAATTTACTTAGACTTCATCACATGCACTTTTTAATAGTTCTACTTCCTGCCTGAAACCATACACTGCCCAAAAATGATTTCACTGTTAAAAACTCAGAAGTACCTGTCTAAACTTGAACCCAACAGTGCCCTAACTCTACTAATATAGTTAATTTTTATGCAATTTTCAGAAAGAAAATGGAAGGGGAAAAACAGGCAAATGTTACTTCTATCAAAGTAAAGATGGAAAATCCAGAAGAGCAAAAAGATAAAGTTGATTTCATGGATGACTCTTTGGTCCAACAGTTCATAGAATGTTTGGAACAAATGGAATCATGTACTTATAATTATGAGGAAATACCGGACAATATTATGTTACAAGTTTTATTAAATTATGAAAAAGAATCAGAAGAATAAATTTATATTTAATAATTTTAAATTGTTTGAGACAATATTATTTTTTATATGTAATTCATGAAGTATTACCAAAATGATTATATTATAAAATGAGACTTATAGTATACTGTGCAACTTTTTTGTGGTACATAGTAAGTTTACTCATAGCTACTACATTTCTCCCACTATATTATCTCCTATGTGTATTTTACATCTCTTTTTCATCATAAGGGAGCAGGATAGACTACCCATGATCCCCTAGGACTTCTCAGGGAGTGCTTAAAGGATCTGTTTCTGCTTTCCTGACAGACTATGTTATGGATTCCATATACCACAATAACTTGTATAACAACATGCAAGATATCTACAGAGGAGACGGTGTACATTAAATTTAAGTCTCTGCATTGGTACCTAAATGTAGGTACTTAAATTTTAAAAAAAACAACAAAAAGAACATTTCTTTAAAACAGCTACTTTTTTTTAAAACTGTCATTCTTTTTCCCCATGGTACGCTCCCCGGTGGACTCCCCGGTGCGCGTACCTGGCACTCCCCCCGCCCTTTTATGGCCCCCCCATCGAACCTAGGGGCCAGGGGGGGTCTACTCTGCCCCTTTATGGTCAATTCCCCCTTTGTTTTTGCCACCTCTTGTGTCTCGATCCTACCAATACACAAGATGGCGGCCGCTCTGGACTGTTTGGAATGTTTACAGACACCCGAGAGCCAATCAGCGTTTCGCACACAAGTCGCGTAGCGCGCCCGGTACGCACCCCTGTGCGCGTACCGGGGCGTTGCCATAGATATCTATATTTTTTTTAACCTAAATTACTCAAAAACCACTGGAGCATATATCTTGAGACATAGCAAAGGCACATCGGGCTACCAGTCCCTACAATTTTGCCAAGTTTGGTGGAAATCCATTTAGCCGTTCGGGCTAAAAGTGAGTTCGACCGCCCTATGGAAATTAACATGGGGAAAACACGTTTTGGGACCCCCCTTTTATCTCGGCCCTCGCTTCACGAATGCCCCCCAAACTTTCAAGGTAGGAACGAAGCTCCGCGAGGCAAATTTGAGGAATTTTTCAGGCAGATTCGTCAACCGGCGCCAAAGTTATTCACAATAGAATTTTGAGATTTTGCATTGAAAAAAATCCTAACTATAACTACCTACTGGCAACCGCCAGTAGGTAAGATATATATATATATATATATATATATATATATATATATATATATATATATATATATATATATATATATATATATATATATATATATATATATATATTCACTGAAAAAACCATAGGTTTCACACCAGTTATAGTTAGGAATTAGCATTTAAAAAACCTATGAAATTCACTGAAAAAACCATAGGTTTCACACCAGTTATAGTTAGGAATTAGCATTTAAAAAACCTATTAAATTCACTGAAAAAACCATAGGTTTCACATCAGTTATAGTTAGCTGGAAATTTTACTGATATAAAACCATTGAAATTCCCACGTTATAGTTAGATGGACTCACTATAACTTGCGCGTGCAATGCACTGCTGATGACATCACATATTACATCACTCATGACATGGTCAGTGACATCACTCATGACATCACTGATGACACCATCCAGTGAATGTGTGTCTTTCTGAAAAATAAATATATTTTATATATGTATATGTAAAAGTTGATGGAAGAATAAATGTTTACTTAAGTGTCTAAATGGATGGTTTTTAAAAATTGATTGGTTAACTGGCTTAATAAGACATCATCAGCAGTGCATTGCACGCGCAAGTTATAGTGAGTCCATCTAACTATAACGTGGGAATTTCAATGGTTTTATATCAGTAAAATTTCCAGCTAACTATAAATGATGTGAAACCTATGGTTTTTTCAGTGAATTTAATAGGTTTTTTAAATGCTAATTCCTAACTATAACTGGTGTGAAACCTATGGTTTTTTCAGTGAATTTCATAGGTTTTTTAAATGCTAATTCCTAACTATAACTGGTGTGAAACCTATGGTTTTTTCAGTGAATTTCATAGTTTTTTTAAATGCTAATTCCTTTGTATATCGAGTTTCTAACCTTTTTTTTTTTTACAATTTGCTGTTTTTTTTTTATGTATTCATTTTTTTTATATAATTTTTTTCTTTTGCGCTCTGGGTGCGCGCTCCGGGAAGCTTTCAGCTAAGCTCTCCGGTAAGCTGTTCCGAGAGCTCATCTGAAAGCGCACCCAGAGCGCAACTGTCGTTCGTGAAAAAAAATATGAATGAAAAGTTAATAATAATGCAAAACATTTCGTACCATACAAATAAAATTTGTTTTTTTTAATAAGGAAAATGATTATGCATTTCTATAAAAGATTGATGACGTCACTTCGGCGCGCAACGTAAGTGCCCTCGGAAGCGCCTACGTGCGCGGCGCATAAACGCACGCAAAAGCGCCTACGATCGCGCCACGTTTGCGCCCCGGAAGCGCCTACGATCGCGCTGCGTAAACGCACCGGAAGTGCTCCGGAGCGCGCAGCGTAAACGCGTCGGGTCATGTGACCCTAAAATAACACTTTTCATTGGTTGCTAACAGTTTTTTTTTACAATGAATGAAATCCCCACCCATTTCCTTCACTTCTTCTTTCACTTTTGTGACTGAAAGACCTGCCTTTTTTGCTGCTCCATATTCCTGGATTCATCATGGCTGCCAGACCATCCAGCAGTGAAGATGACTCCAATGATTTCATTGATGAAGAGCCTCCTCAGCCGAAGGTCAAAGAACATTTCATCTGGAAATTTTTTAAGTTTCCAGCAGACCAGAAGAAGGTGAATGCACCAAAAGTAGAGTGCAGGATCTGCAAACAGGTCCTGTCACGGGGTAACCCCCAAAAAAAATACTCTTTTGGCAACTTCACCATGATTCGCCATGTGGAGAGGAGGCACCCCCAGAATTTTGCCCGGGAAAGTGTCAGGGCTCTGGCACAAGAGGTTCCCAGAGATGGGGCCTCTACATCAACAGGAGGAGCAACTTCTTCTGGGAGAGAGCAATCACAGGGGCAGGTAGCAAACATTCAACCTGCATTTAACCATGGGGTCGTCAGATGCAGATACTGCAATCAACTCCTCACCTATGGGGAGCAAAGTGTCCTGCTCATGGTTCGGGCATTGGAGAACCATCACTGCCCTTCCCACCCCTAATTTTTTTCTTTTCTTTTTGCTCCTGTTGAGCAGTTTCTATTCCCTGTTTTTGTTCCTGTTCAGTTAAAAGAAGAAAACCAAAAGTTCTTTTCAGAACTACCTCCAATTCTCATCAAAGAGCTATAATCTTAAAAAATGAAGAGTAAGTGAAATATAGTGCATTGATAATTGAAAGGAGAATGAGTAAGAAAGAACAGAAAGGTATGAGAGGTGAAAGGAAGTGAAGTAGGAGGAATGAAAGAAGGTGAGTGTTAGAAAAGAAAGTTATGACACAGTGAATAAACTGGAGGCCTCATTTCTGAAAAGTGACGCATCGCTACGTGAAAACAGCGATGCGTCACTTTTCTGGACGCACTCCTTATGACATTCCAGATATGTCATATTTAATATATGACTAATCAATTCGCAAGGAGTTACAGATATGTCAGTATTTCTGACATATCTGTAAACACAAAAGTAACGCATTGCAGGAGTGCGTCACAAAAGTGACGCAACTCCAGTAATGTGTCCTTTCACATGGAAAAAGCACCATGTGAAAGGTTTGCTGTGAAGCAGGCGCAAGATTTTGGCGCAACAGCATCCTAAAAGTGACGCACTGCGTCATTATTACCAAGCTTTTTGCAAGGAACACCCCCTCTGCATGCATTATACCTGACACTATTTTTTAAAAAGTGACGCATCTAGGTACATGGGTCACTTTTTAAAACTCTGCGCCATATTGTATCTGCATCAGGTATAATGTATGTAGAGGGGGCAATCCCTCGCAAAAAGCTTGGTAATAACGACGTACTGAAATCTATGAGATTTCTCTGCGTCACTTTTAGGATGCTGTTGCGTCAAAATCTTGCGCCGGCCTCGCATCACTTTTATGTTTACAGATATGTCAGAAATACTGACGTATCTGTAACTCCTTGCAACATGATTCGTCATACATTAAATATGACACATCTGGAATGTCATAAGGACTGTGGACAGAAAAGTGACGCATCACACCAGCAGTGTAATAAAATGTGCCTCATTGCACTATATTTAAAGGATGCAACAGCATCCTAAAAGTGACGCAGTGAAATCTCAAACATTTCACTGCGTCGCTATTACAAAGCTTTTAGTAGGGGAACACCCCCTCTGCATGCATTATACCTCACGCAGATATAATGTGGCGCTTGATTTTAAAAAGTGACCCATCTACCTAGATACATCACTTTTTAAATATAACGCAACGAGGCACATTTTTTTACACCACTGGTGCGATGCGTCACTTTTCTGTGCGCACTCCTTATGACATTCCAAGTAACGCATTGCTGGAGTGCGTCACAAAAGTGACGCAACTCCAGTAATGTGTCCTTTCAAAGGGGGAAAGCAGCATGTGAAAGGTCTTGCCTCAGTCTAACACCTGCTGTAAAGCAGGCACAAGATTTTGACGCAACAGCATCCTAAAACTGACGCAGTGAAATCTCAAAGATTTCACTGCGTCGCTATTACAAAGCTTTTTGCGGGAGAACACCCCCTCTGCATGCATTATACCTGACGCTATTTTTAAAAAGTGACGCATCTAGGTACATGGGTCACTTTTTAAAACTCTGCGCCACATTATTTCTGCGTCAGGTATAATGTATGCAAAGGGGGCATTCCCCCGCAAAAAGCTTGGTAATAACGACGTACTGAAATCTATAAGATTTCTCTGCGTCACTTTTAGGATGCTGTTGCGTCAAAATCTTGCACCTGCCTCGCATCACTTTTATGTTTACAGATATGTCAGAAATACTGACGTATCTGTAACTCCTTGCAACATGATTCGTCATACATTAAATATGACACATCTAGAATGTCATAAGGAGTGCGCACAGAAAAGTGACGCATAACACCAGCAGTGTAATAAAATGTACCTCGTTGCACTATATTTAAAAAGTGACGCATCTAGATAGATGCGTCACTTTTTAAATATTGCATAACAATGCGCATTTTTTTACACCGCTGGTGCGTCACAAAAATTGACGCACAGGAGGCGCAAAACTAACAGCGCAAGGCCTTCATAAATATGGTCCTGGATTTTCCCCGTGCTTCGCCGGTGCGCGTACCATGCGCTTCCCCCGCGCAAAACGAAAAAATTTTTTTAATGCCCTGCAGGACCCTATTTTAGTCCCTACATCAAACCTAGGGGGTCAGAGGGGGTCTACTCTTCCCCCTTATGGTCATTTGCCCCTTTTTTTTTCAAACCCCTTGTGTCTCGATTTTACCGAGACACAAGATGGCGGCCGCTCCAGACTGTTTAGAATGTTTACAGACACCCAAGAGCCAATCAGCTTTCTGCGCGCAAGTCTCGTGTCGCGCCGGGAGCGCACTCAAGTGCGCGCACCGGAGAGCGCCTATAGATATATATATTTTTTTGAACCTTAATTACTCAAAATCCACTGGAGCACATATCTTGAGACATAGCAAAGGCACATCGGGCTACCAGTCCCTACAATTTTGCCAAGTTTGGTGTAAATCCATTCAGCCGTTCGGGCTAAAAGTGAAATTGACCGCCCTATGGAAATTAACATGGGGAAAATGCGTTTTGGGACCCCCCTTTTATCTCGGCCCCCGCATGACGTATCCCCCCCAAACTTTCAGGGAAGGACCGGAGCTCCGCGAGGCCATTTTCAGGAAATTTTCAGGCAGATTCGTCAACCGGTGCCAAAGTTATTCCAAATAGAATTTTGAGATTTAACATTGAAAAAAATCCTAACTATAACTACCTACTGGCGACCGCCAGTAGGTAATATATATATATATATATATATATATATATATATATATATATATATATATATATATATATATATATATATATATATATATATATATATATATATATATATATATATATATATATATATATATATATATATGTTCAAGGTTCGAAACCAACAGCCAGGTCCGCAATCACCGGAAAACCAACGCAGCAAAGAACACGAAGACCCAGGATTCAGGTGAGTGTGTTATTTTAATAGCACCTTCGCTAGCATAACGTTTCGGCCTACACAGAGGCCTTGGTCACATGACGCCATGGAGAGCGTGGGCAGTATCTAAAGTGCAAGTGCCAAAATTTTAAGACATTTGATTGGGCAACAGCGTGAAAAAGGAAACAACATAGAAGACAAATTTGTCAAGGCACATATTGGAATAATCTCGATAAGCAAACCCATCATTTGCCTAATAAAATGTATCCAAATTGACTTACATAATCGGCAATTTTAAATGTAAAAAGTTTTTTGCAATTTGAAAAATCATTTCATGATATTTACAAGATAAATCCAAGTAAAAATCCGCGGATAAAACAATCTACCACAGAAATACAATTAGCAGCCGCCCATTGAATCACTACTTCAGGCATATGTATGACATGCTAGAAAATGATGTGTAACATAAAGGGGTAGAAAAAAACCGGGGGGAAAAATAAAAATAAAAAAATAATATTTTTCCTCTCCCTCCAATACCTGTATAAATACAAACTATATTCTAATTTTTCCTAATGTGCCTATGTTTCCTAAATAAACCAATATACAAGCTTAATGTGTCCAATTTCATGTGTAATCAGTGAATAAATAAAAATTAAACATTTTATTTTATAAAAAGAAACATTCTAATGATTTATGATCTTATTGTAGGCTGCTCCCAACCTACACATTTGATGTTGGTGACATAGTGTCGTGCCTAGAACCGGACTGAAAAAGACAAACTATGACTCAACCTGCTGGAGATACTTTTTTAGTTGGTACGTATAGTTAACAAACGTGTTAGAAGCCCTTACATAGATTCAAGGAATGATGTGATGAACTAACATTGCGCCATGTATTATAGGCCTGATAGACTATGTAGGAGGGATTGTCATAGATACTTATGGAGATCTTCCGTGGAATTCAGACCCCAGGGGGTCTTACTATTCAGCTCTAATATATATTTTGTCTCCAGAGCTCTAAGGATACCCTCCCTATTGCCGCCTCTCCTCAATGGACCCACAGAATCAATCGCATAATACCTGAGAAGTGCACTGTTGTTACCATGACACTCTCTAAAATACCTAGCAACTGGGTACGTGGCGAAGCTTGTATTGATGGCTCTTATGTGCTGGAGCACCCTCTTGTGGACCTGCAATTTGGTACTCCCAACATATCGCAGGCCACACGGGCACTCCAGCACATACACCACGTACTCACTCTTGCAGGTCAGCTGTTTGGTAATTTTACGGGGCATAGGAGAGAATGGAGTAATATATTCGGTCTTACTAACTCCATGTAAACAGGCCTTACAGCTAGAGCACTTCCTGAAACCTTTACTCCCTGCCAACCAACTCTTTGGCACGATCACTTCAAGACTTGATACTACTAATGCATCCTGCATAGAGTATGCTTTTCTGAATGTGATCGCAGGTTTCTTAGGCATCTGCTCGCCAATCACTGGATCAATTCTGACTAGATCCCAGTGTTTGTTCGCAATTTTTCTCAATACCCCATGCTGCCTGTTAAAGGTCCAGATTAATCTGGTTGGTTGCTTGTTCTCATTTGCAGTGGGTTTCAGCATTTTTTTGTGTACCAGGCCGGTCTCTTGGGACAGGGCATTTGCTTTCGCCATTGCTGCATCTAATATGCTCTCCCGATATCCTCTAGCTAGGAACCTTTGTTCACTGGCTTCCTGAGCTAGTTTACACTGGACTTCTGTGCTGCACACTCGCCTGATCCTGAGCATCTCCCATTGGGGATACTCCTGATCAGGTGAGGCGGATGGTGGCTCGCAGCATGAAGCACTGTATTACCAGCCGTGGGCTTCCTGTACAAAGTTGTTTCTAAGTGTCCCTAATTGATCTCGATAGTAACATCCAAAAAATGAGCTTGGCTCTGACTGATATCTGAGGTGAAAGCTTGGTTGTAGTTGTTACAATTTAACCTCTCAATGAACTGGATAGCCTCTGCCCGTGTCCCCTACCAGATTAAAAACACATCATCGATGTATCTATACCATCGTATGATGTGCTTCTTACAGATGTCATAGTGTTCACCAAAGAGGACCTGTCTCTCCCAGTAGCCCATATGCATACAGGCATAACTGGGAGAGAAACAGGCCCCCATGGCGACACCTCTAGTCTGCTGGTAGTATTGGTTGTGGATCATAAAATAGTTGTTGTGTAGGCAGAAACTTATCATAGTAACCAACATTCTGTTATGTTCTAACAGTTCAATCGGTCTCTGCCCCAGATAGAACTGGATCGCACGTACCCCATCTGCATGTACTATACTGGTATACAGTGATGTAACGTCTAAAGTTATCAACCAGTATTCCGGATTCCACTCAATTTCCTTGATCTCTCCTAGAAAATCACTGGAATCCTGGATATATATATATATATCCTATTTTCCATAGGAACAATGCAACATTCTATTTGGAATAAAGAATGGGGCGCTCCGGTCCACTCCTATCCTGAAAGTCTTGGAGTGATTTGTGAAGCAGGGGCTGAGAAAAAAGGGGGGTCCCAAAATGTGTTTTTCCCATGTAATTTTCCAGATGAACCGTTCATCCCGGCTACAGCCCGAACAGCTGAACAGAATTACACCCGATTTGGCAAAGAGGTAGTCCTTGGTTCAGACTCGTGCCTTTTGCTTAAATGGTGTAAATCCGTTCAGTAGTTACTGAGAAAATCACAATTAAAAGTACATATATTTCTATGGCCGCGGTGGATCCACGCATCCTGAGCGCAACCTAAGCGCACTGTCCCGATCACGCACTGAATGCTAATTGGCTGTCAAGTGGTTGTCAACTTTCGAAACCAGGAAGTGTTGGCAGCCATTTTCTGCCTCCGTAGAAGCGAGGGTTTGGAAATCAGTGGAACAAGTGTTCAAAACGTATAATGGGGGCATGTTAGAAATATCTTGACCCTCTAGACCTGCTTAGGGGTCCCACAAGGACCTCTAGGACCCCCCAAAAAAATATTTTCTTTGTTGAAAAAACTGAGAAATGTACGGAGGGTGCATGGATCTGCTGTAAAAAAAAAAAAAAAAACCGCGGCTCCTGTGGTTGTTTAAAAATTAGCTATCTAGTGGGGCCAGCTCCCGGGGTCTAAAATACTACATTTGATGGGGGTCCGAGGGGCCCTGTAGCCTGGGGACCGCCATCCCTCGGTGCTACAAAATAAACGGGTGGGGAAGCTCAAAGGTACTCCCCCAGTAAAATACTTGGGTACGGGGGGCTTAAAGGTCCTCTCCAGCCCCGGGGACCGCTACTTTTTGGGGCTTTCAATAAAATGGATGGGGTCTCAAATGTCTCTCTAAGCTCCAGGGATCACCACCCTCCATGGTTTTTTACATTGTGGGAGGGGGGTCGTGTGGCCCCCATTCTGGAGTTGTCGAGGGCCCTGGGGAACACCACTCCCCAGGATCAGCTCCTGCTGTGTCTCGGGGTGCCAACACCCGGGACACTGCTGTTTGGTATGGCAGGGCGGGAGTTGAGGTTCCCGCTCTGTCATAGCAAACTTGAGGGCATATTAACAAGGGCCACTTTGCCGTTTTTTTTTTAAAAGGCAAAAATGTGGTGAAAATTATATTGCCCTGTTTACTGTTTAGGCGTATATACAACATTTGGGACCGTGGTGGAGTTCCAATATCGGTATTGTCCTAACCAGCTCCCCGCGTCCTTCTGAAGCCACCATTACTTTTCCACACTGGAATCTGCTAATATGCAGCTCCCCGTGGGGAAAAGCATTCTATTTTGCATTTTGAAAGAGTGAGCAAGTTTTCCCTGTCCTCTCTTTCAAAATCCAAACTAAATTTGCTGTGGCAGCGTAGGAGCTTCGGCTCACACCCTGTCATAGCAAACAGTAGTGTAGAAAAAATCTTACTGTAAGACAACAAAGGATTTTCAAGTCCATTATTGCCGCTAAAGCGGCGATAATTTTAACGCTATCCTTGTAAATATGCCCCTAAATTTTGGTATGTCTCCCATTTAAAAAGCCACAAAGTATTTATTGAAGTGCACACTGTGAAACGTGAAGAAGGAGTGTCTCATTGGGATCGATAAAGAATTGCCCATTGATGAGTACAGAGTAGGCAAGTTGTACATGGGGTTTTGTAACGCCAGTGGCTATTGCTTGCACCTTCTCTTGAGGTTAATTCAAAGAGTTATGTACTTCTCTTGCTCCTAATGTACACAGTGTTCTTTCATCTCTGTTTGCTTTCTCCTCTGGCATGTAGAGGACTTTGGGTAAATATGACGGTTTCTGTACAGCCAGCACCTTTAACCCTACCCCCAAACTGCTTACTGCCTGTTACCATAGTAACAGTTCATGGAACACTCAATTGAGCACACAGGCCACAAGTTCAGCACATAAGGTTGCTAATCCAAATAGCAAGTGTGCTTGACTTATAACATTTTTCCATAGGAACACAGTTAATTGCAGCTCCAGCCTCTGGTAAAGAGTTTGCCCCGGTAATGCACTTCTAGTTATAAACATCATTCTTTTCTTAGTTAAACTTTGAGCCCAGTTAAATATTATTTTGTAAATTAAGGGGTATATTTTTAACGGCTTCCTTGTAAATATGCCCCCAAGTACTGTGTTAATGTCACATGTGAATTGGACGCGGAGGGTACAGTGATGTTTTGTGGTCTAGGAGACGGCCACCTTCCTGAGAATTATTTACTAATTGTTCGAGGAATTCGAGGCAACCTAAGTCCGGGGCATTGTCATACTCAGGATCTTTATTTTAATATGCAGGTTGTGCCTCAGCAGTCTCTGAAGCCTCGATGGTGTTAGGCAGTGCCTTATTTGTTTTGTAATCACACGGACAGTACTTATAGTGTTATAAAGTGGTACACTCCTAGATCTCTTGTAGTTGTATAATTACTCAGGATTCATGTGCCTAAGTGTTACTTACATTATTTTTTGTAGGTGCACTGTAATGTTAAATAGTTTTGACTTTAAAATCTTCTCTAAGCAGATGATTATCATACTAAATTACAGTCAAATGTTGTCAGAAAATAAAGACGTATACACTCAGCTTTTATTTCTTTATTACCCTTTATTAAAACAGAAATAAATAAATAGAAACGTAACTTTAATAGAACAGTATAATAAACAAAATGTGAGATGGACTCCTGTGGTAGCAGTTTAGGTAGCCTGCAAAACAAAAATGAAACATAAGTATATGTGCTATGTGGAAGAGGTAAAAAAAAAGCTAGTTCGAATTAAAGGATCTTAGTGAAAATGCAAGGGAGAGAAGTGGGTGGAAGAGAGAAGGGGAGGCAGAGTTAAAAGTAGAGAGGCAGGAGGAGATAGAGAGTCGGCCTATTGCACTCAGTCCTTAGTGTTTACTGTTTGTCACTCGTTTGTCTAGGACGCAGAGATCTACGAGATAGAGTGTGGTTTAAGAAGTCCTTAAAATTAAATACATGAAGCCAGAGATTGCTGTTGTTTGATAATATAGTCCTACATTATTACTACTGGAAAATTGCTTGTCTGCACCTGTGAACCCAGAGTGCTGCACCCCAGTCCCTATCCCGCAATATGCTCAATTGTAGGTCTTGCACTCTGAGGCTTCACAGCTCACCTGCCACCACTGGTGTGTCCCACGACGTGTTGCTGAAAGCTCCAAGTCTGGGATACATTTGTATGGAAGAGCAGGTCTCCGCAATGGAACGGTGTCTTGATACTGCCATGGAAGGTGTTGGAATGCTCAGGGCTTTGAGAATTGACAAGGGGAACCCAATTGATGGCTCGGGCCATGGGTATCAAGTATTTTCAGGGGAACAAGTGGTCCTTAGCATATAGGGATACAAATAGGCAAAAGATAAAATATAAACCACAATGGGCTAATATATAGTTCTCATTCCCTTGTCCAGCCGGACAGGGAATATTTATTTGTTTGATAAGTTAGTACAGTGTAGAGATAAAACAAGTAACCAAAAACAGTAGGGGTTACCGAGGGGCACAGTCCTGTGCCGTACGTGAGAAAAGAGTGAGGAGGACAGTAAGTACAAGAGATATCAGGCAAACATAGAGAGCTTACAGGTCACTGACATAAATTTAAATTAACAGTGTATCCTGGAGTGAGTCAGCCATACAGTAATATATTGAGTTAATAAGTATGGGTCACTCTTAGAGGAGTCGACGTTTCGATCCCAAGCTCAGTTGTTAGGGGATCATCTTCAGGACTTTCAAAATGTACTTTTGCCTGAATAAACCCTTTATCATGCAAACGCCTGTTTTAGAAAAGCAAAAAGGGGGGAAAAAACAAGCCACAAATACAGTCAATATTTGAATAGTTAAAGCAATGTACAGCACTCGCTAGTCAATTACAGTATTCGGAATCGCAGTGATAGGTGCAGCCACAGAGGCGTGGGCATTCCATGCAGTTCTGTGAAAACATTTGTGGTCATTTTCCAGTATTTACAGGTGTTTCTAAAGTTTTGTGCGCTGCGCGTGACCAGGGACTATAGTACTATTGGCGTGAATAAATGTGATGGGGCGATGATCTGAAATGGTTTCTGAGGGTTAAGTATAGGGGGTGAGTGATAGTTAGCATTAGGAGGTGCATTAGATGAGCCGCGTTTTTTTATTTTGGTGAGAACCTACAGAGACGTGGTCTGTAATAGAGGTTTAGTCTTAGTGGAATTCCTCACTGTCTGGAGTGCCTCCCGTTGCCCTGTTAGGAAAGGGTGAATCAGTATATTAACATGGTATTGGGGTATTGCCCACTAAAATTAGGGAATGAAATTCCTTTCACATTTACCATGTTGAGGTTTTTCTCAGATATGGAGGCTTGTATCCTACGCAACAGGGATCAGGCTCGCGTCAGGTTTGACACAGTGCTAAATGCAATTGTGGCTTTTTCTGCAGAAACAAGGGTAAATTAGATGAAACAGGCGTCTTTACTGGGTTGCAATGTCAAAAGACGCCAGGTTTCAGAAGGGGTTTTACCATTCAGTCTGCACGTGTCATCAGGAATGATATCCTGTGTTGGCACGTTTTCATTGGAGCTTGCGCTCGGGATCTCTAATGCACCTCCTAATGCTAACTATCACTCACCCCCTATACTTAACCCTCAGAAACCATTCCAGATCATCGCCCCATCACATTTATTCACGCCAATAGTACTATAGTCCCTGGTCACTCGCAGCGCACAAAACTTTAGAAACACCTGTAAATACTGGAAAATGACCACAAATGTTTTCACAGAACTGCATGGAATGCCCACGCCTCTGTGGCTGCACCTATCACCGCGATTCCGAATACTGTAATTGACTAGCGAGTGCTGTACATTGCTTTAACTATTCAAATATTGACTGTATTTGTGTCTTGTTTTTTCCCCCCTTTTTGCTTTTCTAAAACAGGCGTTTGCATGATAAAGGGTTTATTCAGGCAAAAGTAAATTTTGAAAGTCCTGAAGATGATCCCCTAACAACCGAGCTTGGGATCGTAACGTCGACTCCTCTAAGAGTGACCCATACTTATTAACTCAATATATTACTGTATGGCTGACTCACTCCAGGATACACTGTTAATTTAAATTTATGTCAGTGACCTGTAAGCTCTCTATGTTTGCCTGATATCTCTTGCACTTACTGTCCTTCTCACTCTTTTCTCACGTACGGCACAGGACTGTGCCCCTCGGTAACCCCTACTGTCGTAATTGGCCCGGCCGCAGTAGCGATTAGCTGAACCTACACGTTGTCCTCCTTAACTTGGCTATATACGATAACGCCATTTTGAATGTTGCAGCGGCCATCTTAGACCATGAGCGGCCTCGTGGCCGACGTGCCCTTTAGTCCTTTGTCCGTTCCACTGACCACTCTTGTCTGCCCAGCAACAGGCTATTTTTAGCACTGGTCAAGCCACACATGCGCAGTTCCCACTGACCCGTAAGCCTTATGGAATGTGCCGCTAACTGACCAGTGGGTTTGAAACCCTCCAATGAGCTGGCAGTATTCCAAAACATGACCATATATGTCCCTAAAACTGTGTCTTAACTTGTGCCGCCTATCTTTTATTGCCCCAAAATTGTATATAAACGGGGTCACACCGGTGTTCGGTGTGATACCTCTTGCATTACCGAAGGGTGCTGTTTGAGTGTACCACCACCCCATGGGGTCTTAATAAACTTGTTCTTTGCCTTTTACAGTTTCCGTGCCAACAGTTCTTGTGTGTAAGTGGGTAATCTCTGGAGCGTGTAGGCCTTGGGAACCCGAAATACTTCAATTGGCGACTCTGGTGGGACTCATCGGCGACTCGGATGCCCGAAGGAGAGGTCGTGACGAAGGCTTGGAAATCCGCCATGGGCGCGCGCTGCCACGAGTGACCCGAGTCTTGGCTGCCACAGTGTTTTTTCCTTTCCTTCCGATCTGACCTTCCAGGTGGCGCCGGTCTCCGACTGAGTCTTCGAAGTGTCTGCATCGTTGAGAAAGTGCCGTTTGGCTGATTTGGCTTACAAGACCTTGGCAGTTGGAACCTGGATATTTGAGAATTTGGTAAGCTTTGTGTTCGGTAAGGTAGTCTTCGGACGCTTACTGAAGTTCTACGATTTGTGTTCGGTAAGGTAGTCTTCGGACGCTTACTGAAAATCTGTGCTTTGTGATCGGTGAGGTAGTCTTCGGACGCTTGCCGAAATTCTATGAACTTTGATTGGAGTTAGCTAACATTGTGAATTTGTGATCTTTGAACTTATATGTGTAGTGCACTTCACATAGGCAGGCATGTAGAGATGTTTCTCTAACTTTGTTTTTTTCCTTTGAGCGGCACAATTGTGTGGAGAACTGTAAGTGCCATTTTGTTCGGTGTCACGCTTTCGTGATACCCCTTTTGAACATGCCTGTTTTCAGCACACTCCGAGGAATGTGTTGTCTTGGAGACGGTACCTCAATTAGGTTAGCGGAATCACAGCCGGCTCCCCCAGAGGGAACTCCAAATAGGGACATGTACATAAAGCTTGGCCTCCCCCCTATTATGTACAGTAAATTATGGCATAAATACACCAAGGCCGATCCCGAATTGCAATGGCCTCTACACGGGTCGTATGATTTGAGTAAAATACAATTTGTAGAGCAATGTATGTTTCAACGCAGGTCTAGACAAAACATGTTTGATTGTGTGCGACTGTGGGAGAAAGCGGCGCGTGAGCGAATGAAGCGTGAGGTTGCCTTGGCGGACAAAGAGCAGCGCAAGGCGGCTCGGGATAAGGCTTTACAGCTTGAGGAAAAGGAGGCTCAGGAGAAGAAAGAAAGGGAGGAAAGGGAACGTAATTTGCAAACGACTGGTCAGTTTCCTATTCGCCGACCACTTTATCCTGTCCTTAATAATGAAATTGATGATTTTTCTTTGTTAGATCGGTCACCGCCTCCGTACGTTTCGCCGACGGCTCCGGCTGCGGACTTCGAGGATGATGGATAGGATCAGTCGAGTCAGAAGGGGGTATCGGCTCTCAGGTTTACTGCGGATAGGTCCGCTCATTTACGCAGTTGGGCTCGTAAAGTGAATAAGCATTGTGTTACTCAGGAGCAGTTGTTAACAGAAAAGAAAGGGTGGTCGGATCTTGAATTAATGTATTTTTTGTCCAGTCTGGCGGATGAAGTTGTAAACGCATATCGTGAACTTTCTGATACGCTCGAGCCTAAAGTGTTGTCGGTGTATCGTGAGAATTTAGCTAAAGGTGATTTTGATCTTTCAGATGTTGATGACCTGTTCAAGCAATTGATCAAGCTGCGGGATGAGACAACCCATTTGCGACAGGAACGGAGAAGGAGGCAAAAGGAGTCCGAATTGGAGAATAATGGGCAGGCTAAAGAGTGTTCTCTCCGTGGTTCAGATAAGAGTTCTGCGTTGCATGTTATGCCTATGCGTGAAGCTGCGCCTTTGTATGTTCCACCAAAAGGGGAAGGTACGGATGATGATAAGTTGTCGAAGGATGCGAAAGGGTATTTTGTGTATAATTGGGTATATACGCCATGGAATAGAGCAGATGTCATGGCATTGAAAAATTCTTTACCCGATCTTCGGAAGAATCCGGCGGCATTTTATGAAGGGGTGGAGGGGGCTATATCGTCTTGTGTGATGACTCTTGTAGATATAGATTTGTTTTTTGGGCTAATTTTACCACCCGATATGTGGAGGCAAATTCGTAAAACTAATGATGAAACGATTTTGGGGGGGACATGGAAAGAAATAAATGCTGCAGATTTAGATAGAGAACCAGCATGTAAGCCTTGTCAGTTAATATTAGACCTTCCGGCAGCTATTTTGGATAAATTGAAAACGCTTGTTCCCTCCAAAAAGATTGATTGGACCATGTTAACGTCGTGCAAGTAGAAACCCGATGAAACGGTCTCAGATTTCTTTACACGCTTCCAGGAGGCATTTCATGATTACAGTGGTCAATCTTTAACCGACGATACGGGTCGGCATTTGTTTGTAGATAAGTATGTAGCTAATCTCCTACCAGAGATTGCAAAGCGATTGAAGTCGAGTGAGAGTTCCTGGGCCACGGCGACCCCTGCGTCCTTGTTACCTATGGCTCAGTATTATGAGCGGCAGGAAGTGGAGGCTAAAGAAAGTGTAGAGAAAAAGGCGAAGGAATTGAAAACGAAGGTGATGTTGGCGCAGGTTCGGGGAACACAGGGTAGAGGGAATGATAGAGGTAGACGAGGTGGCGGAAACGCATCGTATGGTCGTACGGACATTGCGGAGGATCAGTGTGCTTATTGTAAGGAGTTTGGGCATTGGGCCGAAGATTGTCCGGTACTTCGTGAACAGCGTAGTCAGCGTGGTCGAGGCGGTGGAAGGTCAAGAGGAGGTTATACTGGAGCGAGAGGTGGCGGAGGTGATCGTAGACAGGTTGAGGAGAGGGGCCGTGGCCAGGATAAACGAAATACGTTTGATAGACGGAATCAATATCAGATTTCGGAAGGAGAGAATGTGGAACATCAGGATTATGTGCATGCATAGGATTGCGTAGGATGGGGTAAGGAATCAGTTGAAGTGCCGGTAGATCAGCAAGGTCCATATGTAACAGCGGGTATTTTGGGTTCTACTGATCAATTTCTAGTCGACACAGGAGCTACTCGTAGCGCTCTGTCGAAAAACTTGGTTCCGAGGGCTCCCCTGTCTGGCGAAATGATTACGTGTGTAGGGTTTGATGGCACACCCTCCCCCAGCCCATTGTCCAAGCCCCTTGCACTATGCATTGACAAATACTTTAGTTTCGGTCAATTTTTGTTATCACCCCATACCCCAGACAATATCCTGGGCATTGATTTGCTTAAATATTTTCGAGCAACAATACGCTGCGCTCCAGAGGGAGTGCGGGTTATTCTGAACGACAATTACCCTGACCCTGATGATTGTCCTGACCCTGACAGATTTTATGCCATTTTAGACATCCCTGCTTTGGCTTCCCTGCCGCACACCTTGTGGGCGACTTCAGATACGGATGTGGGAGAGATGCGCATTCCACCAATACGCATTACTGTTAAGGAGGGGGCCCCTCTACCACGAGTGCCACAGTATAAGATTTCGAAGGAGGGTGAAATTGCACTGACACATATTGTTCAGGACTTGATTTCTGCAGGGGTGGTGGAGGAGGTCCCTTATAATGTTTGTAACAGCCCTATTCTACCGATTCTTAAGAGAGATTCAGATGGCAAGATCTACCGATTTATTATTGATTTGCGTGAGATAAATAAAATTGTCATTCCCCAATACCCGGTGGTGTCTGATATCACTACTTTGCTTACTTTGGTTCCACCGACGGCCACCACCTTTAGCGTTATTGACTTAAAGAATGCGTTCTTTTCCATCCCTGTGCACCCAGATAGCAGATATCTGTTTGGTTTTACGCTCAATAATAAATCGTATAGATTTTGTCGTGTTCCCCAAGGCTATACTGAAAGTCCTAGCATCTACAGCCAGGCTTTGAAACAACAACTAGATTCTTTTAAATTGCAGTCTGGCGTTGCGCTCATCCAGTATGTGGATGACCTTTTGCTTGCCGCCGACTCCTATGCACAATGTGAACAGAGTACGCTTGCATTACTTTCCTTTTTGGCACAACACAATCACAAGGTTTCCAAGAAAAAGCTTCAATACTGTAGACCCCAGGTGACCTACCTCGGTCATCTGTTGTCTAAGGAGGGGCGGGCATTAACATCTGATTGAATTCAAGCAATATTAGATACACCAGTCCCCCGCACGCAGAGAGATGTGCGTGCCTTCATAGGGTTGACGTCCTTTTGTAGGCAATGGATCATGGGTTTTTCACATATCATAAAACCTTTGCTAGCATTACTGTCCAAAGCTACACCGATGCCTCTTGAGTGGACAGAAGAATGTCAGAAAGCTTTTGAACAGTTGAGACAGGCCCTTTGTTCTGCACCCGTGTTAGGAACACCAGACTACACGAAACTTTTCACATTGTACGTGCACGAGAATGATGGGTGCGCGTTGTCAGTGTTAGTGCAGTTACACGGGGATAAGCAGAGACCATGTGCATACTTCTCTGCCATTTTGGATCCTGTAGCACGAGGGTTGCCTGGGTGTTTTCGAGCGGTAGCGGCAACAGCAGTAGCCATATGACAGAGCGAAGGCATAGTGTTATCACACAAATTGTTGGTGTTAGTCCCTCACGCAGTAGATGCCCTGTTAAATCAAACGAAGACCCAATACCTCACGAGTGCACGACTTACAGGATACGAGCTGACACTCTTAGCGCCACACATAACATTGAAAAGATGCGCTACTTTGAACCCTGCCACTTTATTGCCCTATCCGGCCGAGGAGGGTCAGGAAGAAAAACATCATGACTGTGTTTTCCTGACTGAGGAACAGACAAAGGGTCGTGTCGACTTACAGGATGTGCCACTTCCTGATGTGGATGGGGAACTGTGGGTTGATGGATCGTGTTTAAGGCTGCCAGATGGTACGACTTCCGCAGCATATGCGATCACGACTCTTAAGACGGTGGTAGAAACAGCTAGAATACCACAAAAATCGGCTCAGGCAGCAGAGCTGATAGCTTTAACAAGAGCCTGCGAATTGAGTGCCGGATTATGTGTGAACATATACACGGACAGCCGGTACGCCTTTGGAGTGGCCCATGACTTCGGGCTTCTTTGGAGGGAACGCGGGTTTTTGACATCACACGGGGAGCACATTATGCACGGAGAGTTAGTGCGTGATCTCCTAAATGCGTTGCTTTGCCCTAAGAAAGTAGCGATAGTGAAGTGCAGTGCCCATAAAAAGATTACGGATAAAGTGGGTCAAGGAAATGCCTTTGCAGACAGCATAGCAAGGCAGACGGCTATGTCCCGAACTAGCTCCCCTATGTACGTGGTACAATCACAGGCTGAGAGATGGAGTGATGCTAGAGCAGAGATACGGGATATTCAAAAATCAGCCACAGAATCTGAACTTGCGGCTTGGGCAGCAGATGGGGTACTAGATGACGAGGGTTGTTGGAGAAGCAAAGACATGGAGAAGTGGAAATTGCCTGCGGCTTACTTACAGGCGATGGTCCAGATGACACATGGACTGGCCCATGTCGGAGCTCTTGCAATCACTCGGCTTTTAACACGAGTTTGGGAACATCCAGAGATTGTGAATACTGCAAAGAGAGTAGTGCAGACCTGCCTGGTATGCTTGCAACACAATCCTGGAAAGGGGACCCATACTCCGAAAGGAGGGTTCGTTCCACCTTCTGCACCGTTTGAAGTGCTTCAAATGGATTACATCCAACTCGAGCGCTGCAATAACCTGAAGTACGTCCTAGTGGTGGTGTGTGCTTTTAGCAAATGGGTTGAGGCCTACCCCACGAAAGACAATACGGCTTTGACAACAGCCAAGGTGTTGCTTAAGGAATTCTTCCCTCGCTTTGGAGTTTGCAAATTTTTGTGGAGCGATAATGGGCCCCATTTTGTTGGAAAGATTGTGGAATATGTACTGAAGGGGTTAGGGATTCAGCAGAAGTTCCACGCTGTATTCCACCCTCAGTCAGCAGGTTTGGTCGAGCGGTACAATGCCACGTTGAAGCTTAAGCTGGCCAAAATTGTGGCGTCTACATCGTTGAAGTGGCCAGACGCCTTGCCGCTAGCGCTGCTCTCTCTTAGATCAGTACCCCATTCACGAACTGGCCTTACGCCCTATGAGGTGGTGTTTGGCCGCCCTATGAATATCTGGGGGGTGCCCAAGCCGCGATTAATACATGATGTGCCTTGTGTTATGATGAATGATTATTTGGCACGATTAACAAATGATTTGCTCTCCATTCATCAACAGGTTCGAGAAGCGCTCCCTGATAACTCTACTGGAGAAGGCCACGATCTTCGTCCTGGTGACCATGTAATGGTCCGCTCGTTTGAGAGAGCAAGCAGTTTGGAGCCCAGGTGGAAGGGCCCCGAGCAGGTCCTCCTGGCGACCCGCACCGCAGTACGAGTGACAAACAGGAAGCGGTGGGTGCATTCGACACATTGTCGCCGTGTCTCTCCGGATCTGGTGACTCCTGCTGTGTTGACTGATTATAAAGAGATCTTGGAGAAAGAAAAGAGCCCAGCTGTGACGTCGGCCGAAGTGGAGGGAGCCTTCCCGGACCAATCTGCTACTGGAAGAGAGCGCTACGATCTACGTCCACGATAAGAAGATTTTTGTTCCTTTTTTAATGACTGGTTGGTTACCGCTCCAGGTTTGTGAAACGGAAACCGGGAATTCCAAGGGGGGGGGGATCAGTTCTGCCAGAGTAGCGACACCCGTCTTGGCCCGGAGAAGAAAACAACGGCTACCTCGGAGTTCAGCACCGCATTTTTCCTTTTTAGGTATACACGCACGTGTATCTGGGACAATTTGTGAACAATTTGTGCCACTTGAGACTTTGCACAAACTTTCTTGAACTATGGCATCAACGGCATCTCGTGATAAGAAAATATTGGGTGCCTTTCTCTTTGTTCTAACTATTGTGGTGATAGCTGTTATGGCCTGGGTAGTCGAACTTGTGGTGCCTGTACGTGAACATTTGTTGCCGACTACCCCGGCACCGTCTGAACATTTTCATTTTACATTGCCATTCCATGAAGAGCGCCATCGCCAAACGTATTTAAATAACAGCTTCATTCAGATTCTTCACCACACGCATAATATGACCAATACCTCTAACTGCTGGGTGTGTGGAATGTTGCCTGGGCACCAGAAGAGAGGGGGCACCCCACTTATTCCACTCCCGTTTTCACACAATGGGTCATGCAATGCCTGGTACACCCTCCTCTTTACTCTGAGATGGCCAACTAAAGGGGGGGTGCTTTTCCGTTTGAATAAAGTATGTTTCCATGACAAAGATGGGTTTCCCCGGGCTGAGGGCACACGTTTCGAATGGGAAGAGTACAGGCCTGACAATGTATCTGCCCCACGTGTATATAGCAATCAGCGAAATGTGAATGTATCTAGTGCTCATGTCATAAATGTCATTGCTACAAAAGCCGATTTATGTATTAGAAACAAGGGCACGATTGCAGTGGGGAAAAGTGAATGTAACATTACTCTCACGTTTGATAGCCCGAATGGCATTTCATTTGTTGCATCTCGAAATACATACTTTATCTGTGGAACGAAAGGGTACCATCAGCTTCCAGTGGGGTGGTTGGGCACGTGCTATGTATCGTTTGTGCTACCTCCTGTATTCATTGCCCCTCCAATGTACCACAACGATTATACATTGTACCATGATTTCGTTTTGAACAGAGTTAAACAAACTGTTGCCCTAGAGGACATTGATCAAACGGACACTGCATTACAACAGTATGTGGATTTTAATCTGGGACTATTCTCCTTTGTGGGGGCTGCATTGAACAGCCGGAAAATCAGACGACTGACACGCGTTGTCGAGGCTGTTGCGAATGACACTGCTGTTGCCCTGGGGAATATTACCGAGGAACTACAGATTTCCAGAATTGTCACCCTCCAAAATAGAATGGTGTTGGACGTTGTTTTGGCTGATCGTGGGGGGGCATGTAGAATTATCGGAAGCAGCTGTTGCGTTTACGTCCCGGACAATTCTCCATCTGTGTATGATGCTATTTCCAAGCTGCATAAAATAGCTGCCGAAATACACCCGGACAATGGAACTTGGACACTTTCAGGATGGTTCTGGTCCATGATTGCAACTTGGGGCTGGAAACTGTTGACAATTCTCTGTATACTTGTGGGAGCAATGTTCTTTATATGCTTATGTATTCAATGTGGCCCAGCCTTATGTTCAATGTGTCTATCAGCTTGCCTACCATCACGACGAGCTCTTGCCCACGACAAAATGATGCTACACAAAGAGGTGACACAAATTATGTTAATAGACATCGAGGACGAACATCCTGACTATGTTCATTATGAGGTAGATTCAGCTAAACGCTAAAAGGGTGTCTGTCGTAATTGGCCCGGCCGCATTAGCGATTAGCTGAACCTACACGTTGTCCTCCTTAACTTGGCTATATACGATAACGCCATTTTGAATGTTGCAGCGGCCATCTTAGACCATGAGCGGCCTCGTGGCCGACGTGCCCTTTAGTCCTTTGTCCGTTCCACTGACCACTCTTGTCTGCCCAGCAACAGGCTATTTTTAGCACTGGTCAAGCCACACATGCGCAGTTCCCACTGACCCGTAAGCCTTATGGAATGTGCCGCTAACTGACCAGTGGGTTTGAAACCCTCCAATGAGCTGGCAGTATTCCAAAACATGACCATATATGTCCCTAAAACTGTGTCTTAACTTGTGCCGCCTATCTTTTATTGCCCCAAAATTGTATATAAACGGGGTCACACCGGTGTTCGGTGTGATACCTCTTGCATTACCAAAGGGTGCTGTTTGAGTGTACCACCACCCCATGGGGTCTTAATAAACTTGTTCTTTGCCTTTTACAGTTTCCGTGCCAACAGTTCTTGTGTGTAAGTGGGTAATCTCTGGAGCGTGTAGGCCTTGGGAACCCGAAATACTTCACTACTGTTTTTGGTTACTTGTTTTATCTCTACACTGTACTAACTTATCAAACAAATAAATATTCCCTGTCGGGCTGGACAAGGGAATGAGAACTATATATTAGCCCATTGTGGTTTATATATTATCTTTTGCCTATTTGTATCCCTATATGCTAAGGACCACTTGTTCCCCTCAAAATACGGAATGCTCAGGGCATCATTGCAGGAGAGAGCTCCTGCTCAGCCGCTTTCAGCTAACCAATTAATCTCTGTAAAGAGAGAAGTAATTTAATGGTGGAAACGTTTGCAGGTAAATGAATGTTTATTTTATGCTTGGTAGGAAATAGGAGTTGAGTGCATCCTTCGTTTTTTGAAGTACGATTAATCGTTAGTGATAATCGTGGTTCAAAGAGGAGTTGAAATGCACGAGAAAACACAAGGTTAAAATATAATATATCATGCTAATGATAATATACATAGGAATAGAGCATATGCTAGAAGCTTAATGTTCGCGTGTAATGCAGTGGCGAGAGCCTGTGTGCATGTACACTCAGTAAGGAAGTAACGAAAGTGTCCTAAAAGCTAACGTCACATGTCTGTAGAGCAGAGCTTGTTGTAGGCTGAGGTCTATAGTATGGTCCAGTACGTTCTTAAAATTAGATCAATGTGATTGAATGAGGTGAGAGATTACATCATTACGGAAAGCAAGATTGCTTTTTCTCACATGCACACTCAGGGTAGTGCACCCCACCCCTCCCACAGAATCACCTTCAACAGGAGTCTGTAGGGCAGCGCTGCTCATAGGTTTAGGCCTATCTTATTGTATAGATGGTATTTAAAATGAGACAGAGATGTGACTGAATGAGGTCAAAGATCACAAATAACATAACACTTGGCAATATTGCTTATTCATACGTGTGCAGTGTGACTGAGGCATCCCACCCCTCTTGTAGGTCCACGTTGAAGAGGTGTTTTTAGGGAAGTGCCCGCTGGCTCAGATCTACAGTATGGTCCAGCAGGTCTTTAAAATGATTCAGTGATGAGACAGAATGAGGTGAGAGAGAGATCACGTGATTATGCAGGACAATATTGATTGTTCACACCCCGTTTGATTGGAGGCCTTGTGCACCTAGGCCGCTCTGCTTACCTTTTGCAAACCCTGCATTTAGCAGAGGTCACAACTTGAATTCTGCTTTGGATCTATACTGCAGACAGTGTGAAATTCAGCCTTGATTTATTAATCTGCAGTGTGGACAGCAGGGTTCAAAACCTGAAAAGAGAAATAGTGTAAGAGAGAGGAAGAGAGAGCGAGAGAATGAGAGAAAGAAAGACATTGAAAGTGTGAGAGAGAGAAGTTATTAGATGGAGCAGGAAAGGTAGTATTGATACTGGAGAAAATCTTCGCAGCTCACCTTTTTGCCACTAATGTGTGTCCAACGGCGTGCCAGGTTTAAGTGCACCCTCAAGTTTAGTGATCTGAAAGATAGTATACAATTAGTAATTGCAGATGTAATATGTGACATCATCAACAGTGGATTGCGGGCGTGCGAGTTACAGTTAGTACAACTAACTGTAACAGAGGAATTTCAATGGTTTTGTATGAGTGAAATGTCCAGCTATTTATAACACCCCTGAAACCTATGTTTTTTTCCAGTGAATTTCTAAAGTTTTTTAAATGATAATTCTTAACTATAACATACCTGAAACCTATGGTTTTTTCAGTGAATATATACACACACAAACACACACACACAGCGATATTTCATTTAAGACCCTCAGTACAAGTAGGCTAGCCAGCCACTCCTGTTACCAGCTGAACCTAGAACTGCTTCCAAATTGATTTTCCTTCCAGGCATTCAACTAGTAAAAAGATGCCAAATTTTTATTCAGATATAACATAGTCAAGAAAATAGAAAATCATCAATTTAATAACACATAGAAACAACAATTCCCATTTAATTTCCATTTCTTATTGGGCTCACAGAATGCCCTCGAAAAATCCCGATAATCACTTATCTCAGAATTACATACATTAACACTATCACTAGTGGTATAGTTTTAGGAACATCATTGCACCAAGTGAAATGATTATTCCGGTGCACAATCGCCATTCATAATTTTCAAGAGAGAAAAGCCACGAGCAGTTAAAGGCAATTCTCATCGCCAAGTGTTTCCTTAATCTCCAGTGAGTTTGTTATTTGTAATAACAAAGACATGCAGAATATAACGTGCCTACTATTGGAGGGTCAATGAATAAACGTATGCATATAATTTGACCTAAACTACAGTTATTTAAGCATGTTACGTGCTATATCATCTGTATATCATATTTAGGGCTCAATTGTTCAATAACGCATCTTAAAACAATTAGTAATTTTGGGGGGATTTGTGCAGAATATTTCTCTGAGCATTATGTCGCGGAAACATGTTTAAGACTTTTACATTTATAGAGCTGCTCCTGAAAGCTGTTCAGGTCACGTGCATATGTGATCATTTCTCACAGTGAGAATGTTGTTTCCATGGGAAATGGGAATTATTCTTGTAAGCGGGCTCTAAATTGTGCATCTTAAATGAAAATACGATTTGAGGAAATTTAAGGTTATCAATTGTAAATTATAATAGTAGGTCATTCCAAATAGTCAAAGTATTCTTATCTAAAATGATATCTAATGCAATTAATCTCAATGATGTTTAAATGAAAATGTTGGGATATTGTTACTGAATCACTTTAGAAACGAACAAGTATTTACCACCACCCATGTACAAACAAACGAGAAACGTACTGCTTTCTGTGATTCAGAGAAAGAGTACACTATTGAGCTGGATAACATAATATCACCCAGCCATGCAGACATTACATTCAAACAATGAATCGATAAACATGTGTGGTACACTAGGTTTAATTAGAAAATAAAAACAATAAAAGAAAACATGCTATCCCTTCAAGTTAAGAGTTGTTTAGCAAAGTATTCATTAAAGATCCAAAGACATTGTTAATAACCCTAACCAAGAACAACAAATAATTAAGGTAATGCAAGAGGCTGTCACACCAGCATACAAAAAAAATAAAAATAAAGGGAAAAGACTCAAATAGTTAAAACAAAATCCTCCCAATTACCCAGAAATTTACCAATGGACATAAAGAGATGTTGTTTCCTTATAAGCGACACCTGAGAAAGATAAACATAACTTCTCCCATTTCATTTCAGGCTTCCAA
Source organism: Lissotriton vulgaris (assembly GCF_964263255.1). Lineage (NCBI taxonomy): Eukaryota > Metazoa > Chordata > Amphibia > Caudata > Salamandridae > Lissotriton > Lissotriton vulgaris. The sequence goes on along the minus strand of NC_141696.1, from coordinate 451,667,186 downwards.
ACAAAAAATAATGCTTTGCACATCACTCCATAGAAACTCTTCTACAGCATTAGTTTAAAAGGCATTGCTTTTAGAATGAGGGGATATTTGACCTATTCATGGTTAAGCCTCTGAGGCACTCTACTTACTAATAATGATCACCACAAGCGAGAAATACATAGTAACTTATTCAGTAATCAGTATTTGACCTACATTGTTTTGATTCTCACTCCTCACTGTCCAGGGTCAAGATAATATCAGAAAAGAAATGAAAATAACAGAACGATGGTAGTAAACTAATTAGCGTGCCTGCTTTTTGCCGACATTGCACAGCGCTGGTTGCAGTCTTCTGAGCAGAGCTTTGAGAACCTATTCTGTTACAAAATAAGCACTGCAAATGACCCTATGTGAAATTACATTGCCCAAAATGATCTCCAACAATGCCAGGCTACAATTTGTTGATCGGTGTGCTTCCGTGCCCATTTGAGTTGTGAGAGTCATAAGCACACGTTGCCCTGCCTTCCATAAGAAATCATAACACATACTCTACTGCAAAAATGCTTACTGCAGTGCTGATGACGCGCTCAATTCTAAACCCCAGTTGCAAAGTGGCCATAAAGAAGTATATCGTTGAATAAGGATTGATGTTGCACTTGATCATGATTCCTACTCGTTTATTTGTAGTAATTGTTCATGAGGGAACGAGAGCTACTGTTTTTTTTTTAATTAAGATGTATGTAAAGCAAAAGGATCGATTGAAATGTTTCATATCGAGATTATATCAAATGAATAAAGCCTTTTCTGAAAATTTTTTATGATATATTTTTTTTGAGCGTAGTCCAATGTAATTTTATTTTTCGACTACAGCTGGCCTTTCTGTTCGGGATAAATAACCGCCATAGTGATTTGGCTTTGCTAAAACACATTCAACATATTGATTTCGGATTCATGCACCTCTATACTCTGGAATCGATCTCACGTGTCCGAAGTATATTGAACTGAGCCATGCAAATCCCCTTCTTGTCTAAGCTGCCATAATTTATTCTCAAATGTACGGTTTAAATATTTATAATTATCAACATTTTTCTATACTGACATATATATAAAAAAAAAGCAAGTTTAAATCATTTGTTTACAAGGCTAAAATGATATATGTAAATCATGTTTAGGGGATTGTGATCCTTTTCCTACTCCACACCCCGAGAGACGGAAGAGGATGTGGATTATCTACATTTCATTTCACTTTCCGTTTATTACACAAAGCTGTTTTGATGCCTTGGATATGAAACACAGAAATGTGAAGTACAGTAGAAAATATATAAAGCTACAAACCATGCAGTTATTTTAAACACTATTCTATTGGTTTTACCTATATATGAAGGGTATAACTAAATTATGATGTATTGGCCAGAGAAAAAGAAAATGAATGTGGGTAGAGTGTTTAAGGCATAGTCTGTGTCGTGATTTTAGAATGATTGGTATATAAAATCGTAGAGCTAAATCAGTAGTATGCTACCTACCACCACACTTTCCCCACTGGACTCCTGCCAATAAACGAAGCACAAACGCCCATCCTCAATGCCTCCATTGACTCAGTCACATTCCTTAAAACCTGAAAACATTCATACCATCATGCATGTGCTCAAGAACACCTGCCCTGACCCAGCCACTCTTTCCAACTACAGACCTATCTGCCTTCTACCATGCCTGGCAAAGTGTGTAGACACTAATTAACTGACACTTTACCAACCATGTTAGCAACCACCAGCTCCTCTGTGCCAAGCAGTCCAGATTCAGGCTCAACCACAGAACAGAAACAGTATTCATTGCCGTCACAGTAAACATTTGGATGATCCTTGACAGAGGAGACATGGCAAACCTCATTCTCCTGGACCTCTTGGCAGGTATTTGATATGATATCGCACCCCATCCTCATCAGGTCCGTGCACGAGGTTGCCATCCAAGGATCCACTCTCTGCTAGATCAGCTCCTTCTTCACTAACAGAACACAAGCAGTCGACCTGGCACCTTGCTGCTCAGAAGCCCGCAAATTGATTTGCGATGTGCCTCAAGGGTCATCACTCAGCCTAACTGGCACCAACACACACACGATCCCTCTGACCAACACATCGGTATGCACAACATAAGCATCCTCTTCTACCCCAACAACACACAACTTATCTTCCCCCTTTCATAGCATACACCCAACACAAGAAACAAGTTCACCAGCTGGATGACCGAAGTCCCTAATTAGATAAAAGCCAACTGTCTGAAGCTCAACACCAACAAGATAGAAGTAGTGATCTTCAACAAGAACATCTCACTATGGGACTTCAACTGGTGACTGTCCAAACTTGTACCCACAACCAAAACCCCTGCCAGAAACCTCAGAATAATCATTGACAGCAAACTGAACATGACTGCACAAGTCAATGCTGTCACTGCTTCCTGCATCTTCAAATGGCTCCCAATCAACACCAGAAAAGCTGCAACTCATTTCCTTGTCCCCAGGAAGTTGGGCTATGGGAACACCCCTACATTGGGATCACCAGGCAACTTGGTAGAAGACTGCAAACCATCCCGAACTCAACAACCAGACTCAACCTTATCCTTCCAAATAGCACTCACATACCACACATCTTAGAGAGCACCGCTTGCTCCCAATACACAAACACACTCAATTAAAATTCCTCCCACACATTCAAGACACAAAACAACTTAGGCCCCATCAACCTAAACTGTTACATCTCTTTCCAGCAGCCATCTAGACACCTCTGCTCTGCAGGACTTCTACTAGCACACATCCCATATGTTGGATTTGGCCCTCTCTGCAGGGTCATCCTTAAACTTTTTGCCTTCCTCCAATATTCTCTCTGACCTGTTTTTGTTGGTTTAATGACTCTGGGCACTTTACCACTGCTGACCGGTGCTAAAGTGCATATGCTCTCCCTACTGAAAAGTGTATATGTGATTGGTGTCCTTGATTGACTTATTTGGTTTACTGTCAGACCCCAGTAAAGTGCACCAGGAGTGCCAGAGCTTGTAAATACAAATGCTGCTGGTGGGATTGCAGCACTGGTTGTGCCACCCACAGAAGCGGCCTGGTAAAATGTGCCTAAGGTCTGCAGTTGCAGGACCTGCGTGCAGTCTGGTACTGTCATACTAACTGTGCAAGTACACCTGCTTGCCAGTCCCTAAACCTTCCCTTAACTTCATATTAGTCCCCCCTGTGGTAGGCCCAAGGGCAGGGTGCATTGTAGCATAAGGTAGGACATGACCTGATGTGTGTGGCATGTCCTAATAGTGAATTACTGCCATTTTCGTTTTTCACTATTGTAAGGCTACCTACTCTCCATAGGCCAGAATGGGCTGCTGGAATTATTACACTCTATAGTCCCAAAAGACTCAGAGGGCATGGTAGAAAGTCAAGTTTAGTATGCCTGGATAATAAAAAACGTATTTTTAGTAAAGTTTATTTTATTATCCTGTGTTTGCAAATACTACTTTTAGACAGTTAGTATTTGCTTGCCTAACCATTTCAGCCCGCCTCTGCTCTGATGTGTGGGGGGAGTGCCCCTTGACTCTGAATAGGGCTGTGCTCTGCCACCACAATGCTGGCTCCGCCCCCTGGGAAGCGACTGATGACTCTGCCCTGCACCTGGTCCAGGAAGAGGGAAGACTGTCAACAGAGTGCTCGTGACGGTACTTGTCATCACAATGCTGGCTCCACCTCCTGCGGAGCGTCTGATGTCCCTGCCCTGCACACTGAAAGAAGAAGCCAGGGCCTGAAAAAAAAGTGCTCAGAGACTGACTGGATTAGGCAAAGGCCCCCCTGGCCTGCGAGAACAAAAGAAATGGTGTATAAAAGTAGGAGCCCTGCTCCTAAGAAATCAGATCCTGTTGATGCCAAGTAAAAACTCTGCCTGAAGAGAAGGACCTGGGAAAGCTGCATGGAGGACGGCTGTCTCTAATCCTGAGAGACTGGCCTCTGGTGGGTGCCTTGCTGCAAGAAGGAGAGAGGAAGAAAAGACTGAAAGACTTTTTATTCAAATTGTGCATCTTAAACAATCTCCAAGGGCTAGCTTGTGAACTTGCCCCCTGAATTCCCCCCAGGAACAGTGGGCGCTACCCCCCATGGAAAGAAAAGCTGCTGTGAGTGCTACATATTCCCCGCAGCTCTACCGAGGAAAAGCTGAGCGAGCTGTGGGAAATCGCTGCGCCCTCTGAAAGGCCCTGGGCACCCTCGTACCGCTGAGCAAATCAACTGCTGCCTGACAAACCCCAGCTAGCACCGCAAAGACCAGCCCCGCTGGCCCAAGCACCGTGACTGCCGCCTGCCTAACTGTGGTCTGCTCCGCAAGAAAGGACCAAGCCGTGTGCCTGTCTGCCCCGAGGTAAACTGCCCTGAAATCCGCAGCCGCCGCCGCCGTTATTGAACAGCAGCGACGCGTGGAGTGAAGGAGTATGCGCCGTACTCGTGGAAGCCTTTGTCCGCCACCTCGCACCGCTTCTCGGGGCCCACCCCCTCTTTCCAGGACCAGGGCGCATCACCTAAGGAAGGTCCGGTCCCACAACACAACGCTGCCCTCCAGAGCCGCCAAGCCGTAGCTCGCACCCCCGGAGGAAGGCATCGCGACGTGGGACATAGACTTTCCCCCTGCTGGTTCGCCCCGAACTCCCAAGACAAAAAAGGTACTGTACGCTGTAAACGATGCGTGTCGCATTTAAGCCTACTGCTCGAACCGCCCTTTGTGCCTCTTGAGCCCCGAACTGTGTGCCGTGCTAGACACACCCCCATCACGACTTGCACCGCCTCTCTGCCTCAACTTTGCCCTGAGTACGTGGAGATCGTACGCCACGCTCCGGACTGCAGTGTCCAAGCGGCGTATGTATTGGAAGCGCACCGCAATACGAGCCGCACAAGCCTGGTACGACTCGTACCATTGGTGCGCCTGACCTACGGTGTACGCTTCTCAAGCGGGGTGCGTGAGATTCAGAGATGCCCCTTTCCCTGTGAAACGTACGAAGCGCACAGGAGCACTAAAGGAGTGTCAGGCCTTAAACGAACAGCACAACAGCAATAGGGGCAGGGCCTGCAATTCAGTGAAGCCGTTCTTAGAAGTATTTAACCCCTTCTAGACTGAACATTGTAACAAAGGCCTGCATCTTGCTGTGGAAATTGTGGCATCATCGTTAAAAGTAACTGGAACCATTTTTAATATATTAAGCCTGTATTTTGAAGTCTTCTGAGAGTTTCTATATAAAAGAATATATTTTTACAGAACTACTTGCGTCCCTGTGTGGTGGGTTGATGATTTATTGTGTGTGTTATACTAAATGTTTAACTGTATGTGCTCTGGAGTTTAGCCTTGTCTGCTCGCGCCACGCCCTCTGAGTAAGTCCCTTGCCCTGACTTAGAGGAGAGGGTCCCTTCTTGTCACAAGTGAATACTTGCACCAACCAGAGATCCCCAATTCTAAAACCATATATACACAGAACAATATCACGTGGACAGGTGTATTCCTATATCACTCCTAAAGCATGTATCAGCTGTCCACGTCCCACCAGAGCCTCCTCATCTCTTCTTGAATACCGAAGAAGCTAAAGATCTGGCTTTTCCATTAACCAACCTAACATTGGCAGGGCTAGACACACACACACCTGCTCAGTGGCAGGATAACCTCGTTGATGATAATGCACTCTACAAATACACATAACACCTTTGGCAATGGAAAATAGGCATTTTCCCTGGCTATGTACTAGAATTTGCTCCTTTTGACTGGAAGCATGTTTGTATTTGTTACAAGTTGGAAGTTGAGTAAATAATCGAACAAAACAAAACACAGTGAAAAAATACATTAAAAACACATGACACCGGGCGTGGCCTGCGGCGTCAAGATGGCGGTCGCACTCTAAGAGTGCTCCTGGACCCCCTCCGTCATCTGCCCGGCATCCGCTGCAACTTGCCTACCTTTCCACCATCTGTCTGTCTGTCGTGGATCCCTGAGTGCTCCGCTTTTAACCGATGTCCTTGGTGGCCGCTCCGGAGCTTCTTTCCTCCTCCCCTCGCTCCTTACTCCAGGAGGCCCGGCTCGGCCAAGATGGCGACCCCCTGGTAGCGTGGGCCTGAGCCTGAGCGTCTATCTTCCCGAGGCCCTGGACACCCCCCTCCCACGACTGGGGTCCGAGGGAGCAGATCCGAAGAGCTTTCGGCCACTCCGGGCGCTGCCAGTGTGCTGTGAGACTGGGCCCGGGAGACATCGCCTGCAACCCCCGAGGCCTGAGCAGCCATGATAAACTGCTGAGCCGCGAGCCCATCCCGGAGCGCCAGACTGGGGGTGAGGCGGAGGGGTGGCGGCTGCTGGTCTGGTGAAGCAACCGGAGGAGCTGTTGGCTCAGCGGCCGTGGTGAAGGGACAGATCTACGAGACGGCGATAACACGGTGAGGAGTTCCCGGGGGGGTTGGGGTCGGCCGGGCCCGCGTTTCTGCCACGGGGCCCTGAACTTTTGCTGGCTGGTTGGTGTGTCCCGCGAAGCGGCCCTCGGCCTGCTGGTGCTGCCTCGGTCGGCTCTGGCCCCGGACCCCCCTGGTGGAGGACTGTGACCCGCTGGGAGCCCTGTGGACGGTGGCCTTGTGGCTCGTCGCCCCCTGTGTGGAGGTTCCACTGGCCCCCCTTCCCACCTGTGCGCGATCGGCGGTTGGGAGTGGAGACGACCAGCTCCCCGGAGACAATGCAGGGAGGATGGAGTTGACGGTGGAGGGTCGGGCTTCCTCGGGGCGCCGCCGTCCCTCCAGGGAGTGGGCCCTTTGACTGGGGGTGCCATGGCTGCCGGGAGAGTCCGCAAGGAGTGTGCCTGGGCCTGAGCGACCTGTCCTGGGGCCTGGGCCCTGCGCCCACTCAGCCTCTGCGCCCCGCGAGACGGCCCTCCCCTCCCCTAACTCCGGGGTGAGTGCCTGTGCCCGGACGACCTGACCACCACTGCAGGGCCGTAGAGGCTGCCCTGCGACCCCTCCTCCTCCGGGGAGGCTGAGACCACCTGCGCCTTGCCCCATAGAACTGTGCTGTAAGGAGACCCCGGCGAGGACCATCGGGGCCTGGACCTGCCTGGGGCCGCTTGCCCAGAGGGGAGGCGGTGGGCTTGGTGCCTGCCGCGGAGCCGAGGGGTAGCCTGACCCTTTGACCGACCTGCTTGGGATCCTTCTATGAGTGCCGCCATCTCCCGGGTGCTCTGCTGTGGGTCTCTTCGACCCCGGGAGACTGACCAGCGCTTTCCGGGCAGCCTCTCCCTCCTGCTCTCGCCCGAGCTCCCCACCTAAAGGACTCTGGTGTAGACAGACCGGGTCTAACGGAGAGATCTGCTCACCATAACGGGTGGCAGGGTGCCGCCTGCCCTATGCCCCATCTCCTCTATCACGCGTTGGTCGATCGTCTGCACCCATGGGCAAACCCCGCGCCCTCCCGACCCCTGGGCCCATAACCCAAACAACAATGGAGCAGTTTGCGAAATTGGACCGGGGGCCCGGTGGAGGTACGGTGGCCGGTCCTGGCCCAGCTGGAGGAGACCTATCGACCATCCTTCAAGCGATCTCCCCATCCCAAACGTCAGTTGAGAGCAAGATAGGAGAGGTGCGGATCGATGTGGCCCTCATCTGCCAGGGCCTTCGCAAAGCCACGGAGCGCATCGCGGAAGCTGAATCCCGTATCTCCACGGTGGAGGACGACGTCAACACCCTCAAGTCTCAAATGGCCCGTCTCCAATCGCAGACCTCGGAGCTCCACCGCCGGGCCGAGGATGCTGAAAACAGGGCGTGCCGAAACAGCCTGCGCCTCCATTGAAACACCTTAACCCGCAGATGCATGTTTATTCTTTTCTCCTCTAATCTGAAATTAGAATTTCATCCGAACACATGGAGGGGGTCCGACTCAGCCATGTCTCAAACTTGTGGTTGCTAACCATTTTAGTTTAACTGTTCGCCTCCCCGTGAGGTGTTTGTGACTTGTTTAAGGGTGACAGATGCTTCCTGTTTCGAAGTATAGGGTGGGGGGAATTGGGGGAGAGGGAGGGGGAGATACCGTTGTCTCTCAAGGGTTTGTTGTTTTTGGCCACCCACGGGCCGCTGTGTGCTGTTCACATTGGTAGTCGCAGGATAAACAAAATGGAACTAATTATAAGGAAAGACCGGAGTCCAAGGAAGTCTCAAAGGGGGAAATTGAGCTGGCCGATTTAATCAACAAAAAAGAATTAAAATCGATTATATCAAAATTGAAGTCAGAAGGAGCTGCAGGCCCGAACGGGCTGCCAAATGCTATTTTTAAACAGGATCCAGATATGTGGCTAGAGACTTTAACTCGTTTATTTAACCACATATACAAACAAGCAGACGTTCCCACATCTTGGAAAGGAAATATTATTCACTCGATATTCAAGCATGGAGATCATCGTAATCCAACAAATTATAGACTGATATCTTTAATTGATGTGGAGGCTAAGCTCTACGCCTCCTGCTTACTACTTGAGCTACAGGCCTGGGTAGGAGTAACCAAGAAAATTCCCAAATACCAAACTGGCTTCAGGCAAGGAATGGGGACAATAACAAACTTAACTTGCCTGTCACTCCTAATGGACAATGCAGTAGCCAAGGGAACCCGGCTGTATGCCTGCTTTATTGACATCAAGTCTGCTTTTGACAGGGTGAACAGAGAGCGCTTGTGGGACAAATTAAAATGCTGGGGCCTCCCAAATCAACTCTTGCAAGCGATAATAGCCTTAAACCGGAACACCTGGGCAAGAGTGAAACTGGGCAATGGGGGCAGTACAACCATGAGCATTCCTACGCATCAAGGTTTAAAACAAGGATGTGTACTAGCCCCCACCCTGTTTAACCTTTTTCTCTCTGACCTCTCGAGTGTGTTGGAATCGGCTGAAAATCACCCCCCATTATTGGCTAACAATCCAATATATTTTTTGCAATATGCAGATGATATAGTTCTGTTGAGTAAAACACCTATCGGTCTACAACGAGCCATTAATAAATTGTCATCTTACTTGGATCGGGAACGGCTGGAATTAAATAAAGACAAAACAAAAGTGGTATGCCTAGTAGATCCGCAAAAACTTAAGTACAAATGGACGGCGAAGGGGGACATAGTGGAACAACAAAATTCATACAAATACCTGGGAATAATAATATCAAAAGGTGGAAATCACAAGGAGCACAAAGCAGTAATTCAAGCAAAAGCCCAATCTTTGATCTTTGCCTATCGATCTTTAAAAGGAAATATGGACTGCCCAAACCACAAGCACCTATTAAAAGTCATGACAGCTCAAATTTTGCCCAGCTTATCCTATGGTCTAGTTACTTGGTGTGGTAAGGAGGCCGATTTTCTGAACGACCTACAGATTAAAATCTATAAAGCGGTTTTCAATCTCCCAAAATCCGCCTCGGTTTCTCAAGTCAGGCTGGAATTTGGATTGCAAAATCAGTATTTCCGGAGCATGAGCGGCTTTGTAAAATTCTGTAACAAACTTCGATCTGCAGACCCAGATACAATGGACTGGATGAGCTGGGAAGAAATCAAACAACGGGCGGAGACCGATTCTGGAAATACATGGGGGAAGTACCTGAAACTGTGCGTTGAAAAGCTGAATCTGGAACCAGCCTGGAAAGCTGGGACAGACAAATCAACCCTAAGCAGACTAGCCAACGGGGCAGCGAAAAAGAAATCCTTTTTGGAGGATAAATATTCCCTCGCAAATCGTCGTCATGGCTGGACCATTATTAACTCTTTCACAATACTAAAACCTCATGCATATCTTACATCCCACTTCAATGGCCATTTAAAAAAAGCTTTCACAAACTATAGGATGGGCATGCATGTCTCAAAAGACGTATTACTCTCTTGGAAACATTCCTATCAGTCGGAGCGATGTCGACTCTGTGGGTATAAATACGAAACTTTAGCCCATCTTTTTTGTGTATGTCCGGCACTGATAGGACAGAGACGACAATATTTGAAATCCATTTTTAAAGAGATGAACATTCGCTCATGCAGACAGGCAGTTACAAGCTGGTTGGGAGGTTCCTCCTCAATTTTGATTTGCCGGGGAGTTAAATTTATGGCGGAGGCTAGTAAACGCTTAAGAGAATGTGAGCAGGGGGAACACCGTGACGAAAGCCTATCAGGGAAACCCTAACTCCAGGGTCTCATACTGGGAAAAGAAAAAGAGACCCGGAGATAGACTGATTAATGTCAGAGGAAGCTCCTCCTATTGCTTTCTAAATCGCATCACTTTTAAGGTTATTTTAATCTTGAGAAGTAGCAATTTAAGAAATGTTAGCAATCTGCTCTGTTATTTTATCATGTGAATTTGTAATAATTTTAATTAATTATGCAATAAATCTTTGACATAGTTGACATAGTGGTAGTCGCATGTCCTATTGTCTTCTCCTATTGTCACATGCAACCCTGTTCCAACCCACTACGCCCTGGTGCCCCACACCCGGCCGGGGCCTTCCCCCTGATCATGTGGGGTTGTTCCTTCCCATCCGTCTCACGCTAAACCCCACCTTCACAAATGACCCACATACTTAACACACCCCTCCACATCTTCTCTTGTAACGTGAATGGCCTCCTAGACCGCATTAAACACACCGCAGTACTGCGCGCAGCCCGCAGACACTTGCCTGATGCCCTACTCCTCCAAGAAACACATCTACTGGGCTCTCAATGCCATTTTCTGGCCCATTACGGGTTTGATCGGGTCTGGCACTCTGGTTTTGCTAGGGGCTCCAGAGAGGTGGCCATTCTTCTGAGGCGGGGGCTCCCCTTCACTGTAATCGACGTAGCCACTGATGCGCAAGGGACGTTCGTGGCCATGTCGGGGATGGTTGAAGGTAATCCCGTGACCCTCCTTTGCACTTATGTTCCCCCGGCGCTCCTGTCACCCACCTTTCAGCGCCTTACACAGGTAATCCCTTCCCTTCCCCAGGGCCTTACCCTTATCAAGGGTGATTTCAATGCTGTCCTACAACCCGCCCGGGATGTGACGGGCCCTCCCTTGGCGCAACGGTTGACCTCTGCGAAGAGCCTCATGGGGTAGACCTCGTCTATGGGTCTCTGTGATGTATGGAGGGTGTGGAACCCCCAGAAATACAATATACACACACATCAGCTTCTCATCATACCCACTCCCGCATAGACATCATTCCGATGCCCGCCACAGACTGCCAGGTGGTGTCCGGGGTTGACATCTTTCCCAGTGGAATCTCCGACCATTCCCCCATCTCCCTCCACATTGGGTCTCCTTTTCCAACCCCAAGACAACCTGGCGCTTAAACGCCTGGTTCCTGCAAGATTCCGTACTGGCGGAATCCCTTGGCCAGGAACTCCGCCACTATTTTTGCGCTAATGCTGGTTCGGTCCCTTCACAGGGCACACTCTGGGAAGCGGGCAAGGCGGTGGTTCGAGGGGTGGCCAGGGGATTAGTACATGCCAAACGTGCGGCCCACGTCTCCCAACTGGCGCAGCTGGAATCCCGAGCTGTCCATTTGGAGCGGGCTCAACTGGCCAGGGACAGCGCTGACTCCTCCAGGCAACAGGTGCTGGTCCGGGACGAGATCCGGAGGCTCTCCCTGGAATCGGCCAAAATGCTATGGCGCTCCTCCATGGCCCGTATCCGCGGCTGGGATGACAAGATTGGCAAATTGCTTCACAACCTGATATCCTACCCTAGGGCCCACCGCATCATTCCAGAGATCCAAACACCCGATGGGACTCACCAGGTGACATCGGTGGCTATTGCGCAAACCTTTGCTCACTACTTTGCGGACCTGTACGCGGCACGCCCCCCCAGAACCTCCCTCGCTGATTTGCTGGAGAGATCCGAAACTTGCCTTCCCTGTCTCCCCCGTGAGGCTGCGGACTCCCTAGATGGACCTCTCACCCCGGAAGAAATTCATGGGGCCATCACCCTGATGCACTCCGGCAAAACGCCCGGACCCGATGGATTCCCTCAAGAATACTACTCTATGTTCCGAAAACGACCTGGTCCCCCACTTAACGGCGCTCTTCCACCAGGTGGTTGAAGATGGGTCCTTCCCATCTGAATCCGATGTGGTGACTATTGTAGTCATCCCAAAATCACAGCCACCGTCCCTAGACTGCTCTGATAGACTCGCTGATAAATACCGAAATTAAAATCTTTGCTACGGCAATAGCCCAACAACTTTGTCCCCTTCTAACCGACCTGGTCCACCCTGACCAATGTGGTTTCATGCCAACCAGAGGCACCCCCACTGCATTTGTTGCCTCCACCTGGCTCTGGGCCATCGGCACCGCCTCCCCCGTATTAGGCGCTTCTCCTCATGGACTTTGGGAAGGCCTTTGACACGGTGGACTGGGGTTATTTAGGGGATGTGCTGGAACGCATGGGTTTCGGCCTCCCCTTACGCCATCTGATTCAGGTCCTTTAATACTGCCCGAGAGCCCGTGTACTTGTCAACGGTGCAATTTCTGAGTCGTTCCTGATCCGGAGAGGCGCCCGCCAGGGCTGCCCTCTCTCCCGGCTCCTATTCGCTCTGGCGATGGAGCCTTTGGCGGCGCTGATAGGACAGGACTCCTTTATCCAGGGGTGGGTGTGGGACCAGGGCCAGGTGGCTAAAATTGCTTTGTACGCAGATGATGTTCTGCTCTACTTGGCTGACCCAGAACGCGCCGGTCCTAGGGCTCTAGTGACCCTTTCTGAGTTCGAACAGGTCTCGGGCCTTCGTCTTAACTCGTCGAAGTCTTCCCTGGTCCCCCTTCACCCCTCCCGGGAATGTTTTGATTGGCAGGCGATGATCCCCCTTCGGAGGCAGTCTTTTAAGTATCTGGGAGTGTGGGTGACCCTCCTACCGGAGCTGGAGTGGGCCCTCAATATTACCCCGCTGGTCACCCGGATGAAAACTGACCTTAGAAACTGGTAGTCTCTTCCCCTTAACCCGCTGGGCAGAAGAGCCCTTTTCAAAATGATGATCCTCACCCGCTTTTTCTACATTCTGCAAAACACCTTGGTCCCCCTCCCGGTTAGCTGGTTCAGAGATTTAGACGGCGCACTCATTCGCTTTTTGTGGGGTGGTGGAAGATCGCGGATATCCTTGTCCCATTGCCGGATCCCCCCCTTCGACGGCGGTATGGGAGTCACCAACCTCAATTTTTACTACTTGGCTACAAAACTCATTGTGATCCATGATTGGTTTGCGGGCGGCTGGTCCGACCCTGCTTTCCGGGTGGAGCTTGCTGCCCTAGACTTTCCGCAGATTCAAAGCTTCCTATATGGCTTCCGGGTGCCTCAAGCTCTGCCCTCAATCACCAGGGCGGTCCTCGTGGCCTGGCGTGCTGCCCTTCGCTTGGTAAATTGGGACCGGAAGCTGACTAGACAGACGCCTCTCTGGCACAGCACCTGGTTGAGTGAGGTCTCATCCCTGGAGGGTTTCCGCCGTTGGGACTTGGTGGGGATAACACAACTCGGGGACGTGTGGGTAGGGGATCACATGTGCTCCTTCTCTGACATACAACACAGACATACTCTCCTACACTCCCAGTTCCACAAGTATTTGCAGCTCCGCCACGCCCTTCACATGCACCTCCCAACGCCCACCTCCCTCCCGGAATTCAGTCCTCTAGAAGCACAGGTCATGATGGGTAACTTAGGGAGAGGGTGTGTGTCCAGTATATACCGGGCCCTGGTTAATAATTGTCCTACATCCCTGGATCGGCTTAAGGAGCGATGGGAGGGATGGGTAGGTCCTTTGGACGAAGCAGACTGGTGTGATGCCCTTATGGCACCCAAAACCCTAAGCACATCTTCTAAACTACGCCTGATCCAGCTTTATTACCTCCACTCAGCCTACCTCACCCCAGCGTGTCTCTTTCGCGCTGGAATGCGAGCCTCCCCAGAGTGTGCACACTGCTCAATTACCCCAGCCGACTTCTACCACATGGTATGGCTATGCCCAGCCCTGGACCTGTTCTGGAGGGGGGTGGAACGGGAGTTCACTCAGGCCTTGAGGTGGGTGGTTCCTCATGACCCGAGATACTTGCTACTGGGAGTGTTCGACGGGCTGCACGGCTCCCGGGCCGACAAGCGCCTTCAGGGGACGGCACTAGCAGTGGCGAAATGGGATACAACGGCTAGATGGTCCCAGGCTGAGGCACCGACATTGCAGAAATGGAGAAGGGGTGTGGACTGGTGCGGGGTACAGGAGGAGTCTCTCTTTGAGGCTCAGGGATGCCCAGAGAGGTTCAACATAGGGTGGGGCAAATGGTTCGGCCTGCTTCCACCTTGACTGGCCCTACCCAGCCTTGCTGGACTGAAGCGAAAGGGCTAATTCCTTATTCGGAAGTGACTAATGAAATTTGTGATGTCATCCAGGGGATACAGGGGTTTTTAAGTGTGATATGTGACTCGCTACCAATTAATTTACATGTATTAAACTTCAATAAAAATGTGATCATCAAAAAAAACCGCATGACACAAGTAAACAAAACATAACTACAGAAACACAGGAAAATGTAAAACATCTTAACAACACAATATTATCAATAGTAGCAGTCCTCAGAATTTATCATAATAATGCGTACACTAATTTAGGATAGGAGCCAGATTAGAAAAAAACATTTTGGCTTCAACGTTATGTCCTTGGTGGTAGTTAATGCAATGATGCGATGCTTTTTGTAAACACCTTTTATTGCTGTATTATGAAAGCTGGCTTCTGGAGGCAGTAATGCATGATACAAATATTTGTATATGAAAAATAACACTCCCAGGCGTACACTGCAGAAATTACACAATAGATTTAACAAACAAACTAGTTTGGTTTAGAAAAAATACATTTTTTAATTTGATAAAAAGAAGATATTAAAATTCAGTGCATTGGTCGAAATTGATAAAATAACAATACAGTGATACATATGTATTCATAAAGCAGATTAAAAAGAGGTTAGATGGCATCCGGTCGACGCGTTTCGACATACAAAATATGCCTTCATCAGGACTTTTACCATCAAAATTCTAAGTTAGTATTTGTAGTTCGTAGATACTACTGTGACAGTGATGTAATGGTAAAGAAGGGTGATGTGGATCAAAGGTGTAGTCGCATCTCCTCAAAAACGACTTTGATGTGTAGTTCGTCTGGGGTCTAGTAAATCAGTTGAGCGACACCATAGAACAGTAGTGTATTAAAACATTCTTAAAATAGAAGCATTGTTTGCCGATTATTTTGGTCCTTTCTCGCGATTTCTTGTAAATATAAAACGTATATGGCGTGGGCGTCTATATGTTAACTCCGTTCAATCCTCAGAATTTATCATAATAATGCGTACACTAATTTAGGATAGGAGCCAGATTAGAAAAAAAACATTTTGGCTGCAACGTTATGTCCTTGGTGGTAGTTAATGCAATGATGCGATGCTTTTTGTAAACACCTTTTATTGCTGTATTATGAAAGCTGGCTTCTGGAGGCAGTAATGCATGATACAAATATTTGTGCATATCTGTTATTTGGCATTATACTGTTGTGGTTGTGTGTTCTGTTGTATTTGTGCTGTGTCGGGCGTTATTGCAGTGTGATGTTTTGATGTACTGTGGTTGCTGTTTTCCATTACGTTTTGTCAGTTTTGATGTGCTTTTCCCTGTTTGTTTAAATTCTGTTGTTATGTTCTTTGTGAATGATATTAACTTATAATCTGTTGTTTACTTATGATATGCCAACAAATACTGAAACATTTCAGGACAAAAACTGCACATGCCTTTTAATGTTCTAGTGACAAGCAATCATTTATCACTGTCTAAGGCAGTAAAATAGTTTAGCTTCATCTCTCCAACTATTGAGAGCACAAATGGAACTAAAACTGTGATACAGACTGTGGGAAATTGAGTTGTTGGTTGACTGAGGTGTGAGACCCGGTCAAGCAAAAGCTGCAATCCCTTGCAGGGAAAACTTTCAAAAGTCACTAAATTAATCTATGCATATCCTTGAGTAGCTTGGCACAAAAAGCATTCAGGCTTTACCCCTTCTCTACTCCTCTACTTTAACCCCGCCTTGAACGCGTACGCGGGACGCGCGCGGACGAGGAAGCGGGCGAAGACCGGGCTAAGAGCGGGCCGTTTGAGGCCGTTCGAGGTCTTAGAGGTCTGGGCTGGGCCACGTCCCTTGGCTGCGTTTTCGTCATCCCCTTTGCTGTTGAGTGGGTATCCTGCTATTTGTGGCTTATCCTCCCTTTGACTATCATGTGCACTCGTGTAACACGCAGCAAAGCTGCTAGGGGGGCTAGTAAATCCAATGGGACTCTGGACGATTTTCTAACAAAGACTAATTTGGCCATAGATGCAGAAATTACAAAAATGCAACATAGGGTCTCCCTGGAGCTGGATGCTGCACGAAAATTGTCCTTAACCATTGCTTCCTCGAAGAAATCTTCACTAGGCAATTTTGCTTTAGCCCTCACCCCAGAGCGCACAGCAGGCCCTCGCCCCCTACTCACATCGGCAGATATACACCACTGCCCATCCCTGTCTCCATGCGATCACGTGGAGGATCTTCCACCAAATTTCAAGGAGGAGGTCGCGCTACCCAAATGTGTAGCCGGTGTTAGTCCACAAGTAATAAGTAAGTCGCCTAGGGCGGTTACGAAGGATAACAAAAATGCCAAAAAAATGGCATTGCAGCAAAAGAAAAACTTGGCTAGGTCTGCTTTTGCCCGTAAAAAGGCAAAAATTGCGAGAGCCCAGTTTTCAGCATTCAGGCTTTACTCAGAGGCAATATGTAAAGTATTCATACAGCACTCAAACAGTAATAAATCGAAAGCACAATCCAAGAAAAATCCCAAACCAATTCCTAAAAATAGAGTACATTTGAACAAATGATTTGATACCATAATGACAAATATCCAATCAGTAGAACCAGAGATATGATTTTTTAAAGAAAACTGAAAAATTGCGCCTTATGCAGACCATGCCAACTGTGGCTACCTGATCAGGCTGGATTGCATCAAAGTGAAATATTCAGGCTGACAGCGATGGAGCACAGGTCAGATGGAGAAGTGTGGCTCACTGGTTAGAGGAGGCAGACCCTGATACAGAGGTCAGACCCGGGATCAGGGTTCAATTCCCGACGCGGCAGGGTCTTGAGCTCAAAAATGTCCACGGACTCGATAATTCTCGCCTCGGTGCCTACTCGAATCATGGGTTTACACTCTGCAACTCTGGGCAATAGCTTGCCTAATCTCCACTACAGCCCCACCGCGATGGGATGCCTGGTCTTCACCTTGGGTATGCCCAGTAGGGGTTATCTCGCAGGGAAAGCCAGGACGGCATTAGGAGCAAGGAGCACAACACGGGTGACAGTCAGTGTGATGTAAAATATCAGACGGAGTGTCGCAGATGGATGGGCAGGTTAGAGCTTCATGTTGCCGTTGCCCTGTGGGCTGTGGATGCCGCTGTGTGAAGAGACAGGCTGGCAGCAGCGTGCAATGGATTTAGGAGTGACCTGCCAGGTTCCGGTGCAAACTGGCTTGCACGTGGTTATGAAGAGCCCAAAAGCTTGATTTCAAGAGTTGCACAAAAGGATCAAGGGCCTGAGAAGCACCACTTGTTGGTCAGGAACCACTGAAGACAGGTCCGAGCTGTGGGGAGGGGAGCCTGTAATGTCCCTTAGGCTCAGTTCAAGATGAGCCCTTTGAGTCACTCTGGGGTCATGGGTTCAAGATAGAGTTGCAAGTCCTGTTCTTCCCAAGCAAGAGGTCAGCAGGCCAGCACAGCAGGTCAGGGGTTCCTGCAGAGCAGCATGTCAGCAGAGTGGCAGTCCTTGTGCCAGCACAACAGTCCTTCGTCTTGGCTGAGTATCCACAGATCTAGAACTATACTCAAGAGGTGGGGTGAAGGGCCTGTGTTTATACACTAGTGTCTTTCTCCTGGAATGTGGAAGAGGCTTCTTGAAAGATTCTTTGAAGTGCAGAGAAATTCTTAAATCCCCTGGCAGAGCACAGGTTATTCAGTTGGAAGTAGGGCTGTCATTAAGCACTGCACCCCCCATCCTGCCATCAGATGGCCCATTCAGGCACACCTACACCCACTACTTTGAGTGTCTGGGAGGAATTCACAAAGTCTAAGTGTCAGCTACACCTACCAATGTGACTCGAGGGTGCCGCTCGTGTAGCGGGAAGAATTGTGGACAGTGTTTTTGGCCGTTCCAGGGGCACTATCAGCAGCGGAGCCCTTTCCAAGACTTTCTGCGTGACCTGGGAGTATTTCGGCTCGGTCACCTCGGCTGGGGGAGTGCTTCAGACGCCACCTGCATAGGGAGCGGGACTGCGAGGTCCAGAAGTGCTTGCGCCGTCCACCGCGCGCACCTGGTTCCTCTTCCCGCCCCCTTCTCCCTCGGACCTCCCTGGACCTTCCTGGAAGTGTATTAAACTCCTCGCGGCCCCCGCTGGCGCGGGTGCCGCTCGTGTAGCGGGAAGAATTGTGGACAGTGTTTTTGGCCGTTCCAGGGGCACTATCAGCAGCGGAGCCCTTTCCAAGACTTTCTGCGTGACCTGGGAGCATTTCGGCTCGGTCACCTCGGCTGGGGGAGTGCTTCAGACGCCACCTGCATAGGGAGCGGGACTGCGAGGTCCAGAAGTGCTTGCGCCGTCCACCGCGCGCACCTGGTTCCTCTTCCCGCCCCCTTCTCCCTCGGACCTCCCTGGACCTTCCTGGAAGTGTATTAAACTCCTCGCGGCCCCCGCTGGCGCGGGGGCCGCTCGTGTAGCGGGAAGAATTGTGGACAGTGTTTTTGGCCGTTCCAGGGGCACTATCAGCAGCGGAGCCCTTTCCAAGACTTTCTGTGTGACCTGGGAGCATTTCGGCTCGGTCACCTCGGCTGGGGGAGTGCTTCAGACGCCACCTGCATAGGGAGCGGGACTGCGAGGTCCAGAAGTGCTTGCGCCGTCCACCGCGCCCCTGGTTCCTCTTCCCGCCCCCTTCTCCCTCGGACCTCCCTGGACCTTCCTGGAAGTGTATTAAACTCTTCGCGGCCCCCGCTGGCGCGGGTGCCGCTCGTGTAGCGGGAAGAATTGTGGACAGTGTTTTTGGCCGTTCCAGGGGCACTATCAGCAGCGGAGCCCTTTCCAAGACTTTCTGCGTGACCTGGGAGCATTTCGGCTCGGTCACCTCGGCTGGGGGAGTGCTTCAGACGCCACCTGCATAGGGAGCGGGACTGCGATGTCCAGAAGTGCTTGCGCCGTCCACCGCGCGCACCTGGTTCCTCTTCCCGCCCCCTTCTCCCACGGACCTCCCTGGACCTTCCTGGAAGTGTATTAAACTCCTCGCGGCCCCAGCTGGCGCGGGTGCCGCTCGTGTAGCGGGAAGAATTGTGGACAGTGTTTTTGGCCGTTCCAGGGGCACTATCAGCAGCGGAGCCCTTTCCAAGACTTTCTGCGTGACCTGGGAGCATTTCGGCTCGGTCACCTCGGCTGGGGGAGTGCTTCAGACGCCACCTGCATAGGGAGCGGGACTGCGAGGTCCAGAAGTGCTTGCGCCATCCACCGCGCGCACCTGGTTCCTCTTCCCGCCCCCTTCTCCCTCGGACCTCCCTGGACCTTCCTGGAAGTGTATTAAACTCCTCGCGGCCCCCGCTGGCGCGGGAGCCGCTCGTGTAGCGGGAAGAATTGTGGACAGTGTTTTTGGCCGTTCCTGGGGCACTATCAGCAGCGGAGCCCTTTCCAAGACTTTCTGCGTGACCTGGGAGCATTTCGGCTCGGTCACCTCGGCTGGGGGAGTGCTTCAGACGCCACCTGCATAGGGAGCGGGACTGCGAGGTCCAGAAGTGCTTGCGCCGTCCACCGCGCGCACCTGGTTCCTCTTCCCGCCCCCTTCTCCCTCGGATCTCCCTGGACCTTCCTGGAAGTGTATTAAACTCCTCGCGGCCCCCGCTGGCGCGGGTGCCGCTCGTGTAGCGGGAAGAATTGTGGACAGTGTTTTTGGCCGTTCCAGGGGCACTATCAGCAGCGGAGCCCTTTCCAAGACTTTCTGCGTGACCTGGGAGCATTTCGGCTCGGTCACCTCGGCTGGGGGAGTGCTTCAGACGCCACCTGCATAGGGAGCGGGACTGCGAGGTCCAGAAGTGCTTGCGCCGTCCACCGCGCGCACCTGGTTCCTCTTCCCGCCCCCTTCTCCCTCGGACCTCCCTGGACCTTCCTGGAAGTGTATTAAACTCCTCGCGGCCCCCGCTGGCACGGGTGCCGCTCGTGTAGCGGGAAGAATTGTGGACAGTGTTTTTTTGGCCGTTCCAGGGGCACTATCAGCAGCGGAGCCCTTTCCAAGACTTTCTGCGTGACTTGGGAGCATTTCGGCTCGGTCACCTCGGCTGGGGGAGTGCTTCAGACGCCACCTGCATAGGGAGCGGGACTGCGAGGTCCAGAAGTGCTTGCGCCGTCCACCGCGCGCACCTGGTTCCTCTTCCCGCCCCCTTCTCCCTCGGATCTCCCTGGACCTTCCCGGAAGTGTATTAAACTCCTCGCGGCCCCCACTGGCGCGGGTGCCGCTCGTGTAGCGGGAAGAATTGTGGACAGTGTTTTTGGCCGTTCCAGGGGCACTATCAGCAGCGGAGCCCTTTCCAAGACTTTCTGCGTGACCTGGGAGCATTTCGGCTCGGTCACCTCGGCTGGGGGAGTGCTTCAGACGCCACCTGCATAGGGAGCGGGACTGCGAGGTCCAGAAGTGCTTGCGCCGTCCACCGCGCGCACCTGGTTCCTCTTCCCGCCCCCTTCTCTACTCCTCTACTTTAACCCCGCCTTGAACGCGTACGCGGGACGCGCGCGGACGAGGAAGCGGGCGAAGACCGGGCTAAGAGCGGGCCGTTTGAGGCCGTTCGAGGTCTTAGAGGTCTGGGCTGGGCCACGTCCCTTGGCTGCGTTTTCATCATCCCCTTTGCTGTTGAGTGGGTATCCTGCTATTTGTGGCTTATCCTCCCTTTGACTATCATGTGCACTCGTGTAACACGCAGCAAAGCTGCTAGGGGGGCTAGTAAATCCAATGGGACTCTGGACGATTTTCTAACAAAGACTAATTTGGCCATAGATGCAGAAATTACAAAAATGCAACATAGGGTCTCCCTGGAGCTGGATGCTGCACGAAAATTGTCCTTAACCATTGCTTCCTCGAAGAAATCTTCACTAGGCAACTTTGCTTTAGCCCTCACCCCAGAGCGCACAGCAGGCCCTCGCCCCCTACTCACATCGGCAGATATACACCACTGCCCATCCCTGTCTCCATGCGATCACGTGGAGGATCTTCCACCAAATTTCAAGGAGGAGGTCGCGCTACCCAAATGTGTAGCCGGTGTTAGTCCACAAGTAATAAGTAAGTCGCCTAGGGCGGTTACGAAGGATAACAAAAATGCCAAAAAAATGGCATGCAGCAAAAGAAAAACTTGGCTAGGTCTGCTTTTGCCCGTAAAAAGGCAAAAATTGCGAGAGCCCAGTTTTTTAATTGCCGCCGCCAATTAGGTGCCCCTGCTCCAGAGGCAGTAATTGATAAACCCCACACAGTTAGCTCCCACATTGATTTGCATGCAAGTGATACTAACCAAGTTTTGGCGGGAAATGGGAGGGCTGAACAGGTTGAATGCTTGACTGGCTTAAGCAATGTTGGTTCAATGGAGGGTAGACTGAGTGAGGACGGGAGGGACAAGAGGGGTGATGAGGAATTCGTTCAAACGGTTTGGGATACTCTTAAGAAGTTACTTATCCCCCTGGAACTCAAACTTTCCAGAATGGAAAATCATCTGCTTGAGATGGATAGGACTATTGTTACACTGGCCAGCCTTAGCCTCAAGCAGATGGATGCAAGACTTCCACAGGGAGAGGTACCCCCACAACCGTTAGTAGTAGAAGCATCTTATGCTAACGCCCCGGGGCCCAAACCTGCACCTATACCTAAACCCCGCACTAAAACCATCCCCATCCCAAAAGCTAGGTCTGGCCCTGCTAAAGACGTTCCAGCGCCAGTCAAACCTAAGCACACAGTTTCTCGTGCTGGGGTTGACTCACACCTCCAGAAGACTACTGCACGTCCTAAACCTGTGCCCATAGCTGACCCGCAACCCAACCAACCTTCCCTTAATACCCAGCCATCTCTCGTTCCTGATCCAAACAGACCCAACTTCCGAGGCGGCTATATCGATTTACCACCGGAAGCCACTCCTTACGTTATAGTTCTGCCCGGTGTACCTACCCTTGACCCACTAGTGAAAGAGGACCATTGGTCCCTCAAGAACAAGGTAATACACTGGCTTAACACAAATAGACAGCTCCCTAGCCACCAAGGAAGTCATGTACTCATGGTACGTAGAGTACCATGGGTTGGACCGAGTCACAAATCGATCATGGGTGACTGCATTGTGGTGACTTTTGCCGACCCTCACACTGCACAGAACCTTTGCTCATGGGCCACTAGCGAAGATGATCATACTGTTGTAGTCAGACCCCTCACTTTCTTTTATCCCCCTAGGAACCAGCAGAGGATGGGTGGGGCATGGACAACAATACAAAAGTCTGGGAATAGGGGATTTGGAATTGGGGGACCAAGTCAGAGTGCCTGGTGGCACGGTGTTCCGACATCCAACATGTTTGGTTGCCTTGAGGAGGTTGACTGACTCGGGGTGGCGTATCCAACAAAGAAGAAGCTGGTAGGCCCTAATATACACTCTACTAAAGGAAATAGTGTAGCCTGTCCGAAGTCACCAGTTGCACAACAGATATCACCCGCTAATGCCTCCAACCCCCCCTTGACTGAGGTCGCGATCTCAGCTCTACCATCAACATGTAACACCAATAATTCTGTAAACAGCAAAACCAATAATCCTGCAAATGTAATAAAAATTGCTTCATGGAATATAGCGGGACTCCGGGGCCGCCTTGAGGACGGCGATTGGGCAGATTATATCTCATCCCACGACATAATCCTCTTCCAGGAAACCTGGTCAGTTGCCCCTTTGTTTAGACATGGTTATCTAAACTTTTATAAACCAGCTGTACAGGGAACGAAGGGCAGGGCCTCGGGTGGCCTTACCATATGGCTAAGGCAAAGTTTGGGATTCACTGTTAGAGAATTAGAAGGGACGAACCCGGATCTCCTTTGCATATTACTATGCAAAGAGAACTGTATGGATTTAATTATCATCAACATCTATGCTAGAGGCTGTCAGGGTGGTCGGAAACAACCTATCACTAATGATCTGGAAGATCTTTTAAATGAGCACAAAAACGATCAGCTCACAATAGTGGCTGGCGACTTGAACTGCTCATTTGAACCGATCTTGAACCTTGCCGAGGATGTCTGCCTAGAAGAAGATCTCACTTGGAACATCCCCCCGCTATCAATCACTAAGGGAGTTAAGGGAACAGAGGCTGCCCTTAACTGGCTTGGGTTCTGTCTAGAATGGGGCCTTCGCGCAGTCAATGGTCGTAGCGTCTCTGACAAGGAGGGAAAGCCAACTTTTGATAATGGATCCTGCTCTAGTCGTATTGATTATATATTAATCAACATCGAAGCTTGGGCTTCTGTAACAGATATGACTATTGACACCAGGCCGGAGAGTGATCATAATCCTCTCTCATTATCACTTATGATCCTAGGGTTAGGGCCTTCTCAGGCGGAATCAGACTGTCTCACATCTGACCTCACCTTATGTGACAACAGAAGGCGGGTCAAATGGTCCAGAGTGGCAGCTGACCCTGAGCTTGTTAACCAGATTGAAGAACTGGTCCTACACACCAAAGATAAAATGATAGCACCCTCCCCCATTGACACACCTATTTCTCATAATGTTGACCTTCACGAGGCGTGCTTTGCATCCATCAAGGAACTGCTCACTAGGCCGTGCCGCAAAAAGAAGGCTACCCAACCGAAGGGTTGGTATAACAAAAAGTGTAGAGATGCCCATGGCACCCTTATTGCAGCCGTTAAATCTAGAAACACACCCGATATTAGGGCAGCAAGGCAGGTTTACAAGCGCACAATATGGGAAGCTAAAAAAGATTGGGACAACTCATATTGGCTAGACCTCCTCCATGCATGCGAGAATTCCAATCAAATCATGTTTTGGGAGATAGTTAGGCGGGGCAGGGGTATTGATACACTATCCCCTGAAAACCATGTCTCTGCGGCAGATTGGGTTAAATTCTTTTCTGCCCAATTTATTAACCAAAATGCCCCTCAGTTGGCAGAAAGTCCCTTATTAGGGTCTATTACAGCCTCACATGGGGATAAACTTACTTTTAGCACATTGGACACGGAGCACGCTCTAGGTTCAATCCAGTCTGGGAAAGCACCGGGCATTGATGCCGTTCCAGCTGACCTTTTTAAACTGAACTTAGATCTGTGGGTCCCTTACATAACTATTTTAGCAAACTCTATTACAGCTGGGGAAAGGATACCGCAGTCCTGGAAAGGGGCTGAGATCATTCCGGTCTTCAAGAAAGGGGATCGATCATCACCCAAAAACTATCGTCCCATCAGCTTGATCGATACCATACAGAAAGTGGTCTCACGAATGGCCCTTGCTAGAATCCAGGGGTGGATGGAGTTAAACAACATACTCTCCCCCATGCAGGCAGGGTTCAGATCAGGCACTAGTACCCTTGATCAGGTGTTCCGCCTAACTATGATCTATTGGAAGGTGGTCCTCTTGGGCGGTGGTGTCATCTACGCTGCCTTTGTCGACCTTCGGTCGGCATTTGACCTTGTTCCCAGAGCTAAACTCTGGGATGCCCTGAGAGATATGGGACTCCCTTCTGAGTTACTAGATCTGGTCAGGCGCCTTCATGAGGACAACTTTGCACATGTAAGATGGGGTAACCAGGGTCAGGTGACCACTAGCTTCCCTGTCGAACGAGGTGTCTGGCAGGGTTGTGTGCTGGCCCCTACCCTGTTTCTCCTGTTTATTAACCGGGTGGTTGCATTTTTTAAAGACATCAATACTGATGCACCTATCCTGGGGGGGTCAAAGTATCCCATGTTGATATTCGCAGATGACACCCTGCTCCTTTCAAGGACTCGAAGTGGCCTACAGGCCGCTTTGAATAGATTTTCTGAATTCTGTGCCATAAACGACCTCCAGATCAATGCTGACAAGACTAAATTTATGATTTTTAACAAAAATAAACCTATTTCCAGCTCATTCACATTAGAGGGTGTTCCAATAGAACAGGTTAAAGTCATGCCTTATTTGGGCGTGACCCTGGACCACCAACTAACCTGGAAACCCCAGCTAGAGGTGCTAACTCTTAAATTTGTCCGCCTCACAGGATGTTTGTTAAAGGAGCAGAAAAAAACCTTGACAAAACGCATCACACCGGTGCTAAAAATATATGAGGCCAAGGTGAATGCTGCTACCCTTTATGGTGCGGATATTTGGGGATACAAAGGGTTGCCGGCTCTTATCAGTGCGCAGAATAAGTTTCTGAGGAATCTAGTGGGGCTCCCCCAATCTTCCCCCACAACACCATTGCTTCTAGATTTGGGTTGCAGGCCTCTGGATGAGATGGCCAGATACCGCCTTATAGCTCTATGGCGTCGCCTCTGGACGAGCCAAGAGCTTAGTTTGTTTGCCCAAGAACTAGGTGAGGTTAGGGCTCTATGGGGTGCACAGAAGATCCCTTGGCTACAGGAGGTCAAACGAATATTATATTCTATGGGCCTCCCAGAGCTATGGTTGCACCCTGAAAGCTCTATCTTCCCATCGAAAGTGGAACTTAGAGACCTGTACTGGGCTGACAAAAAATCTGCTTTAATTACACTCTCCTCTGACAACAACTTAACAGGTCAGTTTCTAATGCTTAAGATATCCCCATTCCTTGAACCTTATTGGGACTTGATAGGCAAAACACTTGATCGTAAATTGTACCACCAGTTCCGAGTGGGATCTCTGCCTATCAAATCTTTTACTGCAAAGTGGGCAAAAAACCAAAGTAACAAGTGTCCCTTTTGTCCCGATCAGGTAGAAAGTCTAGGTCATATATTCTTTGCATGTCCTGTGTACATACTACCCAGACTTAAATGGTTGAAGCCAGTCTGCGAAACACTCAATTGCAGAAGTAGTCAGACAGCCCTTCTTAAATTAAGAGACTTACGTACTACAAAGTCTGTGATTTGTATTGCAAAATATTTGGGCTGGCTGTGGCTCATTCGCGCTAAGAAACTGTAAACTGTAAATTGTAAATTGTCTTTTTATTCGTCTTAAATGCTACCAAACTGCTATATTTAAGCCATTCTTCTTTTATCTGCTTAAGTAATGGAGGATTTAATGCACAATTTTATCAAATTTGGGAAATGCTTTATTATACATGTATTTGGATGTCTTTTATGAATTTTATTCGAAATAAAGACTAATTGAACTGAACTGACTCGAGACATGCTGCAGGCACAGAGGGCTAAAGACAGAAAAAGGCCAGCTTTCTAAAAGTGGCATTTTTAAAATTGCAATGTAAAATTTGAAATTACCATTAAAGGGGGTTTATCATTACAATTTCATAGATAGTAAATAAGGTATATCTACTTGCTCCCAATTAGGAATTATAGCTTATTAAAAGTTTTAAGGAATTACCAATGTCATCCTATGGGAGTGGTAGGTCTCACACTAGTGAAAAACAAATTTGGAAATGTTTCACTAACAGGACATTTAAAACTTAAAAGTAAACGTTCAACTTTTTAATTACATGGCACCCTGCCCTATGGGCTACCTAGATGCTACCTTTGGGGTGACTTATTTTTTATAACAGGGGTGCTTCAAGCCTTGGCAAGGGGGTTTAAATGCCATGTCAACATGGCAGTGTAACACTGCATTCAGGCTACAATAGCAGGCCTAAGGCATGTGTTAGGGTGCTACTTAATTGAGTGGCACAATAAGTGCTGCAGGCCCACTACTAGCATTCAATGTACAGGCCGTGGGTATATGTTACACCACTCTACAAGGGTCTTATAAGCATAGTAAATATGCTAATTAAAGCATGTTTAGGAGATTAAGCACAAGCACTTTAGCACTGGTTAGCAGTGGTAAACTGCACAGTGTCTGAACAACAACAAACGAAGTCCAGAAAAAATCAGAGGTAAGTAGGAGAAACGTTTGGGGGAAGAGAACCCCAAGGCTGACAGGTCTAATGGGTGTCCCCCCAGGTGAAAATGGGGAGAACTACTCAATCTCCTGGGAGTTATCATCACTAAAGCAAAAGAACCTGGTGAGACCATCAGCATTTTAGTGGTCTGACTCAGGTCTCTGCTCAACCATAAAGTTCATTCCTTATAAGGAGAGGGGCCAATTCAACAATTTTTTGATTCTCAGTGTTCATTTGCATTAGCCACCTGAGGGGACAGTGGTCTGTCTGAACCCACAAGTGGGCCTTCTGCTGCTCTGGGATTAGGCTAGGGGAGATGTTGACACCTTTAATTGATCTTTTTCGTTTGATGACAGGAGGTCAGGGAGAGGTTCATTCTCCTCCTCCTCCTGCCCATCATCAGTCACATCATCAGCATGGCGACCTCAGACCTCTCAAAGTGTGGCTTGAGATGGTTGATATTGAGGACCCTTAAGGGGTGTCTGGGGTCTTGAGATCAAGCAGGTAGGTGGCCTTCCCCTTCCTCTCAACTATCTCATAATTCCCGGTCCAATGGTCTTGGGGGCCTTGGTCTTCAAAGGCCCCACAGCCCATGCTGGATTTGCACAGGGGTAGCAGTCTGGCGAGACCAATGCTTCATCACCTCCCGGCTAGCCTCCATGATCTCAGAAACCTTCTTCCAGAATCTGAGCATTTGGTTGCAGAGGGCAAGCATATAGTTAATCTCATACTGGGGAGGTTTCTTGGGAGCATGCTGTAATGATGATGAATCCGGAGACAGAAATGTGGTTTGAAGATGATTTATTGCCAAGAGGATAAAGCAAGTCCATACAAGAGACCTGGGTCGTAACTGTCATCCCATGGAATCCGGAACACAGCGGTGTTCCTGATTCCAGGTATGACACGACAACACCACACATTCCCCTTCGTAAGGGAAAATACAGCGACATGAGCAATGGATAAAGAACAAGAACAAACAAACAATATACAAAATGAATTCTGAAAAGAAAAGACATAAGTATGAATATCTGGAGAACAAATTACAAAATACACAAATCAAATCACCTATAAAGATGATAGTCTGTAGACCACACAGGAACATGACATTTCCTCTGTGCTCGTTGGACAGGCACATTGTCATCAGAAGAACAGGAAGACTTGTTTTCAGAAAAACCGTGAAGAGTTGTAGAACCAGAGAATTTCCTCCAATTGCTAGCACCATTGGAAGACCTCAAGCCGGATGGAACACTAGACACTGGAGACTCATCCTTGGGCCACAACCACCTAGGACCCTTAACCACTTTAGACAAATTCCACACGTTACCATCTGAAAGTTCAACAACTTGTCTTCCAACACGCGTGACCATCAAAGGACTAGAATACCGTGACTCACCAGACTTGACATTTCTACACTTCTTGACACAGACCCAATCATTGACACAGAACTGGGAAGAATCACTACATGGAGCACAATCAACCACAACAGCCCTACTAGTACCAAGCATTCTCATCCAAGATTGACTCATGTTGGAGCCACTTCTCCTCCCTCTCATCTTCTCAAAAGGAGAGAGATCACCCATACTCCTAGGTGTGTTTCTGTAACACCACAGAACTTCACTAATGGTTTGTTTACAATCTCTACCATTCTGCAAGGCTAGTTGAAGGCCTTCCTTAAACACCCTGATCCACCTCTCAACGATCCGGACTACCACATTTAAAACATGCAAATTCTTTTCTCTCTTGGAATTGTTGGTTTCTGTTTCTAAATGAAGGTCTTTCCTCAAAGTTAGATTTCTTTACAACATTGACTTCAGCAATATTTTTTTCTGCAAGTTCCTTCACACCAAGTTTCATGTTCTCAAATCGATGTGCGATATCTAACGCTTTGTCCAAAGTCAGATCCTCAGTGTCTAAAAGTTTTCCTTGAAGCTTGACATCAGCAATTTTGTGGACCATTTGATCACGCAACATTTGATCATGAAAGGTTGAATAGTTGCACTTAGATGCCAAAACTCTTCAGTCATTCATAAATGAGTCAACTGATTCACTTGGTAATTGACCCCTACTTAGAAATTTATGACGGGCAACCACAACGTTGACTTTCTTAATATATTGTTTATCCAACTGTTTGATCGCTTCCTCAAAAACATCTATCGCTTCTTCAGAAGATGTTACACTACCTGCAGATAAAGGTAAATGCTTAAGACATGTCTTCCTTCAGCACCTAGACAGTGTTTTAAAATGGTAAGTTTCCGTTTATCGGTGTAGTCCTCTCCACCAATAGCTTCAATGTAAGCATAAAAACCTTCTTTCCATCTTTTCCATTCAAGGATAGGTTCACCTGGATTTGGTAGAAATGGAGGTGGAGCTGAGAAACTTTCCATTTAGATAAAGCAAAAACACAAAATTATTTGGTAGGTAAGATGTAGTGTTCATTTTAGAATAAGGTTGTTTTGCTTTATATGCTTTCTTTTTTTTTTTAATGTATTGTAAGGTCGTTTTGCTTTATATGCTTTCTTTTTTTTTTATGTACTGTAAGACAAAATCAAAGTTTAATGCCAAATTCAAGAGTTAATGACAAAATCAATGGCAAAACCAAAATTTTAAAACGATCGATGAGGCTAATGCGCGAAGTTAGCACATTCTCATTGCCTTTCATTCAACATTGTCCCAAAAGATGGCCGCTGTGCGTCAAAATGCATGAAGAAAACGTCACACGCATGCGCACCGGCTCTCGGGCTACGTCGTGACGTCACACGCATGCGCACCGGCTCTCGGGCTACCAGACTCGCGCAGCCTCAATCACCAAGATTCGAATCATGAAAATGCCCAAAAATACAAATATCCGTCACAGATGGATATAAAACTGTGGCGATTTCACCTTCTTGATCCTGCTACAGTCCGTGACACTGCGCAGACAGCTCCGACAGTCCTCCTTCTCAGTTCGTGATCCTCCGCATCTGACGAGAAGAAACGATGCAGGTAGGGACTCCAGGTCTGTTTAAAGGTTCTTGCCCAATCGTTGCCAGTGTAATGATGATGAATCCGGAGACAGAAATGTGGTTTGAAGATGATTTATTGCCAAGAGGATAAAGCAAGTCCATACAAGAGACCTGGGTCGTAACTGTCATCCCATGGAATCCGGAACACAGCGGTGTTCCTGATTCCAGGTATGACACGACAACACCACACATGCTCCTACCCCTTCTTAATGAGACTGAGGGTTCCCATAATGGGATGACTATACAGAAGTTCAAAGGGGCTAAACTAACCCCCTTTGTGGTTCCTCCTTGTAGGCAAAGAACAGGGCTGGTAAGAGGATATCCCACTTCTGCCTCATTAGGTCAGGTAGGCCCATATTCATGCTCATCAGGAGTTTGTTGAATCTTTTCAGAAACACATTTGTTTTTGGATGGTAGGGTGTGGAAAACTTGTAAGTAACACTACACTCCTTCCACAGTGCAGTCAATTACTCCAACATGAAGTTGGTGCCCCTATCAGAACCTCTTCTTTGGGGAAACCCACTCTTGTTAAAATTCCCATCAGGGCCCTCTAACCTGCAGGTGCAGTAGCAGTCCTCAAAGGTATGTCCTCTTACTTTCTAGTGGTGTGACTTACCAAGACCTAGATAAACCTGTTAGATGAGGCTATCTTGGGTTCCAAGCGACCTATAATATTGCTGCCCACCCTTTCAAATGGGTTGCCAATGACAGGTAAGGGATTATGGGGATGAGCATTTTCTCTGTCATTCCACTGGCCTGGCAGGTTAAGCAAATCCTACAGACTGTATATGAGGAACTCTTCTTCTGGAGCCAGTAAAAGTAGGGGACTGTCCTGCCCAGATGTCATGCCAGGTAGTATTTAATGAACCAGCACTAGTAGGAATGTCTTTTAGCATTGCGGAACTACCAATGCAAGTGGGCTCAAGATCATTACCTAGCAAGCAGTCATCAGGCTTGTCAGGGTTCACGGACTTGAGACCCCCCACTCAAAGGAAACTAGAGCCACAGGATAGTGATTTTCCCGGTTGTCTGCTACCACAAACTGGTGGGATGTATTGGGAATCACTTACTCTGAGGACACCAGATTGTACCTTAAGGTAGTCATACTGGCTCCTGTGTCCCTCAGAGCCTCCACACTCTGACCATTGAGGGTGACCCACTGCCTATACTTTGTAGTGTTGGAAGGCATGTGGGCTTTGAGCACCATCTCCTTGTCACTCTAGGGGACCAGGATAACCTCCTTGACTTTCCCCCAATTATTGGGGCCATCTCTTTCCTAAGCACTATACCAGCCAACCATGGGGGTTTCCCTCTACTGAGAGACAGTCACCTCTTGAAGCCCTTGGGATCACCCTGTATGTGCCCATACTATTAACACTAATAACAGTTGGGGCCAGCTATGATTCTTATCAGAGACACTCTTTTTCTGGTGTCCAGATTAGGATTGGGATAGGGACCCTTTCCTTTGAGCGCTATTTTGGGGACCTTTAGAGAACTCTTTATTTTATCTCCTTCTTCTGGTGGGCACCCTGACCCCCCCTTTTGGGAGTACCCTCAAGACGCCTTCTTGGACACTCAGGTCCTGACCCAGAGGACCACCTCCTCAGCAAGCTGCCTGGGTCAGCCAGATTACTATCTACCAGGTGTTGGTGCAGCTCTGTAAAACAGGCATTGAACATGTGCTTGATCAAGATAAGGTTGTTTAGCCGCCCCTCAACCAGCCCTTTAGTCCACAACGCTAAGGATGCCTGGCCTCCACCTTGGGGGTACCCAGGAGCGGACACCTCACAGGGAAAGCCAGGATGGGTTCCTCGGCGGTATTCGTACAAGCGCCTTGAGACCCTTGCGGGTGAGTAGTGTGCTATACAAGTATCAAATTACATTTTTACAGCACCACCACCTTAGCATCGCTCAGCACTTTCTCAGTATCACTCTGCATAATCTGAGCATCACCTACGCACCAGCACATTGCCACCTTAGCACCACCTCAGCATCACTTAGCACCACCTCAGTCTGCCTTTGGAATCTGGCATCTGGTAATTCTCCCCTAGTGTTTTGTTTGTTGGTCGTGTTGTAATTCAGGCACTAATTCCCAACCTTCACCCCCCTTCATTACCCAAAAAAGCTATAACAAACAAGCATTAGAGCAGGTAGGAAGAAGTTGCAGCATTACAAGGACAAAAAAACTAGAAAACATTTGTTTATGTTCAGTTGTATATAATGTCTTCTTCGTTACATATATAAGGTAACAAAAATGCTTGTTACACTTTTTATTGTAACTTTTCAACATGCTGCGCAATAGCCATATTGCTTTACAACATAGCTTGAAGACTTTGGTGAAGCCAGTAGCTCTGGCTAAATGCTTATAAGTTCCCAAAGGCGAGTCCTATTGGCTATGCCAGTGCTTGTTTAAGGTTATCAGGCAGTATATTCTGGGGTTCTTTGTAGATCATGGGTGTGTTGTCTTTATGTTGTCCCCGAAAAGATGACATGAGTTGTGTATCCCTAGCGGGTGTGTTGTGTTTTTAGCTTCCGATGAGTAAATAGGCATACAGTACAGTTAATTTAGCTCCTATTGCTGCCCTGTGTATTTGAGGGAAATATTCCTTATTGTGGCTGAAGACATTATTGATTAAGCAAACACTCAGCGTCTCCAGCATCATCTTGTTTATTTCCCAAAAGGAAGTAGATCTACTGGCAAATGCTTTGTTGTGGCCTGGAAGCATCTTCATATGGTATTGGTGTGTATAGGCTCACCTCATCAATGGTAGCAAAGATATATTCCTGTTGACAGTCTATGTTGTCTAGTTTGAGCCGTACAAGTATGATGTCTCTTATGTAGGATACAAGGTTCTGCATTAGGAACTGTATGTGATGGTTAATATATTCTGCAATTGTCAAGCACATCAAGCTAATACCAGTTATTATGCGGCTTTTTGAAGGTAGAAATCGCTTTTTATGTATTTTAAGATGCAGATAAAATGTGGCCATAGTAGAGTGCTGCAGAAACAAAACTGATTTTCTTCTCGAGAGAGCAGACCTTTGGCTAATTTGTGTTAGCACTTTTTATCTGAAAGCTGTCTTTCTATTCCTATTTTCTAGTCATCAGAGTGAAGTGCTAGTGTGTTGTTTCATTTGTCTGCCTCCTTTATGATGATGTCTGAGTTCTCCCTAAGTTGCTGAAGTTCATTTGTGTTTGTTTCTAGATATTTCTTTCTTTTGTTGTAATTACAGGCTTGGTGCTGCCAATCCATGATCAATGGAAAGCAAAAAGATCTATTAGGTTACCTGGTGGAAGCTGTTCTGAGGTGTGAATGTGAATTTACACTAAAGGGTTCTTAACACTGGGCTTATCAATTAAACTTTATATTTTTTTGTCTGGACATATTTTATACATTAGTTCATTGTGACAAATACTAGTGTTCATGATGTTAAATTGATTTATTACAGTGGATAGGAATTAGAGGAGCTGTTTTGTGTTAGTCAATTTTTAACTATTTTGGTCATTCTGTACTAGAGTTGTATATCGTTTAGGCTTATTACTTTTATTATCTTAATTAATTTGTCTTTTATTGTTTTTTATAGATGAATGAACTAATATAAATTATTGTTTATGCATGCATTATTGAACAAGCTTTCATGGTTTTGGTAAAAGAACAAATAAAGATATTTCTACTACTACTTAACACTGGGCATGAGGTGTCATTTCCCATTCTTTTGCAGGCCCTTTGATTCTTTGTTAGTCGGGATTCATCCGCCAGGAGACTTCAGCACTGGCGGGCCAAATCCCAAATAACCGTCGATTGTAGCCCGCTCCGGAAGAAAAACGTGAAAGGAGCTGCTTTTTCAACATAAAAAGAGCCTGTGGACAGTAAGCATCTATAAACAGTTCATTTAGGAGTCTGGTGCCGCAACTTATGGCCCGGGACTCACTTTCTCCCTATCTGCCACAAGAGCGTCAAGTTGCCTGCGAGTTTGTTTGAACACAGTAGAGATCGGCTGATCTCCCAGCTCTAATAGAGCTATGGTCCTGATGAGAACACCGTTTTCAAAGGGGTTCGAAAAGCATCGACCACCTTTGTATGGCCAAAAAAGATTGTAAATCGTTGTAAAGATTCTAAAAATAGTGTAATATCAGTGTATATTTTTGCTTGGCCATTATGTTGATGGAATATTTCTTTGTATTTTGTGTGGAATGATTCAAATTTAGAAAGGTCGTAAGTAGGGTATGAGTGTGCTGGGATGAGAGGACAATGCATTGTTTGATTGATTGTATTGAGAAGTGTGATAGTGAATGGTTGGTGAGGGGATACACAAGAGGAGGCTGTATGAATGAAAGAATGTTTTTGGAGAGAGTTTGTAGGTAAAGGGAGTATGTTTGTTCTTCTAAATTTTTGAAGCAATTGACTTTGATGTCAAGTTTTATTGCTGTAAATTTTGAGAAAAAAAAGTGTTGATTAAATCCAACGGAAAAAGTGGTTGGTGGTGATATTGTTTGTTTTTCGATAAACCTTTGGAAAGATAAGAGTTGTGCATTAGCATTGGTACTTTGTTATGTATATTTGGTTCAACTGTGTTGACTTTGAGCCAGAACCCCTTTTGGTTTGTGCCTAACTTAGTGTGGCATCTGACTTTATGATGGTATGGGAATGCGCACCACTCGGGCCAAACGTGTTTTATTGGGACCTATCACCTGAGACCTTTGTGGTGTTTCTGCCTATCTGTAGGATCGATCAGGGTTTTCTAATTTGAACATTTGTCTAAGGGTTACTGATCTGTCAATCAGTTACCTTAGGCCTTTGTCAGGGCCTACTTAACCACATATTTCTGACTCAGGGTTGATCGGGAGGCCATATCGGGTGTATTCAACAATGGAGATGCAAGTTCATTTTTATACGTTCATATATTATTGGGTACATCAACATTGTATTTTCCAATAATAACACGTTTAGGACACCGGAGGACATGTGGTTGTTCCATTACCATCATGCTTTGTTTTGAGACATCCATTGTGAAGCAACAAAGATTGGACCAAAATAGTATCACTTATGAGGAGTAACAAAAACCTCTCTATTTTCATGCAGGCTTCTTTATTCAAAGGATACACAAAGCCTCATATTAAAAATGTGCACCTATTGCCCACATAAAAACGTCTAAGACACAAAGTGAAATGAAACATTGCGAAAGGGAGAAACATTAAATTGTGAATGAGCTAGGCGCCTGATGAAGTTTTAGCTGTAGAAAAGGGCAATTTTTCTAACCTTTCTATATTAAGCATCGTACAGGTCATGGTATTTTAGATATAACTGTCTGAAGGGTTGTCAAACTGTAAGGAAAAAATATTTCAGTTGCATTCAAATATTTCCATGGCAATGGATTTGATTTCAAAACCTGCAATGTCCAACTTAATTTCTAAAATCAATTTCAACTGATCTTTTTCCATGTTGAGGCATAGACACGTCATTATGAATTGTATCAAATTATGTCAAAGAATAACTACGCAGTGTTAATGTGGTTATCCCATTATCAACAACTGCCTAGGCTTTTCCAAATTTTTCCTTGTCAATTTGTCTTAACAGTTCAGCAGCGCCCTGTTAAGAAATTTTCAAATTTCATTCATTGAGGCAAAATTAAAATACTCGGAATGAGGAGGCCTGGGACCCAATAAAAAGTCTTGCAGTCCTAGGTGGTCTTTACCTGTGGACAGGGGGGGATGTTCTAATCATTGCTGTGATAACTTTACTACTATATAGGTAGTAACTACTCCTAAGTGTTGCGACAAATTTTACTGCGGGTCTGGCCTGCTTGCTGTAAATGCTATGGAAGACTTTAAGTAACACAGCATTGCTGTCATTAGTATCAATGTAGCAAACACAAGGAGATGATGGACGGAGCACTGAAACTTTTCAGACACTCACCCCCAGTCACAGATCGGGGTTGAATACATCCTCATTCTTTAGCTCACTTCACTACCTCAGTTCAGACCCAGCTATATGCAAATCACTCTTGACCCTGTGCCTCATAGGTACAGTCCAGCCCAACTGCCAAACAAGCTTTTCCCTGAACCGGAAACACACATTCTGGGACTAGTTTCTGGGTAACACCCTTCATCACTACAAGAAAACCTAGGGGTCTTGAATATGAGGAACAGAGAGAACCTCTATTTAGGGGTAATGATAACTATTAAGTCTATCGCATACCAAGGCGATCTACCTACTTATTTAAGCATTCACCAATGGGTGAGACCAAGGAACAAATAAGTGGATTCCCATCAAAGTCTTGTTGTGATCAATACTATCATCTGGTCATCCTTAGGGGGATGGTGTGTCTCTTGATCATTGAGACGATTCTACCAAACCCACGGTCGGAGTTTGGGTTCCGACCCACAATCACTCCGGGACCATGTAGACATTGATATATAATGGGAACCAGTGCAGTGCAAAACCAAAAAAGAAAAGTGTTGAAGTGGTGATTTAAAATAGGATAGAGGACAAAAGGAAGAAAAGTTTAATGAAGATTGGCCTCTTCCTAATTAAAACCAGGAACAGTGCATGAAAAGACAGTTTCAAACAAATAACTGTATAAGGGCCAACATGTTTCAGCCTTAAGGGCAATACACTAGGCTTTCTTCAGGGCCTCTGTTCTTCAATTTTTTATGCTACTGCATGTGTTATTCAAAGAAATTAGTGATAAAACTATACAAAAAAAGGATATATATGACCGGAACTAATTGTTCTTTTCTCCGTGTCAATCCACAAATGTCTCACACCTGAAACAAAACAATACCATATGAAAAACTGTGTGAGAGTTTAATGCTATTCACCAATTTTAGATAAGAAGTAGATTATCACTCACCCGGATAGACCGGAGACCAGACCTCACCTCTCCTGGACCAGGCTCAGGAATATGGAGGCCCCGCTCTAGAGGAAAGAAGTGGCAAGACATAAACCACTGACCCATCATTGCTGTTCCTACTAGTTTACTGTGTATCCACCAAATATTTCCCTCACATCCTTGAGTAACCCATTTAACCTCTCATCAGTCCAAAAGGCTCACCCAATGAGGAAAGACACCAAAGCTGCTATATTTACAAAAAGGTTTTTGTGAAATAGGAGAGCAATCTCCAATTTGTTTTTGCAGGGCTGTAGATGTAAAGAAATAGTAAAGCACCCCAGGACAATTCTTTAATTAAGTTTCATAAGAAGAATCAAGGTCCTAAAACAAAGGGGATTCTCATCTGATAGAGCTAAGAAAAACCATCTGAAAAGAGCCTTGCCTACCTGTCTGTCGTTGCCTCTGGCGGATCCTGAGTCAGGGGGAGGCAAGGACTGGACAACTTCCAGTGCTTTAAATAGTAACTGCTCAGGTGTATTGTCCAATGATGTCTTAGAGTAGGAATGACCATTAGCTGATGCCAATAAAAAGAAAGCACCAATCGCCCGCTCTCAAAATGATATTCAAATGTGACATCCTAGGTAGGAACAAATAGCCTTTCAATGGGCTAAAAGGAACCACCAAGTTGCTCTGCGAGCGGAATCTCACGATATTTCATGAACTGCTAAATGACATCACTCTTCTTAGAGTTGTAGTTCTATGCCCAAGGAATGTTAGTAAAAGGAATGCTGATGAAGACTCCTCATGTAAACCAAATTCCATCCTCGTGCTGTATAGAGTGAATTGCTCCAAGATTTAGAAGTGACTCGATAATGTAGCACATTCTCGGTGGGGCATCGCGTAGCTGTTGCGAGCGTAGTCCCGCGAGACTATAGGAACTACAAGATGACGTCATCATACGTCACTCTGCAGTTCCAATCCCTCAAAACAGCACTCGGCGTCAAATGTAGGCAAGATCGCCACCTTGTAATTAAAGTTCCATCCTAGTAAAATCTAAGTGAATTACTCCTGGGTCTAGAAGCGGCTCGATAATATTCCACATTCTCAGTGGAGCATCATGTAGCTGTTGCAAGCGTCATCTTGTGAGACTCTAGGAACTACCGGATGACGTCATCCTACGTCATTCCGTAGTTTCAATGCCTCCAAACAGCGGTCCCTATGCAGCACTCGGCGTCAATAGTAAAAGTGAAGGCGCTCTTATGTTCCAGCATACGTGTACGAACCTTCTGTGTGGTCATGCCAATATATCTCTCATTACAGGGGCATGTCAGCTGGTAAATGACATGTGTGCTATTGCAATTAGAAAACTGTTTCAGTTCCCACAGTAAGTTAGTACCTATATCAATGTGTAAGGTATTGGAGGTCTGTGGACAGACCGAGCAGTTACCGCAAGGGTGATGCCCGACCACTGCTGGTAAGTCCCAAAGTGTGCAGATGTTTCTACGAGGTGTTTCTTTAGGCCGCGTATGTATCAGTTGGTCCCGCAGGCTCCTAGAACGCTTAAAAGCGAACAGGGAGACCTCTATCTTATCGTTGCTGCTGTTCAAAATGCACCAGTGTTGTTTAACAATACGTTGAATACAGTTTGATTTTGTATTGAAAGTGCTGACAAAAGTGAGGCGATTCAGAGGTTGTTTCTCAGTAGAAGGCTCCAACAGGGCTTCCCGATGGTTTTGAGTGGCTCGTTTGAGTGAGCGTTTTACCAGAGTCTTAGGATAATGTCTAGCTACAAGTTGGTTGGCCAGGTTGGTAGCATGCTTTGAAAAGGTCTCTGGTGTAGAGCAATTTCGCCGGACCAGGAGAAATTGCCCATAGGGCAGATTGTCCCGAAGCGACTTGGGATGCTGACTTTCATAAAGCAAAAGGGAATTTCTCGCCATAGGTTTTCGGAACAATTCAGTTTGTAGGCCTGTAGGGGTAACATAGATGGAGAGGTCAAGAAAGGAGATTCTTTCTTTGCTCGACTCTACAGTAAATCGCAAGAAATTATTCTGCAGATTGAGCCATTGGTGGAAAAGTAGGATGGATTCTTTGTTACCCCTCCATATTACAAGAATGTCATCTATATATCGCTTCCACCAAATTATTGATGGAAGGAAAGGGTTTCTGGTAGTTGGTACACATTCTTGTTTGAAGGAGTGAACATAAATGTTTGCCAAGCTCGGCGCAAAAATGCTGCCCATGCTAGTCCCTGACGTCTGGAGGTAGACGGTGTCCTCATATTTAAAGAAATTCTCTTTCATGGCTAGCCTCGCTAACGCCATGATAAATGGAACAGGGGTGATTGAGTCAAGAACAGTGTCCCCCAGGATGGATCTGATGGTGTCTAAAGTCTCATCCTGGGGGATAGAGGTATATAGTAACTTGACATCAAAGGAGACCAGATGGTCTGTCTCAGGATCAAATTCTATTTCAGGAATAACTCTTAAGACATCTTTCGTATCGTTAAGATATGTAGGCATAGTCTGTACTATTGGTCTCAAGAAATGGTCTACAAAGGCCGATAACGGTTCCAGAATCGAGCCTTGACCAGATATTATTGGTCTACCAGGAGGTGGTCTCAGGGGTTTATGTACCTTTGGCAAGGTATAGAAGTAAGGCATAATTGGATATTGGGCCTGTAGAAACTTGCCTTCTGATTCCGTAATCCAGCCCTCAGCCAAAGCTTTTTCCACCAGGATTTTAATTTCCTGCATCAATCTATTAGTGGGATCAGTCGTCAAGGGTGCATAGGAAGTAACAACACCGAGCTGCCCTAAACATTCAATCCTGTAGGTCTTGGTGTCTTGTATCATAATGGAACCTCCTTTATCAGCAGGCTTTATGGTTATGGAGGAATCCTTGGCCAATGCTGATAGAGACTGTCTTTCTTGTCTGCTAAGATTGCTGTAACTACTCTGCTTAGAGCACCAGATTCTATCAACCTCATCTCTTACTGCCCTCTCAAAGGTCACCACCTGAGGGGGTACTGTGTGTGAGGGGGGTAAGAAATTAGATTTAGTCTGTAGAACAGTATTTGTATTCTCCTGGTCATCATTGGGACTATTTTTGTCTCTAAAAAAGTAGTGCAATCTGAGTTTACGAAAGAATTGCGCTAGCTCCACCTGTAACTGAAATGGATCCCCATTATCAGTGGTGACATATCCTAAACCTTTGTTTAGGACAATTTCTTCTATTGCAGAAAGAGTCTTTTTGCTCAAGTTCACTATTAGACTGGGTTCTAGTCATTCGTGGATTGTTGTGTGATCTTCTTTGTGTGGCTGCGAGTCCCTCAATGAGGTCCTGTTGTATCTTCCCAGTGAACCTGGGCCTGGGCCTGTAAGCCTCTTCTTTTGCCCCGTGACCTTCGGGGGCCAAAACCTAAAAAAGGCTGATTATTATAATTCTGAAAGCCAGGATAAGGTCCCATCGGTGGTTGAAAAGGAAGTTGGAAGGTGCCAGGATGGTTCCAAGGTGTAGGTGGCCACCATGGTTGCATTGGGGGCATTAAAATTTTGATACCTGTTAGACCTTCCTCGTCCTCTATCACTGCTATCAGTACTAGATCCTGAATAATTAGAACCATATCTCCCACCACTTCAACTGAAATCAGGAGCTTTGTATGTGTCACTAGTATAAGGGTAAACCCGATCTAGTTTGAACTTAGCCAAATCCTTTTTGAATTTATGTATCTTGATCTGTAATATGGAGTCTTTGTTGATTTTATTGGATTCCTCATATTGTCTCTTAAATACGGTTGGAGTAACCGTAGCCTTGATTTGTGCCTCAAGCACTTGTATTTCAATGAGGATAGTGTCTGTGACTCTCTTAGCGGCGCTAATGATTAAAATCAACCAATCGCGGGTACATCGCCAAGCAATTAGAGACCAGTCTTTGAGAAAAGCTTTGTCGTTCAAAAATAATCGGGGGGCATTAGTCACAATCAGTT
The DNA here is from genome assembly GCF_964263255.1 of Lissotriton vulgaris. Lineage (NCBI taxonomy): Eukaryota > Metazoa > Chordata > Amphibia > Caudata > Salamandridae > Lissotriton > Lissotriton vulgaris. The sequence continues at coordinate 451,626,246 of NC_141696.1, read as the reverse complement.
CTGGTGGGGCACAACTAGCCCTTCATCAGCCAGGCTAACTTGAATCCAGTGGCAAAGTGAGCAAGGGGCCCGCGTCTGGGTATACCCTGCCTACTTAGGGCGAACAAAGAAAACACAAGGAGATGATGGACGGAGCGCTGAAACTTTTCAGACACTCACCCCCAGTCACAGATCTGGTTTGAATCTCTCATCATTCGTTAGCTCACTTCCCCACCTCAGATCAGACCCAGCTATATGCAAATCAGTCTTGACCCTGTGCCTCATGGGAACAGTCCAGCCCAACAGCCAAGCCAGGTTTTCCCTGAAGAAGAAACAAGTATCCTGGGACCGGTTTCTGGGTAACACCCTTCATCATCCAGGCTATCTTGAATCCAGTGCCAAAGTGAGCAAGGGGCACATGTCTGGGCACAACCTGCCTACTTAGGGCGAACAAAGCAAACACAAGGAGATGATGGACGGAGAGCTGAAGCTTTTCAGACACTCACCCCAAGTTACAGATCTGGGTTGAATCCATCATCATTTGTTAGCTCACTTCGCCACCTCAGTTCAGACCCAGCTAAATGCAAATTAGTCTTGACCCTGCGCCTAATGGGAACAGTCCAGCCCAACAGCCAAGCCAGGGTTTCCCTGAAGCAGAAACTAGCATCCTGGGATCTATTCTTGGGTAACACCCTTCATCAACCAGGCTAGCTTGAATCCAGTGACAAAGTCAGCAAGGGGCCCACGTCTGAGCATACCCTGTCTACTTAGGGTGAACAAAGCAAACACAAGGAGATAATGGACAGAGCAATGAAACTTTTCAGACACTCAACCCCAGTCGCAGATCTGGATTGAATCCATCATCATTCTTTAGCTCACTTTGCCACTTCAGTTCAGACCCAGCTATATGCAAATAAGTCTTGACCCTGTGCCTCATGGGACTTAGGTTGATAGGTGGTGGAAGAATGTGCAGCAACACCCAGGGTGCCCATATTATCCAGGTAAGCCTTATAGGTGAAAGCCAGTCCCCAATCTGAGTGCAATGGAGCTACTGCAGTTGCATCAATAAAGATTTGCAAATCCTTAATAACAGTTCAAGCATCAGCTAATTGCCCAAGGATTTGAGAACACAAATCAGCAGTCACTGAGATAAATGTAAAGTCACCATCCAAATGCAGTATTCCTCAGTGGTCTAAATCTACTCATTGAAATGGCTTATTTGAAAGCAAAAGAAAGTTCTGCGGTAGGGTGCAACAGTGAAACCATTCATTTGCTGACAAAATGTCATAGCCAAGAAGAATGCTTTTAGTCTGTTATGTTCATATATAACCTACTGGCAGTCCCCAGAAGGTAGTTATAGTTAGGCCAAGTTTCCATAGGAAAAGGCTCTTTTGTTTTGCCAATAACGTTGGTGCCCGTTAGAAATGGAGGGTCTCTAGTTGGGAGAGATGGTTACCTTTGTCCAATAGGGACCCTCGCTTCTAGTCAGGGTAAGGGGGATACACTTCTAAAATAACCCCTTCTCACCCCATTGGTAGCTTGGCAGGAGCAGACAGGTTTATCTCAGAGGTAGTGTGTAAAGCATTTGTGAACACAAACAGTAATACAGTGAAAACACTACAAATGAACACCACACCAGTTTAGAAAAATAATGAATCTTTATCTAAACCAACAAGACCAAATATGATGAAAATCCAACATACAATACTCTGGAAAAGTAGTACTTGTGTAAAATAACCTTTCAATTGCAGGAAAATCAATAAAACACAGTTCTTATGACTCAGTAGCTCATCCTGGGGCTACCACGATACTGAATACAACAGAGTCAAACAATTCCAGCCGACAGGAATTCCAGCTAATGCGTCAACAGACTTAGACACAGGACCTTGCTTTTTGCAACCAACACATCGATGTGAGTCGATCAGGGCAAACGTGGTGGGCGTGTTGTGAAGCAAATCGTTATGGCAGGAGGTGTCCTCAAGATGCGGCGTAGGCAGCGGCTTGTTGGTGGAGTCGGTGAGACCAAGGCTTGCATTCAAGGGTGAGACAGTGATTGCTGCGTTGCTGGCAAGTCAAGGTGTGGCAACGGAGCCGGGCGATTTTCGGGTCAGGCAGTGATGGAGTTGGTGACGTCTTTGCAGTGTGTAGCGAAGCGCTGTGAAGTCGGTTAACCTTTTCTTCTGCGGAGACTATCAGAGACGGTGCTCACAGACGCAGTGAAGTCTTTGCTGTTACTGAGACCTCTAGAACAGGGGGCAAGCTCAGTTCAAGCCCTTGGAGATCTTCTCTTCAAGAAGGCAGCAAGTAGCCACTGCAGGCCCGCAGACAGCAAATAGCACAGGGGCAGTATTCCTTCTCAGATTCTCTGGCTCTTCTCCTTGGCAAAGGTTCCTCTTGATTTCTCAGAAGTGATCTAAGAGTCTGTTGTCTGCGCCCCTCTTTTTAAAAAAATCCTTTGTTCTCTGAAGGCAGAAAGTGTCTGTACCCAGTCAAAATCAGTTCTGGTCTCACTGGTGCAGCTTCCTGGCAGAAGTTGGAGATGGCATTGTTGAAGGCAGGCCAGGCCCATGCAATTGAAGGAAATCTCCTCCCCCTACTCTAAATGCAGCCCAGGTCTATTCAGCTCAGCCCTGACTCATCACACTTCTGGAGCCGCTGCCCCTCTCTAGCCCCTGTCATCCAAAAGCCAGATATGCAATACACAAACCTAGCAGAGGCACACTGGATGGTTAGGAAAGAAAATACCTACTTTCTAAAAGTTGTATTTTCAAGCACATAATGTAAACATCACCATCAATAAAAGAGGCATTTTAACATTCTGAGTTCAGGCATACTAAACTTTATTTTTCTACATTGTTCCCAGGGCCATTTATGTTCATAAGTTGTAATAAACAAACTCGCCATTCTATCCTAAGGGACCAGGTAGCCTTGCAATAGTGAAAACCGAAATTGGCATATTTTACTGTCAGCAGAACATGTCACACACATCAGGGCATGCCCAACCTTTCACATACAATGTACCCTGCCCACAGACGTACCTTTGGCCTATCTTAGGGTTGATTATTATGTAGAACAGGGAAGCTTGGTTGCCAGTAGGTAGTTATAGTTAGGGCCTTGTTTCTATTAAAAAAAGCCTTTATTCTTTTGCCAATATCTTTGGCGGCGTTTGACGAATGTTTGCGAAATGTTCCAAACTAATGAGGGCCTCCAGTCAGCTTCTATCTTCGGGGTGATTTGTCAAGCTGGAGCCGAGAAAAAGGGGGTCCCAAACGCATTTTCCCCATGTTAATTTCCATAGAAACTTTAGACAAATCTACAGCCTGAACTGCTGAACGGAGTTACACCAAATTTGGCATACAGGTAGGTCTTGGTCCAGAAAGTGTGCTTTTATTTAAATGGTATAAATCCATTCAGTTGTTCCTGAGAAATTAAAAAAATAAAAATATTGATATCTGAGCACCAAGGGGGATCCTGAGCATTAGCTTCATTCTGATTGGCTGCCAACACTCCAAACCAGGAATTGTTGGCAGTCATCTTGTGACTCGGTAAACGAGTCACAAGAAAACAGTTGTAAAAAGATAAAAAAAACAAGAAAAGGGGGCAGGGTAGAAACACCCTGACCCCTTAGGCCTGCTCAGGGGGTCCCACAAGGACCCCCAGGGCCCAAAAAAGCATATAAATAAAATCTGCCAAATTCACGCAGGAAACCCGAATCCGGCCAATTATTATTTTTTTAAATGAAGTGCGGGCTCCCACGCTTTGTTTTCTATAAGCCTGTGGTTCCAGGGCCCAGGGGCAATGTCCAATTATGTAGCAGGGGCCCATTGGGCCCCGCACAGCCCTGGGGCCCACCACCTCGCCTGGGCTTAGATAATTATATGCGGGGGCATGCGGACCCGCAAGCTCCAGGGACCGCCATCTTTCTGGGGCTTAAAAATATTTTTGGCAGGGGCCTTGTTGGCCCCACAAGCCCCAAGGACCACTACCTGACTGTAGTTACATGATTTAAATGTGGTGGGCCACACGCCCCCCACAGCCCCATGGACCGCAACCTCCCCGGGGAATTGCATATGTAAATATGGGGGTCCATTGTAGAGGCCTGGCCCCGGGAACCACCATCTCCCCAGGACTATTTATATGCTGAGAGTGGGGCCAGCCTCCTGGAGCCATAGATGGCCCTGGAGACCGCCACCCCCAAGGGCCGGCTCCTGCAATGTCCCGGGATGCCCATCTCCAAGAAATTGCCATTTGCTATGGCAGGATGGGAGCACAGCTCCCGCCCTACCATAGCAAACACTGCTTTGCTTCTTGGAATCAAGCGCAGGAAACCTTTTGGGCTAAGGGAGCTGCATGTTAGCAGCTCCCCTTGCCCAAAAGCAATGTCAGCTCCTGCAGGATGCAAAAACCACAGGTGATGGACAGAATGCAGAACAATGTCATACATTCACCCCAGTACAGAGATCTGGGCCTAAATCCATCGTTTTTTTGCAATCCACACCACCACAGTTCAGACATGGCCATATGCAAATCAATCTGACCCTGTGCCTCATGGGAACATTCCAGCCCGAACTGCCAAGCCATGCCTTCCCTGGACCGGAAACAAGCTTCCGAGGACTGGTTTCTGGCATTCCAGCCGTCTTCAGCCCGGCTTGCTTGAATCCAGTGGTGTGGAGTGCATGGGACTCACGTCTGAGCATACCCATCCCACTCGGGGTGACAAATGCAAAAACCACAGGTGATGGACAGAATGCAAAACAATGTCATACATTCACCCCAGTACAGAGATCTGGGCCTAAATCCATCGTTTTTTTGCACTCCACACCACCCCAGTTCAGACATGGCCACATGCAAATCAGTCTGACCCTGTGCCTCATGGGAACAGTCCAGCCCGAACTGCCAAGCCATGCCTTCCCTGGACCGGAAACAAGCTTCCGAGGACCGGTTTCTGCCATTCCAGCCATCTTCAGCCCGGCTTGCTTGAATCCAGTGGTGTGGAGTGCATGGGACTCACGTCTGAGCATCCCCATCCCACTCGGGGTGACAAATGCAAAAACCACAGGTGATGGACAGAATGCAGAACAATGTCATACATTCACCCCAGTACAGAGATCTGGGCCTAAATCCATCATTTTTTTGCACTCCACACCACCCCAGTTCAGACATGGCCATATGCAAATCAGTCTGACCCTGTGCTCATGGGAACAGTCCAGCCCGAACTGCCAAGCCATGCCTTCCCTGGACCGGAAACAAGCTTCCGAGGACCAGTTTCTGGCATTCCAGCTGTCTTCAGCCCGGCTTGCTTGAATCCAGTGGTGTGGAGTGCATGGGACTCACGTCTGAGCATACCCATCCCACTCGGGGTGACAAATGCAAAAACCACAGGTGATGGACAGAATGCAGAACAATGTCATACATTCACCCCAGTACAGAGATCTGGGCCTAAATCCATAGTTTTTTTGCACTCCACATCACCCCAGTTCAGACATGGCCATATGCAAATCAGTCTGACCCTGTGCCTCATGGGAACAGTCCAGCCCGCACTGCCAAGCCATGCCTTCCCTGGACCGGAAACAAGCTTCCGAGGACCGGTTTCTGGCATTCCAGCCGTCTTCAGCCCGGCTTGCTTGAATCCAGTGATGTGGAGTGCATGGGACTCACGTCTGAGCATACCCATCCCATTCGGGGTGACAAATGTAAAAACCACAGGTGATGGACAGAATGCAGAATAATGTCATACATTCACCCCAGTACAGAGATCTGGGCCTAAATCCATCGTTTTTTTGCACTCCACACCACCCCAACTGTGTTTTTTGCAATTTTCAGCTCCTGCAGGAGGCAAAGAGCTTGCAGGGACCTTGGGGGCATTGGGGCTCCCCCCACAGTCCCCAACGCTGAGGCCAGGCCCTAGAGGATGGGGTCCCCCAGGACCATAAGTAGCCCATGAAAGGAAGACCATGCATCATCCCTCCCCCCAAAAATAAATAAAGGCTGGCCAGGTCCCAGGAGATGGGGGCCCCCTTCACATTTTTTTTTTAAAATAAAAAATGCTCAGGCCCTGGTGGATGTGGTACCCAGGGCTAAAAAAAGTGCGCTGAGCAAAATGATTTTGAGGATAATACACAGCGGCTCCAGCCGTGGAGGGCTGCACCACCCGAAATATATAAGACGGTGCTTGGTACCATGTCAATGCCTTATGTGGAACAGCAGTTCCTATGGATGCCAAACGAACTTGCAATCTGCGGCCCATTGGAGGGTTGTGAACATCTTTTTGTGGGCTCGAAGCCCATTTGGGTTAAACTTCAGGCTATTTGACACACTACAAATCCCATCATGTAATGGGGGAAAACTCTCCTGAGCGCCCCATTGGAGGGCAATTAGTCATATAAGGTGTGGCAGTAGCAGCCAAAGCATTTGAGCAAAACCTATGATTAAGGAATACGATTCCGAAACATGTCAGGCGGGCTGTTATGATTGTCAGAAAGCTTGTTTTTGTTTGATGGACAATAAAGACTTTTTTGGAGTACGCTGCTGCTCGAGTGCACCCTCATTTGCTGAGCAAACTGTTTTTGAATATATATATATATATATATATATATATATATATACATATATGTATGTATTTTAAAACAATCTTCTCCACATCAAGGAAAAGTCTGCACTTGAATTCGAGTGCAGACTTTTCCTTGAAGAGGATAAGATTGTTTAAAGTCTATAAAAGCATTCTTTGGTATTGCTTTATCCCTGCAGCGCCGGCGATCAGGATGCACATCAGCTAATGCACAAAATCACATATATATATATATATATATATTCACTGAAAAAACAATAGGTTTCACACCGGTTATAGTTAGCTGGACATTTTACTTATACAAAACCATTGAAATTCCCCCGTTATAGTTAGTTGTACTCACTACAACTCACGCGCCCGCAATCCACTGCTGATGATGTCACATCATTCATGACATGGTCAGTGACATCACTGATGACATCTCAAATGACATCACTGATGGCATCACTGATGACATCATCCATGTGACAATCAAATACACCTCATCACACACTAGTATAATCTTTCATCACTCACTGTAAAACAGAAAGTGCCATATTTGAAACGATTGACACACCATTAGAAATTTCTAAACACCCACTCAGTTATTCATAGAACTATACACACATCTAATCACTTACCTATAGATTCACTGTTATATGCAGTGAATAATCAACAGAACACTATCAAATATACTTAAATGCCTATTTCAACATTACACACCAGCACACATTGTATTCACTTATAAAGACATCCTTCTGACTTATGCGAACAATTGATTATACTTACATTTACTCACCTACACACTTATACAAACACCACTTCATCTATTTATATAGATAGTAACTCACACTTAGTGTGTTATAAAATCACTATTACAAGTATACAGTTATCCATATAGTGACTCATACAATCACTAAGTCTTAGGCACACTTAATTCGATATAACTGTCACATACACTGCCTTGTTTTTCAAGTTTAATGGAGATGTACCATTGAGAGAAATATTTCATCACCACCACACCCATAAACATATACACTCACTAAAACAACTGTTATAATATGTAGTCTTAACCTCATATGCCTACTGAATGAACCATTCACACATTTTTTCGCAATCACCCCCCCCCACCAAACCACATAGACATTCATTTACCCATACAAATACTCAGTTAAGAAACCAATAACAAATATAGTCTTTAACATAGCAATTAAGACAAAGCAATAAAAACTTTCACAAATGTTAGTAACTACACATTATATATAGTGAGACTCTACAAATTAGTCAAGGAAACAATCAATGACACTGTTACTGAATCCACCATCCACACATTTATATTTATATATCCACTCATTCTTCAATGCAAATTAGTGAATTTATAATACATATTTAAATATCAAAGCAAACCACATTCACTGGATGATGTCATCAGTGATGTCATTAGTGATGTCATTTGAGATGTCATCAGTGATGTCATCAGTGATGTCACTGACCATGTCATGAATGATGTAATATGTGACATCATCAGCAGTGGATTGCGGGCACGCGCGTTATAGTGAGTACAACTAACTATAACGGGGGAATTTCAATGGTTTTGTATGAGTAACATGTCCAGCTAACTATAACTGGTGTGAAACCTATGTTTTTTTCAGTGAATTTCAAAGTTTTTTTAAATGCTAATTCCTAACTATAACGAGTGTGAAACCTATGGGGCCTTATTTACGACCCCCTTGCGCCTCCGGAACGTCACTTTTTGTGACGTTCCGGTGGCGCATAAGACTGAGTGATATTTATCAGGTAGGACTAAGCCACTTTTTGTGGTGTAATCCTGCCTGATAAATATCAGTCCCTTTAACGCATTGTCCTGAATTAAAGGGGCATGCAATGGGTGTTGCTGGGGGCGTTCCCCGCAGCATCTATTGACTTGAGTAATTTATAGCATCTTCAAAGTCAGTCTTTCAAAAATTCCAAAGTATATAGGACATGATAATCCAAATCCAAATGTTTCTCAAGAAAAGTCATAAACCGTGTCCGTGGGTCATATCTGCCCAAACGCCAATATTCCGAACAATTGAAAATGACTTTTCTTGAGAAACATTTGGATTTGGATTATCATGTCCTATACTTTGAAATTTTTGAAAGACTGACTTTGAGGATGCTATAAATTACTCAAGTCTGCCCGAATTGTGTGGGGAAAATTGATACCTAGTCACTTTGAATAAGAATGTACTTACGACTCGTCTAACATTTGGAAGAAATATCTAGTTATATGACAACAGGATACCGCATAACTTGAAGGAAATAAGAACGCCCTGAAGAAGTTCTGTTGTACAGAACGAAACGTGTCGGCTGGCTGTGGTACATAAACTTAAGGAAAATAAAAGCATTTGAATATACACCAAGATTCAGTGCTTCAATAAGGACTCAAAAGTGATATGATTTGATTGGACTTGTTGTGTAAGTGGTGCTGTGCCAAACTTTGGAATATTCTCCACTACTCTCTACTACTCACTCTCTACTACTCCACTACTCTCTAATACTCACTCTCTACTACTCATTCTCTACTACTCTACTACGCTCTACTACTCTCTCTCTACTACACACTCCCTACTACTCACTATCTACTACTCACTCTCTACTACTCTCTACTACTCACTCTCTACTTCTCACTCTCTACTACTCTCTACTACTCACTCTCTATTACTCACTCTACTACTTACTCTCTACTACTCACTCTCTACTACTCTCTACTACTCATTCTCTACCTTTCTCTCTTCTACTCTCTACTACTCACTCTACTACTCACTCTCGACTACTCTCTACTATTCTCTCTCTCTGCTACTCACTCTCTACTACTCACTCTCTACTACTCACTCTCTACTACTCACTCTCCTCTACTCTCTACTACTCACTCTTTACTACTCTCTACTACTCACTCTCTATTTCTCTCTACTACTCACTCTACTACTTACTCTCTACTACTCTCTACTACTCACTCTCTACTACTCACTCTCTACTACTCTCTACTACTCACTCTACTATTCACTCTACTACTCTCTACTACTCACTCTCTGCTACTCTCTCTACTGCTCTCTACTACTCACTCTTTACTCTCTACCTCTCTCTACTTCTCTCTCTACTAGTCTCTACCTCTCTACCTCTACCTCCCTACCTCTACCTCTCTACCTCTACACCTCTATCTCTACACCTCTACCTCCCTACCTGTCTCTACACGCACACATATACACATATATACATATGCATATATATATGCATATGCATTTATTTATATGTATGTGTATATATATACATACATATATAAACATATATAATCTGCATATCTATATAAATACAAATATAAATGCATGCATACATATAAATATATGGATACACATGCATGTTATTTACATGAAAGTTTGAAAAACACTAATAAAAGCAAAGTTGAAAAGCCACCTCATTACAAACAGAATGGCTTTAACTTAAACGAGGGCGAGATCTATTGCATTTTCAATGCTTGTTTACTTTGGTTCCATCAAGAAGGCATTCAGATGTGTCACACATTTGCCATTAATTCTGAATGTTAGCACTGTAGTTTCTCATTAGATCACTGTAGTAAAGCTACGGCTCACCAGGGAAGTCTGCTGCTGGTATTCAAAGTGCATGTTTCAGTCTGCATGCCAGAATTTTTTTAATGAAATCGAAGAGGATTTGAGAAGTCAAAATGCGCCCTAATTTTTCTTTCTTCAGCACTAATCATAATTTCATATTGCAAACTGAACCCCCTCATTTTGTTCCTTTGCAAACTAAATGTTTTAAGTGTTACCACTTTATTCCAATCAAGATGACTTCAGGTGTGCCATACTTTTGTCATAAGTAAGACTGTTAGTGCTCTAGTTGTTCGTTAGAACACTCTGGAACATTCTGTCATTGGGCTATACTTGGGCTACATCTGGGGGATATTTGTGCTACATTTGGGCTATTTTGTCTCTGGTGACCATCTTGGGAGACTTATTTGTTATGAGGTTTCCTAATTTCCTCATTTACTACAGTCTCCTCAGTAGGAAATACTTTCAGTTTTCTACTTTGATTCCATCAAGAAGGCATTCAGATGTGGCACACATTTGCCATAAATTCAGAATGTTAGCAGGCTAGTTGCTTAATAGATCACTGTAGTAAATCTACTGCTCACCAGGGAAGTCTGCTGCTGGTATTGAAAGTGCATGTTTCAGTCTGCATGTCAGAATTGTTTAATGAAATAGAAGAGGATTTGAGAAGTCACTCAAAATGTGCCCTCATTTTTCTTTCTGAAGCACTAATCATACTTATTATGGCAATATGAACCCCCCTCATTTTGTTCCTTTTTAAATTAAATGTTTCAAGACTTACCACTTCATTCCAATCAAGATGGCTTCTGGTGTGCCATGCTTTTGTCATAAGTAAGACTGTTAGCGCTCTAGTTGTTATTAAGAACAATCTGGGACACTCTGTCATTGGGCTATACGTGGGCTACATCTGGGTGATATTTGGGCTACATTTGGGCTCTTTTTTCTCTGGTGGCTATCTTGGGAGACTGCATGTCAGAATTTTTTAATGAAATAGAAGAGGATTTGAGAAGTCACTCAAAATGTGCCCTAATTTTTCTTTCTGCAGCACTAATCATACTTTCTATGGCAAAATATACCCCCTAATTTTGTTCCTTTTTAAATCAAATGTTTTAGGAGTTACCACTTTATTCCAATCAAGATGGCTTCAGTTGTGCCATACCTTTGTAATAAGTAGGACTGTTAGCGCTCTAGTTGTTCTTTAGAACACTCTGGGAAGCTGCATTAGAACACAAAGAAATCAAATGACAGTCTCTGTCCTTGTTGGATGTACAGTTTTTACTGAGAATGTCAGACTTCATTCTCACATGACTGAGAAAGATAATGTGAATTTACATAAAATATGCTTTCAGTTTAACTTATAGATCCCCTTCTAAATCACTGTGGGAACAGCATGAGATAATAGTTTTCTTTCAAACATGATTCATGATATCCCAGGAGAAGGCTTTTTCACATGGTAAAATCACCTTAGAACACACCACAATTCCTAAAATGAGTGTGGTACCATCAACAAATGATTTATAATGTAACGAAAGTCCTAAAACCTTCTATTAACTGCAATGCTTTTTAATGAGGTGCTATCATGTATATTGGACCCAAGATGGCTGCCAACACTTCTTGGATGAAGTGCTGACAGCCCAACAGATCTCACGATGAAATGTGTGGTTAGGCTCCGCCAAGATATATATATATATTTTCTTTTGATTTTCTCAGGAACTACTGGAAGGATTTACACCATTTAACCAAAAGCGTGATCTGCATACCAGACCCTACCATTTTCCCAAATTTGTTGTAATTCCGTTCAGCGGTTTGGGATGTAGCCGTGTCTAATCGTCCTATCGAAATTAAAATGGGGAAAACATGTTTTGGGACCCCCCTTTTTTCTCCACCCCGCTTGATGAATCTTCCCAAGAGTTTCAGGGAAGGAGCAGAGCGGAGCGGGCCATCTTCTTTGAGAAATTTGTGGAGATTCAACAACCGGCGCCAAAGTTATTCCCAATAGAATGTTGCGGATTTCCTATGGAAACTAGGTCCTAACTATAACTACCTATATATATCATCTAACAAGAAGGGTCCTTCCGGGGTCGGCTCCCTCGTTAGTTGGCGCGTTTACCGGTGAACCCAAAGGCCGGTTCAATTCAATTCCAAAATTCACAGACTGCTTGATAAGCACAACGCGCACTCAGGGGTTATTCTTTGCCATGAAGTTCTTTATTCCAAGATAACGTTATCTTGGAATAATGAACTTCATGGCAAAAAATAACCCCTGAGTGCGCGTTGTGCATAAATATATATATATTTTTTTGTTTTTCACTGAAAAAACTATAAATTTCACACAAGTTATAGTTAGCAGGAATTTGACTCATACAAAACCATTGAAAGTCCCCCGTTATAGTTAGTTCAGCTAACTATAGCTCGCGTGCCCGCAATGCACTGCTGATGCCGTCACATATTACATCACTCATGACATGGTCAGTGACATTCATGACATCACTGATGACATCTCAAATGACATCACTGATGACATCACTGATGACATCATCCAAAAAGTATATAAACCACACCTGTGGGATGATTAGTTTTGTGTCAGAGAATCAATACGGTCGAAGAAATTACAAGCAAAGGAATGATTCGGAACTGCGGCAACATCTTCACATTACCTTTCATTTCCTCAGAGAGTACATATTGTTAATGTATATTTAAAAATACATAAAACAGTATGTACTTTCTGGAGGAGTTGGATGAATTTCAATGGAGGAAGGAAACAATATCGAAGAGAGGTAAATTATCTGACTGGAAATATAGGTTATTTAACAAATTAGTACTTGCAAAGTATTGATTAGGAGCGATGTCATAATATTTAATTTATGTTTCATTTCCACAGAGGGATCATATTGTTAATGTTTATTTTAATTTATATATAACTTTATGATCCTTCAACTGAAGTTAGATGACTTTCAACCAAGATATTTTTTTAGTATGCAAGTATTTCTTTATGATTGAAAAATGTAATAAAAACAAAACTCCTTATCTTCTGGAGTGAAATTGGACTAAAAATATTTATATTAAGTAGTGCTCTTTCCGATTTTTACTCGTGAAGAATAGGAGGATTATCTTCGCAAGCTCTTTTTTAAAAAAAAAGTGATATAATTGTGGATTAAAATGTTGTGGTTTTTAAATGTAATAATGACATGAAATGTACATAAAAAAAGAAAGATGAAGTAGTGAGGGAGTGTTTGTCGCAGCACTTCTATTCTACTTTATCTGAAAGTAAAAACAGCCCAAACATTTATAAAAAGATGATGGTGCAAAACTTATATAATGTAAATATAAGGAATGAGTGCTTATGATAAAGTAAAATAAATGTGGTCCAACGCGTGATACCATGAATGTAAAATAATTTTTGCATTTCACCCATATGATGAATATAAAAGACTCAATAAAAATATTTCGAAAACATGAGCATTTTTCTTTCAAGGATGGTTTGAAGAATTATACATTTTATAAAAGAACATAGTACTCCACGCTAAAGGAGAAAAGTCAGCAAAATTATGATGGAATAGAAATTTTAATAAAATGTTTAAATACTTTTACAGTCAACAAACTTGTAAGTAGAGTACACAGTTTAAGTTAAAAACACTCTACCACAACTAGATTTTGAAACGCATAGTAAAATAAAGTGCGTCACAAAATGTGCTGCAAACATGGTGAGTGTATCGTAACGTCTCATACAATAAAGAAAGCCAATCAAAATTAGCATCAGGAAGGTAGACGTAAGTACACAACAGCCAATGAAATTATTTGGTCCCCCTCCTAAAATTGAAAAGCCCCGGGGGGTGGTGGTAAATTAATCAAGGCTGAATACGTTAGTACAGCTCACTTCGCTTACGCTACCAGGAAAACACAATAACACTACATGGCCCAGATTTCCATTGTAGTGATTTCTTAGTTCCAGGTCTAGTTGTCAGAACGGCACGCACGCTCCCTCATGGCTGGTATACACCAACGCCACACCCATCCAGTGCATACGTCACAACACACGTGACCCTACCAATAAAAAAGACGGGGCGCATGTGCTGTACGCCATTTTAGAGTTGCTCCCATCGTAAGCGCTGTGATGGCCTGTCCTAGTGGTTCAAATGCCTCTTGTAGGCCCAAACTACCGAAGAAGGAGGCTCATTACCACATGCATGGCCTCTTTGGTCACTGAGTTAGTGGTACCCGAAGCACTGAGCGGTTGAAGAACCTGCGATGATGATGATGGGAGCACGAGTATGTCGTTAGCCATAGAGATATCAAGACTCAACACCATATGTGAGACTTCTTTGTGGCAGATCGGGACTACATGATGCAGAAGGAGTCCTGTCCGTGAAAAAGTGAGCAGTGAGGCCTGGGTACGACTCGAAGAGAGTCAGAGGGCTGTAGCAGACTAGATACATGAAGGCAACGCAGCGATTTAGACGAACACACTCCTATATAGTGTATCAAATTACATGTATATATTTTTTTTCCAATTGCAGGAATGTTTTTATAATTGCTCAAACGTCCGGAATATAAACTGTACAAATAGTTATTTTAAATGTGAGAAGTAACGTGTATGAAAGGGCGATGTTATCCAATTCCACATTAAGATATGAACAATTACCAATCATAACACTATCTTTTAGATGTAGAGTGCAGGGTGCATTATGTCCGGCACGAGCTGCGAATATTCTTTTCAGTCACCTTCTCACTTCCTCTCTCCTTTCATAAAAAATTACACACAATGTTAACTTCCTTTTTATCTTACAGGTTGTGTTTCACAAATTGGCGTTACCTCACCAAAAAAAACCTACAAAGCTCTATGTTTGTGTATTCTGCGATGATGCGTGGCCACTGTAACAACGACTGAGAAGCCAGCTTCGACACATAGTGCATCCTCTTTGAATGACGCCAATGGCACAAGGTGAGCAAAGAAGCTTGTTTCCGAAACAACGACAAGTTATCTGTGAAAGGAGAGAATATGTAGTATGCAGCAGGGGCGCAATACCCATTAGGCTAATGGGGCTTCAGTCCCCCACCAGTCGTGTGTGTCTCTTCCACGTTTTAATGACCTCTTTCCTCTCTCTTTCCTACTGTCTCTCACATCGTTTTCCTTTCTTTTTTAAAGTCATGGACGCTGCTATCGCCACTGTGCCGTATAGAACCTTACCCGAGTTTAAGTGGAGAACTCTGTTGGCTACAGTGAAGCCTGTTTTGAGACGTAGAGCACCCTCTTTTAATAATGCCTATGGCACTAGGTGAGCAAAGAAACTTGTTCCAGAAACAACAACAAATTATATGTGAAAGGAGAGAGTGGGTAGTGTGCAGCAGCTTGACTGCGTAGAAATATACAATTACCTCCGAGCAGTGAGAATAGATAGGTTTCAACAATCTGAGGAAATATTAAAACATTAGAGTATTTTCTCCAGTATAAACAGCTGCATTTATAATTTCTCTCACAGTTTTAAAGTCGTTTTCTCTCTTTATCTCTCTCACTCTCTCTCACATAATTTATCTTCCTCTTTTAAAGTTATGGACGCTGGTGTCCACTCTGCCATGTATAACCTTAGCTGAGTTCAAGTAGTGAACTTTGTTGGCCACAGTGAAGCCTGCTTTGACACGTAGTGCACTCTCTTTGAATCACGCCAATGGCATTAGGTGAGCAAAGAAATTTGTTTCTGAAACAACAACAAGTTATCTGTGAAAGGAGAGAGAGGGTAGTGTGCAGCAGCTTGACTGTGTAGAAATATACAATTACCTCCGAGTAGTGACAACACATAGGTTACAACAATCTGAGGAACAGATCTACAAACTTATTGAGCTACTTTTGTGTCACTTTTAACATGGGAAAAGTGGCGCAAGGAGCTAGTAAATCTGTGTCTGACTTCTCAAGAAAATCTCTTAACTCCAGACTCTGCGAGTCAATGCGGTGCAACAGTCTAGGTACGCAATATTAAGAACTCACCGCTATGCAGTGGGAGTGTATGGAATATACTACTTTGGAAGAAAAACAACACACAGACACCTCCTTACAGTGGAACTTGTTGTAATATAGAATCCTGAGTATATAAAAAAAAGCAAAAATATACGTGTGCAGTTGTATTGACTATGCTATAATAACTCTTTAAACTATCTTTCAGATCAGTAAACTTGAGGGTGCACTCTGAAGCAGCACATCCGTGGACACACAATGGAGGCAAAAGGTGAGCTATGAGTATTTTCTCCAGTATTAACTGCTCCATCTATAACTTTCTCTCACATTTTTAATGTTGTTTTCTCTCTATTTCTCTCTCTCACTCTCTGTGACATCATTTCTCTTTCTCTTTTAAAGTTATAGGCACTGCTGTCTACTTTGACGTGTAGAAGCAGAGATACATTCAAGTTGTGAATTCTGTTGGCCGCAGTGTCTATACAAGGTAAGCACAGCGGCCTAGATATACAATGCCTCCAATTAAATGCATTAGAAAAAAATCAGCGTATTTACAATCCTGTTGCGCCACTTTTGAGTCACTAACGCAGTAGGCACTTCCATATAGACACAACTTGAACGCGGGAGTATAACAGAAGTGAAATGTACCAGGCACACTGCACACGTAAAATCCTAGGGCCATATTATCAAGCAAGGGCGATACATTATCGCTGCTTTTATCAGCAGGAAACTGCTGCTAATGCGGCAACAATGGGCTTGATAATATGCCCTTGTGAATTCCCATAGAAGCCCAGGTTCTGGTGTTAACCTGAGCTTCTATGGGAATTCAAAAGGGCATATTATCAAGCCCATTGTCGCCGCTTTAGCGGCAGTTTCCTGCCGATAAAAGCAGCGATAATATGCTTGATAATATGGCTCCTAAAGTTTCCTTGACTTGTAATGTTTGACCTCATTTAGTCACATCAACGTAATTTTAAACACAAATTTTCTTTTTTGTTTTGCAGATTACCTATCATACGTCTATTGGAGTCCATCTCATAATTTGTGTATAATATTGTTTTATTAAAGTTATTTTTCTAGTGGTTTATTATATTTTTCTCTTTAAGTTACGTTTCCAGTTATTGTTGTTTTAATAAAAGTTAATTAAAAAAACTATGTACGTCTTTTTTTTTGGGAGGGTGACGGTCAACAATAGAAATTATATTTATAAATTGAAGTAGTTTGGTAAACAGTTTGAGAGTATTGTTGAAAAGTACCAAAAGTTATATTTACTCCGGATCCTCTACAAGACAGAAAGGAAAGCATACTAAAACAAAACACTGTGTACCAGATATACAACCCCGTTGTGCCACTTTCGTGTGCAAAGCCACCCCCCTACAAAATTAAAAGTGTGTGTGCCTCAAAGACGCCCCTCCAACCCCGGAAACAATCACTCCCCAGAGATTTCTATTTTGTGTGAGGGGGGGCTGCGTGGTCCTCCGCCTGGTGCCCTTGAGAGCCCTGGAGACCGCCACTCCCAGACCCGGTTCCTACAGTGTCCTGGGGGGGAAACAGCCATTACAACGCGGTCATAACCACGCGTGACTGTCACCACAAAGCCATTAGCACGCATATGGCTTTCCCACGCATGCCTTTACCACGCATGCCTTTACCACGAGTATGCATTTACCAAGCATGATAAAGGCATAAGCGTGGTAATGGCTTTATGGTGACGGTCACGCATTGTAACAGCTGTGGCTTATGTGCTTCAAATTAGTTTTTAGGTATGCGGATGACCAAGTCTGATAAGATTGGAGGCAAAGGACAAACAACGTGGTGTCTGTGGCAGGAAATCTCATGGCTCACAGAGAAGGTAGGTGGGAGGTAAAATAAATATGAAAGGGGCGGGTATAATAAAAATGACAGAGGAAAACTACTAAAATGGTTAGGACGGAGTATGTAATCAAGATTTGACGCCCCAGGCAACACGTTTAAAAACAATATAGATAGAATATGATTATTAACACCATGCGCGAGGGCCGTTTTCCCGCTGTGCGCTGACTTTTTTCAAATCCCACGGTTCATGACGAGCTCAGCTCGTCATGAGCGTACAACAGGCGTAACTCATGACGAGCTGAGCTCGTCATGAGTGTCGAAGGGGTTAATATATTAGAAAAGTGTAGCAGCAGATGAGGCACACAGTCGGAGAGAACAATGCAGCAATTTAATACCTGAAATGAGGAGAGGGTGGCTTTACGAACTTGAAGAAAAAGAAAGAAGCGTGGTGTTGGAAACGAGGCTGCGCATGCGTAGAGACTACAACTGGAGTGGGAAAAAAAATGGAAAGAAAGAATCTTGGAGGTGTACACATGGACCATAGAGGAGCATACCAGGAACTACAGGGTATGTCACTGTGAAGGGTAGGTGAATCGGAAAGAGAGGGAAGTAAGGGTGCGAGAGTGCATGTTTGACGCATAAACAGAAATGTGGAGAGGGAGTAGAAGAGCTGCCCAGAGCGAAAGTTTAATTGCTATAGGTAGTTTAGCACATACCATATGCGTGGTAAAGGCATGCGTGACAAATGAGTGCGTTGTTACATGATACATTCAGAACACGGGAAGCCGGCAAGACTGTGCAGACATTGTGGCTCCCTTCACGGTCCCCAACATTTTTCATAAGACCCGGAGGAAAAGGCACATTTTTTAACAAAAAAAGTTAACGTTCCGCACCTAGATCATTGCGGCCCCCTGTTGTGCATGCCCTGGATGCACGAGTCATAACCCCGCGATTTTTAAAAGAAAAAAATATTAATTTTTTTGGCCTTGGGGGTCCTTGTGGGACCCCCTGAGCAGGCCTAGGGGCTCAGGGTGTTTCTATCCTGTCCCCTTTGTGTGTTTTTTCGCGTTTCTTTTGCTGCTTTCGGTTCAGAATTAGCATTTATATAACCTTTGAAACTCACTGAAAAAAACATAGGTTTCAGGCACGTTATAGTTAGGAATTAGCATTTAAAAAACCTTTAGAAATTCACTGAAAAAAAACATAGGTTTCACACATGTTATAGTTAGCTGGATATTTCACTCATACAAAACCATTGAAATTCTCCCGTTATAGTTAGTACAGTAGTTTCTTCAGTAGTTTGGGCCTACAAGAGGCGTTTGAACCACTAGGACGGGCCATGACAGCGCTTACGATGGGAGCAACTCTAAAATGGCGTACAGCACATGCGCCCCGTCTCTTTTATTGGTAGGGTCACGTGTGTTATGACATATGAACTGGATGGGTGTGGTGTGGGTGTATACCAGCCATGAGGGAGTGTGCGTGCCGTTCTGACAACTAGACCTGGAACTAAGAAATCACTACAATGGAAATCTAGGCCATGTAGTGTTATTGTGTTTTTCTAGTAGCGTAAGTGGAATGAGCTGTACTAACGTATTCAGCCTTGATTAATTTACCACCACCCCCAGGGCTTTTAAATGTTGGGAGGGGGACCAAAAAATTTCATTGTCTGTTGTGCACTTATGTCTACCTTCCTGATACTAATTTTGATTGGCTTTCTTTATTGTATTTGACGTTATGATACACTCACCATGTTTGCAGCCCATTTTGTGACGCACTTTATTTTACTATGCGTTTCAAAAACTAGTTGTGGTAGAGTGTTTTTAACTTAAACTGTGTACTCTACTTACGAGTTTGTTGACTGTAAAAGTATTTAAACATTTTATTATATTTTCTATTCCATCATAATTGTGCTGACTTTTCTCCTTTAGCGTGGAGTACTATGTTCTTTTATAAAATGTATAATTCTTCAAACCATCCTTGAAAGAAAAATGCTCATGTTTTCGAAATATTTTTATTGAGTCTTTTATATTCATCATATGGGTGAAATGAAAAAATGATTTTACATTCATAGTATCACTCGTTGGACCACATTTATTTTATTTTATCATAAGCACTCATTCCTTATATTTACATTATATAAGTTTTGCACCATCATCTTTTTATAAATGTTTGGTCTGTTTTTACTTTCAGATAAAGTAGAATAGAAGTGCTACGACAAACACTCTCTCACTACTTCATCTTTCTTTTTTTATGTACATTTCATGTCATTATTACATTTAACAATCACAACATTTTAAACCACAATCATATTACTTTTTTTTTAAAGAGTGCTTGCGAAGATAATCCTCCTATTCCTCACGAGTAAAAATTGGAAAAAGCACTACTTAATATAAATACTTTTAGTCCAATTTCACTCTAGAAGATAAAGAGTTTTGTTTTTAGTATATTTTTCAATAATAAAGAAATACTTGCATACTAAAAAAATCTCTTGGTTGAAAGTCATCCAACTCCAGTTGAAGGATCATAAAGTTATATATAAATTAAAATATACATTAACAATATGATCCCTCGAGGGAGGAGCTTAGCCAGCGACCGAGATGGCCGCATAGACGCTCGGCTCCGTGAGCCCTCTCACCCCGCACATACATCCTGGCAATTATCCTGAGCCGTAACGGCATATTTAAGTAGGCGAAGGAGAACTATCACTTACCGTCTGCCCTGGAGTTTTCTACGAGCGGCAGGCCCGGAGAAATGTCCCCGACTGTTCTGAGGCCCTCGTGGTGCTGGGACCGGGGTGTCGAGTGATGGGTGCAGCCGGCCGCGACTGCGACAACAGCAGCCACTGGTGGAGGTGAGGAGTCGGCTGGAGGGCGCCGGTAAATTGATGGGCCGATGGCGACAGTGACGACCCAGTCCACCTAGCGGAGTGCCTCCTGAGGCTGCGTGGCAAGCAGGGTCGAGGGGAGTGCAAGATATCTGGCCCCCCTTCCCAGTTCTGTGTCCGGGCATATTCAAGGATTGCCCCCGGAATCAGCGGGCGGCTCCCGGGGAGCGGCAGGGATTTTGTTTAGCCCTTTGGTGACTCTTCTCCGGGGAGCCTGCCCTACATTTCTGAGTCCCGGCTGGGAATCCTGTAACGCCCTGGTTTGGGGCCCGGTCCATAAGGTGAGGTGAAGAGGGACGAGGCCGGATCAGCTAAGATGGCGGCCGGCGCCATCCTCTGCGGACCACGTCCAGGTCGAACAGCTGCCGTGCGGATGAGATCAGGGGACTGGTGGCGTGAGAAGGAGCCCATGTCCAAAGATATATTGGCTGTTCCAACGACCCTGCATGAGACCCTGATCTGTAATGCCCGGGACTTGGGACGAAGGATGGCCGCCATTGTTGTCCCGCCGTTCCATGCGGGCACAGTTCAATCTCAACGGAATGCCGACGTGCCCGCCTCTAAGTCCATGGAGAGGGCTCCAGCTACACCCAGGTTCCTGGAGCCGCTAAAAGACCTGGCCCGTGTTATCGCCATGGATGGCTCTGTTGTACATGAGAGTGTCTCTTCGGGGCACGTGTCTGATTTGCGGCTGGGGAAACAACGCCGATCTATTTTTTGGGCTGGCCCGGCGACGTCTTGGCGCCTGCCGGAATGTGTGACTCTCCCTCCTTGGATGGTGAGACTGTGTTCGGACTTGGGGATGTCCTCGGGGTCAATATCGACACAAATGGACTTCCGCCATACATGTTCGGATGGGTTTGGGTTGTTGAAGTCCTATGAAGCGATAGCTCGGCCTGGCCCACCCAGATCACTTGGCCCATCCACGACGCTCTGTATACCGATTGATAAGTGGACGTATGTTGGTTCCATTGATAGACAAGGCCAGGGATGATACCGTCCAGAGTCTAGTGGACTTATTGATGGCTGACGGTGCTTGGGGGACATTCGGCCGGGATCATATTTGTTGGACAGGCCTCGTGGCAGGCCCGGCCCCTCCCTGCATGGCGGGTCGCGGACTACTGCTACCCCTGTTCCCTGTAGCTTAGAAGTCAGGCCTTGACCATGTAGTTCTGCACCACCATCGAGCAGTTTGAACTACATGGCCAAGGCCTGACTTCTAAGCTACAGGAACGTGGCTATCCCCAGAAACTCTTGAAACACTCTATGAAGAGAGCGAGATGGACACCCAGGGAACATCTCCTTGAAAAAAGATCCAAACCGGCGACGGATAGGATGGTATGTGTCTCCACCTTTGGCCCCCACACCAATCAATTGCAAAAAATTATCAGGAGAAGTTGGCATCTGGTCAAGGAAATCCTCCCTGACATAGGCGCCCCTCTCTTTGCTCTGAAAAAGAACAGGAGCAATAGGCAAATGATAACATCCACCAGACCTCCACCGAAAAGGGATCTTCAAAATACAATCTTTGGAGCAAACCCAGTCACGGGGCACCGCAAATGTGGGACATACTCCGTCTGCGAACTTACAATAGAGGGGTCACTCTTCACAGATGGGAAAAAGTTCTGGCGTCACAACGAACATACAAACTGTAAAACCAAATACGCCGTTTATGCCATCCAATGCCCATGCAATATGCTGTACATCGGCAAAACTACGCAGGAGGTCCGCCAGCGTATTATCCAACATCGCTCAAGGATCAACAACAAAACCATGACAGCACCACTTGTATCACACTTTTTACAAAAGAAACATTCCAGTCAAGATATTAGATGGACAGTCCTGGCAGTCATCAGGGGTGGCAGTGGAGACCCTGATCTCCGTCTGTCGCAGAAAGAAGCGTACCTCATTTTGAAGTTCGACACATCCAACACAGGCCTGAACGAAATGTCTGAAATTTCCAGCCTATGAACTACATTTCAATTTCCCGGTTGAGCTTGGCTGTGCTGCTGCATTGAATTTTCTTTCTCCTATTTCTGATATACTGAACAAATTTCCGCTGTTTTTTAATCTTTCTTGGCACTCTGCTCCCATTAGGAAGGATCTATTGCATTTGTAATTTAACATGCCATGATTGTGTTGATGTGTAATGCCTAGAAATTTTGTGGTACACATGACTGTAGCTCTAGCCTTGCAAGCGAAGATATATGCCTTGGTAGTAATTAGCTCGGGTGCATGGTCGCACCCGTTAGCCCGGAGTGACTGCCAAGCGCCAACAAAGTTCAATGCCATATTCATCTTTGGAGTCTGACATACTCCATTGTTCAAAAAACGGCCCAAACTACATGTACCATGATGCCCTACCAACCCCGCCCCCAGACACTCCCACCAGCCAACTGACTCGGGAGTTTTCAAATACTCGGGTTGAGCTTCGGGACACACTGATAGACTGTGTGTTTACTCGGCTGAGAGAGATTGAATCTTTTGAAACAAGTAAGTGTAACGCAGGTTTTCTTTAACCGGTGTTAAACGCTATACCACTGAGGCTCCCGCCTAACGGGAACGCTTACTAAAAACACACTCGCTTTGTCCAAATGCAGGTCCCGGCTTATTGAGACAGCGCCCGCCGGCTCCAAATCGGTCCCGGCGATCAGACGCTCTATTTTGCCTAAGCTACTTACTAAGGTAGGATTTGCTATTCTGTCCCGTAATTGTCACAACCAGCTTACATACAAAAAAGTCAGGCTAACCTTGCACATCCAATTTTATGTGTCCTCTCCAGCCTCTCAAAAACAATACAGCTATAATGTGAGCCGTCTCCCCTCTCGAGCTTGTACAGCGCGGCGGGCAGCATACCAACAAGAATTACACCCGGCTAACCACAGGTATGAGCTACTACCCGTTACAGTTGAAGGTGACATGCACTAGCCTAGATTTCCTAATATTCCGCAATGGACCAGTGTGCTAAGCACTCTTTGTATATGTCTTTCCAGAAACCACTATTCCTTTGCGAATTACCGACACCACGGCATACTCCTTGCCACGTGCAGGTAAAAGTCCACTTCAATGTGTGGAGTCACTATTTATTGTTTTTTGTTACAATACTATGGTATACAATCCTGACACCTATTCTGTATATTGTTACAGACTCACTGCTCCCAGTCCCCGTCCTGAAGAGAACTTGTAATATTCCGGTTCCAAACGCGTCGGCACTTCCACCCTGTGGTTACTCAAAAGGGTGCATCTAGGAAAAGAATTTGTCCACCAATTGGGATCCTAGTTGTGCAACCCATTACAAACATTGAACCACAGTTTTGTCAGGCAGGCAGGCGTCCCATTCCATCTGCTCCCGCCTGCCCCTTGGTTTCCCATTCCCATGGACTGGCTGTACCCTTGCTTTTTGCACGAACTTTTCACTGTACATAACATGCAATTAATTTGTGAATACTGAATCATTTCACTGTTTTTGGTGTGTCAGTTTCACTTGTCCTTATTCGTTGTGCTTTATTCATTTTGTAAATACTGTATATTTGTGCTTTTGTATATGTGTAGATATTGTACCCATGAATTCACTGTCGTAACAGTCTTTGGTTTGCCCTTGTGTTCTTGAAACTTTGAAAAACCAGACAAAAAGAAAATAAATTTGTTTTGGTACAGAAGACTGTGGTCACGTAGTACAAATTGACTGCGTGGCTATTACTAATTATATGAATTTTCCCTATCCAGCCACCATGTTCTGTTTACTCCAGGACAAATGGACAGGACCCTTCAAGGTGGTGGAGCGCAAGGGCCCCGTCACCTACCTGGTGGACCTGGAGTCCCCCCGGAACCCTCTCCGTGTTCTCCATGCCAACAGACTTAAGCCTCACTTTGTACGCTCTGAACTTAGCCTCCTTATGGCTACCAACAGTGGGGCTGAAGAGGACTCCGAGCCCCTCCCCGACCTCCTGAGGACCCTCGAAAAAGACGGCTCCGTGGAAGGAGTCCACCTCTCCGATGCCCAGTCCCTAGCACAACGCAAAGACTGCCAAGACTTGCTACAGCAATTTGCCGATCTATTCTCCCTCATCCCTGGGGTCACCCCCTGGTGCCTCCACGATGTCGACACCGGGGACAGCCCCCCTATCCGGCACAGGGCCTACAGAGTACCTGATCGAGTACGCGCCTGCATCCAGTCAGAAGTATCCAAGATGCTGGCCCTAGGAGTAATCGAGCCCTCCAACAGTCCCTGGGCCAGCCCAGTCATGCTGGTCCCCAAGGCCGCCGCCCCTGGAGTCGCCCCAGAGCTCAGATTTTGTGTGGACTACCGGGGCTTGAACGCCGTCACCCAGAAAGACGCTCACCCCATCCCCGAGCAGATGAACTGATCGACCGCATGGGGGCCGCCCGCTACCTGAGCATCTTTGATTTGACCGCGGGCTATTGGCAGATCGGCCTCACCCCCGGTGCCCAGGAGCGATCCGCCTTCTCCATCCCGGATGGCCACTACCACTTCACAGTAATGCCCTTCGGAATGAAAAACGCCCCCGCCACCTTCCAGAGGCTCGTAAACAAAGTATTAGCGGGACTGGAGGAGTTCAGCGCCGCCTATCCGGACGATATTGCCGTGTACAGCCGCCAATGGGCAGAACACCTCCAACACCTCCGGGAGGTCCTGACCGCCCTCCGACGGGCAGGATTAACAATCAAGGCCAGCAAGTGCCAAATCGGCCAAGGGTCCGTGACCTACCTGGGGCACCAGGTGGGAAGTGGCCAGGTGGCCCCTCTCCAGCTCAAGATCGCTGCCATTCAGGCTTGGGAGCCCCCGGTAACCCAAACAGAGGTCCGCGCCTTCCTGGGGCTCACCGGATACTACCGGCGCTTCGTAAAAGACTATGGCACCATTGTGGGGCCCCTCACAGAACTCACGTCCAAAAATAACCCCCCGAAAGTACACTGGACTCCTGAGTGTCAGGCTGCCTTCGAGAACCTCAAATCCGCCATGTGCACTGCGCCCGTGCTCCAAGCCCCCGACTACAGCCGGGAATTTATAGTACAAACAGATGCCTCCGATCATGGCGTTGGGGCTGTCCTCTCCCAAATCAACACCGAGGGAGTTGACCAGCCAGTGGCCTTCATCAGCCGCCACCTGCTGGCCCGAGAACAACGCTGGAGCACCATAGAGCGAGAGGCCTTCGCCCTGGTGTGGGCCCTCAAGAAGCTCCGGCCTTATCTCTTTGGCACCCACTTCCGGGTACAAACAGACCACCGTCCTCTGCAATGGCTGATGCAGATGTGGGGAGAGAACCCGAAGCTGTTGCGTTGGTCCATCTCCCTGCAAGGGATGGACTTCACTGTGGAGCATCGCCCAGGCCAAGATCACGCCAACGCAGACGGCCTGTCCCGCTTCTTCCGCCTCGGCGAGGAGATTACCCAAGAGGATGGGTGACTCTCCCTGCCTTCAGCTGGGGGGCACGCATGTTGGACAGGCCTCATGGCAGGCCCGACCCCTCCCCGCATGGCGGGTCGTGGACTACTGCTACCCCTGTTCCCCGGACAAGAACCACACCTGCAACCCACAGGGTCAACCCCCAGCTCTTCCCCGAAGGAACCCCGGCTCATAACCATAACATTCTCGGCTGGCCCGGGTCCATTCCCGAACCACCGGCCCCGGCCCAGCCGCCATCTTGGACCCGCCACCACCAGGCCTCGTGGCCACGGGTCGACCTCAGCCTCAGGCTCAGCCAAGCCCCGACATCGAGGCACCACCATCCACCCAGGGGGTAAAGAGACCACTTGGCGAGTCAATGGAAGAAGGAGTGTCGATGGCTCCCCTCCGCCAGGTTTCGATCGCCCCCAGCCTCCCTGTGGGCTGGCTCCACCCCTCTGCTGGGTGTCTGGACTCCCTCATCTCGGACCCCCCGACCTCCAAGTGCGAGGGTCCGGACATCAAAGGGCACCAGACCTATAACTGGGGAAGCTCCAGAGCAGGAAGGCAGTTGTATCCTGGAGTCGAGAGACGCCGAGACAAACTCATCCTTGGAGGCCTGCTGGCGCTGCCGCGGCTCCTCTTCATGAACTATCTTTGAAGGCCTGCTGGCGCTGCCGCGGCTCATCCTCTTCGTGAACTATCTTTGAAGGCCTGCTGGCGCTGCCGCGGCTCATCCTCTTCGTAAACCATCGTGAAGGCCTGCTGGCGCTGCCGCGGCTCATCCTCGTCGTGAACCATCATGAAGGCCTGCTGGCGCTGCCGCGGCTCATCCTCTTCGTGAACCATCTTGAAGGCCTGCTGGTGCTGCCGCGGCCCCCACTTGCGAACCCTCCAGCTCGAGGAACTGAGAGCTACACACCCGCTACCCCTGTACCGGACCAGTACTGAGACTGTCTCACTACCCCCTTTCCTAGGAGACTAGAATTGACAGGATCATCGTATCCTGGTCCTGCTGTATCATCAAGTTAACCTGCCTAAGAATACCGATAAAAGTGTACAGAACCTATCTTTGTGTGGCGTCCATCTGTGGGGGGGGTAGTTGCTCGTCCGTACAATTGAAGGAGAGGGCCCTCGCCAGGAGGCCTCTCCTCCTTGCTCGGCCGACCCTCCGGGTCCCCGTCTAACAATATTGTTGGTGTGGTCGGTGATTGATGTTCTCCATGTATATTCTGTTCTTGCTTATGGGATGTCTCCTGGGCGCAGGGGTGAGAGGTGGGGCCGGGTGGCAAGATCGAGGGCCCTCCTCCACTTTTTTCTTCTCTTCCTTTTCTATATTTCGGGTCTCCATTAGGGCGACAGACACGCTGCTGGGGGGGGTAGGCCGTGGCCTTCTGCAGGGGTGCAGGGTGGGGGTAGGGGGATGGGGTTTGTCAAATTGTCCATTATTTGTTTCTATGGCCCTTTAGTCTTCTTTCCTTTTCTAGTGTCGTCGTTCTTCATGCTTCCTGCAATGTTTTTCGTTTTGAGGGGTGGGGTTCTGCTTTGCTACTGTACGAGTTTGTGCTTACATTCATCCTGATTTGCGTACCTTACCCCCAATACTTCATTTGTATTTGCACATTTGCGGATTTCCTGACTCATGCTCGTAATTGTAGGACCATGTATGACCGTATGGCACATCCTTTTAGTTTTTCCTTATTGGAAAATGAACCTTCAGAATCCTGAACTCAGACCTGTGCGCTTGAATACGAGTCATGTCCTAGACAATTGTAAGACCCCGGTTTTTCGAACTGCAATTTTTTTCATATTGCTCTGCTGTACTTCTGTTTTGACTAGCGGCCGGCCGGGGTGGTTGTAGGCCCATACTTGTAACTGCTTGAAGTACCAATAAAGGTTCTCCAAAAAAAAAAAAAACTAAACAATATGATCCCTCTGTGGAAATGAAAGATAAATTAAAGATTAAGACATTGCTCCTAATCAATACTTTGCAAGTACTAATTCGTTAAATAACGTATATTTCCATTCAGATAATTTACCTCTCTTCGATATTGTTTCCTTCCTCCATTGAAATTTATCCAACTCCTCTGGAAAGAACATATTTTTTTATGTATTTTTAAATATACAATAACAATATGTACTCTCTGAGGAAATGGAAGATAATGTGAAGATGTTTCCGCAGTTCCGAATCATTCCTTTGCTCATAATTTCTTCCACCGTATTGATTCTCTGAAACAGAACTAATCATCCCACGGGTGTGGTTTATATACTTTTTGGTTACATAACAGTCTATGGGATCAATTTATAGCTCCTCCCACTATTAAGTCACGTTTATAAGTTGACAGGTGTTCTCATTTCCACTGTTTTAGCGTGTCACGTGTTTTATGTAAATGTGCCTATTTCCATACTATTTAACTTTCGTATAATTTCTAAAATGCTTTATTTCAACTCGTTTTTTTTATTAAAGCATTTCTATAGGTTTATTTTTTTTAATAGGAGTATTAACATTAATTCCCCTTTTTTCGACTTATTATTATACTAACTTCCCTTTTTTTTAAACTTTTTTTTATTTCTCTTTATTACCATATATTAATGTAATAATTCACTCAGTAAGCATGTACTCATGCAGTGAGGCAGGCTTTAGGAAATGCAGTGATTCAAAATGCTATTTATTATGCATGTAGTGGCGTCATCACCTTTACAGTTATGCTTGAGGATTACAATTCCCGAATTAATTATATATACCAGGGGTCTCCAACTAGTAGCTCGGGAGCTACTGGTAGCGCACCAGCACCCTGAAAGTAGCTCTCAGAAGTAAAGCCAAACAAAAACCAGTCTCAGGGCCATATTATCAAGATAGGGGGATACATTTTTGCTGCTTTTATCGGCAGGAAACTGCCGCTAAAGCGGCGATAATGGGCTTGATAATATGCCCTTGTGAATTCCCATAGAAGCCCAGGTTAACACTAGAACCTGGGCTTCTATGGGAATTCACAAGAGGATATCATCGAGCCCATTATCGCTGCTTTAGCGGCAGTTTCCTGTTGGTAAAAGAGGCAATAATGTATCGCCCTTTCTTGATAATATGGCCCTCAGAGATTATGTGTACATTAAAGAATTTAGGGCCATATTATCAAGAAAGGGCGATACATTGTCGCAGCTTTTATCAGCAGGAAATTGCAGCTAAAGCGGAGATAATGGGCTTGATAATATCCCTTGTGAATTCCCATAGAAGCCCAGGTTAACACCAGAACCTGGGCTTCAATGGGAATTCACAAGGGCATATTATCAAGCCCATTATCGCCGCTTTAGCTGCAGTTTCCTGCCGATAAAAGCGGCGATAATGTATAGCCCTTCCTTGATAATATGGCCCTTAGTACTGCTCATTTCACTACCTTTAAAAGTTACAGACAGCCAAAGCAATTACAGGGCCTGTTCATAAGACTCAAACACAAACTGTGGTGGCGTATGAATTAATCTATTAGGGATGTATAGACCTCACTATTCAACTGTGAGGATTTCCAGGCGCTGGAGGAGTATGTGGGGGGATTTGTGCAGCTTCGGGCATTCGAAAAGGCGGGTGTTATGGCTCTTCCTGAATGCTTTCAGTGTGGGGGTTCATCTGATACTGAGGGAGAGTTATATCCAGGTCTTGGCCATCATGTACGAGAACAGTCTGCATCTTGTCTGGTTATGTGAATACAGAGGATTTCGGAGAAGGCCTGGTCAGAGGAGTGGACCCCCCTCTGGGCCCCCCATTATAAATAAAAACATTCCCCCTGGGATTTGGCCCCCCTGGGGACTAATTAACAATAAAATGGGCTTTGTTTTTTTTTCTTTTTCACGGCGCACGCGTACCCTACGAGTATACCGTGACTTTTTTAAAAAAAAATGTTTTTTGCCTTGGGGGTCCTTGTGGGACCCCCTGAGCAGACCTAGGGGCTCAGAGTTTTTTCTACCCTGCCCCCTTTGTGTGTTTTTGCGTTTCTTTTGCTGCTTTCGTGTGCCTCGGTTCTACCGAGGCACAAGATGGCTGCCAACACTTCCTGGTTTGTAGTGTTGCCAGATAGTCGACAGCTAATTAGCATGCAGCTCGTGCTCGTAATGTTATGCATACTATCCTCAGTCAGTACTCGTACGGTATTCCGTCTACAGATATATCTATTATTTTACTTTTGATTTTCTCAGGAACTACTGAACGAATTGACACCATTTAACAAAAAGCGTAAACTGCAAACTGAACTCTACCTTTTTGCCAAATTTGGTATAATTCCGTTCAGCAGTTCGGGCTGTAGCCTCACTTAAAGTTCCCTATGGAAAATTGCATTTGGAATACACGTTTTGGCACTCCCCTTTTTTCTTGGCCCCCGCTTCACGAATGACCCCGAAACTTTCCGGGATAGAGAATTTCACAAAGATTCATCAACCGGTGCCAAAGTTATTCCAAATAGAATGGTGCAGATTTCCTATGAAAACTAGGTCCTAACTATAACTACCTACTCTCTCTCTATATATAAATATATATAGAGAGAGAAACAGAGAGAGAGAGAGAGAGAGAGAGAGAGAGAGAGAGAGAGAGAGAGAGAGAGAGAAAGGGTTTATACTTTCCTTTTAAATTACTCAAATTTACTTGTAAAACTGTGACTACGCATATACCTTTACCGTTCATGCTTTTACAACAAAGTGCATGGTAAAGGTTATGCGTGGTAATGGTATTCATGTTGTAATGGCCATGTTGTAATGGCAGGTGTTACAAAGGAAGGCATGGTTCTGTCATAGTTCCAACCATGAATGGGCAGGCTTAACCTTTGTCCTATTGTGTAGTTTCTATAAATCTATCTAGGATCTGCGCATTTAGACAGCATAAACTAAGGGATTGGTGTACAGACTGATTTTAGATACCCCCAAAGGATACGTTAGTCTGTAGACCAGTTAGCTCACAGTGCCACTATAAGCCGCACAACCTTACCAAGGAGCAAATAGTTTCTGGCAACTATTGAACATGACAACCCAGACCCCTCAGAGATTGTGGAAACAGTGTACTACTTTTCGATCAGTCACTTGTGCTCACTACTTTCTCAGAGAGATATACAGAATGACCGGAGGGGGCATTTTTCAATAAGCATTCATTGAACCATCATCATTCTAGTATTAAATACGTGTGCTACAACAACCATTAGGCAGAAACAGATATATACGATTACAAGCACCAATAGAGTAAATAAAAGGTAGAATTCTACCTTGGTGCTAAAACGGTGAATATATGCAGGCATATGGATATATGGCAGTAATCATGAGTACTCCTAAGATGCAAACCCTAATTAAATGTACCTAAGTGTACCTAGCATGTATGTAGGTATATAGCCAAGAATCCCCATAGGAAAGAGCCAACCCCATTACCTGATGGTCTTGGTGTCAATTTGGACATTCCTCAAGGGATGTCAGACCACTGCGTGCTGAAGTGTCTGTGTGTAGGGACTTCAACATCTCATGTCAGCATGGATCCTTCTCCTCTGGTTTGGTCAGAAAAGAAGTGATACTTATATACCCCAAAAGGTACCCTCAGGTGTTCTACCTAAATGTGTCATGGTACTGTCGGCCTGTCGCACAAGGATGACGATAACGTGACTTTTTTACAGAGTTGTTATGCAGAAGATGTTAATTCTGCTGTGATACTAATAATCATCGTGCATAATAAAATGAGGCTATGTAGTGACCGGGTTTTTGGTTCTATTTCTGAGTGATGGTGACTTTAGCTTGCTACCATCCTAGATCCCTATTCTTAGTTTGTTTTGGTCCTATTCAGGCCTCTTTTCAGACCCAGAAGCATAAACTAGAGGATAGCCGCTTTATATGATTATAGATCCCTTATTTCTGACACTAATCCATCTATTGCCTATTGGCTTTGACAAAATTATGTGTCTATTTCATCCTTTTCGGGCCTACAAGGCCCAGAACCAAAGAGACTCCATTTTGCTTTCTGCCTCTGCAGACTGAGATGCATGTAGGTCAAGTGTGATGCTTTAGTTATGAGGTGTTGTTCACTTGGAGAGACCTGGCCCTTATCAGTAGACTGTATTTTTCTTTGTGTCGAAGACACCACAAAAGGCCGGCCGGCTGGGTGTGTGTCCTTGGCGCGGAGTGGTGCAGGGATCTGATGGGCGGCAGGCTGCTGACTGGAACTTTCCACTAGGGGAGAGCATTCCTTATTAGCGAAGTGCAGAGAGGCAGAGTGTTCAAATGAATCTTGGAATGAGAGCGTTCAGTTGTTTTTGGAGCTGAAGAAAGCAGTCAGAAGCAGTTGTGTTCAGATGGTCTTTGGAGCTGAAGAGAGCGGTCAGATGAATCTTGGAATGGTAGAGGTCAGATGGTCTTTGGAGCTGAAGAGAGCGGTCAGATGAATCTTGGAATGGGAGAAGGCAGATGGTTTTTGGAGCTGAAGAAAGCAGTTACTTGTCAGAAGGAGTTGTGATCAGTTGGAGCAGGCAGTTAACAGCTGGAGTTTGGAGTGATACCTTTTGGAAGAGACTGAAGTTATATCGTGGATTAGTCTGTGGGAGCAGCTGAAGTGAGTTGGACATTGGAGCTGGAACAATCAGACAGAGTGAAGAAGCTAGTGGATCAGAGGGTTATCAGAGCGGCAGAAACTATATCATTAGACTGAAGTTGGAAGGTGAAGACAGTTCGTGGGAGAGAGGAATCCAGTGCAGAGTGATCGGCGCAGATGTGTGTCCAAGAGTGCAGGGAAGAATCTGAGATGAGCCAAGGCACAGACGAGAGAGGAACCCAGATGACAGCTAGAACAAGACTTCATAATAATCAGGTGATATCTGTCCTGTTATATTAGTGCCCATATATATATCCTTTCCTTTATCTCCTAGGCTATATTCCCTACTGTATTGTTGCACTGATTAATCCCTTTTCTTTCAGCGGTGTGCAGTCCTGTTATAATCCATTATTTCCCTTTTTAGCTATCTACAGTTCCTGTCAACTATATGTGGATGTGTTAGTAATCTATGCTTTCTTGTTAATAAAGAGACCCCGCAGATCTGTGTATGTGTCTATTTCCCTTTACTCTTCAGGCTATATCTAGATTGCTAGTTATTGTGGTGTTATAATTTGCTATTGTGTAATAAAGGAACCCCAGTTCTTAGTGAACCATTGTGTAACTGTTATTTGTTTGGTAAAGTTAACCTTTCTTCTAGTCAGATGCTGTTATGTGGACGGATGCGTTTCCCGTCCAGGTAAGTGGTAACTGAGCAAGGGAGCAGGGAGCACTTATATCAGAGAATAACCTTTGCATATTGTGATTTGGCCATTCTTGTGTGAGAGGATTGAACTGTCTATCTACCAAATAAAATATAATATTACATTCCCAGTAGATATTAGATATATAGAGAAACTTCCCAACAGAGAGAGAGAGAGAGAGAGAGAGAGAGAGCTGAAGGTATTCATAGGACAGAGATTGCCGCTAGAGAGAGTGGCATTAGTGAGAGCATTGATTGTGATCAATGTGTATACCCACATGATTAAGGCTTGTGAAAGCACCGGGAGGATACGGTGTGTAGTGAGATTGCCGCTAGAGAGAGTGGCATTAATGAGAGCATTGATTGTGGTCAATGTGTATACCCACCGGATTGTGGCTTGCGTGAGCACTGATTGAGGTCAGTGTGTAATGGTAAATGATCAGAACTGCCCCCTTCACTATGAGGAGGCGGGTAGCATAGTCTGGGCCTGAGTTGCCGCGAGACTATAAGGTATGAGTGTGGTGTGGAAAATGGAATTCCGTAGCAATTAGTGATTGTTTCTAGTAATCCTATAGATTTAGTGGTGTTTTTGATAATATGAGCTTGTATATTGCTAATTCCCCATCCCCAGGAAGGTACCTAGGTACTGTGGTAAGTAGGCTCTGGGGAGGGAGATGGTTACGTTTCGGCTGGATTGGTGGTGTCTTGGTGAGCTGGTGATATCTGGTCTGAAAATCCGGTCGTTACAGGCTAGCTTTTGAAGAAAACCACAAAATATTTATTTTGCACCTAACTAGATAACAAAAGTCAGCGTCAGAGCCGTTATGTAAAGTAAGGTAGGACAAATGTAGGTAAAAGGTTGTGCAGCTGCATAGGCCTATATTTGGGTACATTGGGGCTCAAAACAGCCCTTTTCAAGTTAATGAAGTTCCTGGGCCCACCCAACTGTCATTTGTGAGCTGGTAGGAATCATATGCCCCACATCCAGACCATTTTGCCAACAGGCCAAGGACATTATTCTACTTTGGAGCAGTTTTCACACCTCATTAAGGGCAAGCACTGCGTGGGCAGCTACTGGCAGGCTAGTGTAAATTAGCCTCCAGGAACTCTAAGAAGGGAAAGGGTAACTTTGGAAAAGTTTCTTTTCCTAAATATTTATTAAAAATCTAACTGCACCAATTAATTGTTTTTTTTACTAAACTAGAAACCTTTTTTCTCAAACATCTTTGTATTGCTTTTAAGTGCAATAGCAAGCAATGCCAGTTACAAAGTCATGCCATCCCTTCCCAATTCATTCACAATAAACAGGTAGAACAGTTGCTCGACAAATATTGTATAGTGTTAACTTTTCTTCAGTCCATGTTGGTGTTTGCTAGCTCTAAATTATTATACTAAACCAAAACTGTCCACTAGTCTCACCCTTCACCTCTCCCACCTTGACCCACCCTTAAACATATGGTAGGTGTTGGATGGATTAAGATTGGATGTCAATATATGGGAACTGTAACAGGCAATTAGAGATGGGAAATTCCAGTCGAATCTATACAGTCTGATAAAGGGTTGTTCAGACTTTGGTTTTCATTGGCTAAAATTGGAATAGGTGTAGCGATCTTATGGTTGGTTGATACATTAGAATCCCTAGTCTGGCAAGAAATAACCCAGAAAAATCCAGGTGGAACGTACGACCGTCTCTTTAAAGGCGCCATTCAGCAAATGTCAGCAAGTGATTTGTGGGCCCTGAATCCTAGTAAGACAGCATTCAAAATGGGGATCAAACAGGGTGTGAGAATGAGATCAAGTATCATCGACAAAGCACTCTTTTTGAAACATAGTCACGCCTGGGCTCTTGTAAACTCTTATAGACGGCTAGCCCCCGCCTCCTATCTGGCCTGCACATATTCACTGCACCTAAAACTCAGCTTTATCACCATTAGAATGGGCGACTGGCGATTCCTGACAGATTTACCCTCCTGGCGACGCACCACAGAAGATCTAACTTGTAGAGGGTGTGGCAAAACAGCTGAAACTATGTCGCATGTGATCTGCCTCTGCCCAGCTTTTAATTCAGAAACCAGGCGTGGACTCAAACCAGAATGGAATAGGCTGGGTGCCAGGACTTGCAGGCAAGCTATCATGGTAGCTTTGAATCCGGAAAAGACATCCTTAAACAAAAGACTTATAAACTTCATACTGCAAGCACACCGTAAATTCAATCAAAAGAGGCCCTGTTAAAGTAACCCTCCCACTTTTTTCTTTTTTGTCTTTTTTATTCCAACTCTTAGGGAGGTTGAAATGAAATGATCAGTAGCCTCAAGAATGTCGGTTGCTTTCTAAAAGCAGGATATCATCGATACCGAGTATAACATAAAAGGGTTGAAGAGATTACTTTTTTCTCTGTACATCATGCTTCAAGCTATTCTATTTTATTTAAAGAGGCTTAAGAGAAGACAATTTCTGCTTTTAAAATGACTGTTAATTGACCATGTTTTTATTCCTCACTGATTTTTTATCTTATTTATTGACACACAATGTGAATTTTGTAACCTTCTTTTAAAGATATATGTGCTACATCTAAATAAAGATAATTGATTTGATTTGATTTATGGTTGGTTGACATGTTGTCAGTGGTAGGCCCCACAACAAGTACTCCACTAGGGGGCCCATGAGTATTCCCGTTTTTTTAAATGATTTCTAAAAATGTCTGCCATTCTTTTCATCTTGAGTGCCCTCCAGAGGTGGGCATGCCACTGAGTAAAGGCGGGTGCTTCTTTTTTCTTTCATGCCATCACTATCGCGCATTTTGTCACCTCCAAGCATACTCACATAATTGCCTTATCCCCATTCGTCTGGTACTGCAGGAAGTCAGTTCTGAGTCACAGGAGTGCAAATTCAGGAGTGTCTGTAATCGGGTACCCAGGATTTCCCTGACCTGCATGAGAATTTCTGACCCGGAAGGGAGAATCATCAGGAAATCCCACTAAATATGGTGAAAGTCTCCCAGCAGCCTGCAGCCTCTCCAAAACAGAC
The DNA here is from genome assembly GCF_964263255.1 of Lissotriton vulgaris. Lineage (NCBI taxonomy): Eukaryota > Metazoa > Chordata > Amphibia > Caudata > Salamandridae > Lissotriton > Lissotriton vulgaris. Next base: position 451,589,785 of record NC_141696.1, on the reverse strand, counting down.
CTGAGGTTCCCGGGAATATTTGCTTCAGTTTTCTGGGGTATAGCTATTAGTTATAGATCATCTTTTAGTGAGTCTCTCACATGGGGTGATTGTGTTTAGCAGTATCCTTCCAGAGAGTTTTCCACTGTCTTTCAGTAATCTCAGGCCCTAAAGTAAGTTACCAGAAGTCCATAAAGTGAGGTCTAGGCGTATGTAGTGTGGACAACAACAAAGCATATAGGAAAGAGATAGATCCCAGTGAGGATCCCTCCCTCCTAACAAACTTTTCCATGGGCGTTAATTTTTGGATTGCTGCTGCTCTGACTTCTGGACTCAATGCCCAGTGCTTGAGCTGAAGATAATGATATTAGTCAGTGGGTGGGAGGTTAAAATTGCGCAGGTAGTGTTCCAAGGTTAGTATGTCGCAATTATGGAATGGGTCTGATAGTGTGAGACATCCTCCTTCCCTCCATGCATCAAAAGGTCCTGGCTGTGTTGGCAGTGGGAATGTGGGTTTGAAACAGGTCGGGTGTATGGGGATGGAAAGGTCGGCCATTCTACAGCCTTTGTAACCTCATCCCACACCTTAAGTGTGGACTGGGTGGGTGTACTCAAGTAATCATTCCTAGATTGATCCTCCCTTGGTTTCAAGAGCACATCCAAGATAGTTCTACTCACTATCACCCTATCAATTTGTAACCAGTGTTTATCTGATTCTCTTAGGGACCATTCTGTGATTACTCTGAGCTGTGTTGCTTTAAAGGGCTTTATAGCATAGGGCAGAGTCTGGGAGGGCCACAGCACCATCATCTCTAGATTCTTCTGAAAAGTTTGAAGGGGAGCCGAGCCTGTTAATGCTGCCATATATAAAGAGTGGTCAATGTGCATAATGTGGAAAAGAAATTGTGGTGTGGTGATTGGGAGGGCTTGAAATAGATATAGTCATTTTAGAAGAATCCTCATTTTGAGGAAACATATAACAATCCCCACCTTTTGAGGTCAGTCTGTATCTGTTGCAGAAGGGGCAGGTAATTCACCCTGTATAATCCACCTATAGTATCTGTGATTCTCACCCCCAAATATGATGTGGTGTTTGGCCAATTTAAAAGGGAAGTCCCTTACCAGGGAAGTCACCTCTCCCTCTGAGAGGGTAAGATTTAAAATAAAGGACTTAGAGAGGTTAATCCAGAACCCAGCTATTTTTTCAAAGGATTGAAGTTCTTCCTGCAGGGCAGTCAGCAATGCTCGTGGTTCTGTTAGGGTTAAGAGAATGTTGTCTGTGAAAAATTAAATTCTATGATCTTGTGAGCAAACTGTATGCCCTTGACATCTGGCCTTGCCCTTATCCTGGTTGCGAAGGGGGTGATACTGAAGGCGAACAGTAAGGGCGATAAGGGACACCCCTGTCTTGTCCCCCTGTCTAAATTGAAGTTGTTTGAGCTGACTCAGTTGACTACTACTTTGCACTACAATTGATTATAATTGGCTTAGGATCAAAGAATCCAAATCACGTTAGCGTCTGGAAGAGAAAAGGCCATGCAACTCTATCGAACGACTTTTCGGCATCGAGCCCCAGTAGAATTTCAGGGGCGGGAACCGACACTTCAAGGCCGTTTCCTCTAGGTGAAGAACCCTCTGAAAATTATTGTGGGTCTGTCGTCCTTTAATGAACCCTGATTGATCGGGGTGTATCAGTTTGGGGATCAGGTCTTCCAGTCTGTTAGCCAGTATTTTGTAATATAACTTGGCATCCAGGTTAAAAAGCGCTATTGGCGTATATGAGGAGCATAGTTGTGCGTTTTTCCTGATTTGGATAGAACCATTATTAGGGCATCACTCATTGAGTATGTGACCGCTGAACCAGATGCGATATGGTTAAATAGAAAAGTCAGATGGGGCACCTGTTCTATTGTAAATGTTTTGTAAAAATGAGTCGTTAGATCATCTGGTCTTGGTGACTTGTGTGGTTTTAAAGCCTTGATAGCTGATTGCACCTCTTCCTCAGTAATTGGGTAACTTAAAAGTTCCCTCTGAGAAGTTGTGCTATAAGTCTAAGTATTCCTCCTAGGCCAAAGGACCTGTCTCATCTGCCTGATATAGAGACTCATAGTATGCCCTCAAAATCCAGGCTTTCCCTACCTCTGTATTTTCTAGCTTACCATGCACATCTTGTACATCCCCTACGTATTCTCATTCTCTTTTAACTCTAAGTTGTCTCACCAAGTGGGCCTAACCTTATTTACCTGTTTGTATGAGATTTGTAGCAAGCGCAGGAGAGTCAATTCTTCTCTGTTGGTATAAATTGTGTTTATTTTTCCCTTCAAGGTGGTCAGTTTACGTGGGAGGGTTTTTGTGGGTTCTTTTCAATGTGTCTGCTTTAATTTTCAGAGGTCCTCCTCTAGTGCTATCTAGCCCTTTGTCTGTTCTGCATTGGATTTAGTAAGATACATTTACCCCTTATAACTACATTAAATGCGTCCCATTTGTTGGACGTTGTGGTTTCTTGTGGGAGATGTCTTTGGAAATATTCTTTCATTTCCTTTCCCAACTCATCCTGTAATAATCTGTCCCATGTAATGGATGTAGGGAAGGACAATCGTGAGGTTTTAGGGGGATGTGTATTCCAATCAAGTCATATGAAAAGCAGTGGGTGTTCTGACATAGTGATGGGGTGGATTTTTGCAGCTCGAAGATCACTCAAATGCCCTTGGCAAAGGAAGATGTAATCTAACCTGCAGTGGGATTGATGAACATGAGAGAAGAATTTGAAGTCTTTCATAATGGGATGCAGCGTTTCCCTTAATACTAGATCTAGGATATTTAGTATTATTGCTTTGGAGAAACTGCCAGTGAGTGCACGATGCTGATGGATGCTATCTAATTCTGAGTGCCATGTGAGATGGAAGTCTCCAATGAGGAGAGAAGACCCTCCATGAAATATCGATCTAATGCTAGTAGGGATGCGATAAATTCCAGTTGACCTGCATTTGGCGCATATGCTGAGACAAACGTGCATAGTTTCACCCGTAGTCTGCCCTTCACCATTACAATCCTCAGATATTTATATGTTTTATACCCCTCAGGTTGAAACTTTGTCGCAGAGTGGAACATCTGTGCTACTTCTTTCTGTTGTGTACCTGCTGAGGATTTACAGAGCGGAGAATCATTTTTATGTTTCCATCTGTGGTCTTCTGGTCTCTTTAGGTGTGTCTCCTGCAGTGTCTCTACATTATAGGGGTGATCTAACATATATTTCCATATCTTTTGTCTTTTGAGAGGTACGTTGAGACCTCTTACGTTCAAGGATACTATATTCATCATCCTAAAGTAATCACATTGGACAGCGTTGGATCCCTGGCTATGTCTTTTATTCCTGTCCCCAGTTTCTCACCCCACAGCCAGAATTACCGTCCCTGTACTTTGTGTTCCCTCTCTTTTTTAAGATCTCGTGCCACCCTTCTGTCCTCCATGTGGTATGCAATACTTATGTATCTCAACCTCCTACCCATAACCAACTTGTGGGACAATAAATGTCCCAAAGTAACTCTACTCATTTGGTGGTTAACCATTAACGTGGGCGGCTTGGACCTGTCCGCCACCACGGCACTTCGCTTGCTGATACATGTCGGGGTACTCGAACCTTCATGACCCCACAGAAATCAGTAGTGACGTAGAGTCCCTCTTTTCTTAACACAAGCACTGAATCATTTCACCTTAAACAGTTATATCTCAGTCTCTCAATCTTAGTCTGCCTTAACAGAGAGGCAATATGTAGTGTAAGCTCCCAGTAGAGGCATTGGCACAAAATGGAAGCTTGTCATGTATAGCCTGTCACTTCTTTGGATTTTGCAGTCGGCGTTGGGTGTGCCACTGATTTTTCTTTTCTTGTTTATTGGAGGTCCCTAGGTGCGATTCATGGTCATCTGCCATGTCTGGGTGTGGTAACCCCAAGAGGTCTAGCATATCCTCCAGGTATGTTACATGTTATTCTTTATTGTTGTGAGCAAAAGGATAGTCTGAAGGGGTATATCCAGCGGTATCTGATGTGCTCGTGGTGCAGTTTTTCTGTTACCTGTCTGAATTGTTGAGGATGTTGAAGGGTTGCTTACGTCAAGTCCTGATACAAGGGGCAGTTAAATCCTTGATAGGTGATCACGTCTTTTTTTCGGGCTGGCTGCAGTTTTTCTTCCTTCACTTTAAATGAATGTAGTTTGACTAGGCAATCTGTGTACGGCCTCACTGTCCTGGGGATGATCTCCCCACCCAGTGGCATCACTCTACCTTGATATTCAAGTGATCTTTACCTATAATTTCTCCAAACAGGCCGACTACAAAAGCTTCTAGATCTGGTCCCTCTGCCCCCTCCTCCAGGTTCTGGATTGTTATATTATCCCGTCTGGACCTATCTTCAAGGTCTTTATTTTTCAGTAGAGCTGCGTGGAGTTGAGTTTGGAGGTCTTTTACTGCTTCAAAGTTTACGTCGCTTTTTGCTCTAGATGAAGAGTTTTTGCCTCCAGATCTAGTTTCCTGGTGCCTATGGAGTCCACATCCTGTTGCAGTACGGATGTGTGACTGATTAGTTCTGCCTTTAGTTGGTCGATGGATGCTGCCACATCCTGCTTGGGATCTGCACATAGTTCTGCTTTAAAGTCTCTGAGAGAGGTAACAATTCTTCTTTGGTCAGGGCCATATCCCTTCTTGTGTCTTCCTGCTTGCGAGCGTCTTTTTTTCTGATTTCTGCTGGGGTAATTTCTCCTGATGAGTATTTATGCTTGAGCTGGAGCTGTATCGCTTGTCTCCAAGGCTTGTTTCTTCTAAACATTCACCATGCCTGTGTCAGGTGTGTGTTTGCCTGGTTGCTTTAGAGCTGCCCCATGTAACCCCCTTTCTTAAGCTGTCAGGCTTAGCCTTTTTGTTTTGATTCACCTCGCTGGCCATGCGGGGTACAGGTTGGGGCAGCTTCCCCCAGGTGTTCCTTTATTGAAGCATTGTGCAACCTTGGGCCATGGCCACCATTTTAACATCAGGAACCGGCCAGGAGTCTTCTCCACGTCTCTCCTCAACGCCTCTGACGCTTTCAAAGCCCACTGTGTTCTCCCTCCCAAGGGGACCTGTCTTGCTGCACCCTGGAGGATTCCTCCTACAAAAAAGGGACCCTCTCTAAAGGTTGCATTTAAGGTCTGGGAGAAAAGAGGGACAAAAAAAACCAAACAATATGTCAAAAGACAACCTCCCACCTGACCTCTATTTCTTAGCTCTTTTACGGCTACAATCGCTCCTCTGAATTACTACTATATTATCTGAGACATACGCAATATTACTTTATAAAAAACACCCACCAATTGTCTTTGCTGTAAAACGATTTTTAAACTGTATGTGGCTCATCCGGAGGGCCTATTTAAAGTAGATTCCAGGGGGAGATCAAAATCCAGGAATTTTAGTGGACAAGCCATTTTGTACCCATGCTCTGGGCATTTTATCGTAGTCCTATATTTTTGTCTGTGTAAAGATTTTAGAATGCATTCCATGACAGGATGGCAGCTTTTCTTCTCTTTGTGAATTAGATATGATAGTATTATGTATTATTTTTATATTCCTGACGTACTCCCATGCATTTTGTGTTTTTTCCCCTCTCATTTGTGGGACGATCATTGTATAAAAAGATGTTACATACATTCTAATTGTTCCACCCACTTCAAGTAGATGGTAACCCATTCGCAAACTGGTAGGAGTCCCCAAAGGAAAAGGAGCAGGCAATGCTACAGCTACATTTGTGTTATGCTGTTAGCAAATGGTATTGCAGCCTCTATCAAAGGGTATTGATCGTTCCTGTTTTGATGCATGTGCCTGTGGCTCTGTATATTTGACTGAGAAGAATGTCAATGATCAAACAACAATGACAACAATAATCTTTATTACTTTACAATCTTCAATGCAGGGGTCCGTGCATCCCAACAGATGGCAGCTAATGACCTCCAAAACATGCAGAAATACAAAACAGAGATTTTGGCAGTTGCCAGCAATTTGTGCATGGATCCGTCTGTGATTGCTGCAACCATTTCTCGCAAATCCCGTGCCGGTGTTGTACTGAATAATGGATGGGGTAATGGAGGAAATGCCTTTGGCTTGATGCAGGTAAGCACATTCACCATCACAGCTGAGGCATGGCGTTCCATATATAATCCTCATCGAGTATTGTATCTCAAATGTGTGCTTGAACTGGTCATACCGAAATGCAGTACCAATGTTGCTTTGTATTTTAGATTGGCAAAAGCAACAACGAGATCAGAGGTGCTTGGAACAGTAGCGAACATATTTCCCAGGGTACAGAGATTCTAATCAGCATGATCAAGTCAATCAAGAAAAAGTTTTCACACTGGTCTGAGAATCAGACCTTGAAAGGTCTGTATCAGCACACCTGGAGTTATTTACTACTGATTGCCTTCAGTCTCACTCCCAATGCTTAAACCCCCTCAGAACTCTAGGGGTGACGACTTTCTCGAAAATTGTGTTTCCTAAGCAGTGAAGTCTGCACTTACCTCTGAAAATGAACCTAAGTGAGTTGTGAGACCACTGATTTATGGTCCTTGAACTATAAGGGTACTATTGCAGGGTGGATGGGATTTTAAGCGGTGCAGATTGTTAGTGCAAACACAAGTACAAACTGCACTCCAGGGGATAAACCTTTAGTCCCAGACTGAGTCATGACTCAACAAATCAACAATTCATCAATTATAGTTTAGCAATTAGACCCCACGGTGATAACAGAGAGTGGTAGATTTGCAAACCATGAAGGTTTAGTAGCAGATTAGCAAAGATGCAAACACACATCATTTAATGTTGTCAAAAATCAGTAGTGAATAAAGTAATATATAAATTAGTATGATTCAAATCAATTCAAAATAGCAAATACAAAGACAAAGGGCCAGAGGTATGACCCGTTTTTGCATGCGGAAACAGGTTTGCAAACCCGTTTGCGCATGGAAAATCATCATGGGCCATGTACAAAGCCTATTTAGCGTGTCACGATTTATTTGCGACTCACTAAATAGGTTTTGCGGCATTCCCTTCCAAATATTGAGTTTCGAAACTATGTACTAATGTTTTGCAACCGAACATTCTCAATTACCACCTACTTCAAGTAGGTGGTGATACATTCGCAAATGGGAAGGGTTCCTGAAGGGACCCCTTCCCCTTTGCCAATGCGAGTGAAAATATGTTTTAAGGGCAGGCAGTTGTCCCAGGGACCCCTGCCTGCCCTTAAAAAATTAAACAAAAACATGTATTTTTTTTAAATTACATCCTGTTTTCCTTTATGAAAAACGGCTGCATTTTTTTTTAAAAACTGCTTCATATCTAAGCAGTCCCAGACATGGTGGTCTGCTGAGCCCAGCAGGCCACCATCCCTGGGAGGGCCTTTCATTCCCAATGGGCTCGCAAATTGCAAGAGGCTCATTAATGTTAATGAGCCTCGCAATTTGCGACCCATTGGAAATCGCAAACAGTGTTAAACACACTGTTGTACATTTTATTATGCACCTCACAATTTGCGACTCGCAAGTCACAAATTGTGAGGCGCAAAATAAAATGGTCGTACATCTGGCCCAAAATGCTTAAGGTTTTTGTGAGAAATTGGAGTGATGATTGACTCAGATGTTGGCCCAGATCAAGCAACAGCTGTAAATCCCTGGCAGGGTGAACCACAAGAAGTCACTAGATTAACTTTAGCTTAACCCTGAGTAGCTTGACACAAAAAGCAGTCAGTTTTAACGAAGAGGCAATGTATACGGTTTTTATGCAGCACACCAACAATAATAAAGTAAAAACTCAAAACAAGAAAAATACCTCACCAATTTTGAAAAAGAGAGTAAATGTTAATAAACTATTGACAAAAAAAACCAAAACTCCTATCAGTAGAACCAGAGTTATGAATTTCGCGGTTAGGAAGTCACGGAGTATTGTTCCACATGCGACAAAACACGTGTCGGCTGGTTTTCTTTAGGCTCTCAAATGAAAATTAAAGGACAGAATATTTCTCGACGCTTCAGAAGATAATTTCTCATCTGTTGCCTTTGATATTGTAGTTCATGTTTATACCGACATACTGCTTACTTACTATTATGTGTGCCTAGGTCAGTGATAAATGTCATATTGTGAGGGTTTTACCCACACTCGATTGGGGGGTTATAGGGCTTATCCCCTTGCCTAGTTGCACCATACTGATCTCATATCCCTTCGGACTTCTGCATCTATTAAGCAGAGCACCTAGAAATTTCCCTGACCACTAAAAATCCTTCTTTAGAGTGTGTCCACTTTTATGGAAGTCAAAAATCTTCAGCAGGATATGGGCAGGAATCTGTAGTAGAAGAAAGTTCCAGGAGACCAGCATCCCATTTGGCAAAGGATCGTTGAACAGGATTTGATGCTATAGAGAAGAACGTAGGGAGCTACCACGAAGTCAGGCCGACCCGCGACGCACCTAAGGTAGATCGACAAGCCGGTCTGTCCCAGTCTTCCCTTGGTCTCAGAGCAGTTTTTAGCCAAAAATGTCCAAAGGCTTGTATTTTTGCTATCAGGGAACATTTAGCACCATCACCATGGGTCTAGGACTGAAGGGGAACCACTTGGGGGATTAGGACTCACTCAGGCTGAGTCCAGGTGCGGATTCAAGATCGTGGGAGCCTGTTATATCCCTGTAGCTGTGAAGAGGAGGCCAGATAACTGACCCTTGGAGTCACCCTGGTAGTCCTGGGTTAAGGTGACTAAGCAAAGCTCAGGCAGCAGGGCAGGCCCCTCAGGGATCATGGCAGTCCAGGCAGCAAAGCAGTCCTTCCAAGTGTGGTAAAGCTGTCTTGTGGAGTACATATCAGGACACAGCAGTAAGCAGTCCTCTGAGAGTCCTTCCACAGGTCCAGAAAGAGAACTGAAGTGTGGGTCTGAGACCCATATTTTTATATCTGGTGCCTTCTTTGATGCGTAAGAAGTTTCTAGAGGTTTCACAATGAAATACTTAGAATCTCTTGACTCTCCTGCCCTAGCTCCCAGGTGGATGTAAAGAAAATGTGGGGGTGACAAACCCTTTGTGTGACGGCAGAACACAGCCTATTCAGTTGCAAGTGGGGCTGTGCCCAGCTCCACCTCCATCCTGGCAGCACATGGCCCATTCAGGCACACCCAACTCCTCTATTGTGTTACTGCCTAGGAGGAATTCATAAAGGCTAACTGCCAATTACACCTAGTCATGTGACACAGGGTAGGTTCCAGGCACCAATGGGCTAAGAGTACGAAATTCCTACTTTTAAAAGTGGCATTTTCAAATTGTAATTTAAAATCCAACTTTACCATTAAAGAGGATTTTTAATTCCAATTTCATAGATACCAAACAGGAAATGCTCATCTGCCCCCAATCAAAAGAAAGCACTTTTTAAATGCAATAAAGCAACCCAGTGTTATCCAAGGGATGGGTAGGTCTCACAGTAGGGAAAAATTAATGTAGTTGTTTTACACTACTAGGACAAGCAAAACGTAAAAGTACATGTCCAACCTTTTAATTGTAATACACCCTGCTATATGGGCCCCTTATTGCCTACCTTAGGGGTGACAAATGCAATAAAGGGGAATTTAGGTCTTGGCAAGGGGGTTATATTGCTAAGTCAAATTGGTAGTTTAAAACTACATCAGGCTGCAATAGTAGGCCTGAGACATGTTTTAAGGGGCAACTTAAGTAGGTGGCACAATAAGTGGTGCAGGTCCATTAATAGCATTTAATTTACAGGTCCAGTATATATAGCATAGCACTCTACAAGGGACTTATAAGTAAATTAAATGTGCCAGTCAAGTGTAAGTGAATATTGCCATGTTTAGTGAAGTGAGTACAAGCACTTTAGCACTGGTTAACTGTTGTAAAGAGTCCTAAGGCTAACAAAATGAATTTCAGCAAACTAATTGGTGGGGAACAGACAAAAAGTTTGGGATAAGGCTGACAGGTATCATCACAGTTTTCAGAAAGCAAATCAAGCAGGCACAGCTTTTCATGAAGGGAAGTTCCCTATTATGCTTAGCTAAGAAATCAGGTACGTTGGGGATACATCAAGCTGAAGGTGTCAGGGAGTAAAGCCTCTAAAAGGCAGAAACAAATATATATTCAGTCAAGTAAGTGAGAACGGATTTGGGCAGAAGTCTAAATCTTTGAGCAGGAGCAAAGGAGTATATCTTCGGAGGACAGTGGAAAGGGCACCAGCATCCAACTAACTCATCATTGCATAATCCCATGAAGAGAACCAAACAGGATCAAACATTCCATGATATCTCTGTGTCGGTCCTCTTTCCAGCCATCGCACAACGGATGTTTCTGCTGCATGACCTTTAAGAGATATCCCTTAGAGCATGATACATCATGGCCAGCATTTTCTATGTACAGGAACAGCATTTCAATTTTTAGCTCACCATGGAACACATACCGATAAACATTCACACATACACTGAGACAATAAGAATACAGGTCTAATGAGATCATACTCTTGAAATTTGGCTCCTGGAATGAGAGAAAGGGAAAAAACTGTAAAGCAGCTAAAAGAACATTTAATTTTAGAGTGAATTACGCAAACTGAGGCCTACATTAACTATAGTCAACTTTAACATAAAAATCACACTATATATATATATATATATATATATATATATATATATATATATATATATATATATATATATATATATATATAAATAAATGCATGCGGTTCAGATGAATGCAAAGTTGTGCAAATATAAAATTGTGGCAAGGCATCACCAGTAACGTTGATAACTGGTTTATTAGGGCCTTGGGTATTAAGGGTATTATGGGTACGAGGTTGAAGATTGCTAGTACAGTATCCATGTGGCATGTTGATCCTCATTTTCTGAATCCGACAAATTCTATGGGAAATATTATCAACAAACTGCGACAAATATCGCAGAGTGCGCTTAGCAACGTTTATTTCTATCGCTGTCTTAGCGCGTTATTATCAACGCTTATCTCAAAGGTGATAAGAAATCCAGCAATAGACTGCGACAATGATCATTAGCATGTGAAATCCAGCGATGATTTCACAGCGCTAATGAAAAGCTTGGTAATAGGGGAGTGTGTACTTAACAATACAAATCACGTCCCATAGACATTAATGCTAAATCAGGTTTTATTCAGGAATTAGGATTATGCAATAATGGGGGCTTAGCGTGTCTTTCTCTTTGCTTTGCGGGTCCGGGTCAGCGTTGATACTACAGCAAAGCTGTGTTCAAAACGTTATTCATTCGAGTTATTGTAAGGAACGCCTACTTTGCGTCTGATTAGCGATGTATATCGCTAAGACGCGTAGCGTTAGAAATTCAGCTGCTAACATGCGCTGATGCATGTTTGCGCCGCCTTGTTAATAGGGGGATAAAAATATCTCCACTTTAGCTGCAAAAAGTGCAGCGAAAGTGGCAATACTGCCCTTGATAATATGCCCCTATGTGTTTTCCTCTGCAGGAGATTCATTTTGCAACACCCTTGACAGAGCTCTTTATTGTTTTGTCTGTTGCAGCAGAACAAAGTGCTACACTCTGCTTGGCGATAAAGGCAAAGAAAAAATCTAACTTCTATTCACATGGGAGACTGCTATTAAGATGACTAGATCATAACACCCCTAGTGGGTGGTGCCAGATTATTTAAAGTGCGGGGTTCAGGCCTTTGCATCTCCACACCAGTGAGGAGAATGCATAATGGCTCTCCCTGTGTAAATCAGTGTAGGTTCACCTGATTGAGACCTCAGATTGCAGTTGGTGTGTATCCCCACACATCCTGTGCCCTTAATTCTACCAAAGAAGCCAACACTCAGAAAAAGCATCTGATTGTGCTGGTTGCCACGCGACTATGCCACACCTGAAGGAAAAGTACTTTCAATCAATTGGCTCCCTCTAAATGTTTGGGGGCAATTGTGAATGTGAATGGTCAGTGTGCTGGGGGCCCCATTACTAATAGATTGTACACATAAGATGGCCTATTTGCATAACAAGTTCACATGTACTTGCAAAGGCTCTGTGCACCTGCACAAACAGGAAATGTGGGACCAGAGGCAGAACTTTTGTCTAGCTCCCCTGGAGATCAGAGCCGAAGTTGAGGAACCCAGTGTGTAGCCATACATAGTTTGGAAGGATGGAAACTACCAAGCCTGGAGAAATGCCCTGCAATCCTCTTTGGGCAGTATGACTCCAGTGTGAAGGCTCATGTTTCTCAGTACTTGTTTTTACATCTTTGATCCCCATGCAATTGATGTGGGCCTCGAAGGCCTGGGTACTTCCACAGATGTCCTTGCCGCTGCAATTGCCTGAAAACAAGACAACCCCAGAATTTAGTTTAGAGGACCTTCGGTATCAGAGCTTTATCTGTTGCAGCTCATGAAGCCATTGGACCAAACCACGGTCCAAGTCACGTTTCTGATCTTGTGGCCATTGCATTGATACTTGCAGTGGTTTTTCATTCCCAACAGAATCTATCAGTATCCTAATTGTTGAGGTCACCCTGCGATAACTAAGTATACAGAGAAGCTGTATCACAAAAAAATTGATTCCATCTGCCAGCCCTGTGAGAAATAAACTACACAGCATGTTAGATTGCTGACACAATATTGTGAACTAACATCTGTTGTTGTCTGAGTTCTTTTGTATGTCTTCTGTGTGTGCCTTAAGACCTCCTCGCAGCACCCACACCCTGACCCGACACACAGTTCTGGTTGCATTAGCCTGTATCTGGTACCAAGGATTGTGAATGCCAAAACTTTCGAACCTCAGTGCTACCAGTCATATCAGCATTGCACCTATCTTAAATGAGTCCAAGCTACTCACACATCAAAATACCTAAGATTTTACAAAACTGAATCATGAAAGCCTCTGCTTACCCATTCATCGTGCAAGGTTCAGATTCTCTTTACTATAATGCCGGCAGATAGAGTTCAGAGAGATGAGTACCCAAAAGATGACGTTATTTGACACAACGGTCCAGAACGATGCATTTTAGGATACTTTCATAAGGTTTGCAAGATCTTCCCGAATCCCCGGATGGACTGGGAGCGGTGTTAATCCCATAAAGATGTTAGTACTCCACACCTGAGCCTGGTCAATAACATTTTTTTTAACATTATATAAAGCGCATTAGGCTCCACAAAAAAAGCTGATAATATTTTAGTATCAAACTATAAAGGCTTATTAAAAGTTAATAGTTTACAGAAGGCAAAATCAGTTTAGCAGCAATGTATAATATGGTTCAATCAAATTAGATCAAATTAGATCAAATTTGACGAAGCAGACCCACCATTTGATTGTCTCATAAGGGAGGACCAAGGAAAAGCCAGTCAATCTCTCTGAAAGAGCACAATAAAAAGCTCTTACTCAGCTCTGCTCTCACCTGTACTAAAACCCCATAAACGTTAACAACTTATACACCTTCACGCAGGTCTCAAGAAGACTATCCAATCAGGTTAAAGCAAAAGGAAACAAGGTGGTATCACCAGGATATCTAATAGATCGACTTAACAAAACCCTCGGCCCAGTGCTTGAACTATATAAAATGCAGGCGAGAGGGGCAGTCACACATGGCGGAGAATTGTGGGGGCACACACCGGTATTAAATCTGATGATCACAGAAAATAAGTTCATCAGGCAGCTGGCCGCTCTACCTTCCAGCTCCCCGATCCTCCCCCTCAGACTCAATTTTCTCCTTAGATCAATAGAGGAAGAATTGGGTTTAAAACTATTATCATTCTGGCAAAGACTTTGGATAACTCCAGAGCTCTTGACATATAGGATGGAGTTGAAGGAGATTTTAAGCTTTCCAAATGCAACAAAAACTCCATGGTTAAAATATATAAAAACTACATGTGAGAACCTGGGAAGGCCAGAGTTATGGTTAGACCCTGAAAATGCTTGTAGTAAGGTTACACGCAAACATTTATCCAAGGAATATTATGATCTAAAATTAAATACTTCACTAGAGAACGTGCGGTTGGGGTCCTTGACTAGGTCATTTATTCAATTCAAAGACTCCTACCTTCTTGAACAGGTCCTAGAGGGCATTTGCCCAGCCTTTATACTAGGATATTGTTTTTACAGTGGAGGCATGGCACTCTTCCCCTCAGAGCATTTACAAGTACTTGGTCTCCCTCTCCCTCCGCTGAGCAATGTCCCGCATGTCCATCCCAGGTAGAAAATGAAATACAAATTGCATTATTTTGTAAGGCTTATCAAAAGCCGAGAAAGTATTGGCTTCTTCCTCTTCCTAAAAACCTAGGTTTCAGGCAATGTATCCCAGCCTACAGAACACTAAAGACGGACTTATCACCACCAACTGTGTTTGCGATAGCTAAATTCTTAACTGCTATGTGGCATATGCGCACTCGCTACATCCAGAACTCTGATATAGACTTGGTACTGGCCTTATAATCACTCTTTGTACAGACCAGGTCAAATCGGAATGATCCGTAATGGCTTTCACCATTGGCTAGAAATGTGATTTTCCATAGTATGTAGCTGTTGGATTAGCACCCCACACTAGCACTTTTGAAACTGTATAATAAGATGACAATTGCAATTATCTTTTTTAACTTCTGTTTTATGTTTATGTATATGTATCAAATCATGAATGTTTTTAATCTAAGGTCTATATCTTTTATAATCTTTTGTGATTGAAATAAAGATAGAAATGATGAATGATGAAAAGGAAACAATTACATTCTCAATATGTTCTCAAGGTTTGTCCCAAATCAAGCTTTTTTCTGCGCCCTTCAAACTTATGTGATTTTCATTAATACAACATTCTATGATAATCACAAACAAAAGATAACATTTCTCCACATAAGAAAGAAGGAAAAAGAAAAGTCGATACTTAGAACTCCAGCTTGCCTAGAAATAAAGTGTTCACATGTGATAAAGCAAAGATGGCAACTAACAATAACACATGTTGATGTTCAGGCCTACATTAGCTGTAGTTAAACTATAGGTGAATAAACATCATTTCTCTCTACAAATAGCAATGGAAATCATTTAGAGGTCGACAGGAGTGGAACTGGAGACCCCTTGCTTGACTTTTCCAAACCCTGGCACTGCTTTTGCAACCCCTGGCCTCAGAGGTTGCAAAATCAGTGCAATAATACTGGGACAGTTTTTTTGGGGGTTGTTGGCGCCTTAGCTTTTGTCTCTGGCCCTTTATTAGTTACACTAAAAGTGAAGAATAAGTTATTATTCACTACTAGTGTAATAAAAGATGGAGTACCAGAAGCTGGAACTAGACTTTTACTGGCAGAGTAGGTAAGAAGAGCAATGTTTGTCATGTGCATGTTTGGGGGTGAGAGTTTGCGTGAGCCAGCATATATGTGTGAAGGGACATATCTGTATGGTTGAGCATGTGTGTGTAGGTGAAAGTGAGCTGGTAAGAGTCAGTAACAGGTAGTGAGTGATAATGAGCGAGATTGAGTCTCAGTAAAGGAGTATGACAGAGTCAGAGTGAGTAAGAGTGACAGTAAGCGAATGTGTGTATGAATGATAATGAGGGAGTATTAGAGTGAGTCAGAATGAGTGTAATTGCGAGTGAAAATAGGTGAGAGTGCAAGTGGTTGTGAGTAGGTGGCAAAGAGTGAGTGAGCGGCACTATGAGTGAATGGGAGTGAGCTAGTTAGAATGAATTACAGCGAATGAGTGTGTCAAACTGAGAATAAGTGAGAGTGTGTGGGATTAATGGAGTGAGAGTTTGGGAGAGAGTGAGTGAATAAGAAAGTAGGAGTGCGTCTGAGTAAGAATGAGTGAGTATGAGCAAGAAAGAGTGAGTGCAAGTGAGTGAGAACAAATTAGGGTAAGTGAGTGTAAATTAATGAGAATGAAAAAGAACGAGTATAAGTCAGTGAATGTAAATGAGTATTAGTAAAAATGTAGTATTATGCTTGCAAATTATATGTTTGACCATAGCATACGGAAAGTCATTTTTGCCTTACAGAGTCACCCATGGCAAAATACTAGCACTGGTATGAAGCAGGTGATTCTTAGCATGACAGGCACCTGTCACAAAATACTGGTAATGAAATATTGGAAGTAATTATTATTGGCATAATAAGCACCTATGGTAAAATACTAGTAGTGGCATAGAAGAGGTATGCCTTAGCATATGGGGTACCAGCGGCAAAGTTCTGGCACTGGCATAGCGTATGTGATATTTGACATTAGGGCATCCATGGGATATAAGGGGAGTCCATGACAAAAAACTGGCCTGGCATAATGGCGATAAGTAGTCTCATATAGTGGTAATAAGAGCACATTTTGAAAACAAAATGGGGTCAAATCCTGAGGAGCGTCAGGTTTCATTGGATTTGCAAACCGTGAAAGGACTTGAATATTTAATGAGAGCCCCTTCAGAGCTGGGGGCATTTTAGAAAATGTGTGTGAAAAGTGTGCTTTACATGCACCATATGACAAAGTATGTTTTTAAATGTGCTTGCGAAAGAAACCCATTGAGCCCTTCTAGACGAGGTCTGGCACACTCACTTCACTTGTTGTCACAAATTAGGACAAGTAATAAGCCCCACCACTTTCAAAGATTACAGTGGCATCCCAATATAGGTGGTATCTAGCACAGAAATGTGTCTGTGTTGTGTTGTTATAATCAAACAGTTACTATGGAACTTCAGCAATGCCAATTATCTTGGTAGCATCAGGGTTAAGATCATGTGACATCACTCTCTGGAAAAGTCATTAAGTTTAAAGGATGTGTGATGTCACTTCCAATACATCAAGCATTTTAGTAAAGTATCTTTTTTAAAGTAGTAAGGACCCTGGTCTCATTATAATGGAGGCTATATGGGTAAAGGGACCTGGGTTCAAGATGTCGACTTGAGGTGTCTGATGATTGATTGTCTTTTCCTTCTCTTTTCTTTTTCTATTTTATTAATATATTTGTGATGTTAATTGTATATTTTAATAATGTTAATGGGTTTTAATGACTAATAAGCACATTTCAACCCCTAATGATAGAAATGGAACACGTGATATAAAAAGAACTTCACCAATAACTTGATGTTATAAATAAAGTCCTGTTCATTTTCTAAAAGATTTTGCTTCAATGATACCGTCTATTTACTTCACATTTTGTTTACTGTATTTTGGTTACTTAATCTACAAAGCCCTGCAAAATTAAGACTTAAATCCTTGTCCTCGCTACTCCCCGGAATCTGAAGCTTAAAAAGAAGATTCTTGCATTCCGTTAATCTGCACAATCCCTGTAGTTAACAGGCAATAATTTACCCTTCCACCTGAAACCACTGCAACCTGGAGAACTAACCTGAAAATCAAAGAAAGAGCTGCAGACACATTTGATCGCCCTTACATCTTACTTTAGCTCAGTAGAGTGTGAAGCCTGAAGATGTGTGTTACCACTCATTGTGTGCCATTCGTGTGTACCGGCATGCGGTTTCCATGAGCCTGGTGATTTTATTTGGCACTAATTAAACAAATCATTTGCTGGCTTGGAAAGAAAGCATTGAATGCACCTCTTCTCAATCACATCCTCTTCTAATATGGCAAATTACCAGGAATATGCTGTGAAGTGAATCATTGGTTCAAGATGGGTCAGTTCATCAGTGAGCGTAGTGGAGCTCATGAATCGAAAGGAGAAAGAGAAAGAGAAGAAAAAATTGAAAAATAAAAACATGGAGATGGCGTCTGTGGCCAGGTTAACACCACTTCCACCACCCACTGATGGGAATATCGGGTTGGAGCAAGAATCAGGTCAAGATGCAGCTGTCATGACTACAGTGGTCTCGGATGCTGATAACAGGGCTCCTGGAGGTGAAAGTTCTGGGACCTGTGAGTTGGAAGAGCTCGTCAATGATTCTATCACAGTCACTGAGATGGCAACAGCATCCTCAGTAGGGGAAACGGACTGTTTAATCAAGCCTGTGCTTAATCATGAAATTCCCTCTCAAACTGCCGATATAATTGTGAGTGTGTGTCAGGCGGATTCAGACCTAGGCCAGCATCACTCTCAGAGCACAGGTGATACAGCTGGTGTACTAGCAGAGAATGCAGCGGCTAGCCCCATGGAGGGCCCCATGGAGGGCCATACTCTAGGCCAAAACTCAGGTCAAGACCAAGAGCTGAGAGCAGAATCTGTCACCCGGAATGGCCAAACGGATGGGGGGAAAGAGAAAGAAAAAGAGAAAGAGAAAACCCCCAGTGAGTGTTTCTTCTCAGTGACTGAGGAGGCCGACTGGTCAGCTGATGATGAGGAAGAGGAGCTCAATAGCTCGGACATTGATGGTAGCAATTTAGAATCAGAAAGCGACCCAGAAGGGGATCCACCACAGACAGTCAAAACATTGCACTCTCAAAAAGGTCAAGGTGATCTAACATGGGACCATTCCCCTACGACTCTGCTACAGGGTAACCTAAACCAGGCGGCAGATCCCTTGCAGGGTCAGGTGCCCTTTCCAGTATCACAGGACACTACACAACCCTCAATGAACTCAATGATGTTAATGATGGAATCGATCCATCAGGGTATTACAGCACATCGCGAGGAGACCAGATCCGACAGCCTCAAGGCCCAGGCTACCATGAGGAAAATGAAAGGGGTGGTCAGGAAGCTTTCAAAAGCTTGCGAGAACATGGGAGATAGGGTTTTAAATCTGGAAGAGAGAATCGTCTCGACTGAAGCGGAGGTGGCAACCGCAACAAGAAAAGTGGAATCCCTAGATACACAGGCACAGGACGTCCAGTGGAAGCTGGAAGATTTGGAAAACAGACTAAGAAGAAACAACCTTAGAGTCTTAGGGATTCCGGAAGGTTGCGAAGGACAGGATGCCAAGGCATTTATTGTTAAAATATTCGAGAAAGCATTCCCAGATGTCGCAGGGTGGAACTGGACTACTGAAATCCAGAGAGCACATCGAATACCATTCAGGATGAGGCAGAATGCTAGAGCTGATGATAAGCCCAGAGCAATCCTGATATATATAGGAAATTTCTTGCTGCGCCAATCTATTGCAGAAAAAGCCAGACCAGATTCTAAGAGGGCTTTTGAGGGTGGATCTTTTTTCGTGAGGCCGGATTTTTGCCATACTACGGTGGAACGGCGATGGAGATTAAGACAGTTAATCAAGCCATTTCAGGAAAAAAAATACAGGTGTATCTCATCAATCCAGCTCAACTTAAAGTTATTCATCAGGGAAAGACTCTTTATTTTCCATCAGAAATCAAAGCTCGGGACTTTTTAAACTCAGTATAGATTGAGCTTATGATTAATCAGCACTTCTTAATCAGACTAGCTCCAGGGTGGTATAACAGTGGTAAGGTGTGCGGCTAAGGGCTAAGCATAAATTTCAAAGGTCTGAGTTTGAGATTGTGTGGTGTCATTATATGTCAATATATGTTTTCAGGGGTTAAAACAGTTTAAAGCTGTTAAAAAAAAAAAAAATAGGCAAAATAGGCAAATATGGCAAAAAAAAAAGGGGGGAATCAGTTGGATTCTACTTTATGGGTTTTGTAAAATCTTAGGGTAATGGTGTTTCCTAATTATATGTATTCTTTTTTTATTTCTGAATTCAGAGCCCACTGCACTGCACGCTGCATCCATCACACGCACAGTCTGCGCGCTCCTTTTGGGAGGGGGTCAGGGTCAGGGGTGGGTTCAGGGGGGGCCGTGACACGGGGTGGGAGGGTGGGACATGGGGGGGAGAAAGCAAAAAAAAAGAAGGTTCTCATAGCTAAGATGTATATTGTCGAAAATGTTAGCTCACCAATGCTAGTGGTATTCTATTTATGTAAAGTTTTCAGGGGAATAATTGATCGGATAGACCAATGGATACGATTCCTGCAGGGTTATGTCTAAGTTAAATGTAGTAAGCCTTAACATAGGTGGCCTCAACAACTGGAAAAAAAGAAGGAGGTTGGAGGAGTATATCAGGATAATAGGGGCCGATATTCTCTGCCTTCAAGAAACTCACCTGCCGTGGAAAAATAAACACTGGTTGAATTTTAGGGGATATGATATTTTATCATGTTCTTCACAAACATCTATGATAAAAGGGGTAGCAATTATTGGAAAGACAGGATTGGGGGGGGTTAAAAGGTGTAAGTCAGATATATCTGGACGCTGGGCTATATGTGAAATGAATATCGGTCTCACAATCTGCACAATATACGGGTCTAACCATGATGATCCAGCAGTAATGGATTTCTTAGAGCAAGAATTAACAAATTGGTCAGCCCCGGTAATAATCTGTGGAGATCTAAATATTTCAGCAGATTTTACATATAGCTGTGTATATACAGGTCGGAAGCCACGGGTATATAAGGCGCTATCCTCTGTTATTAAATCCCATGGCTTGATAGATGTGTGGGGAAGCTTAAAGCGAGATAATCCAGGGTTTACATATTTTTCACACCCTTTTAACAAATATACCAAACTGGACTATTTTATGATAACAGCTAACTATCTTCCAAATGTGGAAATAGTAAGGTTGCCCAAGATAATCTCGGATCATAATCCCCTTGTGTTAACAATTGCTGTCAGTCAACAAGGGAAAAAAGGTAGACCTTGGACTCTCGATAGGAAGCTTCTAATGGATACAAATTATATCTCGCATTTGAAAACTTGGTGTCAGTCATTTTTCGATGCAAACAGATATAGTGCTCCCCGTAACATTGTCTGGGATAGTTTTAAAGCTGGTCTGAGAGGGGAGACAATTAGCTATGTTGGGCGAATGTGGAAGAAAGGCAAGATAGAGAGGGAACGGTTATTGGGTAAATTGGCAGATGCAGAGGAACAGCATAGGAAAGATGTAAGTCAGGGGTGCCAGGGTAATTTAAGCTTAGAGCGACTGAATAGTATCAAGGCTGAACTCCAGCTACAATTGGCAAAAAAAGCTGCAGCCGGATATCATTCATATAGATCTGGAATGTACGAAACAGGGGAAAGTGCCGGTAAGGCTCTGGCTCTGCGGATAAGGCAGGTTGCTTCAAAGAACATCATAACCGAAATAAAGGAAGGAGATCAAACTTATAAAAAGTCAGATGAAATCCTTGATGTTTTCAAGAGATTTTACCAAGAGCTTTATAAGGAAGAGTCAGAAAATGATGATCCAGGTATAAACTGGCCAGAAATGGGTACCAAACTCACTGCTAACCAAAGAGAAAAATTGGAAGGCAGTATTACTATGGATGAATTATCCGAGGCATTACAGGATCTAGCATCAGGTAAGGCGGCAGGACCTGATGCCATTCCGTTGGAAGTATACAAATGTCTAAGGGAAGTAATAACGCCCTTATTATTGGATTTATTTAACGGGGTTATCAATACCGGGGTTATCCCGGAATCTTGGACCGAAACAAATATTGTGGTCTTCCATAAGAAGGGGAAACCGAAAGAGAGTCCTGGGTCATACAGACCTATATCATTGATAAACAGTGACAACAAACTATATGCTAAAATCATGGCGACCCGGCTGGCCAAGATCATTGGGACCCTGGTTTCTCCCTGGCAGCACGGTTTTATTCCAGGTAGAGGCACGACCGATCATATAAGGAGGGTCATTACATTATTTGATATACAAGAGGGCGAAGGAGGGAGGGCTGCTATGACCCTTCTAGATGCAGAAAAAGCTTTCGACCGCGTCAGGTGGAGGTTCTTGTGGCGGGTAATGAAAGACAGAGGTTTTGGCCCTAAATTCCTACAGGCAATCGGTGCTATGTATGTTAACCCAACGGCTAGGATCCATCTTATGGGTGAGCAGTCAGGTAGGATCTACATCTCAAGGGGCACGCGACAAGGGTGCCCATGCTCTCCCATTCTTTTTGCTCTGTATATAGATCCTCTAATAAATCTGTTAATGGATAGCAAAATTAAGCCAGTGGTTACCAAAGGATTTCAGACCAAAGTACTCGCCTATGCGGATGACATTGCTATTTTAACCACGGATCCTGATAGTGCCCTGAATGAAATTGTTAAAATCACTTCTGATTTTGGGAGACTATCTGGATACCGTCTTAACGCAGCTAAGACGCAGGTATTATGTACCGGTAATATAAACAAAGCGGATAATAGATATCTGGACTCAGTTGTCTATCTAGGAATTACAATTAATGCCCAGCCAAAGGATATTATCAAAGATAACTTTGAGCCATTACTTATCAAAATTAAACAGGATTTAAGGAGAATAGACAAACTTCATCTATCAGTTATAGGAAGAGCAAATGTTATTAAAATGTCTATTTTTCCCAAAATTTTGTATAAATTTAGGTCTATCCCTTTCAAAATTGAAGATCTATTGATAAAGGAAATGGAGTCGATATTTATGAATTTTGTATGGCAATATGGAAAGGTTAGGAGATCCAGTAAGCTCATGTCTCTTCCTCAAGAAAAGGGGGGGCTGGGAATCCCCAATCTTAGGTATTATAATTGGGCTTGTTTCCTTACAGGGATGTCCGTGCTTCTCTTTCCAGATGATGCTAGATACAGCCAGGGAGCTATCCCCACTATTTACCACCTGGCACTGGGGGGGGAAGTACATGGGATATTGTCAAGGAAACATGACAAACGTTTCTTTAAAGCCTCTGGTTATAAGACTATCGGAGATATTTGGGGGATATGGTCATCAATTTGCAAAGATCAGGACATCCCAAAGTATAATCAGCACACCCTATTATGGAAGTCAGATTTATTTCCGCATTTAAGCGATGACGGCCCATGGAAGCATTGGGAAAGACAAGGGATTAATTCATTAGGCCAAGTAATGATTAAAGATGTCTGCAGGCCTCTAGAATTGCTTAGGACACGGTTTTCACTCCAAGGGGTCCAAGTATTTAAGTATATGCAGCTGGTTAATACCATCAAATCAAAAAGACCGGGTTTGAATATATCTAATGAATGTGCTCTATTGGATTATTTGAAAGGTGGAGGTCATAGAATCAAAGATTTGTACAGGTTACTTATGGAGAGTCTTTCTGACGATTTGATCAAGGTTGAGGAGAGCTGGGCTCACAAACTGCAGGATCCGGAAATCGATCTCGATAGAGCACTGGTAATGGACAAAAGGTTTCTGAGATCATCAAATTTAAGAGCACAGCACTTCAAGACTCTTTTCAATCTATATTACACACCAGCTAAACTGTTCAAATGGGGTAAGAGAATGGATCATAATTGTCCTAGGTGTGGCAAGGGGCCAGCAGACGTATTACATATGTTTTGTAATTGTTTAAACTTGGGACCAATCAAAAATGAAATTGAAAAGTTTTTAGAGGGGCTGCTAGCTGTTAAAATTGACCTATCCCCCACACTGTTAATATTTGGCTGTGATGTAAAACTAGGTTTGAGTATAGAGATAGAGGCGTTGGTTTTTATCTCGACAGCTGTTCTTAGGATATTAATCGCTGCTGCATGGAAGGATGTGGAGCCTCCAACTTTCCAAATGTGGATGTGTCGGCTGCTAGGGATTCATAACATTGAATCGGAACTTTATGCCCTTAAAGGAATCAAAGCCAGAGAAATGGGTTTACGTGTATGGGCACCAGTGGTTAACTGGAGGAAGGCAAGATGCGCGACCCTCTAGACTTGATAATATTAAGAGATGCCTCGGACATTTCTCTGCATGTTTGGTTCTTACCCGGCTATTTATACCTGTCTTTTTTGATACTGGGTAATGTTGCTCATAATGTATTTATCATATTATCAAAGGTACTTATATATGTCTATATTTTACGTTGATTTATATATGTATATTTATGATCTTAATGTACATCTGGCAGTTGTGAACCTTCAATAAAAAAAAAAAAAAAAAAAAAAAAGGTTCAAGATGGGTCAGGGACTCCATCAATCTGGTGAAGGAACCCAGATTAGATTGTCCATGGGCGATGACTACGGTATACTTCTGTTATACAGCTATAGCGTCTAGTCGCAAACTATCCAAACCCTGCCTGCACTTCAATAAAAGGTACTGTTCTGTATTTACCTGTCGTTTTTTTGGATGTACTCAGAGCTTGGGGTATTGAAGCAGTCTGTGCTTAGCTATCAACTGTATGTGCTCAATATTAATCTTTGAAGAACTCTCTCACCATAATTCAAATACCTGCAGCCTTCCTTTTCCAGTCCCCTTTTCTCCCTTCAAGGATCTTCCTTTACTCTGTAACCTCTAACACATTCATTCCAGGCCTATACTCATACTTGAGGCTTTCTTAAGACTGTTTGACTGAACCATAATATTTGTATTTTTGGAGAGAGGCTGAGGATATTATACACAAAACTTTAATAACAATCTGCAGCTAAACCTGGTTTTGATTTCAGGAAATATCCACATTAAAGATAAAACGTTTAGTTTCTCTCACCTAGATAAATAGTATTTTAATCACTGTGGGAAACTTGTTTTTTTAACAACTTTAAACAATTTTCGACTGCCGTTACATTTTTATCACTTATTTCGCATCAGGCGTATACTTATATGCACAGGAGGGCATATAGACCAGCAAACGGTGGGAGGTCATTATCACAACTGAACACATTCCTTTCTTTAGTCTGACTCTTGTAGAGTAATGGTTTCTAATGCCTCAACCCAGCTAATCACACCAGTTCTGGTAGCTGTGGTATGGTCCCGTCACTTGTGATGTAGGTGTGAAACGGGGTCCATATCTTGTCAAATTTGGGCAATGTATCCACCAGGGTGTCTGCGAGGCACTCTGTTGCATGTGTTGTCCATACCTTCACCACTAGTATATCATTGGTAAAGAAGAGTTCCACCATTTCTGGGCTATCACTAGGCGGGCTCCTAGTAAGAGTGGGGCTATTCAATTTTCCTCAGCTCAAGATAGGGGGTGAAATTCGTCCACCTCCATATGGCCTTAAAGAGTTATTTGTGTCAACCAAGGAAGCTCAATGTTTGTGATTCCCTTTATGAGTTCCATAACTTGGCCCCAAAATGTCTGGATTTTTCAGCATGCCCACCACATATGGATAGAAGTCCCCCGTCAATGATGACCCCTACAACAACTGTCGGAAGCATCACATGTTGCTCTCAGATGAACTGGGGTCATGTACCAGGGCCGTAACATTAATTTGAAAGCATGTGACCTGTGTTGGAGACGGGGGGAGAATTTCTTCTCTCTAACACATATTTGGATCCTGTCAGCCTCGTTCAATGTGAGTGGTACAAAAGGAGGTGGTGATGGACGGAGCATCTGAACCAATCAAACACTCACACCCAGTCCACAGATCTGGGTTTAATCCATCACCGTTCTTCAGCCCACTCTGCCACCCCAGTTTAGACATGGCCATATGCAAATCAGTGGAAAGCCACCTGTTGTCACATTGAGGGTATGGCAATGAGTGAGGAGAAAATGCATAGAGGATCGAGCAAGCCATTGAATTAATCTAATTTTTTCTTAATGCCACACCCTCTTTTCTCCTAGGTTATGTTATGTTACTAGTATTTGTTGAGGTCATGTACACTGGGACAGGTTATTGGCGCTTGGGTGAGAGAAGCACTGTGCACTACTCACAGTGTTTAGTCATATGCTACCTCATAAAGCCATGTTTTTAGTAGTTGCCAGAATCTCAGGTAGCTAGGGGTGGCTCTTATCACAGGAGTTAGGGGGTTCCAGATGAGAGGGGCCAGAACTGAAAATCTAGAACCTCCCATATTCGTCTTTTTAAATTTGGGAATTGTGAGAAGGTTCATGTAGATGGATGTTAAGTTATGATTGGGAATGTGTTTTTGAATTTGTGCTGATATGAAAGCTGGGCTTGTTCTGTGAAAGGATTTAAAAATGCTGTAGCTTGTCTTGAAGATAGTCCTTTGTTCTATAGTAAGTCTTTTATCAAAAGGGTAATGTGACAGTGTCTGGGTTGATGGAAATTTAACCTGCCTGCCTGGTTCTGGGCCAAGCGAAGTCTGCGCTTAAGGTCTTTTGAGAGGCCCGGGTAGGGGGAGTTTGAGTAGTCTACCTCCGAGATGACCAGGGCAATCACTACTTGGACAAGGGTCTCAAAGTTAAGGAATTTACTGATTTCCTGAGTCTTCAGATTTGTAAGAAAAAGGAAGAAGTGACCGCTCCTAGCTGGGGCTTGATAGAGAGATCCTCATCAATGAGGACTCAGAGACTTTTTACTGACTCCTTGGGCTGTGGGGGAATGCTCATTGCTGGGGGCCAACAAGGGAACCAAAAATCATACTTGTTTCTGGTTATGACAATTGTGGGACCGATTCACAAAGGTAATCTGATACAAAATCCTAACTTGACGACTTTCGGTATTCACAAAAGGTATTTACGAGTAGTAAAGTTAGGTTTCCTAGCTTTACTATTCCAAACTGAGACAAAATCCTAACTTTATGACTTTCGGTATTCACAAAAGGCATTTAGGAGTAGTAAAGATAGGATTCCTAACTCTGCTACTCCTAAATGCCTTTTTTTGAATACCGAAAGTTGTAAAGTTAGGATTTTGTCTCAGATTACTTTTGTGAATCGGGCACTTTGTTTTTTTCAGAATTTAACTTTAGATGACTGCTGTTCATCCAATCACAAATGAATAGCATTGTGTTTTGAAAGGTTACTGTGATTCAGATGAGTTGTTAATCGTAAAGAGTAGCCGCATGTCATCTGTGTAGTTGTAGATTCTAAAGAATGGAGCAATCAGCAATTTGCTGAAGAGTGCAATCAGCAAAAAAAAGCTTATACATCCCACTGCTCATTCTCTCACCCCAATCTCCGGACATGATTGAGGAGAATGGAGAGAACGTCTGAATGCACCAGAAAGATGAAGAAAAAAGACCAGAATGGCCTTAACCCTTTATGCAGACCTGCTTGGGCAGCATCTAGTAGGCCATGCTCTTCAATAAACGCGTACAGTTGCAAATGTACCGTGATTTGGTGAGTTTAGAAATGAAAGGCAAGAGGATATGGGGAGGAAGATGACCAGAGGTGTGAGATCAGCTTTGGGTTTTCAATAGAGGTATGACAATGGCATGCCCACTCGCACTCTGGATGCCACCATGGCCAAGCAGTACATGGTTCATGCCCCTTTCTTCTGAGGAAAACAATTAGATCAGGATCAAGTACAGGACTTTACTCTATAAACTGTGGCTAGTCAATACTGTCTCAGCAACATTGGAGGAAAGGTCGCTGTCCACCTGTGTGACCTAGATAAGAAACAGAGCAACCTGAACTCAATAACGGGTCCATTATTTAAATAATAAAAAAATATATTTTGTGTTTGTTAAACAAACTTGCGGAAAATGTATTAAGTTTACTTCTGTGTGTTTTATTTAATTTTGATTGTAGGGGGAATTGCTGCATATAATGCTGGACCTGGAAACATCAAAAACTACCCACAAGTGGACAATGCCACAACCAGCCGTGACTATTCCAATGATGTGGTGGCTCGCGCACAATATTTTAAACAAAATGGATTTTAATAATTACGTGGAACACCTTCCTTTCAAAATGTATACAGTATGACTCTTTTACATGAAAATGTTTTGAAAAACAATTTTGTCAGAAGTCAATCTAATACTCATACTTATGATGAATAAAAATAAAATACTAGACAGCGTAATCTTTCATTATTAACTCTGTCTACCAATAACATTTCATCTGCAGTATTGACGTTGTGGACAAATGGAATTCAATGCTATCGCTGTGTGTTTCAGCAGTGTCGGAATGTTATTTTAAAATAATGGGTACAGAAAAAGTTAACATCCTGCGACATGCTTAGAATTATCACTCTGCAATCTAGCCACAATATTTCTTTTTCACAAACACTTTTGGAGCAGGAATGTTTGCAGTGATTCAGACGATTTACTGAAATACACAATCTTTCAACCGTGCCCTGGAACTGGTTACTCACAAAGGAACAATAAGAAAAAGATTATCAGCAGATAAAATGCACATTTAGAAAGACTTTTCCACAATGGTATCCCGCCACTGGCACGGTTTCTTCGAATATTTGGAAAGTGGAATTTGTTCAGCTCTCCTGACTTTCCACAATACATTCCTCCCTTTCATATTCATGCATATGTTTTAATTAAAAATGCATGGCTCACAACACTTCCAATCGTTGTACTGGGGAAATTTGGAGTCACTTAAAAACATCAAATACATCAGGTTTTCTTAAAAAGACAACACAAAAAATGAAATAATTTCGTATTAATCATACAGCCACCATTATACTCTCCGTGAAAGTCATTCATAAATTCTTCATATACAATGCCCTCACAGAACCCACAGGGTTTGGCTAGCATTTGCCGGGTATAGGGCGATTTTTTTAAATGTTTTGGTGCTGTTGGGCATGTGGAATATCAGGGCACCTTGAGACCATAATCAGGGGTTGGATCAATTGGGGTGACAAATTATCACACTACAAAAAAGCTCATCTAGAGTCATTACCACGTTGGATACATTGAAATATCCCTGATCTGTTTGGAGCATAGCGTTGAGAATAAGAGAAAGAGAGTGTGTCTGACTGACAGTGTGAGAAAGAGAGACAAAATAAGCGACAGAGAAAAGGAACAAGAAAGTGAAAAGCACACTTCAGTACAATATATATTATAAATTGCCAACATTTGTTAGAGAACTGGTATTCTACACTATTAATGGACAGTATCAGCACTTTTTATTAAATGTTGAGTGAGTAGGTAATTGCAAATGTCTCCTATGCACATCACCTACAATGACAATCATGCAAAGATGCTGCGCATCTTTAATGTAAAGTTGCATATTCAAAGATGCCAGCAAACGGCCTGAATTGTCAACAGTCGTCTGTATAAAGCCAAGATGCATCTATTCATAATTGATATTTTCTCGACAAAATGTGGGAATCTCAAAACTGTAAGACGAATTCATGCAATATCTTTCCCTCTCATTTCCTTATTTCACTCTTCTTCCAGGGATACCATGCAGATGTTCAAACACCCTCTGCTGGACATAGTGACTGGCTCACAGACACCCTTGGCTAGAGGTTAGATGGCCCTAACCCACCCTTGGAAATCCAAGCCAGCATGCAGAGTTCCACAGCAAAAGACCTCTCGCAGTCCTCCAGAGGCCTTCAGCCTGCATTAAGATCAAATAACCAAGAGATACCCTTTTACCACCCAAAAGGCCCTCAGGCAGCCTTCAGGCAGTCAAGCTAGTCCTAAAACACCACTAGGTAGCTCCGAGAGACTGTCAGCCTTCGATCACGGACATGAAGATAGCAGAAATGAAATCCTCATACCATCCAGTGACATCATGTCCTCTGGCACTACCAGTGGGTCCTCAAATACCCCCAGGCGTGTCATCATTGACTCCCCGGTCATCTTCGGCCACAACCATGCTGGCCCTCAGAGGTGCTTAGTCTCCTTCTGACATCTGATTCAGTCTCGAATTTCCCAAGGCAGATCTCTGAGACTATCAGCCTACCTTCAAATACCAATCATCAGATGCCCTCAGATTCCACGAGTTTGTCCATAAACGTGCCATTTAACCCATGAGCCACCCCAGTTCTCCTTCACACACAAGCAGACAGTCTACAGAGGCCCTCTCCAAGCCTCCTAGACTTCAAACAAGGCCCAAAAGAAGACTTTACAAAGGAAAATCTACTTTTGGCCCTTTATTGAACCTCAATAGTGCTATCATTGAATTCATGAAATTGCCTAGAAAGGAAAGCTCTACATTGATGGTAATTCCTGCGTCTGACTATCACACGCCTGGCCTGTGCCTCCTAAAGTCCATTGGTTTTGTGGCAGTATCAGTCACAAGACAGGCCTATGTCTCTGAAAACCTGCTACAGATGAGTGTCTCATATGCAAGTGTGCTCTAAGTCATGCTTCCTTTCTATTTTTTAACATACCCTCTGCCCTCCTCGTTCTCTTATAATTACCCCTATTACCCTTACGTCATTGTCTACTTGCCCAATGACATGAGAGTGACTTTCAG
Source organism: Lissotriton vulgaris (assembly GCF_964263255.1). Classification (NCBI taxonomy): domain Eukaryota; kingdom Metazoa; phylum Chordata; class Amphibia; order Caudata; family Salamandridae; genus Lissotriton; species Lissotriton vulgaris. Next base: position 451,559,854 of record NC_141696.1, on the reverse strand, counting down.
CCAATCCTAATGTTTTAGCCAAAAAATCTACTGCACTTTAGGATGAAAACATGTGACTGGCTTAATGTCATTCTCATGTCAAAGTGTCAATTGACCGCTATGCACTTGAAACTAGTCCAAAACTAGCACTCCCTTAAAGGGTCTTTACAGAGACCAAAGAGGCTGAAAGAAGTTTTCATTATGAGAAAAACCGAGCAACTTGATGTGTGCAGTGTCTGAACAAAGAGAGGAGAAGAAGAAATAGATTGCCTTATGTGCTAAGAACTTGCCTCACGTAGACCAGACCGGCAGGTCCAGCCGTGACATTTGCTGCTGTGATCTTCGGCCTGCAAGCTGATGCAAGTAAGCAGTTTCCAGCATTTTGACTCAAATCCATTTGCACCCAACACTGCTGAACTAGCTGGGAACAACCAAGTCATCACCCCGCCTACTGCGATGGGATTGATACACAGAGGAGATCATGCCTAGGCTAAGGTTTATCGATTACCTTTTCATAATTTGGAATGGCACAACTGATGAATTATTGGAATACCTTAACATATTGAATAATAATGAAGTGGGTCTAAAATTCATGTGACACATGCTTGAGCGATCTTCTAGTTCACCGTATCAGTATCAGAGTGTTTCCGGTCTCCAATCTCCAAGCAGAAGCAGAAGAGATACGCGAGTGTGGGTGTGAGCGCGGCGAGCAGCAGAGCTGAGCTGAGCAGCTGCACCTGTGTGTGGGTGCCGGAGCCAGAGCCGCTGCCGGTGCCGGTGTTGAAAGTGAGATGAAGCCCACCGCTTGGTCTCTGCTATCCTGGTGTCGGCGGGGCGGAACGGCTGTGAGGAACATTGTCCCAGACCTGCTGCCGGAGCCGCTGAGCTGCCACGTAAGACGCGAGCGCTGTGCTTGTCTGTGTGCGGATTCTCTCTGCGGATTCTCTCTGCCGGAGCCGCCAAAGCAAACCAGAGGTGGTTTGGGCCCGCCACCTGGCGCTTTTGGCTCCCCTTAGTTGTCGGTGTCAGTGGAGCGGGGCGGCTGCGCAGCAGACAGTGAATCAAGCACCCACTTGGCCCACCACTTGCCCACCCCCCATTAGAGGTGAGCGACCGGACCTTGGTGCTTGAGGAGTGCCCGCCCCAGCCCCTACCAACCAACCAAGCTACTGTTTTACTACCACTACCACAACCCCGTACTCCCTCTGCTTTAGTGGTGAGTTGCCTCCCCACCTTCCTTCCTGTTCTGATGTGTTCTACTCCATGGCACTTTAAAACTGATGCATGACCTACAGCACGCAACAAACATGGGTTGAACATTTTGCTGAATGCTTTTAGCTGTGTGCACAGACAGACATCATGTTAAGGCTCCATCACACACATCACATTTCTGCTTCTAATTTATCTAGTTAAAATATTCGAATGCAGCTTGTGAACAAGGTCCGGGAGGGAGCGAAACACGTCCAATTGTTTTTTTGTTAGAAGCGACAGGACCTTGTTTTGTGTGAGTGTGTGTGTATATATATAAATATATATGGCGGACGCGCTGGCATAAACAAATTAAAATCACTTTGCACCAGCAACTCAAGGGTCTGCTCTTCATCATTTTGGATTTTGCAGCGGAAGCTCTAAGCGTGATGATCCTCTGAATATATAAATATATATGTATGTAGATTAGATTGATATTAATCTACAGGAAAGAAAATAAGAAAATCATGAACATCATGAACAAACATTGGAACATACTATGGAAGGACCCAGACATTGGGAAATATGTAGAACTGCGATGGGATTGATACACAGAGGAGATCATGCCTAGGCTAAGGTTTATCGATTACCTTTTCATAATTTGGAATGGCACAACTGATGAATTATTGGAATACCTTAACATATTGAATAATAAGGAAGTGGGTCTAAAATTCACGTGACACATGCTTGAGCGATCTTCTAGTTCACCGTATCAGTATCAGAGTGTTTCCGGTCTCCAATCTCCAAGCAGAAGCAGAAGAGATACGCGAGTGTGGGTGTGAGCGCGGCGAGCAGCAGAGCTGAGCTGAGCAGCTGCACCTGTGTGTGGGTGCCGGAGCCAGAGCTGCTGCCGGTGCCGGTGTTGAAAGCGAGATGAAGCCCGCCGCTTGGTCTCCGCTATCCTGGTGTCGGCGGGGCTGAACGGCTGTGAGGAACATTGTCCCAGACCTGCTGCCAGAGCCGCTGAGCTGCCACGTAAGACGCGAGCGCTGTGCTTGTCTGTGTGCGGATTCTCTCTGCAGATTCTCTCTGCCGGAGCCGCCAAAGCAAACCAGAGGTGGTTTGGGCCCGCCACCTGGCGCTTTTGGCTCCCCTTAGTTGTCGGTGTCAGCGGAGCGGGGCGGCTGCGCAGCAGACAGTGAATCAAGCACCCACTTGGCCCACCACTTTCCCACCCCCCATTAGAGGTGAGCGACCGGACCTTGGTGCTGGAGGAGTGCCCGCCCCAGCCCCTACCAACCTACCAAGCTACTGTTTTACTACCACTACCACAACCCCGTACTCCCTCCTGCTTTCAGGAGCGGATAGCGGGGAGAGTAAAGGGGGAAGCTGTGGTGAATGGTGGATGGCGCCCAGCCAGTAACTGCGGGCCAGTAACTGAGGGTAACTGAGGGCGTGGCACATTGAGGAGCGTACTGAGGAGCGGAGAGAGGTGAGAAGGGGAAAGGTGGAAAAGTAAGCTCTACCACTTACAAACGGCGCAAACTAATAGAGAACCACGGAGGCGCTGAACTAATTAAACTGAAGCAAAGGTGTGGCCGGAGAATAGAGCAGAGGTGAGCGGTGAGAACGGGTGTGCTTGAACTAGGACTCAAACGGACTCAAACGGACTTTGCTGTTTTCTGTTTTCTGTGAGAATAACAAAAGTAACATAAATTCTCATTTTTAATCTCCGCTGAACCTGTAATTCACCTATTAAGGGGCACAAGGCTCAATCAAATCCAACTAATCAACTACAGGAAGGGCGGCAACAGTGGCTGGTGAGGCTGACGTGACTGGCGTTGCTGATGCGGATATTGATTATTTAATAAAATCAAACAAGTCAAATATAGCCTAATCGCATTACGTTGAGTTGAAAATCAATGGCCGAGCACAAAATAGCCGGAGCAAGCAGAGGATAGCATGAGGTCAGGTCGCATCCGGGGCAACACATCGTTAAAGGGGAGACAAAAAAGCGGAAGCGAACAACCAAGATGCTTGAAGAGGCCAAGGATGAAATGCAACTAAAAACCAGTCTGGTAACCCAGAAGAACTGTTCCCTTATAGAAATATCTGCAGATGAAAACACTTCAGGGTTAAAAAAGAGTGGGCAATCACTAAATTTGGAGATATGCAAAAAACCAAAAAAAGGCAAATTTTGTATCAACTAAAAATCTTCACAAAATTTTGCTTCCTAAAAAATGCTGGGGACACTCTACTTTCAACGACAAAAGAAGTATCAGGGCTTCAGTCACCTCTTCAGCCATTACAATCAAATCAATCACTACAATTTACCGATGCACAGAAAACAACTTATAAAAGGAGATGTCCTAGCATAAAAAGTAATGCTAGTATAAATATAGTATACACCAGCCCCTTACAAATAACATCAACTCCTCAAAACAATAAAATTTGGATGAGCTGCGAAACTACAAGCAAAATACAGACAGGGGATGTCGAGATAGTCCAAGTACACAGGGAAAATGAAGCAAATGAGATGTCCAACGATGTCCAAGGAGAAAACCAAGTAAACAGCTTCGATTTGACTGGCGATAGTGGACCAACATATAGTAAAAACAGAACTGGCAACTGTGCTATAATCGATGTACCAACGATCCATAGCCAAATAAGCCCGCATGAAAAAACACTGTCCAGGAGCACTGACCCCAACCAAACGAGAAATAGGGAGGCACGGGAAGGAACAGAATTTAATTTGGTACCACCCATCCCAATATTAAATAAGCAAACACCAGATCATCAATTAGAGCCAAACGGTGGGGAGGAGAGAGACAAAGATCTGATGTCAGCGAAAAACTTAGCAGAAACAACAGAAGAGACAGAGATCTCCTCATACCTTGGAACAGAAGAATGGGAAGGCCTTATGCCGCCTACACCCAAGACAATAGCAGGAGTGGGCTTACTGCCAAAACTCTGGAAAAGATAATTGAACACAACCAGGAATCACATGAGGGGGGAGAAACAAAATAAGACCATAAGGACACAATAAATCCAGCTTGTGTGGAGGGATCAGCAAAAGATTCAACACAGGGAACGGCTTGACCTAGCTTGATAAAAACAATGCAACTCTTGGTAGAGGCCCTCCACTCCCAGTCAGATAAGATGGACACCCAGTTGACGCTTTTAGATACCCTGGCTGTTTTTGTGGTTGCCATTGATGGGAAACTGGGCACATTAAATACATTCTTACAAAGCAAGTATGACCAATCCCAAAATAGGATTCTGGGTTGTGAATGTGGCCCAATCATTGGCAAACTGGCCTCACTACCATTAATTTTGAGAGACTTATGTACACAGTCTAAAAAGCCCCTGTGAGGGCAAGAGAAGCATTCGTCCAACGGACAAACTGATGCTGAAATAGTTAAGCATTCCTTTGAAAGCTGCATTGTGAATAAAACAGACAAAATGAAAAGCACAGGAACACCAAAAATCATTAAAAACGTATGCCCCGGGGCAAAGAACACACAGATTCACAAGACCCGAAAAGAAGAGGCCAAAGAGACCAAAACAGCAGATGATCAACTGCCAATAGTCTCAAATGAAGACAAGGTTGATAAACAAATTAATGCAAAACAAAGGCGAGCAAAAAAAGTAAAGGAAGAAATCAAAAAACAAATTTAGATCAAGAAGGATTCAAGCGTTTTTTTCGGGTCGACATCACAATTTGACCAAGGTGAATCCGAATCCATAAACGACTTCAACAAGAATGAAGAAGGAGAGCCCAAAAAGGACACCTTTAAGAATGAAGAAGGAGAAGTTCCGCATTAGGAAGAGACTAGCTGGCTTTCTCCACCAATAATAAAAGAAAATAAACTCAAAGAGCTAGCCCAGAGCCAACGAGGAAAGCAGAACATCATGAATCGTTCTATCATCAACATAACAAGAAATACTACTCAAACAAATGGAATAAGGCTTGGGAGAGAAAGCGACCAGCATACAGTACCTAAATCACCAGGAAAAATAATGAAGGGTGATTATAAAGAGTCAAAATAACAGCGAACTGGCTTCTAGCAGACAACCGTCTACATGTATACATTCGAGGGTGAATGAAATCCAGGTACACGCAAGGGGTCCAGAACAGAGCTAGCTACCCTCGGCCACGGAGAGGAGGACCAAAAGTTAAGCAAAAGAGGACAACAAACATTCTGTCAGAAAGTGAGCGACGAAGCACAATCCTCTATACACCAAATATCACTGAGAGCAACGCAAGGTCACAAACTTGGACAAGGGAGAAATGACAACAAAAATATCAGAAGCCCTGAAGATATAAGAAATACAACAAATATTGTATGGTTTAACCCAGATTATATCTCGAAAGGTAGGCATGATATATTGAATAGAGGCAATATTTTACGGCTGCTATCTCACATTCCCTCCCTGGCTGGTGTGACAACCTTGGACCTGGTATCAATCGAATTTATAACAGAAGCCGGAACAATTACGGAAAAAACAAAAGCAACTTGGACAACATCTTTAGTTGCACATAAAATACTGGCAGAGATTCAAACTTTTAATAATTGGGGGATAAGAATAGCTCCTTATGTAAAACAAAAATATCCTGATCTATTAATTCCAGCAGTAATAGATGGAGAACAGAACTCCTTCAACAGATCCGGAATATCAGTACTTAGAGGAGCAATAGGGACAGACAGCGCAAGAAGCGTGGAAGATCTCACAATTAGGGGACGTACTTTAGACGTCGCATTACCCTCAATAGGACCAATCGATCTAAGATGGATCGCCAGAACAATAAATAATCAGGGAAATTGACCAACAAATAAATACTCTAAATCGAGCAGGCAAAACCACTTCAGAATATGCTTGTGGAACATCAACGGCCTGGCCTCTAAAATGTACAACTCAGATTTTGTCAGTTACATAAGATCTTTTGATATTGTGGCCCTTCAAGAAACATGGCAAGCAGAGCCCCGCACCTCCATGGCTTTCTGCGTTTTTTCACCAGTGCTGCAAGGATAGCAAAATATGGACACCTTCAAGGTGGTCTAGTGACTTACGTTTCAGCCACAAGTGCCTATGAGATCAAAGAACTTGGACCAACCTCTCGTGATTTAATGACAATAAACCTGTCCACTTCGAAATCAGGCATGGAGGGCACAAATCTTACATTGATCAACGTCTATATCCATCCAAAGAGGAAATTAAAGGCGGCAAAATAATTATGTAATTATCTGGAGGAATGCATAAACGATACACCGTCAACAGATCTTATGATTACCGGGGACTTCAATCTTAATGTGATGGGAGCTTCGACAGACGATGAGAATCATTATCAAAATACAGCCTGGGATATACCGCACCAAGAGAGTTCAGAAATATCCAAACACTCCAAGCTAGATAGGCAGATGTTAGAGAATTTTGGAGACCTACAACATCAGAGCACTAAAGGGAGATTTATTGGAGATACTTCCGCCACCTGTACATTTCACACAACAAGATATAGTAAAATATTGGATTATACCTTTATTTCACTATCCTTATTCCATCAAATTGCCTCATTTCAAATAGGGGAACAACCTGAGAGCAATCACTTCCCCCCGGAAAGCATACTCAATATTATCAAGCTTAAATTTGAGCTAACCTTGGTACCTAAAGTTTCAGTTTATACCATCAACTACAAAAGGATCAAGTACTCGACAGTGAACGATGGAGGCTTGATAGAAAAGGCAAAGCTGCACTTTGATCAAAGAATTGGAGCAAGCAAAGTAGAGAAATGGGAGAGTTTTTTAACGACTATGGCAGTTTACTCTACAAATCCAAAACTCCAAGAGGGACGGAATGGCAGCAACACGATTCCTTTTACAAAAGTATATAAAGTATACAAAAAACATATCTATCATATAATGCGTCAACTTAGGTATTCCACAATGGATATGGCGAAACATGACCTTTTGCGGGAATTAAAGGCATCTTTGAAAAAAACAAAATGGTAAGCGAACATAGCAATGGAGGACAGCATGTGGGCAAAACTACATGCAGATACCAAGCAGAATGACGTGGCGAGATTTTGGAAAACAATCAATTCCTTTATAAAAACCAAGGCATGACAGAGTCTCCTCTAACATCACCGAAGAAGTATGGGCAAACCATCTTAAAGATCATTTTAAACAACACAGAGCCTCCAAGTTGGAGACAGAAACTGATAATAACAAATTAAAGCCACTGCACGGAATTTGCTACAAACAAGAAGGCCGTACTGCAACCATGAACATAGGATTGGTTAACCTACAAAAAATAATTACGCGCCAAATCAAAAGAGGAAGAAGAGAGGGAGCACCAGCCCAAACGGAATCCCTCCCATTCTTTACAAACAGACTGAAAGTGAATGGGCTGTAGCACTCAAGCCACTATTTTTGGAAATTAAACAATTCAACATACTACCTGGAAGGGCTCTAACATTTCTCCAATAATCAAGTCATGGGACAAGTCGCTACCACATAACTACAGATTGGTCGCCCATATGGATAATGAGGCAAAGTATTTTGCTGGGATACTTTTGGAGGAATTGCAGGCCTGGGCTACATAAAAATCCCTAATTCCAGTTAACCAGACTGGTTTTGCTAAATCGGTTGAGACAACAACCAATATTTTAACCATGGGTCTGCTAATTGACAAACCCAAAACTACTAAAATGCCACTCCACTTGTGCTTTATAGATTGTAAGGCTGCTTTCGACCATATTGATCGGAAGCTTTTATGGTCCAAATTGAAGATGTGGGGAATACCGGGGCCACTTCAAGACTTGTTGATTAACTTGCATACTGAGACATCGATTCAGGTGAAGCTGGGCGATGGTTCCCACTTGTCAAGACGTATTCCAACCAATAAGGGTCTCAAACAGGGATGTGTTCTGGCCCCAACGCTTTTTAATTTGTTTTTAGGAGACCTTATTCCGATCCTTAATAGTTGTATTTCTCACGCACCGAAACTAGGAGGACTAATACTGCCAACCCTACTCTATGCGGATGACATAGTTCTAATCAGCCATACAAAAATAGGGCTGCAGCATCTTGTGGATGCTTCACAGAGATACTCTGATGCAAACCAATTGACGATAAATCTGGAGAAAACTCAGACAATGTCAATTAACAAGAAAGGGAAAAATCTGTACAGCTGGTTCTGGAACAACATCTGTATAAAAGATACAACAGTGTATAAATATCTAGGAGTTAAAATTGACAATGGCGGACAGTTTACTACTCAGAAAGCCAGCATCAGAGGTAAAGGCATTGCTATAGCAATTTCTCTAGAAAAACTAAATAGCCGACTTACCAGTCCATCTCTTCTGCCCCTGTCACAAGTTCTACGAGCCAAACTCTTGCTCACAATTACTTATGGGAGTGACGTACAGAGAGGAAAAGATGCAGCGATTTTGGACAAGACTGTGACAGCTGCATATAGGATCATCTTTAGCCTCGGAGATTGACTCGAATTGTATGGAAGAGTTAGAAAAAGATTTTACTGAAGAAGAATTAAAATTAGCTATTTTTTCCCTTCCATCTGGAAAGGCTGCCGAAGATGACACCCTTCCTATTGAGATTTATAAATTATGCTGGGAAGAGCTCGTGCCTATACTTTGTTTAGTTATTAATCAGATTGCTACAGAAGAAGGGGCCCCGTCATCTTGGAACACCGCCAAAATTATATTTTTTTTTAAAAAGAATAAAAATCCCACGGAATGTGGATCTTATCGCCCAATTTCTTTGATCAATGCGGATGCCAAGCTCTTTGCCAAATTATTAGCTTTGAGACTGTCCCCCATTATGCTGAGAATGGTTAGCAAACATCAGCATGGTTTCGTATCGGGCAGAGATACGACGCAGCATGCAAATACGGCCATCACAGTGCTTGACATGGCCGCAGCTAACTCCACCCCACTCGGTATTATACTACTTGATGCTGAAAAAGCATTTGACCGAGTGGGGTGGGACTACCTGTGGTCAGTTTTGAAAGCAATGGGGTTTAAAAGTAAGTTTATTACCAAGATAAAAGCACTTTATTATTTACCTAATGCATTAATTGGATACGACTGCCTACTTTCTACTAAATTTCCCATTAGAAGAGGAACTCGGCACGGTTGCCCTTTATCACCCCTTTTATTTGCCCTCTCCATGGAACCCTTTATCAATGCCATACAGCTTCAAATTATGATAAAACCATTTACATTCGGGGCAAACTCTCTTAAAATAACAGCATACGCCGATGATTTGGCAATTTATACAAGCGATGTGACTGAATCCATGTTAGGTATAGTTAAAGAGGCAGAAGCCTTTGGAAAAGTTTCAGGTTATAAGCTAAACCTAGATAAAACACAAATAATAGCTAATTACAAACCGACAATACCTGTGGTAGGAGTAAGTTATTCTGCTACTTACCTAGGCATTAAGCTAACATCCAATATAAGGGAAATTAATATACTGAACTATGATGCTTTATTAAAAGAAACTGAGGCCCTCCTTAAAAAATGGCATAAGGTACCTTTAAATCTTATCGGGAGAATCAACCTTATGAAAATGAATATCCTGCCAAAATTTTTATACTTATTCAGATGTATACCGCTGAAAATAAACACAGACTTTTTCAGAAAACTAGATGGTATATTGGGCAGCTTCATTTGGGGCTATAAAAAGAACCGAAGTGCACTTTCCTCTCTGAAACTCCCGTTTATAAAAGGAGGGCTTAATTTCCCAGATTTCCGATCGTATTATATCGCATCATTTTTGGGGCGGATACAGAGCTTATTTAATTCCAATAATCCATACCTTTTTCATCAATTTATGCTGGGGCCAGAATGCTTGCAGTTTCTGGCTAGAAGTAATGATCCAAATTACTTCAAAAGAGTGAGGTTTAAGACTGCAAAGGACATAATTAACATCTGGAGGATACTTATGAATCAGAATAAGCTATCATTTTATCACCCACTCTTAAGTCTTTGGAACAACCCAGGCTTACCTAGCATTTTTTCTGATTCTGGGTGTAAAATATGGGCGAGTCAAGGTATATCGAAACTTGGGATCTTTACGGCTCCTCAGGTTTTTTGGAGTTTGAAACATTAAGGTTATTGTACACCTAATGTGAATGAATGGTGGTGCTTGGTTAAAGAGATACATCATATGGAGCTATCTTTAGCTAGGAAAAGAGGAGTGAAAGCAATGATTAAAGTAAAGAGAATATGGGGAGGCATGTTTTATATACCCGACACTAACTAACTTGATTTGAAGTCGTGCTTAACTCAAATTCAGATAAGATTGTATTTATTTGTGTAAACCCTTTTTTATAATTATTTTTTCATTTGTCTGTCTGAGAATTGACTATTACTTACTAGCTATGGTAAACTGCTTTTTGTAATAATCTTTAAAGACATTGGAAATTATGTACAACAAAATTTTGATTGTTCTGTTTAATTCTGTCTTTGATATCCATTAATAAAAAGGATAAAAAAAAAAAAAAGGATCATCTTTAGCCTGCCAAAATATACTTCCCCGGCCCAAATTAGGCTAGAGTTTGGTGACGAGAAACAGCTTCTGCCAAGACAGGGGGCGGAGCGTACATAACCGCTTGGGACAAAGTCCGGAAAGCTAAAAAGGGAACCTTAAACGACCACTTATGGTCAGAATTAGAGCGAAATCCAGCCTCGCCATCCTCTAAGTATCTGAAAAACAGTCTGGCGAACATAGGCTTGCAGCAGTTATGGAATACCCCTACTAACCATACAACGGTTAAAAAATTAGTAACGAAAACAATTAAACATCTTTCATGGATTGAAGATAAGGCGTCTCTTGCTAAAAGGTCACATGGATGGTCCTACTCCAAACAGGGTCAACAGAGCTACCTTGATTTGGGGTACTCAAAAACTACAAAATAGAAGTTTTTAAAGTACACATTGGGTCTGTTACCTTGTATATGCCATTTTCCACTCTGGCTTAAGGATAAAGCGGGTTCCTTCTGTCTCTTATGTGGCATGGCGCCTGAGGATATGCCACATCTGTTGTGTTCCTGCGACAAATTCCTGGAGGAACTGAAATGTTTGTTAAAATTTCAATTTAACCAGCGAGGAATACGCTCACGAAGACAGGCAGTTCTTGCTTGCTTTGCACCCAACGACCCGCAGTTGAACTGTAGTTTGGTGAAGTTTATGAAGGTGGTGGAAAAGAGGATGTTGAAACTTGACCCTTCATTAAGCTCTTAGAGGACACTAAATTCAAGCTGAATCTCATTTAAAAATGTTCGTCTAAAAAGTATTAATTTTATGATTTTTAATGGATAATCTGAAACAGATTATATATTACTTTTATGCAGATGCAATTTTTATGGTGAGAAATGTAATGTGTGCAGATGAAATTTTGAATGGTTATATTTGAATTGAATTGAATTAACTATTCAAATAAAAATTTACTTACTTACTTACTTACTTACATGACCCAAGCACAAACATTGTTCAGTTTTTAGACGTATAAGTAGGTATTGAAGAGAATCAGGTGAAAACCACTGTACATCGAAAACCCACTGCCACTAATAGGATATTATTCAGATCAAGCTTCCATCAGTAAGCATTGAAGAAAAGTATCCAATATGGAGTGTTTTTAAGGATGAAACTTAATTGCTCAGATGAGAAAGAATTCAAAATAAAAATAAAGGAAATAGAAAGGAAATTCCAAAAAAGAGGATATAAATGATCAGACATCCAGGAAGGCAAAAAGAGCTGAGGACATTACTCGAGCACAGACTTCGATGAATAAGAAAAAGAAAAAACAAAGAAAACAATGGAAGAAGACAGCCAAAAGATTAGATTGATATTAACCTACATCAAAGAAAATCAGCAAATCATGAACAAACATTGGACCATACTAAGGAGATACTCAGATAATGGGAACAGACTGGGAGAAAGATCGGATGTGACATACAGAAGGGCCCCCTCATTGAAAGACAAATTGGTATACAGTCATTTTACAAGGCCAAAAATTGAATCATGGTTAGAACAATATTAAAGAAGATTCAATAAATGTGAAAATGCACGGCATGCCAAATAGGAAAAAACATCAAAGAAATCAAAGAATTCAAAGGAAGAATGTTCATGATTGATGAAAGAAGTAACTGTGAAACTACCTATGTTGTATATATGCTTGAATGCCAATGTGGCCTATGGTATATAGGGAGCACAATCTTCTTCTAAAGAGAATTTTAGAACATATCCACTAGAAAATAATGGCATTAATTATGCAATGCAGACACAAGGAGATGATGGGCGGAGTTCTGAAACTTTTCAGACAATCACCCCCCAGTCACAGATCTTGGTTAAATCCATCAGCATTCCATAGCTCACTTCACCACCCCATTTCAGACACAGCTATATGCAAATCAGTCTTGACCCTGTGTCTCCTGGAAACAGTCCAGCCCCAACCGCAAAGCCATGTCTTCCCTGGACTGAAAACAAGCATCCTGGGACCAGTTTTGAGGTCACACCCTTCATCAGCCAGGCTAGCTTGAATCTAATGGCAAAGTGAGCAAGGGACCCACGTCTGGGCATACCCTGCCAACACAGGGAGAACAAAGCAAACACAAGGAGATGATGGACAGAGCGCAGAAACTTTTCAGACACTCGCCCTCAGTAACAGATCTGTTTTGCATCCATTATTATTCTTTATCTCACTTCACCACCCCAGTTCAGACACAGCTATATGCAAGTCAGTCTTGACCCTGTGCTCATGGGAACAGTCCCGCCCAAATTGCAAAGCCATATCTTCCCTGGACCGGAAACAAGCATCCTGGGACCGGTTTCGAGGTAACACCCTTCATCAGCCAGGCTAGCTGAAATCCAGTGGCAAAGTGAGCAAGGGACCCACGTCTGGGCATACAGTGCCAACTTAGGTCGAACAAAGCATACACAAGGAGATGATGGACGGATCACTGAAACTTTTCAGACACTCACCCCCAGTCACAGATCTGGGTTGAATCCATCATCATTCTTTGGCTCACTTCGACACACCAATTCAGACACAGCTATATGCAAATCAGTCTTGCAATGACAGGACAAATGACAATACACCAAGGATATAATTGGCAAACAATGAAATCCTGGGTATTTGGCACAACACCTGCCAGTGAGAGAGGCGGGGACAGAACACTCAAATTAAAACGCTAGGAGTACAGAATGATTATTAGATTTGGAACAAAACAACCTTACGGTCTGAACGGGGATGAGGAATTATATGTACATCTGTAAACATTTCCAGTGGATATTATAAAAATCTCCATTGAAGGGACACTAGACGTACAGTTTATATACAAAATATTCAGTAGAGCTAGATAGGAAAATGTTTGTGACTATTGGCACTTAGCCAAAAATACAAAATGATTGCACTACATTTCCACATAAGAATGGTTTTTAGTGTTTGATGAAGACACACAACCCACAGGGCACAATGCTATAACTAGCATGGAAACTGGGGAAATACCCATATAGAAATTCCCTATAAGCTATTTTGTTGAGGTGATATAAAGATCATCAACTAGGCAATAGTCTGCCAGTATACAAAACGCAAATTGGGTAGAAATAATACACGTTACAACACCTAACAGGTAACATTCTACCAACCTGTCTCAAGTAGCCAAAAAGGGGCTTGTAATGAGGTGGATATATAATACCATCCTTGGTGATGCTATTATTCACAATACGTGTTTTCTAAAATGGTTAAACTATGTAATACATTAGATTATATGGTCATAAATCTCCTATTAAGAAAGTCACTAGTCACTTGTTGTACTGTCAGAGTGCCACAATATACTTGTGTAATGATGTTTGTTGTTTGTACAAAACGAAATTCTCACACATTTTTTAACAATTATTGCACTAAATGTCCCAAAACACCTCATTAAGGGTCATGTGGCCATTCATGTATAAATTGAAAGTAGATATGAACTTAATTAACCACATTCGAGACTGTGAAGGTCAAAACGTGTTGGTGATGGTGGCAAGTAAATAAAACTGCAAAAACTACTGTAACAAAAATCCCTGGAGTGAGACGTATTTGTTTTGATGGTAAATTGGATACGGGGATTGTATGCGCTTCGCACAATCGCACAAGCCGTGTTGCACGCTGCTTTTGGAATCAATTGATGGTTAAATATATATATATATATATATATATATATATATATATATATATATATATATATATATATATATATATATATATATATATATATATATATATATATATATGTGTGTATATATATATATATATATATATATATATATACAAGAATGGGTGGATATATAAATATAAATATCTGGATGCAGGATTTAGTAGCAGTGTGATTGACTGTTTACTTGACTAATTTAAAGTGTCTCACTAAATATATTGGACTAAACTGTGTGAACATCTGTATCACTTTGTCAGTTGTTGTCTAAACTGCTTCTCCATTTGGTTACTAGCTATTTGAAAGTCTATATTAGTTATTAATTAGTTAACTGAGTATTTGTATGGGAGAGTGAATGTGTGTGTGGTTTAGTGGGGGGTGTGTGACTGCCCAAAGATGTGTGAATATTTGATTCAGTAGATATATGAAGTTAAAACTACATGTTATAACAGTTGTTTGGTTGAGTGAATATTTTTATGGGTTTGGCGTTGAGCAAATATCTCTCTCAATGGTAAATGTCCAACAAACTAGAAAAAGTAAAAGGCAGTGTATGTGTCAGTTGATGTTTTTAAATAAGTATACATAAGACTCAGTGATTGTATGAGTGACTGTATGGATAACTGTATGCTTGTAATAGTGATTTTATAACACACTAAGTATGAGTTACTATCTATATGAACATATAAAGTGGTGTTTGTATAAGTGGAAAGATAAGTAAATGTAAGTATGATTTTGCATAAGTGAATAGGATGACTTCAGAAGTGAATATGATGTGTGCTGGTGTGTAATGTCGATATAGGTGTATAAGTATATTTGATAGTGTTCGATTGATCATTACCTGCATGTATGAGTGAATCTATAGTAAGTGATTAGATGTGTGTATAGATATAGGAATCACTGAGTGGGTTTTTAGAGACTTGTATTGGTGTGTCAATGGATTCAAATAAGGTACTCTGTATTTTACAGTGAGTGATGAAAGGTTATACTAGTGGATGATGAGGTGTATCTAATTGTCACGTGGATGATGTCATCAGTGATGTCATCAGTGATGTCATTTGAGATGTCATCAGTGATGTTACTGACCATTTCATGAATGATGTAATATGTGACATCAACAGCAGTGGATTGCGGGCGCGCGAGATATAGTGAGTACAACTAACCATATTGGAGGAATTTCAATGGTTTTGTACAAGTGAAATGTTCAGCTAACTAATCCTATGTTTTTCCAGTGAATTTCTAAGGTTTTTGTAAATGCTAATACCTAACTATATCAGGCCTGAAACCTATGGTTTTTTCAATGAATTTCGAAGGTTTTGTAAATGACAATTTTTAAATGTATTAATAGTTATTTTCATTTTTTTTATACTGATTTACTACATTTTTTAAACTATTTATTTTTAGATATTTTATTTTTTTAAATTACATTATAATTACATTATACATTACATTACAAAATATACTTTCTCAGAATGAATTACTTTAGTTTAAATACTTTGCAAATAGGCAATAGACGTTTAAGTACAGTAGTTACAGTTGTTGCAATGGGCAACATAATTTCAAACACAATGCAACATTGACCTCAATGTGAATTTCTAGTTAAATGCAAGTAGTTACTTTATGGATTACTTTTATAACCACAGGACTGGATCATAGATTCAGTCCTGGGACAGCTCCTGTAAACGGTTGAGTAAAAGCGTTTTAGTTACAGTAGTGATTTTTAAGGAATATTATTGTATTTTAAAAGTTGACACTTAGAATTGTTTTCACATACAATCACCAATGTTATCTATGCCAGGAAATTCCTTTAGCAGGTAAGTAGTGCTATCGTCACTTTTTCCTAATCAGTGGTGGATCCTAGATCCAGCACTGGTGCATCTCCGATAAACAGTGAAAGAATGTGTTTAAGTCACACAGGCAAATTTTTTAGGAATATTTTTAGCTTGTGAAAATAGACAGAAACTTTTCTGGTGAAAACCACACAATGAATTCCTATGGAAGGAAATACAAGTTACTGGTAAGTACGCATAGAATTACTTTTCAGGGTCAGTGCTGGGCTAAAAGATGCAGCACTGGGTTCTCTCCTGATAACAGGTGAGTAAATTGTAATTCGTAGTTCAGCTGATTTTAGAGGAATATTTGTACGTTTCAAAAATCAACACGTAGAAACTTTTCTGGTGAAAACCACACAATGGACTCCTATGGAAGGAAATACAAGTTACTGGTAAGTACACTTAGAATTAGTGCTGGGCTAAAGATGCAGCACTGGGTTCTCTCCTGATAACAGGTGAGTAAATCGGAATTCGTAGTTAACTGGTTTTAGAGGAATATTTGTATGTTTAAAAAATCGACACAAAAACTTTTCTGGTGAAACTACACAATGGATTCCTATGGAAGGAAATACAAGTTACTGGTAAGGACACTTAGAATTAATTTTCAGGGTCAGTGCTGGGCTAAAAGTTGCAGCACTGGGTTCTCTCCTGATAACAGGTAAGTAAATCGGAATCTGTAGTTTGGCTGATTTTAGAGGAATATTTGTACAATGATGAAGGAAGGGGGTAGGGCCTGCGGTGAAATGTGTGCAAACACGCCCTGTGGCGCGCTTTAAGTTGGGGAATTAATTCCTCTTCAATCCTGAGGTCCCCTGGGGGCCAACTATATCCGTATCACCCGATATTAAATGCCAATACTTTCTCATTTTTCCTGCAATGCAACCACTCTCCTCACTATAATTCGTTACAAATCTAGGAGGGCCTTTTTCTTGGGTGATCTTAGGTTTCTCAATTAGGGTTTCTGCTCTTGATTTCTGATCTGCTCTTTTCTTACATTTATTCAGAGTTCGTTGTTGGTATCCTCTTGTTCAAATCTCTTTTTGCTTTCTTGAATTTTACGTTCAGCATCATCCTCTTTTGAACAGTTCCTTTTCATGCGTATGAATTCGCCATACGGAATGCTGTTTAGTAGTGGTTTTGGGTGGAAGCTTGTGCCATGTAGCACACTATTTGTGGCAGTTTTTTTGCGGAACAATGTTGATTCCATTTTACCGTCTAATGTATAGATTTTGGTGTCCAGGGAATCGATTTGTTTCTTGTTTGTAGAGCAGGTGAATTGTAGACCAATCTCATTCTGGTTTAGGGTTGCAAAATATTTCCTGAATTGTTGATCTGTTCCATTCCAGATGAGGAACAGGTCCTCTATGGAACGTACCCACAGAATTACTTGTTCCAAATCCGTCTGATTGCTGGTGTCCCATGCTATTGTCCTCTCCCAGCCCATGGTGATATTAGCATAATTAGGTGAAAATGAAATCCCCATGGCTGTGCCACATTCTTGTTTGAACAATTCTTTATTGAAAAGGAAAATGTTATTTGTTAGACGCATATTAATCATTTTCAATAACATTGTTGTGTTCTCCAATTCTGATATATTGCGTTGTTTCAGTAAGTATTGGCATGCAGTCAAACCTATCTCATGCCTAATTGACGTGTAAATTGATACGACGTCTATGGTGACTAAAAGATATTCTGGATTCCATGTTATGTCAGTTAGTATTCGTAAGAAGTCACCCGTGTCTTTTAGATAGGAGTTCATGTTTTGTGCAATTGGTGCGTGGAATTTGTCCACGTATTTGGAAACGTTCTCATACTGGGAGCTGCATGATGAAACAATTGGCCTGCCCGGGGGATTTATTTGAGTTTTATGGATTTTTGGTAAAAAGTATATACACGTAGTTATCGGAAAATAAGTTGTTAAAAACTTTTTTTCATCATCGCTTAATAATCCTTTTTCATACCAAACTTGGAGATTTTCTTTTAATTCTTTTGTCATTCTCATGATTGGATTGTTTTGAATCTTGGAATAGATGTTCTCATCCTTTAGTTGTCTCATTGCTTCGTTGATATAAGCTTTGGTATCCATTATCACAATGTTTCCCCCCTTGTCGGCAGGTTTTATTGTGATTTTAGTGTTTTCCATTACAGGTTTTACTGCACGTCTTTCTTTGGTTGTTAAATTCTCCCTTTTGCTGGTATTCCTTACATTAATTATTTTGTCTAATTCTTTAGTCATAGCATCCAAAAATAAGTCAATTTTATTTCCTGGTGACAATGTTCGATTATATATAGATTTTTTCTTTAGTCCGGTGTCTGGTCTTTTATTCGTTTGAATGTCCATTTGTTCCAGCATTTGTTCGTCAGTTATGGTGTCACCATCTTGATCATATAAAATATCAAACATGCATCTCAAATCCAGTAGTTGATCTACTGAGATTGATGCACCTTCTTCATCAGTATTGGAGATAATATTCATATCTTCGATCGTATTTGGCTTGTTTGCATGAATTTTTGCCAATTTCAACTTTCTGATAAATTTGTAGAGATATATTCGTACCTGTGTGTAGTCGAAATGTGATTCCAGACAAAAAGATAGTCCTTTATTTAATACTGTCTTTTCTTCATCTGATAATTGGTATTGTGAGAGATTGATAATTACGTCCGTTATTTCCTGTTGCGGAGTGGATATTGCCTTCTTTCTCCGCTTTGACATTCTGGTTTTGTTTTGTGCTGGCGAGGGGAGTTGTTGTTGTTGTATTCCTCTTCCTCTGCCTTGATATGTCGCTCTTCCTCTTCCTCCCCACCTTGTTAAGGTCTTGTCCAGGTTCATTAGTCTCACTTCCTCTAAAAAAGACAGTTTTTTGGTTTTGGTCACATCTCTTGAAGCCTCATTCTCGCTGACATCCGATTCACTAGTACTTAATACCACAGTTTTGGGATTTTGCATGGGATCATTTCTTTTCAGGTTATCATAACGTTTCACAAATGTAAGGATTCTCCCATGTAAGTAATCTTGTTTATCTCGTTTGAATTTACGTTCCTTACGTTCCTCAATTTCCTGTTCATAATATTCTAGTCTGGCTTCCATTTCCTTCCTTAATTTAGTTATTTCTTCTTGATTTGGTTCTTTTAATAGAGCTTCTTCTAGTTCTTTTATTTTCATAGTGATGTCATTGACGTCTATTTTAGCGTGTTTTATGAGGATGCGCATCATGCTGAGAGAGCACTCCATATTATTATCTACCCACTCCTCCAGTAACTACTTATTTAATTCGGGATTTGTGGGCATTGTGAAAATCCTGAGGCCACGGGGAATGCGTTTGACCTCAATGTAATTTACAAGCGTTATCACCTCCCAACTTTTATTTATTTCCTTTTTGTATTGGCGTTCCAGCAGATTTATTTGCTGCTTGACTGTGATGTTACCACTCTCCTGTGGTTTAATGCTCTTTTGACCTGTGGCTCCATTTTGTTTAGGCGCATTTGTCTTCTTTTGTGTTTGCTTAAAAATGCTAATTATATCTGGAAAACTACATATCCCACAATGCCACTTAAAGGCAAATGTGGGCAGTATAAATGTAAAAATTAAAAAGGACTTACCAACCATGACCAAAGCCTAGGTTGGCTGAAACTCGTTGGTGGGGTGAAAAACGCTGAATTAAAAAGCTGAAAATCCATCCGGGTGTGCCGCCTCCTTTGTTCAAAAAATTGGGCCTGGATCCGGCCTCTCGGCAGAGCACACGCTGATGAGCGCTCTTCAAGCCAAGGATCACTTTGTTTAAATATATATATCTTTATGTATTACCTACTGGCAGTCGCCAGTAGATAGTTATATTTAGGATTGTTTTCTGTAGGAAATCTGCAACATTCTATTGGGAATAACTTTGGCGCCGGTTGAGGAATCTGCCTGTAATTTTCCTTAAATTTGCCTTGCTGCGCCCCGCTCCTTCCCTGAAAGTTTGGGGGGATTTGTCAAGCGGGGGCCGAGATAAAAGGGGGGTCCCAAAATGTGTTTTCCCCATGTTAATTTCCATAGGGCGGTTGGACTTCCTTTTAGCCCGAACGGCTGAATGGATTTCCACAAAACTTGGCAAAATTGTAGGGACTGGTAGCCCGATGTGCCTTTGCTATGTCTCAAGATATGTGCTCCAGTAGATTTTGAGTAATTTAGGTTAAAAAAATATATATATCTGGGCGGAGCCTAACCACACATCTGATCTGATTGGCTGTCAGCACTTCATCCAAGAAGTGTTGGCAGCCATCTTGGGACCAATATACATGACAGCACCTCATTAAAAAGCATTGTAGTTAATAGAGGGTTTTAGGACTTTAGTTACATTATAAATCATTTGTTGATGGTACCATACTCATTTTAGGAATTGTGGTGTGTTCTAATGTGATTTTACCATGTGAAAAAGCCTTCTGCTGTGATATCATGAATCATGTTTGAAAGAAAACTAAAATCTCATGATTTTCCCACAGTGGTTTGGAAGGGGATCTATAAGCTAAACTGAAAGCATATTTTCTGTAAATTCACATTATCTTTCTCAGTCATGTGAGAATGAAGTCTGACATTCTCAGTAAAACATGTACATCCAACAAGGACAGAGACTGTCAGTTGATTCCTTTGTGTTCTACTGCAGCATCCTAGAGTGTTCTAAAGAACAACTAGAGGGCTAACAGTCCTACTTATTACAAAGGTATAGCACACCTGAAGCCATCATGATGGGAATAAAGTGGTAACTCTTAAAACATTTAATTTAAAAAGGAACAAAATGAGGGGGTATATTTTGCCATAGAAAGTATGATTAGTGCTGCAGAAAGAAAAATTAGGGCACATTTTGAGTGACTTCTCAAATCCTCTTCAAGTTCATTAAACAATTCTGACATACAGTGTCCCAAGATGGCCATCAGAGACAAAAAAGCCTAAATGTAGCCCAAATATCACCCAGATGTAGCCCAAGTATAGCCCAATGACAGAATGTCCCAGAGTGTTCTAAAGAACAACTAGAGCGCTAACAGTCTTACTTATGACAAAAGTATGGCACACCAGAAGCCATCTTGATTGGAATGAAGTGGTAAGTCTGAAAACATTTAATTTAAAAAGGAACAAAATGAGGGGGTTCATTTTGCCATAGAGAGTATGATTAGTGCTTCAGAAAGAAAAATTAGGGATCATTTTGAGTGACTTCTCAAATCCTCTTCTATTTCATTAAAAGAAATTCTGACATGCAGACTGAAACATGCACTTTGAATACCAGCAGCAGACTTCCCTGGTGAGCAGTAGCTTTACTACAGTGATCTAATGAGCAACTAGAGTGCTAACATTCAGAATTTATGGCAAATGTGTGACACATCTGAATACCTTCTTGATGGAACCAAAGTAAACAAGCATTGAAAATGCAATAGATCTCGCCCTCGTTTAAGTTAAAGCCATTCTGTTTGTAATGAGGTGGCTTTTTAGCTTTGCTTTTATTAGTGTTTTTTAAACTTTCATGTAAATAACATGCATCTGTATGCATATATGTATATGTATGCATGCATTTATATTTGTATTTATATAGATATACAGATTATATATGTTCATATATGTATGTATATATACATATATACATACACATACATATATATAAATGCATATGCATATATATGCATATATATATATGTGTATATGTGTGTGTGTATAGAGAGGTAGAGGTGTAGAGGTAGAGAGGTAGAGGTAGAGAGGTAGCAGTAGAGAGGTAGAGACTAGTAGAGAGAGAAGTAGAGAGAGGTAGAGAGTAGAGAGTGAGTAATAGAGAGTAGAGAGTGAGTAGTAGAGAGTAGTAGAGAGCAGTAGAGAGAGTAGCAGAGAGTGAGTAGTAGAGAGTAGTAGAGTGAATAGTAGAGTGAGTAGTAGAGCGTAGTAGAGAGTGAGTAGTAGAGAGTAGCAGAGAGTAAGTAGCAGAGTGAGTAGTAGAGAGCAGTAGAGAGTGAGTAGTAGAGAGTAGTAAAGAGTGAGAAGTAGAGAGTAGTAGAGCGTGAGTAGTAGAGAGTAGTAGAGAGTGAGTAGTAGAGAGTAGTAGAGAGTGAGTAGTAGAGTGAGTAGTAGAGAGTGAGTAGTAAAGAGAGAGTAGTAGAGAGTGAGTAGTAGAGAGTAGTAGAGAGGGAGAAGTAGAGAGTGAGTAGTAGAGAGTAGTAGAGAGTGAGTAGTAAAGAGAGAGTAGTAGAGAGTGAGTAGTAGAGAGTAGTAGAGAGTGAGAAGTAGAGAGTGAGTAGTAGAGAGTAGTAGAGAGTGAGTAGTAAAGAGTGAGTAGTAGAGAGAGAGTAGTAGAGAGTGAGAAGTAGAGAGTGAGTAGTAGAGAGTAGTAGAGAGTGAGTAGAAAAGAGTGAGTAGTAGAGAGAGTAGTAGAGAGTGAGTAGTAGAGAGTAGTAGATAGTGAGTAGTAGGGAGTGAGTAGTAGAGAGAGAGTAGTAGAGAGTAGTAGAGTAGTAGAGAATGAGTAGTAGAGAGTGAGTATTTGAGAGTAGTGGAGTAGGAGAGAGTAAGTAGTAGAGAGTAGTGGAGAATATTCCAAAGTTTGGCACAGCACCACTTGCACAATAAGTCCAATCAAATCATATCACTTAGAGTCCTTATTGAAGCGCTGAATCTTGGTGTATATTCAAATGCTTTTATTTTCCTTAAGTTTATGTACCACAGCCAGCTGAAACGTTTCATTCTGTACAACAGAACTTCTTCAGGGCGTTCTTATTTCCTTCAAGTTATGTCGGTATCCTGTTGTCATATAACTAGATATTTCTTCCAAATGTTAGACGAGACGTAAGTACATTCTTATTCAAAGTGACTAGGTATCAATTTTACCCACACAATTCGGGCAGACTTGAGTAATTTATAGCATCCTCAAAGTCAGTCTTTCAAAAATTCCAAAGTATTAAACATGATAATCCAAATCCAAATGTTTCTCAAGAAAAGTCATTTTCAATCGTTCGGAATATCGGTGTTTGGGCAGATATGACCCAGGGACCCCCAGTATGCAAGGGGAATTAGTCCCCCCTCTGCAAACGCGCCAGTGGCCTGCGTTGCAGAGAGGTGTAAAAAGGGGCATAGCCTCATTACACCTCTGTGCAAGGCAGGCCCCTGGCGCATACTGGATGTTACAGGTGGGCTAGTTGGCCCCCAGGGACCCCTAGTATGCGAGGGGAATTAGTTCCCCCTCTTCAAACATGCACGGGGGCTGCGTTGCAGAGAGGTGTAAACAAGGGTGTGGCCTCATTACACCTCTGTGCAATGCAGCCCCCTGGCGCATACTGGAGGTTCCAGGTGGGCTAGTTGGCCCCCAGGGGCCCCCAGTATGCAAGGGGAATTAGTTCCCCCTCTTCAAACATGCACGGGGGCTGCGTTGCAGAGAGTTGTGAAAAGGGGCGTGGCTTCATTACACTTCTCTGCAATGCAGTCCCCTGGTGC
The DNA here is from genome assembly GCF_964263255.1 of Lissotriton vulgaris. Taxonomy (NCBI): domain Eukaryota; kingdom Metazoa; phylum Chordata; class Amphibia; order Caudata; family Salamandridae; genus Lissotriton; species Lissotriton vulgaris. Next base: position 451,536,196 of record NC_141696.1, on the reverse strand, counting down.
ATACTGGAGATTCCTGGTGGGCTTTCAGGTCATATATAGTTAGGATTTAGCATTAAAAAAAACTTTGAAATTCTCTGAAAAAAACATAGGTTTCAGGCCTTATACAGTTAGGAATTAGCATTTAAAAAACCTATGAAATTCACTGAAAAAACCATAGGTTTCACACCAGTTATAGTTAGGAATTAGCATTTAAAAAACCTATTAAATTCACTGAAAAAACCATAGGTTTGACAGCAGTTATAGTTAGCTGGAAATTTTACTGACATAAAACCATTGAAATTCCCACATTATAGTTAGTTGGATTCACTATAACTTGCGCGCCTGCAATGCACTGCTGATGACGTCACATATTACATCAATTATGACATGGTCAGTGACATCACTCATGACATCACTGATGACACCATCCTTGTGACAGAGTGACATACCTCCTTTCAGTGTAATGTAACCCTTGAAACACATATTCAAAAATAGAAACTACATTTTTCAAAAAAATAGAGATACCCATACCAGTTACAACAACCAATTCAGTAATACCACCATCTATATACACATCCACTCATTCACCAACAGTTCTATATAGTCACTCATACATATATTCACTCATCATATGTAGTGAAACACCTATACATCCTGTTACACACCAACAGTCATCCAAAAGTTACTCACACACATAATCACACATGCAAATAAACTATTGAACATCCATTTATTTGCATATACAGCTATACACACACTACCACCTTACTTATAAGGAAACTTACACATACTTACTCTCTTAAACAATCACTTATAGAAACACATACTTATTTAAACAAGAACTCTTTCAATCTCTCACTCTCACATATACTCACTTATATACATCAATACTCACATATACTAGATTAAAACATATGTAGTTACTGATAAAGACACTAGTGAGACAGTCATTCACTGACTAACACACACATATACACACTCATCCACCCACACAGTCCTGCACATATGCTGTCTTCAAAACACATACAAACAGTGAGTCAGTCATTGATGCATCTATGTGCTAAGTAACACCCCCACCAAACCATACAGACACTCATACTGATACTAAAAAAACATCTAATAACCCATAAACACACACATGTAGCTACTCACCAACCCATGCAGCCACTTATACACAAAGTGAAACACTGATACAAACATTTAAATATTTAAACAATACTCGCTAATATATGTATTCACTAAGATACACTTAATAAGCCAGTTAACCAATCATTTTTTTTTAAAAAGACATCCATTAAGACACTTATTTAAACATTTATTCTTCCATCGACCTTTACATATACATATATAAAACATATTTATTTTTCAGAAAGACACACATTCACTGGATGGCGTCATCAGTGATGTCATGAGTGATGTCACTGACCATGTCATGAGTGATGTAATATGTGACGTCATCAGCAGTGCATTGCAGGCGCGCAAGTTATAGTGAGTCCAACTAACTATAACGTGGGAATTTCAATGGTTTTATGTCAGTAAAATTTCCAGCTAACTATAACTGGTGTCAAACCTATGGTTTTTTCAGTGAATATATATATATATATATATATCTATATATATATATATCTATATATATATATATATATATATCTATATATATATATATATATATATATATATATATATATATATATATATATATATATATATATACCAAACAGGGCTGGTGCAGTGTCACGGATGCAGATCCTTGTTTAATTCAAAGCAGGTACGCCTCCCTCCATAAAAGGAAACTTAGGAATGCACTCAGTGTTTCAAAAGTCAAGTGAATTTATTGCGGCAATGCGTTTTGACCTGAAGAGGTCTTTGACACAGCTGTGACAAAGACCTCTTCAGGTCAAAATGAGTTGCCGCAATAAATTTACTTGATTTTTAAAACACTGAGTGCAGTCCTATGCTTACTTTTATGGAGGGATGTATATATATATATATTCACTGAAAAAAACCATAGGTTTCAGTCACGTCGTAGTTTGACATAAGCATTTAAAAAACCTTTGAAATTCTCTGAAAAAACTATCGGTTTAGATCACGTTATAGTTAGAAATTAGCATTTAAAAAACCTTTGAAATTCAATGAAAAAAACCATAGGCTTCAGGTACGTTATAGTTAGAAATTAGCATTTGAAAACCTTAGAAATTCACAGAAAAAAACATAGGTTTCAGGGGTGTTATAGTTAGTTGGACATTTCACTCGTACAAAACCATAGAAATTTACCCCGTTATAGTTAGTTCATCTAACTAAAACTGGCGCGCCCGCAATGCACTGCTGATGACGTCACCTATTAGATGACTCATGACATGGTCAGTGATATCACTCATGACATCACTGATGACATCTCAAATAACATCACTGATGACATCATTGAGTGAATGTGTGTTTTTCTGAAAATTAAATATGTTTTATATATGTATATCTTAAGGTTGATGGAAGAATAAATGGGTATTTAGGTGCCTAAATGGATCATCTGTTTTCCTAAAATTGATTTTATAACTGACTGATTAAGTGTATCTAAGTGAATACATGGGTTAGCGAGTAATGTTTAAATATATAAATATCTGTATCAGTCTCTCACTTTGTGTATGAATGACTGCATGGGTTGGTGAGTAGCTACATGAGTGTCTATATGAGTTATTAGTTGTTTTTTGAGTATCAGTATGAGTGTGTGAGTGTCTGTGTGGTTTGTTGGGGGGTATTACTTAGTGCATAGATGCATGAATGAGTGAGTCACTGTTTGTATGGGTTGAAGACAGTATGTGTGCAGGACTGTATGGATGGATGAGTGTGTGTATGGGTGTGTTCGTGAGTGAATGACTGTCTCAATAGTGTCTTTATGAGTAAATATATATGTTTTAAACTGGTATATGTCGGTATCTGTGTATATAAATGAGTATATGTGAGAGTGAGAGATTGGAAGATTTCCTGTATAAATAAGTCTGTGTTTTTATAAGTGATGGTTTAAGTGAGTAAGTATGTGTAAGTTTCTATAGAAGTAAGTGTGGTGGTGTGTGTATAACTGTATATGCAAGTAAATGGATGTTTGATACTTTGTTTGCATGTGTTACTATGTGTGTGAGTAACTCTATGGATGAGTGGCGGTTTGTAACCGGATGTATAGGTATATGAGTAGATATGATGAGTGAGTACATGTATGAGTGACTGTATAGGACTGTTGGTGAATGAGTGGATGTGTGTATAGATCTTGGAATTTCTGTATAGTGTCAGACTCCACGCTGCAGGATCCGGTTGTTGTACATAAAACTCCACCTCCCGACCTCACCAACACACTGGTACTAAAAACACAGTGGGTTCGAGGGATAGGGCGAGGGAAAAAACAGAAACAGAACAAGGAAGGGACGGAAGGGGACAGCAGGGAAGGGATGGCTGAAAGACAAGAAAACAAGTATACAGGTTACAAATGGTCACAGGGAAATCCTACTCTCATTTCATTCTCGCTAAGTAGATTAAGTGATTCACCTTTCCTGAAGAAGTGCACTCCACCTCCTCCCTGTATGTCGAATATGAATAACTGCACCGCTAGTCCCTAAAGAACATAAACACCAGTTACACTCATATACCCCAGTGAACAGATGGCCAAATCTCTCTGTTTGTTTCGTACGTACCCCTCCTTGTGATAGTTCAGTGTCCCAAAATAAATGTGTATAACTCCACCATCCAACCTGAATTCAAAACAAAAGTCGGTCACTTAAAAGACAAGTTCTTCCTCAATGTAAGTACAAGTAGAATCCTTAGTAGACACGGCAAGACGTAGCTTCCTACTACTGTCTTCCGCTCTCAACCTAAATCACTGTATCCTCAATAAGGAATGCTCCAAACACGGCAAGGTGTAGAATCTCCCACTACCTTCCGCTTTGGCAATTGACCCTCTAGACACTAGTGCCTTTCTTCGTAGCGGTAGTGAGCAGAAAGGCTTGCCCCACTACACTCCGCTCTCCCTTTTAACAAAACGAGAACTCCGATGCAGGACACCGCCGCGCCTGTCTTACACTCCAAAGTATTTCTCTTGCACACTGAAAAGAACTATACGATACAATCCAAGCAACGCGTTAACAGTCACGCGCTGCTTAGTTAACTCACAGTACTGGTACCGAGCAATCAGGGTCCGCTCTTCCTCCGTTAAAAGTCCTCTCCTTCCAGCCACGGTTTAAAGCCGACAACAGGAGCGCCAGGAGTTTACAAACAGGATGCGCAAACACACGCGCTACTCGGAAGAACCCGAGTCGATCCACAATACAAAGCGCGTTCCCTCTTTCACTCGCCGCTGGAAACGGTATGAAGGGACAAAGACCTCTCTCTGCAGAAAACAGGGAGAAGACGAGCAACAGCACCCAGCTACAGGAAAACAAAAGCACTGCTGTTAACAAAATCACGAACAGAGTAGAATGGGCCCACCCAGCCTTTATAGTACCACGCCCCCTTCTCAGGACTTCTGGGAGTTGTAGTTTCTATATTTAGGTAGGCGCCTTGGCAGATCCTGACAGTATGTCCCCGTCCCTAGCGCCTCCTAGGGCCAGGCTTAGCAGGGAACCTCCTATGGAAAGAACGCACCGCAGCAGGAGCATGCACATCAGAACTGAGCTCCCAGGAATCGTCTTCTGCGGTATACCCCTTCCAAGACACCAGGTATTTAAGAACACCCCTGCACCACTTGGAGTCCCTGATGCTCCTCACCTCGTATTCCATACCCCCATCACATAACACTGGCGGAGGGGCCGCTCTGCAAGATGTAAGCGCAGGCTTCAGCAACTGGACATGAAACACCAGGTGTATTCGCAATGATCCTGGCAATCTCAGTTTGTATGTTACGGGATTCACCTGTTTCACAATGGAATAAGGGCCGATGTACCTTGGGTGGAACACACTGCGCAACTTAAACTTAATGTTCTTAGTGGACAGCCATACCTTATCGCCCACCACATACTGACGACTCTCTTTCCTGCGGCGATCCTCCCACTTCTTGTACACCTCCTTTGCCTTGTTCAAATGCACCTGCACCCCCTTGTGTACCTTCCTCAACATCAAGACCCTTTCTTTAACAGAAGGCTGGTCGTGGAGATCAGCGGGTATGTCAACCGGCAATGTTTTCGCATCAAATCCGAAATTAGCTTTGAAGGGTGACATCCCCGTAGAACTGTGCCAAGCGTTATTGTAGGCCAGCTCCGCCATCCACAAAAGATCTACCCAGGATTCATGAGCTTCTTTAGAGAAGCATCTCAAGTATTTCTTGTCTGGTTCAGACGTTCTGTTTGCCCGTCTGTTTGAGGGTGGAAGCTGGTAGACAGATTGGACTCAATATTCAGGGCGCGACACCACATGCGCCAGAACCGGGCAATGAGCTGAGGCTCCCTATCTGACACAATCACCCTGGGGATACCGTGCAAACGGACAACATTGCTGGCTATCAGTTGTGCCGTTTGACTGGCATTTGGAAGATTTTTGCAAGGGATGAAGTGTCCCATTTTGGTGAGGCTATCTACTACTACCAAAACGGCTGAAAAACCCTTATCCAACGGAAGACCAGACACGAAATCCAGACTAATATGCTGCCAAGGTTGACTGGGGTAGGCATGGGAATGAGTTTGCCCGCTTTCTTAGTGGTTACTCCCTTGGCTCTAGCACAGATATCACAACGAGCCACCCACATAGTAACATCCTTAATCAGGGTAGGCCACCAGAAATGCCTTTGGATGGTATTGAGGGTTTTACAAATACCGGGATGTCCCACTAGCTCTCCCTCATGACACCAGCCAAAAGCCTTTTTCTGCAAAGGTATCGAGGGCAAGAACAACTTATCCTGAAAGAAAGGCAACCCATCTCTCACCTTCCTCTCCACTATGCCATGAGCCCATGACATCCAGCCTCCAGGATACTGATGACTTCTCACGTCATCCAAAAAGGTCTCTGCTCTCACTATACATAAGACTTTCCCTGTAGGAATGATGGCGTGTTTCTCTTCCACACTTTCTGCTGGCATAGTTTGTCGAGATAAGGCATCTGCCTTTCTATTTTCAGACCCTGGGCGGAAAGTGACCACAAAATTGTACTCGGCAAAAAAGAGCATCCATCTCATTTGCCTTTGGGTTAAATGCCTAGCAGATGACATAAATTGCAAGTTTCTATGGTCAGTGTATACTGTGATGGTATGAAGAGCCCCCCATAGATATTGCCTCCACTCTTGAAAAGCCCGCTTGATAGACAACAATTCCTTTTCCGCTATCGTATAATTGAGTTCAGCCGAACTCAACTTCTTTGACAGAAAGGCCACCGGGTGCAACTGCCCTGTACCTGCATCCCTCTGAGACAACACCGCCCCAATAGCTTCATCAGAAGCATCAGCCTCTACCACAAAGGGATGTTCTAGATTGGGATGGGACAGCACCGGGGCTGTAGTGAACGAAGACTTAAGGATTTGGAAAGCCTCCCCTGCTTCAGTGGTCCACTCAAAGGGCTTACCCTTCCTCAAGAATCTGGTAATAGGCACTGCCAGCAGCGAGAAATGCAATATAAAGCGACAGTAGTAATTCGCGAAGCCCAGAAAACTCTGGACCTCTCTCACATTCCTCGGAACTGGCCAGTCACGCACTGCCTTCACCTTGCGCTCCGACATTTGCAACCCCAAAGGACTGATCATCACCCCCAGAAATTCTACACTGTATACTCCAAACTCACATTTACTGAGTTTCACGAATAGACTATGTTCTCTCAACTTAGCCAGTACCTTGCATACATGCTCCACATGACTGCCTTCCTCCATAGAGTACACCAAGATGTCATCGATGTAAACAACTACGAACAAGTCGATATATTCCTTCAGAACATCATTGATCAGGAACTGAAAAGCCGCAGGGGCATTACATAGCCCAAACGGCATGACCAGATATTCGTATAGGCCATACCGCGTCTTGAATGCCGTCTTCCACTCATCCCCCTCACGAACCCTGACCAAGTGATAGGCACCTCGCAAGTCCAAGCGAGTATAGATCACAGCCTCCCTCACTTGATCAATCAAAACAGTAATGAGGGGGAGAGGGTACCGGTTACGAATGGTGTTCTTATTCAAGACGCGGAAGTCTACACAGGCCCTCAAATCACCATTGGCTTTTGCTATAAAAAAAAGGGGAGAGGCTGCAGGGGAACGTGAAGGTCTTATAAATCCTATGCTCTCATAATGATCAATGTACTCCTTTAAATGGGCGGTTTCAGGGACAGACAAGGCATATACTCGACATGTAGGAATCACTGCCCCAACAACCAAATCAATCCGACAGTCATAGGCCCTATGAGGCGGTAGCTTCTCTGCTCTGCTTTCACTAAAGACATCCTGAAAGGCTTCGTAGTGTTTCGGAAGCACCACCTCCTTCTCGGTGGCTGTAGCCACCATAAACTGTAAGGCTAGCACTGCTACCGGGGAAGACACATAAGGCACCAGATGTTCCTTGCAAAACCCCGAAGAGAAATGCACTGTGCGTGATTTCCAGTCGATGGAAGGGTTATGGAAGGTGAACCAAGGCATCCCCAAGATGATTTCGTATTGTGGAGCATCAATTATATTCAACTCCACTTTTTCCACGTGTCTCCCTTCGGACACCTCAATAGACAATTCCACTTCTGCGGTTTTCTCAGTTATGAGACCTGATTTAATGGGCTGCCCATCGACTGCCAAAACCTCCTCGGGATTGCCTCTGGGTACCCTAGGTATCAACAACCGAGCCACCAACCCATTGTCTATAAAATTACCTGTGGCCCCTGAGTCCAGCATAACCATTACTTGATGGGTTTTTTGCTCACACTCCAAGGTCATAGCTAGCACCAGGTGAGACTCAGTTTCCCCTATCCCAGAGGAAGACAATGAAGTGAGTTTCCAATCGGGGGTCTCTTCCGCCCTAGGCGAAGATACCGACACTTCGTCAATCTCTCTAGCCGTATTGGAAACAGCCACCCTTTGGTTTTTGTTCCAAGTATTTGGAGTCTTGGGCTTAGAAGGGCATTCTCGTACATAGTGTCCTTTCTTCCCACAATACATACAAAGGCCTTGGACTCTTCTACTTTCTCTTTCTGTTTTGGACAAAGGGGGTCTAATAGCTCCTATTTCCATAGGTTCTACCCCAGCCTCCGCGGTACCCATAGCCCTAGGAGGAAAGCTCACATTACGGGCATAACCCCTGTCCCATTTCCTCCGATCCCCACTCCACTCAGTCAGCCTACCATCCAACCTTAATACCAAGTTCACCATGTCTACACAAGTAGTGGGCTGAGGGTCTATGTGCGCCACCGCATCCTTCAATTCATCCCTCAAACCCTGATAAAACAAGGACATTCTTCTTCCCTCTGGCCATTCCGTTTCAGCTATTAAACGATTGAAAGTGGTTAGATAAGTTATCAGATCACTTCTCCCCTGACGCAGGGATAACAACTCTTTGTCAGCACTGAAATTAGTGGCCCTTCTGTCAAAGACTTTCTCAAACTCTTCCCTGAACGCAGTCCAGTTGGACAACATGGCATCATCTCTTTTTACCAGGGGTACTGCCCAATTGGCTGCATCCCCCACCAAATAAGAGATAGCAAACGCAACCCTGGAGTGGTTCGTAGGAAAAGAGGCTGGTTTACATGAGAAGTGGAGCATGATCTGTGTCATGAATGCTTGCGTTTTGCGTGGATCCCCCCCATATCGTTCTGGGGTGGCTAAAGGAATAGGGGGAGGAACAGTAACTTGAATCTGGGAAGGGCCAGTAGAAAAAGGATTCTTAGATAATTGTTCAACCCTATCCTTAAGAGCAACCGCCTCAGCTTTGGACGATGCCAGTTCTTGTTGGACCAAAACCAAAGCCCTCAACACATCCTCCAAGGTGGCCGTATGTACCCCAACCGGACCAGGCAGAATGCAATTCGTGGGTTCGTGATTCTGTCAGACTCCACGCTGCAGGATCCGGTTGTTGTACATAAAACTCCACCTCCCGACCTCACCAACACACTGGTACTAAAAACACAGTGGGTTTGAGGGATAGGGCGAGGGAAAAAACAGAAACAGAAATAGGAAGGGACGGAAGGGGACAGCAGGGAAGGGATGGCTGAAAGACAAGAAAACAAGTATACAGGTTACAAATGGTCACAGGGAAATCCTACTCTCATTTCATTCTCGCTAAGTAGATTAAGTGATTCACCTTTCCTGAAGAAGTGCACTCCACCTCCTCCCTGTATGTCGAATATGAATAACTGCACCGCTAGTCCCTATAGAACATAAACACCAGTTACACTCATATACCCCAGTGAACAGATGGCCAAATCTCTCTGTTTGTTTCGTACGTACCCCTCCTTGTGATAGTTCAGTGTCCCAAAATAAATGTGTATAACTCCACCATCCAACGTGAATTCAAAACAAAAGTCGGTCACTTGAAAGACAAGTTCTTCCTCAATGTAAGTACAAGTAGAAACCTTAGTAGACACGGCAAGACGTAGCTTCCTACTACTGTCTTCCGCTCTCAACCCAAATCACTGTATCCTCGATAAGGAATGCTCCAAACACGGCAAGGTGTAGAATCTCCCACTACCTTCCGCTTTGGCAATTGACCCTCTAGACACTAGTGCCTTTCTTCGTAGCGGTAGTGAGCAGAAAGGCTTGCCCCACTACACTCCGCTCTCCCTTTTAACAAAACGAGAACTCCGATGCAGGACATCGCCGCGCATGTCTTACACTCCAAAGTATTTCTCTTGCACACTGAAAAGAACTATACGATACAATCCAAGCAACGCGTTAACAGTCACGCGCTGCTTAGTTAACTCACAGTACTGGTACCGAGCAATCAGGGTCCGCTCTTCCTCCGTTAAAAGTCCTCTCCTTCCAGCCACGGTTTAAAGCCGACAACAGGAGCGCCAGGAGTTTACAAACAGGATGCGCAAACACACGCGCTACTCAGAAGAACCCGAGTCGATCCACAATACAAAGCGCGTTCCCTCTTTCACTCGCCGCTGGAAACGGTATGAAGGGACAAAGACCTCTCTCTGCAGAAAACAGGGAGAAGACGAGCAACAGCACCCAGCTACAGGAAACCAAAAGCACTGCCGTTAACAAAATCACGAACAGAGTAGAATGGGCCCACCCAGCCTTTATAGTACCACGCCCCCTTCTCAGGACTTCTGGGAGTTGTAGTTTCTATATTTAGGTAGGCGCCTTGGCAGATCCTGACATATAGGTGTGTTGTAACTGGTATTGGTATGTCCATTATTTTGTTAATGTTAGTTTGTATTTTTGAGTGTGTGTATCAAAGGTTGTATTACGGTGAGATGAGATTTGCCACACTATCACGAGGATGATGTCATCAGTGATGTCATCAGTGATGTCATTTGAGATATCATCAGTAATGTCATGAGTGATCTCACTGACCATGTCATGAGTGATGTTAAATGAGACATCATCAGAAGTGCATTGCAGGCACACTAGTTATAGTTAGTTGAACTAACTATAATGGGGTAATTTCTATGGTTTCATACGAGTGAAATGTCCAACTAACTATAACACCCTTGAAACCTATGTTTTTTTCAGTGAATTTCTAAGGTTTTTTAAATGCTAATTTCTAACTATAACGTGCCTGAAACCTATTGTTTTTTCAGAGAATTTCAAAGGTTTATCAAATGCTAATTTTGAACTATAGCGTGCAAGAAACCTATGTTTTTTAAAGTGAATTTCTACGGTTTATAAATGCTAGTTTTTAACTATGCCTACAGAGGTAGGACATGTGAAACAAGAAGAAAAAGCGCACAGAAAGAAGCAAAAGAAATGCAGAAAGAAGCAACAGAAGTCCACAAAGACGAAGAAAAGTGCAGGAAGAAGCAAGATGTGCAATTCAATTCAATTTTATTAAATATGATTTTGGAACTCCGTAGAGATCCACATATTATACAATTACAGACAAAATATAAGATTTAGACCGTATATGACAACTCATGCAGGCAGTAATTATACAAAAACAATATACCGTTCTACTAATAAAGTTCTAAGAAACATTTAAAAAAGTTAAAAATTTTGTTACAAAAGATTCCATTTGGGGGACTGAGGATAGCATCCAACAAGGCTGTTGCAGAAGAAATACCAAACTGGGCACATGCCGGTTTTATCCAGAGGCGACGGTAGGTCAGTAATGCTGGACAAACTAGCAGGACGTGTTTGGAATCTTGAATTGCAAGGTTACAGTAATTGCATACATTAGATATGCCATACCATTTGGCAAACAACTTATTCAGGGGGAGCAAGTCCTGCCTGAGGAGTTGCCAAAAGCGGCGTAAGCCGTGAGGGATGTTCCATGACAGGTAAGGTTGTACTTGTCTGATTATACAGGAATCAACAACTTGTATGGCCCCCTTTTTTTGTATTATCAGGTTCCGGTCCCTCTCATAACTTAGCTTCCATGTAGCTTGTCTTAATTGTAATTTTAATTGATTCATGGAAAGCTCTAGGATCGATGCTTCCTCCAAATCCAAGAGAGTGATGGCTCTCCTATAGTTCTTTATGAGGGTCGAATATTCATTTAGTGGGCCCATCAACTCTTTTGTAATAAGAGATCTAAGAGTAGTTGGCTTTCCTTTAATCAAACAAATAACCCAGCGAATCACTCCTGCAAGGCCCTGTGCCCAGCTGCTCCTCAGCCCGAGTTCTAAACGCAGGGTTGCAGCACTACAACTGTTGTTAACCGAGGATAAGTTTCTCAGTAGGGAGCCCTCAACTGTGTCCAGGAAGCCCCATTCCGCTAGGTCAATTAATTCAACTCCATAGAGCAGAGTCGGGGGGACTTTTGCCCGAAAAGCCTCCAGCAAGTGAACAAAGTGTCTTTGGCCAGTTGATTTATACAATGCTCTTAGGCCTTTACCCTGAGACTTTGCTTTTTGGGAGCTGTTTTCAATATGTGATTTGTTACCCAAACTACTGGAGACAACCATACCTAGGAAAACATACGTTTTTACTCTTTCTAATTTTTGACCTCCCAATTCCCAACTAATGTGGTCCAACTTTAATTTATTTCGTCCTTCCAGGCACATTATCTTACTTTTAGAAATGTTTATTTTCAAGAAATGCTCTTCGGAGAAGGTGTGTAGTGCATGTAGACGATTATTAAGACCCTTGGGGGTGAGATCTAAGATTAAAATGTCGTCCGCATACATTAGACAGGAGATGTGTCTTTCGCCTAAGCGTGGTGCAATTCCTACACATGTCGATAAAGTGAAGGGAAGGTCGCTAACATAAAGGGAAAATAAGAGGGGAGCTAATAGGCAGCCCTGTTTGAGGCCATTTGCCGATGGGATGAGCCGGGAGAGACCTCTTTCACCCCCTAACAGTACTTTACACCATGTGTTGTCATGCAGGTCCTGGACCAAACATAAGAGTCTGTGTGGCATTCCTAAGTTGTGTAGCTTTCTCCACAGCACCTGACGGTCGACCTTGTCAAAGGCCGTGGAGAAATCTATGAAGGCCGCATAGACTCTCCCTTTTCTTGCTCTTATATACTTGTCAATTATTACCTGGAGGGCGGTTAGATTGTCCATGGTCCCATGGTTTTTTCTAAAGCCTGTCTGTTCGAGTGGAAGGACGCTTGAAGACTCCACCCATGCATTTATCCGTTTAAGCAGGCATCTAGTAAAAACTTTGCCAATTGCATCCAGCAATGCAATCTGGCGATAGTTCTGGGGGAGGAGACGGTCACCCTTTTTGAACAATGGGACCAGGATACTTCCCTTCCAGGAAGGTAGAACCTTTCCGCTTAATAGGCAGATATTGAAAATTGGACACAAGAGCTTGCTCCATTTGACCCTGTTCTGCTTTAACACATTGATGGGTACTTCATCGGGGCCCATAGCCCCTGAGCTTCTCATTTCCCCAATGGCAAGGTCTATGTCTTTTTCTGAAAAAGACTCTAACGGCGGACTTGTTTCTAATGGCCATGCTAGGGGTGATGCAGTGTGGTTACTGGCATAGAGGTTTGAGACAAAATCCCTCCATATATGTTCTTCAATAGGGATGGGAAGCGGACTGGTTCTCGTTCCGCACCCCTCACCTATAAGGGACCAAAATTGTCTCATTTCCCCGTTGGTTGCTGCTTCCCTTATTTTTACCCAGATGACGTCCTCTTTTTCTTTGCGAAGTGCAAGTAAGAGTCTTCTCCTTTTCCTTCTTAGCGTTGTTATTTGACGAGATATGGCGTCAGTTCTATTTAAATATTGGGCCCTTATTAATTTATTCAGATCTATGTTGAGCAGTTTCAGGGGACAGGGGATTGTTATGATGGACTTTTTCTTATTCTGTTTTTGTGCCCCTGTTATTACCGACTTCAGAAACAAGGAAAAAAGCTCGATTTCGCGACCATACCAGGAGGGGAGCTCAGAAATTGCTATATCTAGCATAGCCTCCAGGTATCGATGAGCCCTTGCGTTCCAGTAGCATCTTCCTGAACTGTTACCAAAGTTTATTTGGTCATTGATCAAAGACCATTGATCACATTTGGGAGGGTTTACGTTCATCGAGATGGATAGTATTCTATGATCGCTAAATATGGTATCGATTACAGCGATATCCTTTAATAACTCAAATGATTGAGACCCTATTATGACATAATCAAGAATCGATTCCCCTTGATACGATTTGTGAGTAAAGTTTGCTGGGGAGTCCGAAGGGAGACGCCCATTTGCGATTATCCCATCGATTTCTGCCAACTCATTTAATAATAGTTTACCCCGTTTATTTGTTAATATGCTTTCGGGGAACGTTGCTCGAGGAATATGGAGTGTTTCTTCTCTTATTTTGTCGGAGAATAAATTTAAACTAAAATTGGAGATCTTGCAGTTCAAGTCCCCGGTTAGGATGATAACCGTTCTAGGGTCTTTCTCCTTAATAGTCTGTACATGGAGGAAGATTTTGTTTAAAATTGCATTAAAACCTGCTTCAGGCGGTATGTAAGCATTTATCAGAGCCAGGCGAATTCCGGCTGAATGGTTGCCTGACCCAAACAAAGTTACTACCTGAAAAAGTTTACTTGGGTCCATGAAGTGATCATAGTCCCAGTTTATACGGTTTGATAGGAGACAAGCTATGCCCCCACTGGCGTGGCCTTTTTTATTTGCAGTGGCGCTACCTTCCAGTGCGTAATAGTCCTTCCCTAATTGGATATTTCCATTGCACCATGTCTCCTGGAGGCATAATTTATTGGCCTCTAGCGACAATAGGAATTGTATTTTCTCCGGATTATTTTTTAGACCTGCTATGTTCCACGATATTATGGATAGATCTGTGCTAAAGGTGTGGATTAGATAATGGTTTGCTTGAAGATTTTTCAGCCAGTACTTTGGGGAGCCAATGCCATTGATCCTTTTCCTCTCCCATAGTAGTTTGATAAGTTAAGAAAGAGGATTTAGCATAGGATACTACTCAAGAGTCATTGGACTTGCTTATTTTTAATTCTTTGATTTCGCCTAAATTGTTTATGTTACCTGTTGCAGCTAGCAGCAGAGAAGAGGGGGGATTCTGTTGGTTTAGTGATTTCGGGACATTATTCCGTCTAGTGTGCATTAATACAGGAATTACGTCTATTCCTCTACTCTGTAGGTCTTCTGCCCGTTGAAGAATGAGGTTAGCTACTAATTTGGAATGAAATTTTACCCTCGTAACCGTCCCCACTTCAGATTTTAGTTGTAGAACTATGTCTAGGTCGGCTGATTGGATAAGTTTCAAATTGACAGATTCTTGAAAGTATTTCAACAAGAGAGATCTGTTTAGGATGCAATCAGCTTCAAAAAGGGGGAAGAATTCTACCCATACAGTATCTATATTGTTTTCCATAGATTCTTTACCCGGGGTACCCATTGTGGGTGCTCCCGAAGAGGCAGTTATAAAGGGATTAAATGATGAAATTTTTTGGGCAGAGAGATTTTGCTCATGCCCTAAGGAGATTGGTTTATCTGCCTCAATGGCACCTTGTGGGCGAACACCCAGGGAGGTTGCTCCCTGGTAGACAGATGCAAAAGGATTGAGTGGTAGAGCAGCTTGGGTAAGTGGATTTTGCTCCTGACCTGGAGAGGTCGATTTGTGTACCACTTTTGTATGCCTATTATTATTACCTTGCTGACCGAAGGTAAATATGTTAGCTGTTGCAGATAAGGGGGATGTGTGTATGGATAAGGGGGCTGACGTTGCCTTGGGTGGAGAGGCAGTGTTTTCTTTGGCTGACATATTGACAAAGTTTTTATTTTTTCCCACTGCCGTCTGTACTTGGAGTGTCGCTTTCAGTGAGGGAGAGTTTAAGTGTTTTCTAAAGAGAATTTTCCTCCGCCTATTTTTTTCTATCCGTCTTAACAGTTTCCTCTTATGCTTTCCGTTCTTTTTTATTGACTTAATTTTCCCTCTATTATCAATTTCTCCCAGGATGGCATCCTCCTCTATATCCCCATCTCCCTTCTGCTTCTTAAAGATTGGAAACAGTTCATTTCCAGTTTTTAGCGGGATTTTCCCATGAGGTTTTATTTCAGAAACGTTACTGGACGAACCATTTAGGCGGGGTGGAGTTTGGGGAACACATATTTTTTCCTGTGCTATTTTTGTAATGATTTTGGCTACTGGGGAATGATCTTTTGTACCTATCGTATCTGAGGCCAAGAGAGGAGAGGTGGGTACCTTCCCGTCCACATCCTTCCCCCTTTGAGACCTCAGCAGGACTTTTAGAATTTGCGTCACTGTATCAAGCACACAATCGGATCCCCCTACGAATTTTTCCAATAATTGTAAGATGGAGGCCAGTAAGTGTTCTAAAATGTGGAGGGAATCCGAAAATGGCTTATCGGGCCCCTTACATTGGAAGGTATTTATTCCGGTCAAATTTAAGTTAGGGCTAGAGGAGAAATGAGAGTGTGAGGATTTAGATGGGGTACTACTGTAGAGATGTAAGCCGGCATGGTTTGACATTATCGGGGTGTTCTGGGGTATCTCAACTTTTGTAGGGTCAGATTCTAAATACCGTTGACATAGGACTTCATCTAAAATCATTGGGGACAACCCATTGTGAAATGACATTTTAGTGGGTGAAATGTTAGCTGGCTGAGTGGCATCATCGTGAGGTATTATCATGATGTTTAAGTTATCTTGCTCTATGTCTTTTTTTGTTTTTATGACTACCTCTGGTACGAGGTCAATGTTATTTTTCAGGGTTGAAAATAAGGGGGGTGAAAACTCACTCTTGTGGGGAGATTGTGACACCCTTGTTGGCCCTGGACTCATGTCAACAGTTACCTTTTTAGTTTCAGGGCTCTCTCGCAGATTATTGGGGACAGAATCTAAGTGGATAACTTCAGAGTCCTTTGGGTCCATTGCATTATTGTCCGCCCCTGTGGCTTTGTTTTTACCCTTTTCCCAGAAATTGAAGAGCTGACAAGTACTTTTCATGTTGGTAGCTTGGCTATGTTTGTTTCGGAGGGGATTCGATTTTGTTTTAGTGCTAGATCTTCCTACTATTATTTTCCCAGATCTCAGTTTCTTTGTCATCGTTGCAGATGAACGGTGTCGCGGATGAACAGAGAAACAACGTGGTCGAGATAGTTATGGGGCTCTGGGATTACGCTACCAGGAAATATTTCTGGGGTCTATTGCTTAAATACAGAGCCTGCAAAAAACTGACTATAGCTACAGACTCACAAGTTATATATGACAAGAGTAAGTTATGGTTTACCGGGAGAAAGGGAGTAGGCCTAGCCTGGCCTTCTCGTGCCTCTGAGGGCCTAAGAGGGCCCGCCCTTGTCCAGGGCTTCTCCCGGGCGCTACCCGCGCGCTACCGCGCTGCGGTGTGCAGACACTCTATAAATACGTCACGAAGATTACGAGGGCGTGGCCTACAGGGAGAGCGTCACCGGGTAAGATTGGTGATTCACACTGCTGGGACTCTTGGGAGATTGAGTCCAGCAGTGCACACGCTCGCAGCCCTGAAAGCCTTCAGCCCAGAAGAAGTGATGACAGACAGCAGTTGTGAAGCGAGACCCGCGGAGCGGGTCCGGCGAAAAGTAGCGCCTAGCAGAGCGCTTCCAAGGAGTCTAGCAGAGCGCTTCCAAGGGGTCGAGTAGAGCTTCCTCTGACCACCAGCGCCAAAGCACAGTCACGAACACAGCAGGAACAGCAGGATAGGTATCCGCAGATTAGGCAGATCCGGTGCCTTTTCTCCTCACAGCTGGGGGCGTGGCCTACAGGGAGAGCGTCACCGGGTGAGATTGGTGATTCACACTGCTGGGACTCTTGGGAGATTGAGTCCTGCAGTGCACACGCTCGCAGCCCTGAAAGCCTTCAGCCCAGAAGAAGTGATGACAGACAGCAGTTGTGAAGCGGGACCCGCGGAGCGGGTCCGGCGAAAAGTAGCGCCTAGCAGAGCGCTTCCAAGGAGTCTAGCAGAGCGCTTCCAAGGGGTCGAGTAGAGCTTCCTCTGACCACCAGCGCCAAAGCACAGTCACGAACACAGCAGGAACAGCAGGATAGGTATCCGCAGATTAGGCAGATCCGGTGCCTTTTCTCCTCACAGCTGGGGGCGTGGCCTACAGGGAGAGCGTCACCGGGTGAGATTGGTGATTCACACTGCTGGGACTCTTGGGAGATTGAGTCCAGCAGTGCACACGCTCGCAGCCCTGAAAGCCTTCAGCCCAGAAGAAGTGATGACAGACAGCAGTTGTGAAGCGGGACCCGCGGAGCGGGTCCGGCGAAAAGTAGCGCCTAGCAGAGCGCTTCCAAGGAGTCTAGCAGAGTGCTTCCAAGGGGTCGAGTAGAGCTTCCTCTGACCACCAGCGCCAAAGCACAGTCACAAACACAGCAGGAACAGCAGGATAGGTATCCGCAGATTAGGCAGATCCGGTGCCTTTTCTCCTCACAGCTGGGGGCGTGGCCTACAGGGAGAGCGTCACCGGGTGTGATTGGTGATTCACACTGCTGGGACTCTTGGGAGATTGAGTCCAGCAGTGCACACGCTCGCAGCCCTGAAAGCTTTCAGCCCAGAAGAAGTGATGACAGACAGCCGTTGTGAAGCGGGACCCGCGGAGCGGGTCCGGCGAAAAGTAGCGCCTAGCAGAGCGCTTCCAAGGAGTCTAGCAGAGCGCTTCCAAGGGGTCGAGTAGAGCTTCCTCTGACCACCAGCGCCAAAGCACAGTCACGAACACAGCAGGAACAGCAGGATAGGTATCCGCAGATTAGGCAGATCCGGTGCCTTTTCTCCTCACAGCTGGGGGCGTGGCCTACAGGGAGAGCGTCACCGGGTGAGATTGGTGATTCACACTGCTGGGACTCTTGGGAGATTGAGTCCAGCAGTGCACACGCTCGCAGCCCTGAAAGCCTTCAGCCCAGAAGAAGTGATGACAGACAGCAGTTGTGAAGCGGGACCCGCGGAGCGGGTCCGGCGAAAAGTAGCGCCTAGCAGAGCGCTTCCAAGGAGTCTAGCAGAGCGCTTCCAAGGGGTCGAGTAGAGCTTCCTCTGACCACCAGCGCCAAAGCACAGTCACGAACACAGCAGGAACAGCAGGATAGGTATCCGCAGATTAGGCAGATCCGGTGCCTTTTCTCCTCACAGCTGGGGGCGTGGCCTACAGGGAGAGCGTCACCGGGTGAGATTGGTGATTCACACTGCTGGGACTCTTGGGAGATTGAGTCCTGCAGTGCACACGCTCGCAGCCCTGAAAGCCTTCAGCCCAGAAGAAGTGATGACAGACAGCAGTTGTGAAGCGGGACCCGCGGAGCGGGTCCGGTGAAAAGTAGCGCCTAGCAGAGCGCTTCCAAGGAGTCTAGCAGAGCGCTTCCAAGGGGTCGAGTAGAGCTTCCTCTGACCACCAGCGCCAAAGCACAGTCACGAACACAGCAGGAACAGCAGGATAGGTATCCGCAGATTAGGCAGATCCGGTGCCTTTTCTCCTCACAGCTGGGGGCGTGGCCTACAGGGAGAGCGTCACCGGGTGAGATTGGTGATTCACACTGCTGGGACTCTTGGGAGATTGAGTCTAGCAGTGCACACGCTCGCAGCCCTGAAAGCCTTCAGCCCAGAAGAAGTGATGACAGACAGCAGTTGTGAAGCGGGACCCGCGGAGCGGGTCCGGCGAAAAGTAGCGCCTAGCAGAGCGCTTCCAAGGAGTCTAGCAGAGCGCTTCCAAGGGGTCGAGTAGAGCTTCCTCTGACCACCAGCGCCAAAGCACAGTCACAAACACAGCAGGAACAGCAGGATAGGTATCCGCAGATTAGGCAGATCCGGTGCCTTTTCTCCTCACAGCTGGGGGCGTGGCCTACAGGGAGAGCGTCACCGGGTGTGATTGGTGATTCACACTGCTGGGACTCTTGGGAGATTGAGTCCAGCAGTGCACACGCTCGCAGCCCTGAAAGCTTTCAGCCCAGAAGAAGTGATGACAGACAGCCGTTGTGAAGCGGGACCCGCGGAGCGGGTCCGGCGAAAAGTAGCGCCTAGCAGAGCGCTTCCAAGGAGTCTAGCAGAGCGCTTCCAAGGGGTCAAGTAGAGCTTCCCTACCACCAGCGCCAAAGCACAGTCACGAACACAGCAGGAACAGCAGGATAGGTATCCGCAGATTAGGCAGATCCGGTGCCTTTTCTCCTCACAGCTGGGGGCGTGGCCTACAGGGAGAGCGTCACCGGGTGAGATTGGTGATTCACACTGCTGGGATTCTTGGGAGATTGAGTCCAGCAGTGCACACGCTCGCAGCCCTGAAAGCCTTCAGCCCAGAAGAAGTGATGACAGACAGCAGTTGTGAAGCGGGACCCGCGGAGCGGGTCCGGCGAAAAGTAGCGCCTAGCAGAGCGCTTCCAAGGAGTCTAGCAGAGCGCTTCCAAGGGGTCGAGTAGAGCTTCCTCTGACCACCAGCGCCAAAGCACAGTCACGAACACAGCAGGAACAGCAGGATAGGTATCCGCAGATTAGGCAGATCTGGTGCCTTTTCTCCTCACAGCTGGGGGCGTGGCCTACAGGGAGAGCGTCACCGGGTGTGATTGGTGATTCACACTGCTGGGACTCTTGGGAGATTGAGTCCAGCAGTGCACACGCTCGCAGCCCTGAAAGCCTTCAGCCCAGAAGAAGTGATGACAGACAGCAGTTGTGAAGCGGGACCCGTGGAGCGGGTCCGGCGAAAAGTAGCGCCTAGCAGAGCGCTTCCAAGGAGTCTAGCAGAGCGCTTCCAAGGGGTCGAGTAGAGCTTCCTCTGACCACCAGCGCCAAAGCACAGTCACGAACACAGCAGGAACAGCAGGATAGGTATCCCTGTGCAGAAAGAACAAACTGAGAAGCAGAAAGAGGCCTTGTTGAAAAATCCTCCTGTGTTATGTGTTATGTGTTATTTAAAAGGACTTATAGAGCGCACATACACCCAACGGTTTATTGGCGCTATTTGGCAAATAAGGAGCAGAAATGATAATGGATAGATGGGCGTGGGGGGAGAAAAAAGTAATGAAAACCAAAAGGGACCCTCGTTATAACTCTTACGGAACAGGTGAGTCTTCAGGAGGGACCTGAATTGAATATAGGAGGAAGTGAGCCTAAACTCCAGTGGGAGCGCATTCCAAAAGGAGGGGGCAAGAAATGAAAATCGGAGCCCGCCATGTTTCTTACATTTGAAGGTGGGAGTTTTAAGCAAAGCCAGATGGGAAGAACGAAGATTGCGTGAGGGAGTATAATGACACAGGGAAGAGAAAATAAAAGTGGGGCCAAGACCAGCCAGGGCCTTAAACATAATGCATCCCAGTTTAAAGTTGCAGCGTTCAGCCACAGGGAGCAAATGTAAAGACTTTAGCAAGGGGCGAACGTGTTGGTGCCTGGGCTGACAGAAGATCAGTCGTGCGGCCTGGTTCTGAACCAACTGTAATCGGTTCAGCTGGTAGGCAGGAATGCCCACATACAGCGAGTTGGCATAGTCAATTCTAGACATGACCAAAGCCAGAAAACGGTAAACCAAAGTGAGGGCCTCAGTGGTGAAAAAACGAGAGATCTTCCGGATTTGTCGTAAATAAAAAAAACTAGAAGATACCACAGTGGAAATCTGGAGTTTCATAGATAGATCACTGGATATGGTCACTCCGAGGCTTTTAACAGAGTTGGCAGGGCAAGGGGGGAGCCCAGGTCAGAGGGCCAGAAGTTGGAATTCCACGGATTGGAGAGGCCCCCGATAAGCACCAGCTCGGTCTTGTCGGGGTTAACTTTTAAATGATTAGCCCCCATCCAATCACTAATGTAGCGCAAAGTGGACTGGAATGTGCCAAGTGATTGGTCCGAGGAGTCAATGTTAAAAATGAGCTGAATGCCATCTGCATAATTAAAGACAGTGACATTACTTCCTCGTAAGGACCGGATCAAGGGAGTGAGGTAAAGATTAAAAAGAAGAGGGAAAAGGGAAGAGCCCTGTGGGACGCCACATGTTAACCTGACCTTGTCCGCGGTGAACTGGGAGAGGCGGACAGCCTGGTGACGGTTACTCAAAAATGAGCGGACCCAATTAAGGGCCGCTCCCTGGATACCGGCCTCCTCGACACGGTCGACCAAAATATCATGGTCGACCGTGTCGAAGGCCGCCGATAGATCCAGGAGTACCAGAGCCTGGCTCATGTTAGAGTCCGCACCCCTCCGTAGCTCTACCATCACCGA
The DNA here is from genome assembly GCF_964263255.1 of Lissotriton vulgaris. Classification (NCBI taxonomy): domain Eukaryota; kingdom Metazoa; phylum Chordata; class Amphibia; order Caudata; family Salamandridae; genus Lissotriton; species Lissotriton vulgaris. The sequence continues at coordinate 451,514,504 of NC_141696.1, read as the reverse complement.
AAGAATAACCGATTCGGTGGAATGGAAAGGTCTAAAACCAGCCTGTTGGGGATCAAGGAACTGCGTACGCTCAATAAATGAGCTCAAGGTGGAGGTAACATGGGCCTCGAGGACTTTACTAAGGTAGGGGAGCAGGGAAATAGGGCAAAAATTGCTCATGAGCGAGGGGTCAGCGTTGGGATTTTTAAGTATAGGCACCACTTCAGCAGTTTTAAATGCGCTGGGGACAAAGCCCTCTTTAAGTGAATTGTTGAGGAGCGTCATCGGAGGAATGGGACAGGCAGTGAAAGCCTCACGCAGGACCTGAGGGGGACAACAGTCCAAAGGGGAGCCAGAGGTCACCTTGTTTAACAGGACTAAGAAATCCTCCTCTAAGATAAGTGGTATCAGCGTGATTCGCTGGGGGTTAGGGTTAGCAAGGATGGGTACAGGAGTGGAGGGGACAGGGGAACGGATGCAAGAAATGCTCTTTTTAATTAAAGCAATTTTATTAATAAAAAACAAATTCAGGGAATCACAAAGTGCCTGGGAAGGGAGGGGTTTCAGAGTGATCCTGTCTGAATGGGAGAGCTCATTTACAATGGAAAAGATGTCCTTTACCTTAGAAGCAGAGTCCAGAATCTTTTTCGAGAAGTAAGAAGTTGCCAGCTTATATTCCCTAAGCAGGGAAGTAAATACCAGCTTTTTGTCGGGCGTAGTCATGCCACCAACAACGCTCTGCCTGTCTGAGTTTAAGTTTCTGCCCTTTGAGCTCACCAGAAAACCATCTTTGCGCATCGTGAAGAGGTTTTAACCTGATTTTTTTAAGGGGCGCCACGCTATCGCTGGCTGATTCAAGCCAGCACCGCAGGGCAGATGCCTGAGTGTCTAGGGAATCGTACTCCATGGGAGGAAGAGAAGCTCCAAGGAGAGTAGCAAATTCCCCCAGGTCAGCCCTATTCCAATTCCTGGCTGAAAGATTACCCTCTAAAATACGACTGACATGGGAAGTGAAGGAAATAATAAAATGGTCCGACCAGGGATATGGGAGAATAAGAGGGCAAGAGATCTCTAGGTTTGATGACCAGACCTGATCGAGGATATGACCCTTAATGTGGGTGGCTGAATGAATGTGTTGAAGGCAGTTCATACCTGTCAGGGAATCAGAGAAAGTAGAAGAACAAGCATCCTCTCTGGCATCCGAAGGCCAATAATTAAAATCTCCAACAATCAGAAATTTGGAGTTATTAATGATCAATTAGGATAGCATATCGCTAAATAGGGATGGAAAGTTGGGCATGTGATGAGGAGGCCGATATACCAAAACACACAAGAATGGTGCCACAGGAGATTCCAGCCTAAGAATGAGACAGTCAACCAAGGGGATAGTAGTCGCTTGTAAAGCAGAAAACCTAATAGGATGTCTAATAAACGGTGCGACCCCACCCCCATGCTTGCCTGAGGCTCTGTTGGCTTTAAGGATGTAGTAACCTGATGGGGCTGCTGGAAGGCTATCCGGGGAGGACTCTTCGTTCAGCCAAGTTTCACTAATAAGTAAAATATCGGGTTGCTCGGAGTCCAGGAGTTGAAAGATCTCTAGCTGGTGCTTGACCAGCGAGCATGTATTTAAATAAAGCAGGGAGAATTTAGAGGTAGTGAGTTTCTTGTTGGAAGGGGATGACGTAGCTGCAGATCGCTGGGTAGCGGAAGCGTAGACTATGGCCAAGGAGGGCTTAAGCTCGGGAAAGGAATTGCGGGGGCTGAAAAGTCCCAATGAGTCTAATCTGGGAGGAATGGAAGGGCAAAGAGGCCAATTAGCATGCAAGCAAGTCAGGTCAGAGGCGGAATAAGTAATGGGTTGGGCAGAATGACAAGCCCCTGGCCCCGGCAGGCCGCAGACGGGCGCAGACGGGCTTACCTTAGGCGCGCCTCCGTCGCGCCCGCTGCGCTCATCTGCTGCACGTCCGGGTGGCCATTGCAATTTATGAGATAGCCCCACCCCCAGATGTGTCCACAACTTTTTCAGAAGGGTACTGTTGGTAAATGACTCTGACTAACGAGGCCTAGAGCCAGTGCTATGCTAAAAGACACTTAGAGTACAGTCAAAACACCTACATACACTAGGGAACACTATGCATTTGGCTACCCCTGTGATTAGCATGACCTCCTCTGTAAGTCCCTAGTACATATTAGGGCAGGGGGATTAAAACGACCTCTTAAAACGCACCCCTGGGCGGGTTTGCACAGTGGTGAAGGGGGGCCCTGAGGTGACACATGTGCAAACACGCCCTGTGGAGTGTTTTAAGTTGGGGAATTAATTCCCCTTCAATCCTGAGGTTCCCTGGGGTCCAACTAACCCACTAGGTACCTCTAGTAAGCGCAACAGAGCTGCGTTGCACAGAGGTGTAAAAAGGGGCATGGCTGGACCACCTCTCTGCAGCGCAGGTCTGTGGCGCTTACTGCAGGTACCTAGTGGCCTAGTTGGCCTCCAGGGGCCCTCAGGAATAAAGGGGACTTAATTCCCCAACTTCAAATGCGCCACAGGGCATGTTTGCACACGTCACCTCTGCCCCCGCCCCTCCCTTTATCACTGTGCAATGGCACCCGTGGCACATTTCAAATTGATGGATTAAGTCAATTGGATCCTGAGAGTCCCTGGGTCCAACTAGCCCACCATGTACCTCCAGTAAGCACCACAGAGCTGCGTTGCAGGAGGTGGTCCAAGGCCATGCCCCATTTTACACCTCTCTGCAATGCAACTCTGTGGCACTCACTGGACATACCTGGGGGGTTACTTGGCCCCCAGGGACCCTCAGGATTCAAGGGGACTTAATTCCCCAATGTAAAATGCACCACAGGGCACATTTGCACACTTGTAACATCAGGCCACGCCCCCTCCCTGCATCAATGCACAAACGCACCCCCTGGTGTGTAGTAAATTGGGTGATTAAGTCCCCTTGAGTCCTGAGGGTTCCTGGGGGACAACTAGCCCACCACTTACCTCCAGTAAGCACCAGAGAGCTGTGTTGCAGAGTGGTGTAAAATGGTTCATGGCCTGAGCCACCTCTCTGCAAACCTGGAGCAGTGACGCTTACTGGAGGTAAGTGGTGGGCTAGTTGGCCCTCAGGGACCCTCAGGATTGAGTAGGAATTAATTCCCCAACTTAAAACGGGCCACAGCGTGTGTTTGCACCCCGTGGCACATTTTGAGTTGGGGGATAAAGTTCCCTTAAATCCTGAGGGTCCCTGGGATTAAACTAGCTCACCATGTACCTCCAGTAAGTGCCACGGAGCTGCGTTGCAGAGAGGTGTAAAAATGGGTGTGGCCTCTGAATACCTCTCAGCAAGTCAGCTCCCTGGCGCATACTGGAGGTACCTGGTGGGTTAGTTGGCCCCCCCGGGACCCTCAGTATTGAAGGGGAATTAATTCCCCAACTTACAACTCGCCCGGCGGCACATAGGCACAGTGGTGAAGGAAGGGGGCGGGCCTGAGGTGATGTGTGCAAACTTGCCCCGTGGGTCATTTTAAGTAGTTGTTAGGGTGACTGAGTGTATTTATTTGTGTGCTGGTGAGCGAATACATGTTTTAGTTGTACATTCTCAACCAAGTAAAAAAAATAAAAGGCATTGTATGTGTGAGTTGGTGTATATAAATAAGTATATGCAAGAGTCAGTGATTGTGAGAGTAACTATATGAATGAGTGTATAATTGTAATTGTGATTTTTTAACATATTAACTATGAGTTACTATGTGTTTGAATAAATGAGGTGTGTGTATAATTGTGTAAGTGAGTAAATATAAGTGTGATTAATTTTTTTCATGAGTGAGTAGGATGACTGCAAAACCGACTCAGATGACGGATGATGTGTCAATGTCTATATAAGTGTATAAGCGCATTTGATAGTGTTCTAATAATTAGTGACTGCATGTATAAGTGATTCTGTTGTTGAATGGGTAGTTGTGTGTGTAGACTTAGGAATCAGTGAGTGGGTATGTAGTAACTGGTATTGGTGTGTAAATGGTTTCTAATTTGGTACTCTGTATTTTACAGTCAGTGATGAAAGGTTATATTAGTGTATGATGAGGTGTATCAGATTGTCACGTGGATGGTGCCATCAGTGATGTCATCAGTGATGTCATTTGAGATGTCGACAGTGATGTCATCAGTGATGTCACTGACCATGTCATCAATGATGCAATATGTGACATCATGAGCAGTGCTTTACGGGTGTGCAAGTTATAGTTAGCAGAACTAACTATAACAGAGGAATTTCTATGATTTTGTACGAGTGAAATGTCCAGCTAACTATAACACCCCTGAAACCTATGGTTTTTTTTTCTGTGAATTTCAAAGGTTTTTTATAAGCTAATTTCTAACTATAACGTCTCTGAAACCTATGGTTTTTTCAGTAAATTTCAAAGCTTTTTTTAATGCTAATTTCTAACTATAACGTCTCTGAAACCTATGTTTTTTTTCAGTGAATTTCAAAGGTTTTTCAAATGCTAATTTTTAAGTGTAATAGTAGTTATACCTATTTTTTTTACTAATTTTCTACAGTTTTTAACTGTTTATTTATAAATATTTTATTCATTAAATAACATTATATATTATTCTGAAAATTGCAAAAAAACATTTTTTAAAAGACTCAAACTGAAATATTGTTAACTTTTTTGTTTTATTTTTTTATTTTAAAATATTTAAATTAATTTCTTATTTTTCCAATTTTTTTCGGAGTAGGGCACCCAAAATGCACATCACGGTGGGTGCGCGGATTCTAGCCGCCATTTTAGAAAAGTTGTGAAGGATCTGCGTATTGTGATTGACGGCTGCGTGTTTTTCAGTTACATCATATACATGTATTATTACATGATGTGCGCGATTGGTATACGACCAGCTCCCGCCCATTCGCGACACATGCGCATTACGGTACGTGATGCTTGCACGGTGGTGGGTCCCGCATGATGTCATATACGTGCTAGGGCGAGCTGGGTGCGCGACTCACGCAAAAAAAATGTATGTTCTAAAATTATATGTGTGCGTCCTTAATATACATATTAGGGCAAGAGATTATCTAAGATAGTCATAAAAACAATATATTTGTACTAATAATAAACTTATATTATTTGTAAATATATTTTCGTACAGTCGCGTCGTGTGCGTGCTTCGTGACCGCAGAGTGCGCGGATCCCATGTGAACTAAAAAAAAGATGTCATTGGTTCATAACATTTCCCACTGTAACTAATGAAGGACCCCATCAATTTTAATAATTCTTGTTGGAGCATCTTTAGAGAGACGCCTCTTTTCCTAAAAGAACCCTTTTTGCTTGTTTTTTTGTTTTTTGTTTGGGTGATATCTGGACAGCAGCAGCAGCAGCAGCAGCAGCAGGAGGAAGTATCTTCTAAAGAAGAATTCTTGCAGGAGGCACCACGTCCGCAGAGGCAGGAAGGGATACCTTTCTGCACAAAAACAATTGGTAAAGGCATTTCCCTATTTTAATGTCTGCTGTGGAATGCAGCATGCATTGAAAGAGGAAAAAATGAGGAGAAATGAAAACAATTCTCGAGATGTGTCTTGTTCTATGGGTGTTGCGTGGGAACTCCCACAGCAACATTTACGGAACGCCCCTTCAACACAAAGTTCTGTGCATGAAGGGGTCGTATTTACAAGAAGAGGAAAAACACATGCAGGGTGGCTTTTCCTCTCCTTGTAAATATGAAGGAGTGCCTGGCACCATCACTACATTGCAAAAAGTGACATACTGCTGGCGCAGGGTGCTTGTAAATCTGCCCCATAAGGGCTTAAGTATTGGCAGACTGATACAATAAGAACATAGTGCTGGATGGGTGATTAAAGAATTGCATGAGACTGACAGGAGGTATCCTACACTGCATGGGTACTACTTCAGTATTTAATGAAGTGCACCAATGATATGTATCTGGTTAGAGATTTGTAGTGATTATGCACAGAATATTTTATGTGTACTTGTGTTGGTGCCTAGGTCATTTTAAAAGAATACCCCTAGTAACTAGAATGATGGCAGTGCTGCAAACAGAGTGAACACTTAGTTTATAAGTGCTTACGTATTGGTGGAGTGATAGGATAAGTAGATAGTGGTAGATAAGTGATTAAAGAAGTGCATGGGACAGACTGAACGATTCCTACACTGCATGAGTACTAACTGGCTATTTAAAAGAGTCTATCAATAGTATGTAGCTAGTTAGAGGTCTGCTTGGATAGTGCACAAAATATTATAGCTGTACTTGTGTTAATAGCTAGGCCATTTCCATAAGTTCATGACTATTAACTAGAATAATTACAGTATTACAAGCAGAGTGTATAGTGAATTTATAAGTGCTTAGGTATTGGTGGAGTAATAGTATAAGTAGATAGTGCTGGATGGGTGATTGGAGAAATGCATGGGACAGACACGAGGATTCCTACACTGCATAGGTACTATCTGGGTATTTAGAAGAGCGTATCAATAGTCTGAAGCTGGTTAGAGGTGTGCATGCATAGTGTACAAAATATTGTACCTGCACTTGTGTTAGTAACTACGCCATTCCTTAAGTATACGACTAATAACTGGAGTAATTTCAGTGTTGGAAAGAAAGTGCGCCACAACCAGACCACAGAAAACATGACTTCCCTCAAGAACGCCACCCGCAAACACCACCAGCTGATCCGCACCACCAAAAGGACTACATTCAAAGAACGACTGGACAACAACACCCACAACAGCAAGGAACTCTTCAGCATCGTCAAAGAGCTCTCCAACCCCAACGCCGGAAGCAACAACATCATACCCTCGCAGGACCTCTGCGACTCACTCGCCACCTTCTTCCACCGCAAGATCGCCGACATACACAACAGCTTCGGCGCACAGACCACGCACCCAACCACCGAACCAACGCCCCCCACCATCACCCTCTGCAACTGGACCCCGGTCAGCATCGAAGACACCACCCGCACGATGAACACCATCCACTCCGGGTCACCAACCGACCCCTGCCCCCACCACGTCTTCAACAAGGCCGACTCCATCATCACACCCCAACTCTAGGACATCATCAACATCTCCTTCAACACCGCCACCTTCCTGGAGAGCTGGAAGCACGCCGAGCTCCTGAAGAAACCAACAACGGACCACACCGTCCTCAAGAACTTCCGCCCCATCTCGCTCCTCCCCTTTCCTGCCAAAGTCATCGAGAAGACCGTCAACAAACAGCTCACCGCCTTCCTCGTGGCAAACGGATCCCTCAACCCTTCGCAGTCCGGCTTCCGAGCCAACCACAGCACCGAGACCGCCCTAATCGCAGCCACCGACGACATCAGATCCCTGCTCGACAACGGGGAAACAGCAGCCCTCATCCTCCTGGACCTCTCTGCAGCATTCAACACTGTCTGCCACGGCACCCTACCACAGCGTCCCAGCAACATCGGAATTAAAGAGAAGGCACTGGAGTGGATCATCTCGTTCCTCGCCAGAAGAACCCAGAGGGTCCGCCTCCCCCGTTCAGATCCGAGGCCACCGAAGTCATCTGCGGCGTACCACAAGGATCATCATTCAGCCCCACCCTCTTCAACGTCTACATATGAGCCCCCTCGCAGCCATCGCACGCCAACACAACCTTAACATCATCTCCTACGCTGACGACACCCAGCTGATCCTCTCCCTCACCAACGACCCCGCCACTGCCAGAGCCAGCCTACACAAAGGGATGAAAGACGTCGCTGAGTGAATGAAGAACAGCCGCCTGAAACTGAACTCAGACAAGACAAAAGTCCTCATCCTGGGATCATTGCCCTCCACCTGGGATGACTCCTGGTGGCCCCCTGCCCTGGGCACCACCCCCATACCAATGGACCACGCACGAAACATGGCCTTCCTCCTGGACTCTTCCCTCTCGATGACCAGACAAGTCAACGCCGTATCGTCATTGTGCTTCAACACCCTGCGCATGCTCCGTAAGATCTTCCGATGGATCTCCACAGAAACCAGGAAGAAAGTCACCCAGGCACTCGTCACCAGCTGACTGGACTACAGGAACACCCTCTACGCGGGAACCACTGCCAAACTACAGAAAAGACTCCAGCACATACAGAACGCCTCCGCACGACTCATCCTGGACATCTCTTGCCACAGCCACATCTCTACCCACCTGAGAGACCTGCACTGGTTCCCTGTCAACAAGAGGATCACGTTCAGACTCCTCACCCACGCACACAAGGCTCTCCATGACATGGGCCCGAAGTACCTCAACAGCCGCCTCACTTTCTACACACCCACCCACCAACTACGATCGGCCAGCCTCGCCCTCGCCGCCGTACCACGCATTCGCAGAGCCACCACTGGAGGAAGATCCTTCTCATACCTGGCGGCCAAGACATGGAACTCCCTCCCAATCCACCTACGGCTGACCCAGGACCACCTCTCCTTCAGGAAACAACTCAAGGCCTGGCTCTTCGAGCAGTAACGAACCCCTCCCCCCAACGCCTTGAGACCCTACCGGGTGAGTAGCGCGCTATACAAATTGTTGATTGTTGTTGTATAAGTGCTCAGGTATTGGGGGAGTGATAGGATACATAGATAGCGCTGGATGGGTGAATGGAGAAGTGCATGGGACAGATAGAAGGATTCCTAGACTGAATAGGTACTAACTGGGTATTTAGAAGAGTATATCAATAGTATGTAGCTGGTTAGAGGTCTGCATGCATAGTGCACAGAATATTGTAGCTGTACTAGTATTGGTGTGTCTATGGTTTTGAGAATTGTACTCTGTATTTTAGGGTGTGAGTAGGTGCATTCGATTATCATGTGGATGATGTCATCAGTGATGTCATTTGAGATGTCATCAGTGATGTCATCATTGATGTCACTGACCATGTCATGAGTGATGTAATATGTGACATCATCAGCAGTGCATTGCGGGGCACGAGTTATAGTTAGCACAACCAACTATAACACCCGCATTTCTCTTGTTTTGTATGAGTGAAATGTCCAACTAACTATGACATCCATGAAACTTGTGGTTTTTTCAGTGAATTTCTGAGGTTTTTTAAATGCTAATTTCTAACTATAATGTCCCTAAAACTTGTGTTTTTTCTAGTGAATTTTATATATATGTATTTAATCTCCTCTCACTCTTACAAGCAAGGAATCAGCACTCAGGTTGTAGTTTGGAAGTATTTAATCTTCAAAGGACCTGGTCCACACATTTCGGCTCGTCCGAACCTTGATAATGATACAGGACGTCATTGTAGCATCCTTATTTAAAAGTACAAATGCCTAAAGTTGCCAACATTAACAAAGGACTACATATTACTTTAATCCAAAAAGATGAAAGCCATATTGGCCTGGTCACAATGTGAAAATTCAGGAATTGATGCAATAAAGAAAAGAAAACAAGTGTTAATATGCACACAATGTCATTTCAGCCTATCTTGCCCCGTGACCGCCATACCTGTATATTCCTCAACGTGAGACTTATTCATAATAAACATATTTAGGATTACAAACATCAACATAAAAAATGGACTACACATTACTTTAAAGTGAAAGGCTATTGGCCATAATAGGGATGTTGCGTATTATAATGGTTCTTACACAAAAGAAAAGAAAAAAAGAGGTGTTATTATACATACACTATCCCTAAATAAAGTTCTAGTGATTATAGTTCCATTCCATTCACAGCTCATTTGAGATGTCATGAGTGATGTCATGAGCGATGTAACTGACTATGTCATGAATGATGTAGTGTATCTGGTCATTAAGAGTACATTGCAGGGCGTAAGTTATAGTTAGCTCAAGTAAATATAACTGCTGAATTTCACTGGTTGTGTATGAGTGAAATCTGAGTCAAACTATACCGTCCCTGTAATCTTTTTTTTAACTTTAAGTACGATGCATATCACAATGGATGGTGGGCGGTTGGAAGCAGGGCCTGGCATTGTACTGCCCCCACCAAAGCTTGCTGGTCCTGCCTTCCCTCCTCCTAGCCATCCATTGTCCAAGTCCATGTCCCTGCTCCCTTATTACAGCCCTGTGTGGCTGTTGTTCTGCCACTGGCCTGCACGCCATCTCTGTACAGTTAGCTTGCTGCCCCATCCACCTCCACCAAATTATCTGTTGTCTGAATCCATGGACTAGCCTCCTCCCTCCTGCTATGCATGGTTGGATGTGCTGCCACTGCCTTCCATTTAGCATTATGTGCCAGTTCACTCCTACTGCCCTCCATTGCCCAATTCTATGCCACATCATTGACCTCCTGCTTAGCCTCTGTGCTTAGCTTGCTGCCCCTATTCTCCTTCCGCCTGCCCTCCGATGTCTGTGTGCATGCCCCTGCTCCATCCTATTTGTCCACCGTGTTTAATGGACCTGCCACTCCTATCCACTCTGAGTGTTCTGTTGAGCTGCCACTCCTCTCCCACCTGCCTAGCATTGTCAAATGACTGTAACCTGTCCTTGTCACATCCACCCTGCCTGTCCACATTCATGCCCCTATCCCCTTTCTCCTGTTCTCCATGGTCCATTTTACTGACACACCCTGACACACCCTTCTCCCCTCCCTGGTCTGTTGTGCCGCAACTGCTCTTTCTGCCTGCCCCGCGTGGTCTGTTGTAAGGCCCCTTCCCCTGAACTCTTTTGTCTGTGCCCAAGTCCTGACCCTCCCTTCTATCCTCCATGGTCCTTTGTGCATGCCTCTGCACCCTCATTCTTGCCCATCATAGCCATTGTGCTGCCACTAATCCTCCTGCTTGCCATGCATGTTCTTCTGTGCTGCCATGGCCCCTCCCACCTTCCCTGTGTGGTCAACAAGCTGCCCATGACCCCCTTCCACCTTCCCTCCATGGTCTGTGTGTATGCCATTATAGTCTCACTGTTGCTCTCCATGGTGTGTCTTGCTTCTAGTGCCCATCCTGCCTGATCTTCATGGTCATCGTGCTGCTCCTGCCCTGCCCCCTTACCCCCAGCCCTCTGTTTCCATGTGCAGACCCCTATTCCCTCCCTCCTGGTTTGTTTGTTCCTTTGTAATGCCCCTGATCCTTCCCTCCTGCCCTTTATGGTCCGTTATAATGCAGCTTTCTCTCCTGTCTGTCTATTATGGTCAGCTAGATACCACTGCCTCTTTCCCCTCGGTTCTCTGTTGTTCATGTGCATGGTCCTGTCCCCTCCCTATTGCTTTCTATGGATTGTTGTGCTGCACTCCCGTCCCGCATGCCCTGTGTGGTGTATTGTGCTGCTGCCAACCCTGATGCCTGCCCTGTAGGGTCAGTTTGGTGCACCTCTACATGTCCCTCCTGTCCTCTGTTATCCAAGTCCATGTCCCTACCTCAATTCCTCCTGCCTTCCATGATCCAATGTACCATACTTGGTAACATTTTGAACTTGGTAAGAGGGAGATTTTGAAACGAAACTGGGTATTGATTTTACCCCTTTGATTTACATTGAAAAAGAGGAGATTGTAGACATGAGACAGATCAAATAAAACCCATTTGGGCTTAAAAACATTGGATGTTTCCTGGCTGAATCAGGTCTGTTGGCATGTATGGTTGCACTACTACTGCCTCTTACTGCTGCCCACAATGGTCTATTATATTGCCACAGGCTCTCTTGCCAGTCATGTATTGTTGGTTTGTGGCTCCTGTCCCCCTTCCCACTGCCCTCCATAGTCTGTTGTCCTGCCACTGCCCTTCCTGCCTGCCTAGTGTGGTCAAATTGTTGCCTCTGCACCCTCCTACCAACCTTCAATTTTCAGAGTCCGTGCCCCTGGCCTCTGCCTCATAACAGTATCCTAATGAACAACTAGATTGCTAACATTATATATTTATTACAAAAGTGTGGAACTACTGACGTCATGTTGATGTAATCAAAACTGTAATACCTAGAGCACTTCCTTTAGAAATTACATATATGAGAGATTCTTATTTGCATCAAAATGATGGTTAGTGCTCTAAAACACTAAAATGAGGACATATTTTCTGAGTTTTCAAATAGCGGCAAAGCACTTTTAAATTATCTGTTATCTTTATGTTTTTTATCCAGTTGACCACTTGATTAAAGGTTGCATTTAGGGGAGAGCATGTATGTTACTTCCAGAGCTGCAGGCTATGCAACTGGGGAACCAGGTTGGAGTTTCTGCTTCAGCTTGACATTCTGTGATTCTGGTCAATTCACTTAATCTCCCCCATGTCTAAAACCAAAATGAATTTGTTCTTCTGTGATGTAACCAATGCTCTATGTAAAGCACTCCAATACCTGACAAGTCTGTACTATATAAAACTGCAAAAACATAACAAATAAAAAGTGTTTTGCACACATCTGTCATTGGGCTACATGTGGGCTACATCTGGGTGATATCTGTTCTACATGAGGGCTTTTTGTCTCTGGTGGCCATCTTGGGAGATGTATTTGTTATGAAGTTTCCTAATTTCCTCATTTACGGCAGTCTCCTCAGTAGGAAATGCTTTCAGTTGTTTACTTTGGTTCCATCAAGAAGGCATTCAGATGTGTCACACATTGCCGTAAATTCTGAATGTTAGCACTCTAGTTGCTCATTAGATCACTGTAGTACAGCTACTGCTCACCATGGAAGACTGCTGCTGGTTTTCAAAGTTGATTCAGAAAAGGGGGTGGTGATGAACAGAGTGTCTGAATTAGGCAGACCACTCTTACCCAGTCCAAAGATCAGGGCTTGATCCATCACCGTTTTTTAGCTCACTGCACCATCCCAGCTCAGAACCTGGCTATATGCAAATTAGTCTGACCCTGGCCCTGGAGAAGATGGTGGACACTACAAGTACAAGCAGCCCTTGGGAGGGCCACGCCCACTGAGGCGGGGTATTTGGAATCAATTCAGGTGCCGCCAAACATGTCCTGCTGCTGCCGTCATTTGCCATGTGCCCCATAGGAAGTTAACAAACGAAAAGCGTTGGGACTGGCCTTTCAATTTAGTGAACTGAGACTGCTCACGCTACCTGGTTCCAGCATTAAACAGATGTGGCATACGTTTTACCTGTGGTGAGGAGTCTTCTTTAAACAGGCGAACTTTGTGGTATATATATATATTTACATTTATAAAGTACTGTACTTTGATGCAAAGGCACTTGCACCTTTATAATGAGACCAAGGAATCCCTCCAATGCTATGTAATTATATATCATAGGAGGATGGTGTGTAGATATGAATTCCTGTGAGAAACACAGTAATATTTGCACTTTATTTGAGATATTAAGTACCTCTTGAGCACTAGCACTTTGTCATTTTCCATGTGCAATGTCCAGTCGATTCGTTTACAGTATTTATTTATCTGTTGACCATTGCACTTGCACTTTATGTTTTTAATAAGGTAGAATTGTTTGACAGCATTACCATTAGTATAAGTCCCACATGTTGTAGTAACGTAACTTGATAATTAGAGCCAGGATGATTTCTCATGAGACTAGACTGTGCTAAAATTTAATACAGCGACTTTTTCTGGCAATATATATGATTAAGGACAACAATTTTTCTCTCACATAAAAGAAAGGCCATGTCATGAATGATGTAATATGTGACATCATCAGCAGTGGATTGCGGGTGCGCGATATATAGTTATTGCAACTAACTATATATGCGAATTTCTATGGTTTTGTGCGAGTAAATTAAGGTTTTGTAAATGCTAATCCCTAACTATATATAGTCTATAACCTATGGTTTTTTCAGTGAATTTCAATGGTTTTTTAATAGCAAATATGAAAAGCTGTAAAATGTCAAGTACGTGGTAGGTAAAAACATTTTCGTATTTATGCACGCTGATATGCTTTGAACGCTGCCCCCCCCCCCTCCTCTTTTCTTTTAAAAATTGGAAGAAACAAAAAGTATTCCCTTCCATAAATAACCCAAGACTTTTATTTTGTTATGGCAAGGGAACGAAATAGAGAATAAACTATAGTTGGTCACCATAGGGTTTAAAGAAGGAATGGTTCTTCACCAGATTAGATATTTTCCCAGACCCTCATTCTCCAATGTGATGAACTAGGCTAAAATTCTTCTGGTGCCTGCACCCTGTCACAGAATATCACCCTAAAACATGGAATCTCCCAAACACCAGATTGAGTTGAACCCCACAGTAAGCCTTATTTCTTCAGGGCCTCAGAATTTCTTTTGCTTTGCTCATGGAAATTGTGGGATATTGGAGAGATAAGGTGTCACCATTAAGAAAGGGTAGTATTTAAATTTGCATATCAATTATGTTAAACCTTTTAGACATATGATATGCGAGCTTGAACTTATGCTTTACATTTGAAGCCAAATTCAACAGCTTAAGTAAGTAGGTTTTCGTAGTTGTAACTTTAAAGGGTGATCTAGCAAGTTGTAAAGATTTTCTAAAACAGTGGAGCGTATTTAGTTTTTTAATGTACATGTTTATGAAACGATTACACAAATGAAACATTTGTGAGTTTTAAATTTCCGGAGAAGTATAATTCACTAATAGCTTTCTCTGTAGATGTTTTTCCATTAACAATCCCAGTTCCATCACCCGCCCAGGATATAACTACTGTTAGTTGTCATTGTTGCTTCTGTTTTAATAAAAAATGTTTTAAGGTGTTTACTGTTTTTGTTGCGATGTATATATTTATAAGTTATTAAAGTGTTATAATCCTACAAATCTTTTATCGATTATTGCTCTTTGAGATATTCCCTGTCTACAAACAGAGAAGAATAGGAATATTCTGTCTCCCTTTGCAGATAGTGAAGGATAGGTAATGCGGACTTTTGTCCCCCGTTGTAATCCGACATGCCTGTTTTTCTCCCCACTGATTGATTGATTGGCTGGACATTTATTGTTCAAGGAATAGTTCTTTCGAGGTATTCTCTGTTTGCAAATAGCGTGGAATAGAAATATTCTGTCTAGTCTTTGCAAGTAGTGAAGGGTGGGTAATGCGGACCTTTGTCCCCGTTGTAATCTGTCATGCCCATCTACTCCCCACTGATTGATAAACTAGTTCCATCCGGACCATTTATTAGAGGTACATCATCTGGCTCAACCGGAGGGTACCCCTAATAAAGAAGACATATGTAAAATACGAAGTAATCACTGTATCCTGTTAAACAGAAACTTTAGCATGAAACACACTTGAAAAGGAAGGGAAAGAAATCGAACAAAATCAGTAGGCCACTGATGAGTTTTTGACTTCGCTAGAAATAAGAAACATGAAAGTGGTGAGAGAAGCCAAGCTTGACGTTACGGCAGCAACGAGGTAGCTAGGCTCTGCCACCCCCCCCACTGCTCCAAGCATGTCTGTCCCACCGCCCGGCCAGCCCAATAACGGTAACATGAAATAGATACAAATCAGCAGATACCTACCCCCATTCCGGAAACTCCCAAATTGCAACAGGTTCGCGGCTACACCCATCCAGAAGACGAGGCCTTCGGCACGTGTAGGGCGAGTCCTGCTGGCAGCCGTCGGCCGGGGAGGTCGTCGCGTAAGGTGGGCCAGGAGAGGAGCCGAGGCCGACGGGATCCCTTGTCCCATCCTCTTCTTTCTTCAATAATGGCTGCGACAACGGGGGGGATGTCTTGCACATGCCACTGACCCCCCCCCTCCCCTCCCCTCATATCTCCTGGTCTGGCCCCGGCTTGGTATGAGCTCCCCGTTCGGTCCTGAAGCGGCGCCCTGCAGGCCACGGGGGGATGTCTTGCCTCTGCCTCCGACCCCCCCCCCTCTTATCGCCTGGTCCGGACATCACGGATATCAACGCCAGGTGTCGGCGTGGGGTGCGCTGGGAGGGAGAGGCGGCGCGAACGAGCCTCTCCCACCCCCGCAGGTGGGGGCCCCTCAGCTGCACCCCTAATGCTCCACTCACCCAACAAAAGGTCTCGTCCACTATTGCGAGGCAATGATGCTCCGCTCACCCAGCGGGGGTCTCGTCCACTGTTGCGGTGCAACGGCGCTTCTGAGTTCAGCTAGAAAATGAGTCCTGCGTCCAGAAATGTTCTCCTCAACTTTGAAGATTCTATAAGAGCCACGAGGGCCCCCGACCCCCGCAGACACCCCGATGGGGAATGACTGCCATGATCACCCACGGAACGACCACGACGTAGCCGCGGGACGTCGGTGCGCTCATGCCGGCGCCGGCCTCAGTCTTGAAATGACCAAAATCCTGCAAGACTACCAACTTGATCAGTTCCGGTGGGACACCAGTATGACCCGGTAGGAGAGATTGTTGCCTCCCACCCCACTTTGACTGATGGTTGATGTCGCCAGTCCCCTCTGCTACCCTTCAACGAATACTTTTGGACTGCCGAAAGAGGTCCCGGTCCAACCACGAGTTGGTGGAGACATTTTGACTATACTTGGACCTTCCTGACCTCACCCAAAATGGCGCCGGTACAAATGAAACTCTCAACTCCTTGTTGTGCCCCGATTGCTCAGCCTTGATATCATGAGATATGTATGCAGTTTTTAGCACATGAATTGATATGGGATAAGACTGATTATATGTTCGGACAATGAATTGATCCGGGATGGGTATTGATTATACGTTCGAACAATGAATTGACATGGGACGGGTACTGATTACACGTTCGGACAATGAATTGATATTTAGTTTTAATGCATCATTGATTACTGTATTTATTGAAGGTTCGAATTGTCGACACTTTTGGTACTTGCTCACAATGAATTATCGATATGATTTTGTTGCACTTGTCGCACTTTTTACTATGAAATCAACGACCACTGACTCTGTTATGTTTTCCACAAATAAATACCCCCCCCATTTACAGTTCCAGCCTGCTCAGTGGCCGGCCCACGGGGTTGTAGGCCCGTATTTGTGCACCAACATTTTTATTAAAGGTTTTTGAAAAAGCAAACGTAGTTGTAACGCGTAGGTTTTTTCAGTGAATTTCAATGGTTTTTTAATAGCAAATATGAAAAGCTGTAAAATGTCAAGTACGTGGTAGGTAAAAACATTTTCGTATTTATGCACGCTGATGTGCTTTGAACGCTGCCCCCCCCCCTCCTCTTTTCTTTTAGGAGTATTCTCTCTTTGCAGATAGTGAAGGGTAGGTAACGTAAGCCTTTGCCCCCATTGTAACCCGTCGTGCCTGCTTCCCTCTACATTTGATTGATTGTTATCCAAGCATTTACTGTTTTAGAATTGGGTGCTCTCGTGCTGACGCCCGCTTCAATCTGAAACATCCAAAAACACTGTAGACTACCAATTCAATCAGTTCCGGTGGAGCCCCAACGTGACCCGGTAGAGAAGAACTTGCCCTTCCCTCTTTGACTGATTGTTCTTGTTGCCTGTCCCTTCTGTTGTCATTTAACAGAACTTTTTGGACTGCTGAAAGGGGTTGTATTCCGACCGCTGGTTGGTGGAGACATTTTGACTATATTCTGGACCTGCGTTGTCGCGTAATGCGTCATATGACGCGCCGCGTTAGCGCACCCGGAAGTGCTCCGGTGCGCAAGGCGCAGCTTCCCGGAAACGATCCAGAGCGTGGCGCGCAGCGCGTAACGTAAGCATAACAGGTCATGTGACTTGTTAATAACACTTTTCATTGGTTCATTTTACTTTTGGTTTCCTAATGATGGAATGCTTGATCATATGACCTAAAAATAACACTTTTCATTGGATTAAAACATTTTTTTTTCCCAAACGATGAAAGACCCACCTTTTTTTTTCTCACTCGGCAATCAAAAAAGGTTCCGTTAGATGACAACAGAGGGGACAGGCAACAAGAACCATCACTCAAAAAAGGGGAGGGCAAGTTCTTCCCTACCGGGTCACGTTGGGGCTCCACCGGAACTCATCGAATTGATAGTCTACAGTGTTTCTGGAAGTTTCAGACTAAAGCTGGCGTCAGCATGAGAGCACCACCATCTCGTAGCTCCGTCATGGCCATTCCGCAAGCAATCATGGCAGCCGCTCCCCACCGCAAGCCTGCGGGAGTCGGGGGCCCCCAAGACTTTTGTAGAATCTTCAAGGCTGAGGGGACGCTTTCGAGAATGGAGCCCAAGCCCTAGCAGACAAGCGTCCGAGTTCCAAGGTGTCCCAGGGCCATTTTAGTGGACCAGGCCCAAATCCGAAGAGCCGGCCGCCATTTTAAGAGTCCTGTTGCAGCCGCCTATCGCTGCACCGCAAGAGTGGGAGCAACTCAACTACATGGTGAGCGAGACGCTGTAGCCGCAAGAGCGGGCGGTAAACAGCTGAATGGCGGAAAAGGCACAGTGTAGCAAAAGCGGGCGGAATGGCAACTGAAACGGTAAAGGGGCGCCCCACTACAGCAGACGAGCCTCCACCTGGGGAGGCCCGTTCACGCCGCCTCCCCCCGCCCCCCACCCCCGGGGCGCCCCACGCCATTTTTCGGAGCAGCGTTGTAGGATACCAAAACCAGTGCGGCAACTTACTGGACATCACCTGGGTGCCGTCCAGATCTCAGCGCGTTCTGCTGCCTTGGGACTATTCGCACAGCAGACCGCTACTGACGAGGCACAGTGCAGCAAAAGCGGGCAAGTACCATGAGTGACGTTAATTCGATCTTTCAATAGTACAGTAATCAATAACACATCAGAACTTAATATCAATAGGGATGTCAAAATGTTCAATCAATTCTCGTCCCTGCTCGCCATGTGCTTCAAAACTGCATACGTATCTCGTGATATCAAGGTTGGGCAACCAGTACACAACAAGGAGTTACGAGTTCCATTTATACTGGCGCCATTTTGGGCTCGGCCGGGCAGGTCCAGGATATAGTCAAACATAACAAATGAGGCTGACGTCTCTGAAGCAGTTGACGCACAGCAGGACATAGCAAATAAACATGAAGTCTCTGAAGCTGTTAACTCACTGCAGGACAAAACAAGTGAACCTGAAACCTCTGGAATAATTGTCGCTCAGAAGAACAACACACAAAACTCTGTAGTGTCTGAGGAAAGTAAAACAGAAGGGCACTGTAGTTTCAGACACACTTAACCCTAATGACTTAACAAAGATATCGTCTGTCTATGAAGCAGCTGTCATGTTCACAGAATTGACAAAGAAGTGTGCAGACACCAATGCTATTAAGAAACACAAGGAAATCCCTAACGCATCAGCATTCTCGGAAGAGGTTGACACAGATGACATCTTAAGGAACAAAGAAAGACAAATTAAGGATGAGGAAGTTATCACTTTAGTTTTTTCATCAGCTAGCGACAGCAACAAACATATTGTAATGGAGATTAGAGAGGCTACGGATGGGTGAATAAATTATCAAAAGAAATGGTGACTCCCCCCTTTAGCAGATTAGCTAAATCTTTGCGTAATTTGGGCATAAAAGTTATATTATTGTTGTTGTTGTTGTTGTTGTTGTTGTTATGGTTATAGTTCTGGTTAATTTCCATTCAGAGTGTTCCTACACAGCACCACTCTAGGTAAACACTACTTTATGTAAACCTGGGACATAGCACTCATTGAAATGTTTGTGATCTTTCCTGTTAAGTTGCATCATAAGTTATTTTAGCCATTCCATATAAAGTCATGCATAAAAATGAATACACAGACACAAATAACATGTGTATCCAAAAACAAAATACAGATTTCGGCCTTATTTATTGCCTCTAGTTTTCAAAGGCAAATTTCTGTGGAAAACATGCACATTAAGGGTTGCCTTTCCTTAAACCTTTGTTTTTTTTAAAAAATTGGAAGAAACAAAAAGTCTTTGCTTCCATAAATAACCCAAGACTTTTATTTTGTTATGGCAAGGGAACGAAATAGAGAATAAACTATAGTTGGTCACCATGGGGTTTAAAGAAGGGATGGTTCTTCACCTGGGTGCCGTCCACAACTCAGCACGTTGTGCTGCCTTGGAACTATTCGCACAACAGACCGCTACTGACCATTGTTGCTTCTGTTTTAATAAAAAAAAAATTAAGGTGTTTACTGTTTTTGTTGCGATGTATATATTTATAAGTTATTAAAGTGTTATAAACCTACTACTTTGTTGGAGTTCTATATATTTTTAATGTGACACGTAATTGTGAAGACTTTGATGTACAAAAAGGCATCCCTGGAATCTTCCGCTTCAGGCTCGGTCCCACACACCCTCACAGTGAGAATCCCCTCCCCAATCACAATACAGGATGGTTATCAGATAGTAGGAACGCGTGTGGTGTGACGGATCTCATCGGTGGGGGCCTTGATCTACTGCAACTCCTATGAAGAGGGGTGATTCTTTACAGTTGGGGCCATAAACTACATCCGCAGGGCTAGGTGATAGCCTGGGACCGGCCTGAACAATCGGACACAAAGGAAGAGGAGTGTCAGAGGGTGCGGTAGTGAATAGGGTGAAAGCGTGGTGTCGGCGGGCACAGGGTGTGATTCTCAGGGAAGAGCAGCGCAGATGGGGGGAGGTTTATGGCCCATGCATAAGACAGAGAGCGGGGGTGACCAGTGCGTGGGGGAGTTGCTTGCGAGGGTGGGGAGCCATGCTAAGGATCGGCGGCGTGCAGAGATGGGTCTGGTCAAGGCATCTAAAATGGCTGCCGTGCACAACAAAAATGTGGCATTGGAAAAAAAGCAAGATGGCGCAGACAATGTTTCTCAATACGAATTAATTTATAACAATTATTTTTAACAATATATTTACTCGCAGTGTCAAAATGGCGTTCAACACTTCCTGATTTCCTTCGAATCGAACGTTAACAGACGTCACGATCGGCGTCGTGCAGAGAGTGGGTCTGGTCAAGGCATCTAAAATGACTGCCGTGCACGACAAAAGTGTGGCATTGGAAAAAAAGCAAGATGGCGCAGACAAGGTTTATCAATATGGATTAATTTATAACAATTATTTTTAACAATATATTTACTCGCAGTGTCAAAATGGCGGTCAACACTTCCTGATTTCCTTCGAATCGAACGTTAACAGACGTCACGCAGCAAAAAAAAAAAAAAACGCTTACGCGCAGCCGCTGGAAGACAAGTATCAACATATATGAGCATCCTCAGCCACCCTCAGAAAATAAGGGGGTCAGGATACGTCTCCCGTACCCCCTTATACCCATTTCCCACATTGTTTTTCCTCCATCTTGTAATTTGATTAAAACGAAACACAATTTTTTTTTGTTTTTTTTGGCCCGCGGGGCACTTTAATATCCCCCTCATCAATCCTAGGGGGTCAGAAGGGGTCTACCTTGCCCCCTTTCCTTCATTTCCCCCTTCGTTTTGGCCTCCTCTAGTCTCTCGATCCTACCGAGAGACAAGATGGCGGCCGCTACGGACTGTTTAGAATGTTGACAGACACCGGAGAGCCAATCAGCTTCGCTTCGCAAAGCTCCGTTACGCGAAAAGTACGCGAACTGGAGCGCTATCCGGGACGCTGTCACAGATATATCTGTTTTTTTAAACGTTAATTTCTCAAAATCCACTGGAGCACATATATTGAGACCCAGCAAAGGCACATCGGGCTAACAGTCCCTACAATTTTGCCAAGTTTCGTGTAAATCCATTCAGCCGTTCGAGCTAAAAATGAGGCCAAACGCCCTATGGAAAAATGAATGGGAAAAACGCGTTTTGGGACCCCCCTTTTTTCTCGGCCCCCCCTTGACGAAACCCCCCCAAATTTTCAGGGGCTGCTCAGAAACACACTGTGCCATTTTCCTGAAAATTTCAGCCGATTCCGTCCACAAACGCCAAAGTTATTCGACATAGAATTTTCAAAAGTTCCATAGCGAAAAAATCCTAACTATATATACCTACTGGCGACCGCCAGTAGGTAATATATATATATATATATATATATATATATATATATATATATATATGCACTGAAAAAACCATAGGTTTCAGGGGTGTTATAGTGAGCTGGACATTTCACTCCTACAAAACCCTAGAAATTCCCCCGTTATAGTTGGTTCAGCTAACTATAACTTGCGCGCCCGCAATGCACTGCTGATGACGTCACATATTACATCACTCATGACATGGCCAGTGACATCCCTCATGACATCTCAAATGACATCACTCATGACATCACTGATGATATCATCCAGTGAATGTGCGTTTTTCTGAAAATTAAATATATTTTATATATGTATATCTCAAGGTCGATGGAAGAATAAAGGGCATATAAGTGTCTAAATGGATTTTTTTTGTAAAATTGATTGTATAACAGACTGATTAAGTGTATCTTACTGAATACATGGGTTAGTGAGTAATGTTTAAATATATAAATATCTATATCAGCCTCTCACTTTGTGCATAAGTGGCTGCATGGGATAGTGAGTAGCTACATAAGTGTCTATATAGGTTATTAGTTGGTTTTTTTTAGTGTTAGTATTAGTGTTTGAGTGTCTCTATGGTTCGGTGGGGGGTATTACTTAGTGCATAGATGTATGAACGAGTGACTCACTGTTTGTATGTGTTGAAGACAGCATGTATGCAGGACTGTATAGGTGGATGAGAGTGTGTATGGGTGTGTTAGTCAGTGAATGACTGTCTCAATAGTGTCTTTATGAGGAACTACGTATGTTTTAAACTAGTATATGTGAGTATTGGTGCATATATATGTGAGTATATGTGAGAGTGAGAGATTGGATGAGTTCCTGTAGAAATAAGTAGATGTTTCTATAAGTGATTGTTTAAGAGAGTAAGGATGCGTACGTTTCTTTAGAAGTAAGTGTGGTTGTGTGTGTATAACTGTAATTGCAAGTAAATGGATGTTTGATACTTTGCATGTGTGAGTATGTGTGTGAGTAACTATAGATGAGTGGTGGTGTGTAACAGGATGTATAGGTGTATGAGTACATATGATGAGTGAATACATGTATGAGTGACTGTATAGGACTGTTGGTGAATGAGTGGATGTGTCTGGAGATCTTGGAAATACTGAATAGGTGTGTTGTAACTGGTATTGGTATGAGCATTGTTTTGAAAATGTTAGTTTGTATTTTTTTGTTTAAGAATTTTTTTTAATCATTTTGAAATAGAAAACGATATATATGTCATAAATATTGGGAAAAAGTACATATTAATAAGGATTATAAAACAGATGTACTAAGAAATAAGTAAAGATTGAGAAAGGTAAAGAGAAAGGGAAAAGGGAGATACAGGGGGAGAGAAAAGAAAGAGGAAGGAAGGAAAGGAAGAAATGAAAGAAGGAATGGAGAAGAAAGAGAGAACAGGATTTAACACGTGGGAATAATATATAGCAGTTAAGTAGGAGAGTTGGAAGAAAGATAAGTGGTAAAGGAGAGCCGGAGGATATTGGATTTGATTTTAAGAGGAACAGAAGAGGATGAAGCAATAGCGATCCTGTGTTCATCACAAATAGAATTCCACCAAGTATGAACAGAAAGCTTAGAGTTATCTTTCCAACACAATAAAATAACTTTAAATGCAAGAGCAATAAACAGGTCCAACAATCTCGAAGAAGACGATACAATATCAATATCAGTTGACAAAGATCCTAAAAAAACATTCTGTAGAGAAAATGAGGCTGAGCAACAAAACATTGGCATACATATATTTCAAATCTCATTCCAAAATGACAAAACAGGGGAACACTCATATAATTGATGTTTAAGCGTCCCAGTTTCTTTAGAGCATGACCAACAAAGCGAAGAGGAAGTATGGGAAAACTTATGAATACGAACAGGGGTAATAATAACTCTATGATCTATGATATATGAAAAATAAAGAGGTCAGTTTCCCAAGCAGTCTCTATAGTTGATTTAGAACGATCCTTAACAGTTGATAACAAAATTGTATAAACAAGAGCAGCCTTAGGTTGATGAGTAGAAAATAAAGGGTAAAGTGGCTTGGTAGGGACGAAAGAGGGAAATATATCAGGTAGTGAGAGAGAAGATAAATGTGACTGAATGGCAGATGTTATAATGGTATATTCATTTATAAATGATGAAGACAAATGAAATAAATTTTGCATTACCGGAAACGTAATGATAGATCCATCAACAAAAAACTGATGAACAAACAAAATATCCTTTTCTTTCCAGTGTTTAAAGTAAAACGATTTGCCTTTGTATCTAAAGAATTTGTTATACCACACAACAGATGATAAAAAACATTGTAAAGGAGAAAGAGTAGAAGAAAAAACATTATGTAACACTGTTTGGGAGTATTTTATAATAGGGTATTTAGTTAAAAAAGAACAATTTGACATAAAAACAGTATGTTGAAATGAAAAATCTTTCAAGAGAGAGCGTTCTAGGAGAACCCATTTAGGAATAGGGTTATTTGTGAATTCATATGCCAAGGGCCAAGGAAAAGGATTGTTTAATAAGGAAGGCGGAGTGGGATGTTTTGAAATTGGGAAATCGAGCACCACCTTCAGTTTTAGGACGGATCAACTTATGCAAGGCTATTCAAGGATGCTTGTCATTCCATAAGAATTTAGTACAAGTAGAGTTTATGCGGGAAAAATATGAATTAGGAATTTTAAAAAGGAGCTTGGAGACAGTATAAAGAACATGGGGGTAATCATCATTTTAATCGTATCTAATCTACCCCACTAGGAAAGAAATGAGGGGGACCAGATTTGAAGGAGGGATTGGAGTTTCTTTAAGAGGGAATCAAAAGTAAATTTAAGGGTATCAACAAGGGATGATGAGAACCATATTCCAAGGTATTTAATTTTGGAAAGACACCATGCAAAATCAGTATTATTAAACATGTATTGATAACAAATCGAATTTAGGGGCAGAACTTCCGTTTTGGATAGATTGAGTTTATATCCCGATATAGAGGAATACAACCGTACCTCATCCATGAAATGTGGAAGGGAAGATTCATGGTTAGACATATATACCAACACATCATCTGCATAAGCAGATAATTTAGTTTCAATAGATGAGAATTTAAAGCCAGAAATCCTAGGATTTGAACGAATTCTTTCTAAAAAAGGCTCCAGACATAGAATAAATAATAAAGGGGAGAGGGGGCATCCTTGTCGCATGCCTCTAGATAAAGAAAAAATTTGGGAGAATTGATTGTGAACAAAAATACTGGCACGGGGTGACAAATAAAGGAGTTTAACCAAGGAGATAAAAGAGGAACCAAATCCAAACCATTTTAGGGTACGAAACATGAACTGCCAGTTAATACGGTCAAAAGCTTTTTCAGCATCTAGGGACAAAGCTGTCAACGGAACTTTAAGATTTTTACTATGTGCAATGACATTAGAAAACAAGCGAGCATTGTCAGCAGCAAGTCTACCTTTCACAAACCCCACTTGGTCCGTTTTAATTAGACAAGGAATAATGGAGTCAAGACGCAAAGCTAGGATTTTAGCAAATATTTTGCTGTCATAATTAATTAAAGATATAGGGCGATAATTTTTACATTGTGAATGATCTTTGTCGGGTTTAGGAATTATGATAATTAGTGCATCCAAAAAGGACCCAGAGGCCTTAGCATCTGAAATAAAGGAATTAAATAATTGTAGGAGTTTTGGTGCAAAAAAAGTATGAAAAGAAGAATAAAACTTAACAGGAAGGCCATCTGGGCCAGGGGACTTCGATTTTTTGAAGAGTAATATCTCTTCCCAATTGAGCAAAATCATCTGGAAGGGAAGGGGGAGGCAGAAGGCCTTCAAAAAAGGACGCTAAGTTTATATCAGAAGGGTGCGTATCATCAGTGTATAAGGCTGGTAATAATTATGAAATACTTCAGCAATATCTTCATCAGACAAAACAAGCTTATTAATAGAGTCATTAAAGATAGGACCTACATTTTTACGTTCCGATTTGATTTTTAAATAATTTGCCAGCATTTTCCCGCCTTATTCTGACCACCATGGAATTTAGATTTGATTTTAAGGAGAGTGTTGCAAGCTTTATTAGTGATAATTTTGTTTAGATCTGTTTGGCTAGGATTAAGTCCTGTAGGGCAGAGGAGGATTTAGAGGAAAAATAAGAATGTTCAAGTTGTTTAATTTCCTAAAGTTGACCTTCATATTTTTTTCTATTAAGTTTCTTTTTCTTAGAGACATAAGATATAGTAAATGCTCGAAAAGCAGCCTTAAAAGCATCCCAATTATTAGGAATGGAGGTGTCAGAGGGATTATTAAAGGAGAAAAATTTGTTTAAAAACTCCACACTTTCTTTCATAAAAACAGTGTCAGACAAAAGAAAGGAATTACATTTCCAACGACTAAATTTAGATGAAATGTGGGAGAGGTCAAGTGCAGTGGAAACAGGAGCATGGTTGGAAATAAATATGGAACCTATTACAGATTTTTGAAGGAAAGGGAGTAAAGATTTACTAACCATAATGTAATCAATCCTCGAGCGGGTGTGATGCACATTAGAGAAAAAAGTATATTCTAGCAAATCAGGATTACACATTTTCCGTGAGTCATATAAAGGACACGAGGCAATGGCAGATTGAAAGCTCTTATGAGATTTGTCAGGTTGGAATTTACTGGAGGATAATCTATCTGAAAATGGGTCTAACCATTGGTTAAAGTCACCAGCAATGACAAAGTCAGGACAGTCTATGGGCGAAATCAGGACTTTAATATCTTTCAAAAATTTGGTATCAGGACGCACCGGGCCATATAAGTTCAGCAATACCATTGTCTTATTTTGGATGACAACGTTAGCCAATGCCCAACGCCCTTCATCGTCATTCTGAGAGGAAAGAATCTGAACATTTAAAGCTTTATGAAATAAGATAGCAACCCCCCTTTTTATGAACAGCAGGAGAAAACACAACTTGACCCACCCATTGCCTTTTTAGCTTAATAGATTCAACATCAGAACAATGCATTTCTTGAAGAAAAACAACCTGTGAATTAAGTTTAGATAAGTGAGACAATACCATTTGACGCTTGACAGGGTGACCGAGACCTCGTACATTCCACGAAACAAAGTTACACATGATGGTAGGAAGAAAGGATGGGCGACACACGGAGCAGACACATGGCAAGGAGATGACTACAAAAAGGGAAATAACAAACAAATAAGTTACATGAGAAGGGAACTCCCAACACACTCATATTACCGAGGCAAAATACACCTGAATTCAAGAAGAATACCAACAAGAAGAAAAAAATTAGAAGTAGAAACCACTTAGGAATAGAGCAGCAGAGAAAGAGAGAGAAGAAGCAAAGAGACCAAGGAAAGGAAGGAAATGAGACAGGAGAGGAAGAAGGGAAAGAAATAAAGAAAAGAAATGAAATGAAAAAGTAGACATATCAAGGCACAGGAGCATGATCGGAGAAGAGAACAACCAAGACATCTGGGGCGAGGATACACCAGAGAGGGGACACAACCCCACGAGCTGCCAAAGAAGGGACATAAACAGGAAAAAAGGAACGAAAGTAAGAGCGGAACCTCAGGAAGAGGAACAAAGACTGGAAGAGAAGATCAAGGGAAACCAAAATGAAAACAAGAAGAACCACAATGAAGATCCAGACAAAGAGAAATACTAGTTAGCAGTGTCCATATTGGAAGGAGAGACACTCTGTAGGTAAGTGCGAAGCGTTTGTGGATCATCAAATGATCAGGTACGGCCATTATGCGTGATCTTGCGGAAGCAAGGATGCAGTATCCCATATTGAATGTTCAGCTGTCTCATTAGAGGGCGGAGATTCAGGAATTCCTTGCGTCGGGCGTTCGTAGCAGTCGAAAGATCTTGTGAGATATAGATGTTATGGCCAGACCATTGGCGACGCCGTTTGAGCCTGGCGGCATTCAGGACAGACATTAACTGTATGAACTCTAAAAAAAGCAAGATGATGCCACGAGGCTTGGTGGAATTGGAGTTTATACGGCCTAGACGGTGAGCTCTCTGTATATTGAGAGGGTGAGAAGCAGGTTGAAGATCCAAAAGTTCCTGTATGAATTTACGTATGAAAGACACCATGTCTGGACCCTCCACATTTTCCGGAATACCATAAACGCGTAGAATATTCCTACGATTACGATTTTCCAAGTCCTCAGTGTGTAGTTTGAGTTTGTGGATTTCTTGCTCCAGTAACGGGATTTTAGCTGAGGCATCTTGAATATGGCCCACACGTTGCTCCAAATTCAAAACCTTGCCCTCCATAATAACTCAACGCTCCTCAATCTGCTTAACTTTTTCATTGGTAGCAGTCATGAACGGTTGGAGACCACGAACCTCCTCAGGAAAGGAATCCAGGACAGGGTTTGAGGAAGACTGAATGGGCGAAGGCGGGTCATTTTTAGGTCTCTTAGGTTTGGCACCAGTGTGAGACAGTTTTGGAGTATGTGAGTCATTGGCCATGGTGAAAACGTAGAAGTGCGCCAAAAAGAGTAGAGTAAGGCGTACACTACGTAGAACAGAGATTGCCAATAATCCTGACGTGACCTTACAAACGCAAAGGTGCTCAAGCAGCAATAAGTATGCGCAAATTGAACAGGTTACACAGTAGAAGCTAAGGTAGATGACCGAAAATCACTTGAATGACTGTCTGAGCACTGTGTTGAGAGACCACTAATAAATGTTGCAGGAGTGCACAGAGAAGAGTCCTAAACCATCATAGGAAGCACCTGCATGAGCCAATACCAGTATATTGTTAGACAGTAAGGTACATTTCACTTTGCAATTCACCGTGACACCGATTACATGGTAGAAATAAACTGTCCCTTCAAGATCAGCATTCCTAAAATGGTGGCCGTATTTCCTCACAGAAAGTATAGGTAGAACACTGCACACTCAATTGCATGAAGCACCCAGCAAAGAACATCAAGGATACAGTCCAAAAGTCATTGAAAGAAGCAGCGCGATTATGCGCGGTGGGAAGAAATGCGAGTAAAAACACAAACGCGAGCTCGGCAGCCAAAATGGCGGCCGCCCGCGTCTCAAGAGAGATAAAAATTACCGCCAATAGTTAATGTTGTCGCGCTGTAATTAGACCTCCCATATCGTTGTCCTCGGGGTCTCTGCACCTTCCGCCGATATTGCCACATACACAGCCATTCGACAAACGGCAAAAGAGGCTCTCATGGCATCCGCGGGTCGAGTCCGTAGCGGAGCTCACGGAGAAGCAGTCCTCTCTCGTTGGCGTGAAAGCCACGCCCCGTTAGTTTGTATTTTTGAATATGTGTATCAAAGGTTATATTAGGCTGAGAAGAAGGTCGCCCACTATCACAAGGATGATGCCATCAGTGATGTCATTTGAGATGTCATCAGTGATGTCATGAGTGATGTCACTGACCATGTCATGAGTGATGTAATATGTGACGTCATCAGCAGTGCATTGTGGGCGCGTGAGTTATAGTTAGCTGAACTAACTATAACAGGGGAATTTCTAGGGTTTTGTATGAGTGAAATGTCCAGCTAACTATAACGCCCCTGAAACCTATGGTTTTTTTCAGTGAATTTCAAAGGTTTTCTAAATGCTACTTTCTAACTATAACGTGTCTGAAGCCTATGTTTTTTTCAGTGAATTTCAAAGGTTTTTTAAATGCTAGTTTCTAACTATGCCTACAGATGTAGGACATGTGACGAAAGAAGACAAAACGCACAGAAAGAAGCAAAAGAAATGCAGAAAGAAGCAACAGAAGTCCTCAAAGACAAAAAAAAGTGCAGGAAGAAGGGAGACTTGCAGAAAGAACAAACAGAGGAGCAGAAAGAGGCCTTGTTGCAAAATCATCCTGTATCCTCAACTTATTTTCAGATGGGTACTGGTGGTAACTGACTAACCAGTCCAAGAGCCAGTGCTATGCTAAAAGACACTTAGAATACAGTGAAAACACCTACATACACTAGGGAACACTATGCGTTGGGGTACCCCTGTGATTACCATGGCCTCCTCTGTAAGCCCCTAGTACATAATAGGGCAGGGGGATTAAAACTACCTCTTAAAACGCACCACAGGGCAAGTTTGCACACTGGTGAAGGGAGGGGGGAACTTAGGTGACATGTGTGCAAACATACCCTGTGGCCGTTTTAATTTGGGAGATAAAGTCCTCTTGAATCCTGTGTGTCCCTTGGGTCCAACTAGCCCACCAGGTATCCCCAGTTAGCGTCACAGAGCTGCATTGCAGAGAGTTGTAAAAAGGGGCACAGCCTGGACCACCTCTCTACAAAGCAGTGCAGTAGCGCTTACTGGAAGCACCTGGTGGGCTAGTTGGCCCCCAGGTGGCCCTCAGGATTGAAGGGGGAATATTTCCCCAACTTAAAACGCGTCACTGGGTGTGTTTGCACACGACCCCTCAGGCCCCGTCCCCTCCCTTCCCCACTGTGTAAACACGCCCTGTGACCATTTTAAGTTAGGAGATAAAGTCCCCGTGAATCTTGAGGGTCTCTAGGGTAAATCTAGCCCACTAGGCACCTCCAGTAAGCACTGTTGCAGTGAGGTGTCGGGCCCCTTCAAGCCCTAGGGACCCCATCCCCTGGGTCTGTCCCTCTCCGTTGGGGACTGTATGGGGGTCCCCAATCCCCCCACGGTCAAGCCGGCTCCCCACGTCCTTCGGGAGCCAGCATTGCTTTTACACATGGGGAGCTGCTAAGATGCAGCTCCCGGTGAGAAAAAGCAATCATCTTTGGTTTCTGGAAGAGAGAGCAGGTTTCCTGCTCTCTCTTCTACTAACCAAAACAGTTTGCTATTGCAGGGCGGGAGCCGTGAGGCTCCTGCCCTGCCATAGCAGTACAAAGACTGTGATGGATTAAACCCAGATCTGTTGACTGGGTGTGAGTGTTTGATTGGTTCAGATTCTCCGTCCTTCACCACCCCCTTTTGTACTGCTTTGTTCCATAAGTTGGAAGGGTATGCTCAGACGTGAGTCCCTTGCTCACTTTGCCACGGGATTCAAGCAAGCCTGGCTGAAGACGGCTGTAATGCCAGAAACCGGTCCTAGGAAGCTTGTTTCCGGTCCAGGGAAGGCATTGCTTGGCAGTTTGGGCTGGACTGTTCCCATGAGGCACAGGGTCAGACTGATTTGCATATAGCCATGTCTGAACTGGGGTGGCAGAGTGGGCTAAAGAACGGTGATGGATTAAATCCAGATCTTTTGACTGGGTGTGAGTGTTTGATTGGTTCAGATGCTCCGTCCATCACCACCCCCTTTTGTACCGCTTTGTTCGCCATAAGTTGGCAGGGTATGCTCAGACGTGAGTCCCTTGCTCAATTTGCCACTGGATTCAAGCAAGTCTGGCTGAAGAGGGCTGTAATGCCAGAAACCGGTCCTAGGAAGCTTGTTTCCGGTCCAGGGAAGGCATGGCTTGGCAGTTCCGGCTGGACTGTTCCCATGAGGCACAGGGTCAGTCTGAACTGGGGTGGCAGAGTGGGCTAAAGAACGGTGATGGATTAAACCCAGATCTGTTGACTGGGTGTGAGTGTTTGATTGGTTCAGATGCTCTGTCCATCACCACCCCCTTTTTTGCCTGCCATAGCAAACAGCAGTGGCCCCGGGGTGGGCACCCCAGGACACTGCAGGAGGTGGCCCTGGGGGGTGGCGGTCCACAGGGCCATTACAGGCTCCAGGAGGGGAGCAGCCCTGCCCCCCTCCCCACATTTGCAAAGCCCCAGGGTGTGGTGGTCCCGGGGCTTAGGGGGTCAATCACAGAACCCCCAATTTAAATAATTAGAACCCCGGGGAGGTGGTGGTCCCCAGGGTGTGTGGGGGTTCGAGCCACTCCACACAGGTAGTTTTTTTTAAAGAAGCCCCGGGGTGGCGGTCCCCAGGGCTATGAGGGGCCATGTGCCCCGCCAATATTTTATAGAAGTCCAGGAAGTTGGTGGTCCCCGGGGCTTGGGGGGCCTTTGAGCCCCCCACCCATTTATTAAACAAGCCCCGGGGCTGGCGGTCCCCCATTATAATATTACCATTGCCCCCGGGATTTGGCCCACTCGGGGGATAATTAATAATGAATATCATATTTTTTTCGCTGCCAGATGCGCGGACATGTCGCACATTTAGCCGTTTTAAAAAAAATCTTTTTTTTGGCCCTGGGGGTCCTTGTGGGACCCCTAAGCAGGCGTAGGGGGTCAGGGTGTTTAGACCCTGTCTCCTTTTCTCCTTTTCTTTTTTTGGGCGTTTGTTTTCCCGATTTCTTGTGCCTCGGTTCTACCGAGGCACAAGATGCCTGCCAACACTTCCTGATTTGGAGTGTTGACAGCTAATTAGCATGAAGCTCGTGATCGGGAGGGTACGGGGATCCGCCTCTAGATATCGAAACATTTTTAATTTTGATTTTCTCAGCAACTACTGAACGGATTTACATCATTTAATAAAAAGGGATCTTTCTGAACCAAGTGCTACCTTTTTGCCAAATTTGGTTCAGCAGTTCAGGCTGTAGCCGTGTCTAAAGTTTCCTGGGGAAAATTGCATGGGGAAAACACATTTTAGGTCCCCCTTTTTTCTCGGCACCCGCTTGACGAATCACCCCGAAACATTCGAGATAGGAGCGGACCAGAGCGGGCCAGGAGTTTTGATAAATTTGCCAAGATTTGTCAATCGGCGCCAAAGTTATTGAGAATAGAATGTTGCGATTTTCCTATAGATAATAGGCCCTAACTATAAACCTACTAGCGAATGCCAGTAGGTAATATATATATATATATATATATATATATATATATATATATATATATATATATATATATATATATATATATATATATATATATATATATATGTGTGTGTGTGTGTGTGTGGGTGGGTGTGTGTGTGTGTGTGTTTGTGTAAAGAAAGAAGAAGCAGAGAACTCTAGGTAGTTCACAAGTTTAGGTGGAAAACAGTTCATGTATAGAGCACCCTCAACACCAGGGACACTGATACAGTGCTCAGGGACCAACTAGCTCAATTCTACCATACTCACCTGGGCCCATAAATCATTCACACTTTGAACTAGCGGTCCTGTCTAAGTAATTACTAATTTTAATCACCCTATCAGCACGTTGAGTCCTTTCAGGACTTATACCTGTAAACCATGACTTACTAATCCTTGTCACCCCTACTATAAGTCCTGGGGATCATAAAGGGAGTTAGGGGCATATTATCAAGGGGGTTTATCTCCGCTTTTTTGGCTTTAAAAGCCGAGAAAGCGGAGATAAAATTATCTCCCTATTACCTAGCTGTCGCTAACACCAGTTAGCGACAGCTAGTAGGAGATAGCAACCATCTTGGGCCCCGCTTTGCATGTCAGTGATATTTATCACTAATGGCATGCAAAGTGGGCGTGCCAAGATGTTAGCGACTGGAAACAGTCGCTAACATCGCTATCTCCTATTACCAACTTTTGGAGATATTCGCGCTAAGCGCGAATATCTCCAAAAGCTAACACCTGCCCCTGAGCAGTTCTTAGCCATGTTATCCAATGGTAGGTGGATAACATGGCTAAGAGCATTAGCTGGGTAATGCATGAATATCGCTGACTTTTAAGCGATATTCATGCATTTTGGCCGATTTTTATCGCTTAGTAGATATACCTTGATAATAGCAAGTTTCCTAAGCGATAAAAACCCCTGCAGCTCGGCGATAAAAATATCGCCGCTAAACCAACATAGCGATAATTATCGCTAGTTGTTGGTAATATGCCCCATAGTTTTTAAAACAGGCAGTATTTAAACACATTTACGTTTCCTGTAATGAACCACAGACCCGGGAAGAAGTTTTAAAAGATTTATCTATGAAAGATTTTCTGAGTCAAAATGAGAAAGCCACAATCTCGTGACTATAAATTTTATAAGCAAGAATATAACAAGTAGGCCATAAAGTTTGTAAGAAATCACAGTAACACCTTTTAACATTCGATACCTGGGAAGTGTGAGAAAGGGAAATAGTACAAGGACATACAACCTGGATTATATTTACCTAGAATGGTGCAATGACCAATCCTGGTCACGGACTGGGGCAAAAAGACCAGGGCCAGGCTCCTGACTAATCAGGTGCCCATGGGACAAGACAGGTGCTGATCAGGACCGGTAACCTTCTCAAAGTGCAACGCCAGCGTCACACCCCTCTCTCTTGGAAAAGCCAATTAGTTCCCTGATTGGGTAATCAATTCTTCTGACAGAGTGCTCCTCCCGCACCTCTGCTCTCGATCACCTATTGAGTGCGTTGGGTCAGTGACAGGTCAGCTATTCAGACAAGTCGGACAATTTCTCTATCTAAACCTACTTTTGTTACACTATTTCGAGGGCAATGTACCACCACTAAATGTTGCAAATCTATGTGTTCCCCTTCAGTGATTGGTCCGAAAGAGGAGATGAGGTCATCACACCATACTAAATGAGGTAATTTCAATATTGGTTTCAATTGATTCCAGTTACCGCCCATAATTTATTTTCCCATGCACTTTTATTCCGCCCAGCAATATTGGTACACAGTTTGAATACATTGTATTTTGTAGCTTCCTCTCTAGAGGTCAGATGAGCAGGTTCCCAGGAACATCGTGGGTAAGAAGAGTGCTGGCTGAGGTTCAATACCAATGCTTCAGCAATTTCGGAGTCTGAGTGTGCATGTGCGGCTTTGTCCAAAAAGGAGAATAATTCAGTATTCAGGTCCAAGTACGAGCTAATAGTAAAATCAAAGAGAAACATTAGAATACTACTTATCTCTACTCTAACCCCATTACTTTATTTTAACTCTTGCAATAATCGTTAAGCAAGACGAACAAACTTAGTACAAGCTGCAGCATAAGCGTGAGCATGTGAGGTTTGTAGCGGCCATTGCTGGTTCTAGTGCGCAGAAGCTAGAAAATCCCTCCAAAGCAGTGATACGTCACACCACTTAGATGTGGCGGACGCATGCACAATATAGTTCCCGCATTTTCGGCAGCCATTTTAGGACATTCGAGTTAATGTTAGTAAAAGCACATAGGCAAGCTTCCCCTAGATACTAGAAATGACGTGTAATGCAAATATTAATGAACAAAACATGTTGGTTAATATGTTATAAGTTATTTCGAGAGGGCTGAGTACAAGCAAGTTTCAGTATATATGAAACCTTGCTCCATCAATCCCCTCTTTGATGATATTTTATATCATCACAAATTAAGGAACCAGATGCCAACTTCAACATTCTCCCAGTTCAATTTCATCAATTACTTTGGGAGTTCTTTTTCCACTCTCATTCTGGAAAACTTTCATTCTTTTGTATATATCCCCCTTTAATTCTTCCATTTGAATTTAATCTAATTTTCTTTTTTTCCTTTTCCCATTTACTGTATATCCTTTTCTATTTCTGCAGCATTTGCACCAAATCATTATCACTATTATTAATAGTGATATCCCCATTGTTGGCATCAGTACTTTACCTACAATACTTCTACCTACATTAGAAAACCAATCACCAACAGAAGAGCGACCATCAGTTAGTCTATTCCATGCACTATCAACTTCCAGTGGTTTCAGTTCTTCTTCCCAATGAGTAATGTTCCTTACATACATTCCAATTCCAACACTTTTTTCTGGTATGTAAGTGCAACAATGTTGCACTTTCAACATTTAACAGACTCCGACCTCTTTTGCCAATAATATATCAAGGGCAAGTCGATTTTGTAAAACCATTGATCTGATCGCAACCAATTCGGTATTGATCAATAAGAATCCTCCAGCAGTGTTAGTCGATAAGAGATCAACCACTGTAGACAATATACAGATTCTTTGAGTATTCAGAATTACTCCCACTGAAGGTATCAATGCACTAAATATATCACCTACAATTTCTGCAAAACTAGCTCTTTTATATTGTGTTAGTTCATTTTCGTGTTCATTGCTTTCAGTTATTTGTTTTACATGGTATACCTTTGGGAATAGTATTCCAAAATAGCAACTCCCATACCAATGATCAGGCAGCTTAAAGTAAGCTTTGTTCCCACATATGTAAGATACTCCAGGAAATACTGGATCAGTCCCCCCCCCTTTATTCCCCAACCCCCAATTAAGAGGAAATTTGTTCATATTCACTGGAACTGATGAATTCATGATTATACTCAGTTTTCTTTCTATGGAGACAGATTTTCCCCTTATTTTCAAAGTCCAAAGACATAGAAGCATGAGGTTTTCCAGTTGCCATAAAATCCTCCCTTTCAGCCCATTTGGGTATCTGGGGTTTCGATTCAGTGGTTTTCTTTTGGAAATCCAGTCTCCTTTTCTCTACTAACTTTAAAAATATCTTCTCTTCTTTGTGTAGTTTACATGTTAAATTGTCTTTGTGTGCATCAGCTATATCTATTGTTTCCATCGTTAGAAAATATTCAACCATAAATTGTGAATCTTTGCTACTAAGGCCAGGATTCATTCTTTTACAGATAGGAATTTCTTATAAAATGACATCTATGTTAGATTAATAATACTGTAACTTCCCAGTTTTATAAAACAGGCTAGTTAATATACTACAGGAAATGCCATAGGTCAAGGGTAAATGATGGTAGGCAATACCTTGAGGCACTGAAGCGGGTAATTTCATCCAAACATAGCAATCGCTAATCTGCATCGTCTCTACATAATGTACTAATAGACTAGCAAATACATTAATCTCAGTTTTGTTTCTGTTTCTAAAGTGATGTAATTCTATCTCATCTGGTGCTTCTAAGTCTACTCAATCTTGTTTGTGGTGCGCTATCTTTCCGTGTATGCTAGTGTCATTTTGCTTAGCAGCCATCAAGTACGGTATTGCTATTGTCAGTCATAAGCATACTACTAGTACTATCAATACACTACAGATAAATATCCTACAGCATGTCTTTATACAACTTATTTTCGAGTTTCCAGTAACTCTTTTATCAGCCATTTTAACTAAGGAGGCGTAACCCCTCTTTGATAATTTTATATAGAATACACCTGTGCTTTATCTTAAGTTGGCCTCACTTCTTCAATATCTTGATCAGCATTTAATTCTTCATCACTGTCATCACTGATTTCCAGATTTTCAAAATCTTCAAGGATGATGTATGTCCATTCGGACCTTTAAATTTATTGTTCAAATTTTTCAGGCAAGGACTTCTCCTTCTTTGATTGCTTGTAGATGGTTCTGTTTGACTTGTCACTTCATCTACTTTTTCTGTCTCTTCATCTAATGTGACTAGGCGATATTTTAGTCTTTTAACAAAACCAGGCCATTTGTCACATTTTCTAAGTCTTTTAGCTGGCCCTGTGCTTTCTGATTCTTCAAATGTTCTCTTATTTTCTTTAAGTTGTGGCACAACTTGATTTTCATCAACTTCAGGTTTCCTCTGTAGCTCACCTTGTCCAAGGCTTAGTACTGTTGACTGTTCCGTCTGGATGAATTCTCCTAGACTAATCTGACCTGATTCAGGATATGACTTTGTTGGGCCTGGAGTTTTTTCTTTGTCCTGAATCCGTTTTACTAATCCTGTTTGGTCCTGCACAGGTCTTGCCGATTCTTGATTGTCTTCCACCTGTGCCTTTTGACTAGTACCTATCTGTCCCTCCTCAGATAATGAATTTCTGGCAGGGGTTTCAATGGTCTGAGTATATTGCTCTTACCTTAGCTGGTTCTCCTCATGATTACTATTAGCTTGGATTTCTGTAATCTGAATATGTTCTTCTATACCTATCTCGTCCTCACTATCAGTCTGACTATCTAAATATGTCTGGCTTCTTGTTCTCACTCTTATTTCAGGTATGTCAACCACTGGGATCCACTAATCCTGACTGGTGCTTGGTTGCTGTTTGTCAACTACTTCAGGATCAACTTCTTGAGACCCTTCAGCTGCACAACCTTCAGCCTCAACTTTGTCAGGTTCTGGTATCTGTTTAGTGTGACTAGCGTGGATCCAGTTGGGGATTCCCTTGAACTTTACAGCTGTGGTGGTGACCAATATCACTTGTTCTGGCTTTCCCCACCTTGGTGCTAGGCAAGATTCCCAGGTGTGATTTTTTATTACTACCCAATCTCCAGGGTTCAAATCATGTGCTGGAGTTGAATGTCTGGCTTTAGCGTCTTCCCTAGCCTGGTGAGAGATAGAACGCACTTGGTCAGTCAACTCTTTGCAGTACTCCAACGCTAAATCATCAGATATAGTTAACAGCTGATGTCCTGGAACACATGCTTGCCTCATTGCCCTTCCCATGAGTATCTCATGGGTACTCAAGCCTGTTTTCTTGTCTGGAATGCTTCTGAGTCCCATTGTTAGAACTGGGATTTCTGGTTGGCTAAGGCTTACGCCAAAGCCAGGCAGAAACCACCATTCTAGTCAGGGCAAGGGAGTCACACGCCAAGATAACCCCTGCTCGCCCCTTTGGTAGCTTGGCACGAGCAGACAGGCTTATCCCAGAGGCAATGTGTAAAGTATTTGCGCACGCACACAACAGCAACAGCATCCTAGGCACACCACAAAAGGAACTCCACACAAGGTTATGTAAAATAACTTTTGTATTGTCAAAACACATCATATAGTAATCACACAATATACATTGTATCAACTGGCATGGGCAATATTCACAAGGGATTATTTACACCAGGACAGGGCCACGTGGGCCACTGTCAGAATCAGCACTTAGTAGAACTAGCACTTAGAATAACTGTCAAACCAAATAACAATTAAAGGTCACAACCAGTAACCACTGGTAACAGGTAGGTACACACTACGCAATGCTAATAACCATAGGCCTAGATCACGCATGGACACATAACCTCTCTAGTATAACATACTAGGCAAAGCAAACTTCTTAGCATGAGCACCTTTAGAAGTATAACACAAGCATAAAGGCAAAGCACATTACGCAGCAATCACATTTAGGCCTAAACAGTATAACTACAGTAGGCAATCTCTCATTAGTCTAAACACATTAGACACTACCCCTGAGCATAACTCACATTTAGGGGCGTAAATCATAGTGAAACACAATCTCGCTAATACAAACCTCCACAGGAAAAACCATCTCTAGAGCTATCAATACAGGGTGCGTAAAACATACTAAATGCATTACATTTCCTAGCCCCACATCACTCTAGCCCATAAATCACATTAGACAATTACCATCATAAACATAGTAAAATCACATTGCGCAGAAATCACATACCAGCCCCCTGGCCAACTGGCCATCTCAAGGAGGGCTCAAATGCCCTGTGTCCAGAATGTCAGTGCGCGCTGCCACGCAGCGCCAGTCAGGGGTGCGCCACCGGCACAAACCTAAATGTTGCAGCTGCCCACTACTTGCTGGGCTGCTGGGAACAGCAACAGGGCCTTAATGTTGCAGCTGCCCACTAATTGCTGGACAGCTGGTAATTAGCAAACTGCGACAGGGCCCTAGAAACCAAACTGCGCCCACTGTTGGAGCCCCCCTGCCTGGGGACTCGAAATCAATGAATGTCCCCCAGAGCCTCGTGGGTTCTAAACAAATCTACCCCGCAAGGTAGGAGCCTTGTGGGCTGGGAACAACTGTGGGGCCCTGGAGCTTCTCAGGGCTCAAACGACTAATGCCCCGGAGGCTCTCTGGGCTCAAGCGAAATGCCCGCTGAGCCTCGCAGGCTCGGCAGAAAAATGCGGCGTCGTTGGAGTCCCCAAGGCGTTGGAGCAGCCCTCTGTCAACCGGGGCCGCTCTAAGGAACCAACACAACACAGGTAGGAGGGGGCGGGCATCGGCAATGTGCCCCGACACCCCCAATAACTACAAATGGCCCCCGGAGCCCTTCGTGGGCTCCAAATCACTGATAGGAGGGGCGGGCACCGGCAATGTGCCCCGATGCCTTCCTCTGCTACATAGTAAATAGAGTGAGCAACCCAGTAAACCTTTGGGGGCTTGGGTAAAGGTATAATAGAATGGGAAAAATTGCCTCCAAAGGAGTTTGTTGTCTTTAATTAAATTGATTCAATTTTAGAACTGAGTTGAATGCAAGTAACTTAATTGTCCTGAACAAAATTAATTCCAGTTGATTTAAAAAACATCCATATACTTATAACTGATTGGACATGACAATACTTAACAATGAGACAAAAACAAATAGACATGTGTATAGGCAAAAAAGTAAATTTTATCAAAATTAGGTCACAAAGGGAAATATACAATGCAAAAGAAAGTATGCAAAACAGGAATACAGGATAGATGTCTGAAAACAAATCAAGATCTCTGTAAAGCCTGTTAGCCGCCTATCCAAAATAAAGATTAGCAGAATTTTCTTTTGGATAAAGCTGAGAGTCGACGTTTCGGTCTTTATGGGCAACTCTTCAAGACCATCATCAGGACAGTAGATAGTAAATATTGTAACTCCCTAGTAAAAATAGAATAAAACAATTTGACTATGATATAATGACTAATTTAAACGTTCATTGTTGCGCTATACACATTTACAAGAAACTTTCTTTTGCATTGTATATTTCCCTTTGTGACCTAATTTTGATAAAATTCACTTTTTTGCCTATGCACATGTCTATTTGTTTTTGTCTCATTGTTAAGTATTGTCATGTCTAATCAGTTATAAGTATATGAATGTTTTTTAAATCAACTGGAATTAATTTTGTTCAGGACAATTAAGTTACCTGCATTCAACTCAGTTCTAAAATAAATCAATTTAATTAAAGACAACAAACTCCTTTGGAGGCAATTTTACCCATTCTATTATTCCTCTGCTACAAACAACATCGGGCCCGACTCACCGGCTGTAGGGAACTCCAGCGGCAAACCTTCTTTAACGCGGCGGGGGCAGGAACCGGAAATATGCCTCGCACCCCCTCCGCGACCGGCACCATGCTCCTCTTCGGTTCCCCACCACTCGGCCTCGGCAGGACTTCGGGTGGCACACGGGCTCCCTCCACGCAACAGAAGCCCCACAGGATCCATCGCCAGCCTTCCGGCTCGTCTTTGGCAATCGGGGACAGCGCTGTGCCAATCCCAGCGCGCCTCACGAGACGAGCCCCTCTTCGACGCGGCAACACTTCTGACTGACTGACTAAATTATTTTTTAAGCGCACTTAT
Organism: Lissotriton vulgaris; assembly: GCF_964263255.1. Lineage (NCBI taxonomy): Eukaryota > Metazoa > Chordata > Amphibia > Caudata > Salamandridae > Lissotriton > Lissotriton vulgaris. The sequence goes on along the minus strand of NC_141696.1, from coordinate 451,473,685 downwards.
GCCGAGGCGTCTTGATGCTATAGCACGGAAGAAGTACAGATGATGATTAGGACATGGCAAAGAGCCAGGTTTTTAACGCCTTCCTAAAGCTAGTTCTGTTATTGTCAGAACGTAGTGCGATGGGCATGATATTCCACAGTTTGGATGCCTGGTAGAAAAATGATTTTCCACCCCATCAGGCTCTCTTTATTCTAGGCAGATGAATTACATCATAACTGCCAGATCTAAGTGTGCGTGAGGGCACATAGCGAGGGAAGAGGTTTGAGAGAGCCTGTGATCCTTTCCCATACAGAGATTTGTGGACCAGACATAGGGCCTTGAATTGGACTCTGCACCTAACTGGGAGCCAATGAAGTTCTTGTATGGCTTTAGATGTGGGGTGTCATTTCGGGAGGCTAAGTAGGACCCTGGCTGCTGCTGGCTGCTGCACGCACTTTACACTGGACCACAGTGAAAAAGTGCACAGAGACCTAAAATTACCAACACCAGGTTACAGAAACAGACCAGACAAAAGCAAAAGATTTCGGGATGAACCTGTCAAAAAGGGCCAGGTCCAACACCCATCAAGACAAGAGGTAAAGCATCGGGCTATTCTAATTGGGTAGATTAACACATCTTTCCCAATCTTGCTTTAATCTTGCCATTCAGGGGGCGTGGCTTGAGGCATCAAGATGGCGGTCGAACTCTAAGAGTGGTCCGGACTCCCTCCGTCATCTGCCTTGCATCTGCCCACTAATATTGGCCATCGGTGTTCCAGAGCCTCAAGGACGACTCCTACATCCTGCCTGCATCGCCCTGACCCCTCTAGGGGCCTGCCTGGTGCCCGAGTTGCCCTCACTGGCCCTCTGCTCCGGGGGGCCTTCCTTCTTCAAGATGGCGGCCCGCACTGCCTGCTTCTAGGGCCTGATCTCTTGGCCGGGCGCCCAGGCTGCTCCCTTCCCGCCATGCTCACCTGTGCTCCTTCTGACGGCAGTGGCTTGTACCGGGGGTGAGGGATCGAGCTGCGGCCCGGACCTGAGGAGTGACCTCCCGCCCCGGTGCCTGTTGATTCAGAGGGCTGGCTCCGGGGCGCATCGGCGGGGCTCGTGGGGCGGAGCGGTGTGGTGAGGTGACCGCCGAAGCGGCTGCAGAGGCACCTTGAGCCGGGGGCAGCCTGCGCCATGATCCAGAGGAGGTGAGGAGGCGGGGGTTTGCTGTGTGGGCCTCCTCTCCCCCTGCACCCTTCGGCGGCTGTGTCGTATCACGTGGATGAGGGACGACTGGACCGAGGTTGAGGTGGGCAGTGGGTCTGTGCGCTGCAGTGCTGGCGGGCCGGTCGGGCCTGTCCTGGAGCCTGGACTTGTACTAATATCTGCGTGGGCCCCATTGAACCCCCGTATGCGTCCCCCACTGGGGTGCCCCTCCCCCTTCTGGCCTGCTGTGAACATTCACACCCTCCACCATTTTGGGGTGCAAGATGTGGAGAGGGGCTGGGAGACCCGCAGCGGTGGCAGGGCGGCTGTCTCGAGACATTTTTAACTCCTTCCTCTTTCAATGGCGGCAGGTAGCTGCGGATGGCAGGCCCTGCAGTGAAGTGAGCCATCGATATGGGTAGCGCTCCACGATCAGACGTTACCCAGCGGAGGGCCTTGTCGGACTCAGATTTATCGGGAGGCCCGTGATCCGTGGCTCTGGTGGGGAGGAGGTGGTGTGATCAGTGTTACAAGTTGTATGCCTTCTTTCTACCCTTCAGGACCTTATATAGCGAGCCTATCTCTGACCCCGTGAATGGGGCTCTCCTTTGGCTCCGCTGGAAGACCCGGCCAGGGCGTTGTGGGCATGCATCCGTATATATGGAGGGGGGTCGGAGTTAGCCATGCTCTTGACTGATTGTTGCTAACCGTTTTAGAGTAGCGAATCACCTCTTTGTGGTGTAGTTAGTAGTTGGGTTTTTGAGGTGACAGATGCTTCCACTTCAGCAGTGTAGGGTGGGGGAGTTGGGGGGGCTGGGAGGGACGGGGGATCATTGTTCCTCAACAGTTTTTGTTTTGTTTAGCCACCTATGGGCCGCTGGTTGCAGTTCTTCTTGGTAACTATGTTTCTCTGATTGATCCACATTTAACACGCAGATGACATCTTCCATCAGTTTGTTATTTTTGGCATCTACGGGCCGCCATCGGGGGCTCCTATCGGTAGTTAAGTTCCCTCCTTCCTTGGTCTCCACAGTTGATGAGCAGATCACCAATTTCCATGGTTCCGTTTCTGAGCTCGGATTTGGGTTGGTGTTCCTCTCCGGGTGGGTAAGGTCCCACGTAGTTATTCGCCCCTCCACAGTCCATTCCCTTAGTTGACTTACACCCTCACTAGACCTATCCACATCCTTTCCTGGAATGTCAATGGCCTCTTGGACCGAATTAAGCGCACAGCTGTCCTCCCCGCTGCTCACCACCACACTCCGGACATTCTCTTCCTCCAAGAGACGTACCTCCTGGGTACACAATGCAACTTCCTAGCTCTCTATGGATTTGACAGGGTCTGGCACTATGGTTTTACACGGGGCTCCCGGGGGGTGGCCATCTTGCTAAGTAAAGGGCCTCCCTTTACCCTGGCTAAAGCTGAGTCTGATGCGCAGGGCTTCTAAGTGGCCATCTCGGGCACCATTGAGGGGCCCCCTTGAGCCTCCTATGCCTTTACATTCCCCCCCACTCCTGCTTCCAACACTTCGCCACCTTACACAAGTGATCTCCTCCCTCCCGCAGGGTCTTATGGTGGTAGGGGGGACTTTAACACCGTTCTGCCGCCCCTGCGCGATACGACGGGGACCCCATCCAGAGCCCGTGTCGCCTCCGCGAAGATCCTCTCAAGCTGGTCCTCGGCCCTAGGTCTCTGTGACGTATGGCCAGTTTGGAACCCCCGTGGGGAACAGTACACCCACACGTCTGCAGCCCATCATACTCCCAAATTGACCTTCTCATGATGCAGGCCACAGACTGCCAGCTGATTTCTGGGGCCGCGATACTGCCCAGGGGGATCTCAGACCACTCTCCCATCTCCCTCCATCTCGGGTTCCCTCTGACGGGACCATGAGCGGCTTGGCGGCTAAACGTCTGGTTCTTACAGGACTCTGCGATAGTGGAGTCACTTGGTCAGGAGTTGTGTCACTTTTTTTCCACCAATACGGGCTCGGTTCTCTCGCCGGGGACGCTGTGGGAGGCGAGCAAGGCCGTTAACCGGGGGATGGCCAGGGGACAGGTCCACGCGAAACGGTCTGAGCAGATGGCCCAAATTGTCCAACTGGAATCCTGGGTGGCACAGCTGGAAGCAGCTCAACTCTCTAGCGACCCGAGGGATTCCTCCCGACAACTAGCCGTTGTATGCGAGGAGATCCATTGGTTCTCGTTGGAATCTGCTAAGATGCTTTGGCGTTTCTCAGGTGCCCGTATTTATGGGTGGGGTGACAAGAATGGTAAGCTCCTCCACAACCTTGTGTCCTATCCCAAAGTCAACCGTATTATTCCTGAGGTCTGCCCGACCACCGGGGCCCTCCAAGTGACGTCCTCAGCAATCGCACAAACCTTTGCTGCTTACTACGCGACCCTCCACACCACTCTTCCCCCTGGGCGCTTCTCTGCCTGACTTGCTGGACGAGACTGGTTTCCCGACTGCTGTGTCTCTCTCAAGAGACTGCAGAAGCTCTGGACTGCCCCTTCACCCTGGAGGAAATCCAGGACGCTGTCTAGCTCTTACACCCCGGTAAAACGCCTGTTCCTGATGGGTACCCTCAAGAGTACTATGCGGCCTTTCTGGATATTTTGTCCCCCTATCTGGTGGATCTTTTCCGCCATGTGGCGGAGACAGGGACATTCCCGCCCGAGTCGGATGTCGCCATGATAGTGGTTATTCCGAAGACGCAGCCGCCCTCCCTGAACTGTGCCAACTACCGCCCGATCTCACTGATCAATACGGAGATCAAGAACTTCGCCAATGTCTTGGCTCAGAGACTCTGACCCCTCCTGCAAGACCTTGTCCACCCGGAACCAGTGCAGTTCATGCCTGCCAGGGGCACTCGCCACTGCATTCGTCGTCTCCACCTGGCTCTGGCCCACCATGGTCGCCTAACCCCCTAACTTGGCATTGCTTTTCATAGACTTTGAGAAGGCCTTCGATACAGTGAATTGAGCCTATCTGCAGGATGTGCTGGACAGGATGGGTTTCGGATACCTCGTTCTGCCATCTGATCAGAGTTTTATACACTAATCCTAGAGCCCGAGTACACATTAATAGGGAGCTTTCTGAGGCATTCCCGATCAGGAGGGGTACGCGTCAGGGGTGTCTGGTCTCGCCACTCATATTTGCGCCGACGATGGAACCCCTGGCGGCCCTCATCCGACAGGACCCCCTTATTGGGGGTTGGGTCTGGGACTCAAGCCAGGTTGATAAGATAGCCCTATGCGGATGACATTCTGCTTTATTTGGCAGACCCAGATAGCTCTGGCCCCAGGTGCCTGCGGCCCTTTTCGCTTTTGAGCGGGTCTCTGGACTCTGCCTCAATCCGGCGAAGTCAACTTTGGTTCCCCTGCATCCCTCCAGAGACTGCTATGGCTGGCAGTCGGACATCCCCCTTAGGAGACACTCGGTCAAATACCTTGGCATTTGGGTAGCTCTTCTGCCAGAACTCGAATGGGCTTTAAACGTTACTCCTTGGGTAGTCCGGAAGAAGGCGGATCTCAAGAGGTGGCAGACCCTCCCCCTTAACCCCCTGGGCAGGAGTGCACTCTTCAAAATGATGGTCCTCCCCCGTTTTCTTTACATACTGCAAAACATTACTGTCCACCTCCCGGGTAGTTGGTTCCGTGAGCTGGACGGTGTCCTCACCCGGTTTCTCTGAGGAGTGGGGAGACCACGTTTATCTCTGGCGCACTGTCATATTCCCCCTTTGATGGAGGTATGGGGTTAACCAATCTCCACCTCTACTACCTGGCCATGAAACTCATTGTCATCCACGATTGCTATGCGGGCGGCTGGTCCGACCCTGCATGCCGTGTGGAACTTAGCACATCGGACTTCACGCAGATCCAGTGCCACAGGCCCTGCCCTGGGTCACCAGGACAGTGTTTTGGCCTGGCACACGGCCCTACGCCACGTGAGGTGGGACCGGAAACTCACTCTGCAGACTTTGGCACTGGTCCCGGATGCAGGAGGTCTTGTCCATGCAGGGGTTCTGACAGTGGGACCTCATCAGAGTTTTAGTGCTTGGGGATGTTTCGGTGGGGGACCACATCCGCTCCTTTGCGGACCTGCAGCTGCGCCGTGCCCTTCCACACTCCCAACTCTATAAATACCTACAACTCAGACACGTGTCACACCCCCTGTCTACCTACAACCTTCAAACACATGTCACACTCCCTGTCTCCCTTCCAGAGTTCAGCCCGCTAGAGGCTCAGGTGATGATGGGAAATCTAGGAAGGGGGGAGTGTCCCGTATTTACTGGTCCCTGGTGAACAATGGTCCCGCTTCCCTAGATCGGCTCAGGGCTCGATGGGAGGGTTGGCTGGGCCCCTAGAAGAGGAGGACTGGAGGGATGCCCGTATGGCACCCAAAACCCTGACCACATCCTCCAAGTTGCGCTTGGTTCAACTTTATTACCTGCACGCGGCATATCTCACCCCGACACGTCTATTCCAGGCCCAGCTGAAATCCTCTCCAGCATGTACACGATGTGCCTCTGCCCCAGCTGATTTTTATCACATAGTATGGTGCTATCCAGCTTTGGCGCCGTTTTGGGGTGGGTGGAGCGTGAGCTCACGCTGGCCCTGGGATGGGAGGTTTACCATGATCTGATGCTTATGTTGCTGGGGGTGTTTGACAGCTTGGATGGCTCTAGGGTGGAGAAGCACCTGTTGGGGGCAGTTTTGGCAGTGGTCAAGAGAGACATAGCAGCGCACTGGTCCCAGGCTAAGGCGCCTACTATAAAAGGTTGGAGCAGAGGAGTGGACTGGTGTGGGATCCAGGAGGAAGCCCTATTCGAAGCACGGGGATGCCCTGACTTATTCAGTAAAGTGTGGGGTAAATGGTTCAATATGCTACCATCCTCATGATCTGCCTTTATTTTATTTCATGTACAACTGTCCTTAATGTATGGACTGCCGTGCTACACCCCAATGGACCGCCCTTGTCCCTGTCAACTGTATGCATTGTCATGCTTATCCCAATGATTATTGATCTGCAACCAATTAATTTATATGTTGTTATAAATGTAATAAAAAATGTTTTAAAAAAAAATCAAAAAATAATTGTGCCATTCAATTGTACTTCCACTCCAGAAGCCTCTGGGCGATATGCACAGTGCAGCTTTTGCTCAATTTTGAATGCTTCACAAATTAGACTAATTATTTCATTATTAAAATGTTTTCCTCGGTCTGACTCAATCGTTACTGGAAAACCGAACCTAGGAATGAGTTCTCTTAAAAAGAGTTTGGCTACAGTTAAGCTATCATTCCTGCGGATAGGGTATGCCTCCACCCATTTTGAAAATAGGCAGACAATGACCAAGATATACTTCAATCCTCGACAAGCAGGTAACTGAATAACGTCAATTTGTAATCTAATAAAGGGGCCTTCTGCTTTCCCGATTTTCGCAGGACATACTACAGTTTTCTTACCAGGGTATAATCGCTGACATGTTAGGCACCTCTGGCAAAGACTCTCTGCTATGTTCCTGAACTTCGCATTAAACAAGTCCCTTCTAAAGAACCTCACCATTGCATCTCTTCCTATATGTGTGCCCCCATGGTACATTCTAGCCATTGGTGCAAGCATACAGTCAGGTAGCACTGATCTCCCATCTAGTTAGACTATTATGCCATCTTCAGGTCTTGCCTGACACCCTATTTTCTGCCAGTCTTCCTTTTCTTTGGGCTTTGCTTGACCTTGTAAATCTCTCACTTTCTCCCGTGTATTCACACCACTCAATAGCATAAGTTGGCAACTGTTTCCACATGTTTCAATTTTCTTGTTTATTGCCATTTTATACTTGGCACAATGTTGAGCCACTTGTTCAGCATATCGGTTACCGGTTGTCACTCTGTTAGTTCCAGATTGGTGAGCAGCACTCTTGACCACGGCCAATTCTTTAGGTAATTTAATTGCTTCAAGTAATTCCTTAACATATTGCCCATTTTGATAGGAGTTCCTGAAGAAGTCATGTACTCCCTTAGCATCCATAGCTGGCCAAAGACATGCACAACACCGTAACCATACCGGCTATCGGTGTAAATTGTTACCCTCCAATTTTAACCAATTTTGCACGCTTTTATTAAAGCAATCAATTCGGCTACTTGTGCTGACTTGACTCCTGGTAAATAGTATCCTTCAACACTATATTTGATAGTGGGCATACAGCAAAAGCAACGATTAGTCCTCCTTCCTCATGGTGCATGCATGAACCATCTACAAACAGTTCATGTTCTGGGTCTTTTGAAGGTTCTTCCTGTATGTCTGCGCGAGGTTTAGTACTGAATTCAGTTAAGTCGATACAATCATGTTTGACTTCCTCTCTCACTTCCTCAAAGTGAGAATCAGGCAATAAGGTTGCTGGATTTAGGATAGTGCATCTCACTATTGCCACATTTTCTGAACCAAGAATAATTCTTTCATATCTAGTCATCCGACTAGGTGTTAGGTGCTGAGTACGTGTTCTGGTTTACAGAATCACGGCTGAATGTGGAACATACACTGTTACAGGATGTCCCATGACAATGGACTCACTTTGCTCAAGACTCCTGCATATTGCAGCTTTTGCTTTTAAAAAACCTGGCAGTGGAGATGCCACTGGGTCCAATGTTGCAGAAAAATATTCTGCAGGTTGTCACTCTAATCCATGGGGCTGAGATAAAATTGAAAGAGCACAAATGTCTCTTAAGTCACAAAATAGTGCAAACTCTTTTGAATAATATAGCATCCCTAATGCTGGAGCTTCACATAGACTGTTATGCATTTTCCAGAAAGCAGTCATGCTTTTATGGTCCCACTTGACTGGGTCCTTTGCTCGTTTCTTTGTCATTTGAATCAATGGCTTTGCAAGTACTACAAATCCCACAACCCACTGCCTTCAGTAACCTACAACTCTGAGAAACATTCTGATTTCTTTCTGAGTTTGGGGTCATTTCATGTTTTGAATTATTCTGATTCTTTCAGATGTCACTCTCCTGACCCCTCTTTCTATCTGATGTCCTAGATACTTTATTGAGGTTGTACAGTATTGCAATTTCTCTGGGGATACTTTATGTCCACCTTTTGCTAAATGATTCAGCTACGCAATGGAATTGATCACACAGTCATTTCTTGTTCTCCATGCCAACAATAGGTCATCAATATACTGCACCAGGACATATTTTCCGGGCAGCATCAGTGATTCAAGGCACTTTTCAAAATCTGGTTAAAGATAGATGGAATTTTCGTGTACCCCTGAGGAACACGATTCCCAACGTAAACATCCTCGTCAAACTTGAATGAAAATAAAAACTTGCTATCTGGATGCAGCCGAATGGAAAAGAAAGCATGGCATAAATCAATTACAGTGAACCATCCTGCTCCCTATGGTATTTGATACAGAATTAAAGCTGGATTTGGTACTACTGGGCAACATGGGACGACAATTTTATTAATTTTATGGAGGTCTTGGACCACCCTGTACTTTCTGTTTGGTTTCTTTCTGCCAATTATAGGTGAATTGCAAGGACTGCTCATTATTTATTCTAGAATGCCTTGTTCAATGACACTGAGGGGGGAACATGAGACACTGTGGGGGGAACATGACGGCCGGAAGCTAACGGCCGTGACGGAGCTCCTCCCCCTGACTATGGAGACTACGGCGTTTTGAGCCCGGCAGCAACTTGTCGGTCTCTCTATGATTGAGGTGCTTTTCGGTGCGTTTTTTGCATTTCTGTTCGGCGTTTTTGTGCAGCGGAGGAGAGGCGGAGAGGAAGCAGGGCGCTAGAGGTATTCTTTTCTTATTTTTCTCTGGGTCCTGAGGCTCCGATGACGAGGGGTGATTCTTTCCCTGTGCAGGCTGCATACGCCGAAGCTGACCTGGACCTGCTGACCTAGACTGGACACCTGTAAGCTGTAAAGCTGGATCCTTTTAGTTTTTGCCTGTGGGAAGCCTTTCTTTACGTTAGTGGGAATTTCGCTAATTTCAGAGGCTTTCTGCAGCTTTCTGCTGGTGTTACGAGTGTGGGGAAATAGGGATGGTTTTGTATGAAGGGGCGGCCACCTTTTAGCGCCGGCGTGGCTCCGAGAGCTAGGAGCTGCACGATTGTGGCGGAAAAACACAAGCAGGTTGATCAGACCCGTCTATGGAGCGGGGGCGGTGACCGTGGACCAAGTGAAAACCTCTCGTGTGTACTGTTATAGCTATCCTACATTAGAAGTGCTGCTGGATTTCTTGCTAAAGGTTGGGGAGTCTCAGGATTATAAGAAAGCACAACCCTGGAATCAGAATAAGGAAATTGGTTACTTAAATACAATAAGTTCCGATACTGGAGACTAATATAATCAGTCTCCTGCCAGTGGGTGTCTTTGCCCTGGTCTCTTCTGCTATAGAAGGAAGAAGTTTTGTATGGAGACAGAAGCCGTTATTGCAGCGGTTAGTGGCCTCGAAGCTCCCGCATTAGAATTGGGCTCGGTAACTATACCAAACTAGAGCAAAGGAAAATACATCAAACGAGAGTCATCTGCTATACGCTAAGAAATCGGGCAGCTAATCTAACTTCTGCTCCACAAAACCTATCGAATCAAATTCCATCCATTTCTCCACCTATAGTTCAGGCTAAGCTTACATCACATAAAGGGAAAGTATAGGGGGCGCATTCGAGAGCGGATACTCCCCCTGAAAAAAGGAAAGGTTGGAGGAAAGTTAAAGCTGGCACCTCTGCTTCAGCGAGAATCACTCCCCCGCTGAAATCATACTATAAGGTCCTCTCCTCTTCTGGTACTGGAAAGTCAAAAACAATGGCAGCAATTAGTGCTCCACCTACTCAAATTGAACTTGAAGCTAATAACGGTACGCCTACTGTGAGCAAAACACAGGCGGATAGAGTATTGGCATTGAACACTGAGGGTCAGCCTTTGAAATTAGATCACATGACACAGATGTTATCATAACCATTAGAGGATACTGTCCATCCCGCAATTAAACTTTCCAATAGATTTTCTGCCCTAGAGATTCATGATGTTCATGATGAGCAAGGTGAGCAGGACACAGCTGTGAGAGATCCAGGAGATTCCAAGAATGATTCATCTAACCAAGAGGAGGTCGGCAGACCTCATAACCCAGAGAGCACAGGCCCACTTAACAGTGATTCATCCGCTGGTCAAACTCCCCCAATAGATTTTATCCCGGGGTCTTTGGCAGCCATTCTATTGGGCCTGAGGGAGGACATAGGGAAGCGCTTCTCTATATCAGAGTCAAAACAGATGTCCATTCAGGCCTCGTGTGAGGCCGTGGCCAAAAAGGTAGAGGAGGTTACCTTAAGGACTGACGCCTTGGAAGCAGAGCTCCCTAAGATTAAAGAAGCAATTTCTGCTTCCTCAGATGCCATGGATAAATTAGCTCAGAAGAATCGAGAACTGCAGGATGACCTTGAAAGACTTGAAAATCACTCAAGGAAAAACAATCTAAAATTCTTGAAAGTGCCTGAGGATCTCGAAGGAAAGGATATAAAGGTGTTTATTGTTGCCATCCTCAAAACTAATATCTCAAAGGACTCAACTGATATTAACCAGGATCTGTTGACGGACATCCAGAGAGTTCATCGGAATCCGTATAGAAGGAAGTCGGTGAAGGAACGCCCCAGGAAGATCCTTGTCAACTTCTTGACATATTCCATCAAAGAGAAGATCCTTTCCCTGGCCCTCAAAGCTGGCTCAATAAGATCAACATCTTTTTCCATCCCCTTCTCTTTCACAATACGATCAGATGTCTCTCATATCACAGCGTCCAAACAACGGGAGATGGGGAAGAGACTTACGATATTCAACTCATTAGGGGCGCGTGCCCAGCTTAGATTCCCTGCCTCACTTTGCGTAATGTGGAACAATCACATGCACAACATTTATCATGTAGAAGAAGCAGACATCTTGATTGAAAAAATCAGGGGGGGTGGAAAAGAGGGGAGTGGTGAGACAATGCAGATGGTAGTCAGGCGGTAGGAATAGTAGGAATATCATATTCATATCTTCTTTTTTCTGTATCCTTCTGTTCTTTTGTTCTTTTTGTTCTCGTTTCCAAGGTATTTACCCTCGCTATACCAAATCAAGCTAAATCACTCTATAAAAAAAAAAATAAGCACCTTCTCTTTTTTTGTCAATCCACATAGATCAGGGGGAGGGAGAGAGCCCCGTCAAGGAGCATAATGCTCATTAAGGATGGGAGGGTTCCCCAGGGATGGTGGGGGGAGGAGTGGGTGGGTGATGGTAGCAAAAAAATGTCCTTATTTCACAATAAACAGTAGATGCCTTTATTTAGAAAAATGGGCACTCCACGCTCCAGGGGGAATGAGACTAGATGATGGCGGATAATAACATACGCTGTATTTCCTGGAATGTTAATGGGCTTCGTGGTCCACAGAGGCGTATGCTAATTTTAAAATATTTAGAGCAGTCCCCAGCTAAAATAATCCTTCTACAGGAAACTCATTTGAGTATTACTGAGGCAAGGGAGTTTTTTGGAAACATTAGATGGATTGCTTCATTTTGTTGTTCTGGGCAATCTGTGATTAATAAGGGAGTTGCCATTTTGCTTAAAGTGGGTAGTGGTGGTACGTTAAAATTTAGCTCAACAGACGAGACAGGGCGGTGGGTCCTAGCAGGGGCCGAGTTTAGTGGAAAGGAATTAACCATTATTTCATACTACGGACCAAACATAGACAATCCTTCTAGTATATTAAACATACAGTCCACTTTGGTTCAGGTTAATACTCCTATAGTCATAGGAGGGGACTTCAATGTCCTCCTTGATCCCCAGCAGGATCGGTCCAACTATAGCCGCCATATTGCAGCACCAAGATCTCGACAAGCCATGAAAAATATGATGCATGAGCTTGGTCTAATCGATGCTTGGAGAGCTAAGAAAGGAAATGAGCCAGGCTTTACATATTTTAGAAAAAAGCATGGACATGCCTCCAGACTTGATTATGTTCTCAGGGATAGATTATGTCTAGACAAATTGGTGGAGATAGAAATTCTGCCTAGTATACTATCTGATCATGCTCCGGTAATGGTTGTTCTTTCAAAAGGGGTCTTCGTCAGTGCTATCACCCCCAGGTGGACTTTAAAACGTACTGCCCTGAAGGATCCAGATTTGGTTACTATGGCTACCCTGTCTACTACCAACTACTTTTCCGATAATTCGGGATCAGCGCCAATTGAAATAGTTTGGTACACATATAAAGCCTACATTTGAGGTCAGTTCCATAGCCTTATTTGTTCCAATAACAAGAAACAAAAATGGAAGTTTAAAATCTTGGAAGACAAAATCTTCAAGCTTGAGAACTTAAGGCTGAAATCACATCCTGATAGCTTACCACAGATCTTGGTAGATCTAGAATGCCTCCGATCTGAATATCGAGCATTGTTTGACCAGAAAGTCAAGGTACAGTGGGCTTCCTACTCTATGGAAAATTATGAGTATGGAGAGAAAGCAGGGGCGACCCTGGCCAGTAAGATAAGGGCTGACCGGGTCAGGAATAACATTAATAAACTGATTATTGATGACCAGGGCACCGTATCTTCCAAACATGAAGATATGGAAGAGCGCCTTCTTACTATGTTCTCGGATTTATACAAAGAAGAACAGTCTCTGAGTACTAAAAATACACTCCAGTGGCTAGAGAGCAAGGCCCTACCTAAACTGACAGATCAAGGGTGTGAGATTTTGAATGGACCAATTACGATTGAAGAAGTTAGCCTTCAAATAAAAAAGATTAAGAACAACAAAGCAGCCGGTCCTGACGCCCTTCCTGGCGATGTATACAAAGCTCTTCAGCAAGCTTTACTTCCAAGACTCTGTAAACTTTTTAATTATGTATATAGCCTGAAGGGTAGGACGCCACCCTCTTGGAAGGAGTCAACAATTGTCCTTATACTCAAGCCTGGTAAGGACCCTCTTAAGGCGGACTCTTTTCAGCCAATCTCCCTGTTAAATGCAGATTACAAGATCTTTACTAGTATTTTGGCAGGGAGATTGGCCAAATTGGATCCCTTACTTATTAATTCCGATCAAAGGGGCTTTATGCCTGGAAGGCATATTCACGAGTTGACTTCCCAGCTGATCGGCAGCATAGATCTGGCAGTGGCACGGTCGGAGTCCTTGGCTGTGGCTGCATATGATGCAGCGAAGGCCTTCGACCGTGTCAGCTGGGGCTATCTGTGAGATGTCCTGAATGTCATGGGGTTTGGGACAATTTTCCCCCATGTATTGAGAGGCTGCTATGAAGGTGCCTCGGCTAATATTCTGTTGAACGGTTTGTTGACATCTCGTTTTAACATCAGCAGGGGAACAAGGCAGGGGTGTCCTATATCGCCCCTCCTGTTCAACCTCTATATCGAGCCCCTGGCGCAAGCCTTGAGGTTGGACGATCAAATAATACCGTTCAAAGTGGATGAGTATAGCTGTAAGCTCGCGTTGTACGTGGATGATTTGATGATCTACACAAATAATCCAGCAGAGGTATTTCCCAGAGTAGAGGCGACTATGTCTGATTTTGGTCGATATTCAGGCTACCGTATTAATACCTTAAAAACTGAAATAATGTGTTGGGGGACTAACAACTGCCATGGAGTGAAAAGTAGTCAATTCAGATATTTGGGCATACTTATAACTCCTGAGTTAACCAATATACCCCAGATAAACATAAAGAGGGTGGCCAAGGAAATCGATCAGTTATTGTTAAGATGGCAGAACCTCCCCTTAACAATATTTGGCCGAGTCAATCTGATTAAAATGGTGATACTGCCCAAGTTAATATATCTATTTAATATGATTCCCTTGCCTTTCCCTGAAAAAATGCTCGGTAGAATTCAGGGAAACATTGGAAGTTTCATCTGGGCTAATAAGAACTCCAGGTTATCGTGGAAGAAATTGAAAAGAAGGTTGCTAAAGGGAGGTCTTGCTCTTCCAGATGTCCTTGGATACGCTTTAGCTTTCCAATTAAAGAACATACGTAGTCTCCTCTCCAACCCTGACAAATCCAACTGGGGAAAGATCTTGGGAATCATGGCTCGCCAGGAAGGGGGAGGGCCCGGTTTCTTGTATAAGTTTGGGGCACCAAAGTTTTACAAAAAGGTACGTCTAAAGGTTTTAAAAATGGCTTTTTTAGTTTGGACCAGAGTTAAGGCAAGATGGGGCATAAAATATTACTCTGATTTAGCTCCAATTCGGGATTCCCCGGGCTTACCAATATGCCTTAAAGATACTCTCTCCATTCCTATCATTAGGGCTGGTATAACAGTTTGGTCTGACCTGATAACATCGGAAGGAGTCCTTCCTTGGGAGGTGTTGAGGCTGAAGATAGGAGAATCTTTCTCCAGATTCAAATATATAAAACTTTGCTCTTGGTTTTCTGTAGAGAAGTCCAACATCTGTGGCAATTGGGATATAGAATCTGCCCTTTTAACACCAGGGTATAAGAAAAAAGAAGTGGCTTTTTGGTATAGAATTATGCTTGAGGTGGAGGAAGGACATATACCATCACTACATACTGTGTGGAACTCATCTCCCCTAGAGGTTGCTTCAAGCAGACTATACGAAACATCTCTCCACTATCTGTACAGATTTGTAAAGTCTGCTTCTCTTAAGAAAAACAATTTCTTCACCTTAAATAGGTTATATTACACTCCCAAAAAGATAGCTAAATTCGCCTCTTCACCAAGTTGTTGTCCTAGATGTGGTTTACTAGAGGCCGACGATATCCATATATTTTATGAATGTCCCAGTTTAGACCTTTTTTGGGCCATTGTAGAAAGAGCTTTGGAGGGCATTTATAAGGTTAAGATTAAGTTGAACACAGTTAGAATTTTTTTGGGGTTAGACACTGACTTTGTTTGTAGATTTAGGGAAACACAGGTGGCTTTATTTTTTAACCTTGTTCTTGCTGCCCGCAGAGAGATCTGTAAGATCTGGAAAGATCCGAGCCCCCCCCTGTACGAGAATTGGCTTAGAGCTGTATTAAGAATAGCACGCCTGGAAGTTGGTATAACACAAAATGTAAATAGTATGGTCTGGGACCCTCTGTTAGAGTGGGGAAAAGAAATGTGGTTGGTCTAAAGCCTCGGGGTCCTATGATTACACCACGCCCTAGACAAAAAGGGCAGGCCGGTTGGCCTAAGGCATAGCAACAACTTCAGCCCGAGGCGCCCAGGTCACAACTAGGGCTGTTAGTGTTTATTTGTGTTTGCTAACGGTAAATGAGGACTCAAAAAAAAAAAAAGAATGCCTTGTTCAATCAAATGCCCTATTTCTTTAGCAACTACTGCTTTTATTTCGGTACTCATTTTGTACTGCCGAATATTTGGGTAAACTGCACCTTCTTTTACTGTCACTTTTATGGGATCGACATCTGCCATTAGGCCTACTTCTTTACCTGTAAAATCCCATACATCAGGATTCACAAAAGTTTTTAGTTCTCCTGGAAAATCTTCTAGGCATTTTTTTTTTACTTTTGCTTCTTGTCTGGCAAGCATAATTTTATACACTCCGTCTTCTTCTGTAGTCTGAATTTCAACACCATTTGGTGTACAGAAAATAGTGCAGTTCATTTTGCACAATAGATCCCTTCCTAGCAAGTTAGCAGGGCTATAATCGCACACTACAAATTTGTGCATTTCTCGGAAATTACCAACACAGACTTCTGTGACAGGGGTCCTAATTTGTTTATTAAAAATGCCCACTACTTGTATCGCTTCTCCTGAGAGGAGTAGGTTTGGGATGTCTGCTATTCTCACAGTAGAACGGGTAGCACCATTGTCTAACAAAAAGGTAACATCATTTCCCTTCACTTTCCCTTCAATGTAAGGACCAGACTGATCTACCAGTAAGAATATGCCAAGTACGCAATCCTCTTACCCTCCCTCTCAGGCACCGTCAGTACGTATTGTCTTCAAAAAATGTGTCCTGCAAAAGAAACTGTGGTGTTACCGTAGTTTTCTTACCACTTCCCTCCCGAAATCCGGTGTCCACACTGTATTTGGGTTGACTCACAAAATCTGGCGTAGGGTCTTGAGGTAACTGATTCTGTATTACCTGTTGCGGCTGTCTCATTGACACCTCATTCTGCGTCTGTGGATTTAAATTTTGATTTGGACATTATTATTCTGTATTAATTCACACTCATTTCTCCAATTTCCCAATTTTCTGCACCCATGAAAAGGAAATTTTTTCTTTGCGTCTTCTTTACTCATTTTTCCTCTGGGTTTGCCCCCATTTCCTTCACCTTGGCCTTCCCCTTTTTCTGACTTAATTGAAGTTCCGGTTGTTCTGCAATTTTAACTTGAGCCCACATTACCTTTTCTTCTAATTTCTTTCGTTTATTATCAATTTCATTCTCACAGTATTTTGCATATTTGAAAATTTCGTCAACAGGCTTTGCTTGCCAACACAGTTTATGTTCTCTAATTGGTTGGGGGATCTCAGGTTTTAGTCCAGACTCAAAACGATAAATAAAATGTGTCATGTCTTTATTATCAATGTTTTCTAGACCACTGTACTGTTTAAATACCTGCAAGAGGCGTTCATAATATGCATGTACAGATTCATCTTTTTTTTGGGTGGTTCTGGCTATTTTAGTCCAATCAGTTTCTTTTGAAGGAATCTTTCCCTTTTAGTAAGTTATCACCTCATTCTACTTATTCATCACATCATCCGATGGTGCTCCTGTTTTAGGGTCTATAGGGTATTCGCCATTTGGCCAATCTACTGTAATTTTACACCCGGTCCATAAATCAGCTGGAACAACAATGTCAAATAATCCATCTAAATCTTTTAACAGTAATTGCGACACCTTCACAAACCTTTCAACTTGTTGGTACCATTCTATAGGTTTTTCTCGAAGCTTTGGGAAATCCTTAGTAAATGATAAAATATCCTGTCGGGACCATGGGACATGTACATAACCTCCTCCTGGCACTTCTCTCATTGGACACAATCTTTCAACTTTTTTTGCTTCTTTTAGTAAATACTCAGAAGACGTTTTATTTTCCTGTGCCTCTTCCTTTTACTTTGTCCATCTTACATTCCATTTGTCTAAATCTCCCCATTTTTGCAATAACAACAATAATTCTTTTATCTGCAACGTTCGTCCTGACACATTCATGTTTTCCAAATCTTTGTCAGTAAATTAAGCTCTATACGGTTTCTGCAATACCTTTGATTTTCAAATGTCAACTCCCATTTCCAAAGCCAAATTTATTAACTTTTCATGATATATTTTTGTATTTCAAGTAATACTTCTGCATATAAACAATAATTCATCTTCATCAAATGAGTTTAGTCTGTTCAGTCCCACATTTCCTGGTACCATTTCTTCTAATTCCACCCTCAATTTGAATATGTCCAATACTTTTGACTGTGATTTAGGCTTTTTGTTTCGAGTCAATCTATCTAATTCTTCTGGACTTACTACAGTTGCATGTCTCGTTCTTGAGGATGTTTCAATCTGTACCTCTTTTGAACTTGTGGGAGTCATTTTCCTGATCGAGTTACTTACTGGTTCTCGTATAGGTAAATCCATTAAGGAAATTACCGACTCACATTCACTTGCTTGATCATCAACTATTAGGGTTTCTTTTCTTGGCTGTGCTATGGGTGTAGTCAGAACGGGAGCTTAAGGATTTGCTTGCTTATGTCCATATAACGGAACTACCGGACCTATTGATACAGGTATTGTCAAAGCTTCAGGACTTGTATTCAACTGAAAGATTTTCTGAATTAATTCACTACGCTGTTTATTCAAAGCTTCCTTTTATTTTTCTTGGAGTACCTTTTCTAATGAGGTTTCATGTATAACCTGCGGAACTAAAGGTGGTTGTAAAAACGGAGCACTAGGAGTAACTCTCTGGGTTTATTCTTGGTAAGGTGGCGGATTTTTTATTAACAAGTCATCTAAATAATCATCATCCGAATCACCACTAGTCATTGCATTTCTCGTTTTCTCTGTATTTTTACGTCCTGTCGGCTCTTCTGTGGTAAAAACAGGATATAATCCTTCCACTAACATGGACTGTCTCCCTTTTGTCATTGTCACTTCTGAACCTGTCTCATTCAAACACCTCTGTCTCCCACTCTTCTAGAGCTTCATATTGTGTTAATCTTGGTCTGGGATCTAACTTATTCATATGATTTATTAAGTTATACAAAATTTTACCATTGAAGGTACCATGTTCTGGAAATGCCAAAATACGGTCTTCCTTAGTGTACTCTATCCAGTTTTCTAACCACACACATGTGTGATAGCCCCTTTCTACCATCATGTATGATGAGGGTGTATTGGGTGGTGGAATAATAATCCCTTCTCTAGTTTTAATAACTTTGTCTTTTTTTAAATAATTCTTTATTCTACTAAAAACGACATCTGTCTTTTTTCACCGTACATGATATAAGGTCTTCCTCTAATTTGTTGTTCTCTCGCAGATCCTAAATATTTTCTATCAGGACGATTTCCTATAAATGCTGGATCTAAATGCCACATGTACTACTATTTAAAAGTCAATTAATTTAATTGATTCGGTTTGTTTACTTTGCAGAATTATTTCTCCAATACCAGCGCGGTTCTCAATTTAAATAATCAATGCATTTAAATGGATGTATGACGTTACAACGCATACTTTTACCATGCATGCCTTTACAACGCGGTTTTTACAACGCATGCCTTTACAGCGGTGTGTTACCGCTACAACGCATCTTTTACAACGTAATGCTGTTACAACGCAGCTATTACATCGCAAATACCATTACAATGCATGCCATTACAACGCATGGCATTACATAGCAGATGGTATTACAACGCATACCATTACATCGTAAGTATTGGTAAGTATTTAATTTTTATTTTTATTTTATTTAATATGTTATTATTGATTTAATTATTATTAATTATAAAAAAATATTTATTTCGTTTTTAAATATTATAAATTAAATATATTAATTTAAGTATTTTTTAAAATAAGTATGAGTATAGGAGTATATGTTTTGGGGTACTGATGTATATGTTTTGGGGTGTTTGGGTATTTTTAGGTTTTAGGGCAGTGTTTGGGTTTTGGGGTACAGGGGTGTTTTTAGGTTTTAGGGCAGGGTTTGGGTTTTGGGGTACAGGGGTGTTTTTAGGTTTTAGGGTAGGGTTTGGGTTTTGGGGTACAGGGGTGTTTTTAGGTTTTAGGGTAGGGTTTGGGTTTTGGGGTACAGGGGTGTTTTTAGGTTTTAGGGCAGGGTTTGGGTTTTGGGGTACAGGGGTGTTTTTAGGTTTTAGGGCAGTGTTTGGGTTTTGGGGTACAGGGGTGTTTTTAGGTTTTAGGGCAGGGTTTGGGTTTTGGGGTACAGGGGTGTTTTTAGGTTTTAGGGTAGGGTTTGTGTTTTGGGGTACAGGGGTGTTTTTAGGTTTTAGGGCAGGGTTTGGGTTTTGGGGTACAGGGGTGTTTTTAGGTTTTAGGGCAGGGTTTGGGTTTTGGGGTACAGGGGTGTTTTTAGGTTTTAGGGCAGTGTTTGGGTTTTGGGGTACAGGGGTGTTTTTAGGTTTTAGGGCAGGGTTTGGGTTTTGGGGTACAGGGTTTTTTTTAGGTTTTAGGGCAGTGTATGGGTTTTGGGGTACAGGGGTATTACGACTTTATATAAATTAAATTAATTAAATTAATTTTATTTAATTTAATTAAATTAATAACAATATTTACAATTATTAATTTAATTGTATTAATAAACGATTACAATTAAATTATATTATTTAAAAATGTTTAATTAATTAAATTCTTTTAATTTTATTAAATATAATTATATTATGTATTATTTATAACTTAATTAAATTATAATTATATTTATTGTAATTAATTGCATTATATTATTTTCTATTTATAAATGTTTTATATATCATTAATTATATTATTTTAAATATATTAAATTAATATATTATTAATTTAATTGTATTAATAAACGATTATAATTAAATTATATTATTTAAAAATGTTTAATTAATTAAATACTTTTAATTTTATTAATTATAATTATATTATGTATTATTTATAACTTAATTAAATTATAATTATATTTATTGTAATTAATTACATTATATTATTTTCTATTTATAAATTTTTTATATATCATTAATTATATTATTTTAAATTACTATAATTAAATTAATTACTGTTTTAAAAATGTTATATTATTTTTATTATTTTAAATTAATTTAATTAACTTTATTACATTTTTTTTAAAAAAGATATACTTACCAATACTTACGATGTAATGGTATGCGTTGTAATACCATCTGCTATGTAATGCCATGCGTTGTAATGGCATGCATTGTAATGGTATTTGCGATGTAAAAATCGCGTTGTAACGGAACG
Organism: Lissotriton vulgaris; assembly: GCF_964263255.1. Lineage (NCBI taxonomy): Eukaryota > Metazoa > Chordata > Amphibia > Caudata > Salamandridae > Lissotriton > Lissotriton vulgaris. The sequence goes on along the minus strand of NC_141696.1, from coordinate 451,453,099 downwards.
CGTTGTAAAACATCGCGTTGTACTGACACCAATCCCTTTACAGCGCATAGCGCTTTGGGGTTCTGGATAGTGAAAAGTTTAATTTACTATTCCAACTCCAGTCCCCGTGGACACTAGGGAAGGTGTTGGATAGTAAATTAAGCATATTCCCTATCCTAGAGCGCCCCCCAGCGCAATGCGTTGTAATGGTTTGCGTTGTAATGACTGCGTTGTAATGGTAGTGCGTTGTAAAAGTTTGGTTGTAAAGGTTGTATACCGTTTAAACTTACAAGCAGAGTTAGCCAATGATTGCGCAGCTTTTCTGTGACGTGAATCTCACTCTCTGCACTCACTCCTCCTTTACAATTTTCTCACGGTTACACACCCGCTGTTTCTATCAATCCCAGCGCGGCTCTCCATGACGTCAGTGCAGCACCCGCAACTGACTCCCTACTTTGCAAGGTAATACGACAATTCAATTTTCATTCAAAATTGAATTACACATATCATTAATTAACAACGGAAGGCGTGGCTTGGGCGCCGATGGCGATGGTCGCCTGAGAGCTCGGCTCCGGGACTGAGCCCGTGATTATCCTGTAAATCGGAGGCTGCGGGGCACCCCAGCCCCCGCATTCTGCTGATCGGCCCGACGGAGACCTGCCGGGGCCATTGGCGCGGTCTGCACGAGTGGTGACCCGGCGGAAAATCGAAGTTTGCGGAGTTGCGGAGTGCGACCCAACATGGCGCCCGGACTTCATTGTCCCCTTGGCCGGATCCATTAGACTGGAGGAACATCACCAGCGGTGGCACACCCCCTGCTCTGCCATCTCCCAGTGATATGCGATCTGGACATCGGTCAGATCGGTCTCTTTCAACGAGGATTGTACTCGGATGGGCGGATGGGTGGATGCCCACGCTATAGTGGATCCCGCACACGGACGTCTGGAGGTCCCGGCGGTGCCCCACTCCCTTCACCGCACTTGGCTACCTTTTCCTGGCAGACCCACTTCCATGGGAGGCGCAACCCTCTGGCGCCGCAAATCGTCCGGTGGAGTTGGTGACCCTCACCCCGGGACTTTATCGGCTGTGCGGGCCTGCCCGACCTGGCGACGATTGTCTCCGCCTCCTCCTCGGTGCCCTCGGACGACGGGGTGGTGGCGCGAGCCGAAGCTGAGAAGATCCAATAGGCCCTGGAGACGGGGATCTCCGGCACTCGACCTGAGGCCCAGCAATCGGGAGAGTCATAATCGGCGCCGGCACTCGGAGACGCCTGCTCCTGGGCCCACACAGAGTGCTCCCGGCGACATGGGGAAACCTAGAGGAGCCAAGGGGACAACCCCAGCCGCATCAGACTCGGAGACCCAGGACAAAGAGGAACGTGGGGACCCAGAGAGTTCTGGTGGTGCAGCGATGCAACAGCAATTTGACCGCGTCTTAGAGGCGATAGCGACCACGCGCTCGGCCCTCCAGCAGGACATTGCCCAGGTAGCGACGAGCCTAGGTCTCCTTAGAGCGGACCACGGCAAACTTTCGGACCGGGTCAAGGAAGTAGAGAGCTCGGTGAAAACCTTGGAGCCGGCGCAGCGAACCTTGGCTGCGACTATGAAGGATGCTCTATCCCGGATTACGGCCCTGGAGCAGAGAGCGGAGGATGCGGAAGGCCGTAACAGGAGGAACAACATTCGTGTGGTGGGCCTGCCGGAAAAGATTGAGGATGGCGACATGGTGGCATACTTGGAGGCCTGGCTCCGTGACACGGTGGCCCCGGAAGGTCTATCCTCCTTCTACACCCTGGAGTGTGCCCATAGAGTCCCGGCGAGGCCACCACAGCAGGGACGTGCCCCGAGACCGGTGGTGGCACGGTTATTGCACTTTAGGGACAGAGACCTTATCCTCAATGCCGCCAGACATAATGGTCCCTTCAAAGTGGCGAACAGCCAGGTAAACATCTTCCCTGATTACACCTATGAAACTCAACGCAGACGGTTTTCCTTCCTGGCGGTCAAGCGCGAGCTCAGGAGCGAGGGCATCCAGTACTCGCTCCTATATCCTGCAAGGCTCCGCATAATTGTCGATGACAAAACTCAATTCTTCGATACCTCAGAGGATGTCTGTGACTGGCTGGAACTCTATAGAGCAGGGAAAGATGGCTTCGGCTCCTCATCTCAGCAGGCGGCGGAGCCGGAGCAGAGACGGCGGTCCAAGAGGATTCGGAGTCGCCGTGGCCGCTCAGGGGGGCCCTCAACTGCAGAGACTTCGACGGAGCGGAAGGGAGTGCTGGAGGTGTTATCTGCGCTGTCTGGCTCACGGGACGATGCCATTGAGGAGGAAGCGGACCCTGGTGACGAGGTGGCACCAACGGACTCCGAGGAATCGGTGACTGATAGCGTCCATACACCGGTGATCACACCGAAATCCGTGGACGACCTTCTGGATGGGCAGGGGTAACGGGGTGAGCTACTTCATTTTGGGAGGGGGCCCGGCAGGGGGGTGGCGGGTGCCGACAATTGATGCTGACTCCCGGGGTAGGGAGGGTGGGGTGCCCTGTTTTTGCCCCAAGGGTTTTTGGCACTGTTTTGGGCTTGCTTTAGTCCTGGTGGCCTGAGCGTCGAGGGCCCACTGCCTCCGCCCAGCCCGCACCTGGCCCTTAATGCCTTCCTACGGTGGCGACCGCAGGATTAGTAGGGGATAGTGGGTTGTTGGAGGGTATGGTTTGGATGGGAACTAGATGGTGCTATTTGGGTCCTGTTCTGGGGAGGGTGGATGGGGGTTTGGTTCATACTTGGGTTGTTAAGTTTTGGTTGGGGAAAATGGCCGCCATCAGTGCTGGGATGATTGATGTCCTTTCTTTGTTGGGACCCAGATGGGGAGACTTTGCGAGTACGATATGGGACAATGGCTGATGTTGCTAATCTGAAATGTGTTACTTGGAACGTGCGGGGGCTTCATACTATGTCCAGGCGTCACAAAGTCCACGCTTATTTAGTGCGTAGGGGGGTACAAATGGCGCTGCTGCAGGAGACTCATCTGAACAAGGCGGAAGGGGCGGCGCTACAGCGTAGATGGAGGGGGCAGGTCTTTTGCACTTCATACTCCGCGTATGCCAGAGGGGCGCTGATTTGGGTTAGAGCTGGGGTTCCCTTCCAGGTCACGAAAACAGTGATAGATCCAGAGGGGCGTTATGTGGCCATTTCGGGCACTTTGGGAGGGAGAGACCTAAACGTTTGCTGTGTGTACGCTCCTAATATAGACCAGACTGCCTTCCTTTCCAGGTTGTCGGGCTCGTTGGCCCACTTCTTCTCCGGGCCCCTCCTGCTCGGTGGAGATTTCAACTCAGTGGTGGATGTAGATGCTGACCGCTCGCATCCACCCCTTCCCGATTCTCCGGTTCGTCGCATGGCTAAGGGTCGTAGGGACTGGCAGACTCACTGGGGTCTAACGGATATCTGGAGGGCGCAACACCCCACGTCTAGGGACTATTCCTACTTTTCGAGCCTCCATGAGTTGCACGTTAGACTGGACGGATTTCTTGGCTCGCCCGAACTGGTTTCGGCAGCGGTCCGGTCTGAATATTTGACCAGGACCATATCGGACCACAACCCCCTCCTGCTGGACCTTTGTTGGTTTCCCGGGGCGCCTGCGGTGCCCACCTGGAAATTACGGCCCGAGATCCTCGAGGACAGTGTTTTCAGGGCGGACCTAGGTGATAAGATCTCAGAGTACTTTGCGTCCAACGGCGGCACCGCGAGCTCGAGAGCGTTAGAGTGGGACGCTTTTAAGGTGGTGGTGAGGGGATACTGTATTTCTAAAAAGGTCGGCATGAGGCGAATTATCCTCGCCGACCTAGATGCAGCGGACCGGAAACTCCGCGAGCTGGAAATTCGCCGCCCCGGGCGCCCTGAATTACAGGTACGCACGGCGGAGGCGAAGGAGGCGGTGGCGGCGGAGGTCGAACGGCTTCGCTGTTTTGACTACAAGGCCTATACGGTTCGGTCCATCGCAGAGGGGGATAGGTCGAGCGCGTTGCTGGCATGGCTGGCCAACCCTACGCGGCAGTCCTCATTGACGACATCCATGCGCAAGGCAGACGGAACCGAGGTGTACACTCAGCCTGAGATTCTGAGCTGCTACCGGCAATATTACGAACGTTTGTATCGCAGTCGCTCTGCCCGAGACCCTGACCTGCTTGATAATTATCTACGGCCTCTGGAGCTCCGAACAGTGGAGCAGGACGTGGCGAAAGCCCTGGGGTCCGACATAGAACTGGGAGAGATCCGTAGCGCCATTAAAAAGATGGCGAGGAATAAGACCCCGGGCCTGGACGGCCTTCCTGTGGAGTTCTATGCAGCTTATGCTGACCTCCTAGCCCCTAGGTTATTGATAGTATACAGAGAGGCGAAGAGGCTCGGGCGACTCCCGGGCTCGATGTGCGAGGCGTTGGTGGTCCCACTCCTCAAGCCCAGAAGGGACTCATCCGACCCGGGGTCTTACCGTCCCTTATCAATGCTGACGGTTGACTATAAAATACTGAGCAGCATCTTGGCCTCGAGGCTGCTGGGACACATGAGCTCCCTGGTGCATGAGGACCAGGCTGGCTTTATCCCCAGGCGTAACACGACCATGAACATTCGCAGGTTGTTCCGCTTGCTAGGGGAGCCGCTTGTGGACGCCCCGTGCCAGGTTGTCTTATCGGTAGACCTAGAGAAGGCTTTTGATAGCCTGGAATGGGACTACCTTTGCACTGTGCTACGGAGGTTCGGCCTCGGTGAGGGCTTCATCAGATGGACCACGGTCCTGTATGCCTCTGCATCGGCCAGAGTACGCGCGGGACCGATGATTTCCTCACAATATCCGGTGGAACGGGGCACGAGGCAGGGATGTTCGTTATCCCCACTTCTCTTTGCGCTGGCAGTGGAGCCCCTTGCGCTGCATCTCCGGTCGGGAGCCCATTATACGGGCCTATGGACTCCTTCGGGCCCGCACTACATTTCGCTGTATGCAGACGACCTGCTGCTCTTCCTAGAGGACCCGCTCGCCGCCCTGCATGGTGCTGCGGCGGAGTTTGGGGAGGTCTCGGGCCTCCGGGTGAATTGGACTAAGACCTGTCTTTTCCCGGTTCGCAGGGGCACTCCTACCCCTACTCTAAGTAGGGAGATTAGATGGGAACCCGACTGCTTGAAGTACCTGGGGGTGTACGTCTATCATGAGCCATCTGACCTCCTGGATGGGAACATTGCCCGTGGCTGTATGGACTTCTGGGCCACGCTAACGCTCTCGGTAGCAGGGCGGATCGCTTTGCTTAAAATGGTGGCGCTTCCCCGCTTGTTATATTATTTCCGGACACTCCCGATCTGGGTCCCGCCGGCTACGTTTCGACTATTACGGTCTATGATAGTCGGATTCCTCTGGGGCTCGGGCCGCCGGCGGGTGGCCCTCAAGACCCTGATGAGGCCGAAGGATGGAGGTGGGCTTGCGGTGCCGGACTTTGAAAAGTATTATTTAGCGGCGCAGCTCCAGACCTTCACCCAGGAGATCGCCCGGGAATTCCGGGGCCCGGAAGACAGAAGGGGAACGGGTATGGCCAGGCATGTTCTCTCCTTCATAGCGCTGCGACAACGTTTGGCCTTGCAGGACCTGTCGATGGAGGAGCGGACCGTTTGCCTGTGTTGGAACCGAGCTCACGCCCGGGGCCACCTGAGAACACCGTATGCGCCCGAAATACCTCTGGGGATGCTGACGGCTTTGCCCCATGGTGGCAATTGGTCACGGTTGGCGAACTGGGAGGACGCCGGCTTACAACTTGTGGGAGACCTATACGAGGACGGGACGCTCTTGCCCTTCAGGAGCTCATTGATCGCTTCGAGATCCCCCGTGGCGACTTTCTCCTGCACTCGGCCCTTGTCCGAGCGATCCAGGTGCACTGGAGACGCGGGCAGGAGGAACCCACTTTATCTCCGGTGTGCCAATATGTGATGATGTCTGCGGGCACGGTGAAGGCGGTCACTTGCCTTTACGGCAGACTGATCAATGAGGGGCTGGCTCCCCTCACTACTCTGAGAAACCGTTGGGAGGAGGACATTGGCAAGGAGATCCCGGAGACGACCTGGTCCCAGCTGGTGCGGCGAGCCTGGAAGGGCACACGCCACGCCCGCTTTCAACTGGTCCACTATTACGTGCTCCATAGAGCATATCTGACCCCGGTGAAAATCCGGCGATATTTCGCTACGAATTCGGTGGACTGCCCCAGGTGCCCGGCCCAGGAGGCGGACCTTCTCCACATGCTGTGGGCCTGCCCGGGATTGTCGTCCTATTGGGAAGAAGTGGGGAAGACCCTGGAGGAAGTGACGGGGAGATCCTTATCGTTTGACGCGGCGGTGGGACTCCTACACTGGTTCCCTCATACCCCCAAGAATAAAATATCCAGCAAGTTCATCGATTTAGGGCTACTCTTGGCTAAACGAGAGGTGACCAGGAACTGGAAGGCACGAGTTGGTCCGACAGGAAGCCGGTGGCACAGCGAACTTTTGAAGTGGGCGGCGGGGGAGAGCACGCTGAGATACCAGCTAGCTTGGAGGCAGCGTAATGAGAAGACGCAGGAGGCAGCACTGGAGTGGGAGACGTTAGTGCAGGCCCTCAGGGATTATTGCGCCCCCAGCGACTCTGAAGATGAGGAAGCAGCTCGCCCCATGTCCCGATAAATGATTGCACTTTTCAGATCTGTTGCTTTCCCCATGGGTCCCTTGGCAGATCCTGTTGCGGTTGTTACCGTGCGGTGATGGCGGGGGCGGGTAGGGTTTTCTTTGGTTCGTAGTGTTTTTGAGGGTGGGGTTTTTCTTTTTGGGTTTATAGGCTTGTTTGGAAAAGCAGATGACGGACAGTGGATCATCCGGACCAGCTTCGACATCCTTCTGAGCCCCCATTGAATTTCGCCGCCCGACCCCAGGGTTGTGGGCTGAATGGCTGTGTAAGAAACTTACGGCGGGGGGACGGAGGGTTGTGTCTCATTGATCTTGCTTGTGCTATAATGCTGGTCGATTATGTAACGATTTACTGATTCCTGCAATAAAAATATATTTAAAAAAAAAAAAAAAATCATTAATTAACAACATGAAAACATTTGCTACTTTGCCTGATTGACTAAATTCAAAAGAAGACAATTGCTTTCACAACGAGTAAACCTAATTCGGCCTACTCTTCATATACTGCGAGTAAAACAACCTTCCGTTTACTTTTCACTTAAGCAAAAAAGAACCTGCTACTCCTTCGGAATTACCCTTTCTAGGTGATATAAGACCAAAGTTTCCCCATCGAACTCCTTTGCTACCAATCACTCTAACATTTATATGAGAAAAAATAAACCCTAACTAGTGCTTCAAGTTTTACCTAACTCTATGCACCTATTCCTCAAGGCAAGTAACCTCACAGCAGTATGGCTTCTATTTACCAACCACTTTCTTTATCCCAGGATATTCCAGACAACATTTACCAACACAAGCGGATATTGGTTAGTACATAAAAATCAATAATCAATCAATAATCAATATTCAATATACAACTAACTACCTATTTTTAACTAATCCCTAACCATCATACTGCTACCAGAAAAGTATACTGATATCGCGCGCAGGGACCAAGTAGCTCAATTTTACCATACCCACCTGGACCCATAAACCATTCACACTTTGAACTAGCGGTCCTGCCTAATTAATTACTAATTTTAATCACCCTATCAGCACTTTGAGCCCTTTCAGGACTCATGCCTGTAAAACATGACTTACCAATCCTTGTCACCCTTACTATAAGTCCTGGGGATCATAAAGGGAGTTAGTTTCGTTTTTAAAACAGGCAGTATTTAAACACATTTACCTTTCCTGTAATGAACCACCGACTCAGGAAGAAGTTTTAAAAGATTTATCTATGAAAGTCAAAATGAGAAAGCCACAATCTTGTGACTATAAATTTTAAAAGCAAGAATATAACCAGTAGGACATAAAGTTTGCAAGAAATCACAGTAACACCTTTGAACATTTGATTCCTGGGAAGGGTGAGAAAGGGAAATAGTACAAGGACATACCACATGGATTATATTTACCTAGAATGGTGCAATGACCAATCCTGGTCACGGGCTGGGGCAAAAAGACCAGGGCCAGGCTCCTGACTAATCAGGTGCCCATGGGACAAGACAGGTGCAGATCAGGACAGGTGACCTTCTCTAAGTGCAACGCCAGCGTCATACCCCTCTCTCTAGGAAAAGCCAATTAGTACCCTGTTGGGTAATTGATTCTTCTGATAGAGTGCTCCGCCAGCACCTCTGCTCTCTATCACCTATTGAGTGCGTTGGGTCAGTGACAGGTCAGCTATTCGGACAAGTCGGACAATTTCTCTATCTATACCTACCTTAGTTATACTATTTCGAGGGCAATGTACCACCCCTAAATGTTGCAAATCTATGTGTTCCCCTTCAGTGATTGGTCAGAAAGACAAGGAGAGGTCATCACACCATACTAAATGAGGTAATTTCAATATTGGTTTTAATTGATTCCAGTTACCGCCCATAATTTATTTTCCCATGCACTTTTATTCCGCCCAGCAATATTGGTTCACAATTTGAATACATTGTATTTTGTAGCTTCCTCTCTAGAGGACAGATGAGCAGGTTCCCAGGAACATTGTGGGTAAGAAGAGTGCTGGCTGAGGTTCAATGCCAATGCTTCAGCATTTTCGGAGTCTGAGTGCACAGGTGCGGCTTTGTCCAAAATGGAGAATAAGTCAATATTCAGGCCCAAGTTCGAACTAACAGTAAAATCAAAGAGAAACATATTTGAATACAAAAATAAATGTGTGCACTGTATACCACTTATCTCTAACCCCATGAATTTATTTTAACTTTTGAATTAATGGTTAAGCAAGACGAACAAACTTAGTATAAGCTGCAGCATAAGCGTGAGCATGTGAGGTGTGAAACAGCCATCCGCAGAAGTGAAAAAATCCCTCCAAAGCAGTGATACGTCACACCACGTAGAAGTGGTGGACGCATGCGCAATACTGTTCCCAGGTTTTCGGCAGCCATTTTAGGACATTTGAGTTAATGTTAGTAAAAGCACATAAGCGAGCTTCCCCTAGATACTAGGAATGACATGTAATGCAAATATTAATGAACGAAACATGTTGGTTAATATGTTATAAGTTATATCGAGAGGGCTGAGTACAAGCAAGTTTCTGTATACATGAAACCTTGCTCCATCAACACTCTAAATTTGCTCACCTCAAATGTCTGCTTTTCTATCAAAGTTTTTAAGCATAGGATCAGCACAGTGCAATCCATGCTGAGATAGAGAGGGAGAAAGTCTTTTGCCATTTCTACAGCAATGTTTTTAAGCATAGGACTAGAGCAGTGCTATCCATGCCAAGATGTAAAATGACAAAAGCCTTATACGACTCCAGGCACAGAATTACTACTTTGGATTGGTAAAATACCAACCAAGCTGATATAAAATGGATAAAAGCAACCCCTGACATGTTTCAGTCTCATTAAAGCTCTTCAGAGAGGTCTATCTGTGTCCCGACATAAGGGAACACCCAGTATATGTCTAAACAATACCTTTTCAGGAACTTGAGAACTATACAGAGTTCTCTGCTTCTTTTTTGCATAATTTATGCATCACTCTATGCCTGAAAGGGCCTTGTTTTGACTTATACTGGGTGCTCCCTTGTGTCTGGACAAATCTATACTTCTCTGAAGAGCACTAATGTCGCCAACAATCAAATACAACGGTACGACCCAGGAAAACTACGAGATAGCAAGCAAAGAGGCTATATCCGGGTTCCAGAGAAGGGGGTACCCTAACAGAGTTCTGGCCACAGCTGTGGCCAGAGCTGAACAGCAAGCTAGAATAAACTTGTTAACTAAGAAGTGTAGGAAGAAGAAGATGAAATTACCAGGTTAATCCTCACTTTTTCTAAAGATTCCAATCAGGTACGTGGAATCTTGATGAAACATTGGAATATCTTACAAGCAGAAGGACTAATTGGTCAAGTAGTTCCATCTTATCCGAGTATAAACTGTAGGAAATCACTTCACTGAAAGATCTTTAGTGCACAGTCACGTCTCAAGGAAAGGGACAATTAAACATAACGTGAGGGGGTTTTCTCGTGGATGAAATGCAAGCATGCAGGAAGAGTGTGAAGATTAAAGATTAAGCAGTTCCAGAGAATAAATCCAGGAAGTCCATCACCAAGTTGCTGAATTGGAACACTGATTTTGTGGTCTATTGCCTACTGTGTCCATGCAACCTTATATATGTCGGGAGCACAGTGCATCTTGCAAAGAAAAGGGTGCTAGAACATATGCGGACTATAACCAATCTAGACAACAGCTACCTGGTAGCTAGACATTTCTCAATTCATCATCAAAGCAAGAGTAATCTGTTGAGCTTCTTTTGTGTATACCAGTTGTCCATCTCAGAAAGGGGTGCTGACAGGGTAAAAGCTTTATATCAACTTAAATCTAAGTACATACTATAATTGAGGACCTTGGCCCCACTCAGGTTAAACAGTGAAGAGGAACTGTGGATCCATGTAGGATAGATGAGTACAGGTCCCTCTATACCAATTGTTAGAAGCCCCTTACAGGGTTGGTCTCTCTCTTCTGAAACCTTTTGCATTAAGCACTGTTTCAAGTGTAATGATGATTTCAGTGATTTTAATGGGTGGTAGGCACTAATAAAGACTTTTTGGTTCTAATATTGTGTGTGGTTCCAAGCACCTTACAATAGTATATATGAGGAGAATGTTACATTAGGAATTCTAGGATGTATTTCAATTACAGCGGATAGAAGGGCCTCATAGATCACCTGATGGGTGTAGATACCGTTGAGCCAGCCCATCAAGGGCCCAATGTAGATTAGTCAATGGCAAAGGTTGATTAATAATCTCTTTTTTAGAATGAAAGAGAATTGTTTTTAATAATATTTGGGAGTTTGATATTTATCGGATTTGTTTTTATCAGGGACACAATCTGTTAAAATATTGATGTATTGTTTTAAACCTGCTATTGTATAATAATAATCAGCACATGAGTAGCACAGAACTCTATCAAAATGGCGGGCCCATTTCGGATAATAATAGGATATTTTGAGAGTCCATTTTTAATTACCATGTTGTTGCACTTTAAAAATAATTAATGCACTATTGCACGCTGACATTGATAAAGGCCATTATGGCTGAAACGCATTTGTCAGCACTGTTGAAATAAATCAAATTGATAAATAGACTTATATGTTCGCTGCTAACTTTGCGTCTACAAAGGGACTGTTATCTTCATATCTTCCCAAATGTACGAATAGACCTCTATAAATTTTGTAGAAAGATCAAACTTAAAAAATACTTCCTGGAAAAGAAACCCACGATTGACAACCGCCAAAAAGAAAACACAGATCCAACGCCATTCACCCAAAAGGAACTCCCAAGCCTTAAAACACTAACTTCATTGGAAACAGGAGTATCGTCAAGTATCGAGTATAACCAAGATTCAACAGCGTCGGATATTGATTTTGCAAAAGAAAAGGGATTGCCACGAACCAAGGAGGAGAGAGTGGACTCAAAAAACAGTCCAGATTCTGTCCGCAACTACAACCTGGTAACAAAATTGATTTGTTCCAAGAGATCATGGTATAGGAAATTACAAAAATGGCAGAGAGATCAGCCAATAACAAGCAACAAAATGGAAATAAAAACAAATCTCAGAGAAGAAAAGATTGGAACCTCAAACCTAAAGAATATCAAGCAATGACAGAACTCAAGAATTACCCCACAATAATAATCAAAGCCTCGGACAAAGTGGTTAACATTGTGGTACAGAATGTTGCAGATTATATAGAAGAAGCAAATCGACAACTAGGAAATGAAGATCACTATGAACTCTTGGAAGAAAATCCAAGTGAAAAATGGATGGAGGAGTATCATGCACTCCTGCTAGGTTGGAAAGAGAGGGGTCTGATTGATTTTGACGAATACATGTACTTGAAAAGGGATAATCCTATCACGGCGACTATTTACTTTCTGCCGAAAGTACATAAATCAATCAGCAAACCATCTGCAGGCCCATAGTGAGTTCAATTGGGTCCCTATTGAAAACAACTTCAAGGTTCATAGATACATTTCTGATGACTTATGTGACAAAACTACCTTCGTATCTGCGCGATACCATGGACTTCGTGAACAAATTGAACAGCATAGAGTGGGACACAGAATATCAAATGGCAACAATGGATGTCTCCTGATTATACACGTCCATACGACATCAGGATGGTATAGATGCTGTTCAAGAATTTCTAAAAGAAAGATCAGTGAATTTCTTGGAACACTCAGCCATGCTGATTGAGATACTAACCTACTGTTTGAAACATAATATTTTCCTCTTCCAATGCAAACTGTACCTGCAACAACAAGGCACAGCGATGGGGACATCTTTTGCCCCAACATATGCAAACCTATTGATGGCTATCTGGGAAAATGAAGTCCTGTTGGAAGAAAACAAGAAACATCTGAAAATAAAAACCTGGTGTCGATATATCGATGACCTTTTCGTCGTATGGAATGGGAACCAGACAGAACTACAGGCTTTCATTGACTCTCTAGAAAATAGCAATTACAACTTGCACTTCACATCAACTATCAGTAACACCAACATAATTTTTTTGGATGTGGAAATGTGTGTAAGAAAAAACAACTTATGCACTAAGATGCATCTGAAGCCAACATCCTGTAACAGAATCCTCCATGCCAATAGCGGTCATCCTTCGAATTTAAAATGGAGTATACCGTACGGTGAAATGTTGAGAGCGAAAAGAAACTGATCGGAGAAAGAGGACTTAGAAGCTGAAATTGAAAGGATGATGGGCCCATTCCGAGAGAGAGGATACCCATTTGAGGTTCTTGCAGCAGCAAAATCCAGGATGAATCTGAAGAAAAGATTGGATCTCTTGGTCTCATGGAAAGAGCAAGAACAAAGACTGGGGGTCCCAGAAACCAATAATAAAGGAATGGAAGAAATAGAAAGTAAAACATGTCTCATTATGGATTTAACAATCAAAGTCAGGACCTCAAAAAGGTTATAAAAAGGAATTGGGAAATTTTGTTCTTGGATGAAATCTTAAAGGAACACCTAACACCCAACCCAAGTATAACCTACAGAAAAACATCATCCCTAAGAGACATTTTAACCCAAAGCCATCTGGAAATCAAACAGCAGAAAAAGATCTCATGGCTCAGCACGCAAGGCTTTTGGAAGTGTGCGAAATTCAAAGTTTGTGAATATGGTCACAATATCATGGAGTACACGTTACAAAGTGGAAAAACTGAAAAGATCTTAGATCACATTACTTGTGAGTCGATGTATGTGAACTATAGAATGAAAGGCCCATGTGGAAAATACTATATTGGGAGCACTATCAACAAACTGAAATTGCGGATCCTTCAACATCTACATGCAATACAAAACAACGATCCAAACTATCCCTTGGCAAAACATTTCAATGAACATCATCAAGGAGATTGCATACAATTAAGATACTCTGGGATTAAGCTTAGAAAATTTGCTAAAAGAGGAGGCGATCGCACCTTGAAACTGCGGAAAATGGAAAGCAGATTGATCCTTGGGATGGGCACGGAGTACCCACATGGACATAATCTGGATGCATAATTACATGTACATTTATTTATTTATTTTTGATTTAATGAAGTTTTGTATAGCGCTGGCTAGACCCGAGGGTATCAGAGCGCTTCACAGCAAATAGAGATCGGTAGCAAGGAAAATAAACATAGATAAACAGGAATCAGGAACAGTAGGTAGGAAATAGAGTCTGTAAAACAGCAGCTTGAGAGCAATAAGAAACGGAGTTCACGAGCGAATCAATTGGCTCTGGGTTCAGAGAAATATCGGACTTCACCATCCGGCGTGAGGTTCTCGTTAAGCACCGGAGCGTTCAAGGAAGAGGGCTTTGAGTAGCGATTTGAATTGCGGGAAGGAGGCGGTCATTCTGATATGTGGGGGGATGGCGTTCCAGATCCTGGGAGCGTTCCCAGAAAAGGATTTGTTAGAGGTATTGCATTTCTGTGATTTCAGAGGGATGAGTAGTAGTGTGTTGGAGCTTCTGAGGTTCCTGGAGTGACCCGCCCTTTTGAGTTTGTTGGCCAGGTATTCTGGTTTGCCTGTATGCAGGGCTTTATGTGTGAGGCAGGCTGTGCGGAAGCTGGCTGTGTAACATAGTGTAAATAAATGTATATAATCCTTCCCGAAACAAAAGACATCTAAAAGAACAATCCCAATCGTGGAGCAGCCCTACAAAGTGCGTGCCGAATGCAGATTTTCTCAACCATAAACGGTACACAGGAAACAGAAATGTAATATTGCAAATGGTTTGAGCTCTCTCACATAGAAATGTAGAACAGAGATATAAAATGGTCAGACATGTGGAATGTGATAAAGTACTTTACTGAGTTAGTAGCTGTAAGGAATCAAGATCAAAATATAAGATGAAATCATCGAGGAAATGTAACTAAGATTCCAGAGACTGCTAAAAATTCACATGAAAGAACATTGAGCCAGCCATCGAACATAACTCTCCTCCCACTATGTACAGTACTGGAGTCAAGCTATCCTGGCTGAAGACGGCTGATAGCCAGAAACCGGTCCTAGGATGCTTGATTCCAGTCCAGGAAAGACATGGCTTCGCAGTTGGGGCTGGACTGTTCCCATGAGGCACAGGGTGTAGACTGATTTGCATATGGCCATGTCTGTACTGGGGTGGTTTGGTGAGCAAAATAACAATGGATTAAACCCAGATCTGTGACTGGGTGTGAATGTTTAGGCATTGTGAGACATTCCGTCCATCATCTTCTGTGTTTTGCTATTCACCCTATTTGGGAAGGGTATGCCCAGACGTGGGTCCCTTGCTCACTAGGCCACTGGAGTCAAGCTATCCTGGCTGAAGACGGCTGATAGCCAGAAACCGGTCCTAGGATGCTTGATTCAGGTCCAGGAAAGACATGGCTTAAAAGTTCGGGCTGGACTGTTCCCATGAGGCGCAGGGTCAGGACTGATTTGCATATGGCCATGTCTGAACTTGGGTGTTTTGGTGAGAAAAATAACGATGGATTAAACCCAGATCTGTGAATGGGGGTGAATGTTTTGCCATTGTGAGACATTCCGTCCATCATCTTGTGTGTTTTGCTATTCACCCTATGTGGGAAGGGTATGCCCAGACGTGGGTCCCTTGCTCACTAGGCCACTGGAGTCAAGCTATCCTGGCTGAAGACGGCTGATAGCCAGAAACCGCTCCTAGGATGCTTGATTCGGTTCCAGGAAAGACATGGCTTGGCAGTAAGGGCTGGACTGTTCTCATGAGGCGCAGGGTCAAGACTGATTTGCATATGGCCATGTCTGAACTGGGGTGGCTTGGTGAGCAAAATAAAGATGGATTAAACCCAGATCTGTGACTGGGGATGAATGTTTTGCCATTGTGCAACATTTCGTCCATCATCTTGTGTGAATTGCTATTCACCCTATGTGGGAAGTGTATGCCCAGACGTGGGTCCCTTGCTCACTAGGCCACTGGAGTCAAGCTATCCTGGCTGAAAACGGCTGATAGCCAGAAACCGGTCCTAGGATGCTTGATTCCGGTCCAGGAAAGACATGGCTTGGCAGTTCGGGCTGGAATGTTCCCATGAGGCACAGGGTCAAGACTGGTTTGCATTTGGCCATGTCTGAACTGGGGTGGCTTGGTGAGCAAAATAACAATGGATTAAACCCAGATCTGTGACTGGGGGTGAATGTTTTGCCATTGTGCAACATTCCATCCGTCATCTTGTGTGTTTTGCTATTCACCCTTTGTGGGAAGGGTATGCCCAGACGTGGGTCCCTTGCTCACTAGGCCACTGGAGTCAAGCTATCCTGGCTGAAGACGGCTGATAGCCAGACACCGGTCCTAGGATACTTGATTCCGGTCCAGGAAAGACATGGCTTGGCAGTTCGGGCTGGACTGTTCCCATGAGAAAGAGGGTCAAGACTGATTTGCATGTGTCCATGTCTGAACTGGGGTGGCTGAAGACGGCTGATAGCCAGAAACCAGTCCTAGGATGCTTGATTCCGATCCAGGAAAGACATGGCTTGGACGTTCAGGCTGGACTCATCCCATGAGGCACAGGGTCTACTGATTTGCATATGGCCATGTCTGAACTGGGGTGGCTTGGTGAGCAAAATAACGATGGATTAAACCCAGATCTGTGACTGGGGGTGAATGTTTTGCCATTGTGCAACATTCCGTCCGTCATCTTGTGTGTTTTGCTATTCACCCTATGTGGGTAGGGTATGCCCAGACGTGGGTCCCTTGCTCACTAGGCCACTGGAGTCAAGCTATCCTGGCTGAAGATGGCTGATAGCCAGAAACCGGTCCTAAGATGCTTGATTCCGGTCCAGGAAGGACATGGCTTGGCAGTTCGGGCTGGACTGTTCCCATGAGAAACAGGGTCAAGACTGATTTGCATATGGCCATGACTGAACTGGGGTGGGTTGTTGAGCAAAATAACGATGGATTAAACCCAGATCTGTGACTGGGGATGAATGTTTTGCCATTGTGCAATATTCCGTCCATCATCTTGTGTGAATTGCTATTCACCCTATGTGGGAAGGGTATGCCCAGACGTGGGTTCCTTGCTCACTAGGCCACTGGAGTCAAGCTATCCTGGCTGAAAACGGCTGATAGCCAGAAACCGGTCCTAGGATGCTTGATTCTGGTCCAGGAAAGACATGGCTTGGCAGTTCGGGCTGGAATGTTCCCATGAGGCACAGGGTCAAGACTGATTTGCATTTGGCCATGTCTGAACTGGGGTGGCTTGGTGAGCAAAATAACAATGGATTAAACCCAGATCTGTGACTGGGGGTGAATGTTTTGCCATTGTGCAACATTCCATCCGTCATCTTGTGTGTTTTGCTATTCACCCTTTGTGGGAAGGGTATGCCCAGACGTGGGTCCCTTGCTCACTAGGCCACTGGAGTCAAGCTATCCTGGCTGAAGACGGCTGATAGCCAGAAACCGGTCCTAGGATACTTGATTCGGGTCCAGGAAAGACATGGCTTGGCAGTTCGGGCTGGACTGTTCCCATGAAAAACAGGGTCATGACTGATTTGCATGTGGCCATGTCTGAACTGGGGTGGCTGAAGACTGCTGATAGCCAGAAACCAGTCCTAGGATGCTTGATTCCGATCCAGGAAAGACATGGCTTGGACGTTCGGGCTGGA
The DNA here is from genome assembly GCF_964263255.1 of Lissotriton vulgaris. Taxonomy (NCBI): domain Eukaryota; kingdom Metazoa; phylum Chordata; class Amphibia; order Caudata; family Salamandridae; genus Lissotriton; species Lissotriton vulgaris. The sequence continues at coordinate 451,435,821 of NC_141696.1, read as the reverse complement.
CTCATCCCATGAGGCACAGGGTCTACTGATTTGCATATGGCCATGTCTGAACTGGGGTGGCTTGGTGAGCAAAATAACGATGGATTAAACCCAGATCTGTGACTGGGGGTGAATGCTTTGCCATTGTACAACATTCCGTCCGTCATCCTGTGTGTTTTGCTATTCACCCTATGTGGGTAGGGTATGCCCAGACGTGGGTCCCTTGCTCACTAGGCCACTGGAGTCAAGCTATCCTGGCTGAAGATGGCTGATAGCCAGAAACCGGTCCTAGGATGCTTGATTCCGGTCCAGGAAAGACATGGCTTGGCAGTTCTGGCTGCACTGTTCCCATGAGAAACAGGGTCAAGACTGATTTGCATATGGCCATGACTAAACTGGGGTGGGTTGTTGAGCAAAATAACGATGGATTAAACCCAGATCTGTGACTGGGGGTGAATGTTTTGCCATTGTGCAACATTCCGTCCATCATCTTGTGTGTTTTGCTATTCACCCTATGTGGGAAGGGTATGCCCAGACGTGGGTCCCTTGCTCACTAGGCCACTGGAGTCAAGCTATCCTGGCTGAAGATAGCTGATAGCCAGAAACCGGTCCGAGGATGCTTGATTCCGATCCAGGAAAGACAAGGCTTGGACGCTCGGGCTGGACTCATCCGATTAAGGCACAGGGTCGACTGATTTGCATATTGCCAAGTCTAAACTGGGGTGGCTTGCTGAGCAAAATAGCGATAGATTAAACCTAGATCTGTGACTGGGGGTGAATGTTTTGCCATTGTGCAACATTCCGTCCATCATCTTGTGTGTTTTGCTATTCACCCTATGTGGGAAGGGTATGCCCAGCCTTGGTTCCCTTGTTCACTAGGCCACTGGAGTCCAGCTATCCTGGCTGAAGACGGCTGATAGCCAGAAGCCAGTCCTAGGATGCTTGATTCCGGTCCAGGAAAGACATGGCTTGGAAGTTGGGGCTGGACTCATCCCATGAGGCACATGGTCTACTGATTTGCATATGGCCATGTCTGAACTGGGGTGGCTTTGTGAGCAAAATAACGATGGATTAAACCCAGATCTGTGACTGGGGGTGAATGTTTTGCCATTGTGCAACATTCCATCCGTCATCTTGTGTGTTTTGCTATTCACCCTATGTGGGTAGGGTATGCCAGAGGTGAGTCCCTTGCTCACTAGGCCACTGGAGTCAAGCTATCCTGGCTGAAGATGGCTGATAGCCAGAAACCGGTCCTAGGATGCTTGATTCAGGTCCAGGAAAGACATGGATTGGCAGTTCGGGCTGGACTGTTCCCATGAGAAACAGGGTCAAGACTGATTTGCATGTGGCCATGTCTGAACTGGGGAGGCTGAAGACGGCTGATAGCCAGAAACCAGTCCTAGGATGCTTGATTCCGATCCAGGAAAGTCATGGCTTGGACGTTCGGGCTGGACTCATCTCATGAGGCACAGGGTCTACTGATTTGCATATGGCCATGTCTGAACTGGGGTGGCTTTTGATGCAAACTAACGATGGATTAAACCCAGATCTGTGACTGGGGGTGAATGTTTTGCCATTGTGCAACATTCCGTCCATCATCTTGTGTGTTTTGCTATTCACCCTATATGGGAAGGGTATGCCCAGACGTGGGTCCCTTGCTCACTAGGCCACTGGAGTCAAGCTATCCTGGCTGAAGATAGCTGATAGCCAGAAACCGGTCCTAGGATGCTTGATTCCGATCCAGGAAAGACAAGGCTTGGACGCTCGGGCTGGACTCATCCGATTAAGGCACAGGGTCGACTGATTTGCATATAGCCAAGTCTAAACTGGGGTGGCTTGCTGAGCAAAATAGCGATAGATTAAACCTAGATCTGTGACTGGGGGTGAATGTTTTGCCATTGTGCAACATTCCGTCCATCATCTTGTGTGTTTTGCTATTCACCCTATGTGGGAAGGGTATGCCCAGCCATGGTTCCCTTGTTCACTAGGCCACTGGAGTCCAGCTATCCTGGCTGAAGACGGCTGATAGCCAGAAGCCGGTCCTAGGATGCTTGATTCCGGTCCAGGAAAGACATGGCTTGGAAGTTGGGGCTGGACTGTTCCCATGAGGCACAGGGTGTAGACTGATTTGCATATGGCCATGTCTGAACTGCAGTGGCTTGGTGAGCAAAATAACAATGGATTAAACCCAGATCTGTGACTGGGGGTGAATGTTTTGCCATTGTGCAACAGTCCGTCCATCATCTTGTGTGTTTTGCTATGACCCCTATGTGGGAAGGGTATGCCCAGACGTGGGTCCCTTGCTCACTAAGCCACTGGAGTCCAGCTATCCTGGCTGAAGACGGCTGATAGCCAGAATCCTGTCCTAGGATGCTTGATTCCGGTCCAGGAAAGACATGGCATGGCAGGTCGGGCTGGACTGTTCCCATGAGGCACAGGGTCAAGACTGATTTGCATATGGCCATGTCTGAACTGGGGTGGCTTGGTGAGCAAATAACTATAGAATAAACCCAGATCTGTGACTGGGGGTGAATGTTTTGCCATTGTGAGACATTCCGTCCATCATCTCGTATGTTTTGCTATTCACCCTATGTGGGAAGGGTATGCCCAGACATGGGTCCCTTGCTCACTAGGCCACTGGAGTCAAGTTATCCTGGTTGAAGATGGCTGTTAGCCAGAAACCAGTCCTAGGAAGCTTGATTCCGGTCCAGGAAAGACATGGCTTGCAGTTCCGGCTGGACTGTTCTCATGAGGCACAGGGTCAAGACTGATTTGCATATGGCCATGTCTGAGCTGGGGTGGGTTGATGAGCAAAATAACGATGGATTAAACCCAGATATGTGACTGGGGGTGAATGTTTTGCCATTGTGAGACATTCCGTCCATCATTTTGTATGTTTTGCTATTCACCCTATGTGGGAAGGGTATGCCCAAACATTGGTCCCTTGCTCACTAGGCCACTGGAGTCAAGTTATCCTGTTTGAAGACGGCTGATAGCCAGAAACCGGTCCAAGAATGCTTGATTCCGGTCCAGGAAAGACATGGCTTGGCAGTTCGGGCTGGACTGTTCTCATGAGGCACAGGGTCAAGACTGATTTGCATATGACCATGTCTGAACTGGGGTGTCTTGGTGAGCAAAATAACGATGGATTAAACCCAGATCTGTGACTGAGGATGAATGTTTTGCCATTGTGCAACATTCCGTCCGTCATCTTGTGTGTTTTGCTATTCACCCTTTGTGGGAAGGGTATGCCCAGACGTGGGTCCCTTGCTCACTAGGCCACTGGAGTCAAGCTATCCTGGCTGAAGACGGTTGATAGCCAGAAACCGGTCCTAGGATACTTGATTCCGGTCCAGGAAAGACATGGCTTGGCAGTTCGGGCTGGACTGTTCCCATGAGAAACAGGGTCAAAACTGATTTGCATGTGGCCATGTCTGAACTGGGGTGGCTGAAGACGGCTGATAGCCAGAAACCAGTCCTAGGATGCTTGATTCCGATCCAGGAAAGACATGGCTTGGACGTTCGGGCTGGACTCATCCCATGAGGCACAGGGTCTACTGATTTGCATATGGCCATGTCTGAACTGGGGTGGCTTGGTGAGCAAAATAACGATGGATTAAACCCAGATCTGTGACTGGGGGTGAATGTTTCGTCATTGTGCAACATTCCGTCCATCATCTTGTGTGTTTTGAATATGGTTTTGTAGCCTTGCAATTGTTGTACTTTTAGGCGCTTGACACCCAAAATACCTGTTTTAACAGCTTCCAGAGAGATCTTTGCCCCAATATTGGTCTCATATTGTAGTAATCAGGCACCTGTCGCAGTCCCTGGCAGCTGGTCTGTCATGCCTCGTTTCATTGTTGCATTGTTCATCGGCGGTGGTCGGGAGGAGGGGAGGCTTTGGTAACTTTAGTGAATCCTTTGTAGTTCCGAATTTCTAAGCCGGAGACTGTAATATGTGAGCCTGAGCAGGCAGGAGGCGCTCGAAGGGGTGTGACTTTTAAGCTCTACACGCACACATTTATGTCTTTCTGCTTAATCCTGGTCATATACATTTTCGCTTCCTCTCTTCGTTTCTCCTCTTGCTCACTTCCCTCCTCTTCCAGAGCCCCCTTTGTGCCCCTCTCTTTAGAACGCGTCCTTTCCTTTCACCACCCAGTCTCTTCTGCCTTTCTACAGCAAACCCTACCTTCCCCATTCCCTTTCACTTCCTCTCCCTTCTTTGTTCTCCCGTCTCTGTCCTTCACTTTTCCCATTTTGTTTTTCATTTTTCTTCACGCAGAGCATCTCCTACTTTTTTTTTCAAATGTTAGCTCTGCCGTTTGTTGGTTGTTCGATTCTGCTCTGCCCTCTGCTGTTCTTGACTGTTTCCATGTTCAGCTCTTCCCTGTTCTGTTCTGATCTGACCAGTTTTGTAGTGCCCTTTTCCATTCTGCCGTGTTCTGTTGGGCTAAGTTCTGTTGGCCCTCTTCTTGGCTGCACTACTCTGTTCAGCTGTGCACTGTTCTGCCCTGTTTTGCAATGTTCTGTTCTGTCCAGGTATGTGCTGCACTGCTCTGTGCTGCCATGCTCTATTTTGCATTGTTCTGTGCTGCCCTGTTCTGGCCACTTCTATGCTGTGTGTTTGTGATGGGCACTTCTCCCTCCTGCTCAGATGTTATGTCCACTTCTGACTAGTGAGATGAAGAAACTGGGGGGAGGTCTCTCAAATGGGCGTGGCACCACTTCATCCTCCACCACATCCACCACCACATCCACCACCACATCCACTACATCCACCACCACCACCACATCCACCACATCCACCACCACCATATCCACCATATCTACCACCACCACATCCACCACCACCACATGCACCACCACCACCACCACATCCACCAACACATCCACCACCACATCCACCACCACATCCACCGCCACATCCACCATCACCACATCAACCACATCCACCACCACATCCACCACCACCAAGACATCCACCACCACCTCCACCACATCCACCACAAACCACATCCTCCACCACCACATCCACCACCACATCCACCAGATCCACCACCACCAGATCCACCACATCTATGTGTATGTGTGTGTGTGTGGCGCTCTGTGTGTGTGTGCAAATGCAATCGGTCTCGCTATTGGAATTGTAAATGACAATGCCATTTATTTATCTGTTTACAAAACCAACACATAAATAAAAAGTTTGTCATTTACAATGTCAATAGCTCTAACTTTTGCAAAGGCGAGACCGTTGCATTGTAAATGCTTGTTTTAATATTATGCATAGTCAGATTGCACAATTTTATGGATTTAGATGCTTTCCGGCTAAATTTACTTAGTTATTAATAGATTTGTAACTTGACTAATTTGTTCATGAAACCTTCATGATTTGGACACAATAGTCTCTGTCATTTTTTAGGATTCAAATGTGTTTCACTGTAATTGAAATGTGTTGCTGGGGCCATCTTCTTTCAGACATTTCCATACCACCAGTAAATGGTGACCGCCAGCTCCTGTATGGCGACCATACTGAAGCTTTTATGCAGAGGAAATTCATCAGCTCAATGTTCACCAACATAGAAGCTAGATATTTACAACGCATTAATAAAAGCACAGCACATCAGTTTCCCCATGGACAGCGACAGTGATTCTCAACTGTCCCTATATATCTCCTCATGTACACAAATGCGAACTTTTATATCTCAAGGCGAAATAAAGAGAAAACAACGTTTGAGTCCCCACCAAATCCCTTGCAGATATATCGCCGTGGTTTATTTATTTAGTTGCAGGTGAATTCTCCAGCAACACCCCCAAAACACTGGAGAGAGGCACATGTTTTTCTGCAAGAAGGCACAGTGAGTAACAACGGCTGCACTCTGTGTTCTGCTCCTCAATGAAGTGTGGAAAGAAAACTGCACTAAAATAGATACAATCAAACAGGTGGTAAAATAGGCCACCGGCCAAATCTTGATGGGCATGTTGAATTCTCAATGAAAACCTCAATGAATTCTCAATTAAAAAAAATGGCAGGCTTTTTAGTGTACTTTGCTTTGGTTTCCCGAGTGACCATTAATTATTACAAATAGGTGTATCTCAGCTGTCCTTGCAATCCATCTACTAAAGTGTGTTACCCCCTTGCGTGTTCTATTTGTAAGTTTTGAAAATTTAAAGAGCCAGCACTTCTGCACACCAGCATCTGTCGGTCTCCCTAACATTCCATGATGGTCATGCAGGAGGTATGGGAAGTAATTGTGTCAGCTTCCATCCTTGTTAACTTGTCCCTTTTCACTCCTCCCCGCATCCTTGTCTGGCCCCCCATGGCACTGACTCTTGTGCCACAATATGTGTGCAGGACCCCCCACACATACATTCTAATATCATACTACCACCACTCACGTAACAAGGAGGGCCTTGGAAATATACCAATTATCAGACTACAATTATATTATGTTCAGAATATCAGCTACCAGCATATCGTCAAGGTAGGTATACATAAGCACGTATAGATTCACTTGACAGACAGACAGACAGACAGACAGACAGACAGACAGACAGACAGACAGGCAGGCAGACAGGCAGGCAGGCAGGCAGGCAAGGCAGGCAGGCAGACAGACAGACAGACAGACAGACAGACAGATGGACTCAGGTCTAAAAGGAACACATCCAGAAAAGGAAACAATGGCTTTGCCCCAAGTTATGCAAACAGTGTGTAAGTGCCACAGCTGCTAAACGGATTCTTCCAATTGTAGAACTCAAGGTGGATTCACTATCAAGAACTACATTTCCATGACCCTTAGGTTATGGTAACAGCGACCAGAGGAAGCGGAATGGAACATCCACTTTTTGTGGTACTTGCTCCTTTACTGCTCTCCTCTAAAAAGAGGTGCTTACACTAATATTCCTCTACGATCAACTTCCACTCAGGTGGCACATTTGCTGCTCATTTTGGGCCCGATGTATGACCCATTTTGTCGCTCGCAAACGGGAGATGGGCCTGTTTGCGACCGCAAAAAAAGGGTCCTGGCATGTACAAACACTATTTTGCGAGTCACTGACTTGCAAAATAGCCTTTGTGACTATCGATATTAGGAAGGGGCGTCCCTGCTTAATAGCAATTCTCAATGCCATGTACTATTGTTTTGCGACTACATTTGCAGCCGCAAAACACTCGCAGTTTACCAGCTACTAGTAGGTGGTAAACCACTCGCAAATGGGAAGAGGTACCCAGGGAACCCCTTCCCCTTTGCGTGTGTGTGCAAAAATATTTTATCCAGTGACCACTGCCTGCTATTAAAAAATGAAAATGAAAAGTTTCATTTTTCTTTTTGAAATACAGCCTGTTTTCTTCAACAAAAAAACTGCTTTATTAAAAAGGCAGTCACAGACATGGTGGTCTGCTGACCCCAGCTGGCCACCATCCCCGGGAGGGCTAGCCATTCCCAATGGGGTCGCAAATTGTGCTTGCCTCATAAATATTTATGCGACCCCATTGGGAATCGCAAACAGTGTCTGAGACACTGTTGTACATTCACTTTTATGAGTCGCAAATTGTGAAGAGCAAATCGACGCAATTTGCAACTTGCAGAAAAAGTCAATGGTCGTACATCTGGTCCTTTGTTCAGAGTAAGGAAGGTGTTTTATTCTACATAGCTTTCTTATGGCTTTGTATTTGACTCTTCTACTAGGGTGAATCTTACACAGTTTGTACCAGAGTTACTGAAAATAAGCCACAATACCTCAATCTACTTCACGGCACACCCTGTACGCAATAAATATAAATTATTTTAACTACCTTATTTATATGCAATCACTTCACCTGTAGAACCTTCATTTACATTTGGGGTGATTGCCAAGCTTGGTTGGACATTAATAGGTCCCAGCAAAGTTATCCATCTGAAATTTAAATGTGAGTGGCAAAGGGAGGAAACCACAGGTGTGCTACTGGAGGAGGGAGTCTACTACTTCTCAGCAGGATCCAAGGTTGATATTTTCATTCGATCCCAGAAACCTGAAGAAAGAGCTCACAGAATTAGCTCTCTCCTGCAGTAGTAAGGTAAGTGTGAGCATACTGATCAGTAAACACATCTGTAGCAGAGGGAAAAAAGAAGTAGGGCAATGTCTGAGGGTTATTCTAAAACAATTATGAACTTTCAGATTAAAGGCAAAAAAGCCGACTTACCAATCCTTTTGAAAATTTGTACACACCTCTTCATTAAATGTAGCTGTTAAGTGGCTTGCTTATCAAGGGGTTGCGTTGTCCTTCTACTACACAGCAGCGCGCAAGAGCGACGCAACTCTCAAGTTATATTTATCAAGCCACGCAAGGCCACCCTGCGTGGCCCTGAGTGGCTTATAAATCTAGAGTAATGCAACACAGTGCAAATCACAGTGTTGCATTACTCTCCCCCAGGAAGCCGTTCCATCTGTGGAGCGTGGGTGATTTCATGCACCACCCATGGATTTTGGTGCATTCTCCAATTTACCATTAGTGTTAGACCTGGGAATGTGTCAAAATGCTTCACCTCCAAAGACGACGCATAACAAGGAGAAATATATTTATTTCTCCTCGTTGTTTCCTCTTTCTATGTGTACTGCATTCTGCAGCACACATAGAAAGAGGAAAATGTCTCAAGGGATTGTTTTTGTGCAGGAAGGTGTCCATTTCTGTACAAAAACAATACTGGTTACAAATCAGGCACCTTTGCACCATGGTACAAATTGAAAGGACTGTGCCTTCTTTACAGTGTTACTAATAGGAAGTTCAACATTTCTAGAGCATTTAGCAAAATCATGTGAGAGTACATAAAAGAGTACTTGAGTAGTACCTGTATAGTTCTACTTCCCATACTCATAAATGCTCTTCTGAATCTGCCCCATGGTGTATTTATGAAGTTATGAAGTAATACATTATTTCACTAAATCCGAGGTATGGATGAAATCTGAGGCAAGGCAGATATTACACAATTATACCATCACTGCATAGGTTTAAATGAGTGTCATTGGGATCAACATTTAAGTTCATCATTTCACAGTATTTTTTATTTCATGCTCTAAATGTACGAATGAGTGTGGCATGTGAAGATTAATTTTGTTATTGCGAACACAACAGCCCCCAAACCTCTACAGTGATTACATGTTGGGAGTGGGACTTGGAGGGAACTTGAGATATAAACAGATTCTAGGTTTCTAGGTTTGGTGAAGAGCCAATACTGTAAATTGCACAAGGCTTGAAAGCAAATGGCTGAAAAAAAGTTCATAGGGCTCCCTTCATCACGGAGAAGACGAGAGCCTTGCCACCTGCTGCATGGAGGAATGGGTTTAGGGTCTACTTCACTCAATTTTGCCATACAAAAGCTCAGAGGTCATTGCAAAATGATTGAGTTTACTGTACTTTAGCTTCCGTGCAATGAGTTGGCAGTGTTTGTGGATCTGTAGAGCGCCTGGAGTTGATTTATTGCTTCTGTAATTTTGCGTGAGAAAATTTGTTTGTGATATTGTAATTGAATTTATATAGCGCTTACTATCTTTGATGAGGCATCAAAAATGCTTTTTCGGCGAGTAGCATTGGATTGAAAAGGATAGTGGTGGGATAGAGGAGGGAAGGGTTTAGAAAGTGTTTATTTGGAGATCATGGCAGTAGAAGAGATGTGGGATGAGTACAGGAGAGATGGAGGGGGGAAAGTCTCTAGAAGTGGTTTAAGAAGGAAGATGAGGTATCCAAGGAGTATAGGATGAAAACATGAGGGAAGGGTTTGAAAAGGCTTGTTTGGGAGAGCAGAATAGTAAAAGAGGTGTGAGACGATTCAAGGAGCAGCAGAAGATGAAAGAGTCTAGAAAGGATTATTTTAGGGGTCATAGTAGTAGAAAGGGGTTTGGGAAGTTTCAGATGGTGGCGGTACAGGATATATTGAGAGAGGTTTGAAGTGAGGTTTGGAGTAAGAAATTGGGTAGTGCATTGGAGAGAGTAGTAGAATGAGGTCTAGGATGAGTCAAAGAGTGGAGGTAGAGGATATATTGAAAGGGGTATAGAGTGAGATATAGGGTTGGGCATTGGATGTGCTGAATTAGGAGTATAGTAATAAATATGAAGATACATAAGTTCATTGAAGGTATAAATGTACAATGAAGGAAATATAACTAAATTTAAGTTGGATTTAATAAACTCCGACTTTCAAGTGTTGCTGTACTTTAATCTAATTTATTGTTTTCATATATATATATATATATATTTATATATATATTTAAATAATTTAATAGTGAAGCAATTATAGATAAATAGGTATGATAAAATGTATCATACCTATGCACTGACCTACATACAAATGTATTTTTCACATCTGCTCAAGTGTTGAAGTAAGAGAGCTGCATGCCCCAAAAAGGCCGACAGTGAACTGGCATGGAGAAAGTTCATTATTGCCTTCTTTAGGTCTGGCTTGAACAAAAGATGTTTACCCCACCTGCAGCAAAGAGAGGTTGGTCACTTCATGGATTTGAGCATGTGGTGCCTGCATTTTTCCTCATGGTATAACTCCCATGGCTACCTGGCCTCACAGTATAATACCTATTGTTTGCATTTGTTGGCATCATACTCACTTCAGCTCATCGGTGGACAGCTTACCATGTGTATACTCTGTCTTTTGGTAGCGGTAGTAAGCTGTCTCCAGGATAAATAGATCTAACATTAGAGTCTGAATTGCTGGATCGGAGGTAATGCAGTCCACATTGTAGTCACTCATGTTACCCACATGCAGTCATTTTGATGGCAGCAGGGACTCTCAAATGGTGCTTTAATCTATTGTATGCCCTTTGCATTAAAGAATGCTGCTGGATTAAAAAATGCCTCTAGCACTTTCCAAAGTTTGGTGAACAAAGTCCTTTCTAAACTCCTTTTAGTGAAGCTTATCTTGATGGTATTGCTGTCTATAGTTCCACCTGGCAAGACCTCCTGGTGTACCTTGGCAATGACTTTGAGGATCTGAAAATGGCAGGCCTCACTATCAAGGCAAGCAAGTGCCCAATAGGGCAGGGCTCTGTTGTATACTTGAGCCACCTTGTAGGTGGAGGCCAAGTGCAACCCTTACAACCTAAGATCAAGACAATTCTAGACTGGATAGCTCCAACTACCCAGACTCTAGTCAGGGCATTACTTGGCCTGACTGGGTATTACAGGAGGTTTGTGAGGGGGTAAGGTAATATTGTGACACCCCTTGTAGAACTGACCTCCAAAAAGATGCCATAAAGATTAACTGGACAGTGAACTGTCAAAATGCTCTTGTCACTCTGAAGGAAGTAATGTGCTTAGCACCCATTCTTAAAGCTTCAGATTATGCAAAGCTGTTCATAGTGCAGACAGATGTCTCTGAACATGGATTGGAGCGGTCCTATCCCAAACCAATGATGATGGCCATAACCAACCAGAGGGGCATCCTAGTAAAGTACACCCTGTGAAGGTATTTAAATTGGACTAGACGAAGTCGCGTTGTAATGGCGGCCCCGCGTGGAGACGCCAGCGTCTCCACCCAGTCCTCCTCCTCCAACACACCCACATCAGCCTCCCAATCCCCCCGAAGCTTCTGAGGTGTGGGGGAGCAGTGCCTAACTAGGGTTTGGTATATGCGCAAAATCTTCCTGTCTCCTAGATACCCCATAAAAAGTTTGGCCTCTATGGTACTGAACTCAGGGATGTCCTCCAGACCCCGCAAACTGGGGGATAGTGGGTGTCTCAACTGTAGGTAGTGATAGAACTGTGCCGGCTGCAATTGGTATTCCTCCTGCAGATTCCAAAAGGACTTAATAGTGTTATCAGCCACCACATCGCCCAGCGTGGATATGCCAATGGCATCCCACCCACTGAGTCCCAACAGAGCCGCCAACTGAGGCAGCCGCCCGTTATTCCACAGGGGAGTTTCCCAAGTCAAGACACCCCACCAACCCAAGCGCCGAAGCGCCTGCTTCCAGATCATGAACGCCACCTTCGTAGCTGGCGGCAGTGTGCCACGCAACCTGGCCGAGTACAGTATAGTGTGTAGCGTGTGCTGACCCATCAGGCAGCGCTCTAGCGAATACGCTGGATCCCCTCTGTCCCTGTACCACCAATCATTGAGGACCAGCAAGTGCGAGGCCTGGTAGTAGGATAGGAGGTCAGGTGAAGCCAATCCCCCGCTGTATGTAGAGAGGAAGCATGTACGCACCGCCACCCGCACCCTCCCACCCACAAGAACTACCCTAGCACTGAGTTTATCGTACGAAACCATCGAGCTGGAATCGGGAATGGGTGGTTCTGCAACTGGTATAGGAGACGGGGAAGTGCCACCATTTTAAAAATTGCCGATCTACCGAACAGCGTCAGGGGCATGCGTGACCAGGACCTGATGTCTGCCCGTGTCCTTTCCCACACAGGTGCCACATTACGCTCCCATGCCACAGCTGGAACCTCCGACAACACCAACCCCAGATACTTCAATCCCCTGACCACTAGCTGTACCGTGGACGCCCACGATCCCACCTTAGTGTGCCCATCTAGGACCAATAGTGTGGATTTGCGGGGATTCATGTATAGGCCCGACGTCTCCCCGAAAATCTGCATGACCTCCAGCAACCGTGGACCTGTTCTATCCAGGGCCGTTAAGAAGGAGAGAACGTTGTCTGCGTATAGGGCTATTCTCAAACCCATGGACCTGCGCATCAATGTGCACCCAAGCCACCAAGGGCTCCATGACTAGGGCAAACAGGTAAGGCAACAGGAGGCACCCCTGCCGCGTACCCCTCTGAATCTTAAATGCAGAGTAGACGGCCCGCAACCCTGACAGTTGCCGTGAGGCTAATGTATAACAATTTTATGTATGAGAGGAAGCGCGGACCCAGGTTGAGCCTAGGCAGCAGGGCAAATAAATAGACCCAACTCAGGGAGTCAAATGCCCTATCCATGTCTGCCAGGAGCATCACCGCTGCTTCCCCCAGCTGCCGAATCGCTGCAGCTGCCACCTGCGCCTTCCTGATGTTATGTCGCGTAGCCCTCTGGGGCATAAGGCCCGCCTGGTCCGAGTGTATCAGGGATGTCATATGTGGCAATAGTCGATTAGCTAACGCATTCGCCAAAACCTTGGCTTCAATGTTTAGAAGAGAGATGGGGTGGTAGGACGCATGACTCTCCGGAGGGCGTCCGGGTTTCTGAAACACTGCCACCTCTGCATGTCTCCAATCCGGAGGAAGCTCCCCCCTCTCCCGAGCCTCCTCCAGCACTGCTCTGTAGTGCCTAGCCAGCTGCAAATTGTAGTAGCGGAAGAATTCACTCGAAACCCGTTTGGACCTTCTCAACTCTCCCAGAGCCGCTCCCAGCTCCTCCTCCGAGAAGGGAGCCTCCAGATGGTCTCACGGTCATCTGACAGCGCTATTGGTGGCAGGTCCACTATAAATTTCTCTAACATGGCAGCCTCCAGGCACTCCCTAGGGGCATACAGGTCGGCGAAGTATTCGGCAAAGCTCTCCGCAATAGCCAAGGTATCTGTAATCCGGCCCCCTGCAAAGTCTAGTACTGCAGGCAGGGGCTGCGCATGTGGGGTACCCTGGCATAACCGGTGCAACATTTTCCCTGATTTGTCCCCCCATTGGTACACCCTACTGTGCGCAGCCAGCCAGGCCAAGTGCGCCTCCTCCATTAGCAGGACCGCACATTCTTGTTGAGACAGAAGCAATTGCCGCACTCCCAGCTCGCTACCCGACTCTCGAGTCTGGCGCTCAAGCTGCTCTATGTGAGCCTCGGCTCGGATCAGCGCCTCCCGTCGCTGCCTGTGGGCTGCTACACACCACGGTATGTCCACCCCCGCAACGTGGGCTTCAGAGCCTCCCATAATGTGGCCGCGCCAGACACTGTGCCCTCATTCTCTGTCAGGTATTGAGCAATGGATTCCCCCATGTGAGTTGTATATTCCACCTTCTGCAAGTTCCACACAGCTAGGCGCCAACGGAATGGCTGCCTAGTCCTTCCAATGTCCAACTCTATGGAAATTGGGGAGTGATCCGAGAGGCCCCGGGGCAGTATCTCAGCTGCCAGCACTCTACCCGCCCCAGCCCTAGGAACAAATAGATAATCTAACCGAGAAAATGACTTATGAACCGCCGATAAATAGGTGTATTCCCTGGCCGCGCCGTGCGCCCGACGCCACACGTCAACCCAATCCATTCCCGTCACCAATGCATGTAGCTTCGTGGGTAGGCTTCCTCTGGCCCCCACATCAGACCCGGACCTATCCAGCACCAATTGCATGACATCATTCCAATCCCCCCCCAGGACTAACATATCATCTGACATCTCCGCCCAGAGTAACCTCAGCTTTTGTATTAGAGTCCATTGCAGCAGAGGCAGAGAATACACACTACCCAGTATTATGGGAAAGCCACCAATCTTTCCCCGAATGAGCACATAGCGTCCCTGCAGATCATACCATTGTTCTTCATGTGTGTACTGAACCCTCCGGTGTATCAGTATAGCCACTCCCCTCGACCCCTGCTAAAGCCTGAATGGAACACCTGCTGAAAGCCAAAATGCGGCAAGCACAGGACTCTCGTGCCCATAAGGTGTGTCTCCTGCAACATAAGGATATCCGCTCGCAAGCGCTTCGCATGCTGGAGTACTGCCCCCCACTTGACCTTATCCAACATCCCTCGAGCATTCCAGCTCACAATACGAAGACCCCTTTGCTGACCATGCCCCCTTTCATTCAGGCTAGCCATCCGAGAGACTGTTGTCATGTAATGCAGACATTAAGCTGCGGTGGTGTGAGTAAGCATCCCATCGTGCCTGTGGTAAACAAGTGACCTGGTGACCAAAACTACCCCAACCCAACCAACCCCTCCCCATATCTCAACCCCAACTCTGAAGTATCTGTCGCGGAGGAGCTAACCCCAAGTCCCCAACCGGAGAACCGGGCCCACCCCAACCAATAAATCCCCAATTCACAGCCTAAAAACATGTAGTAGAGCTTATGCCAGTCCACTACCAGTGGAAGCACAAGCCCAGTTCATGGCAATCTGTCAAGTGTCACAAATGTTTTGCCATACATCTGCTGCTGCCCCCATCATTTCTCCAAGATCTGTTCTTCCAGGACCAGCCCCTCATGGGACACCACCTCCACGGACCTCGAGCGCCTCCTCCTGGACCGCCGCACTTTGCTTCTTTGCCACTGGCCGGGATCCCCCCGGGGCAATTCCTTCGCCGAGGGGGTCAGGATCTCTACCCGGTGGAGTGTAGGGCCGTATCCTGATCATCTCGTCCGTCCATCGGAAGACCTCCTCTGGGCTGTCAAAGAAATGAGTGCGGGACTGAAAGACCACCCGAAGACGCGCAGGAAACAAGAGGGTGTAGGGAAGTTTAAGCGCCCTTAGCCGCGCCTCCGCGGCCATAAATGACTGGCGTTGCTGATGAACCTGCAGCGTATAGTCGGGAAAAATCAGGATGCGAGCATTTTTGTATAGGAGTCGTTCTTTAGCCGGGGCCTGTCTCAGGATGGTGTCCCTGTCCATATAATTAAGTAGTTTGGCAATAACTGGCCACGGGTGGGCCCCTACCGGGGTTTTTTGCATAAGTGCCCTGTCTATAACAAAGCACCTTGACAGCGACTCCGGCGGCAGCCAATCCTCCAGCCACGCCGTGAGGAAATGCTTCATGTTTCCCTCCTCGTAGCCCTCCGGAAATCCAACAAAACGGAGAGTGTTGCGGTGAGCCCGACCCTCTGCATCCTCTGGCGTAGTACCAAGCCTTTCTGGACCGTTTCCATTGCCGCCACCTTCCTCTTGAGTTCCGTCACATCATCTTCCACCCCGAGATGCGAGTCTCAGCCTTAGAGATGCGGGATACTGTGTTTTGTAGGTTGTGGCGCAGCAACATAACATCCGCCCAAACTGCGCCAATTTTAACATCTAACATGTCTCTGGCCAGGGTAATGGCGGCCA
The DNA here is from genome assembly GCF_964263255.1 of Lissotriton vulgaris. Taxonomy (NCBI): domain Eukaryota; kingdom Metazoa; phylum Chordata; class Amphibia; order Caudata; family Salamandridae; genus Lissotriton; species Lissotriton vulgaris. Next base: position 451,419,891 of record NC_141696.1, on the reverse strand, counting down.
TAAGGGCTGTGTTGTCCGGCACCGTTCCCAGCTGATTCCCAGTCACTCCAGACCTCCCACTTGGGCCAGTGAACTTGTCTATGGGCCCTTGTTTGGTTGCGCCATGGCCCCCTTTGTCCCTGGTCATAGCTTCTCGCCCGGCCACACAGTCGTCCACCTGGCCCCTTTTCCACCCGGGCATTTCAGCCAGTCTACCCCGCTCCGGAGGGTCTACACTGCACTCCCCCCGAACCACAGGCCCGGCTGGCCACTTGTCCTGCAGCGATGTCCAGTTCCGTGGAGGGGGCCAAGCGCGCACCACAAGGCGCGAAAGTCAGGGCAGACCAGCAGTCCAGACCGCGGGGTTCCAACCCCATTGCTCAATAGCCCCACCGGGCCTCGTCTCCTCCGCCGCTCCACCAACTGCGGGCAACCCCACCCGCGTCCCGGGACCAGAGCCGCACAACCAGCCTGCACCAGTACAGTCCGCGAGGGGGGGGAGCCTCTGCCACAGCACGACACAGCTCGGCCAGGCGGCCCACCGCAGGCCAGTCCGCTGAAGCAACTCTGGGCCCGCCGCCACGTACTTCCTGGCCTCTACACTGCCGCAGGCTGCACTGCCGCCTACGCTGGATCTCTGCCCCACGACAGTCCTGGCTGCCAAAGGGGGGCACCGCCAAATGGAGGGGCCCAAACTACGCCCGGCTCGACTTCCTTCAGGCGCAGCCCACCAGCCCCACGGGGACGACCTCCATCCGCTGGCGGGAGATGTTCCAAAACCGCCCTCCAGGCGCCGCTCATATCTTGGGGGGGGCCTGTCCACTCAGTATCTGCCTCCACCTGTCTCAATGCGAGCTACCATGCCCCCTATCCAGCATGAGGGGGTGGGACGCCAGGGGCCAAATCTGCACACAGTTACCCCAAGGGCCCCCCGTGGCACGACCACACCGCCGATCCCCGCAGCGGCAGTCCCCGCTAAGGAGGGGGCTCGCAGGGAGCCAGGACTGCCGCCCCTCTCAGCAGCTGCCTAGCTCCGCTCACCTTGTCCGCCCCCTCCAGGCACTCGTTGGGCTCCAGGCGCCGCTCCTCGGCACCTCGGGCTCAAGGTGTCGCCGGGCCTCCGTCTTCCACTCGGCCAATCTTCTTTCGATGCCAGTCGCTCCCTGGGCCCGCGACCTCTGAGCAGCCAGCCAGTCCCCTGGGGGACCTTCCGGACCTCGCACCTCCCGTGGGGGGTCTCTCAGCCCGGCCCGGCAGCTCTCCGCAGGTCAGACCAGCCGCAGCCCGGCTGTCACGTTTTCCCCGGCCTCCACTCCTCCACAGGCCTCAGCCGGAACTCTGCCCCACGACGGTCCCGGCTGCCACGAAGGACACCGCCAGACAAAGGGACTCCTGCCGCGGTCAAGGCGGCAGCTCAGTAACGTTAATAATACCAGATTGCCAGGATTAATACAGGATATTATATGGGCTGGACGAAGCCGGCTCAAAGCACGTCCGCCATGTTTGGCTACCAAGCCACGCACCCCTGGATACCTTTATTTTTACCTTTTACTAGAATATTTTAATTCTTTGGGGTCCTAAAAAACACCTTCATGTCTTGGTCCTACTCTTATCTCTTATGGTTATAATTACAATCCCCAACTAACAGAACAAAATTGGCAGAAAAAATGCCACAAATGTATCAATTATGCTATAACACATGTCACTTGGCACATGTTTTATTGGTCATTGGTTTAGTAAGCCAAATCTCATATACTGGAGAATTTGCAATAAATATTACTAATAACAAAAGGGCATATTTCTAATCTTCCCGCAGGGCAGCAAACAAAGTTGCTGCTCTGGGTTGCAGAAAGGAAGAGAGCAGAAATGCCTCATATTTATAAAGATGTGGAGCATTTCTGCTTTCTCCTGCACTGGAGCACTGTGGGCAGCAAAGCTGCCAACGGAGGCACCATAACACCATTGTGCAAGCCGTCTTCAGCCAGGATACCTTGACTCCAGTGGCATGGAGAGCACAGGACTCATGTCTGAGCATACCCCTCCCACTCGGGGTGACAAAAGCAAAAGCAACAGTTGATGGACAGAATGCAGAACAATGTCATACATTCACCCCAGTACAGAGATCTGGGCCTAAATCCATCGTTTTTTCGCTCACCACGCCACCCCAGTTCAGACATGGCCATATGCAAATCAGCCTTGAAACCGGTCCTAGGATGATTGTTTCCGGTCCATGGAGGACCTGGCTTGGAAGTTCGGGCTGGACTGTTCCCATGGGGCACAGCGTCAAGACTGATTTGCATATTTTTTCATTTTTTGGCTCATTTTTTCTTTGCCTGCCCGGCATATAGGGTTGCCAGGAAGATATGGTTAAAACCACTATGTAAGGGGTTGGGCCTTAGATGTCATAAAATGGCCCTACGGGTCCTCTGTACTGATACGTCCTCCGTTGCTATGGTGTGTGTGGTAGCTAAATATTTGGGAAGTGCGTGGCAGACACGTATAAGGAGGCCCATGCCCACCCCCACCCAACCCAACCGCCAGTTGGCCCCAAGGCAGGGGTGCCTCTGTTACAGACAGGATTGTTTTTATTGCATGAAGGGATACCTTCATGTACAATAACAATCCTTAAAGGCATTTTCCTGCTTCTATGCGTGATGTGGAATGCATCTCGCATAAAAAGAGGAAGTAACAAGGAGAAAGGACGATATTTCTCCTGGTTACACTTCACTGGGCAAGGTGTAGTCTTTTGACACATTCCAAGGATTACTTGCATTAGTGAATCTAGAAATGCGCCAGAATCCATGGATGGATGCATGGAAATACCCATGCTCCACCCATGGAATGCCTTCCAGACCCAGTGTAAAGCAACACAGCACAAGGGACTGCATTGCATTAGTTTCACTGTAAAAAGACACGGAATGAAGTCCAAACCGCTTGCGTGGCTTAGTAAATCCCAGTTAAGGACTTGCGTTGTTTTGCAATGACCTACATGACGCAAGAATAACCCTATTCTACAGTAAATATGTGACAACACTTTTTGACACACAACCAAAAATGACCTGGGATTCCTTAGTTTCCAGCTGTCAGAAAACTGTTCTACACTTAGGGCCAGATGTAGGTAACTTAATTTTACTGATTCATAAATACCGAATTTTACCGATTCGGTATTTATGAATCGGTAAAATTGAGGAGGGGGAGATATAGAAAGAATCGGTAATTGAATTACCGATTCTGTAAGAATCGGTATTTACCGAATCGGTAAATACCGATTCGGTAATGCCCATTGATTCCTATGGGCTTCAATGCCCATAGGAATCAATGGGCATTACCGAATTGGTATTTACCGATTCGGTAAATACCGATTTTTGCAAGGGTGCAGGGGGTGTCACTTTGACACCCACTGGCACCCCGATTTAAGGCATGTGTGACATGTGGCACACAGACATGCCCTAAGGGCATGTCAGTCTGTCACATGCCATAGGTGTGCATGCACACATGTGCATGCACACCTGGAATCGATATTTTTCCACCCAATTGGATTGGGTGGTAAAATACCGATTCGGTAAGGCCTGTGGGACTCAGAAGAGTCCCACCTACATTTCAAAATTACCGAATCAGTAAAAATACCGATTCGGTATTTTACCGATTCGGTAAATTTACCGAATCGTTAAAAAAGGGCCCCTACATCTCAAATGACCATTTACCGGTCGGTAACGGCCGAAATTGGCCGTTACTGGTCGGTAAATGGACACCTACATCTGGCCCTTAAAGAGTTGAACTTTCATGGGTTTATTTACAGGCCTGTTGTGCTGCCGTAACATCACTTTTTTGAGGTTTTGCAGTGCAGAGTGCAGACCCATATTTAGGAGGCTACCAACATCACCAGGTGTGGCCTTTCATGGCCTCATAGATATGGTGTAAGGCAACGCACCGCAAGTCTCAGAGTTGTTTCACACTGCATCAGGGAGGTGTGCCATGGGAGTTGCGGTGGTGGTTCTCACTCAACGTCCATGGTATTTGACGCATTCCCAGATTTACAATACACCATAAATCTGGTTATGCATGAAAAGAATGCACCTCCCAAGGGGATTGTTTCTGTTCATGATGGCGCCCCTTTCAGCTCAAAAACAATTGCGCCAACAACACAACACCCTTGCACCATGGTGCAGAGGGTGTCTGCGTTGGCACTAGCCACCAATTTATGGGCCAGCGCAGTGGAAGAGGACAGGACAGAGCCATATCTCCTTGACACTGCATATTCCTGCCCTTTATTTTTAACGTAGGGGTGTGCAGCAAAGTGACTTGTAGCACTGCCCTGTGCCAAATTGTTGTAAATTAGGCCCTCAGTGTCTAAATACCAAGGGTACTGATGATCTCGTTGCTAATTATGGGGAGAGGGCACAGGCACAGTTCAACAGAAGACCAATTTCTGCTCAAACTGGTCGCTATAGTCAAAGCTCAGCCAAGACTACTGACACTGAATATTTTTTAGAACCAAGAGGATGAAACATGATAGGACTGCATTTGTTATATGGACCAAAAACAAAAGTTTCACTATGTACGGGGATCTCATGCCACTTGAAACAATTAGTTACCACCTGAAACTGGCAAACTAGAGTTAATTTCCAGCTTCAATCAAACTGTTGCAATACAGTATTTCGAAAAACTAGTACATACAGAGGGGGTTCAGAAATCAGCTAAAAAAGCCTAGTCTATCCAGACGTGATTCAATGTCTTACTGTGAAAAGAAAATCCATTGGTTCCTCTCGGGCTTAAAATCGGACTAATTGGGATTCCACATGGTGGGAGTGAGTCACTGTGCCATTGCTAATGGAAGGCCCTATTAAACAATCAGTTCTTTCCATGACCTGACAACTTCATTGCATCCTAGGAGTTTTTTCTGGGGTTCTCGCGACATATGAGGCCAGGGAAATGAGCTTTAGTGGTAAGTGCTAAGTGTATGAAGGGCTGCCAGGGGCACTGAACCCAGGTTTGAAGGAAGTCTTCTGGCCCTCTTAGACCCTAAGAAGTACTCTTCAGCTAGGAGATGATATCTAAGGGACCCTTAGTGTTGCAAAGAGGAGCTAAAGTTAGGCAGTCTTCAAGTCCAAGGATCCATTTAAGGGCTCAATTTTTTTTCAGAAAGGCCTATAGGGTACTATAGAGAGGTTCTGAGAATTAGTGGATGTGGTCTGGCCAGTCCTGAGGACCAGGAAGAGACTTTTCAGATCTGACATTTGAGGGTGAGCAGTAGGACCATAGGAGCCAGTAGATTCAGTCGAAGAGGTTCTTGGTATTGGTAGGGTGGTGATCAAGAGTTGTGAGAGCTGGGAGAGGGTATTTGAGACACCGTTGAGAGGCAATAAAGGGTTCATGTGGGAAGGTGAGTCCAGCTAAGGGTTTCTGAGAGTTGGATAATGGTTTCCCTGGGCTAGGCATGGGGGTCTAAGAATGAGTTGTAGATTGACTCTGGTGGACTATGGAAAGGTCTCAGGTGTCTGGAAGAGTGCAAGGGCTGTAAAATGGCCAGTATAGAATTTTGAAAGGCTCTAAAGCCTGACCGGGTGGGTCTGAATGCTGGAAGGGTGAGTCTGAGGGCTAGTTGTAGGTGGCTAGAATCAATTAGGAGTCTAAGAGCCAGCTTAGGGACTCTGATGACTGTATTCATTTTTGACATTCAGCCGCCAAGGGTGTTTGACGGCGAGCATATCGCGCCTGGGAAATGTGGGCATCCTTGGCTTATGAAGTCTGTCTCTAGCATACACTTAGCATTGGCTTAATGGCAGGCATTCTTTGCAGACAAGTGTCAACCCTGATTATTGTGTGCATCCATTACATTTTAGAACTTCCCTTGGCGATATAATGGGTCTTACATAATTGCATTCATGCTCAGCATATTGTGGGCAGTCTTAATTGTGCAGAAAACCTAGTATACTGTATTCAGAGGACGTTACCTGCTAGGAGGCAAAAATAGATATCTTTAAAAACGAAAATCCTTTAAAACGGACGAAAACCCTGATTTGCACGCCTTCAAATCAGGCTTTTAGGTTGTATTGATTCCAACCTGAGTTTTTCTATTTTCCATTCACATTTATTTTTCACTACTCAGTAGCAAATATTTATAATGGTCCCGAGGAAGGCCTTGGATAAAATGACATCCAGATAGACTGGAACATGTGGACCAGAACCAGTTACATCTAAGCAGTTCATCTGTTTATACTGCTTTGGCACTGTTTTTAATTTGGATTGGCAGAAGGTTCCTATTAAAACTTTTTTCTTCTACTACCAGTTTTATGTTTACATTTCACACCTATGCACTGCGTCCATCACTCACTTTTCACAACTGCAATTTCTCACTTACCTTCTTTGTTTGAAAACATCCATGAGCTCTCCTTTCTTAGTGAGAAGGGAGTAGCCCATGATTACACTACTGAGTAACTGGGAAGGAGAACCCAGATGATGAAGCATATCACTACGGTGAGAGATGGGTTTCTGTCCTTTTTAGAGGATTTTCCTTTTTAAAGATATCTAATTTGCCTCCTAGCAGGTAATATCCTCTGAATACAGTATACTAGGTTTTCTGCATCAAAATAGGTTTTTACGCCTTCTATATTTTCTAGACCCATGGATTGTGTATTTGTTTATAAGTACACCAAGGGGAGTATATACATGCTAGGTCTTTTAAACATTCTCTTAGACACTCTATATATAGTGTGTTTCAAATATCTTTTTTCAGTTTTAATTGGGACCATTCAAAGGCAAAATCGTAAACATCCCTGACATGCACAGGTGATAGAGGGACATTTAAGGCAGAATTGGCTACTATATGGCAGTAGTACACATGGGTTCTTGATTAAAACTGACGAGCTAATGCCTGGTAACTAAATGTCAATTTATTGAAAACTACTAGATCATATTTTGGAACCAAAAATGTGCCTTTTCACACACATTACATGCTTTGGTGGGGGAGGGGCAAAAACAACAGTTGATGGACAGAATGCAGAACAATGTCATACATTCACCCCAGTACAGAGATCTGGGCCTAAATCCATAGTTTTTTTGCTCACCACACCACCCTAGTTCAGACATGGTCATATGCAAATCAGCCTTGACCCTGTGCCTCATGGGAACAGTCCAGCCCGAACTGCCAAGCCATGTCTTCCTTGGGCCGGAATCAAGCATCCTAGGACCGATTTCTGGCTATCAGCCGTCTTCAGCCAGCATAGCTTGACTCCAGTGGCGTGGAGAGCACGGGACTCACGTCTGAGCATACCCGTCCCACTCGGGGTGACAAATGCAAAAACAACAGTTGATGGACAGAATGCAGAACAATGTCATACATTCACCTCAGTACAGAGATCTGGGCCTAAATCTGTCATTTTTTTGCTCACCACACCACCGCAGTTCAGACATGGCCATATGCAAACCAGCCTTGACCCTGTGCCTCATGGTAACAGTCAAGCCCGAACTGCCAAGCCCTGTCTTCCCTGGACCGAAATCAAGCATCCTAGGACCGGTTTCTGGCTATCAGCCATCTTCAGCCAGGATAGCTTGACTCCAGTGGCATGGAGAGCACGGGACTCACGTGTGAGCATACCCCTCCCACTCGGGGTGACAAATGCAAAAACAACAGTTGATGGACAGAATGCAGAACAATGTCATACATTCACCTCAGTACAGAGCTATGGGCCTAAATCCATCATGTTATTGCTCACCACACCACCGCAGTTCAGACATGGCTATATGCAAACCAGCCTTGACCCTGTGCAACATGGGAACAGTCAAGCCTGAACTGCCAAGCCATGTCTTCCCTGGACCGAAATCAAGCATCCTAGGACCGGTTTCTGGCTATCAGCAGTCTTCAACCAGGATACCTTGACTCCAGTGGCGTGGAGAGCACAGGACTCATGTCTGAGCATACCCCTCCCACTCAGGTGACAAAAGCAAAAGCAACAGTTGATGGACAGAATGCAGAACAATGTCATACATTCACCCCAGTACAGAGATCTGGGCCTAAATCCATAGTTTTTTCGCTCACCACGCCACCCCAGTTCAGACATGGCCATATGCAAATCAGCCTTGAAACCGGTCCTAGGATGATTGTTTCCGGTCCATGGAGGACCTGGCTTGGCAGTTCGGGCTGGACTGTTCCCATGGGGCACAGCGTCAAGACTGATTTGCATATTTTTTCATTTTTTGGCTCATTTTTTCTTTGCCTGCCCGTCATATAGGGTTGCCAGGAAGATATGGTTAAAACCACTATGTAAGGGGTTGGGCCTTAGATGTCATAAAATGGCCCTACGGGTCCTCTGTACTGATACATCCTCCGTTGCTATGGTGTGTGGGGTAGCTAAATATTTGGAAAGTGTGTGGCAGACACGTATAAGGAGGTCCAAGCCCACCCCACCCAACCCAACCACCAGTTGGCCCCAAGGCAGGATGTGCCTTTTAATGGTTCTCATGACAATTGGGTAGTATGTGATGTTGTATGTTTACATAGGATTGGTGGGTCCTTGCATTTTTATCTTTTTAATGTGCTGGACATTTACATCTTAGTAATTTTAAACACAATTGAGTAGTTTGGGATGATGTATGTTTATATAGGATTGGTGGGCCCCTACTCTTTTCTTTTTTCTTTTTTAATGTAGTGTATAAATTGTACACTTTTATGATGACATTTTTTTATCGAATAAAGTAAACAACAGCAGCATATGGCTGGGTTCTAAGTGGAATGGCATGGTGAGCAAAAGAATGGTGGATTTGGGCCCAGATCTCTGTACTGGGGTGAATGATTAACATTGTTCTTCATTCAGTCCATCAACTGCTGCTTTTGCATTTGTCACCCTGGGTGGGATGCGTATGCTCAGACGTGAGTCCCGTGCTCTCCATGCCACTGGAATCAAGCTATCCTGGCTGATGAGGACTGAAACCCTGAAACTGGTCCTAGGATGCTTGTTTCCAGTCCAGGGAGGACCTGGCTTGGCAGTTGGGGCTGGACTGTTCCCATGGGGCACAGGGTCAAGACTGATTTGCATATGGCTGGGTTCAAACTGGAATGGCATGGTGAGCAAAAGAATGATGGATTTAGGCCCAGATCTCTGTACTGGGTGAATGTATGACATTGTTCTGCATTCTGTCCATCAACTGTTGTTTTTGCATTTGTCACCCCGAGTGGGATGGGTATGCTCAGACGTGAGTCCCTTGCTCTCCATGCCACTGGAATCAAGCTATCCTGGCTGGTGAGGACTGAAAGCCTGAAACCGGTCCTAGGATGCTTGTTTCCAGTCCAGGAAGGATCTGGCTTGGCAGTTCGGGCTGGACTGTTCCCATGGGGCACAGGGTTAAGACTGATTTGCATATGGCTGGGTTCAAACTGGAATGGCATGGGGAGCAAAAGAATGATATATTTAGGCCCAGATCTCTGTACTGGGTTGAATGTATGACATTGTTCTGCATTTTGTCCATCAACTGTTGTTTTTGCATTTGTCACCCCAAGTGGGACGGGTATGCTCAGACGTGAGTCCCGAGCTCTCCATGACATTGGAATCAAGCTATCCTGGCTGATGAGGGCTAAAAGCCTAAAACCGGTACTAGGATGCTTGTTTCCAGTCCAGGAAGGACCTGGCTTGGCAGTTCGGGCCGAGCTGTTCCGATGGGGCACAGGGTCAAGACTGATTTGCATATGGCTGGGTTCAAACTGGAATGGCATGGTGAGGAAAAGAACGATGGATTTAGGCCCCGATCATTGTTTTGGGGTGAATGTATGACATTGTTCTGCGTTCTGTCGACCAACTGTTGTTTTTGCGTTTGCCAACCCGAGTGGGACAGGTATGCTCAGACGTGAGTCGCATGCTCTCCATTCCACTGGAATCAAGCTATCCTGGCTGATGAGGGCTGAAAGCCTGAAACCGGTCCTAGGATGCTTGTTTCCAGTCCAGGGAGGACCTGGCTTGGAAGTTCGACCTGGACTGTTCCCATGGGACACAGGGCCAAGACTGATTTGCAAATGGCTGGGTTCAAACTGGAATGGCATGATGAGCAAAAGAACGATGGATTTAGGCCCAGATCTCTGTACTGGGGTGAATGTATGTCATTGTTCTGCATTCTGTCCATCAACTTTTGTTTTTGCATTTGTCACCTGAGTGGGACGGGTATGCTCAGACGTGAGTCCAGTGCTCTCCATGCCACTGGAATCGAGCTATCCTGGCCGATGATGGCTGAAAGCCTGAAACTGGTCCCAGGATGCTCTTTTCCAGTCCAGGGAGGACCTGGCTTGGCAGTTCCGGCTGGACTGTTCCCATGGGGCACAGGGTCAAGACTGATTTGCATATGGCTGGGTTCAAACTGGAATGGTATGGTGAGCAAAAGAACAATGGAATTAGGCCCAGATCTCTGTACTGGGGTGAATGTATAACATTGTTCTGCATTCTGTCCATCAACTGTTGTTTTTGCATTGGTGGGGGAGGGGGTTCAGTTTATTTATCTATAGCAAATAGCTTGAAGTTTCTAGAAAAATTTGTGCTTTCTCAACATGATACTTGGGATTTAATGATTACCTTTGAAAATATCTTCAAAGATTATATTTAGGTGATCATTCATGCTGCATTTAAGAGATGTATTTGCTAAAGTGTTTCCCAGGTCCTTAGGAACGCTTGTTGTATCTTTAGTGCTAGGGATCATTTGCTTCAACAGCTTTTAGTGGATTCTTTGTCATGGCGAAAAGGAACAGATGGCAACACAGAGGACTGCCATGAGAGCTCTTCCTTTTAACCTAAGTGCAGGTTCTCAGGTATAGAAACCATGAATTCCCATAGCCCTTCTAGACTTTCTCTCTGTACCCCCTCACCCCTCCCAGCAGGACACCAGTATCAGAATGTGGAGAAGGGGGAAAGAAGGAGACCACATTCCCATAGGAGTGTTTCTCAGTGGGCACACAATTCTCCTTTAAAAGAAGGACCATCTTAGGAACTCTGCAAAGGTTTTCAACAAACTGTGATAAAAGTGCTGAAAAAGAAGGTGAGGTTTCTATGGGGAACTTCCTAAGATTAAGTGTAGCAAATTCTCCATTTACTGGCTGGTCCATGCACAGGATGAGACTGGCACTTCACCACCACCACCTCATCACAATATTGGGCCTGGAAAGAACATCAAGAGAAAGGAAGGTTCTGCTTGCTTGCTAGGGAAAGAAGAATAAATGTCTTCTGATTCCTGCTGGCACCCAGAAACTAGAACTACATTTGAATTGTCAATTGCTTGACCTCCTGTTGCTCCTACAGGAATAAAAAAAAAGCAAAGGAGGCCCAGCTATGAAGAAAGTTTAGCTGACCAATTAAGACTAGACCCAGAGAGAGCTGAAGATAAGGGTAGGGTCTAGGGGGCATATTATCAAGGACAGGCGATATATTTATTTATTTATTTATTTATGAGATTTGATAAAGCGCGAACGAATGCCCTTGAGCGTCTCGGCGCTGCAACTTCTGCATCCTATTCTCTCTACAAATGTATGATCTGACACATTACTGGTTAAACAGCCACGTTTTAAGATGTTTTCGAAAGGACCAGAGAGAGGTGCTGGTCCGGATTGACTGAGGTAGGGTATTCCACAGCTTTGGGGCTGAACCCATAAATCGACGGTCTCCCCAGGAGACAGTCCTGGTACGGGGCACCACTAAGTCATTAAGGGTGGAGGATCGCAGTCCCCTGAGGGGACGGTAAGGAATCAGCTGATCCTTGAGGAACTGAGGTCCCTGATTATGCAAAGCCTTGTATACGATGCAGAGAGTTTTAAACGTAACCCTACTTCTAATTGGAAGCCAGTGAAGTCTTCTGATGGTATCTCTGGCAGACTTATGTTTGGGAATTCCGGCAAGTAGTCTAGCTGCCGCATTTTGTATTGTTTGCATTTTGCTGAATACTCTAACCTGGGCATCAGCAAAAAGACCATTACAATAGTCCAAGGTGGACAACACCAGAGAGCTTACCAGAGTTTTCCCGGCACTTTCAGGAAGGAAAGGGATGATTTTCCTTATTAAGCGCAGTTTGTGAAAGGCAGAGGATGCTCACTTGGTTGGCGTGGGCAACGAAGTTGAGCTGGTTGTCAAAAACAACTCCCAAGTTCCTTACCTTGGAGATGGGATTAGGCAAGGTTCCGAAAGACGCAGGCCACCAAGCAGGGGACCAGCTAGGTGTAAGTAGTCCAAAAATGACAACCTCCGTCTTGTCGGAATTGAGTTTTAGACAATTGGAGGCCATCCAGTCTCCAATTGCCAGCATACAGTCTTTGAATCCATCAGCCATCTTTTGTCCATTGTTTTTAATGGAGAGGACTAACTGTGTATCGTCTGCATATGAGGTAAGGCTCATCCCGTGTACTCTGATGATATTGGCTAGGTCCGACACATAGATATTAAAAAGCGTCGGACTCAGGGATGAGCCTTGTGGGACCCCACATGGCAGAGACAGATTAGTCGATTGAAAAGAGCCAAAGTGACGGCCTGAGTTCTGCCTGACAGAAACAAGGCCAGTAGATCTTTAGCTACTTGTTTAATGCCCATTTTTTCGACACAGTCGATCAAGATCAAGTGGTCGACCGTGTCGAAGGCTGCAGATAAATCAATGAGTACCAATACTGCAGTTCCTCCCTGATCTCTGATGACCCTGATGTCATCCGCCGCTTTGATCAGGGCGGTTTCGGTGCCATGGAACTTACGAAACCCAAATTGTGTGTCATCCAGTAAGTGATGTTCTTTGATGAACTCAGACAACTGTGAGTTCATCACTTTTTCTACTACCTTTGCCAGGAATGGAAGGCTGGCTATCGGTCAGTAGTTTTTGAGGTCATCCTTATCAAGATGTGGCTTTTTTAAAAGAGGTTTGAGGAGTGTTTTTTTCAAAATTTCCGGATAAATTCCAGATCTGAACATGTCATTACAGATTTGAGGGATGGCAGGTAACAAAATATCCATAACTGCAAGGAGAGTATTGACAGGGCGAGGATCTAGGGCTGAACCAGTTTTAACCGAGGAGATAGTGTGCCTTATTTGATCCTCTGTAATATCTTTAAATTGTGTAAATAAAGAGACAGACGGTGTAGAGTAAGTGGTTGTTGGGGAGCTATTGGTGATGGCAGAAAAGTGGTATAGATATCATTAACCTTAGTAAAGAAAAAGGTTCCCAATGCATCACAAAAGGATTGAGAGGGAGGAGGAGTAAGGTCGGGGGAATATCCAGCTAAGTACTTAGTGGTATCGTAAAGTTGTTTAGTTGAGTTCTTAGCTTGCTCTATCCGTTCGCTGAAGTACTTCCATTTGGCATTGGCAATCATAGCTTTATATTTGGCCAACATCATCTTATAACGCATTTTACTTTCATCGTTATACGATTTCTGCCAATGCCTTTCCCTATTCCTGCATAGTTGTTTCTGGACCCTGAGGTCCTCAGTAAACCAGGGAGCAGAGGGGGTGGATCTGTTTCTTGTTACATGTTTTAGGGGTACTAGAGAATTAGTGGCAAGACCCAGCCAGTCCTGAAATTGCTTAATAGCTATGTTGGGATCAGAGGATAATATGGGCTTAGAGTTAATGAGACAAGTTTTTAAAGTAGCACTATCTATTTCTTTCCAAACCTTAAAAGGTTTGTGATTGGAAATAGGTGGATTGGCAGTAATGACTTCATTGGGGGTAATTATGCCCATAATTGCATGATGGTCTGACCAGGTAAGTGGAAGGCTATCCGTTAACTGAAAACCCTCAAAGTTGGTAAAGATGCCATCCAAAGTGTGACCACCATCGTGCGTAGGGGAATTGACCAGTTGAGGGAGCCCTAAGGTGCTCATATCGGATAGAAGGGAAGTAATGTCCCTATCTTCAATTTTCTCTAAATGGAAGTTAAAATCCCCTAATACCATTAGGGATTTTTCAATGGCTAAAGGCTCAAGCATAGTACTAAAGTCTGCGAGGAATTCGGTCCGTGCTCCTGGTGGCCTGTATAGGAGTACTCCTTTAAGATTATCAGATGGGGAGAATCTAATGGCAAATTGCATGGCTTCACAAGTGGACGAGGGGATCTGGGAGGTTCTGACAACATAAGTGTCACAGGCAATGATTGCTAACCCGCCTCCTTTTTTACGTTCCCTGTCTTGTCTATAAACCTTGAAGTCGTTGGGGACCGCGACCACTAAGTCTGGGTCGGAGGCACTGTCCATCCATGTCTCAGTCAAGAACAATATGTCTATGTTCCTGTCCCTTATCAGAGCAGCAATGTCTTGCCTGTGTTTTTCAAGGGAACGGACATTGATGAGTGCAATCAAAATGCTCTTTGGGCGTTTCTTAATCGTGGGAGTGAGGATTTTGTTCATCAAAGGGATGATTGTCTTACAATGGGGACACGAGTACAGAGGATGTAATGGGGCAAGGTCCAGGTCTAACGGACAGGAGTTTGTAGCAAGCGCTACATTACATTATCGCCGCTTTTTTCTGCAGGAAACTGCCGATAAAGGGGCGATAATGGCCTTGATAATATGCTCTATGAATTCCAATCGAAGCCCATGTTAGATGTGAACACATCTAACATGGGCTTCGATTGGAATTCATAGAGCATATTATCAAGGCCATTATGGCCGCTTTATCGGCAGTTTCCTGCCGATAAAAGCGGCGATAATGTATCGTCTGTCCTTGATAATATGCCCCTAGATGTCTGCTCCAAGGACTGGAGGTATGTGGGAGGGACGAGGAGGACTTTCTGAGCATCATGAAATATATGTACTTTTGGTAGTAGCATGAAGCAAGGGCGGAGGGGTGTGTATAAGACTTGGAGCTATGCCTAGAATTCGCCAAAGGAGTATCAGGAAGATTGAAAGAATTGGAGCACATCACCATGGAAGATTTTAGAAGGCTATATGGGCTATGATCAGTGTCAGTTTAAGGATTTTGGGGGGCTCTGGCTAGACTTATTGTGGGGGCCCTTGTAGAGATCAAATTTAAATTATAATTATTCAATTTCCTTCTAATACAACACTGCATGATGCCAAACAATACCAAATTATGTTACATTTTCACAAGATCACAAAAAACTGTTCCGATAGTTCTTGGCCAGGACTCCAAAAATCATTAGATAATACTGGGTAGAGAGACAAAAGTGAAATACAGAAAAATTTCAATTTCCCAGGGGGATCCCTGGAAGATGGAGACCCTGGGCAATTGCCCACTTTGCCCATGCCTTTAAACGTGTCTGGCTATGATGGGGCAAAAATATTTCCACATTTATACCTGCATTAAAACAATGGGCAAAGTTGTGCACTCTTTTAATTATGCAATGTTTGTGACGGATTCAGCTACTTCCTACTCTAGAGTACATCTCTGCAACTTTAGGGTACCTTGGCATTTGCATGCCATTCGAAGTGTTGCGGAAGAGGAAGGTTAACACTGCTGGACTGGAATATCGGGCACTCTGGCGCTGTCAGATGTGCTGGCCTAGGAGCCAGAATGTGGGCCCTTTTTAGGTCCTTTTGGCTAATATCATAACATTGCCAAGTGGGATTGCACAACACACAAAAGGCAAGAGGAAATCATCTATACGGGTGTGAGAAATCCCAGGATTCTACTTTTTGGGGGGGAGGATGCTTGCACATCAAGTGAAGGTAATTCTAAAAATGAACATGGCCCACTGTCATTGAGGATTGTGCAGGTTCGACCCCACAGCACCATCTTTGAGGGAGTGAAAGCCCATGGATCCCACTCTGCTTTTTTTCACAAAGTAGTCATATCGAGGCATCAGAATAAACAAGGACATTATCCAGCATTTCATGCATTGCCTTTGCCAATTTCAGCTAATGCGCCACTATTATGCGAAGGCATCATGGCCGCTACTGTAGTTATTAATACTGCTGCCAGTGGTGGCAGGATTGGACTTGGTCTAATTAGTGTTTAAATTGTGTAATTTCTAATGTGATTCTACAAAAATCATGCTCTCAAAGTCTGGTTTAAATACTTTGGGCCTCATTTATAAGCACTTTTGGGCCACCGAAACGAATTTTTTTTGACGTTCCAGTGGCACAATATGCCCTGGCATATTTACAAGGCCATGTGCAGCCACTTTACGTGGATTTTCATGGCCTTGTAAATATGTGTCTATTTCACGCAGAGCACTGTATGAAAAGGGTGTTCTACGGATGTTGCTGTGAGTGTTCCCTCGCAACACCCATGGAATCCATTAACACTTGTGTGTGTCTGCCTCTATAGAAAGTTAGAAACTGGAAGCAAAAACCAGGTTACGAAACACAACAAAAAATTAAATGCATCAGTCCCATATTGACATTTTCGTCTACATTATGTAATAAATAAAATAAAAACCATATTCTCACAACCACTTGCTTTTTTAATCCCACATCTCTGTTTGAAAGTGGTGGATTTTTTTTTTAAACAAAAACTTTTCTTACCCGTTTTATAAAACATAACATCGCAGGGATGAGAAACATGGAACAGAACAACGTGGGTGGAGCACGAGACTGCCGTCCCAGCCTCCCTCCACCCCCCCCCCCCCCCCGCCCCCCCCCAGATATGACAGATGGTTACATTTAGAATCAACATCAGGGTCAGAAAAAGAGCGAAACAATTGCCATCACTATATTTAAAAAAAAATCAGCAAACACATCACATCGGTCTGAAGGAAAAGGGTTGGATTTTCGATAACCTAGAGTCTTCAAATTTAAATGATAGATTCTGTGCTCTGTTGTCCCGCTAGACTGTATGTGAGCAACAACTCGTGCTCACTATCGAAGATATGTGCATGCTTCGTCTTATTTTGCGTGTCATTTGTGTTGCGCCTTTGCAATCTGAAGTATTAATGTTATATGTTTGCTAACTCTTTTTAGGAAAATGAAAATGCCTGAAACAATGTTGCTTGTACTCATGGGTCTGTGCTTAACTGCCTTCGTAGGTAAGTAATGCATTCTTGTAGTTCCTGTTAAATGTTTTAAAAAATGCATTTTGAGGTCAGCAATGTGCATTTGAGGCTACGAGGGAATATAGTTTTCTATTTCCAAAATAATCCGTATTTTGAACAAAAATGTTGACAAAAATCAAGAAAGGGGTCTTTCGCAACAGCAACGAATTTCCAGTCGGTATATCAAGAATTAAGCGTAAGAACAGCTTCAAAATCTATTATAGATGACTATTCAACAATAAATATTTTGAGAAATTCCAAAAAGGCACTGAGACTAGAAATAAATTATAGGACTCAGGTGCTCTCTGGGATACACATATTTCAAATTAAAGAGTTCCACTCATAGGATGTTAACAGGGGACGTTATTTTTGAGTTTTTGCCAAAGGGCAGTGCCGCAGTCCTTCCTGGGGGCTGCCCTACAGCAAAAGAAAAGGGCAGGAATACGTCCTATCTATCACATCGGCGCATTCCTGTCCTTTTCCCGGCACTGGCACAAAATGGGCTGCCATGCGCCAACACAGGCACCTTTGCACCGTGATGCAAGGGTGCCTGCATTGCAGGGATGATTATTTTTGAGCAGGAAGGGACACCTTCCTGCACAAAAACAATCACATGGCTTTTTCCTTTTTATATGTGTGCTACAGAATGGTCGTGGAATTACTAAAAGAAGCTTCTGATACATGTGTTTTGCTCTTATTAGAGCTCGTCAGAGAAGCATAGCTTTGTCACAAAGGAGTACCCAGTATAAATCCAAACAATGCCTGTTCAGGTTTTGAATATCTCAGAACTTGTGCAATAGAGAAGAAGGAAACTCTGGGTAGTTATCAAGTGTCAGGTGGAGGCAAGCTCCTTTACATGAAGCACTCTACAACACAATCAACATATATATATATATATATATATATATATATATATATATATATATATATATATATATATATATATATATATATATATACATACATATATATATATATACATATTTCCAAGGCTTCCTCTTCGTTAGAAAAAGAACGAGGCGACACAGCGGGGCTCGTGAAGCACCATAGTTTAATTAAAACATAGGGCATGACGCGTTTCGGAGGGTTCCTTTTTTTATATATATATATATACATATATATATACATATGTGTGTGTGTGTGCGCGCGTGGGGCTGTGCATGTATTTGCGTGGGGGGTGTGCGTGTGTGCATGTGTGTGTGTGTGTGTGTTTGTGTGTGTGTGTGTGTGTGTGTGTGTGTGGGTGTGTATGTGTGTGTGTGTGTTTCTGTATGTGTGTGTGGGTGGATGTGTGTGCGTGTGTGTGTGTGTGTGTGTATATATATATATATATATGAACGCTCAAAGGTCCCTTCGATCAAAGGAACGACAGCACTCCGGGGGTGATGAAATTCACAGCGGTCTTTGTTTATTCAAATGAAAGTCAACAACAAACGCGTTTCGGCGTCAGCCTTCGTCAGTGTCAATGACACTAGGCACATGATGTCATTTTAAACCTCCCTCATGGTGACAGACATAGGTGAAGGACAAACTCTAGATCTAATATGGGCGCCATCTTGTAATGGATAAGATGTGCACATTAACACATACAATTACCCTTCCAAAGTAATCAAACCGTGTATCGGTTAGAAAAACAAGTGGTAAATGCCAAAAAATAATAATTAAACAAATTATATAATGTGACAACATCTAGCAGTGGATCGGCATAAGTCCTTTCATTATTGGTCTGTTGTTATAAGAATGAGGCTTATATCGGCATGAAAATCAAAAGAGCAAATACACTAATGAATATATACATATATACATACATACACACCTAGAGGGTTGCACAGAAGAATATATATACACATGATAGCTGACCTAACTCATATGTCTTGGCTTCATGTTATCTCAAGGTTTTAGAAAATATATACATATATATACAAGTTGATGAATAGGCTGGATAAACTAATAGTGAAAATTCAAGAATTCATTTTTTCATATTTTTCTCATATATTCATTTTCTTATATCATAGTTCATAAATTCTCCTATTCTGAGATCGTACTTCAGACTTTTTCCTAACAATGACTACAGAACAAATATATCAGCTAAAAAGCTAATATCTTCCCTAGGCGGATCATTTTCCTAGGTGAACTGCCATTTCCTCCCCACTGTTAAGGCCTCCCGGATGCTTAGTCGCTAAATCGATGATGTATCTCGATTCTAATCGTCTGAGTCGTTTTAACCTATCTCCGCCCCTGATGTTATTAGGTACGTAATCCAGCCCAAAGTATGTAAATTTACTGCGATCCTTATTATGATACTCAGAGAAATGGCGTGCTACCGGGTAGGAAGGATCAACCTTGTCAATGGCCCTGAGATGCTCTAGCACCCTGAATTTTAATTGATTGATGGTACTCCCGATGTAGCGGAGCCCACATGGGCATACCAAACAATAAACTGCATAGATAGTACTGCAGGTCAAGAATTTCTGTATAGCCATGGAACTACCTGTCATCTGGTTTCCATATCGAAGGACTCTTTTACTTGCTGCACACGCTTTACAGCGACCACAAGGGTAAAACCCACTCATGTCATTCAGTGTGTTTGGTTTGGTGATGGGTTTGTTGAAATGGCTATGTACCAACATATCCCCCAGCGATCTGCACTTACTGAAGGTCACTAGACGATAGAGAGGCAAATCTTCCCTCAGTATACTGTCTGTATGTAGGATGTGCCAGTTTTTTCGCATCATGGCCTTAAGGTGATTGGCTCCAGAAGAATAAGGTGTTATCATCCTGAATTTACTATTCTCTGTGTTGATGGTCTTAGTATGCAAATCATTTTCTGTTCGTTTCTTTTTCAGCAATTCGATCCTAGGGATCTTTCTGACTCTCTTAAGTGTACTCTGTAGTAGGGAATCATCATAGCCCCTTAGTCGGAAATGTTCCAGACATTCATGGGCTGCTTTCTCAAACTCACGTACTTGTGTGCTGTTTCTGCGGAGTCTGAGAAGTTCCCCATAAGGGATGCTCCTGATAAGCTTGGGTGGGTGACTGCTTTTAGCAAATAGAATGGAATTCCCTGCCGTTTCTTTTCTGTACAGGGAAGTATGTACCAGGCCCTCATCAATGTACACCCTCAGGTCCAAATAGTCGACTGCCACTCGGCTAATTGTTCCCGAGAGGTGCAGATTGTAGCAGTTGTTATTCAAATCTTCAATGTACATTTCTGCACTTGCAGTCATGCCCTGCCACACGATAAAAAGATCGCCTATGTACCGGTACCAATGTACCACCCTGCAATGCTCATGCCCCTTCTTCCAGCTCCTGGGCACCTGCTCCTCCCACCAGCCAATGAACAAGTTCGCATAGCTGGGAGCAAAGCAGGTTCCCATCGCCGTGCCAGAGATTTGCCTGTACAGTTGTTCACCAAATAGAAATATGTTATTGTTTCACAGCCCTCCAGTGGGCCTGTAGCCCACTGGAGGGCTGTGAAACATTAATCAGGCAAAGAATTTGGAGAACGAGTGTCGGACCCTATCAAAGGGAAAGAAATATACTGCAACTACCAGCATGCATTTCACTGAAGATTGCATGCATTAGTGGACAAATAATAGCTGCAGGCTCCAGGCACCTCGTGGTATTGCCGTCCCATGAAGAAGCAGCTTGAGCTGCGAAACGCGTCGGGACTTTCTCTTGGAACAGTTGTAATGCGCAGCTCTTGGCAAATAAAAGGTTTGCAACCAATTACCTTGTTAGGGTGGCGTCTCTAAAAGATCCGAGGCACCTTGGATTGATGTTGTACGCGGCACGCCTCAACCACGGGAGATGCACCGCCCGCCGTGAAATGTGGAAGCGGGTCTGGTGGCCTGTCATCGGACAACCTAGATACGGCATGAGGGAGCTGCAATGAGAGCTGAACATTACGCCTGTAGCCCACTGGAGGGCTGTGAAACATTAATCAGGCAAAGAATTTGGAGAACGAGTGTCGGACCCCATCAAAGGGAAAGAAATATACTGCAACTACCAGCATACATTTCACTGAAGATAGCATGCATTAGTGGACAAATAATAGCTGCAGGCTCCAGGCACCTCGTGGTATTGCCGTCCCAAGAAGAAGCAGCGTGAGCTGCGAAACACGTCGGGACTTTCTCTTGGAACAGTTGTAATGCGCAGCTCTTGGCAAATATAAGGTTTGCAACCAATTACCTTGTTGGAGTGGCGTCTCTAAAAGATCCGAGGCACCTTGGATTGATGTTGTACGCGGCACGCCTCAACCGCGAGAGATGCACCGCCCGCCGTGAAATATGGAAGCGGGTCTGTTGAGCTGTCATCGGACAACCTAGATACGGCATGAGGGAGCTGAAATGAGAGCTGAACATTACGCCTGTAGCCCACTGGAGGGCTGTGAAACATTAATCAGGCAAAGAATTTGGAGAACGAGTGTCAGACCCCATCAAAGGGAAAGAAATATACTGCCACTACCAGCATGCATTTCACTGAAGATAGCATGCATTAGTGGACAAATAATAGCTGCAGGCTCCATCGGACAACCTAAATACGGCACTGGTGTCAATGAACTCGTAGGGCAGGGATAATATTGTGTGAACAAATCCCTAGGCAGTCAACAAATGGGCAAACAAGTAATATAAAGTGACAGCGAAAAATCATACATGGAGAATTAAAATACAAATAATCATGATTTTAATGAACACAGATAAAAATCATACAGGTAACTGGCTTAACCACCACCGTATGATGGTAAAAATTTGTTAAAAAACATACAATTCATACATTTATTATGTAATCATGTAAAGAACACCCCTACAGAATAATATCATTGGTATCAAAGAGAGACAACACTGTGGCGATAGGTGGGTGAGTGGGGGAGAGAAAAGCATTTTAGCGTCGACAACTGCAAGTGGAAGAAGAAGGTAAATTCTTAATTTTTTTAAATGTATGTTATTGATAAATTATTGGGCATTCCTGTAATATTTTTTAACCAAATTTTCACCCACATTATATATATAAAACTCGACGCGCGTTTCGGCGTGGACAACGCCTTCTTCAGGAAACACACGGTGATATCTGAAACATATATATGAAAGAAAAATCCTATTACAATGTATTCAACATGGTAAAACAGGACATAAAAACCACATATTAAAAATACATCTTTTATAAAAATAAATCCACTTTTTATGAAAAAGAAACATTTTCGCTGTCAAATTATTTCATTTCCACGGCAAACATGATAAAGCCATAATTAAAGAGATTGTGCAGTACTCAAAACTAAACTAAAGAGCAAATGAGGAGATACAGTCAGTGACCCAATGATAATCATCACAAAGGCATGATTTGTTACAGCATAGGGATACTTGAACTAATTCTTTGATAATTATATCAGTTCATAGGAATAATCATTTAACAATTTATTTCTATATAAGCATTCGATAGCTCTATTCATACTTGTTGAATTTAGCTCACTGTTTGAGAAGGGTTACAGGACTTGTATACAGGAAACAATCAATTAGATCCTGAAAGCTCGGCAGAATAATGGCCGCAACGGATATAATCCTAAAATACATAAAATACCCAAATTCAGTCTGCAATCCTATAATTGCAACCTGTCAAATATAAGGACAGCATTAATTACCCAAACAATGGGTGCCGCATGAATACATAGTTGAAAGGCATGTAGAACGATAAATATCAGCCATGTGGATGAGGCATTTATCCAAAATATTACCAAAGTTGTTCAACCTAATCTAAATGATATGCAGGTCAGTACTTAAAATCACGTCTTGGGACACAGTCAAAATCTATACCATACTGATCTCATAGTTTGTATCTTGATACCGCGCTAAAAGAATGTGCGTGGTTGGAGAGAAAGTGGTACGATTCAAACCCAATGAATTCTTTCGTGGTACTATCATCGCATAGCGTTACAATCATTCTTAGTCAAATACAATGATGACGAACGCATGGAATTCTTTGGATGGCAGTATGTTTACTAGCTTAAAGGACTACTCTTTATTAATCTATATGGTACTAGAACCAAAAGGGGAGCAGCGGAGGAAAGAAGGGGGCACTCAGCTTCCCAGTAAACAGATAAAAGGCTGATATAAAGTTGTGTGCCCACGTACCTGATATATAAAGAGAGGAGTAAGCGGCAATGCTTCTATATGGTAAGCCAAAGATGTGATAGTATCCACAAGTACCGATAGATATTATATTGAAATTCCTGCAAAAATAATTAAAATACAACCAATTCAGGACCAAATGAGCCTGAAAGAAATTAGAAAAAGGTGCCCTAACGTGAGAGGGTATACCTTTAAATGTGGAGCTGTGTCCTCTATACCACAGCATACTAATGTTACACGATGCTTCTTAATTAACGTACACCGAACTTTTAAAAGCCTACTCTGGGTAGACAAACTAAAAGGGAGGGAATAAGGAAAAGGGGGGGCGTAAAGCACGCATTCTTATTAAATGGATAGGAAACAAATAGGGCGGAAAAGACTCGTGGATCGAGTATTATCTTAGTACTAGCCGCAATATAGGAGTCTCAAGAAGGGAGGGAAGAAACTGTCCCGAGGATCGCTTACCTTTAAATTTAAAGTAGGAGCAGGATAATGCTCTCAACGTAACAAAGTCACGACATGCAGATCCGTCACAGGAACGGAGGGGCGGAAGAATGATCAAATTTGCCGTGCTCGGCAAATGGTTTAAGTACCTCATCTAGGATTAGATCAACGCCTACACCTGATAAGGTTGGTGAAATTGAAATGGGACTACTAGCCTTGGTGTTCTGGAGTTTCTTATCTTACTAAAGAAGGGACTATTTGTAATGTGGCAAGAAACACAAAGGAGGGACTATCCGATGTGACCCTCCAGAGAAAGAAAGAACGCCACTCCAATAACTGTTACAGAGGCCAAACGGATGAAAAACAAATTATGGAAACAGATTGCCGTGTATGTAGGCAGTCGATAATAAGAGAATATCTTACATATTGGGGTGTCCTATGTTTCTGAAAGGGAAATTCAATACCCAGTCAGAGATTCACATCTTCTATTTGAAGGACTAGATCTAGTTGGAAGGAGTGATCTAAAAAGTATTTTATAATGACCTCATACAATATGAATAGAATTCAAAGATATATTACA
Source organism: Lissotriton vulgaris (assembly GCF_964263255.1). Taxonomy (NCBI): domain Eukaryota; kingdom Metazoa; phylum Chordata; class Amphibia; order Caudata; family Salamandridae; genus Lissotriton; species Lissotriton vulgaris. The sequence continues at coordinate 451,395,822 of NC_141696.1, read as the reverse complement.
CTAACATTTAATATATACTATACCGGCTGACTAATACATATAGCTGAAACTCCATCTCAACTAAAAAGGACAACGTTTCAGAGTCATATGAAATTCGCACCTATTGTTCAGGCAGAAAGATGCAAGTTAAAGAATTGCATTCTCCCACGGGATTTCACTATTTAACCCGTTTTTAAAAGTGCCCAAACTGAAAATCCAAAAGACTTCTCTCTTTTTTCGAACTTTACAGCCGCCTTTATTTTCTGAGAGCCTGATCTTCTCTATGATACGCCATTTAAAGTCATCAGGCTTATGTTGCTTTTCTTGAAAGTGTCTGACTAGGGGTGCCGCAATTTTATTAGTACGTATCGCTGAGCGATGTTCAGTCAACCTTGTTTGGATTGGTCTTGACGTTTCGCCAACTTAGCCAAAGTGACACGGGCACAGAATGAAATAAATGCAATTGGCGGTCTTACAGTTCCACATGTCATTAGCACTCATGTGGCATCCATTCTGTTCAAAAGACTCACCTCCCAAGATTGCATTACAGGATTTGCAAGATGAACATTTTACAGTACCTTTGACAGGGAAATTACCAGACACCGATCTTTGAACAAACTCAGACTGGACATTCTTGTTGGCAAAGCGTGAATGTACTATCAGGTCTTTCAAATTCTTATTTCTCTTATAGGCAAACAGAGGCTTAGCCAACTTTCCATTTGCCGTGGGGTTGGAATTGAGAATATGCCAGTTGGCATTAATGATTTGTTTTACTGTACTATCAAGAGTCGAGTGTTTAGTAATGCAAACCAGTTGATTATTCTCTTCGGGCGGTTTTGTTCTCAACAGGTGGTCGCGGTCATAAAATCTAGCTCTCTTAAATGAGTCCCTTACCAGCCTATGTGGGTATCCTCGATTGAGGAATTTCTGTCTCATTATAATGGCCTGTAGATCAAAATCTGCTAGGTTGGTGCTATTCCTCCTTACTCGTAAAAATTGTGAGAAGGGAATGCTTTGACGCTGACTCCGGGGATGAAAACTGTTAAAATGGATTAGCGTATTGCGTGCAGATGGTTTCACAAAAAGATCAACTATTAATTTGTTATCCTGATGTTTAAATAATAAGTCAAGAAATTCAACCCTATTCTCATCAAATTGGGCTGTGAACTTTAAATTCATGTCCGTCAGATTCATCCATTCTAGGAAATCCACAAGGGAATCCTTCCCACTTCCCACTGGTCCAAAAATATTCTCTCTAAGCACAATTTTCAAAGGTTCAAGGAATTCATCCTTGAACTTTTGAAAATTGTGCTTACAGAGAATATTTTTGAGTTCGGAAATACCCTTTTTCACCATGTGAAAGGGGTAGGTATGGGGGCATCTGTGGCGCCGTCCATTGCGAATATTTATATGGCGGCCTTTGAAACCAAATTTATCTATAATGAGGTCGCACCATTCTTCGAATCCATCTCCCACTGGTCCAGATATATTGATGACATCTTTTTTATCTGCACCAGTGGGAAGGATTCCATTGTGGATTTCCTAGAACGGATTAATCTGACGGACATGAATTTAAAGTTCACAGCCCAATTTGATGAGAATAGGGTTGAATTTTCTTGACTTATTAATTAAACATCAGGATAACAAATTAATAGTGGCTCTTTTTGTGAAACCTTCCGCACGCAATACGCTACTCCATTTTAACAGTTTTCATCCCCGGAGTCAGCGTCAAAGCATTCCCTTCTCACAATTTTTACGAGTAAGGAGGAATTGCACCAACCTAGCAGATTTTGATCAACAGGCCATTATAATGAGACCAGAATTCCTCAATCGAGGATACCCACATAGGCTGGTAAGGGACTAATTTAAAAGAGCTAGATTCTATGACTGTGACCACCTGTTGAGAACAAAACCACCCAAAGAGAATAATCAACTGGTTTGCATTACTAAACACTCGACTCTTGATAGTACAGTAAAACAAATCATTAATGCCAACTGGCATATTCTCAATTCCAACCCCACGGCAAATGGAAAGTTGGCTAAGCCTCTGTTTGCCTATAAGAGAAATAAGAATTTGAAAGACCTGATAGTACATTCACGCTTTGCCAACAAGAATGTCCAGTCTGAGTTTGTTCAAAGATCAGTGTCTGGTAATTTCCCTGTCAAAGGTACTGTAAAATGTTCATCTTGCAAATCCTGTAATGCAATCTTGGGAGGTGAGTCTTTTGAACAGAATGGATGCCACATGAGTGCTAATGACATGTGGAACTGTAAGACCGCCAATTGCATTTATTTCATTCTGTGCCCGTGTCACCTTGGCTATGTTGGCGAAACATCAAGACCAATCCAAACAAGGTTGACTGAACATCGCTCAGCGATACGTACTAATAAAATTGCGGCACCCCTAGTCAGACACTTTCAAGAAAAGCAACACAAGCCTGATGACTTTAAAGGGCGTATCATAGAGAAGATCAGGCTCTCAGAAAATAAAGGCGGCTGTAAAGTTCGAAAAAAGAGAGAAGTCTTTTGGATTTTCAGTTTGGGCACTTTTAAAAACGGGTTAAATAGTAAAATCCCGTGGGAGAATGCAATTCTTTAACCTGCATCTTTCTGCCTGAACAATAGGTGCGAATTTCATATGACTCTGAATCGTTGTCCTTTTTAGTTGAGATGGAGTTTCAGCTATATGTATTAGTCAGCCGGTATAGTATATATTAAATGTTAGTTTAATATATCTTTGAATTATATTCATATTGTATGAGGTCATTATAAAATACTTTTTAGATCTCTCCTTCCAACTAGATCTAGTCCTTCACATAGAAGATGTGAATCTCTGACTGGGTATTGAATCTCCCTTTCAGAAACGTAGGACACCCCAATATGAAAGATATTCTCTAATTATCGACTGCCTACATACACGGCAATCTGTTTCCGTAATTTGTTTTTCATCCGTTTGGCCTCTATAACAGTTATTGGAGTGGATTTCTTTCTTTCTCACCAGGGTCACATCGGATAGTCCCTCCTTTGTGTTTCTTGCCACATTACAAATAGTCCCTTCTTTAGTAAGACTAGAAACTCTGGAACACTGAGGCTAGCAGTCCCATTTCTATTTCACCTACCTTATCATGTGTAGGCATTGATCTAATCCTAGATGAGGTACTTAAACCATTTGCCGAGCATGGCAAATTTGATCATTCTTCCGCCCCTCCGTTCCTATGACGGATCTGCACGTCGTGACTTTGTTACGTTGAGAGCATTATCCTGCTCCTACTTTAAATTTAAAGGTAAGCGATCTTCGGGACGGTTTCTTCCCTCCCTTCTTGAGACTCCTATATTGCGGCTAGTACTAAGATAATACTCGATCCACGAGTCTTTTCCGCCTTATTTGTTTCCTATCCATTTAATAGGAATGCGTGCTTTACGCCCCCCCTTTTCCTTATTCCCTCCCTTTTAGTTTGTTTACCCAGAGGAGGCTTTTAAAAGATCGGTGTACGGTAATTAAGAAGCATTGTGTAACATTAGCATGCTGTCGAACAGAGGACATGCCTACAAATTTAAAGGTATATCCTCTCACGTTAGGGCACCTTTTTCTAATTTCTTTCAGGCTCATTTGGTCCTGAATTGGTTGTATTTTAATTATTTTTGCAGGAATTTCAATATAATATCTATTGGTACTTGTGGATACTATCACATCCTTGGCTTACCATATAGAAGCATTGCCGCTTCCTCCTCTCTTTATATATCAGGTACGTGGGCACACGACTTTATATCAGCCTTTTATCTGTTTACTGGGAAGCTGAGTGCCCCCTTCTTTCCTCCGCCGCTCCCTTTTGGTTCTAGTACCATATATATAGATTAATAAAGAGTAGTCCTTTAAGCTAGTAAACATACTGCCATCCAAGGAATTCCATGCATTCGTCATCATTGTATTTGACTAAGAATGATTGTAACGCTATGGATTGATAGTACCACGAAAGAATTCATTGGGTTTGAATCGTAACACTTTCTCTCCAGCCACGCACATTCATATTAGCGCGGTATTAAGATACAAACTATGAGATCAGTATGGTATAGATTTTGACTGTGTCCCAAGGCGTGATTTTAAGTACTGACCCGCATATAATTTAGATTAGGTTAAACAACTTTGGTAATATTTTGAATAAATGCCTCATCCACATGGCTGATATGTATTGTTCTACATGCCTTTCAACAATGTATTCATGCGGCACCCATTGTTTGGGTAATTAATGCTGTCCTTATATCTGACAGGTTGCACTTATAGGATTGCAGACTGAATTTGGGTATTTTATGTATTTTAGGATTATATCCGTTGCGGCCATTATTCTGCCGAGCTTTCAGGATCTAATTGATTGTTTCCTGTATACAAGTCCTGTTATCCTTCTCAAACAGTGAGTTTAATCCAACAAGTATGAATAGAGCTATCGAATGCTTATATAGAAATAAATTGTTAAATGATTATTCCTATGAACTGATATAATTATCAAAGAATTAGTTCAAGTATCCCTATGCTGTAACAGATCATGCCTTTGTGATGATTATCATTGGGTCACTGACTGTATCTCCTCATTTGCTCTTTAGTTTAGTTTTGAGTACTGCACAATCTCTTTAATTATGGCTTCATCATGTTTGCCGTGGAAACAAGATAAGAGATGAAATAATTTGACAGCGAAAATGTTATTTTTTTATAAAAAGTGGATTTATTTTTATAAAAGATGTATTTTTAATATGTGATTTTTATGTCCTGTTTTACCATGTGGAATATATTGTAATAGGATTATTCTTTCATATATATGTTTCAGATATCACTGTGTGTCTCCTGAAGAAGGCGTTGTCCACGCCGAAACGCGCGTCAAGTTTTACTCGCCACAGTGTTGTCTCTCTTTGATACCAATGATATTATTCTGTAGGGGTGTTCTTTACATGATTAAATAATAAATGTATGAATTGTATGTTTTTTAACTAATTTTTGCCATCATACGGTGGTGGTTAAGCCAGTTACCTGTATGATTTTTATCTGTGTTCATTAAAATCATGATTATTTGTATTTTAATTCTCCATGTATGATTTTTCGCTGTCACTTTATATTACTTGTTTGCCCATTTGTTGACTGCCTAGGGTTTTGTTCACACAAAAATGCTTTTAAATGCACGTTGTGTGCGGGAAAGTGTATTTATATGAGGGTGTGTGTGTCAGTGTGAATGTGTGTGTGTATAGGTCAAAGGGCAAATTAAGTTGTTTCTGCTACCCAAGGCATTTTGGTGAATTGACGTGCATGGTGTCTGCCAGCTCTACTTTCTGTTTGGCGTCCTTGAAGGGATGCCATTTTGAAAGGGGACTGTCTGCCACCATTCTGTCAATCTCCTACCACACTGAATAAAATTAGAAATAAAATAAAGCACCTTGGAAAGATGACATAGTTGTGTGCCATTTCTAGATCTGCTTTTCCAATGACTATTATTCAAATGTCCTCTGCAGAGCACTCTCCCACAATCTAAGCCTGTCATCAGACTTAGATGAAACCTCTTTCATTCTGAATACAGTGTTGCAGTATGGTGCCACGCTATATGCCACAGTGCTTTTCCTGGGTACACCGTCAAGGCAGAGATAGGTTATCTCACTAGCCGAACCACTCTGTCGCAGCTATCTACTAATGCTCAGTCCCCACTCTTGACAAGTGTATGGCTCTCATATGTTCTATGGCCACGCCTCACTTGAGTGATGCAGCGTTTTAGCTATCACAGATTCCCAAATGTGCAGATGATATGCAAGATATTTTTCCTATCTGCTGCAACTAAGTTAATGTGATACAAAGTAAGAGAATTTTGACCCCAATATGTAAAAGTGAAGTTGGATGGTTTTCTGCAGCAGACGTTTTCAATTGAATTGTTTTTGCTGCTAAGCCCCACCCCGTGATGGCGGATCGTTGCCGGCGTGCAGGTCTGCTTATGTACCTGTCCTGAGGCGATGAGGTGATTCTGCAGCTTTGTTCGGCTGTTGGTGGTGAAAATTAAATACCAATGAAGAAATTGGTGGCTGGGTTACAGTTGCGCTGGGTAACAATGATAATAGTAAGGATAAGAACAAGTAAAGAAGCTCCAAGGATAAGGTTTAGACCACCAAACTAAACACAACAGGCATGAACCAGTCAATGCCCTGATACACAACACAACATTTATCCTGAGCTAACACAAAAATCCACTTTGCAACCAACGAACAAATCACAAGTCGCTGTTTGTTTTCTTCTTTTCTTTCTTTTATTTCATGCGTTGAACGCCAGGAACTTTTTTACAGAGGACGAGATATCGTCACAGGAGGAAAATACCCGAATAATACAGTATGGAGAGAGACTGATTTTAACCGCTATTTACGGGCCAAAACAACGTGAAAAATAGACTAAGAGGATAACTGAACCCCAATGACGCTGTGGCAGGGGTGTTGAACAAGAGACTAGAGGTCGAATTTGACTAATCAAGCCTTGAAGAAGTCTGTGGATTAACACCAAATCAGACGAAACACGTGTCGGCTAGGAGGTTTTATGAACAATCAACGCATGAAATAAAAGAAAGAAAAGAAGAAAACAAACAGCGACTTGTGATTTGTTCGTTGGTTGCAAAGTGGATTTTTGTGTTAGCTCAGGATAAATGTTGTGTTGTGAAAATTAAATGATTTTGAGGTCCCCGAGGTCTCCGAGGTGCTCCTACGCTGCGGCTTTCTTTGGCTCTGAGGTGTGGGCATTCCTGACTCCGGAGTTTGTGCCCGTCCGAGCTCTCCTGACGGGGTGGGAGCCCGCGGCAGGTGAGAGGGGAGAAAACAGAGGGAGAGGCTGATCGAGGGCTGCAGGCTGCCGTGGTGTGGCGGCGGCGGCTGTGCTGTGCTGATTTGTAGCCATTAACTGGAGGATTAAAGCAGCTGATAAAGCGCTGCATATCATATCCTGCATAGTATGCTGCCTTGAAGAAAGTGTGGAGACCTGTCAGCCAAACGGAATTTTGTGTACAGTGTGCTGCTTTTAGGACTGTAGACTGCTCATGTGTTCTGGCGGTTAGTGAATTGGCGCAGGTGCCGGTTGAGGAGGCGGACACTGTGTTGGGAGCTATTGGGAGTGAGCACAGGACCGTGAGGACCAGCAGCCCTTGACCCTGACGCTGGTGCCTCTTCCCGCCCCCCCTCGCCGGAGCACTTAACCAGCGACTTGTGGCCCCGCTTCGCGGGTGCCGCTTGAGGAGGCGGACATTGTGTTGGGAGCTATTGGGAGTGAGCACGGGACTGCGAGGACCAGCAGCCCTTGACCCTGACACTGGTGCCTCTTCCTGCCTCCCCCCTCACGCCCTATATTCTGGTCAACACCCTCAGTGCTGCGGTACACGTGCGGACGCGCACCGTGCGGACGCTCGCCGGGCGAAGCCCGGGCCAAGGGAGGGCCTGTTTTAGCCCGTTCTAGACCGGGAGATACCGAACCGGGCCACCCCTCTTACGACTGCGGAAGAATACACAACCTACTGATTGGCAGACGTTCAGCAGGAACACCATGGCTGGTCGGGAGTTGAGGAACAAATCTGTGCCCACCAGGGTACAGATCACAGGAACCCTGGACAATTTCATTACAAGAGCTAACTCAGTGATTGACCAGGGGATCATTTTGATGGAACGTTGGGTGTCTCATAACCTCGCTTTGGCCAAACGCTCCTCAATGGGCCATATTGCTAATGCACGTACCCCCGATCAAAACTGCAGCGCTAACATAATCTTAGCTCCGGTAACCATACACACTCCACCTGTTTCCCAGGAGCATGAGCATACTTCTCCCCTTGCCTCTCTTCCAACACCAGAGGGTTCGCTAATTTCGGACTCCCTAATGCCGGCCAACTCTCCTGAGAAATTACCCACCTGATGTACCCGAGAAAGACAGGAGCGGGATAAATCCAAAAGAAAGCGTACTGCTGCGACTACTGCGGGCGGGAGAAAACCCAAACGTGCTAAAGGGTTGGGTGACAATGATACAATATCTACAGATAAGGGCTACCATGCTTTGACTGATTTGAATACTCAGGGGCCATTGGCATTGAGCGCCCAGGACAATGGGCACAATTCATCAGGCACCGTCCAGCTCTCCGGTGGTATAAGAGCAGAAGAAGATCCTCTGTTAACTAAACTGGCCGTCCTACTAAGGTCTTCGCTTGCCCCACTAGAAGATAGACTTGTTCGTATTGAACATAAGCTCTCACAACTGGATCTGGAACTGTATACTAGGGGTCCTATGGTTAAGAAAAAGCCACATGGCTCAGGACTGGGTAATGTTTTAACTAATCCTGAGGGTGATGGTGCTCCAATTCATAATTTTCCTCTGTCTCGCGCTGTGTCAATTATTTCCAGTGCTACCAAACCACCTCTGTCCCAAACTGCTGATGCTTGTCCCACTCATTCTGCCAATCAGAGTACGTGTATCCCTTTCAGGAAAGCAGAAGGTTCCCCTGGACTTCAGAATTAGACATACAATGTTAATATTCACTCAAAACCTAATTCTGTTTCACACACTCAATCATCCATCCAATCCAGCAATTTTACCATTTATATCAATAGTCTATATCCAAACCGGAAAGTAGTGCTGTTATATACTTCTTTTTATTTTTCATTAAAAAAGTTTTTTATAGCAAATATATAGTTATCACACTACAGAATGTTAAAAAGAAATAATTTTAAAACAGTTTATACAAAGCAAACATTAGTTCATTAAAAAGAATATTTAATATTCTAGACACGACATTTATAAAAACAAGGTCATGAAAGTAACTTTTTTTTTAACAATTCATTAAATCCAATGGCAACAGTGTGAAACAGAATTAGGTTTTGAGTGAATATTAACATTGTATGTCTAAAACTGAAGTCCAGGGGAACCTTCTGCTTTCCTTAGACTAGGCTCAGCCCCCTGGGACAGAGTGAGACACCTCTCTGGTTGTTACAATACTGTGTATCCCTTTCACCACTTTGATTCCAAAAGAGAGTGGCCAGATTTCACTGCCAGTAGCAATTCAGGCGGAAAGTAGAATTGATTTACCTCCTGAAACGAGTCCATATGTGGTGGTCTTAACAGGCATTCCCGAATTAAGCAATCCGAAACAGGAATCATATATGTCTTTAAAAGATAAAGTGTCACACTGGCTTTACCAAAACAGACCACTACCTCGACATATTATTAGTGAAATATTGATGGTACGCAGACTTTCATGGGTGGGTCAAAGTTCCAAAACCATTACAGGTGACTGTGTCCTTGTAAACTTTAGGGATCCCCATACAGTGGAGTATATTTGTAACTGGAACTACAACAGTATTGGGTCAACCATTCAATCGTACCCCTTATCATTTTTTTATCCTCCAACAGATTTTTCAGACTGTGCAGGTGATTGGCCCCTAGTATCATATCGACGTGGGTGAAGGGTGGAGAGGGGCAGGCCTGGCCAACCGATTGTTCAGGGCTACCCAATTACACAGAATAGGTTTAGTAGTCTAGAAGCGGTAGATTGACTACACTCCAGTATGATGGACATGGTCCCTATTATTCAATCTAGGCACCCCCGACTTAAATGGGTTGGAGGAGCGGGTTCGGGGTGGCCCATCTAGTCTGGAAGAGGGCTCTGTGGGCTCGGGCGTGCAGTCCTGCCCCATAAAGTGCTCTCTCTTTGTGTATCTCATGAGGAGGGAGTACAGTTGGGCAGTGTTGTCATTTGAGATTCGGTTGTACCATCCAAGACGATGTCAATATTACCCTGGAATGTGGCAGGTTTGTCACATAAGCTAAACTGTGCAGAGTGGTGAGCCTTGGTGGACCAAAAGGATATTTGTCTCTTTCAGGATACTTGTGCCAGGGAAGAACACTCTAGAGAGGGTTTCGCCACATTCCATGTACTTGCTAGGTGGGGGGGGGGAAAGGACGACCGTCTGGCAATCTTGTGATATGGGTTGCTACTCACTTGGGCTGCTCGGTAGAGGTTAAGGCCACACACTCTGAAGATGTCCAGTGTATATTACTAAAGTGGCCAAACTCGCTCAAAGTAGCTATTGTGAATGTTTATTCACGCCCAGTGAGTTTGACTTCTGAATCACCCACTTTAGATCAGCTATCCAACTTTTTAAGCACATTGTCCACCGACTGCCACCTTGTGGTGGCAGGAGATGTCAATTGCCACTTTGAGCCTCTGTTGGGTACGAGTGAGGGCGCGCTTATGAGTGAGGATGACTATTGGGGTATTCCACTGTGCAAATCCCCTCGCCCAAAATCATGGTCTCCCTTAACGATCCAAATAACAACCCTTATCTTAAATAATTCATTAAGGGCCTGTAATGGGCGCACACCATCTGATATCCCATCGATGTGCACCTTTAACAAAAAGGGTCAAGAATCGCGCCTCGACTACATAATTGTGGAAATGAGGATCTGGTCTAAGGTCATCGATTTTAGAGTGATCCCTAGGGTTGATAGTGACCACAATGCACTATGTCTGGAGATGGTCTTTCCAGGACCAAAGGAAATTTCTTCCACAGAAAAAGATGATCGGGTGCAGGATTGTTACTTACAAATAACAGACAAAGGATAAAGTGGGGCAAAATAGTAGATTCCCAATATCAACTGGAAAAATTGTATGATTTAGTCCTCCCTCGACTTCTCGAGGTTAACACTTTGATCACCCATCCAATGCCCTCAGACTTTAATGGGAAGCTAAGCCACATTTATGCCGATTTAGTCTCCGATTTAGGAGAAGTCTTCAATCCCCAAGTTCCTTTAAGGAAAAAGAGAACACCAGCTGCAGCATGGTATAATTCATCTTGCAGAAAGGCCAAGTCTAAGCTGATCTCGGCGGTTAAGTTTGGGACCAATAAACAAAAACTTAGCGAATCAAGGTTGTCCTATAAAGAAGCAATGACTCATGCAAAAAGTGAGTGGGACTGTGATAGGCGGTGTAGTGTAACCACTATCCTGGACTCAAGAGACGCACGCTGATTTTGGTCATTGGTTAATACAGGCTTAGGGGAACCAAAATCTGCAATAGAACCTAATATTTCTCCTTCAGTGTGGGAAGCTCACTTCAAAGCTCTTTATTCTGATGAATCTACTGTACATCACTCATCCGCTCCAGTATTAATAAATGTACAGCATGAGCCCATGGAGTTCACCCTGGGTGAGGTCACTTGTGGGATAGGGAAACTTGCAATGGGTAAGGCCCCCAGACTTGACAAACTCCCTGGGGACTTATTCAGGCATGAACCTGGGATCTGGGCCTCTTATTTGCTTATTCTCTTCAATGCACTTTTAGGAGGTATGGAGGTTCCCTGTACTTGGATGGGAGTAGAGATAGTCCAAATTTTCAAAGAGGGCTCTCCTCTGCTCTCAGCCAACTACAGGCCCATCAACCTTATTATTGTGCCACAAAAAATATTTCGGGAGGCTCGGTTTGGACCTTCTCCTGGAATGGATGGAGGCACATGAGGTCCTAAGTCCCCTACAGGTGGGGTTCAGGAGGAACACATCTACCATGGATCAGATCTTTCGCTTGATTCTCCTGTATTGGAAAACGGCAAAGTTCGAGGGTGGCAGCCTTTACTTGGTTTTTGTGGACCTCCGGTCCGCGTTTGATTTGGTGCCATGGGTAAAACTTTGGAGGGTTCTCCAGGAGTTGGGTGTCCCTTCCCAAATATTGAAAGTGCTCATGAGGCTTCATGAGAGGACTTACGCCCTGGTCAGATGTGGAAGGAATGGAGCACTGTCATCCAGGTTCCCAGTTGACAGAGGGGTGAGACAGGGCTGTGTCTTGGCACCGACCCAGTTTTCCCTTTATGTCAATGGAGTAATCTCTTATCTGGACAGTATCCCCAATAATGATGCCCCTAAGTTGGCAGGCAGGAGGGTCCAGGCAATTATGTTTGCCGACGACACTCTCCTGCTTTTCAAATTCCCTATGGGGATACAACGGATATTGAATGGCTTTGGGGATTTCTGTCGATCTCTTGGCCTCAAGATAAACGTCGACAAAACAAAATATATGATATTTAATCCCCCGGCGTCCAAACGACCAAATCCAACTTTGGGTCATGTAGGTTTGGAAAGGGTCACGACATTTCAATACCTAGGGGTAACACTACATGAAAATCTCTCCTGGGGACCTCAACAAGTAAAATCCTGACTGAAATTGTCCCAGCTTGTGGGTGGTATCTCCAAGGTATCAAATACATCCACACTCAGGCCAGTGAGCCCAGCTCTGGAGATCTATAAGACTCAAGCCAGGGCTGCAGCTCTTTATGGCGGAGAGCTGTGGGGACACTCTTGTGCCTCTGAAATTGCAAAGCTGGAAACTAAATTCATTAGACGGTTGCTGACACTCCCTCAAAGCACCCTGCTTCTCCCTTTAAGGCTGAATCTGGGACTCTCTCCTATAGAAGATGAATTAGCACTAAAACCACTTAGGTTTTAGCATAGGTTATGGGTAAACACAGATTTGTTATATTACAGGCAAGAGCTGAAACAGGTATTGAGCCTCAACGGTGCATGGCAAAATTCCTTGGTTGGCATTTGTGAAGCACAAACCTTTGGGTCTTGGCCGGCCCGATTTGTGGGACAACCCAGAAAGGGGCTGTCTCGACCTATCACGCAAGTCCCTGTCCAGGATTTTTAAGGAGAAAAAATGGAACTCTGCACTTTGTGCTTCAAATGCTGGAACCTTAATTGATTCCTTTTTAGCCTTCAAAAATTCATATATGTTTGAAGATTTTATGGATTGTGTTTTTCCGATTTTAGCGAGAAAACTTTTTATCCAATGGAGATATGGCACTTTGCAACTTAAAGCATTCACTGGTAAATGGTCAGCGGCTGATAACAAATCATGCCCAGGATGTACCTGTGATGTCGAGGATGAACTTCATGTGCTTTTTTTTTGTCCTGCATACAGCAATTCCGGGAAGCATTGGCTCGCTCCACTCTGTAGAAACTTAGGATTTAAAAATTGTTTGTTTGCTTTCAGAATTCTAAAGATCAATACATCAAGCTCTATCGTATTTGCACTTTCCAAGTATCTTATAGCTATGTGGACCAGAAGGTGTAAATTAATTGATATCCACAGCTAAAGTTTTTAATAGTGAAAACTATTTTTATATTTCAAATGTGTGATATCTTTATAGTGTAATTTATGAAGTTCACTTAATGGCTGTAAATATCTCCTTTTTAAAAGTGTTATTGTTTTAATTTGCACTCTTTTATGACCTGGTCGGTTGAAATAAAGAATTTTTGAATTGGTAGGATGATTGCAGCTTCCAGAGTCAGTCAAACTTGAGTATTGCTGTCCTTTTGGCTGACTGCAAAGGTGCCGGTAGTTGTCCAATTGCAAGCGACTCCTCCAGAATTGCTTTGAGGGAAGGACTCATTATTTTTGGCATTTGTTTAAATAATTCAGCTGGGAAACCACTAGGACCGGGTGTTATTCCAGTCTGAATCTGGTGTGGGTTCACTGACAATTCTTCCTCCACATTTCCTCCTCTATGAGTTCCTTCTTCACATTGGTAAGCAGTCTGACTGGGAGGTTGCATTTGTACTGGTGTCACTTTAGATTTTCATTGTTACATTTTTAGGGTTTTGATTTTTTGGGTGGCAGGAGGGTGGCTTCCAGTCTGCACACCTCCACCTGTTGTGCCCCACAGTGCAGTTTATGACTTTCCCCATAATACTTGCCTTAGGAGCCTCCCAAAGGGTCACCTGTGATTCCACTCAATTTTGGATGAAGTTACCTTCTGCCTCATTTGCAATGAAAATTGCATCTGTAATGCCCCATGCACAGACAGCTAACCCAATACCTTGAAGAAAATAGAATCCTGGACCCACCCCGTCAGGGTTCTGCAGCAACCAAAGCACTGAGACTGCCCTCATCGCCACCACAGATGACATCAGGACCCTGCTGGACAATGGTGAGACCGCAGCACTCATCCTCCTAGACCTCTCTGCCGCCTTCTACACCGTCTGCCATCGCACTCTACGCACACTGCTCCACGCCGCAGGGATCTGAGACAAGGCTATGGAATGGACCACCTCCTTCCTCTCAGGCAGAACCCAGAGCTTCCGCCTCCCCCCATTCCGTTCCAAAGCCTCCGAGATAATCTGCGGCGTACCCCAGGGATCCTCCCTCAGCCCGACAATGTTCAACATTTACATGGCCCGCTCGCACACATCACCCGACAGCAAGACCTCAACATAATCTCCTATGCAGACGACACTCAACTGATCCTCTCCCTCACCAAGGACCCATCACCGCCAAAGCCAATCTCCACGAAAGAATGAAGCCGTCGCCAACTGGCTGAAGATCAGCCGTCTGAATCTGAACTCCGACAAGACTGAGGTCCTCATCCTCGGCTCCAACCCTACAGTCTGGGACGACTCCTGGTAGCAGCCCGACACCCATCGACCACGCACGCAACCTGGGAATCATCCTCGACTCAACGCTCTCAATGACCAAGCAAGTCAACGCTGTCTCCTCCTCCTGCTTCAACACCCTCCGCATCCTCTGCAAGATCTACAGATGGATCACGACAGATACAAGAAAGACAGTCACCCATGCCCTCGTCAACAGCAGACTCGACTACAGAAACGCCCTCTATGCGGGAGCTCCGACCAAGCTCATCAAACGACTACAACGCATCCAAAACACCTCAGCACGACTGATCCTCGACATACCATGCCACGGCCACATCACCCCCCACTTGAGAAACCTGCACTGGCTCCCCGTCAACAAGAGGATATCCTTCAAGCTCCTCATCCATGCACACAAAGCACTCCACAAGACCGGCCCATCCTACCTCAACTGACAACTCTCCTTATACATCCCCAACACCCAGCTCCGCTCCGCCGACCTCTCACTTGCCACGGTCCCGTGGATCCGAAGAACAACCACCGGCAGTAGATCCTTCTCCCACCTCGCCGCCAAGACATAGAACACCCTTCCACTGATCCTCCGACAGACCCAAGACCTACTGACCTTCAGGAGGATACTCAAGACCTGGCTGTTTGAACAGTAGTGGCCAGTGCCTCCCCAGCGCCTTGAGAACCTCGCGGGTATGTAGTGTGCTTTACAAATGATTGATTGATTGATGCACTGAGGCGCCTCCCTATGCATTCCTCCCTGTAGGCTGAGCATGGGTTCTACAGAAAAAAAGTGAAACCTTTCTGGGGTCAGGTGGAAGTGACTCCAAATGTCACAATACCCATAGCAGTTAAGAATTTTCTAAACCTGTGGGCTAGGCATGTGGGTTCGGTGCTTCCATTTCTGTCCTATCTTTGTAACAATCTGGTACCTCATTTGATCTCATCTCAGGATCAGTCTTCCTCTCAGAAGCTGCGATTTAAACAGACCTCTGTGTTTTAGAAAAGTGTTAGTTAGTGGGAGCTGGTCATAGATGCTTAGAAAAAATGGATTTCCCACGTAGGATTCCCATGGTCACAATATAGCATTCTTGTATGTTCTTCCTTGTATGCAACCACGTGAAAGAGAGGTGATTTCTTAGCAGTATTGCACCTCTTCATGATCCCCTTGTGAGCCTAGCAGTTTGATGGAAAGCCCTTGGCATGCGAGTAGTGAATATTTTGTTCCCATTGGGTGTGTTTTCTGTATATTGTCATCTACATCGTACTGTTTGGTAGTATACGGATTGCATCATATTTTATTTTATTTTCCAGGTGCGAGGCCATTCTCAGCTGCTTTATTTTGTGTCATGAGTGGCATATGTGCCTCTTGCCCTCTGTTAAGTTCATATTTGCAAAGCCATATGAAAAGGACTGTAATCTTATCAAATGAATCCGGGCCACCCACACACTACTCTTCTACATCATGAAGTATTAATGCATGTAGAGAGTCTACCATTGTGGCTGGGTCCCCCAAAAAAGCCATGGACAAAAATGCCCCATCTCTCAAACCTTAACACAACACCCCCACACACACAAAGTACAGCATCTGTGTGGTGGGGTGGGCACAGGAACCAAGGGAGGTACTTTCTGTGATTGTTTAGCACTTGGCTGACACCCCCTAATGTGAATGTAATAGTGTCATTGTATTGTCCATCATTGGTTACCATTACTGGGACTCCTATATTATCATTTAATCAAAGCTGGCCGCATCAGGAGTCATCTTTGTTGGCTGAGTCCGGCCCCACTCCCATTTGGTCCCAAGTGCAAGGGACTTCTGTGTGAGTGCTCTCTGGACACACCCAATATATAAACAGAAAGAGGGTGCTCCTGATCGCCTATAGGATTGCAATAGTATCGTTGTCATGCTCCGCCTCTTCAACAGTTCCTTCTGCTTAAGTGCCATTTCTACCCAGGGGCTTATCTACCACAACCACAGGCTTGGCAAATGTATCATTTATGGGCTGTTGTAGCCCTTGATTGGGCTTGCCTCTCACCACTGTGCCGGAGTTCCTTCACGTGTGTACTACCGTTATTTACCCCTTTCAGAAATATGAACACTCTTGTTTCTAGGTTGGTTGTGAATTGCCTAAACTGTTAGTTGGCTGGACAGGTGCAGTGCTGTAGCAAGGTGGAGGATGGGAAGGTGAGCCTGCTAAATCTTCTCCCCTCTCCTCATATTTCCTATCCCTGTGGTCATGGTCTCATGTGGTACACTGCCAGATGCAATATTGTCGTTTGTTGTTCCCAGCCCTACAGGGTTCCTAGAAAGCATCTCTCCTTATCTCTGGTGCCTACTTTGCGTGTTCCATCAATAATGTCTCATAGGGAGGAGGCCAAACCTCAGGCAAAGGGTATGACTAGCAGACAATCACCCAAACATTTGGTTCTTCACACAGTCTCATGAGGTAAGGCAGTCCCAGCCATGAGAGTCAGAACTACAAGAGGGTGTCTCTACATTAGCTTGTCTTTTCTTAAGGGCAGTATTTGTCAGTGCAGGATTCGGTGCCTAGATACATCAGGGTCATCGCCACCTCCCAAGAGGTCCTCCAACATGGCTGTCTTCCCCACTGCTGCTGTCCACCTTTCGTCTAGTTGGCAGATGGATATAGGATCCTCTATCCCTTATGACACATAGTTGGGGTCTGTCCAATGCATAACTCTGATTAGTGTAGGTGAGTGCTAATGGGGCCTCCCCCTCCCCTTTTTTTGCTTCACACTCTCTCTTCATTTACAATCCACCATTTGTGTCTCTTCCTTCAATGCGAGAGGGTGGGCGGAAGGTCGCACCCCTTTAATGGGCTTTTTAGCTCCACCTCAGGGGTGACTTCAGCATTATGCAGGCCCGGCACCACATGCCCACTTATCTTCATTAAAATGAAGGGAGGCTTCCTGCCAAAGCCTTTCTGAAGCCCTCCTTCTTCTGCGGAGGTCATTCTGGATCCACCTGTACTGACAGAGCCACCCGGCCCATCCACACTCGCATGCACGCACACACGCACTCACGCACCCATGCACCCCGAGGGCGTGCCCGTCCGAGGGGTATAAATAAATGGGTGCGAGACCGCTCGTGTTCTTCGGCCCCTACTTCTAGCCAGTGTCTGTGTGCAATCATTTGAAGTGAAAGTTAGGCCCACTCTGCGGCCTAGGTGGTCCCTGCCCCCGTGCTCCGGCACCACATTGGCGACAAGGCGGGTCTCCCCACGCCTCGCCCCGCTGTTGCCTGTTGCCGCGCCTACACTACTGGCTGTGCTCACGCCCCGGCGTTCGAGCCCCGGCGATTGCAGATTCTTCAAGGGTACCTGCCACCCGGACCAGCTCCTTGGCTGGCCCCAGCACCCGCGACCTGTTGCGGACCTGTCCCCGCGACGCTGTCTTCGCGCCCGGCGAGGCGCTCAGGTGAGCCCTCCCACACGGGAGGCATCAACCGCTCCTGCCGGCGGCCGCGACGGCCCATCCCGGTCCACGGGAGGCCCTTAAGCGTGACGGCACTCCCCGCTGTGCCACCCCACCCATCACTGGAGCGTGCTCCCGTCCCTCAAGCTGTGAGGCTGTGCCTCTCAAGGCCGGCCCCTCCCTCGCTCTGCTATCTGCTCTGCTCACGCGGCCTGACCACGAGCATCCTGCCAGCCCCCCTCCCCCCCTTCAGACGCCGAAGAGCACAGGCTCAGAGGGGAAAGGGTGGTGTACTGGCTCAACGTTGGGCCCACTCCTTGGATACTCCGTGGCCCCGTCTGAACTCACACTCCCCAAGCCCTGTACTACGGTTGAGACACACGTGGTGGTGAGGCCCTCTTGTCCTTGGCCTCTGCCACAGCACGACGACGTGCCCATCTTCCGCAGTGCTGCCGGCAACGTCAGGAAAGGGTGGGGAGCAGCGATATTGACGCCTGCAGATGGCCAACAGGCCCATGCCCACCCGGGAGATGAATCAGGCCGCCCCCACTGATGGCACACCCGCCCCTGTTGTGCAGGCCGCAGGCCCCCAGAATGTTGCAGCGCCACCGGTTGGTGTAGGTGCCCAAGGACTTGTCACAGTTGCGACGCCCGCGCATCCAGGCCATGGAGTTGCTGCTCCCCTGCCGCCTTTCAGTGAACTTTCTGATCCCTTATCCGCCGCGGCACGATGGCGGCTGTGGATTGGCTGCCTGGACCAGTACTTTGTTGGCGTTAGGGAAACGGACAAAAGAGTCAAACTCTCCCTACTGATGTGTTATGGCGGTGACGAACTGTATGAGCTCTTCGAGACGCTGCCCGACAGAGGCGAGGCTAACGACTACATGGCTGCAGTCAACGCACTGAATCGCTACTTTGACCCACGTGTCAACCAAGATTTCGAATGGTTCAAGCTGTGCCAAGCGCGCCAAGGCGAAGCCGAATCCATTGGAGCATATTATGCGCGACTCCACAAACTTGCGACCGCCTGCGAACTGCCAGACCAAAGGGCGGAGCTTGAGGCGCAACTCATCCAGGCGTGCAGGTCTGTCCAACTCCGGCGCCTTATCCTCAGGCAACCGCGCATCTCGCTCAACGAGATCCTTGTGCTGGCTCGGGCGCACGAGCTGTCCAATGCCCACGCGGATGACATGGAGGCCGCTCTGCACCAGCCCGGAACTGCGGCTTGCACACCGGTAATCAAGGAGGAGCACCTCGATGTGATATACCGACAGCAGCAAGCATCAAGAGGGAACGCGAGAGCGGCGCTGCATGCCTCCTGTGGGAATTGCGGGATGGATCTCCCAGCGGGAGGGAGATGCTTCACGAAGGGCAAGACATGCTCGAACTGTGGAAAACAGAACCACTTCACAAAAGTCTGCCGTAGGGGCGGAAATCAACGGCCAACCAACCCCAGCGCAAGAGGACCCGCCCAAGGCGTGCGGCAGCTGTCGCTCGAAGAGCCAGGTCCCTGCAGTGATGCGTCCCGTGCGGCATTCAACTTGGAGGACGATGTATACTTCGTATCCTTCGTCGGCAGAGATGGTGCCCGAAGATGGCCACCACCGATGTGCGACATACAGATCGCAGGGTCCCAGGTACAAGCCCTGATTGACACAGGGGCATCAGTGAACGTTATGGATAGCATTCAGTACGACAGCCTCTCCCCTCGTCCGCCTCTCTCGCCATCCAAAGCCAAAATCTACACTTTTGACATCGATGATCCGCTGCCCCTGCGCTGGGTGATAGACGTGGTGGTGGCCAGCAACAGACATGAGGTGAAGACGAAGTTCCATGTGACAGGAGGAAAACGTGGCAGGCTACTCAGCTGTCATACCGCCGAGGACCTCCAACTGGTGTTCTTCGCACACCAGGTGCACGAGCTGCACGCAGACATGATGCTTAAGGACTTTCCCACCCTCTTCCGAGGCCTAGGTCGCCTCAAAGGCAAGACCTTCAAACTACACGTAGATCGCACAGTTCGACGGACGGGGCTAAGACACAGAAGGGTGCTTTTCCACCTGCGGCCGCAGGTGGAAGAAGAAATGCAGAAACCCAAGGAACTCGGAGTCATCGAGAAGGTGTCCGGCCCGACACCCTGGGTGTCCCCCTTGTGGTCGCTCCGAAGCCAAAGCAACCCGGCACCATTCGTCTATGTGTGGACATGCGTCTCTTCTGAACAAGGCTGTCAAAAGGGAAAGACACCTCCTTACCCCTACGATGGACGACATAGTCGCAGACCTAAATGGGGCCCGCTGGTTCTTGAAGTTGGATCTAAATGCGGGATACCACCAGCTGGAGCTCCACCCGGACAGCTGCAACATAACTACCTTCTCAACACACGTCGGTCTACGGCGATACAAGCGGCTGAGTTTTGGCGTCTTCTCCGCCGCTGAAGTGTTTCAGAACGCGATTAAGGAAACCCTCTCCGGGCTAGCCGGTGTCATCAATCTGAGCGACGACATCCTAGTATTTTCCAAGACACTTGAGGAACACCACGCCCACCTCAGAGCCACCCTGCGGCACCTGGCGGATCACAGCCTTACCTTACACCGCGTCAAGTGCTCCTTCTACCAGGAGTCGGTGGAGTTCTTGGGGTATGTTTTCTCCAGAGATGGATTGCGTGTCGACCTGAAGAAAGAGGAAGCCATTCGCTTGGCACCAAGACCCACCTTGGCTACGGAAGTCAGGAGCTTCCTCGGGATGGCGACGTATTGTGGCAATTTCATCCCCAACCTAGCCTTCCTCTCTGAACCCCTCCGTGCACTGACCAAGGCTGGTCAGCCCTGGGTATGGACGGCAAAGGAAGACAACGTGTTCACGGCTGTCAAAGAAGCACTGATAGATGACAAGGTCATGGCCTATTTCCGGCCTCATCGTCGCACGGAGGTTGTAGTTGACGGTAGCCCGGTCGGGCTCGGCGCCGTGCTCATGCAAAAGACCGAGGCTCACAAATGGGTTCCCCCTGCCTACGCCATTCATGCTCTCACAGCCACCAAAATGCGTTATGTGCAGATTGAACGTGAAGCCCTGGCCATCAAGTGGGCCTGCCATCATTTTCACTTGTACCTGTATGGCCACGAATTCAAGGTCGTCACGGACCACAAGGCGTTGGTGCCTCTATTCGCAGGAACAGCCAAACTCGCCCCTCCGCGAATCGAACGATGGGCCATCCAACTACAGACATATCGCTTCAAAGCCATCTTCAGGCCGGGGGCTGTCCATCCAGTGGACTTCCTGTCTCGGCACCCGAAAGTTATCTCTCCGCAACGGACCAAGATGACACGGAGGAGGGGGAGGAGTTCGTAAAGATGCTGATGCAGTAGGCATGTCCCGCGGCTCTCACGCTTGAGGACATTAGGAAGGCCACAGAGGAGGATGAATGCCTCAGTCAAGCCAAAGCAACGCTAACGACCCGGAGCTGGAAGCATTTCCTGGATGGCGCAAGTGCCCTCACGCCCGAGGAAAAGTCGTTATGACAGCAGATCTGGAGAGCTCAAAGTGAGCTCAGCGAAGGGCCCCACGGAATAGTCCTGCGCGGCAGAACCATCATGATCCCCTCGAGCCTACAGAAGGAGGTGGTGCGCCTCGCACACCAGGGGCACCAAGGTGTGTCGAAAACCAAAGCGCGGCTGCGCAACAAGGTATGATTCCCGGGCATGGACTTCGCAGTGGAGGAAGAGGTGTGCAACTGCCATTCATGCAGCATTACAGGCCAAGACCCTGCGCCGCACCCGGTCATCACAGAAGAGCCATGCAAAGAACCGTGGACGAAACTAAGTATCGACTTTGGATCCTTCCCAGACGGGAGAAACACGTTAGTAATCATAGACTCTCACTCACGTTTCCCCGTGGTGGAAGAAGTGCCTTCCACTGCATTCACCCATGTCAAGCTAGCGCTAGACCGAACATTTGCAATGATGGTCATACCCACAGAGATACGGTCGGACAACGGTCCACCGTTCCAAGGTAAAGAGTTTCAAGCTTATTTGGCGACACGGGGCATTTGCCACAGGAAGATCACGCCTCAATGGTCACAGGCGAATGGAGAAGTCGAGAGATTTATGCACACGCTGAACAAGGCCCTTCAGATCTGAGTCGAGAGAGGAGAAGCAGCGGAGGAATGCCTATCTCAGTTTCTGAGTGCAAATCGACAGACGCCCCATTGTACCACCAAATGTGCACCAGCGCATCTACTTTTCAGGAAAGTTCCAAGAGACTGTATGCCGACAGGGCCCTCCTGGCATCCACCGGAACTGGACCAAAACGCTACCCAGCAGACAAGACAACACACCAATGAGAGACCAAGCCAGTCACGGAGAGCTCGACCCAGGTCCCTGGTGGTCGGTGACAAGGTGATCCTGAAGAACCGACACCCCAACTGGAAATACCTCACAGCGTATGAACCGGAGGTATGGGAGATCGTCAACATTCAGGGCACCATGGTGTCAGCAACCCGAGGCACCAGAGCTGTGAAGCGGAACGTGTCTTGGTTCAAACGAGTCACGAAAAGTCGGGAGACCGATGGGCCCGCATCTGCGGATGCAGACAGCGAGGAGGGGGATCAGGCCCACAACGAGACACTGCCAAGCCAACCAAGGGAAGAGGCCTCTACGTCTAGATCGGAACTTGAGACAACTGCGAACAGTGAATGTACGTCAGGAGCACCCAGGAGTCCTTTGGAGTGCGCTAGAGAGACGGGAGGTACCGAGAGTCAGCGGAGCCGGAGATACAACCTCCGACCCAACCCGACTCCCAGCCAAAGACTGAAGGACTATGCCTGGGCACTGGGTGCGGTGCAAGTGCCCCAGTGAGGTGGACTATATATCTATGAGTTTGGAGGGATGTACTGACAGAGCCACCCGGCCTGTCCACACTCGCATGCACGCACACCCGCACACCCGCACGCACCCATGCACCCTGAGGGCGGGCCCGCCCGAGGGGTATTAATAAATGGGCGCGAGACCGCTCGTGGTCTTCGGCCCCTACTGCTAGCCAGTGTCTGTGTGCATTCATTTGAAGTGAAAGTTAGGCCCCACTCTGCGGCCTAGGTGGTCCCTGCCCCCGTGCTGCGGCACCACACCACCCATGTGGCCTCTCTGCAAATTCCTTCCTCCCTTGTTTCTCAAGGCTCAGGGCTCTTGGCCTCCCAGCGGGGAAGGACTCTTTCTTGCACCTCGACTCGTGCCACTTCGCCTAGCAGCGCGTGCCAAGAATGAGCAGACGTCGCTAGCCTTCCCCTTGCAGACTGAGTCCCTGGTGTGCAGTGACTCTGCACTGCAGGTCCTTGGTGTCTTGGGCCACAGTTAGCTTCCACATGTTCACCACTTTCAGCTGTGGGTGTAGGAGGTCTTCAGTTGTGCAGATTAGACCGGATTTTAATGATTGTGTTCAGGCCAAGTGGGAGCCTCATATGGTTGCATCCGCCATGTTGGCCTGCAGGCCATGCCCCAATGCATGTACTTTAAATGCTTTTTAACAAATTTGACAGGTTAGCGAGGTTTAAAAACACCGAATCTTGTAAATCTGTCAATTTTAATTAAAATATTTATTTTTACCTCTCTAGATCTATCGAGTGGAGCTTTTTGTTACGGCTATGTGAGGGAAATTCCAACTTCTGGGGCAAGTTGCATAACTGCAAGATTAAACAAGCTGAAATATTGTGGTAGGTACTGTTTAATTCTTGAGAAAATAGCACAAATCGCAATCTGTTCCATCTAAGCTTTGTAACCTATTTTCACAAAGCGGTCTGAGGTGGCTGCTGAAAAGTAATTAATCACTGTGTATTGCATTACATTTCCTTGATCAGCACAATCGTACACTTCATTGGGCTGTGGATTGTACAAACAAGAGAATCTATGCACTTTTATCTTTCCTGCTCGTCTTCTCAAGACACGGTATGAATGAGATGCTTCTTTATTCACCATCTTGTGCTCATCAGTTCCCTGAAGGAGAACCCTAATCCGTTCGACAGGTGCCTCCACCCTGATCCCTAAGTAACCAGTGGGGACAGCAGGGCAACAAAGGTTAATTCCCTAAGTGCAGGGCACAAGTCCTTAAAAAAAGAAGTGGGGGGACTCACCAAGTTAGGCAGAATGGGTGCGACATCACTGTATGTGTCATCATCACGCGTGACATCACAGGGAGTGACATTACCGGAAGTGGCGTGCATGTTCAGTTGGTCTGTCATGAGTACACTTGAATATATTAAGAGATTTAACACGTAATATGCTGATCAGTACTTAAGCCTGTGGCATACTAAACTCTGCACCAAGAACAAAGCA
The DNA here is from genome assembly GCF_964263255.1 of Lissotriton vulgaris. Taxonomy (NCBI): domain Eukaryota; kingdom Metazoa; phylum Chordata; class Amphibia; order Caudata; family Salamandridae; genus Lissotriton; species Lissotriton vulgaris. The sequence continues at coordinate 451,371,669 of NC_141696.1, read as the reverse complement.
CTCAAGACATTGCAATAAAGATGCTAGAAACTGCAATTGTGACCTATAATATGTATTAATCTACCCAAGCATACACTGATAATTACAGACACTCTGATCATTATAAAAAATAAAATGCAAGTTGCACACTGTATTCGAAATTTTGAGCATGGCTGTGGGGGCGGGGGTGGGCGGGGGGGGGGGGGGTCAGAGAAGGCTGATGAGATGAGACACAAACATGATTTATGTTGGCAATGCAGGCTAGGGCAGTCCTTTAAAAACAGTTCCAAAACACTATGACCTCCCTTCCAGTGTTGCTAGATTTTGAGAACACTCTCTAGCTCAAAACTAACCAAAATGAGCCCAGTATTGCTACTCTAAAGGAGGGGCTTGGTCACCGTCATGCAGGCATTACATGAAAACTGCTGCGGGACCATCCTACAGAGGCGGTGTTACGAAAAATGAAAAATGTCTGCCCCTGCTAACTGCTTCTTTTGTCTCTAGTGAGTCCTCACAGCAGCCCTGTCAAGCTTCTCAGGTCCAAGAGTGGTGCTGCTCCAGTCCAAGGTTTTTTGGGATCCTGGAACTTGTAGTCTTGTTTATTCGATTATAAAACAGGACTACAAGACCCAATATTCAAAGGCAAAACCTGGACTGGACAAGTACATCAGGCATATAAGTCGAAAACCTGGCAGCTATGTCGCAGGGAGAGTCAGACAATGGAGCTGCACAAAGTAGAACGCCATGGTGCAGCCAGAGAAATTGTCCCTTGGACTGTTGGGGTAGTACAATACACCAATTATCAAGTAACAATGGGCCATTCAGGGCTTTGGGTTCTTGTGCCACTGCACTTGCTTTACCAATTCTAGCTACGACCCTGGAAGTACCCCCTTTCTTATCCACATGACTAAGTCACGATCAGGTGGGCAACACGCTGTCACTCATTCCAGGAAATTCTGCTTAAGCTTCAGTTTTAAAACTTGCAAAAAGTACTAACAGTAGCATTTGGTGCAAAAGGAGATTTCAGTTATGGCACTTGGGTTGGCCTTTGGAGAAATTCCAGTCTATCACGATTTTCAAGTAGCTTGGAGCCAGACTCCCAATTTCTTTAACTTCAGTAAGGCATTTTACCTCTATGTGTATTCTTTGCAACCTGGATAAACGAGAATGGAATTTAACAAACTGATGGATGACTAGCCCCGTGTGTTAAACCAGCAACACTTTCATTCGTAAGAGATGACGGGTTCCAGAGCCAATGAAGTAGAGGATTTTAAAATGGGTCATAGTGACATGCTATCACTCAGTTTGAACAGTTTGTCATTAACCTGAGTATCGTGCATACAAGCTACTGCAAATACAGGTGAATAACGGAGGTGGGTTACTGAGAAAATATGCATGATAAAGCTACTTTTTAAAATGCTGCAGTCACAGTTATACAGAGAGGCTCTGCTTTGACTGAGAATGTTACCAACAAAGATTTCTATTCCAGTATTTGGCAATTCTCGCAAATCAATGTTTCCTCACAGGGCACAAGTCCTAAAAAAAGAAAGTCAGGGGACTAACCAAGTTAGGCAGTAAGTCACATCATGGCACTTCACATCACAGTGTGTGATATCCCAGCGCTTGACATCACAGGAAGTGGCATCACAACCTATGAGCTCACACGCAGTGACATTAGATCTTAATGCAGCAAACACAGTAAGATGATGGACAGAGTGCTGAAACTTTTCAGACACTCACCCCCAGTTACAGATCTGGGTTTAATCCATCATCGTTTTTCTGCTCACTAAGCCACCCCAGTTTTGACTCAGGCCAGTTCCTCATGTAAACAGTCCAGCCCAAATTGCCAGGCCATCCCTACACTGGAAACAAGCATCCTGGGACTGGCTTCACAGTTAGATCTTAAGACCTCACTTATGTTTAGCAGTTCTATCATCAGTACATTAGAGAGCATTATAATATTTAACAAATTAGATTTTGCATTGGGGTTGTGCCACAATATTGTCCCAAGCCTGATTCGAAACCGGTTCCTCAACTTATACATTTAGGGGCTTATTTTCGGGATTTTGGCATAGGGCAGCACAGCAAGGCACCTTGCTGAGCTGCCCTATGGCAAAGTAAAAGGGGAGGAATGCACAGTATTTAAGCAATATGGTGCATTCCTATCCTTTCTACCTGTGCTAGTGCCATTTCGGCAGCCTAGCACCAATGTACGCATCCTGGCACCACGGTACAAGAGTGCATCTGTTACGTGCAGGATTGTTTTTGTGCAGGAAAAGGCACCTTCTTACACAAAAACAATCTTAAGAGGCTCCAGATAGCTCCCAGCCAGGATACTTCAACATAAAGAGGCCTAATGGCCCCATAACTCCAGCTTTTGTTATGGGCGAAGCTGGACTCTGATGTGCGCTTTAACCACCTGCACGTTGCTGCTCTGAACAACAGCAGACAATGTGCAGGCACTGCTGAAAGTTCCCCGGTGTCCGAAAATTACACCAGGATAAGTTTAACATATTTCTCTAAATTCCAGTGATCCAGCTGCTTACCAGCAATAGGTAGTCCAACACAATATACTCACCTGGGTCCATGCAGACATTCACAACAACCTGTCAATAACCGCTGGGGTCATGTTTTTATGAATTTCTTAACATATCAAGATTGGTTACCTCTGGTTCTGAACTAATCCTTCACTGATCAAATAGTTCTTTCCTCTGGTGGATGGACCATTAGTTAAACTAGTTGATGGTGAAATGACATAAATCAACTTACTTGCAAATATTAAATGATCACAGATTTGGATGTATTTTAAATCTTTATCTAAGAATAAGTTCATGTGAACCACTTACAAAGTACAGAACACTCTCTGTCTATTCATTAGGAAGGAAGAATCAATTAATCAATTATTAAATGTATTCATTTATACTAAGCAATGACTATGCATGGAAAGGAGAGGATAGAGAGAAAAGGACATAGGCTCATAAAATAGACATATAATTATAGTTACCAAGTATGGAGTGAAAACCAACCCCCTGGCCAAGTGGCTGGTAAGGGTCCCCAAGGAAAGATCTGGCAAAAAAAGTCTTCAGGACAGGAATCGATCACCAACGCTTGTGTAGCACCCCTCTCTGACACTCTCTTCCTCCTCGAGATTCTTCCACGATCTTCTTCTAATTTAATTAGCTTAAGATATATGGTTCTGCAATTTGATTTTTCTTTAGCATCTTTCGTTACTCCAACAGCATCTCAATCTCTGCAGTATTCAGCATCAAGGTCTCTCTAACTAACTAAGAACTACCTCAATTATACCTTACAATATTTGCGTGCCTCCCAAAAATGTTTCACTATCATGAAACTCCTCACTCATATTGGACAGGCAATGGGAGGTGATCATCAGACCATGCTTACATCTCACTCTTTTTAGTTAGCCCTTTGTTAATAAACCCATCCCCTTAATTCTTTATTCAAACTTTATTTCCCACCTGCATTCACATTATTTTTGCAACATTTATAATAGCCTCCACAGTTTCTGCCATCCTGATGAACTCTTCACCACTTGGTTCCCAGGCCAGGACACTCAGTGGCCTTGGCTTGTATTCAAGTTTGCAGTCACCGTTCAGGATTCACTCTTAATAGGCATGCACAGATGAACATTTAAGTCACATGATTCTGCTTAGTTCTGTCATACTCAAGAGGTCCAAAGGTGCACTAATAATAAAGTCAGAAAGACTTTATTAGATGTTATTTTCAAGAATAAATGATTTCACAGTATGCCACCTATTTCTATTCTAACCCCATGTACTTATTAATACTTTCCCCATGTTAGCATTAGTTAAATAACTTATTTTAGTTTCCAGCAAAGCAGATACCAAGCATGTGAGTTCAAAGCAGCCATCTTGTTAGCAACTGGGCAAGTGCAAGAAATTCTCTCTAAGTGAAAGTACATCATACTACGTAGATGCAGTAGACGCATGCATACTAAAGATTTTCAGTTAGCGGCCATTTTAGAATCTCACTCGAGTTACTCTTTAGTAAAACACATAGGCAAGCTTCTTCTTCTTTAGTGTAGTCTGTTGTGCATATTAATTTACACATTACAAGGTTAATACGGAGTTAAGAGTTACGTAAGAGGATTACGTCCGAGCAAGTCTCTTTTCTATGAGTTCTTGCTCCATCAATCCCCTCTCTGATGGCATTTTAAAGCCATCACAAAATTACCCATCCCATATCAGATGCCAATTTTAGCAATTCTTACTTTCTTTTCCTTCTTCATTTTTGTTTTTATCTTTATTCTTTAATTGTCTCATTCAGTCATATAACTTGTCCTTCATTTCTTCTAATTATATCTCTTCATACTTTCTTTTGGTTCCCTTTCCATTTATTTAATATCTCCTTCTTCTCAACTTATTAGTGCAACATTTACACCACATTATTATTACCAAAACTATTATTGCTATACTTACTAATAGAAATATTACTTGTCTAAGAATACCTTTCCCTATGTTAGTAAGCCAAGTCCCTACTTTAGAAATGCTTTTTTGATAGTCTTTCCCATACACTGTCAACCTCCAGTGGTTTTAATTCTTCATGCATTTTTGTAATATTCTTTATATATCCTTTAATTTCTGTCCATTTATCCGGTATGTAAGTGCAACAATGTTGCACTTTCAACATTTTACAGAATCCACCCTCTTTAGCCAATAATATGTCAAGCGCAAGTCGATTCTGCAAAACCATAGATCCAATTGCAACCATTTCTGTATTAATCATCAAGAAACCTCCAGCTGTATCAGTCGAAAGACGATACCACTGATGACAATGGACAAATTCTATGTGAATTTAGAACAACTCCCACTGAAGGTATCAATGCACTAAATATATCGCCTAATATTTCTGAAAAACTAGCTCTCTTTCTTCGGGTTAGATCATTAGTGTTATAATTGCTTACAATGTTTCTCTTCACAAGATTTTGAGAAATACTATTCCGAAATAGCAACTCCCGTACCATCTTGCAGGCAGCTTACAATAAGCTTTATTACCACACACATAGTAAACTCCTGGAAATACTGGATCAGTTCGCCCTTTAAGTACCCAACCTCCCAAAATTAGGAAGTTATGTTCACATTAACTGGAACCAATAAATACATTATTATAATCTGTCTTCAATCTATGGAGACATGTTTTCACTCTCTTCACAAAGTCTAGGAACATCGCAGCATGAGCCTTGCCAGCTGTATAAGTCCCTTCTTTCTCAACCCATGGTGGAATAGGGTGCTTCTGTTCATCAACTTTCCTTTGGAAATCCTGTCTCCTTTCTTCAACTCAATTTAACAACACTTTCTCTTCTTCAGGTAATGAGCACGTAATGAGCATGTTAGATTGTTTTTTATGTGCCTTTTCTATATCTAATGATTTCCTAGTTAGGATAATTCACCCATAAACTGTGCATCTAAACTACTGCATACTGGATTCATATTCTTTCTAATAGGAATTTCTGTAAATACTACATCTATATTAGAATGATAATATTGCAGTTTTCCTGCTCTATAAAATAAACTTGACAATATGCTACATGAAATGCTATATGTTAAAGGTAAATGGTGGTATGTAACCCCCTCAGCTACTGAAGTAGGTAGTTTCATACAAACATACCAATCACTAATCTCTATTGTGTCTCCATAAGCAATAACTTTGTAAATACATTTAAAGAGGTGTCATTATCTGTTACGGTGTGATGTAAATCTGTCTCATCTAATGCTTCTAATTCTACTCTATCTCCATTTTGGTTTGCAATCTTTTCATTAGTGTTTGTGTCATTCTTCTTATCCTTTATCATGAGATAAGGAACTGCTATTGTTAAAAATAGCCATACTAAAATCACTAATAATATACTACATATGCAAACTCTACAGCATTTCATTATACAACTTCGTTTTGGTCTTTCTGCAACTCTGTTCTCAGCCATTTAGTCTCAAGAAGATTCCTCTTCTTTCTTTAGTTATGAATTCGAATCTTTAAGTACTTCAAGGAGGCCTCACTTCCTTGTCGTCAATCTGTACAGCCTTTATTTCTTCATCAGATCCTTCCTTTAAATCTAGATTCTCAAATTCTTCAAGAATCGCATGAGTCCTTTCAGGTCCTTTGAATTTGCTATTCAAAACCTTTAATCTTGGACTTTTACGAACATTTCTAGTAACTGCCTGCTCGGTCTGAGTTTTGCTAGTCACTTCATTTACTTGTTCTGGATTTCCCTTTGTTTTCCTCAGGCGATATTTCAATCTTTTGACTCCCCCCGGCAAATTATCACCTATTCTGACCCGTTTAAATTGCACTACACTTTCACCTTCTTCGTCTCTTTCACAACCTCTTTTATTCTCGTTATGTTGTGGCACAACCCGTTTTTTTTCTCGTTTTCAGAGTTTCTCTCTACCTTCCCTTGTTCAGGTCTTGTCTGCGTGGTTTTTACTGCCTGAACTCGTTCTCCTTCTTCTGTTCCTGTTCAGGTACTTTCTTAATCTGCTCTTTTTCTTACCCAACTTGTTCTTCTTTTCCTAACTGGTCCTGGTCAAGTCTTATTACAATTTGATCTTCTGCCGCCTGAACATGTTCTTCTATGCCTAATTGTCCTGGTTCAGGTTCTTCGTTTGATTGTATGTTCTTCTGTCCCTATCTGGTCCTGCTCAGGGTCATTATTTTCTTGGTTCTTTTTTTTCTGAGCTTGTTCTCTATACCTATCTGGTCATCTCTAATCTCCTGCTCCACTAATCTGGTTATACTCCTTGTTTTGATAATAACTTCTGGTATGTCAACCACTGGTTCTCTGTCAGTCTCCCTTGAATCTTGTGTTATAGATTCTTCGACTGCACACCCTTCATCTTCCCCAACTGTTTGAGTCAGTTGTGGTCCTTCTTCATCAGGGGCTGGCACCCTTTTGGTATGACTGGCATGAATCCAGTTTGGTAAACCTGCACACTTCACTGCTGTGGTGGTGACTCATATGACTTGTCGTGGTTCATCCCATCTTGGTGCTAGACATGACTATCTGGTGTGATTCATTACTATTACCCAATCTCCTGGATTCAAATCATGTGCTTGCTCCGGCTGCCTGGTCACTGCGTCTTCTCCAACCTGGTGAGAGACAGAATGCACTAGGTTAACCAATCTTTTGCAAAAATCGAATACCAGATCATCTGATATATATTCAGCAATGTATGTCCTGGTATGTATGCTTGTCTCAATTATCATTTCTCTTCCCATGATAATCTCATTGGGATTGAGTCCTGTGTTTTTGTCAGGAATACTTCTGAGCCCAATCAGTACAAGAGGCAATGCATCTCTAGCTCTTTCCCTACTGTTGCATTCACTGGAGTGTGAATGGTAATTTTTACCCCTCCGCTTGTCCAGCGCTTTCCCCTACTGTTGCACTCACTGGAGTCGGAATAGTAATATTTACCCCTCCGCTATCCAGCGCTTTCCCTACTGTTGCACTCAGGAGTGGGAATAGTAAAAATTACCACTATGCTATCCAGCGCTTTCCCTTCTGTTGCACTCATTGGAGTGGGAATAGTCATTTTTACCCCTCCGCTGTCCAGCACTTTCCCCACTGTTGCACTCACTGAAGTGGGAATAGTAAATTTTACCCCTCCGCTATCCAGCGGTTTCCCTTCTGTTGCACTCATTGGAGTGGGAATAGTAATTTTTACCCCTCCGCTATCCAGTGCTTTCCCTACTGTTGCACTCACTTGAGTGGGAATAGTAATTTTTACCCCTTTGCTATCCAACATTTTAACTACTAATGTTTTTATTTTGTTATTAAATATATGTATTATTTTTTTGAATAGTTGAATGTGTTAATTAAATATAGAATATTTTATTTTAAATTATTTATATATGTGTTTATTTTATTTTTATATAATCAAAAAAGGGTATCAATTAAAGATAATAGTTAATCAAATGTATTTAAGCAAATATATGTATATGTACACATTTTTTGTGTTTATATATATTAAATTAAGTTTATTTGTAATAATTAGTTAAAATATAAATTACATTAAATTTATTTTGTTAATAATATTAATAATATTTCATTCATTTATTTTAAGTTAAGTTATTTTTTAAAGTCAATATTTTCACATCTATATTTATTATATCAATATTTTTGAGTTGATATTACTGTACTTACCTGTTTAAGTATAGGGATTCGATATTTTTGTAATCGATATTTTTACATTGATATTTTTTCATCTATATTTTTGTAATCGATATTTAAACATGGAACCCATTGAAGGTCTCTGCACTAGAATCCCAAACTACGAATGTATGCATATCTTTAAATGTTCCAATTCGCACCTCCATAGGTTTCGTGAGTGTGGTTCGGATTTGTTGGTTTGAAACTCCTACTACTTGGATCGATTCTCCCGAGTGGGGAGGTTTGGGATGTCTGCTGTTCTCACAGTAGAATGGGTCGCACCAGTATCCAAAAGGAAAGTGATATCAGTACCTTCCACTTTTCCATCAATAAATGGACCTGACTCATCTACCGGCAAGGATGCGCCAAGTACGCATTCCTCTTCCTCCCCCCTCAGGGACCGTCATGGCATGTAACTATTTTCTTTTTGGTATTGTTCTGTAAAAAATATTGTGAAACCACTGAATTTTTCTTACCACTTCCTTGAAATCAGGCATTTGCACTGTATTGTGTCTAATTCACAAAATGTGGCATAGGGGCAGGTGGCAACTGACACTGCTGATTAACTACCTGCTGTGGTTGATTCACAAACACCTCATCCTGTGTCTGTGGATTTACATTTTTATTAGGCACATTAATATTCTGAATATTCTTATACTCGTTTTTTCCAATGTCCAAGCTTTCCGCATCCATGACAAGGAAACATTTTCTTTGCATCCTCTCTATTCATTCGTCCTTTTTGTTTACCAGCACTTGCCACACTATCACTCTGATTCTGTTTGTTTACCTGACCTTTCATTTGACCATTTAATTTGATTTCCTGCTATTCTGCCAATTTCACTTTTGCCCACATCACTTTCTCTTTTAACTTTGTATGTCTAGCCTCAATGTAATCACCACAATATTTAGCGTATTTCAAAATGTCATCAATGCTTTTGCTTTGCCAGCAAAGCTTATGTTGCTGAATCATTTGACTAATCTCAGGTTCAAACCATAAACAAATCGATATACAAAATGACCCATATTCTTTTCTCCAATGTTCTCAAACCCACTGTACTGTTAAACACCTGTAACAATTGTTCATAATAAGCATGAACAGATTCATTTGACTCTTGTGTTGTTCTATCTATCTTCACCCAATCTGTTTCTTTTGGAGGAATTTTCTCTTTTAAGAAAGTAATTCATTGGTGATATTTCTTCATTACATCATCTGATGGTGCTCCTGTTTTCGAATCTCTTGAATATTCTTCAATAGGCCAATCAACTGTGATTTTACACTCTGTCCGTAAATCTGCCGACACTACTATATAAAATAAACTATCTTAATCTTCAACAGAACCTTCAAAACCTTTACAAATCTTGTCAACTTATTTGTACCATTCAACTAGCTTCTCTCTCAATTTTGGAAAATTGTTTGTAAATGACAAAATATCTTGTTGACTCCATGGAAGATGAGAATATCCTTCACCAGGAACCTCTCTCATGAGACACAATCTTTCTACTTTCCCTGTTTCTTTTAATAGATATGCAATAGATGCTTCCTTTGCCTGGACTTTCTCCTTTTTTTTCAACCACCTTACACTCCATTTGTCAATGTCTCCCTATTTCTACAAAATATTCAGTAACTCTTTTACTTGTAACTGCCTTCCAGACACATTCATAGTTTCTAAATCTTTGTCCGAAAAATCCACTCGATAAGGCTTTTGTAATACTTTCAATCTCTCTACGTCTGTTCCCATTTCTGATGAAAGTTCAGTTAACTTCTCATGACATATTCTTGCATTTCTAGTTATACTCCTGCATATAAACAACAATTCTTCTTCATTGTTAATGTTAATGTTAATTGTACTTATAAAGCGCACTGCTACCCTGGGGTGTCCTGGCGCTAGTAGGTGTTAAATCAATCTATTCACACATTTCTAGCTATATTTTGTCCAATTCCACTTTTAATTTGTAAATATCTAATTTTTTAGGAGGTGAACTCTGCTTTTCTATCCCTTGTGCCCATCTTTCTAAATCTTCTGGAGTTACTGCTGTGGCACTTCTGACTCCTGAGGATTTTGCTGACCTTCCTTCTTTTGAACTATTAGGCATACCTCTCTTTGGGGTTTCATTCACTGAGTCTCTTATTGAAATTTCGGAATCACACTCACTGGCTTGGTCATCAGTAATTATAATTTCTTTTCTGGGATTGTTCCAAGAAATCACTGCAACTTGTGCCTTTGGACAATTTACCTTGTCTCCATACAAAGGGACAACAGGTCCTATGGTTACGGGTATTATCAATACTTCAGGATTTATATTTAGTTGAGTTATTTTCTGCATTAATTCTTCCCTATTTTTATTCAATGCTACTTTTCCTTTATCATATAATACTCTTTTAACTGGCTGATCATGTAATACCTGCGGAATTAAAGGTGCTCCTAATACTGGTGCACTTGGGGGAAAATTATTTGGTCGTTCTTGATACGGGGGAGGGTTTTTAATTAGAATATCCTCCAATAATTAATCTTCTGATTCTCCATTCCCTGCTGTATTCAAGTGTTTAAATTGTTCTTTACACTTACTCACTGTTTGTTCATCAGCCTCAGGTACTGGATATAATCCTTCTGATACCATTGCTCTTCTCCACTGTTCCATCTGTTCTTCACGCGTCCCATTCATACGTCTTGTACAGAATCCTGTAAATTTTCCTCTTCAACATTTTTCTCTCTCAAATGATTCAGTTTCCCATTCTTCTAATGCATCATATTGTGTTAATCTAGGTCTTGGTTCTCATTCATACATCCGCATCCTTAAATTCTTCGATTAAAGGTACCATGCTCTGGAAAGCTAAAACACCATCATCCTTTGTATATTCCATCCATTTCGCCATCCATACACATGTATGATATCCTCTCTCCATCATCATAAATGAAGCAGGTGTTTTTGCTGGTGGAAAAGGTATTCCCTCTCTAGTCAAAACAGGTTTATCTTCCCTAAAGAAACTCCTGATTTTCTTTATAAACAACATTTTCCTCCTTTCTCCATACATTTGGGCACTCAATATAGTTCAATAATCTGCAAACTTTAAACTTCCTGTTTTAGGCACCTCGTACTAAAAGACAAATGAGAATCAGGTGTACAAATTTCCATTTGCCAACCCAAATTAGCTTTCACCCAAGCTTCCAATAAAGCTTTAAGTCACACTTGTGGTCTAACAAATGCTAGCACGACCTTTCAGATGTTGTCAGTCCTGTTCCTTGCTACTGGCTCCTCCTTTACAAATCCGCTTCAGACACACGCCCGCTGTTTCTACCTATCCCAGCGCGGCTCACTGTGCCGTCACTGCGACTCCGGCAACTAACCCTCCCTTTACAAGGTAATATGAGAAACTTCTTTCTCTACTTTTCTTTCAAATGAAACCGTTTAGTAACAACATAAAAACATTTGCTACTCTGTTCCAATAAATCAATATGATAGATTAATTCTTTCAACTGCAAGTATAACCTTCTGCTCACTCTTCTCTGAGTAAGACCTTCTGTTTACTTCTCATACACTGTGAGTAAAACTTTCCGTTTACCCTTCAATCAAGCTCGGCAGAACCTGCTACTCCTTCAGTGTTACCCTTACTAGGTGATATAAGACCAAAGTTTCACCAGCGAAGTCTCTGCTATCAATCAAGTTCAGAAGAACCTGCTACTCCTTCAGTGTTACTCTTACTAGGTGATATAACACCAAAGTTTCACCAACGGACTCTTTGCTATCAATCACTCTCACTTTTACACAGAAAATAGTCCCTAGTTTAACACTGCCAGCCCTGCATAGCTTCTCAGTGCTATTTCAACAGATGAGTAACCTCACTGCAGTGTGGTTTCCATCGCCACCCGCGATTCAATTTTCCGGGAATGCTGGACAAAAGAGAACAAAACGCAAACTATTTTTGTTAAACATAAATCAATAATAAAAATCAATACTAATCACCAAACTAGTCAATATTAACCATAGCTCTGCTACCAGAAAACTGATCCAGTAGCTTACCAGCAATAGGTAGTCCAACACAATATACTCACATGGGCTCATGCACACATTCACAAAAACCAAGCAATAACCGCTGGGGTCATGTTTTTAGGAATTTCTTACCATTTCAAGATTGGTTACCTCTGGTTCTGAACTAATCCTTCACTGATCAAATAGTTCTTTCCTCTGGTCGATGGACCATTAGTTAAACTAGTTGATGGTGAAATGAAATAATGCAACTTACTTGCAAATATTAAATGATAACAGAGTCGGATGTATTTTCAATCTTTATCTAAGAATAATTTCATGTAAACCACTTACAAAGTACAGAAAAGTCTCCATCTATTCATTAGGAAGGAAGATTCGCTAAATCAATTATTGAATGTATTCATTCATACTACGCAATGACTATGACCGGAAAGGAGGGGATAGAGAGAAAAGGACATAGGCTCATAAAACAGACATATAATTATAAGTCTGGTGTGAAAACCAACCCCCAGGCCAAGGGGCTGGGAAGGGTCCACAAGGACAGATCTGGCAATCAAAGGCTTCAGGACAGGAATGAGGACAGGATAGCTAACTTCTCTATCACCGGGGCTTGTGTAGCACCCTTTTCTGACACTCTCTTCCTCCTCGAGATTCTCCCACGATCTTCTTCTAATTTATTTAGCTCAAGATATATGGTTCTGCAATTCGATTCTTCTTCTGCATCTTTCATTACTCCGACAGCATCTCGGTCTCTGCAGCATTCAGCATCGACGTCTCTCTAACTAACTAAGAACTACCTCAATTATATCTTACAATATTCACGTACCTCCCAAAAATGTTTCACTATCATGAAACTCCTAACTCTGATTGGACAGGCAAGGGGAGGTGATCATCACACCATGCTTACATCTCACTCTTTTAAGTGAGCCCTTTGTTAATAAACCCATCCCCTTAATTTTTTATTCAAACTCTATTCCCCACCTGCATTCACATTATTTTTGCAACATTTATATTAGCTTCCACGGTTTCTGCCATCCTGGTGAACTCTTCACCACTTGGTTCCCAACCAGGACACTCAGTGGCCTTGGCTTGTATTCAAGTTTGCAGTCATCTTTCAGGATTCACTCACAATAGGCATGCGCAAATGAACATTTCATTCACATGATTCTGTTTACTTCTGTCATACTCGAGAGGCCCAAAGGCGAGCTAATAATAAAGTCAAAAAGACAGATGTTATTTTCAAGAATAAATGATTTCACTGTATACCACAAATATTTATTCTAACCCCATTTACTTATTAATGCTTTCCCCACTTTAGCATTAGTTAAATAACTTGCTTTAGTTTCTAGCAAAGCAGATGCCAAACATGTGAGTTCAAAGCAGCCATCTTGTTAGCAACTGTGCAAGCATAAGAAATTCCCTCCAAGCGAAGGTAGGTCATACTACGTAGATGCAATAGACTCATGCGTACTAAAGATTTTCATTAGCGGCCGTTTTAGAATCTCACTTGAGTTACTCATTAGTAAAACATATAGGCAAGCTTCTTCTTCTTTAGTGTAGTCTGGTGCATATTAATTTACACAATACAAGGTTAATAAGGGGTTAAGAGTTCCGTGAGAGGATTGTGTCAGAGCAAATCTCTTTTCTATGATTTCTTGCTCCTTCACCGGGAGTAGTAAGACGAGAATGTGGCACTCTGCTGAAAGTAGCCAGCTTTACAGCAGGGTAGATGGTATTTACTCTCTGGAAATAGTGGGTAGACGGCATCTATCCGCATCTACCCTCGACTCTAATCCTGACAATGTGTATAAGTTAACCTAGCAACCTCTTATGTGCATGTCATACTCATGATCATGAGTGGACAAACATACTTTACAAGGAATGCTAACTACAAAAGCACATAGCAAAGTGTGAGAAATAAGGTGTAACTAAAAGGCGTCAGCAATTTTATAAGTACTACACATAACTGAATAAGAAAGGTGTAAAGACCATGAATATGTGGCAGGCCTAAACAGGTGTGATAAGCTAGTTATAACGGATGTACGATTGTATCTCCTCAGAGGTGGAAGAAGCAGTGAAAAGGGACTGTTCCCTTAGTAATGAGGACTAACAAGAAGGCTTAAAGAGGTGAAGATCTGGGAATTTTGGTGAGAAACAACCTGGATCTTAGTATTAGTATTATCATCATTATTATTAGTACTAGTGTTAGAAAAGGGGTTTCTGGTTAAATAGGATAAGCACCTCATCTCGGCAGAACCCACCACTCTAGTCAGGGTAGGGGAGTTACACATCTAAGATAATCCCTGCTCATTCATTTGGTGTCTTGGCCAGAGCAGTCAGGCTCATCCGAGAGGCAATGTGTAAAGCGTTTGCGCAACACACTCACACCAGTGAGTCATACACCACAAAAGAGACTCCACACAATGTGATATAAAAATGTTTCTGTATTTCATATAAACATAAACCAAACATAAAGCAAAACCACATAAACCAATAGTCAATTTTCCAATCAAGCTATTGTCCATTAGCATACAGGGTGGGCACCCTGTATGCTAATGGACAATTACAGACATTTGCTGAATTTGCCGCCGACACAGACCTTCCAAATGGCCAATTCCTCACACACAGGCAATTGTTGATAGAGTGCCGCTGACTGTGGCACACAATAGACAAAGAACCACCTACACGCCCACTCCTGCATACTATCCTACAGATGGGACCAGGGCAACATCTGGTGGCATGGTTGTAAAAGCGGTGCAACCCTAGGTGCGGTTACCCTTACCCCTTTCCAAGAGAAATGTGAAGCAGAATTCCAGAGACCCCTTCATGCTAAAGAATGGGAGCCCACCCTCGAGTTCCAGAAAAAAAGAGTCCCGTAACTATCATTTCAAAAACATACAATACCATATACTGCACCGCGCATACTTGACTTTGGAAATGCTTCAGCGCTACTACCCTAACATACATTTCACCTGCCCTAGGTGCCCGGCTGGAACCTGGCGCTTCCTTTCTCCATATGTTCTGGGATTGCCTGGCACTTCACCCATACTGGACCACGATATACACCACCCTAATGGAAATAACAGGGGTTGCAGGTCTCAACACATGGGAGGTCGGTGCGCTGGGCATAGCCAGACGCCGTAAGCACCAAAAGGTGGAGACACGCTTTGTCTCCCTAGTAATCCTCTTGGCAAAAAGATCCATAGCCATGCACTGGAGGGTGCAGGGATGGGCACCGATCGAAGCTTGGAGGGGAGCCGTTAGTAAGTGGGGAGCTGCGGAGGAGGATGTGCTTAGATCGGAAGAAATCCAAGGCACCCGCAAACACCACATTTCCATGCAATGGGTGTCTCTGCTCCACGCCTTCAAGCAGGGAGCAACAGATGAACCACCCACACAGGCCGGCGCAGCTCCTGTGGAGGAAACGCACCAAGAGAACGCACAACATACCCCTCCCCGACAATCGACTTCTGGGGAGGCGTGAACACCCCTGGACCGCGCGAAGCAACTGATGCATCCCCTATATAGACACTCACATCCCATACCCCTGTGCTATCTAGCCTAGAGCTTGATGTCACCCATCTGACCCACTAGACCTCACTAAGAAGTGAAAACTTCTATACAGTGAGTCCCGGTTCTAATCTCCCAAGTTGAAGAGTTATGGTTCCCACTATAAGAACATTTAACAGATGGTGTCACCCAACACCGACACTGCAGGTCAACACCAGAGTAACAGTACGGTCTCTAGGGAGCAACATATGTTCACATGAGCTGTATAAGCACGCAATCCCTAGAAACACAGTAGCTTGACGTGTTAAGATGAATGTTACAACCTAATTTAATCACATCCAAAACAGAACGTTTTGTAGAAATTGTACTGAATACCCTGAAAATGTTACCACGATGTATGTACCTTGCTTATTAACGAAATGCCAATAAAAAGATTTTACAATTAAAAATTAGTTCAGAGGGCAGTGGTGGCCACTAATTCGAACAGGAGGGGGGGAAAAGCAAGCAATACACATACACTCGCCCATATACATGCACACTAACTCACACCCATGCATTCACAAGCGTGCACACATACACTGGCCATTGAAATTGAAATTGATACTTGTATAGCGCACTACTCACCCGCAAGGGTCTCAAGGCGCTTGTACGAATACCGCTGTGGAACCCATCCTGGCTTTCCCTGTGAGGCGTCCACTCCTGGACACCCCCAAGGTGGAGGCCAGGCATCCTTAGCGTTGTGGGGGCCGTTGTGGAGATTAAGCAAGCTATTGCCCAGAGTTGCAGAGTTGGACTCCATGATTGGAATAGGCACCGAGGCGAGAATGATCAGGTCCATGGAATTTTGAGCCCAAGACCCACCGAGGCGGGGAATTGAACCCTGGTCCCGGGCTAGACCTCTGCATCAGGGTCTGCCGCTCTAATCAATCACAAGCAAATACAAACACACCCATTCACCACACACAAGAGTACATATAAATTCATACATAAACTCACGCAGGCACCCAAAAACATTTTTAAATCACAATTTACCAGCTGCAGCAGTGATCTTGGGTGGCAGGAGGGAAGCTTGGAGGGTTAGGATTTCTGCCTCCTCTCACTGACTGACTTTGGGTCAACCAATGAGAGAAGGCAGAAGTCCCTTACTCATCATAGAGTGGAATGGGGTCAGTGAGAGTTTCTGACCCCACCACTGATTGACATTCAGCCCTGGGCACTTCAGGGCATAAAACAGAAGCACCTAGGTCTGAGTCTGTCAGTGACACTCCCTCTTATCATGAGGGGGAGGGCCTTGCAGCACTTTGTTGGGCTGAGAAGATCATGCCCACAGGGCTGTGAAATCCTCTGCCCAAAAAGGTTCAGCTCAATCAGCCAGGTGACTGTGCATTTAGCGCATGTATAGCACTTGGGTGCCTGAATTAAACATAAAAAGTGTTTGTCAGACTGATCTTTGTTCAGCCTGACATGTTCAACTATTCATGTCTGCAAAAAGGTTGAGGGTGGGGCCCCTCTGCCCTTATCACAGCACACTGATGCAGGGCAGTGCCAAAGTAGATAGAATTCTGCTATTGTTTTTAGAAGGAGAGGTGGCCTAGTGGCTAGAGCTGCCACTTTTGGAACCTGGTGAGCCATGTTTAATCCAGGACTCAGCACTTGACTCAATATTGTGTGATCCTAGGCAAATCACTTATTAGCCCTGTGCCTAAAAATCTATGTTGAAATGTATTTGTCTATTCCTCACTTGATGTACACAATCTATAATCACCTCCCAACTCCTCATGCAATGTACAGAGCTCTATTGCTTCATAGAGGTTTGTGTGATATTTTAATATATACTAGTATCAGCTCTTTTGTAGGTCTGCCTTTTAGACAGCTTTGAGATAGCTGTGTTCATCTATTGATCTGTTCATTCGTCATTCACTCTTGGATTCCGCCTACCACAGCATACAGCATCGGGCAGTGCAGTGCTTAATTTGCAAAAGGATGAGGGCTAGTGCCCAAAGCTCTGCTCAGAAAGCTACAGAGGGTGCTATTAAATGTTAGCACGACTAATATGGAATTTGAGTAGACTTAAATCCAGCCCAGGCCTCTTTAATCCACTGCCAGAAACTCTCTGCCTGTTTATCCCACTCTTGCCGGACACTGTATTCTTTCTCTGTCTTTCCCCTTTTGTGTGTTTTTCTCTCTCTCTTACTCTCGGTAAATGTCTGATAGGGTGAAATAAGTGCTGGGCCCCAAAAAGGAGTGCCAGTGGCACCCACTCGCAACCACTGGCTCAAATTAATCATTGAGTCAGTAGGTCAGCTCATTTAAACCACTGGCTCCCTTCCCTGCCATTGAGGGCAGTTTGCCTGTGTACAATGTTGCCATCCACACATTAAGTATTGTATTGCATTGTATCAGATATTGTTTTAGCACAAAACTGTCACCCTATGAGTATCCTGGAGCTAAGACCTCAGACTATTTGGCACTTGAGCAGACTCATGTTGGCAATAAAAGGTCTAGATATCCCCCTGGGGAATAGCCAAGTTTTCAGAATCTTTCTGAAACAGGTCAACAAATTGGCCTGTCTGATGGTCTGGGGAAGGTCATTCCAGTGTTGTGCGGCTGCCATGCCAAAGGCTCTGCCCCATATCCTGATCCTCTTAAAACCAGTAGTCTTTAGTAAATTTTCGGATTATATAAGGGTAAACCTTTCTCATAGGGGAATAGGGCCCAGGCCATGCACCACTTTATACACAATACAAAGAGATTTAAAACAGATTCTCTCTTTAATAGGCAACCAATGTAGATCTTTCAGGGCTCTGGTCGTAGAGGCCCTACGTTGCCTATTCAGCGCCAACTTTGCTGCCATAGACTGGACTCTCTGTAATCTCTGTACGATGTACTGCGATGCTCCCAAATATAGAGCATTACAGTAATCCAGTCTGTTAAGAATTACACTCTGTACCACAAGTGAGCGAGTGTCCTTAGGCAGAAGAGGGAGGATCTGTCGTAACATCCGCAACAGCAAGAAGCATACATTGGCAGTTTTTTTGCCTGGGATTCCATTTGGAGACTACCATTCATTAGTACCCCCAAGTTGCACACAGCTTTGGCTGGAACCAGGGGATCATCCTCTGGAGTGAGCTTAAACTTCGGCATTAAATGTTGATGCAAGCTGGAGGATGGGCAAAAAAGCACCTCTCTTTTTTCCCCCTTAAATTGAAAAGAATTTTGCCTGAGTCAGCCTACTGTCTGGCGCATACACTCTTGAAACTTGTCCATCAACACCGCCTATTTCCCTTTCAGTTAATATGCAGACAACATCAGTTGGGTGTTGTCTGCATATTTAACTAGGTCGATGTTGTAAGACTTGATCAAAGAGAGTAGAGGGCGCAAGTAGATATTAAGGAGGATGGGGCTTATCGCAGATCCCTGCGGAACCCCATTAAGTACTAAGGACTGACTCGACTCATACGGTGGCATAGCCACTACCTGTTGCCTCCCAGTTGGATAAGATTGTAACCACTGCAGGGTTTGTCCTTTTATCCCCATAGTTTTTAATCTTTCCATCAGTACTGTATGGTTCATTGTGTCGAATGCGGCTGACATATCTAGTAATACTAGGACAGAAGATTCTCCCTTGTCGGCTTGCATCCGTAAATTATCCATAACGGTAACCAAGGCAGTCTCAGTACTGTGGCCCGGGCGGAAGCCAAATTGATCCTTGTCTAATAGGAGATTATCCTCTAAATATCCAGACAAGGTTTTACTGACTATTTTCTCAAGAATTTTAACCGTGTATGGCAGAAGGGATATAGATCTAAAATTGGAAGGGACCACGGGATCAAGGGAGGGTTTCTTAAGCAAAGGAGTGACTACTGCCTCTTCCAAATTTCTGGAACCACTCCTTCTTCCAAAGATTGGTTGCAGATTAATCGCAGCCAGGGGAGGGTATCCTTTCCAGATGTTTTCCAGATTCTGGGATGGAGGAGGTCCCGGGGGGAGCCTGAGGTGATACTTTGAGCCTGGTCATTGAAAAGGTCCTCTGAAGGGGCTTAAATGTTTTCCATACAGGTGACTACCATAAGCTATTCCCCTGGTCTTTCAGTCAGGTCAACCCAATTGTTGATATTATTGGGGCCCAGCTCACCAACAATGTTGCTGATTTTTTCTTCAAAATGTGCGTCAATCGTATCGCAGAATTTCTGGGAAGCAACCACCTTACTGCTGGTGCATGCTGGATGGGAGAGATTCCTCACATGTTAAAGAGTGCTTTTGTGCTGTTCGGGGCATGCAAAATAGAATTGGCAAAGAAATCTGCTTTAGCCCTCGCTATGCCCTCCTTGTATCTGGCCTTAGCTAGTATCAATTCCTTTCTATCTGTCTCTAATTCATTCCTCCTCCATTTTCTCTCCACCTTCTTACAACTAAGTCGTAGTGATTTCAATACCTCACTAAACCATGGAGCAGAGGCGTTCTTCCTGTTTTTGAGTCTCTTTATTGGCACAATATTATGCAGAGAGCTACCTATAAAATTACAGTATGCTTGATAGTTTTCATCAACGGAGTTAGAGGGAGCAAAAAGAATTTGATTCGGAGGTGTCAGGTATATCTTAATTTTAACTGGCTTAGCCCACTCTCTTCCCTGTTAGTAGGTTGTCCAACAGTTGTTACTATTCTCTGATCGTGGTATTAATATATGAAAGAAAACTAGGGAGTGATCCGACCAGCTTTGGGGCAGTATGTCCACTATCTTGGTGCCTGTCTTCCTCCTTGGTGTGTCGGCTTTTGTACCAGTTGGAACAGGTTACAGTTCTCACATGTTTGCTTTGGATATATGACGTTACAACGCATACTATTACAACGCAGTACTTTACAACGCATTTTTTACAACGCAAATACTTTCACAACGCATGCTTTTACAACGATTACCATTACAACACAAGATAGTGTTAATAATAGTAAAGTACTATTACAACAAATACATTTACCACGCATACCATTACAACGCAAATATAATATATATATATATTTTTTTTTGTAAAATAAAACCTGGAACGGGATGCAGGGAAACTAGGGGTTTTGGGTGGGGAAGTGTATTAAAAATGATATGAAAAACTATAACGTAAGGGATAAAAATTATACCATTTAAAAAAATTAATACTTGTGTATTAAAATTAATACTCATGTATTCTAAATTGTAGAATGATATTATAATGCATTGTAAATGTATTCTGATTTATTATCAATAATACTGTAGTAATAATATAATGCATTGTAAATGTATTCTGATTTATTATCATTAAAATAATAAAACTTCAATAAATACTCTAGTAATAATAATTAATCAAAATAGAATGTAATAAAAATAATTTAAAAAAAATACTCAAGATTTTATTTAACCAAAAAAAAGTGTTGTAAAGGTACATGCGTTGTAAAGGTACTTGCGTTGTAATAGTATGCGTTGTAAATGTATGCATGGTAAAAGTATTTGCGTTGTAAAAGATGCGTGGTAATGGTATTGCGTGGTAAAAGATGCGTTGTAACAGTTGTATACCGTTTGCTTTAGGTCTCTCAAATGATTGCCTAGAGTCCCATTATCCCACAGGTTGAAATCCCCTAATATGATCATTCTGGAGTGGGCTAGGGTCAGGTCAGTGATGATATCGAAAGTACTTGTTACTGAGTATCTCATCCAGGGGGTCTGTAACAAACCATACCCATGATTAGCCTCCCCTTAGCCTCCTTAAATGAGAAGCCCAGTAGTTCTACCCCCGTAACCATCTTTATCTCTAGTCGTGTAAAGTCCCATTTTTCCTTGTATAGCACCCCCAATTCCTCCTCCTCTCCCCACCCCTCTAGGTTTGTGAAAAATATTAAAGCCTTCCGGGCAGGCAAGGCCCAGTTCTACCATAGAATCTGTGCGAGTCCAAGTCTCTGTGAGGAATAGGACGTCCAAGTCCATATCAACCACCATACTAGAGATCTCGGTATGGTGTTTTATCAAGGATCTAAAGTTCATCAGCCCACAATTTAGAAAGCTCTTATCAACCCTCAAAATTGCTGGGTGTTGGGAATTCCCCCCTCTTCCCTCTTGCCAATACTGAGCAAGTTCTCCCTGGAATATATTATCCTACCTTGGTCTAGACTGGATTGGGCAGCATGGCTGGCGCTTGGCGCGGACGGGCGCAGATGGGCTTGCCCCAGCGTGCCCGCTGCGTGCAATAGACCAGCAGCTGCAAATGTGCAAATCAGCACTAATGCGCGACCCAAAAAGGCACCGCAAAACGTGCGAATAGCGTGGTCCCTCACTCAAGATGGCGACCGAAGAGTGTGAGAGCTGTAGATTCTCGCTAAGCAACGAGATGTGTATTTCAATTTTAAATGTGGCTAAGCGGAAAGAGGCAGCTAAATGTAGTGAGTGTATCAAAGTATTAAAAATAAGGCAGTGAACAGTTTCCAACACTTCTTTTTAAAACAGCAACAGAACAATTTACATGCCGCATTAAAAGACCTTCCTCTCGCAGTGAGGCAGTCAGCGCCCTACTATCGTCAGTCTAACAGGCTGCACGGTTGCATTGGCGGTTTTAAATAGGTCTGCAGCAGCAAATGTGCATATCAGCATTAGAGCGCGTCCCAAAATGGCGCCGCAAAACTTGCGAATAGCGTGGTCCCTCACTCAAGATGGCGACCGAGGAGTGTGAGAGCATTAAAGTAGTAGTGCATTTCAGTGCCAGCGATCATGGAACAATGTAACTTGTTTATTATTACTGTTGGACTCTTCAGGAAATACAACCCTCTAAGAGGTTTAAGTCATTTCACTGGCTTTAAATCTGAGACATATTCTGTTTCACAGTCAGAGTCCATTAGCCAGATACAATGAGTTAAAAACAATAAAACATCTATTCCTGGCAGTAGTCTTTCATTTCTTAACCATATCACTGCTAAAAGGGGTTTGTACCTTGATGATAATAAAATGGCACGTGTGAGGAAAGCAAAACAAAAGATTATAGAAAACAAGCAGAAAAGGTATAAACTGCAGCATAATGGGAGAGTAGGTACTGTGCTATTATACAGAAGGAAGCAAAGTTGGGGCGAAGGGGATGGAGTACAGTTCCTTTGCTAGAACAAATAAGATGAATGTCAGAGCCGTACTGGCTACTGGACGTTTTTTGCTGGGGTGGCACGGTTGGGTCCAAGGTCACTGAGGAGGGGGCTGATTTTGTTGCTGGGGAGCTGCCGGCGCTTCTAAATGAACAAAGCAAAACAAATAGATTTAAAGTGTACTTTTTAAACATTTGTTTTGCACTGATTATTAAGGAAAGCCCAGTAGCCAGTCCGGCCCCGATGGATGTGTTCATTTTAATGTGCTGCCGTTTAATGTGTTATCCGTGTTTGATAGAACAGTTCATTACCTTTCGTTCGCCTTGTACTTTATCAGAGTTACATCAAGAAAGCTTCTGTACATTAGGAGCCCTATCATGGGAGGGATCACTGAAATAATATCGATTTCAAAATATAGACTTACAAAAATATTGAGGATAAAATATTGAATACAAAAATATCAAATTCCTATCTACAAACAGGTAAGTACAAAAATATCGAATCAAAAATATCGTTTAAAAAAATATAGTTAGTCAAAATATCGAATTTTTTTAAATGTCTTGAAAGTAATTTAAAATAAATTAAATATTACAAATAATTAACTAAAACATATTTAAAAATACTTAAATAACCTTAAAATTATAAAATAATTAATTTAAGTTACAAAAAAACTTACAATTTAAAAAAAAACATATATATATATATATATATATATATATATATATATATATATATATATATATATATTAACATATTATTAATAAAAACATACAATATGTTTACCGTAGGATAGCGGGAGGGTAAAATTTACTATTACCACTCCAGTGTAGGGGTAAATATTACTATTCCCACTCCAGTGAGTGCAACAGTAGGGCAAGCGTTGGATAGCGTAGGGGTAAAAATTACTATTCCCAATCCAGACAGTGCAACAATAGGGAAAGCGTTGGATAGCGTAGGGGTAAAAATTACTATTCCCACTCCAGTGAGTGTAACAGTAGGGAAAGCGTTGGATAGCGTAGGGGTACAAATTACTATTCACATTCCAGAGAGTGCAACAGTAGGCAAAGCATTGGATAGCATAGGGGTAAAAAATACTATTCCCACTCCAGTGAGTGCAACAGTAGGGAAAGCATTAGATAGCGGGAGGGTAAACATTACTATTCCCACTCCATAGCGGGCTAGAGATACGCTGAAACAGCGACTCCTTCGCTGCAACGACCCACAAACAAAACTAATGTTTTGCCGCCATTGACGGCGAGGAGTAGAGGACACGCCTACCTCTAGGCCACGCCCACTCGCCAGATTATAAAACGCTGCCTTCAGCGCTACCTGCCAGAACCCTGCAATCTCCTGAGGCGGAAGCCGGGAGACGACGGACAATTTTTAAAAATCTGCATTTTTCTTGTGTCACCTGATAAAATTATATGTTCTTTTAAACGCGCACTCACCCGTCTGCCTCCTCCATAGCGGGCTAGAGATACGCTGAAACAGCGACTCCTTCGCTGCAACGACCCACAAACAAAACTAATGTTTTGCCGCCATTGACGGCGAGGAGTAGAGGACACGCCTACCTCTAGGCCACGCCCACTCGCCAGATTATAAAACGCTGCCTTCAGCGCTACCTGCCAGAACCCTGCAATCTCCTGAGGCGGAAGCCGGGAGACGACGGACAATTTTTAAAAATCTGCATTTTTCTTGTGTCACCTGATAAAATTATATGTTCTTTTAAACGCGCACTCACCCGTCTGCCACCTCCATAGCGGGCTAGAGATACGCTGAAACAGCGACTCCTTCGCTGCAACGACCCACAAACAAAACTAATGTTTTGCCGCCATTGACGGCGAGGAGTAGAGGACATGCCTACCTCTAGGCCACGCCCACTCGCCCCCTTTTCCCTTATTTAAGGATGTGCAATCACCGGACGTGCAGCGGACGGGCGCAGCGGGCGCGCCGTCAGCGCGCCGAAGGCGCGCCCAAGGCAAGCCCGTCTTCGCCCGTCCTCGCCAAGGCCTCGCCTCTCGCCAGACCCCCTGCCCAAAAATTCGTTTATGACAGTAATATACTACAGTCGCTCAATACTGGCCCTAGATGCGACAATATGGAAGGCTGCATTGGTCGCACCGCCCTTTACTGCAAGAACTGTAAGCTGGCCATACCGGAACCACGCCTCATAGGCCATAAAGAGATTAAAAGGAACGAAACGTCACTTACCATCATGCAATTGAACGTCAGATCTCTGGTTAAACACCATGCAGAGGTAAGAACGCTCCTAATGGACGAGAACCCTGATATATTGTTTCTAAGTGAAACATGGCTT
This sequence comes from Lissotriton vulgaris, assembly GCF_964263255.1. Taxonomy (NCBI): domain Eukaryota; kingdom Metazoa; phylum Chordata; class Amphibia; order Caudata; family Salamandridae; genus Lissotriton; species Lissotriton vulgaris. The sequence goes on along the minus strand of NC_141696.1, from coordinate 451,346,602 downwards.
AAAGACGACCTCACTAGCATCCCCAATCTAGCAATACCGGACGGGTTCTCTATGACGTGCATCAATAGAGACTCAAGAGGAGGTGGCATTGCAGCCATATATAGATCCCCCTTTACCTGCTCCTTCCAACAGGAAAGTATTGCGGATTGCGAATGCGCTCGCTTTAAAATTTCCACGAGCCCCAACTGTACTTTAACGGGCCTCTTTATCTACAGACCTCCGGGGCCCTCTACCAATTTCACGGAAGAGCTCATTGAAGTAACGCATGCCTTGATCACTGGCTCGGCTAACTTCACGATTCTAGGAGATCTCAATCTCCACTTAGACATGGTGTCGGATGCTAAAATCTGTAACTTTGTAGCGGACCTAGCTGCCTTGCAACTAACCCAGCTCGTCAAATCCCCCACACACGTAGCGGGACACTTGCTTGATCCGGTATTCACTAACATTCCCGAGGCCAGAGCTGACGATCCTAAACCCATGGCCTGGACTGATCACTCGCTAGTAACCCTCTCTATTCCGAATAACTCCCCTCCTGTAAAAAAATCACCCACCTCCTGTTTAAAGCGACCTTGGCACAAACTCCAACAATGTGACCTTGAGGCCATCCTAGGGCGACCTACTCTGGAGAACGCAGACGACATAGAAAAAGCGTATGCGTCTTTCCAGGACTGGATCACCAAGGGACTGGATGCGATCATACCAGCCAAGTGGACCAAAGGGCGAAATACTCCTTCCAACCCCTGGTTTGACGAGAACCTCAAAACAATGCGGAAAGCCTGCAAAAAAACGGAACGACAATGGAGGAAGGAATATAAGCAGGAGGACAAAATCGTATACTTGGCTACTCTGAAATCATACCACAAGGCAATTCGGACAGCCCGTGCTGCCTTCTACGCATCTGAAATAAAAGCCAGCTCAAACCCCACGAAAACTATTTTCCAAATTGTGCAAAAATTACAAAACGGGGGCAAGCCGGCCGCTCACATTACCTCCACGCAACAATGTGAAGACTTAGCCACCTTCTTCACGGAGAAAGTGAAGAAAATATACAACACCTTCACCCAGGACAGTCCAGTGGACATCAGCCCTCCCAACGCCACCTTCGGAGACGTCAGGCTCACATGCCTACCCGCTATCTCCGGTGAAGAACTCACCAAACTCTGTAGGAAGGTGAAGTCGGGTGCACCCACAGACCCGATGAGACCCATTCACTTTCTAGGAGACTTGGAATTTTTCCTCCCATCCTTAACGGTGATTCTTAATCTCTCATTTGCTACGGCCACGGTACCCACCTGCTGGAAACAGGCCTGGGTTACTCCGATTATAAAGAAACCCTCCCTAGACCCCTCTAAACCAGAGAATTACCGGCCTGTCTCACTGTTACCATGGGTCGCTAAATTAGCGGAAGCGCATGCAAATAAAATACTCAGTGAGTACATGGCGGAAAATAACATTCTGGACCCCTCACAGCACGGGTTCAGGCCGGGCCATAGTACGGAATCCGCGCTCCTCACCTCCACGGAAAGCTTACGGGAAATTATGGACACAGGCAAAAGTGCCGCGCTGATACTGCTCGATCTCAGCGCGGCCTTTGATACGGTCTCCCATGCCATCCTACTAAAACGCCTGGAAAATATAGGAATTGTAGACTCGGCGCTTCAATGGTTTCGTTCATTTTTAACCAATAGATCATTTAGGGTATCTGCCCCTCCGTTTATCTCTCAACCACAAGATATAGGACAAGGAGTCCCACAGGGCTCGGCTCTCAGTCCCTCCCTGTTCAACCTATATATGCAACCCTTGGCGGAGGTTGCTAAGACTTGGGGCCTCACAATGGTGTCGTACGCTGACGACACTCAGTTGGTCATCAGCCTGAGTGAGGCCCCCTCTCCTGATGCCACCAACTTCAGGGATGGACTGACTGCTGTCGCCAAATGGATGACAGCAAACTGCCTCCTGGGGAAAAATAGCAACAATTGGAACGATCTCTGGTGGCCCCAATCGTTGGGCCCAGCACCCCCTCCAAAAAATTTTGTAAAAAACCTAGGAGTATGGCTGGACTCGACCCTTAGCTTCCAGTCGCACACCAAAAAAGTTTCCGCAACTTGTATTGGCCTACTGAGAAGTCTATACCCCATCTTAGGCTACTTCGACTCCAAGACACGACAACTCATAGTACAGTCTACTATCTTGTCCAGACTGGACTACGCGAGTGTCTTGTTGCTAGGAGCAAACAAAGCTGAGATAAAAAGATTCCAACGAATCCAGAATTCGGCGGCAAGAGCTATAGTAGGTCTCCCAAGAAGGTGCTCAGTAAGAGCGACAATTTACAGACTTCATTGGCTGCCCATGGAAGCCCGCATCCAGTTCAAGGCCCTCATATTTGCCTTTAAAATCTTGAAGAACGAAGGTCCTGAGCTCCTCCGTTCATTGTTGATCCCCTACACACCCAAACGGAATCTTCGGTCTATGGGGCAACACCTAGCTTTGATACCCCATACGAGGTTCTGTCGAATCGGAGGGCGCTCTTTTAAACTATTGGGGGCCAAGTTGTGGAACTCCCTCCCTCTCCACATCCGTTGCATGGATAATCTGCTAGCTTTCCGCAGATCGATCAAAACCCATCTCTTTCCCTCCCCGTAGGTCCCTCTTTCGTTGCCAGCTGATTGTGTTACGGTTCTAGCGCCGGGACGCCCCGTCGCTGGGGCAGCTGTTTGCGCTCTACAAAACAGGTAACATAACATAACATAACAACAGTAGGGAAAGCGTTGGATAGCGTAGGGGTAAAAATTACTATTCCCACTCCAGAGAGTGCAACAGTAGGGAAAGCGTTGGATAGCGTAGGGGTAAAAATTACTATTCCCACTCTAGTGAGCCTAACAGTAGGGAAAGTAAATATTTAATATATTAATAAAAAAAATTAAATATCAATACCAATACACTATTAATTAAAAGTAAGTACCAATTTAATATAATATAATAATTAATCAATTAAAAATACAAATAAATATTAATTTTTAAAATGTATTTCCTTTTAATACAAATTAATTACCAATTAACAATTAATTAATTACCAATTAAAAATGTATTACCAATTAATTCAAAATAAATACCAATAAATAAAATAAAATATGTAATTAATTACAATTAAGTAACTTCCCACACTATTCCCCTATAAACCCACAACCCACTACGGAAAATAAATTAATAAAATTCACATAATTATCAATTAATCAATTAATACAAATTAAGTACCAATTAAAATTTAATTAATTACCAATTAAAAATTAATTAAAAATAAATACCAATACATAAATTAACATATTTAATTAATTACAATTAAATTACTTCCCACCCTATTCCCCTATAAACCCACAACCCGCTACGGAAAATAAACTAATAAAATTCACATACTTATCAATTAATCAATTAATACAAATTAAGTACCAATTAAAATTTAATTATTTACCAATTAGAAATTAATTAAGAATAAATACCAATACATAAATTAACATATTTAATTAATTACGAGTAAATTACTTCCCACCCTATTCCCCTATAAACCCACAACCCGCTACATAACTTAAACACAAAATTTAATTAAAAATGATAAATAATTTCTAAAAATTTATATTTTATTTAATATAATTACATTTCTTCATCCCCTATTCCCCTATAAACTCACAACCTGCTACAGAATTAAATTACGCAAAAATTAAATAACATAAGATTCATTACTTAAAATGAATTACAAAAAAAAATACGCTATTCACACATATACTAACATACAGAACACTTGAAAAAATTCGATATTATCAAAAATTCGATATATTTTAATAACCTATATTATATACTTTGATATTTTGAATTTCTATATTTAAAAAATTCGATATTACATTACTTACCATAAATTCGATATTTTTGTTGACTATATTCTGTCCATTCGATATTTTGTCCATTCTATATTTTGAAGTCGAAATTTATGTAAGTCGATATTTTTAACTCAATATTTTGTGTAGTTACCCATGGGAGCTGCGCTGGCTTTCATTTTTATGTATCTGCAGTTTGTTGAGTGAATTATTTTAACTCCAAGTTAATTCATCGTTTTAGCCCGCGCAGCCCAGATTTACAAACGTGTCACAATGCAGCCCACCACCCAAGGAGGCTGAGCAGCATTACGTGACAGGGAGAGAGTAAGAGAATGCCATATTTACAGAGATATGGCTCTCTCCTCCCCACTCCCTAGAGCCCACACAGAGTTCAGCTGCTGTGCAGCAGCCACGCACCTTAACACCACAGTGCTAGGCCTGAGTCTACCATAGGTTTTGTACAGGGAGGACACCCTTCCTGTACACAATACTATGGCTAGACTGGTTTAAAAACGTGTCCTACTTTGTATATGTGCTGCGCAAGGCAGGACAAATGAAAAGTCAGAAAAGAAAAGAGAAATAGAAACATTTCTCCTGTTACTGTCAACTTTTGCTGCTAAACCCTGGCTACTAATGTCAGTAGATAGAGTTTAGCATAAATAAGCATGGGTGGTTGTATGGGAAATGGGAACGCCCATATACGACCTATGTAATGCCACCTTGATGCAAAGCAGCATTTTATGCTGGTTTGCTTTACTTTTCCATACAAACCAATGCTAATACTAATTAGCGCTGGTTTGTTAATCCCCAAATAGTTTTATTGTCGGGTTAGCGTTACAGAAGTAACGCTAAGCTTTTGCGAATCTGGGCCCACAACTCAGAAACAGGAAGCGGCAAACCCAGCTCGCTGTTTTCGAGCTGCACGGTCTGAAAATGAAGGTCTAAATCAGAGGAATATCGGGATAAATGAAGTAACGTTTCAATCTGCAGGCGCATAAAACCAGTTCCTGAGCCAGCGCAGCCCATCATGATGGCCTCAAACTGCAGCCCTGTGTTTTTTCCCCCACCTGTAGCAAATGCAGACAGTCTTATACATGTTCCAAACTTAAGACAAGTGATCTTTAGGCTTCAAATGGGCTAGTTTTCTGTATAATTTTAAAAACACCTGTACAAAAATAAAGAATGTGTTCAAAAAATACAGAAAGCTCAGGCTAATAAGTGTAAATGGGGAGAAGCAAGAATATTTCTATTTTGTTGCAAACTTTATATGTGCGGGCATTCCACTTATTTGTATCCTAATTTACTACGATTACATATCACTTACAAATGGTGATGCATCTGAGCCGGTATATATAAATATGTATATATTTTAACAAATCCTCAAGTCAAACTGCAATCGAAGTTATCTGATTAAGCTTGCCAGATCTTTAATAGAATTGTTTTAACCTGTGGGCTCCTACTATCCCAAAGTGGTGCTAGGGTGTAGAATGCTTCAGGTGAAATACAGTATTGTCAGTTGGAGTACTCTCAATACAATCAAATCCACACATTTGGCCCTTTTTCATTAGTTTAGTGCCACCAAATAGTAGCAAATAAAGGTTTCTTTCTTACTTTGCCTTATGGGCATACTGGCCATTTTCCCATCACAGACATCTTTACACCTGCTATGGCCCTGTTTACTAATATTGAAATTATCAAAAATGAAAGGGGAATTTGTATAGTGAGGGAAGCAATTCGATCTTTCCCCAAATAACATAACACATGTATTTGTAAAGCGCACTTTCACCCATATGTATCTTGGCACTGAATAACAGAGTGGACCCACCGGGGTTTGATCCATGAGGTTAAACTCAGACCCCTGCAGTGGAAGCATTAATGCTTATTTTTGCTTGATTAAATAAAATCTTTGCAAATGCATAACAAAAAGATTCCCATTGAAAACAAATTATTAAGCTTAAAAACAACATTGAAAGGATCGTCAGTAAAATATTCCCAGTTTGTGCAATTGGCTGTTCTGTAAAACCATACACATAAATTCCTATACTTCAATAACTACTGTACCAGGTTCTCAGCACATTTACCAAGCCCGTCGCCTGTGACAGTCCGGAAATGCTGACCCAAAAACTGTGTGAAGATACTGCTGGGTTCTTTGCCGATAAAATCGATTCTATTTATCGAAACATCTCCCTAGCTAGTCCACCTATTGAGGAATTGGCCCCTTCCTCTAGCCTCCAGCCCGGAACAATCAGCGCTGTCTCTGTTACGCTGTCCTCCATTCCCGAGATTAGCTTAGAACAAGTCAACTCCCTGATTGGGACTATTAAATCAGGCAGCCCTGCGGACCCTGTACCCGCCCGTATCATGCACCTTATTGGGAGTGTCCTTAGAACCCCTCCATTCAGATGGTGATCATTCGCTCCCTCTCTGAGGGACGGGTCCCCCGGGAGTTGAAAGAGGCCATGGTCACGCCCATTAGGAAAAATACCTCCACCCCCTGGTCAGACATGACAAATTTGAGGCCAATATCCCTCTTGCCGTTCATCAGCAAATTGATGGAGAAGCATGTGAATCACCACCTTTCCAGCTTCATTGAGCAAACCGGCAGTCTGGACCACTCTCAGTCAGGGTTCAGGCCTAGGTATAGCACCGAAACGGCTCTTCTTTCCGTCACAGATGCTATACGCTTGTCCCTGGACAGAGGAATGTCAGTGGTGTTGGTGCTGTTGGACTTGTCCGCAGCATTCGACACCATATCCCACGCCATCCTCCTTACCAGATTAAAGGAGATTGGTATTGATAGATCTGCCTTGGCGTGGTTTACCAGCTTTCTCTCCGAGCGTACCCAGAAGGTGAATATGGGCTCTTTCAGCTCCCCCTCGGCCAGCATCACCAGAGGAGTCCCGCAGGGCTCCTCTCTTAGCCCTACATTGTTTAACGTATATGTCTCCCCGTTGGCTAATATTATGAGGTCCTTCGGGTTTATGCCCATCTCTTACGCTGACGACACGCAGCTGCTGTTCACTTTTAAAAAAATTTACTCCGGAGATAAGACAATCTTTCTCCAACGGCATGACTGCGACCGCCAGCTGGATGGCCACGAACTTTCTCCAGTGCAATGTGGGAAAGTCTGAGGTCATGTTATTCGGAGAGGCAAAAATCCTGTGGACCCCTGACTGGTGGCCCTCCAGTCTGGGGCAGGCCCCCTCCCCTAAACAGGTGATGAAAAACCTGGGGGTTCGTCTAGATCACGACCTCACCCTTGCCCATCATGCCAGCACCACGGCGGGATCTTGCTTCCACATTATAAGCCTCCTGCGGAAGGTGTTCCCCCTTCTTCCAGACTACACAAGAAAGACCTTGGTCCAGGCCCTCGTTCTGAGCCGCCTGGACTACTGTAATGGCCTTCTCTTGGGAGCTAACGAAGGAGTGCTTAATAAACTTCAGGTGGTTCAGAACACCGCGGCCCGCCTGGTGACCAATGCCCCCCCTCGAACTCCATCTCTGCCCCTTCTCAAGGCCCTCCACTGGCTTCCCATCCGGAAACGGGTGGAATTCAAGATTTGTTGTGTGGTACACAAGAGTCTCTACAACCTCGGTCCACACTATTTGGCCGACAAATTTGTATACCACCGCCCCTGCCGCAATCTCAGGTCCAGCAACCAACTATTACTCCAGGTTCCTAGACACTACAAGACCAGACAGGGAGGTCGTGCCCTTTCCATTATGGGCCCGCGCCTATGGAACAATCTCCCCCTTTCCCTTAGAGAGTGCCCGAGCCATCTAGCCTTTAGGAAACTCCTAAAGACAACTCTATTCTAGTTGGAGCGCTGTCTATCCTGTTCTTCACAGCACCGCGCGGAGATACACCTTCGGGTGTGATGCCGGCGCGTTATAAGCCCATAAATAAATAAATAAATAAATGCAAGCTGGCAATAACTTCCATTGATTTACATGCAGCAAGACGCAGCATAAACAAGTACATTGTTCAGACTGTTAGGCATTTTTAATTTAAAATGCTAGTGCACCTATTGGAAGGTATTAAGTTCATTTAACATATAAAAAGCGTTTTCTTAACCTTTAGGCAATAAATAAAAGTGCTGGTACAACTGAAAAGTGTTCTTGTTCATTTTTGATTTTTGGTGACTCCCTTTTGATGCCTGTGTGCTCTTATTTTTGACATACTTCAGATAACAACACATTTTTGAGTCTCTCGGTTACCGCCTCGAAGAATTTGTTAGCCGACAGTTAGGCTGAACGTCCACAGGGTTGTAGCAAAGCTTCACTTCCTGCCTGCAGAATCAGGTACCATAATATCTGAAAAAAGGACGTAACAAGGTGCATCTAATATCCTTTAAGTTGGGACAGTTACAGATTACGTGAATAATGTCCTCCTCGCCGCTTCCGCAGGAACGACAAGTCGGTGTTCCTCCTCTCCTTTCCCATGGGGGGAGGTGGGGATTGATCGCAATTACCCCAATCGCAGCTTTAGAAAATTCTCCTTCATTCTTATTTTGACTCCTGAACTCCAGTAGGATTGGGGTTTGAGCTTTGCGTAATCACAGTGCATTATCCAGCCATGTGCGTTTTAAGTAAGAATTGCTTTGTCTTCTAAAACAGATAGCATGGACGTTGTCTTTTTCACTGCTTTTTTGAAGAAAAGATGATTTGTTGGTACGGCCCAGAGTTCAGACAGACCCAGTAGCTCAATGGAGTCTAACAGGTAATCCCTGGCTGAGCATTTTCCTAGCCTAAGTAATGTGTTCCAGAGGTGGGAGTTTAGGGATCCTGCCTCTGCACTTCGGGTTTTATGCCACCTTTTTACATAAGCACTCCTCCTTTCCACTATTTGTCTTTGGACCCCAAATTCCAGACATATTTGAGCAGGGAAGACATATTTTGGAAGATGGAAAATTGCTTTATAAGAATTGCTATTACTACGTCTAGGGCTGCCGCGTCTTTGACTTTAAGAGCCTCACTCCCATATGTTATTGTCAGCAGCAGTTTAACCTGCAAATTCTGTTGTAAGGGATTAAGCGTAAGGTCGGGAAGCCATCTCTTCGATGACTTCAGTGCTAAATAAGTTATGGTTCCCTTTCTCCGCATGGACTCTAGCTGAGGTATAAAAGAGCTTATAAATCAATCAATCGATCACTTGTAAAGCGCACTACTTACCCGTGAGGGTCTCAAGGCGCTGAGGGGAGGGGGGTGCTGCTATTCCTCGAAGAGCCAGGTCTTGAGGAGTCTTCTGAAGGTGAGCAGGTCTTGGGTCTGTCACAGGTGGGTAGGGAGGGTGTTCCAGGCCTTGGTGGCGAGGAAGTAGAAGGATCTGTCGCCGGAGGTGGTTCGTTGGATAACGGGAACTGAAGCGAGGGCAAGGCTGGCGGAGTGGAGCTGGCAGGTTGGGGTGTGGAAACTGAGTCTGCTGTTGAGGTAGACTGATCCAGTGTTGCGGAGTGCCTTGTGTGCGTGAGTGAGGAGCTTGAAGGTGATCCTCTTGTTGACGGGGAGCCAGTGCAGGTGTCTCAGGTGGGGGTGATGTGGCTGCGATGAAGGCTGTTGAGGATCAGTCGGGCGGAGGCGTTTTGGATGCGTTGTAGTCGTTGTAGGTGTTTGGCAGGGATTTCTGCGTAGAGTGCATTGCTGTAGTCCAGTCTGCTGCTGACGACGACTTGGGTCACCGTTATTCTTGTTTCGGTCAGGATCCATTTTTAGATCCTGCGGAGCATGCCGAGGGTGTTGTAGCAGGCAGAGGAGATGGCATTGACCTGCTTCGACATGGATCGGGATGAGTCGAGAATGAATTCTAGGTTGCATGCGTGTTCCGTGGGTGTCGGTGCTGTTCCCAGTGTGGTCGACCACCAGGAGTCGTCCCAGGTAGAGGGGGTGGGGCCGAGGATGAGGACCTCTGTCTTGTCTGAGTTCAGTTTCAGATGGCTGCTCCTCATCCATTCGGCGACGGCCTTCATTCCCTCATCGAGGTTGGTTTTGGCGGTGTGCGAGTCCTTGGTGAGGGAGAGGACGAGCTGAGTGTCGTCGGCGTAGGAGATGATGTTGAGGTCATGCTGGCAGGCCACTTGTGCGAGGGGGGCCATGTAGACGTTGAAGAGGGTCAGGCTGAGGGATGAGCCCTGGGGTACACCGCAGATGGTGTAGGTGGCTTCAGATCAGAAGGGTAAGAGGCAGACTCTCTGGGTTCTGCCAGAGAGGAAGGACGCGGTCCAGTCCAGGGCCTTTTCTCGGATTCCGGCTTCATGGAGGCGTGTCTTTAGTGTGTGGTGGCAGACAGTGTCAAAGGGGGCTGACACATCCAGTAGGATGAGGGCTGATGTCTCGTAGTTGTCGAGTTGGCGCCTGATGTCGTCTGTGGCGGCGATGAGGGCTGTCTTGATGATGTGGTTTCATCTGAATCCGGACTGGGATGGGTCTAGGATGTTGTTGTCCTCAAGGTGGCAGGTCAGTTGCATGTTGGCGATTTTCTCGATGACCTTCGTCGGGAAGAGGAGCAGGGAGATGGGTGGAAAGTTCTTGAGGTCCTTGGGGTCCGCCTTGGGTTTCTTGAGGAGGGCGTTGATTTCGGCGTGCTTCCAGCTTTCCGGGAATGTTGCTGTTTCGAAGGAGATGTTGATGACCTTCCGTAGTTGGGGTGCGATGGTTGCGTCCGCTTTGTTGAATATATGGTGTGGGCAGGGGTCCCATGGTGATCTTGAGTGGATGGAGTTCACGGCCGTGCGCATCTTGTCATCGTTTACGTTGGACCAGAAGGTCAGTTGGTTGGTGCTGGTGGTGTTTGAGGGGGTGTTGGAGCCTGGTGTTGTCTGAGAGGTCGTGGTGTTGAAGCTATTGTGGATGTCGGCTATCTTGAGGTGGAAGAAGGTGGCCAGTGAGTCGCACAGATCTTGTGAGGGCAGGATGTCGTTGGTGTTGGCGCTGGGGTTGGAGAGTTCATTCACTATGTTGAATAGCTCTTTGCTGTTGTGTTAGTTGTTGTCCAGGCGGGCTTTGAAGGAGGACCTTTTGGCTGCTCTTATGAGGTGGTGATGTCTGCGGATGGCGTCCATTAGTATTCCCAGATATTTATAATTCGTTACCTGATCCAAACGTTGGTGATCTAGGAACCAGCTGTTATTCTTCTTTTTGTGATAGTTAACTGCCATGATTTTAGTTTTCGTGAGATTTATTTGGAGGGCGTTCCGGTGTGAGAAACTACTTGTTGTGTCTAAAAAATGCTGAAGACCAATGGGAGTCAGACTGATCAATACCAGGTCGTCAGCATATAGCAGGTTTGACAATAACTTGTTTCCCAATTTTGGAGCATGTGATACGCAACTATCCAGTTTCCCTGGGAGATCAGCTAAAAAGAGGTTAAAAAGAAGTGGTGCAAGAACACATCCCTGCTTGAGGCCTTTAGAGGTCATGATTCGTTTTGAGATATGTGTCCCTGCACCTAATTTAATCCTGATCCAGGTATCTGTGTGTACCTGTTTGAGACGATCCAAGAGTGAATTTGGTAAACCCCAACTTTCAAGTTTTCCACAGAGTTTGGCTCGGTCAACATGATCAAAGGTGGATGTTTAGTAAATAAAACAAAGGAAGAGGGGGAGGTTTGATTCCTTAGCTGCATCCATTAACAGTGTGAAGGCCAAGATGTTAGTTGTTTTTCCTTGGCCACTGCAAAACTCAGTTTGATTGATAAGAATGATGGAGTTATCTGAGGCCCAGGAAGTTAACTCATCCAAGATTGTTCCAGCGTAGTATTTTGCATCTACATCGATAAGGGCGATTAATCAATAGATGTTTGGATTGTTTCTATTGCCCTGTTTAAAAATAGGACTGATAATTGATCCTTTCCAAGATTCAGGGATGGTGGCTGTGGAGTTTATGCCCTTTAAGACTGGTAATTAGGCCTTGCTCCAGAAGTCGGCATCATGTTTGTACAACATCGGAGGCATGCCATTGGGGCCAAGGGCACACATAGCTCTACCCCTGGCTATCAGACATTGTATCTGTTTTCTGTGGGTGCATACCATTCCTCTTTAATGGGAGCTAATGAATCTAAGTCGGCGGCCAATAGGACCCCTTGTTGTATATGGGTATAAGAACTATCGGCCGATTGATCTTTGACAGTGCAGTTTTGTATCACTTCTACCCTGTTGGGGGATTCACTATCCATTGTCGCAATACCCATTTCCGTGTTCAATCCCGCTTCTTTTTGCCTATTGTTGTTAAAGTGGGTGGAGAGATAATCTACCTAAGCGGCCTCTGTTATATTGGAGCTTATTCCTGGATGGTTTGGTTGCTCTAGCTTGTGGATCGTTTGCCAAAATTTTGCGCTGTGTTTTTGCTTGGAATTGTGCAGTAACTTGGCCCACAGTTTATCATTCTTTAATCTTATTTTCCTCCACTTCCTCCTTTTCAGTATTGCCTTCACATGTCATAGAGTTGACTGAAGGTCCAAGTTCCCTGGTGTTTTTCAAAGTTGTCTCAGTGTTTGATTTATGGTGCCTTTTAGACTCTTTGGTTCCGGGCTGCATTTCACTTTTGTTCGATCATCTTCCAATTGTCTTGGTTTGGTCCCTATCCTAATCGCAAATTTCCCACTGAAGGTCGTAATACATTTTTTTCTTTTTCTCTCTCGTGTAGGATTTTGGCGGAGGCTGATAGTGCTTCAAAATTGTTAAGATTGCACCTTATATTCTTTAGGTTAGAGATCTCTTCAGTTACAATGGGATTCCAAGGGTTTAGTGCAACAGCCGGTCTCGCATTGAACAACTTCCTGCGGTAGGTGATCACTGTGTGCATTGTCACCTATTCTAAAAGTTGCTATTTTGTTGAACATAGATAATTTTGTAAACGTAAAATTCAGATAAGAGGATGTTTTTGAAGAGTGGAATGTGGCAGCCAGTGGATTGTCCTTCAAGAAGCGGACGTTCAGTGCTCTTAAATTTAAGTGTTCTAATTCCTGTAGCAGATGTTTAGGCCATCTTGTTGCTTTATTAGTTTTTACTCGGCATCCCCTATATTGCTGTGGGATCGTGTGCAGGGCCGTAATCTTGGCCTGACCCCAAAAGGTGTAACTTGAAATCGCCAGCAAGGATTATATGGTTGGCATCGTGTTCGTTTATAATCCTTTTTATTTCTTTTGTCAGTTCCTTTAAGATTTTTGTTTCTGTTCGGGATGCACGTAGGTGTTTATTATTATAACTTCTTGGGGCATATTGCTGAACTTGAGCGTTATCATTACTGCTTGAACCGCATTTGGTGGTGTGATTTTTGCCGCTATGGACTGTGTTTGGCCTATTGTGATTATTGAAACTAACATCATTAACCCCCCCCCCCGAACTGCAACCAAATTTAGAGCCCTGGAGTTCTAAGGCCCTATCTTCCCAGGTTTCCTGGAGAAGTATTGTGTCAAATGACTTTAAGTAGTGAACTACCTCATGGTCGTCAGTTTTGCCTGCCAGGCCCTTAATTTTCCAAATGCACATTTTAATTCTCCCTTGTTCTGCAGTGGGTATCTTTAGGGTGCCACTCTCTTGTCAATTTGGATGCTCTGTTAATATTGTGCATCTTATTTGCGCCCAAGTCTGTGTTCCCGGTGTCAAGGTTGGAATTGATGGCCCAAAGCTTGTACTTGAATTGGAAACCTTTATGCAAGCAGTTAGTTCATCAAGAGTTCTGCTTCTTGCCCCTCTTAATACTGAGGTAGTAATTTTATCTGGGGCGTTGATCCGAGCATTAAGGAACGGAGTTGGGTAGGGAGATTTTAATTTTGGTTCCAGCTTTATGCCTCAGAGCTTAAGCTTGCTTTCTTCTTCCTTGATTGTATTCGCAATTCCACTGGCAACCCATCTTGTCCTGGTCGCCTCAGGCCACAGACGATTATTACTTGGAAGGAATTCTATGGAAGGAATTCTATGTTTCCAAGGCTTGGAATGGAATTTAAAAGTCGTAGTACATTCCCTCTGTTTAATATGTCATCTCTTCCCCGGGATTCATATTCAGGGGGAAAAAAAATGCTGATCGGTTCTTCAGTAGTACTCTCCTTCGTTCCATGAGTAGAAATTCCCTTCGGAGGATGAGGCCTTGATTGCAAAAGGTTGCTTTGTCCCGCTCCTTGGTTATGTTAGGTGAGCAACTTTGTTTTGCGGCGCCCCCTTCCCCTCCGACTGTTGTGTTTAGTCCTAATTTTCGGACAGATGGACTTGATTGGAGGACAACCTTATGTTTTGTTCTTCCTTAATTTTGTGAGGTAGTTCTAGCTTTGGAGTTACTGGCTCTTTTACCGATCGTGTTGACTCATGTCGGTCATCCGTTTTTGAGATGTTCCGTCTTGATGATCTCATGGGTGGCCCCAAAGTGACAGCTGTGGTTGTGATAGGCCCTTGCATGGAGTGATCCAACCTGCCTGACAAGGTAGAGAAGGGGTCGGGCCCGCTTTCTTCAACATCAGAGTCTGGTGCAGCCACAGTAACATATGGTTTGCTCGAAGCACTAAGAGCGAGGTCTAGTGGCTTCTTGTTCCGTCCCTTCCTTTTTTGTTTGTGACAGGCTTTCCAAGGTGTGTTTATTTTTGTTGGCAGGATTCATTTGTGTTGGGGCCGTTGTTGCTGTTGCATTACTGCCTACAAGAGTATTGGATAAATTGGTTGATGTTGGATCTATTTTTTGGAGCTCAGATGGAGCTGACCCTGGCTGACGTAGTCCATCTATGGAATCAGTGGACATTGAAGTGCTGCCTTTTATGTCTGATAAGAGATTTCCTAACATAGATGGTAATGTTATTAGCTTGTCGATTGTTGGGGCGCAGGTGCATTCAAGTAGGGCGGTTTAGCTTCCGTGTAGCGCTTCTTGTCCCCGCTTAATTAAGCTATTGAGCTCTGATAACTTTTTGTCAATCCCTGACGTAAAGTCGGCCAAGGTCTGAAGGACCGTGAGCTGTAAATTCATTTTATGTAATTGGTATTGTAGGGCTGTAGTTGAATATTACATTGTTTTTAAGGTTGCTACCCAAATAGATTCTGTGTGCAAGGGATCGCTAAGGTTGCATCTTTCCAACAACGGTGCGTTAGTTTTTTCAGGAGGTGTATGATTTTGGACAGGTTTTAAATTATAAGAAGCAAGGAGCTCCTCCCATTCCTGTGAGGCGAGAAAAGAAATCTCTGGGCTTCTTGCGTGAGAATCTTCGTAGGGAGACATCATAAGTGGCTCAGATGGGTTGCTGTCCAGTGGGCTATTGAAAACTGCCGCATCTGCTGCAGCACCGGCTTGTAATTCTTGCAGCTGTAGTGGGGAGCTGTTTTTTGGCTGCAAATGGGGGACTGGCTTGACACCAAGGATTCCTCCTGTCCCCTCGTAAATCGATTTCAATTTCCGGATTCTCCAAAGCCTCTGGAATGCTCATCTTTTGGAGACCTTTTGTATCCACTTTTTGGAGTTTCCCAGGCCTTAGATAGTTTTTAAGACTGCCTAACCTATTGGGAGCTACCGCTTGGGTTGGCACACGGCCATTTCTGTTGACTCTTCCTCCTATTGTTTCTTCTGAATCTCCGCCTACCTGGGTGTCGATTGTGTATTTTAATGGAACCTGGTCACCCACTGTAAGCATGTTGCTTTGATTGTTTTTAAGATGGTGGTGGGATGGGGGTTCCGGGGATGCGGTAAAAGACTGATAAATTGATCCAAACTTCTCTGGCTGTAAAAGCGATTGCACCCCTTTTACATTCTTACTTTTGGGGTAAATTACTGTTCCAGAATCTTTCAAGAAAGAAAATTTTGTGTAGATTTTTGATTGGAAAGTACAGAGGTTTTTCCTTTGGGGTGCCCCGTCAATACTTATAGGATCTATAGGATCTTTGTCCATTTGGGTTCCCTGTAACTGCATCAAGTCAATTATTTGATGAGAAGTTATTTTTCCCGTTCTTCGGGCTTCGCTGGCACCTTCGCCGTTGGTGAAATAGATTATGCCGGAGCAAGTGCTGTTGTTGCTCTTGGCTTTGTTGCTTTCTATGCTTGTTTTGTTGGCTCCTGGCCCTAATCCAAGGCCACTTGAAACCTCTATGCTTACTTTTTCTTTTTTTGGTTTGGTTTTTGGCCTTAAGGGCGTCTTCCTTACTCAGCCTGACCTCATAACTGTATTAGCATCGTAATCCAAGTATGTTGTGACAGTACCAGGCTGCTCCAGGCGGCATGTGGCAAGAGTATGGTAGGATACAGATGGAATACAGATGGGATACAGGTGGTGCAGGCTGGTAAAGGCTGGTGAAGGCTGTTTGCTGTCTAACGCTGGTGCAGGCTGTTGAAGTCTGCATTGATGGGAGAAACCGCAGTTACCGGGCCTTGATGAGATAGTGACTGCAGGGGCAATGGCAGAGTGGGGAGGCAGTGGGGCAGAGGGGGCAGCGAGAGGCACCAAAGCAGGGAATGCTGGGCTCCATAACCCGTACTCAACCTGGTCACGGGCTTGCCTGGCACACCACTCAGTGGTCACCACTGAAAACGGCAGTGCTCATGCTCTCTCTCTACCTACAACAGCTCCCCAGCTCAACTTTGCCAGACTCTACCCAACCCCGGGGCCCCCGATGCACCTTCCTCACGGCTTTGAGGCCTCCCTGCCAAAGCTCAACGCTCCTCCTCCTACCTCACTACTCTCACAACGCCTCACGTGGCTCTGAGGCAAGAAGTCCAGTGGCGGGCACATGGACCAGAGAGGAGAAAGATCCCAGCTCAATACACACCACAGCAGGGAGGACAGCTAGCCCTCTCAGCTCCACTTCTCCACTCCTCGCTGTTTGCTGATTCCTTGGAGTGTGACACAGCAAGCTAAGGGGCAAGTGGGAGCGGGTGACGGCCAAGCAGGGGCTGCACAGGCTGGTTGAAACCACCTGCGGCGCTTCCTCACTGGACCACACTGTGAACAGAGGAACAAGGCAGCTGCGGGCTTGTTTTTTGCCACCACTCACAGCATTCACGGCATTTGAAGCGCTCACGGCACGCGCAGCCCGAGGCACTCAAAGCAGGCTCCTCGATAGAGAAATGGAGCCAAGCGGGGGGCTGCAGCGGGCTGAAAGAAGCTGGTGAAAGCCTCCCGACAGGCATCCCCGCGACACTGAAAGCACGAACGCGAACGGGAACCAGACAAATAGAAAATCAGAACTGGATCACAGAAGGTGAAGCACTAGTTCACTGAGCAACCAGAATATGGTTTTCGATCAAAGCATCTTACCATGGGCCAGGTATTTACACACTAAAGAGCCAAGTGTGAAATGCTTAATATTTTCTGTGATGATTATAGGAATTTTTCAAAAAGTAAATTCTTAGATTCACGTAATATGTTCACTTAAAATATATATAAATCCCTGGGAACATGTGACTCCTTTTAGTGACTAAATGCATGAAGTGTGTCTGATATGTGTGAAAAGAAGGTTTTCAGGTATCAACTGTACTTTGCTGTTTACCTCTTTGGTAGCTGAAAGCAATTCTAGCTGAAAGCAGTTCTGGCTGAGCCACAAGACCTCAAAAGGCCCCTATTGTATGGACAGTAAACATAGTTGAAAACTATGCTGTTAACTTCTCCCAGGTAGATTTACCTCCCTCAGAGGAAATCCATTTCATATACTTAGAGAGAACATTTGGGAGAAGCCTGCAATTCTCTAGTTGTATTTCATTAAGGCCCAAAATTGAGAGGAATTGAGGTCCCTAAATATTAATCTACTTTCCTCACTGCCTGCAAAATAGACTGATCCTTTTGAGGGACATTCCTGACATAATCACAAAAGAATGTTAACCCTTCAACACTCCCGGGTGGTGGAAAAATATGAAAGATCTATATATATATATATATATATATATATATATATATATATATATATATATATATATATATGCTGTTATAATTTCATGAATACAATGATTGTACCATGTAAAAAAGTTTTCTTTAAAATTGATGAATAATTAAGCATTTATGCTGGCATTGATGACATTGAAGAGACATACAAGCAAATAGTGTTTTTTCTATGTCTATAAGGTTATGCACTGCACTAGCACTTTAAAAGAGACAAGAAAAATCAATGAGATGTCATGTGATCAAGGGAGGGATCTCCCGAAAAGCATCATGGCGGCATTGGCAAAAATAAAATAATGCACTGAAGAAATCCTGGGTCCACGCTGGTCTTTTCAAGGTTATTGAAGTAGCGAGGCAAGGTGGGATTCATATATATATATATATATATATATATATATATATATATATATATATATATATATATATATATATATATATATATATATATTACCTACTGGCGGTCGCCAGTAGGTAGTTATAGTTAGGATTTTTTTCAATGTTAAATCTCAAAATTCTATTTGGAATAACTTTGGCACCGGTTGA
The DNA here is from genome assembly GCF_964263255.1 of Lissotriton vulgaris. Lineage (NCBI taxonomy): Eukaryota > Metazoa > Chordata > Amphibia > Caudata > Salamandridae > Lissotriton > Lissotriton vulgaris. Next base: position 451,328,347 of record NC_141696.1, on the reverse strand, counting down.
GGAATCTGCCTGAAAATTTCCTGAAAATGGCCTCGTCGAGCTCCGGTTCTTCCTTGAAAGTTTGGGGGGGATACGTCAAGCGGGGGCCGAGATAAAAGGGGGGTCCCAAAACGCGTTTTCCCCATGTTAATTTCCATAGGGCGGTCGATTTCACTTTTAGCTCGAACGGCTGAATGGATATACAGCAAACTTGGCAAAATTGTAGGGACTGGTAGCCCGATGTGCCTTTGCTATGTCTCAAGATATGTGTTCCAGTGGATTTTGAGTAATTTAGGTTCAAAAAATATATATATCTAGAGCCACGCCCCGGTACGCGCACCGGGGAGCGCTCAAAGCGCGCCACGCGACTTGCGCACAGAAAGCTGATTGGCTCTTGGGTGTCTGTAAACATTCTAAACAGTCTGGAGCGGCCGCCATCTTGTGTCTCGGTAAAATCGAGACACAAGGGGTTTAAAAAAAAGGGGCAAATGACCATAAGGGGGAAGAGTAGACCCCCTCTGACCCCCTAGTTTTGATGTGGGGGCCATAAAAGGGTCCCGCGGGTAAAAAAAAAAATTTAAAAAAAATTGATTTCCGCGGGGGCGCACCCGGTACGCGTACCGGGGAGCTTACTGGGGAGCGTACGATGGAGATAAAAAATGACAGATTTTTTTTCATAAAAAAAATTGCATTTTTTTATAAATTAGAGGTAGTTCTGAAAAGAACTTTTTTTTTGATTTTGCTTTATATTTTTTTTTTAGACTTTTTAAAACAATTTTATAATTTTTTGGGATTTTTGTCAAGGGAAAAACAAAAAACAGGGATTCCAAAACGGCTCAACAGGAGCAAAAAAATGTGAAAATTTAGGGACTGTCAGGGCAGCGGTGTTGCTGTTTCTTTTGGGCAATGAGTTCAACACTCTGCTCCCCATAGCAGAGCAGTTCGTCACATTCCGTGCACAGAAATTTGATGCCTGCAAACTCTGGCTGTATGTTAGGGACCATTCTTCTACGGGATGGTCCCGAAGGTGTTGCTCCACCAGTGGAGGTGCTGCCGCCATCTGTGGGTAATTTCCGTGCCAGGTCTCTGACACTCTCCCTCGCAAAGTTGTTTGGGTGTCTTCTTTTGACATGCCTGATTAAATTGGCATTTCCAAAACTATATTTTTTCAGAGGATTGCCTCTGGATAAAGTACTACCACATATTTTGCAGGTTACTTTTGGAGCGTTGACTTTTTTTTCTCCTTCAGGGATGTTATAAAATTTCCAGATGAAATTGATTTTTTTCTTCTGCCTAGGAGGGTCCTCATCTACAAATGCCTCTGAATCACTGCTGGATGACTCTCTTGCAGCCATTGCTGTCGATCAGGAAAGTAGGAGATGAAGATAGTACACAGAACAGCTCTTGCTCTCTCCAAGTACAAAGCAATAGTGAAGGAAATGGGTGGGGATTTCATTCTTTGTAAAAAAAACTGTTAGCAACCAATGAAAAGTGTTATTTTAGGGTCACATGACCCGACGCGCTTACGCAGCGCGCTCCGGAGCACTTCCGGGTGCGTTTACGCGGCGCGATCGTAGGCGCTTCCGGGGCACAAACGTGGCGCGATCTTGGGCGCTTCCGGGTGCGTTTACGCGGCGCGATCGTAGGCGCTTCCGAGGGCACTTACGTTGCGCGCCAAAGTGACGTCATCAAACTTTTACAGAAATACATAATCATTTTCCTTATAAAAAAAAACGGATTTTATTTGTATGGTACGAAATGTTTTGCATTATTATTAACTTTTCATTCATATTTTTTTTCACGAACGACAGTAGCGCTCTGGGTGCGCTTTCAGGTGAGCTCACCGGAAAGCTTACCGGAGAGCTTAGCTGAAAGCTTCCCGGAGCGCGCACCCAGAGCGCAAAAGAAAAAAAATATATAAAAAAAATGAATACTTAAAAAAAACCAGCAAATTGTAAAAAAAAAAAAGGTTAGAAACTCGATATAGAAAGGAATTAGCATTTAAAAAACCTATGAAATTCACTGAAAAAACCATAGGTTTCACACCAGTTATAGTTAGGAATTAGCATTTAAAAAACCTATCAAATTCACTGAAAAAACCATAGGTTTAACACCAGTTATAGTTAGCTGGAAATTTTACTGACATAAAACCATTGAAATTCCCACGTTATAGTTAGTTGGACTCACTATAACTTGCACGTGTAATGCACTGCTGATGACATCACATATTACATCACTCATGACATGGTCAGTGACATCACTCATGACATCACTGATGACAGAGAGACTGACCTACTTTCACTCGCTAATATATGTATTCACTAAGATACACTTAATAAGGCAGATATCCAATTATTTTTTTTTTTAAAAACATCCATTAAGACAATAATTTAAACAAATATTCTTCCATCGACCTTAACATACATATATAAAACATATTTATTTATCTGAAAGACACACATTCACTGGATGGTGTCATCAGTGCATTACACGTGCAAGTTATAGTGAGTCCAACTAACTATAACGTGGGAATTTCAATGGTTTTATGTCAGTAAAATTTCCAGCTAACTATAACTGGTGTTAAACCTATGGTTTTTTCAGTGAATATATATATATATATATATATATATATATATATATATATATATATATTCCAACGTAGAGTTTTAGCCCTCAGTGGAAGAAGCCACAAGAATGGTAAAATTTGGATCCATTTCTTTTAGGAGCAGCTGCAACAGGAGACGCAGGGAGAACAGTCACCATCTGTTCGTGTACAGCCAGACCGGTTTCGGGAGTCTATCCCTTCTTCAATGGCTCCTGCTTGGCAATGATGATGCAGTATGCACTCGTGTTTATTAAAGCCTGCCTCCAAGGGCGTGGTCAGATGAAATGGCCTTGTGGGTCTTGTAGTGCATACACAATTTACCTCGTGTGAGTTCATCATTGTGGCAGTTAATAAAATGTACGATTAAAACCCATGTGGGCTGGTGAGCATGTAGCTCTGAGTGTCCTCTTGTCTGTGGTCAGCTGCTTCTGGACACCACTTCCCCATACACTGATCGTACCGTTGGGCGCCATACGGGTCCGCAGCAAGCGGCAGGCTTTGCTTCCGCGACTGGGCTCAGCCGCAAATATTCCAACGAAGAGTTTTAGCCCTCAGTAGAAGAAGCCACAAGAATGGTAAAATTTTGATCCCTTTCTTTTAGGAGCAGCTGCAACAGGAGACGCAGGGAGAAAAGTCACCATCTGTTCGTGTACAGCCAGACCGGTTTCGGGAGTCTAACCCTTCTTCAATGGCTCCTGCTTGGCAATGATGATGCAGTATGCACTCGGCTGGCTTTGCTTTCGTGACTGGACTCAGCCGCAAATATTCCAACGTGGCTTCTTCCACTGAGGGCTAAAACTATACGTTGGAATATTTGCGGCTGAGTCTAGTCGCGGAAGCAAAGCCTGCTGCTTGCTGCTGACCCGTGATGGCGCCCAACGGTGCGATCAGTGTACGGGGTAGGCATGGGCGGAAAATCCGTTCCGCTCGCGGATTTTGCGGATTTTCGGGAAATCCGCAATCCGCGAGATTTGCGAATTTCCTGCAAAATCCGCAAATCCGCGAGCAGCGGATTTTGCTCGCACTGCTCGCACTGTTCGCGTGAGTTCGCGCCCCGCGAATAAGTGCGAAATTGCAGAAATACGTTCTAAGCAAAACTGAAAGTAACTACTTACCAGGTTCAAAAGTTCAGGCACATCATTAGTAGCCATTTCCTGTAGTGCTTCCTGAGGGGCCCCTCCAGAGTTCAGTTGCCAGTTGAAACTATTATGTGACCCTGCTCTGAACCTCAGAATAGTTACACATATGCCACAAAGGTCATGAATTACAGCTAAGGGAGACAAGCAGGAGCCAGGCTGGAAGTTAAAATCCATTAATCAGCCCCTAATTCATTATTGTCAGTTGGGGCAGGGCAGGTGTTGTAACTAATTTTGCAACAATGAAAGCACTTAGCAAGTGCAAAAGATCACTAATCAGGGCGCACTAAGGAAGCAGGTGCCAGCTAGAAAAATATTCTGTGACACATTAATCAGCCCCAAATTAATTCAGGTCACTTGAGGCAGGGAAGGTGTGCTTTGCTTTGCCGAAAATAATGTACACTGGACAACCAGAGGGTGTGGTGATGAAACAGAGGGTGGCATGGGTGGGCCAGAGGGTGGCATGAGTAGTCAGAGAGTGGCAGTGGTGACAGAGAGTGGCAGTGATGAAGAAGAGTGTCCCAAACAGGTTGGACACGTAGAAACAACAAGTTCGCAAAACTTGCGACCCGACAGGTAAGTTCGCAAATTGCGAAATTGTAAAAACCCTCGCGAACTGGCAGAAACACGGGCGAACACAAAAAAAAAAAAATCCGCAAATTCGCGGGAATTCGCGGATTTTGCGGATTGCGAGTTCGCAAATCCGCAAATTCGCGGATTGCCAATCCGCAAAATCCGCTCATGCCTAGTACGGGGGAGTGGTGTCCAGAAGCAGCTGACCATAAACAAGAGGACACCCAGAGCCACATGCTCACCAGCCCACATGGGTTTTAATCGTACATTTTATTAACTGCCACAATGATGAACTCACACGAGGTAAATTGTGTATGCACTACAAGACCCACAAGGCCATTTCATCTGACCACGCCCTTGGAGGCAGGCTTTAATAAACACGAGTGCATACTGCATCATCATTGCCAAGCAGGAGCCATTGAAGAAGGGATAGACTCCCAAAATCGGTCTGGCTGTACACGAACAGATGGTGACTGTTCTCCCTGCGTCTCCTGTTGCAGCTGCTCCTAAAAGAAATGGATTCAAATTTTACCAATCTTGTGGCTTCTTCCATTGAGGGCTAAAACTCTACGTTGGAATATATATATTTTCCACGTTCACTAGTGACTAATTGTCATTCACATTAGGCTTCCTCTCACAACAGTACACAGCATTGAACAATAGATCAAACCACCTCAGCAATTTACTTCCCTCACTGTGAGTGACGCAATGTTGCCCGCTCACAATGCGGTCATCCCAGCATTACATAGCGCACTTCAGTGCCAGGGTTTGTAGGAGAACATTTGCCTTTATTATGCTTTTGTATTTGTCTTCTGTTTGTTTGGCAAGAGCCTGGCAATGCTACACCCACTGCTACCTGGCTGCTTACACATCTGAATGTTTACAGTATATTGTGCATACTTTATTATTTATTTAATTTTCCTAAATGACCACCAGCCTTCCAGAATGGTAGAGTAATAATAAAGAATGCCAAAAGCTATAAATTGTATTTAAAAAAAAAAAAGATTGCCACGTTGCATGCACATGCATGCGGCCATCTTGCAGTAGTTTTTTCAGTACTTTATCTATTTTACCCGGTCTATGATGGCTGATACACTTTCAATGTATTGGACATCTTGGAATGGTAAGCAATCTTATAGAATTAAAAAAAAGTCAAATATGGCTGCCCATGTGGTGCACATACATGCAACCATCTTTGAATACTTTTGAAAGGATGTATTGGTAAAAGGGTCATCTACCTTGATAGCACAAGCATTGGGAAGGCCATGGTCAGATGTTTGGCTTCGCTAATGTTTGTTTTACTATTTAGTAAAGGTAAGTTTGTCACTCATCGAGGCTCAGAGATTACTAAACAGTCGCTGAGGCAGGTTAGAGATTTAGAGTCGTATTAGGCTATTCTTACAATGAGCTGAGTCCCGTCCGGCTACATGAAGTCGGCACATACATAGTATTTAAAAATAATATCAGTGTCTTCATATCCATGTTAAACAAGAGAGGTGACAGGGAAGATCTCCGAAGAGCCATCAAAACTGTATGCCAAAAGGTTCATAAAGAAAGAGGCTGTGAGCAGATACTCAAAACATTGAGGAATCAATTGGACACCATACTAATGCATGTTACTTCTTTCTCGAAGCCTGAGTTGTAGCATGGTGGCATCCACTAAGTCAAATGTGGCAGAAAGGTTCACCATTATCGGATTGCTGTGTCCCTCCTATTGGCTGTCATTCTCAGTAGCAAAGGGAAGGGTGATTTCTCCGACTATGTGAAAGCCTAATGGCCAAAGATCCAGAGACACAAATACTTCTAGAATTTTACAGAGTTGCCATAATTGATTGTTTTATTTATACAGCACACGGTCACCTGAAGTGGCATATTGGCGCTTAGGAACAGTTAAAGCAAATCTTGAGCTAAACACTACAAGAACATACATTGGCAGAAAAAATGGTTGGGAGGATTTCTTGAAGAAAATATATGATTGAAAAGTTTGGATGTGTAATGGGAGGCTTTATCAGAGCTGGGGGACCAGCAGTCATAGTTTACAACCTCCTAAATGAGAAATTGTAATTATTACAAAGGATAGAGAACAGCAGAGGAGAGTTGGTACACTGAGATTTTACAGAAGTGTAGTGAGTGAAATATTGAGAATGCATTCAGTTGCATTAAAAATCCTGTACATGACACATACTTCTTTTCAAACTATCCTCTGGTTAATCGGAAGCCATTGGAGTTGGATTCTAGCTTGAGTGACTTAGTTAAATGTATAGTTTGCATACCTTTCGCGCTGCTTGACTCTGAATCATTTGAAGGTTGATTAAGGAAGATTCATGAAGGTCTAGAAAAAAGAGAATGTTATAATAGTTACTCCTTGACAAAATGCAAGCAGAAACGACCTAAGCTTCAAGTTGGTTGGATTGAATGAGAGGACTTCTCCCAGCTGCTTTAGTAGGCAGAAACATGTTGCAGAGACCACAGTAATTTTAGCTGAGTGGTAAAGGTCATGATTGATTAAAACTCCTAATATTTAACCTTTTTTGAGAACAGGGACGCATTACCCAGATTTTCAGGCCAGTGGAAGTACGCCAACGCGGGATGCTGTATCCAACACAGCAACCACGGTTATAGGCTGCTACTTCTTGACCAATACACTTACAAGATTGTCCATTTTAACTACAAGGGTTGACTACTTGACTTTCTAGTAGTTAAGAACCACACCAGATGGCTTCAAGAAAATATCAGTAATCCGACAATAGTTGGTGGGAGAGACCTAAATGCAAAAAAAGATGAGGGACAGATGCGATCTGGGAATCCTGATTCCATATTGTCCAGTAGTTTTGATGTCGTTGATACCTGCTAATGTGGTCTGTTTGCCTCAAACCTCCTTTCTTCTGAGCTTCTATGTACAACATCTTGTGATGTATAAGGCAATGAAGGGGGTCTTCTGAACAGGCCATTGATGTCCTGGTTTTGTTGCTATACTCATTGCTGATGAGGAATACTTCTATGACAAATGTGAAGGATCATTGGTTGTAATTGATCCTATCTGTTCAAATTACTTAGCTTTTCCACATTCACTAGTGTCTATGTGTAGATGTTTGTTAGGGATTGAGTGGATAGCAACTGGGCTTGCAGCAAAGGGAAGTGATTCGATTAAACTTCTACCTAAACTGGCAATGGTGTAAGATGCTTTGTGATCCCTCAATCCGCTCAGATTTACAGCCCCGCATCCAAGCAGTTGTTTTAAATGTAGCCGGTTGACCTAGCTAGAAAGGCTAAAGTGAGGAGGTCTTCCGTTAGCTGCTAACCAGGGTATGGTAACTGTTCTAATTTTGCTGCATAGAGCCCCATTTCGCAACTGGTGCGCTTATTCCAAGTGGGCACCAATTCTAGTGCAATTGTCCTGTCCATATACGGTGCACAAGAAACAGGGTAGATGGATACTTGGAAGATGATGGTGTAGTAAAAAGATGGTTTCACCCGACCCCAATTATACTATGAACTACTCACTGCATATGAGGTGCTATGGGACGCTGCTGTTTGTGAACACCGCCACTTGCTGCAGAGTAGTAAGTTATGAGTAGTGGATGAGGTATTTATGGCAAACTTGAGAAGCAGAGCTAGTCACAAATGATGGCAAGTTTAAAAGCCATAGTTCCCGCACATCTTTTGTAATGAAGGAGGAAAGAGGAACCAAAAGATGAAAAAGTATGTGGATTAGAGAGACACTGCAGACGTACTAGCAGGATATGTATGTTCTAATCACAGAAAGTTTTAAGCACAACATAATGGGGGGTAACTCTTACCTTGAACTTCCCCTTCCCTTGCTTGTCCTCTATCAATGCCAAATTGTTCTCCTCTCCTCCTTTATGGGAAGAAAATCAGCTGGTCGTACCTGTACTGTTAGCGGTTGAAGTAGGGCCTGAAGTAGGTGAAAAGTCCAGTGAAGCAATCCCTGTATCAGCTAGTCCTGGGAGAGACCCAACCAAACATCCTCATCAGTGAGGAGTGGACTTTGTTCAGTGAAGCAAACGCCAGCACATAATGTCCAATTTCCCTAATAAAGTCATCACCAAACAGAGACCCCTGACAATTCAGTCCAATCTTGGACCCTTCAAGATCGTCAAGTTTTGGGTCTATATTCAGCAAAAGCTGTTTATGCCTTTCATATGACAGTTTTGTGGTTTTTTTTCCCCAAAAAGCATATGACCCTCTAGGCCCACCTGAGGCCACCTCTGGACCAAAAGGTTCCACTGTGCTCTTTGCCAGGCCAGGCCACTCTAGGTCAGTGGGCCTAGTGTGTCCAACATTTTATCCAGGTATGATGCCCAGGCTCTAGTCTATTCACATCCCTTCTGGAAACTGTGCCCCTTTACTTAAAAAGGTGACAATGTTTGTGTCTAACACCTGGGTCAAAGCTTCTTAATCTGTAATAAGCGGTCTTGAGCATTCTGCCCTCATTTTAGAGCTAGTGGCTCTATCAATAAGATTTCTGATCCTGGCATTTGCATAATCAACCAGAAATATTGGTCAAACCACTCCACAGAGTAAGGGTGCTGTAACAAACCCAGATCAAACATGAGATTGCTATGGCATGGACAATTACGATGTGTGGCTTGTTGGCTGATTACAGTTTCTTAGCACTATTAGTGGCATTATCATCAGCATAAAATGCATCAGTGTCGTGAAAATCATTCGGATACTGGTCATATGAATCATCAAATGCCCTTTTGTTTGGACAAACTGTACCCATATTTGTATCCTGACACATGGACTTTGAGGGCCTTATTTATGAAGGCCTTACAACACTTTTGCACCGCAGCTGCATCACTTTTCATGATGCAGAAGCAGCATAAACAATGCGACAAGTTGTGCCATATTTACAAGGTAACGCATCTAGGCAGATGCATCACCTTGTAAAGCCCTGCGCCACATTATACCTACGTCGGGTATAATGTATGCAGGGTGGCCGTTCCCAAGTAAAAAAGGGTTGTAGAAGTTGTAGTAGTGTCGGAGTGAAATCTATGAGATTTCACTGCGACACTTCTAGGACTCCACTGCGTCACAACCTTACGCCTGCCTCATAGCAGCCTTAAGGGTGACGAAGTGCAATGGCAATAGGCCTACCCCAAGCATTGCTGGAGTTGCGTCATGCTTGCGACACAACTCCAGCAATGTGTGACTTTTGCGCCGACAGATACGTCATTGCTTGCGACATGGAGAGCCATATATTAAATACGGCGCATCCATTGTGTTGCAAGGAGGGTGTAGTGAAAACTGTTGATTGCTGTTTAATCGCAGCAATGCTACAGTTTTAAAAAATGAGGCCCTCAGTCTTTCTAAATTGCAGCATTGAACCACCACAACTTACATTATGTTCATTCCCTTAAGAATTTTCAATTAGTACCACATACTTATTCTTCATTTTGCCTCCAGCAGTTGCCAAAAAAGTATTAGATATTATGGTCGCTACTGAGATATTGATATCGGTACCCACATTTTCAAAAGACAAAGAGACCGCATTATGAATTGAGTTAGACACAGAAGTATCCAAAAAAATGATGATGTCACTTGGAAGGAAGTCAACCCCCATAGACAGTGACACACAAATAGTTATTTGCAGAACAAAGACACCCACATCTGTTTAAATGTGTATCAGCATTTTATTTTGAATGGTTACAAAACATTTCCCTACTCTTCCAACTTTCTAACTCAGAAAAGCGTCAATTTACCTCCAAAAACCAGGATTTAAACACAAGTAAGGAAATGCACCCTTTTCACATTGTTTTTTTTATTAACGTTGGTATTGTCATTTTGCATAACAACAGTACATTTTCATTCAGATGTAATATATTAGCATACTCAATCTTTGCCTCCGCATTGAGGTGTTATAAATTTCGTAAATCACAAGTTCTTGTTCTCAGATCCTCCTCCGATACATTTACAGCATAGATGTTGCACATACCATTTTCCAACTATGTAGAACTTTAACGTGTAACATATCCCCCTCCCTCCTCCCGCAAGGTTGTGCTATGTCGTATCATCTCCGGGAACAATAGGTTATACCACTTTTTGTGTGCCTCATTTTTCTGAACTAACCTCAGTTGCTGGGGGACCTGTGGGCCCCGCCACTACTAATATATCTCCCTGTCCTGACTACATCGCGCCTGTCTCCCCTGTCGGCAGGTCATCTTTTTTAAGTACATCTGTTATCCTGAGATACCAGGCCCTCGCATCTTCCTCTAGCTTATTGTCTCTTTTAACTTTTTTCATTCGGATTAGTTGCTGTAGCCCATTCATGTACATATTTAACCCAACTCTCAACTGTGGGGGGATCTGGACTCAGCCACCTATTTCCTATCCTTTTTTTTGCTAACACTAGCCCTAACTGAAGACATTTTCTACTGAGTTTTTTCTTTTTGGGCGTGGGGAGAAGTCCCAGCATCACCACTCTAATATTAGGTGGTATTTTTCATCCTGTGGTGTTCTGTAAGCTGTCTATTACTTTCCCCCAGTAGGGTGCTAGTTCTGAACCGTCCCACACCATGTGCACAAAGTGAGCGTCTGCAGATCTGCGTCTACGACAGTGATTTGGGCGCTCCAGGTATATGTTTTGTAGCACTCATGGGGTCAAGTATATTTTATGCACGAAGATGTATTGCATCTCCGGCCTCTTCTCCATGTGCCCGCGGGCGGGCTGACAGAGGGGCTTCCCGAGAGCTGCACAGCGGAGCGTTCACGGGAGCCGCAGGGGGTGAGGCCTGTGAGAGGTTAAGAGGAGTGTAGGGGCGGTGTGGTGGGTCTCTCTGGGTTAGGCCTGGATGGGGCTTTCTGAGGTAACGGTAGTCAGTTGGGCGCTCCAGGGAGCTTCCTCAGGTATCTGCGGGGTGCACTCTGAGGAGTTTTCAGGGGGCACGTGAATGTAAGGGGGCTGTTGTACGGTGGCTGTCAGAGGATGTGTGACAATGGGCTCTGAAGCGGGTGAAAGGCCCTGTCTGAAGGGAGCCGAGACTTCAAGGGGATAAACGGAGGCACTGGGAGACAAAGTTCAGGTGCCTCTTCGAAAGAATTATGCAGGGGGCTTCTGTAGGGGTGTGCAGCGTCTTCTCTGTGGGATATGTTGGGGTTCTCTGAGGGCATGTATTTGGGCCTCAAAGAGGGACTGTGTTCTAAGAGGAGTATGGCTTTCTGAGGTGTAAGGAAATCGCCTTGGTGGGATGTGATTGAGCCCCGCCTAACGAGTATTCTAAGAGGCCTCTTTAAAATATGTGCAGGGGCCTCTCGATGGTAATGTGCAAAAAGTTATCGATGAGAATGTGCAAGGACCTTAATAGGGGTGGCTGACCTAGACTGAGGCAAGCAACAGGTGAGCTCTGGGAGTTGGTGGGGGCCTCAAATAACCCATTTGTAAATAAGGAGACTCCCTGGGGTGAGGTTGTGTGGCTCTGTGTGTGTCGCTCTGTGTGTGTGTGGCTCTGTGCGTGTGTGGCTCTGTATGTGTGTGTGGCTCTGTGTGTGTGTGTGGCTCTGTGTGTGTGTGTGTGTGGCTGTGTGTGTGTGTGTGTGTGTGTGTGTGTGTGGCTCTGTGTGTATGTGTGGCTCTGTATGTGTGGCTCTGTCTGTGTGTGGCTCTGTGTTTGTGTGGCTCTGTGTGTGTGGCTCTATGTGTGTGGCTCTGTCTGTGTGGCTCCCTGTGTGTGTGGCTCCCTGTGTGTGTGTGGCTCCCTGTGTGTGTGTGGCTCTGTGTGGGTGTATGGCTCTGTGTGTTTGTGGCTCTGTCTGTGTGGCTCTGTGTGTGTGCCTCTGTGTGTGTGTGACTCTGTGTGTGGGTGGCTCTGTGTGTGTGTGTGTGGCTCTGTGTGTGCGGCTCTGTGTGTGTGTGTGGCTCTGTGTGTGTGTGTGTGTGGTTCTGTGTGTGTGGGTGTGGCTCTGTGTGGGTGTGGCTCTGTGTGTGTGTGGCTCTGTCTGTGTGTGTGTGTGGCTCTGTCTGTGTGTGTGTGGCTCTGTCTGTGTGTGTGTGGCTCTGTCTGTGTCTGTGTGGCTCTGTGTGTGTAAGTGGCTCTGTGTGTGTGTGGGTGTGTGTGTGTGTGTGTGTGTGTAAGTGGCTCTGTCTGTGTGGGTGTGTGGCTCTGTCTGTGTGGGTGCTTGTGACTCTGTCTGTTTGGGTGTGTGTGCTCTGTCTGTGTGGCTCTGTGTGCGGGTGGGTGTGGCTGTGTGTGTGTGTGTGGGTGCAAATGCAATAGGTCTCGCATTTGCTATTGGCATCGTAAATGACAATGCCATTTATTTATATGTTTTGAAAACAAACATGTCATGAGCAATGCCAAGAGCTCTAACTTCAACAAAGACGAGACCATTGCATTGTAAATGCTTGTTATATTACTGCCGGCAATCGTGCCTGACACACTGAGGTCATCACTGCTGGTAATCTTGCTTTTGTTGGCCACTAATGTAATCTTGTCTGATGTGGTCCGTACTACAACATTAATACTTGTAGCTCTGGGGATTTTCATTGAACATAAGTAGTTATTATTACAGAAAAGGTCGGAGACCCCAGATACAGATTGTCAGGTTCATAGAAGCACCCAGGTTAATCCTAATTGTGCTGCTTATGCTGTACCTTCTTAAACACCATTTGAACAGCACATGGAAATGCAGAGGTGTCAAATGTACATCACACAATTCAGAACGCTTAGGGAAGTGAAGGACCCCCCCCCCCCCCCCTTATTCAGAATCAGTAGAATTTTCATGAGGTGGTCATTAAACTCTTTCAGATTTACAAGCAAAAAAAACAATTCCCTGCCCTACAAGTTCAGCAGCCACTAAAAGACAAGCTGCTTAATCGCCTGTTGAGGGGAAAGACGTTTACTACTCAGGGGTGTACTTAATGGACACCCCTGAGTGAATAAAGAATGTGGAATGCATTCAGTGGGCTTGTTTATAGAAGGAGGTATGGGTGACACAGAGAAAACCAGACAAGATTAGCAAAAAAAGTTTAATAACGTTCATCCCTACATGTAGTGTACCGATCCATACCAATAATTTGGAAGGAAATGCCTCGTTTTGGTCTGATGCTGCTGGTTTTTGACTCTGAGAGCGCACTGAGGCCTACAATCCAGACCTCAGTGCCAGTGTCCTGACCCTTAAACAAGCATGTTTGATTGGCCTATACCCAATTGGCACAAGCTAACTTATTCATGAGTCCCTAGTACGTGGTACATGGGTTACCCAGGACCTGCGTGCCTTAAGGTGACAGCTTGCCTGGCCCTTGAGGTGACCGGTTGCCTGGCCGATAAGGTAACAGCTTGCCTGTCAAGAGTCAAATTTACAAACTGCCAGACCATCAAAGCTAGTATCAAGGCTGAGATGGCCATGTTGCAAGAGTTGGGGGTGAAGTAAGCATGAGCGGATTTTGCGGATTGGCAATCCGCGAATTTGCGAACTCGCAATCCGCAAAATCCGCGAATTCCCGCGAATTTGCGGATTTTTTTTTTTTTTTGTGTTCGCCCGTGTTTCTGCCAGTTCGCGAGGGTTTTTACAATTTCGCAATTTGCGAACTTACCTGTCGGGTCGCAAGTTTTGCGAACTTGTTGTTTCTACGTGTCCAACCTGTTTGGGACACTCTTCTTCATCACTGCCACTCTCTGTCACCACTGCCACTCTCTGACTACTCATGCCACCCTCTGGCCCACCCATGCCACCCTCTGTTTCATCACCACACCCTCTGGTTGTCCAGTGTACATTATTTTCGGCAAAGCAAAGCACACCTTCCCTGCCTCAAGTGACCTGAATTAATTTGGGGCTGATTAATGTGTCACAGAATATTTTTTTAGCTGGCACCTGCTTCCTTAGTGCGCCCTGATTAGTGATCTTTTGCACTTGCTAAGTGCTTTCATTGTTGCAAAATTAGTTACAACACCTGCCCTGCCCCAACTGACAATAATGAATTAGGGGCTGATTAATGGATTTTAACTTCCAGCCTGGCTCCTGCTTGTCTCCCTTAGCTGTAATTCATGACCTTTGTGGCATATGTGTAACTATTCTGAGGTTCAGAGCAGGGTCACATAATAGTTTCAACTGGCAACTGAACTCTGGAGGGGCCCCTCAGGAAGCACTACAGGAAATGGCTACTAATGATGTGCCTGAACTTTTGAACCTGGTAAGTAGTTACTTTCAGTTTTGCTTAAATCGTATTTCTGCAATTTCGCACTTATTCGCGGGGCGCGAACTCACGCGAACAGTGCGAGCAGTGCGAGCAAAATCCGCTGCTCGCGGATTTGCGGATTTTGCAGGAAATTCGCAAATCTCGCGGATTGCGGATTTCCCGAAAATCCGCAAAATCCGCGAGCGGAACGGATTTTCCGCCCATGCCTAGGGTGAAGGAGCCCTCTCATAGTCCTTGGGTCAACCCAGTGGTACTGGTGCCCAAAACAAAACCCAAAAGGAGGGAAACCTGAGATGAGGTTGTGCGTGGACTACAAAGGCTTAGATGCAGTCACCAAGACTGATATCCCCCTCATATCCAGAGCTGATGAGCTCATTGAAGGGCTGCATAATATCGGATTACTTTTGATGTGGCTTCAGGCTATTGGCAGATAAACCTCACACAAGGAGCTGAGGAAGGTCTCATTTTTCTACAACTGAAGGCCACTTTCAATTCAAAGTGATGCCTTTTGGGTTCCAGAATGCACTTTCCACCTTCCAGAGGTTGGGGAATATAGTACTTTCCGGCTTGGAAATTTTCAGGATAGCATATCTGGACAATATTGCTGTATTCAGTTCCACCTGGGAGGATCACCTGATCCCCTTCAAGGACATGCATCAGCCCCTGCAGCAGATAAGCCTGACTATTAAGGCAAGTAAGTGTCAGATAGGGCAAGGTTCTGTTGAGTACTTGGGCCACAAAGTAGGTAGAGGCCATGTGCAACCTCTCCAACGCAAGATACAGACAGTTCTGGCCGGGGAAGCTCCTGTGACCCAAACGCAAGTGAGAGCCTTTTGTGGGCCTGCTGGGCACTATAAAAAGTTTGTTAAAGGTTATGGTACCAAAGTTGCATCACTAGCAGTACTCAACTCTAAGAAACAACCTAGAAACGTTATCTGGACTAAGCAGTGTGAAAAGGCCTTTGACACCCTCAAGAAATCTTTTTGCTCAGCACTGTTCTAAAGGCACCTGATTATAGCTAAAAGTTCATTGTCCATACTGATGCTTTTTAACATGGGATTGGAGCAGTGTTGTCAAGATTGAATGATTTGGGCCACGTTCAACCGGTTGCCTTTATCCTCTCCCGGGAGAAGCGCTGGAGTACCATTGAGAGGGAAGCCTTTACTGTGGTTTGCTCTTTGAAAAAGCTGAGACTCTAACTGTTTGTACTCACTTCAGAGTTCAATTGGACCACAGACCTCTTACGTGGCTTTTGCAGATGAGAGGAGAGAACCCCAAACCATTGAGGGTGTCCATTTCCCTACAGGGTCTGGACTTTACAGTGGAACACAGACCTGGGACAAACCATGCTCATGCAGCTGGCCTTTCTAGTTTCTTCCACTTAGATGATGAGAAATCCCAGGGTGTAGGTTCGTTTCTTTTCACCTTTCGTTTGGAGGTAGGCAATGTTAGGAAATGCCTCTTTTAGCATGATAGCCCCCAAAGATTTCGACTGATGCTGCTGGTTTTTCGACTCTGAAAGTGCAAAGTGGCCTGCTATCCAGACATCAGGGCCAGTGCCCTGACTCCTTAAACATGTATGTTTGATTGGCCCATCCCCGATTAGCATAAACCAACTCACTTATAAGTCCCTAGTATATGGTGCCAGGGGTAACCAGCCCCTGCAAGTTAAAGTGTCCTCCAAGGGAATGCAGCATTTGTTGTGCCACCCTGGGAGAGACATGGTAAAACATGTCGCTCAGCATGCCACTGCAAATTGGTAGAGCAGTTTAAAAACTGCTCACTCGTCCTTCCCGTTTAAAATAATGGTAAAGCCCAAACCTCACATTTTAATGTGCATAAATCACCCCTACAGCAGGCCTATCAAATCCTAAGGTAGGGTGCAGCATGCAAAAAAGTAGAACATGTGTTTTACATGTTGTAACAGTAAAAACAGGCTAGCAGTCACATTGGCAAGTACAGGGTTACACACAGACAATTCAGATGTGCTAACTTCTGAATGAGACTACTAATGTTGGTACTTCAAGGTATCAGACGACTCATTACATTAAGCTTGATGCCAGATTGGTGTAACATTTTCCTACATGCAACTTTGAGAAAGTTGCTACTCTGTTGTCCAAGTATCCCAGTGGCCATTTGCAGATGCTGACCACGTGACACCCTTCTGCCCACCTGGGAAGACGTGTAAATGACTCGCAGGGCAGGTAAAAATAGAGGCCTGCTGGTGGATGAGGTGTAAGACCCTCCTGTCAGGAATTCACACAGGGTGTTAGCCCAAAAGAAAAGCTTCAAAGACAGTGGTCGACGTGGGCAGGATTTGAGTGGCATAACATGCCCATATTTTTCTAATTTAAGGAAAACAGTTCCTCTACTTTTTGTGAAATGGCAACCAAATTTACAGAATCGGTAAATTTACCGAATCGGTAAAATACCGAATCGGTATTTCTACCGAATCGGTAATTTTGAGATGTGGGTGGGACTCTTCTGAGTCCCACAGGCCTTACCGATTCGGTATTTTACCACCCAATCCAATCGGGTGGTAAAATACTGATTCCAGGTGTGCATGCACATGTGTGCATGCACACCTATGGCATGTGACAGACAGACATGCCCTTAGGGCATGTCTGTGTGCCACATGTCCCACATGCCTGAATTTGGGGTGCTAGAGGGTGTCAAAGTGACACCCCCTGCACCCTTGCAACATTCGGTATTTACTGAATCGGTAAATACCGATTCGGTAATGCCCATTGATTCCTATGGGCTTCAATGCTAATGCTAATACTAATTCGGTAAATACCGATTCTGTAAGAATCGGTAATTCAATTACCGATTCTATCTACATCTCCCCCTTCTATTTTACCGATTCATAAATACCGAATCGGTAAAAATCGGTATTTATGAATCGGTAAAATATACTTACCTACATCTG
This sequence comes from Lissotriton vulgaris, assembly GCF_964263255.1. Taxonomy (NCBI): domain Eukaryota; kingdom Metazoa; phylum Chordata; class Amphibia; order Caudata; family Salamandridae; genus Lissotriton; species Lissotriton vulgaris. The sequence goes on along the minus strand of NC_141696.1, from coordinate 451,310,966 downwards.
GCCCCTGATCTTTTGTTCCCCACATGCCAAGACGCAGCCTCATAAATTGATGTTTTAGGGTAGGCGAGAAATAGGCTGATAAATATTCCTGCGGCTTCCTTTTTCCATATGAGCGGATAACTGTCCAGGCATGCTGTCTTAGCAGTAAGGTATTCTCATCCATTGAGTGAGACAAGAGTTTTATTGTGGCATTAATTAGTTTGTTAAAAGCCTTTTTCCCTATGCTGAAATTCCAAATGTCTTGCACAGACAGATCCTCTATCACCTGGTTTAAATAACTACCCCAGGATATGTGCGTCCTCTTTTCTTTTTGTCTGCCTATTTCTTTCCAGCATAGTTGGTCTATGGACCCGCTTTCAGAAGCACGTAACCTCCAATATAATTTAATGAAGGCGCCTCTGCTACGAAATTCCAGATTTTTTAAGTCAAACTCTAGCCGCACCTGGGCTGGTGATGCACATTGTTGGATATGAAAAACTTTTTTATAGACTTTTGTTTGTATTTTGTTCAAGGCAGGGATGTCACAACCTTTCATTATTTCAGTGCCATAGGTTACTGTTGGCATTAACTGTGCCTGCAAGACAGTTAATATGTTACTGTATGATGGACAGCTTAATTTCTATTTTAGAGCATTAAAACCATATATCAGGTTTTGAGTTTTTGACCTCATTGAGGTGAGCTGTGATTTATAGCTCAATTTTTGTTCTACAATGAAACCAAGATATTTATAGGAGGTGACCGCTTCAACTTTTTTACCCTTTATGTGCCATATGAATCTCTTGTGTTTGGCATCCACCAGCTGCACAACCTTTGTTTTTAATAAATTCAGTTCTAGCCCTTGTGCTGACAAATATTTTGATAAGGTGCTCATTCCTCGTTGTAAGCCGATTGGAGTTTGGCTTAATAGTATTAGGTCGTCGGCGTATTGAAGGCACCTGATTTCCTCATTGGCTATCGATGGGGGATGGCTATTGTTTTCCAGAATAGCGTCTTCAAGATCAAATATGTACAGATTGAAAATAGTTGGCGCTAACATGCACCCCCGTTTCAGACCATTTTGGGTGTATATTTTCTTTGTTATCCACCGGCCATCCCCTAACTTTAACCGACTCTATGTGCACGAATATTGTTCTCTGATGGCATTTAATAACTTTGTTGGGATGCCCCAGCTGTCCAATTTTCCCCATAAACGTTTGCGGGGCACATTGTCAAAAGCTTGCTTAAGGTCCACAAAACAGGCAAATAAGCGGGTGTTCTTACATTTGGCTCTTTGGGCTAGCAATGTTAGTGCCGTTAGGTTTGTTTGTGTGCCTGCTCTGGCCCGAAACCCTGTTTGAGATCTTGGGATGTGGTTATGATTGTCTGACCATTTTTTTCAATTGTATTAACAGGCAACTTGCATATAACTTTGCTTCAACATCAATTAAAGCGATCAATCTATAATTTATCGGCTTTGTTGAATTTCCCCCTCTGAAAATTGGCTTGATGGTGCTTCCCCTCCATGTTTCTGGGCTTCCATTTGTAATGAACAACTCATTGAAGAGTGGAGTAAAGTAATTGGCCCAATATGAGGCGTATAAAGAAATATAAATGTGAACAACTGGTTAATCTGGAAAAGTAAAGGGTGCTTGGAAGCCGGTTTTGTCTGTAATGGATGTGATCAATTGAAGATTCCTGATGACACAAATGTCTTCTTTTTGAGTGGTAGTGCACAGGAGTTACCAGCTGAGCTGTGAAGTTATAAAAGCAATTGCAAATGTACTGTCTGGGTATTACTACAATTTACATTTTAGAAACACTTTATATTAAACCTTTCTGTGCATTTTGTAGCAGCCTATGTTATATTTTGTGTAATGAAAGTTTAAAATAATGACCTACATGTTCACAGTGCTTCCTGTCACAGACTGGGACCATGTACCATTAAACATACCCAAGTCACTTTTCTCCACTACCAACCACAATTTAATTCTCTGGCTCTCAGTTACACACACAGTTTGCAGTGCATTACCTAAAAGGTTTCATATTGTCTGAGGCAGTTCCCAGTGATTAACTAAACTTGTATTTATTTTTATTTAATATGTGGTTAATTTTAGATGTAGTTACCTGAGGGTGACAGACTGCAAAACGTTACAGAATATTTAGGTTTTTTAGGCATGCATTTGACCGCTCGCCCAACCTGCCCCCTTTGAGCACAGCATTATAGTTCCCATACTTCTTTAATGCACTTAGACCATTGTTCAAAGGGAAGGCCACTGTTGAAGGGCAAATGGTAAATATCCATGAGAAAGGCTACTCTTTTGTCTGGGTAGAAAGAAGGAAACACAGGCCAAACAATTTTTTCATTGGGCATGTAGCACCCAAGTAGTCACACATTTAGGGTGGGCAACCGAGCTCCACACAACACGAGAGGCATTCAGCCATCTTGGGAGAGGGCAGAATAGAGCACTATGGAATAGCTAGATGCCACACTTAACAGGAAGTTATCATCAGGGGGAAGGGAACCAAGGAGGTATTTGGCTATAGACTACGACCTCACTGAAGGGCACTTTCTGGGCATAAAATGGGCACCACTAGCCCCAGAACTCAGATCTCTCATGTCCTGAAGAAGACGACTGAAGAAAGACTGCCCTGCTGACCTTGGACCTTGCAAAGAGAGGCTGCACCTAAGCTGAAAGGTGCCTGCTGCTCCTTGGGCTAGAGAATATAAAACGGTGTCTGTGGTGTCCTGCTCATGTTGAACTCACCCGAGCCCAACCAGAAGCACAGACTCCAAGAGTCAGTTGGCTGACTTCCTGTTCGCTGTACAAGGCCACAAAAGCTGAGGAAGCCTGCCTAAACAAGTTGGTAGCCCAGATCACTGTATTGTCCCTCCTCGCCACACACAGCCTGGAAGAATGAGACCTGATGCTTAAAAGTTGCTCTTGAGTCTGCTGGACCAGAGAGAGGCATTGGAGAACAGTTTCGTTGTCCAGAAGGAGAGTTATTGCAAAAAGAAGGAAACCGCTGGTCTTGTTGTGCCTGGTGACCAGTAGTATAGGCCAACTGGACTTTTGCTGGGCCAAAAAGGACTTTGAGGGACGTCAACCACTACGGCCAAAGTCACCCCACCTGAACCAAGAACCAAGGAGTAGCCCCAGGAAGATCCCTGTTGAACTCACAGCATCTTCAGCATCCGTGAGCATCATCACATCCTGTATCTCTTGCATCTGGACCACTCAATAGAAGTCAATGGCAAGTGGTTGTTAATACTGGAACTGGACAGAGATTGCTTTTCTTGCAAAGGTAACTGTTCCTTAGGATCTTGTTGGCCCCTCTAACTGGTTCCCTGCCGGAATTGGTCACCCAAAGTAATCCAAAGTGACTACATTTAATCTTGATGTAACTTTTTTTGAAAAAGTGTCAAATTCTTCAAATGTGCCAATGCTTGTTTGCAGTTGAGTGAAAAATCATGATTTATTGTTTCTTTGAAAATCTACATATCCGGATCCCTCCGGAGGATATTTATTATTTTGGTGTTGTAGGAAGCTGGCTCTCTATATAGGGCACTAAAGAGAAGTAAACTGTGCAGGGAGACCAGTGGATCCCCAATTGGTTGACAGAGGCTAATGTAGAGAGCACTAATGTTCTCTTTTGTGGTAGGGTGGGCGAGCAGATAGGCTTATCATAGGCTAGTGCTAAGCTTTTGTTGTACTCACAGAGGCAATAAATGAGACACACACTCAAAGAATAAATCTGAGACCACATTTCGAAAAATAAAACTTCTTTTAATATATTTTATAAAACCAAGAACTTTGTTCAAAAGTAAGTCATGTTTTTGTTAGCAATTTTTACAGGGAAGTAAAGCTAATGTTGAAATCACCCCCTTTGTGCACAATTCAATCTTATGGTCAGAAAATACATGTATGCATAATGGTAAGTACAGTGGGTTTTAGGCGTTCACCTTCTGATTTTCAGATTAAAGTGGGCCCAGGTCCAAATTACTACCAGCAGGTCTTTGGGAACTTCCCGGCGGGGGCAGCTTGCTGGTGAGGTTGATAGCTGTGCACGCTATGGAGAAGGGGCCACCTGGAAACAGGCTGCAAAGGGGGGCTTGGGGACAATTCCAAGAGCTTAGAGCAAGGGAACACAGCTGGTTCAGTGATACTAAGGACAGGTGGCTCTGCTGCAGCGTGGTTTGGTCAGCTGAGCTGGGTGCGCAAAGGTGCTACTCATGGTTAGGGGCAAACAGCTGGCACGGGCAAAATCAGGACAGCTGGGCCATTCATGAAGTGGGTCTCAGTGATGCTGATGTCCCTTGATGGCTGCTTAGTTGTGGTGCAGTGAGAATCTGGAATGCACTCCCACTCTTGGTGGTGGGTGCAAGGCATCTGGTAACATGGGTTTTGGTGCTGCACAGCCCTGGATAGTTCTTGTGTCTTCCCACTGAGTGGGGAGACAGATCTGTCCTTCCAGAGCACAGGTACCTTTTCCTGGTCATCAGCGGCATCCGTCGGGCCGGGGAGCTGTAATGCGGTGGACAGGACTCAGGTCTCGATGCCTGCGCACTGCAGGGGAGTAGCTCCTCTACTCCAAAGGAGACTGTACGCGATTTCAAGGTGCTGGCAAGCTACCTCAGGATTTAGGTAGATCTCCGGCTTGCAGGCCGAGTCACTCTGTCGCAATTGTCGAGAGATTTGCGAGTAGGCAGGGTTTCACACCAAACGTTCACAGTTCTTCTTCTGTTCTCACCAGGCAGTGACTCTTCTTCATCCTTCTTCTCTGGGTCTGTTGAATCTGAGCTCTTTGGTTCTGGTGTGCCACCTTAATACTCAATTTAGTCAAGTCAAGTCAAGTCGGTAATTTATACGATTTACAAAAAGGGGGTGGTGATGAACAGAGTGTCTGAGTTAAACAGACCACTCTTACCCAGTCCATAGATCAGGGCTTGATCCATCACCGTTATTTATCTCACTGCCCCATCCCAGCTCAGAACCTGGCTATATGCAAATCAGTCTGTCCCTGGCCCAGTGCATCATGGGAACAGGGCAGACTAAACTACCAAGCCAATTCTTCACCAGAAAGGAGACAAGCTACCGGGGACCGGTTTCTGGCATTTCAGCCTTCTTCGGCCCGGCTTGCTTGAATCCTGATGGAGCAGTGAGAAAGGGACTCATGTCTGAGTATACCCTGCCATACCTATAGTGGCCAAAAACGATTTACAAAAAGGGGGTGGTGATGAACAGAGTGTCTGAGTTAAACAGACCACTCTTACCCAGTCCATAGATCAGGGCTTGATCCATCACCGTTATTTATCTCACTGCCCCATCCCAGCTCAGAACCTGGCTATATGCAAATCAGTCTGTCCCTGGCCCAGTGCATCATGGGAACAGGGCAGACTAAACTACCAAGCCAATTCTTCACCAGAAAGGGGACAAGCTACCGGGGACCGGTTTCTGGCATTTCAGCCTTCTTCGGCCCGGCTTGCTTGAATCCTGATGGAGCAGTGAGAAAGGGACTCATGTCTGAGTATACCCTGCCACACCTATAGTGGCCAAAAACGATTTACAAAAAGGGGGTGGTGATGAACAGAGTGTCTGAGTTAAACAGACCACTCTTACCCAGTCCATAGATCAGGGCTTGATCCATCACCGTTATTTATCTCACTGCCCCATCCCAGCTCAGAACCTGGCTATATGCAAATCAGTCTGTCCCTGGCCCAGTGCATCATGGGAACTGGGCAGACTAAACTACCAAGCCAATTCTTCACCAGAAAGGAGACAAGCTACCGGGGACCGGTTTCTGGCATTTCAGCCTTCTTCGGCCCGGCTTGCTTGAATCCTGATGGAGCAGTGAGAAAGGGACTCATGTCTGAGTATACCCTGCCACACCTATAGTGGCCAAAAACGATTTACAAAAAGGGGGTGGTGATGAACAGAGTGTCTGAGTTAAACAGACCACTCTTACCCAGTCCATAGATCAGGGCTTGATCCATCACCGTTATTTATCTCACTGCCCCATCCCAGCTCAGAACCTGGCTATATGCAAATCAGTCTGTCCCTGGCCCAGTGCATCATGGGAACTGGGCAGACTAAACTACCAAGCCAATTCTTCACCAGAAAGGAGACAAGCTACCGGGGACCGGTTTCTGGCATTTCAGCCTTCTTCGGCCCGGCTTGCTTGAATCCTGATGGAGCAGTGAGAAAGGGACTCATGTCTGAGTATACCCTGCCACACCTATAGTGGCCAAAAACGATTTACAAAAAGGGGGTGGTGATGAACAGAGTGTCTGAGTTAAACAGACCACTCTTACCCAGTCCATAGATCAGGGCTTGATCCATCACCGTTATTTATCTCACTGCCCCATCCCAGCTCAGAACCTGGCTATATGCAAATCAGTCTGTCCCTGGCCCAGTGCATCATGGGAACAGGGCAGACTAAACTACCAAGCCAATTCTTCACCAGAAAGGAGACAAGCTACCGGGGACCGGTTTCTGGCATTTCAGCCTTCTTCGGCCCGGCTTGCTTGAATCCTGATGGAGCAGTGAGAAAGGGACTCATGTCTGAGTATACCCTGCCACACCTATAGTGGCCAAAAACGATTTACAAAAAGGGGGTGGTGATGAACAGAGTGTCTGAGTTAAACAGACCACTCTTACCCAGTCCATAGATCAGGGCTTGATCCATCACCATTATTTATCTCACTGCCCCATCCCAGCTCAGAACCTGGCTATATGCAAATCAGTCTGTCCCTGGCCCAGTGCATCATGGGAACAGGGCAGACTAAACTACCAAGCCAATTCTTCACCAGAAAGGAGACAAGCTACCGGGGACCGGTTTCTGGCATTTCAGCCTTCTTCGGCCCGGCTTGCTTGAATCCTGATGGAGCAGTGAGAAAGGGACTCATGTCTGAGTATACCCTGCCACACCTATAGTGGCCAAAAACGATTTACAAAAAGGGGGTGGTGATGAACAGAGTGTCTGAGTTAAACAGACCACTCTTACCCAGTCCATAGATCAGGGCTTGATCCATCACCGTTATTTATCTCACTGCCCCATCCCAGCTCAGAACCTGGCTATATGCAAATCAGTCTGTCCCTGGCCCAGTGCATCATGGGAACAGGGCAGACTAAACTACCAAGCCAATTCTTCACCAGAAAGGAGACAAGCTACCGGGGACCGGTTTCTGGCATTTCAGCCTTCTTCGGCCCGGCTTGCTTGAATCCTGATGGAGCAGTGAGAAAGGGACTCATGTCTGAGTATACCCTGCCACACCTATAGTGGCCAAAAACGATTTACAAAAAGGGGGTGGTGATGAACAGAGTGTCTGAGTTAAACAGACCACTCTTAACCAGTCCATAGATCAGGGCTTGATCCATCACCGTTATTTATCTCACTGCCCCATCCCAGCTCAGAACCTGGCTATATGCAAATCAGTCTGTCCCTGGCCCAGTGCATCATGGGAACAGGGCAGACTAAACTACCAAGCCAATTCTTCACCAGAAAGGAGACAAGCTACCGGGGACCGGTTTCTGGCATTTCAGCCTTCTTCGGCCCGGCTTGCTTGAATCCTGATGGAGCAGTGAGAAAGGGACTCATGTCTGAGTATACCCTGCCACACCTATAGTGGCCAAAAACGATTTACAAAAAGGGGGTGGTGATGAACAGAGTGTCTGAGTTAAACAGACCACTCTTACCCAGTCCATAGATCAGGGCTTGATCCATCACCGTTATTTATCTCACTGCCCCATCCCAGCTCAGAACCTGGCTATATGCAAATCAGTCTGTCCCTGGCCCAGTGCATCATGGGAACAGGGCAGACTAAACTACCAAGCCAATTCTTCACCAGAAAGGAGACAAGCTACCGGGGACCGGTTTCTGGCATTTCAGCCTTCTTCGGCCCGGCTTGCTTGAATCCTGATGGATTTATACAGCGCGCTACATACCCAGAGGGTCTCAAGGCGCTTGAGGAAGGGTGGGGAGTTATTTGTCGAATATCCAGGTTTTAAGTAGCTTTCTGAATGCTAGGTGGTTCTGAGTGAGGCGAAGGTGAATGGGAAGTGAGTTCCAGGTTTTAGCCGCCAGGTATGAGAAGGATCTTCCTCCCATGGTGGATTTGTTAATGCTAGGGACAGCAGCAAGGGCTTGGTTGGAAGAGCGTAGCTGGCGGGAGGGGGTGTAGAATGAAAGTCGTGTGTTGAGGCATTCGGGTCCAAGTTCGTAAAGTGCTTTGTGTGCGTGGGTTAGGAGGCGGAATGGTATCCTCTTATTGATGGGAAGCCAGTGAAGGATTTTCAGGTGACCAGAGATGTGGTCTTTACGCAGGATGTCTAGTATGAGTCTAGCTGATGCATTCTGGATGCGTTGGAGTTTTTTCTGGAGTTTTGCGGTGGTTCCGGCGTATAGGGTGTTACCGTAGTCCAGGCGGCTAGTAGCCAATGCGTGGGTGACCGTTTTTCTGGTTTCGGTGGGGATCCAGCGAAATGTTTTTTTGAGCATTCGAAGAATGTTGAAACAAGAGGATGAAACGGCGTTGACTTGTCTGGTCATCGAGAGTGAGGAATCCAGGATGACGCCCAGGTTACGCGCGTGGTCTGTCGGGATGGGTGCAGTTCCAAGGGCCTCTGGCCACCAAGAGTCGTCCCAGGCGGAGGGGGAGGTACCTAAGATAAGGACTTCAGTTTTGTCTGAGTTCAGTTTCAGACGGCTGTGCTTCATCCACTCAGCTACTTCTTTCATTCCTTCATGTAGGTTGGTTTTGGCGGTGTTGGGGTCTTTGGTGAGCGAGAGGATTAGTTGAGTGTCATCCGCGTAGGAGATGATGTTGAGGTTGTGTTGGCGTACGATGTCCGCGAGGGGGCTCATGTATACGTTGAAGAGGGTGGGGCTGATTGAAGATCCTTGTGGTACGCCACAAATGACTTCAGTGGCCTCTGACTTGAATGGTGGGAGGCGGACTCTCTGGGTTCTTCCGGCAAGGAACGAGGTGATCCATTCCAGTGCTTTTCCTTGGATTCCGATGTTTCTGAGGCGTTGTAGGAGGGTGCTATGGCAGACTGTGTCGAAGGCTGCGGAGAGGTCGAGGAGGATGAGGGCAACTGTGTCTCCATTGTCTAGTAGAGTTCGAATGTCGTCTGTTGCTGCGATGAGGGCGGTCTCAGTGCTGTGTTTGGCTCGGAAGCCGGACTGTGAGGAGTCGAGGGATTTGTTGGTTTCGAGGAAGGCGGCGAGCTGGTTGTTGACGGCTTTCTCGATGACTTTGGCCGGGAATGGAAGGAGCGATATGGGGCGGTAGTTTTTGAGTTCGGTGGGGTCCGCTGTGGGTTTTTTCAGAAGGGCGCTGAGTTTGGCGTGTTTCCAGCTTTCCGGGAAGGTGGCGGAGTTGAAGGAGCAGTTGATGACGTCTCGGAGGTGTGGTGCTATGATGAAGTCTGCTTTGTTGAAAATGTGGTGAGGGCATGGGTCGGTAGGTGATCCAGAGTGGATGGAGTTCATCAGGCGGATGGTGTCCTCAGTGGAGATTGGGTTCCAGTCATTAAGGGTGTTCAAGGGGGGTGGAGGTGCAGCCGAAGTTTGTGTGGGTTGGACTCCGGGTTGGTTGTCGAAGCTTTTGTGGATGTCTGCGATTTTGTTGTGGAAGAACGAAGCTAGGGAGTCGCAGAGGGTTTGAGATGGGGTGATGTTGTTGGAGTTGGCAGTGGGGTTGGTAAACTCTTTGACGATGTTGAATAATTCCTTGCTGTTGTGGGCGTTGTTATCTAGTCGGTCATTGAATGCGGCTTTCTTGGTAGTCCGGATCAGTTGGTGGTGTATGCGGGTGGCGTTTTTGAAGGCGTCCCTTGTGCTGGTGTTTGGGTCTTTTTTCCAGGCCTTCTCGAAGGAGCGACAGAGTTTCTTGGAGTTCTTAAGATCATCGTTGCACCAGGAGGTGTTTTTGCTGCCTAGTTTGAATTGACATTTTTTCAAAGGTGCTAGGTTGTCGGCGCTGTTGGTTAGCCATTGAGTGAGGTTAATGGCTGCTTTGTTGGGGTTCGAAGAGTAGGCAGGGGGGTTTTGAAGCAGCAATGAGGAGATCTGGTCGATGGTGATTTTGTTCCAGTTTCTTCGCAGAATAGGTTGAGGATGGTTGTGGGCTGTGGTCTTATTGTAGACAAAGTGAACGCAGCTGTGGTCCGTCCAATGGAGAACTGTGGTGTGACTGAAGGAGATATGTTTGCTGGAGGTGAAGATAAGGTCGAGTGTGTGACCTGCGTTGTGAGTGGGGGTGTTGACAAGTTGTTTGAGTCCGAGGTTGGCGAGATTGTCTAGAAGGGTGTTGGCGTTGCTGTCGTTGCTCTTTTCCAGGTGAAAATTGAGGTCTCCCAAAAGAATGTATTCCTCGGAGGGGAGGGCGTGTGGGGTGATGAAGTCAGTGATGTCTTCATTGAATTGTGCCCGGGGTCCTGGTGGCCTGTAGAGGAGTGTGCCTCTGAGTGTGGTCTTGGGGTCGGTGTGGATCTGGAAGTGAAGGTGTTTGGCGCTAGCGAAGTCGACGTCTGAGCTGGTTGAGATGCGAATGGAATTCTTATGGACGATAGTGATGCCTCCTCCTGTTTGCTTGATGCGGTCTTTTCGGATGATCTTGTAGCCTTCCGGATGGCAATGGTGATGTCTGGGGCTGAGGAGGCGTTCATCCATGTTTCTGTTAGGAAGGCGACGTCCAGAGAGATGGTGTCTAGTAAATTCCAAAGGTCGATGGCGTGTTTGTGGACCGAGCGGGTGTTGAGAAGGATGCATTTAAGGTGGTTGGTGTCCGATCTCTGTTTGGTGTTAGTAGATGTGGAGTTGGTCTTGGTGCCGTCATACTTGCAGGAGTTGCAAGTGAAGGGTCCATGGGTGTGTCCAGGTGTGTCCACCTCTAGAGTATCTACACCCTCTATATGACCACTTTCTGTTGGAAGTGAGCATAACCCTTACCCTAGAAAGCTAATTCTATCCAAAACAAATGGAGGAATCTGAAAAGATGGTGTACACATCAGCTAGCTCACCTTAGGGGAGGTGCTGGCTTAGTGTTGGGCACACCACCTATCTTACTAGTTTTCGCACCTGTCTTGCTGCCAGAAAGTAGGGTCAGAACAGAGGGGCACTTTCTGGAGGGGCACTTTCTGGAGGGACTGAGGTTGCATAACAAAGTTGGTAGAGCATTTGAAGCTGCCAGCCATGGAATGTAGATCCTGCGTGGAGGAGGAATAAATACCACCGCCCAGAGCAGGCTTTTGTCCTGACCTCTGAGAGCGAAGGCTGTCACCTCAGGGAGTCAACATGTCTGAGGTGACTAGCTGGTCAAGACCAGTCAGTCAATACACTAGTAGTTGGTAGGTTTTCAGGGGACACCTCAAATGTGCTCTCAGGGTGCATTTATTAATAAATCCAACACGGGCATCATTGTGGGTTTATTAATATGAGATGTTTGCTTCTAAACATCTGTGGGTACAGTAAAATCTTCATTTAGCTGGGAAACTTGTAATCATGAGTGTACAGCCGATTTACTCATTATGGCTTCCCTGTGCACTTGGGATATTTAAGGATGGACTTACAAATCACAGGGACACATTCACTTGCACAGATATGCCCACACATGTCACTGAAGAAAAACTGCCCTGCTGGTTTTGGACCTTGCAAAGAGAGGCTGCACCAAAGTTGGAAGGCGCCTGCTGTTCCTTGGGCTAGTGAATATAGGACTATGCCTGTGCTGTCCTGTTCATGTTGAAATCACCCCAAAGGCCAACCAGAAAAACATCCTCCAAGACTCAGTTGGCTGACTTCCTGCTGGCTGCACAGGGCCACAAAAGGTGAGGAAGCCTGCCTGGGCAAGTTGGTAGCCCAGATAAATGAATTATTCCTCCTCATCACACGCAATGTGGGAGAATGAGACCCGATGCTCAAAAGTTGCACACAGTCTGCTGGACCCGGGAGAGTCATTAGAGAGCAATTTGGTTGTCCAGAAGGAGAGTTATTGCAAAAAAGAAGGAAACCACTGTTTTTTTGGGGCTGGTGACTGGTAGTCCAGTGGCAACTAGACTTTTGCTAAACCAAAGAGGACTTTGTGTGACATCGAGCCGTATGGCCATAGTAGCCCCTCCTGAACTGCGGACCAAGGAGTAGCCTTAGGAAGACCCCTGTTGAACTCACAGCATCTGCAGCATCTTTGAGCATCTGCACATCCCTTGCATCTAGACCACTCAATAGAAGTCAATGGCAAGTGGCCGTTAATGCTGGAACTGGACGGAGACTGCTTTTCTTGCAAAAGTAACTGTTCCTTAAGATCTTGTTGGTCCCTCTGACTGGCTCCCTGTCAGAATTGGACACCCAAAGTAAACCAAAGTGACTACATTTTAGCTTAATGTAACATGATTGTAATTCTTCAAATTTCCCAATGCTTGTTCGTGGTTCAGTAGAAAGTCATGATTTATTGTTACTTTAAACATCTACATATGTGCACTCCACCTTAGGGCTGTGAGGCCTGCTGCAGAGGTTAATTATACCACTTGCAGTGTTTTGTAGGCATGGCACACAGGGATGTATGCCATGCAGATTTTTCACTTTTCTCTGCACCAAGACAAGCAGGCTGTAATGGCAGTGTGCATGGGCTTGGTGAAGGGTTACTTAGGAGGGCACAATTCATGCTGCAGCCTTTAGGAACACTCTTTAGTCCTAATGTCTTAGGTACCAGGGTTACCATTTATTAGGGGCTTACATGGAGCCTAAAGTAGTGCCAATGGGAGAACAACGGTACAGTGTAGGGGAAAAAAAACACTGGTACTAAGGGCCTGGTTAGCAGGCATCCAGTGCACTTTCAGTCAACGTTGCCTCAGATACCAGGCACAAAGTGTTTGTGGGGGGGGGGGGTAACCATGTCAAATAGGAAACTTATTTACAGGTTTTCATAAATTCATAAATTATCATCTATTTTTATAAATTGGTGTTGTGAATTCTTGAGAGTTGTGTTCGTTTTTCTACAGTTGTTTTTCTGCTGTTTCAAGTGCTTTTCACTTGTTTCTTTGTTAAAGCTTGTGTACTTGAAGCCACAGCTACCCAGGGTTGACCTAAGATTTGACCAATTAAGCCTAACCGGTCCTAGGAAGGATTGAAGTGTATTACATGGTGGGGTCTCACAACCACATAATATAATAAACCGCATTTCCTCACATGATTGTACTGGCATTTTCTGCAGGTTCTTACTAGAAAAGAGGCATGTGCCCACAGTTCATAGTGTGTGGCTCTCAGTCTGCCTGTGCATGCTTCTAGGCTTGAGTATACTTTATGCATTTGTGTTCACTCTTTCCTCTAACAAGTGTGTCCTAATTGTGTCTTTCCATGTACTTTTTATGATTTTCTTTGTAAAAGGGACTATGCACGTGTGATTCTTAATGAATGCAACCTCTGCTTTCATTGGTGTGAGATCCATCATAACTCTGCTGTCCTACTTGGTAGCACCGGGTGGCTTGTATCATGCATCTGCTCTGTACCTAAGGAGAAGGTGCTGATTTTGAGGGTTGCATGTACCACTGTGGATAGCTGGGTGGACACTACTTTCACATCTGTTCTTGGAAGAGATAGTGTATTGTGTGCATCTATGAACAATAGAGCTAATTCACAAACTGCATTTTGTAGTACGTCCAGTAGTACTAAAATAGTATTACAAAAGTACTTCAAAATGCTTTTCACAGTGTAAATCTCCACCTCTCCTATCTTTTCTATGGGGAGATCCTCACACATGTAAGTTTACTACTCAGTATCTACACTAAAACACAGGGCTTATTGTCAGATATAATCGCTGACCATGGTCTCATCGATGCATGGAAACGTGCACCCCGGTTATCTGGAAGGCACACACCACACAACCATGCATGCAACTTGGACACGCTTGGACTACTGAGTTGTCTCCAGTGGGGTTGGCACATGGATAATCAGTGTAGAACATGTGGCTAAAACTTATGACAGATATGAGGTTGGATTCCGTTTTCAGGGCAGAACTCGGCGCGGAAATTGTTGAATTTTTTCAAAGAAATGTTGGCTCTGTCACACAGGTGGGTGTGGTCTGGGAAGCCTTTAAGGTTACGATGCGGGGCTTCTGCATTGCTAGGAGTTTTGGTGTCCTGCGTAACATACAAAGCTACCTACAAAAACTTGAGGGTGAGTTGAAGCAATTAGAAGGTGACATGGGTCATGATACAACCGGGACATTACAGATTTCATTCAGGGATAAGCTAACTGACTATAGGGATACCGCTGAAAGCGAATTTCTCTTATGGGGAAAATACTATACAGCCGCAAGTGCAGGAAGGGAAGACGGCCTGGCAAGGCTCTAGTGATGGAGATCCATACACTTCGTTTCTCCAACCACATATTAGAAATCCACAATAACAAGGACATACGTCACAGGGATGGCCAAGATATTCTGGGTGTATTTGTATCAATCTATTCCGACCTTTACAGCACTCGCAGGACGCAACCCCCAGATTTCTCTGCATTCCTGAAAGACATTACTCTTGGCTGGCTTGTGTATAATCAGAGGGAATTTCTGGCAGCACCCTTGCAGTTTATGAGATACGGACAGCAATTATGCAGATAAAGTCGGGAAAAGCCCTAGGGTCTGACGGCCTTCCTATTGAATTCTACAAAGCATATGCTGACCAGAGGTCTACGAAGAGGCGCAGGAATGCAAGCTCCTCCCAGTGTCTCTCAGAGAAGCCCTTATTACATCGCTTCTGAAGCCTGGCAAGCCCGCTGATTTATGTGATTCTTACCATCCTCATTCATTGATTAATAATGACGCGAAAAACCTCGCCAAAGTACTGGCAAACAGACTCAGACTACTGATGGAGACATTGGTATTACTGGATCAGGCAGGCTTCATTCCCGAGAGGGCAACAGCGCACAATCCTCGCACTCTCTTCTCCATTCTGCGAAATGTTGACCCACAGCTGGCCCTAGTGGCACTCTTTTTGGACGCAACGAAGGCCTTTGATTCCATCGAGTGGGACTATCTCTTCACCATACTACAAAATATAGATTGCCCAAGGGTTTTCCATCTTGGGTAAGGCTTCTATATACTTCCCCAGTGGCCAGAGTTCTGATTAATGGGCATACATCTTATCCCTTTTCCATCAGGCGAGGCACCTGTCAAGGCTGTCCCCTCTCCTTTTTACACTCACTATCGAACCTCTTTCTGCTAGAATTAGATAGCACCATCATGACACGGCACTGAGGTGTCAACTGCACCCTATCCTAATTTCCTTATATGCAGATGACATCACCCTATATGTTAGAGACCCTCAACAAAACCTTAATCCACTCTTGCGAGAGTTTGTGCGGTTCAGGGGGCTCTCCAGAATACACATTAACTGGACGAAATCTGACTGATTTTGCGCCCGAATTCCCAATTGAATGGTGTACAGCAGAGGTTAAATACTTGGGGGTATATGTCACCACTGATCATGAGGAACTGATGCGCCTGAATTATGGCAAGGCACTGGAAAGCATAAACAGTAACGCCACAAGATGGATAGCGCTTCCTCTCACCATGGCATGGTGCACCTCGCTCATTAAAATGGTCATTCTCCTGAAACTCCTTTATCTTTTTGGAATATTCCATATGACCCGGGTAGGCATTTCTTCTCAGCGCTACAAAGAGCAGATGCGCCTGACATGGGGAGGCAAGTGGCCTAGGCAACAAAGGGACACATTGGTCAGACCTTACTCACAGGGTGGGTTTGATATCCCTGATCTGTAACTCTACTATCTTTGCAAGCACACACGTTATGCTCATTATTGGTTTCATCCGCCCAAATATATGCCCAAAGTGGCTATAGAACATTGGTTGGCGGACCCTACCCCTCTGGCAGGGGCTCAATTAAGCCCGGTCATGCCTCAAGACCCCGGCCCTACACCAATCACATGTACTGTGCGAGCATGGAAACACATCGCCAAACGTACACACACCCCCATGATGTATTCCCCTCTTCTTCCTCTGGTCTACCATCCTGGAAGGAGAGTTTCAGAAAACTAAAGCAAAGTTTCATATTACCTGCTGGGGTGATCTGTATCTTAATGGCAGGTTCCGTAAAGCAGATGTTTGTTGGTGCAACCCCCACCCCCATGGATATCATTCTATATGTCAGACTCCTCCAAGGCATAAAGGAGCACACACCCTGTATCCACAAGGGCCACAAGACCTCCCCCGTAACATTCATTGCTGTGCATTAAGGATGCATCGCACGTGGTAGCAACATAATACCACGGCCTGTACACTATCCTGATTTCAGATCATTACCCCGCTAGGGACAAATGGACCACTGATATAGCTCAAGAAATAAATGAAAAACAGGAGGGATATTGCCGTACACAAAGTGTGCACATTTAGTCCGGACGCCGCCTGCCCATGATACATTACAGGTTTTTGCAGAGCACCTACTATACTCATGCCAAATTGTACAGATACAAAAATGCGCGATAGTGATAAATGTGATGTGTGCGGCGCAGAAGGTGCTGACTTTCTGCATCTCGTGTGGAAATGTAACGCGATAGAGACATATTGGCAGCAGGCCTTTCACGCTTTGGAACAGGCATGATTACAGCTACATGCTTCTCCACTGCTAGCACGGTTAGGTTACACAGAGGAGATTGACGTTGCATCCCGCCATTTTGTATCACTTGCTCTTTTACTCGCCAAAAGGAGAATAGCATGTCGTTGAAGACGGGGCAGTGCACCAAAATCTAAGGAGTGGATACAGGACATGGTCTTTTGGCAGGAACAGTCACTCATATACGCCAAACTCCTCCCTCTGACATCCCGTCCTAAGGATATCTGCAACCCCCTCAAGACGTATCTACTCGAGCACCCTATGGAGGCTCCCCTTACGGCACAGTCACCCCCACATAAGACAGGCCCACATGCTTCCACGAATACTGAACTTCATCCTTAGAGTACACTACATTCTTCACTTACAGCCCTCGACTCAATCCAGCAAATTATGCTCTGATAGCCTATGAGATGCATTACTATTAACCCCTTCCCTGCTGATGACGGAACCGCTCCATCATCAGCTACAGTTGAGCTGTGCTGATGACGGAGCGGTTCCGTCATGGCCCAGCCGCCGCGCCTGCGCGGCGCTGATTTCGCGCCTGCGCGGGCGTTCTAATGAGCGGGGCGGGTCATGACGGAACCGCTCCGTCACCAGCATAGCTCAACCGCGGCTGGTGACGGAGCGGTTCTGTCACCAGCATGCGGCTGCCGCGCGGCCGCCCCGCCCCTTTAGCGCTGCGGCGGAATAGCCGCCGCAGCGAAGGGGTTAAAGACTGTTGTGTTACTTACTGTTACCATTTATGTATTTTGGAAGCTGCTGTGTATGCATATTTATGTTATCGAGTTGTGATAAGCATGTATCTAACCAAACACTGTATATGCTGAGATGGATGTATGTTTAATAAAGCTAATAACATTTTTTTTTAAGTTTGCTACTTAGTAGTAAATGTGGGAGGAAATGGTGTGGAAAAAGGGCATACTTACTTCTAAATGGGATGAGTTTAGGAAGGATTAAGGAGGGGTATTGCGAGGGCTAGGGAGGTTTATGAGAAAGGACATGCAACCACACACAAAATAACATCCCCGTTGCTATTCACAAACTGGACTTCTAAATTTACTATAGCCAAAAAGGGAACCAAAATAATAGTAAATTACTCCAGCATGTGCGGAGATCAGATGCCGAACCCGTTTATCAATCTCCTCTCCTACATCATGTACACTTTTCTCAGACACCTGCTCCTTTTTAAGTCTTGCTAAAGGTTGTTTTTAATATTTTAACAAATACAGTCAGCTTTGGGTCATCCCCTTTCTCATACCTGGATTGCTTTGTTAGCCATTCAGGTCCCTGCTGGTGATTTGATGGCTTTCCTCCCAATTCTTGTGCATGTCTCTGCCAGAAGCGCTTCAGTCTCACAGTATTTTGAATGGATAAGTTGTATACTTCCACTGCAAAAACTCCTTTTACAATAGAACACCAAGAAAGACTTTTTCGTGTATATGCAGAAAGTTGATAATTTCAACATGCAAGTGACCAGTATTAGATATGAATGTTAGGTTGATGTCTTCCAGGACATATAGGAGTGCATTTAAAGACATGAGGATGACTAATGTCATCACTGTCGATTTCTAGCATATTTGTTTTGAACATAGAAACAAGCAAAAATCAAGACTTGTGAAAGTGAATATGTACATTTATATAGAAGCCACAACATATGTGGGATCTGGTCTGCCAGAAACAAAAGCAAAGTCAACTTTTTGGCATTTCCATCTTTGCAACAAGATGTTCAATTACCTCTACTCTTCATCTTTCTCTAGTATCCTGAGTTGTAATGGGCAGAATTTGACATTTGGTGGAATTACAAATAATTACTTAAGGTATTGCAGCCTGATTACAGGAAGGTTATTTAGCTAACTTCTTGGACCATTAATAACAACTTATAGTACGGCACCCTTTTTCTGAAAAGGATATGTGTCTTACTCCAGGGACCTCTAGTAACAACGTAAGGTTCTGCATCATGAGTCAGAAAGAATGTATGTCTGACTTCTGAGAGACTGCTACAGAAAAGAATTGTTTCTGACTCAAGAGACCGATATTTATGACCTAAAGTACTTCAGCCCGATTATAACATAAACATGTCCGATATCAGGGCCAATGCCAAGAAAAAATTCCCCTTTGGGCAGTATTACACACCATGCATACTTACGTAGATATCAGGGAACTCCAGTAACACCGTAAGGTACTGCACCTTGCATCAAACAAGATCTGTGTCTAACTTCATGGACCTCTAGCAACCAGTGGCGGCTGCCACCAAGTATCACGGGTTATGCAGGGGTGGGGGGGATATGACAATACATTTAGAAAAGGACTTACCTTGATCCCGGACCGTGGCCTGATCTCACGTTGTGTCGCAGCGCTCATTAAGAAAAACACACGAGGCACAGGTATGTTATATGCGTGCTTCTTTATTCCCTGCTAGTAGCATACTAGCTTACAGACTACCATATCCTGTGCGTGTCGTTTCCGGTTCCCGTTTCCTGTCCACCTGTCCTGTCCCTCGACAGGGTCAGGCGGGAAGACATGACATCTCCCCTGTTTTGCAAAGTCTCGCTTTCCCTACATTTCTTCCACGAGTCGTCGAGGTTTTCTGATAAGACGTTGTGAGCGCTTCTCTCGCTGGGGTGTGTGTCTGGGATGAGTTGTGGGTTCCACCAGTCGTGGGGGGCTGTGATTTTGGTCGCTGTCATCGCTTGGGTTAGACAGATCACTTGAGAGTTGGCTAGATGAGGTCTCATGTCGATCACGCATGGAACATCTTTTGAAGTGTGAAATGTTCCTCGTCAGCTGTTTGTGATCCGCCTTGGCTGTGATCATGGTTCCTTTTCTCTGGATGACTTGTAAGGGAATGTCACAGTATCGACTGTCTGCTTTAGCTCGGCGGTCACTCTTTACTATTACCCAGTCTCCTTCGTGGATATTGGAGTCTCTGGCATGTCTACGCCGGTCGGCATAGGTCTTCATCTTGTTCTTCTTTGCTTGGTCAATGTCAACTAGTGTGCTGTGATCGACGGTGATTGGTCGTAGTTGTGGCGCTACATTTAACGTAGGCATCCTGGTACGAGGTGTTCTTCCTAGCATCACTGTAGCTGGACATTGGTTAGTGGTGGCGTGTGGCGTATTCCGGTAGGCTCTCAGTACTTCATTTAGCGTTTGTTGGATGTCCCGGTGGGACGACGCAGCTTGCAGAATTGCCTTTTTGAGTGTCCCCATGAATCGCTCCACCATGCCATTTGCCTGCGGCCATAGTGGTGTGATTTTTTGGTGTTTGAAGTTAAGATGTGTTGCAAAGTTTGTGAATTCCTGCCCATTGAAGGGAGGCCCATTGTCTGTCTTGACTCGCAGTGGGATGCCCCAGGATGCGAATATCTCATCGAGTACCGGAATCACGGTGGTTGCTCGGGTGGATGATATCAGATGTACAAATGGAAATCGGGAGTATTCATCCATGGCTACCATGATGTATTGCCCCGATTGTAATGGTCCAAAGAAGTCAACTTCAATCTGTTGCCAGACTCCCTCTGGCAATTCCAACATTTGTAGTGGTGCCGGTGGCTCTTCTCGGTTGACTATCTGACATGTCATGCAGTCTTTCAGAGTTGTTTCTACCATGTTGTCAAGCGAGGGAAACCAGACACGCTCTCTCAGGGCTTTCTTGGTTGCATTGATGCCTCTGTGGCCTTCATGTGCCAGATTGACAACTCCTTGGCGTAATTTGTGTGGAATGACTATCCTCCCCCCTCTCAAGAGAAGGCCATTGTCACTAATGGACAGTTCAGCACGCACACGTTGAAATGCCGTGAGGTCTTGGCGAAGTTGCGCAGAGTCTTGGGAGTGCTGTTTCACGTCCCTCCATGAGTTGGTGCGGATTCGAGTCATTACAGCTTGCACAAGGGGGTCCAGTGCAGAGGCTTCTTGAATGGCTTCAACTGGAACTGTGGGAGGACATGCGGTGTCAATAACAAAGTGAAGGTATTCATCCGCCACAGAGAGGGCAGCGCGTTTACCGGGTAGTGGGTGACGTGACATGAAGTCAGCTGGGTTTTCAGATTTGCCTGGTTTGTGAACAATGGTAAAAATGTAGTCTTGCAAGCGGAGGCCCCATCGCTCGATGCGCGGTGGCATCTTCGCATTGGGGTTTCCAAAGATTGCGATGAGTGCCTGATGGTCCGTAATGATCGTGAAGTGTTTGCCGTAAACAAAGAGATGGAAGTGCTCGCACGCCCATACGACAGCCAGGCTTTCTTTCTCCGGCTGGGAGTAGGCTTTTTCGGTGTCCCTGAGGCTGCGGCTTGCGTATGCTATGATGTGTCTCTGGTCAGAGTCTTCACGGTATTGGGCCAGGATGGCACCCAGACCCACCGGGCTGGCGTCTACTGTGATTTCCGTCTTTTTCTTTGTGTCAAAATATGCCAGGTTGATGGCAGACCCGACAGCTTGTTTGATGATGGTGAAAGCTTGATGACATGCTTCAGTCCAGTCAAATGGCTGACCTAAACGAGTGAGTTCTCGTAGGGGATAGCTGATTGTGGCATAATCCCGAATATACCGCGCACAGTAACTTGCCATCCCAAGAAAAGAGCGAAGGTCGCTCACGTCTCTGGGCGTTGGGGTGTCGGCAAGGGCTGTCACCTTTTCAGGGTCTGGTCGCATTCCGTCTTTGGAGAATATGTGTCCGTAGAATTTTAAAGTGTCTCTGTGAAATTCGCACTTGCTAGCGTTGAGTGTAAGATTTGCAGTTAGTAATACATGGCAGACCCTGTCCAGTGCGGTGTCATGTTCGGTTTGGTCCTTTCCGAATACCAGCAGGTCATCACTGTAATTGAAAGCATTTGGAATGCCTTGAATAACTCGTCTGATGGCCTCTTGAAAGATCTCGGCGGCCGAGGAGATGCCAAAGTTTAGGCGTTTGTATCGAAACAAACCTTGGTGAGTAGTGAAGGTCGTGATATATCTGGATTTGTCGTGCAATTCCAGCTGGTGGTAGCCTTTATTTAGGTCAAGTTTGGAGAAGACTGTGGCACCGTTTAATTTCGTGATCATGTCACTGATGTGGGGCCCAGGGTGGCGTTCCCGCTCGATAGCGGTGTTGGGCGCGCGCATGTCGACACACAGTCTGACCTTGTTATCCTGTCCCTTTTTGGGAACCACCACAACTGGCGATACCCATGGGGTGGGTCCTGTCGTGCGTTCGATGATGTCTGTTTGAAGCAGGTCTTGGAGCTCGTCATCGACGGCTTGTTGTAGGTGAAACGGCACCTTCCTATGGTGTTGAGCGATAGGTGTCACGTTCTCGTTGATGTGTAGTTTTACCTTGAAGTGGTTCAACTTGCCAAGGCCTTTGAATAGGTTTGGAAACTTTGCCACGATGTCGGGGGCATCTTCTGTCATGAATAGCAGTTCTACAAGTTTGAGTCTTTCTGCCGTGGGTAAGCTTAGCAGGCAGTCTGCGGCATCTGGCCCCTCTACCACATGTATGTAGGCGTCGATTTTCCGATCCTTGAATGTGAGGGTGGTAGGAAAACGACCCAGGCAAAGTAGTGGTTTGCGTGACATCCATGTGAATATGCGAATGGCAGCTGGTTCCAGTTTAGGTTTCTGCTTCATGTTGTGGTACTCTAGGGCGCAGATGTAATTCAGAGAGGCTCCGGAATCTAGGACAAATTTGGCCGGGTGGTCGCCTATCAGTATGTCAAGCTTTGGATATCGCTTCAATCGGTCTGGGTCTGAGACCATGCAGATATACTCATCACTGTCTTGTGACGTGGGGTGTGTGAAGATGACTCACTGGACGTGTCTCTATGTGACCGGTATGATCCAGTCGCATAATGCTTGGTGCGGTGGCCGCTTCCGGATCGTCCTCTGGATTGCTGGGAGTATGTTGACTGGACGCTGGAGTTTGATGAGCTGGATGACCAACTTCTTCTCTCTTCTATTGCTCTAGCATGATGACGTGTGTCATGTCTTTTGACGGATGACTTGTGGTGTGGCTGCTTGGCCTGGCATGCGATTTCAAAGTGGTTATCTCTTCCACAGCGGTGGCATCTCTGACCTATCGCTAGACACTGTCCCGAGTGTGGGTAGTCTTGTCCGCATCTGTAGCAGGTGGGCGCAGACTTTGTGGATTTTGTGTGTCGTGAACTCTGCTTGGACGATGTTTTCCGGGTGGTGTGAGACTTGTGAGATTTTGACGTGTGTCTGGAGGTCCTGGAAGAGCTGTGTGCCTAGACTCGCAGAGCCTGGTCTTTCCTGTCTGATGATTTCTGTGTCCCCATTCGCTTGGCGTAGTCTTCTGCTTGGTCATTGATCCTCGTTAGTTCCTCAATCTCCTCTAGTGTGCATGGTTTCTTTATTTGTCTCCTGCGGAGGGTTTCAGATTGGCATCCGTCGATGATGCAGAGTCTCAAAGCATCTTCCGTTTTGAAATTATCGAAGTCGCAGTATCGCGCCAGTCTTTTAATGCGCATGATGAAATCACTCATGCACTCATCTTTCTCTTGTGCTGCTAGGTTGAATGTGTGACGCTCGTAGTCTACGTTGCGTTTGTGAAGGAAGCGCCGATCAAGGGCAACTTTTACCTCATTGTAGTTGGCAGTTGCTGCGTTAGGTAGTTCTTTGATGATTTGTGCTATGTCCGGGCCTATCAAGTTTCTTAGGGCCACTAGTTTTTGTTTGGGACCCAATCATGTAGTCCTTAAAGTCCTCACTCCACGTTTTCCACGTCGGGCCCATACTGTTTCCTGGCGTTAGTGGCAGTGGTTGTGGTTGGCGCACGAACGATGCTCCAATAGGGTTGGTGGCCATCGTGGGCGCGTTGTTGACCGGAGGGGTTGGGCCTCCTGTGCTTCCTGTGCTTGGTTCTCCTGTGTTTGCTGTTCCTGCTCCGTCGTTTACCTCTGAGGAGCTGTCCGGGTTTGTATCGGACATTTGTAATTAGCTGACCCTGTATGATTGGATTGTGTACAATCCTGATCTGTTTCTTTCGTTCTGGGGCCCTTCTGTGTCCTGGGCTTGCGTTTTTCGTCTTGTTCTGCAACCAGCGTATTGATTTTTGGACGGTGTCTGACCTTAAAATGGCCGCCGTCGAAGGTGTGTGGTCTGTGCTATGCACTGGCGCCTGACCCCAAGATGGCCGCCACTCGGGACATGGGGTCTTTCTTTCTGATTCCCCTCGTGGTCTCTTGACTCCCTCGTGCTGGCTGGGGCCCGTATATATGAATGGCAGGGCGCGCTGGGCAGCTTGCAGGGTTAGACTCACCCTAGTATTTATTTTCCTTTACTTTCTCGTTTGGCCGGCCTCTTCACCTTCTCTTGGGTGTCTGGGGCTGCTTCCGGCGCTGCGGCGCTAAGAGGAGCCGATCGCTCGACTCTAGGGGTTGCCTGGTAACAGCGCTCGTTCGCTCGTGCTCGTTACCGGCAGCCAGTGTCCTCCTCAGCAGGCGGGGGTGGGGTCCGGACGCACACGGAGCAGCGCTCCAGTTCTCTGCAGGCAGGCAGCTCGTAGGCTCACACGATGGCAGCGCTCGGCACACGCGCTTGTCCTTCACTCGGCCGGCAGTCTCTGGCCACACACAGAGTAGCGCTCTGGCATACGCTCTCTGGTTTTCCGGCGGACGGCTGGATGCACCTCGACTTTCGCGCTCTTTCTCCGCGCGGCCAGGATTGGTGCTGCAGGGCTCGGTGGTCGGCCACACAGGGTGGCTGAGCGATGGTGCTGCGTGTGGGGTTAATGATGATCCCACCCTCGTCGCCAATGTCGCAGCGCTCGTTAAGAAAAACACACCGAGGCACAGGTACGTTATATGCGTGCTTCTTTATTCCCTGCTAGTAGCATACTAGCTTACAGACTACCATATCCTGTGCGTGTCGTTTCCGGTTCCCGTTTCCTGTCCGCCTGTCCTGTCCCTCGACAGGGTCAGGCGGGAAGACATGACACGTTGTTCTCACAAACAGGCTCCCCCAGCCAATCACAACACTGCAATGCAGCGTTGTGATTGGTCTGAGAGCCGAAGTTCAGAGCTCAGACAGGCAGTGGGAGCCTTTGCGTGTTCCTCATCCGGCTGTGCATTACAGCCTGTTGGGGAATTTTCGAAGTGCAAATGACTGTTTGGGCAGGCCAAAACGGCCGGCCAAGCAGTCATGCCCACTTAAGTGCCCACCACTCCTCCCCCTGCTGGCTGTGACACAGCTAAGCCCAGCCCTGTAAACTGGAAAAAAAGATTTTTTTTTCTTCTATTCACTGCTCGAAATGCAGTAAGGGGACCCTCCTCCCCCTTAGCGGAGAAGACGCAGCTGCTAGTAACACCCTATCATACTGCAGCAAGCTACAGAAATGATTGGTTTCTGACTTCAGGGATGTTAGATTTGGGGGTCTCTAGTTGGCAGAGGTAGGTATCTTTGTCCAAATAGGGACCCTTTTGTCTAGTCAGGATAAGGGGGTACACTCCTAAAATAACCCCTGCTCACCCCCTTGGTAGCTTGGCACAAGCAGGAAGGCTTATCTCAGAGGCAGTGTGTAAAGCATTTGTGAACACATACATTAAGTCAACGACTAGGCCATCAGGTTGTTTCAGCGCCATGATGCTCCCTCCGGAGCGACCGTTTGCGCTCTATAAATACCCTTTCAAATTTCAAAATTCAAATTAACCCAGTGACAACACTACATATGAACACCACACAAGTTGTAGTATAAAAATAAGTATTTTTATGTAGACTTAACACAAGACCACAAACGACAAAAATCCACAATACTGTACTTAAAGATGGTAGAATTAGCTTAGTTCTCTTAAGATGTAAAATCCAACACTTTGAGTTCAATGTACCTTTGGATGCGTAACGCTATACAACGAAAGTGTTGCAGAGAAGGTGATGAGTCGGTTCCTTACATGCAAGAACGGTGATGCGTCGGGTCCCTACTGATGTGTAGGGGACGCATCGGTTCTTATCGGCGTGGTGAGGTGATGCGTCTGTTTCTTACTGCACTTCTGTGGCGATGTGACCAGCAGCGCTGTGATGCGATAAAGATCTGGTGCAATGAACAAAAATGGTGTCTTCTCCCTGATGCGACACGATGTGTGCAGGCCCAACGGCCATGCACCAACTCAACAATTCTTCTGAGCCGCGACAGGCCCTGCGATAAGCTTTCCGGTGATGCGGCGGCATCTTATACAACGTTGATCCTCTTCTCCGGCGATGCAAGGCGCTTCGGCAACAATGCGACAGCTGCAGCGGTGACACGCTTTCCCAGCGATGCGAAGACAGTGGCTGCAGCGGTGACACACCTCTCCGATGATGCGGCAGCCTTTGGTCCGACGCAAATCCTCTTCTCCAGCGATGTAAGGCGCTTCTGCCATGTGAAGCGACAGTGGCAGCGACATGCTTCTTCTTTGTGAGTTGTGCTTCCAGCTCCTTGCGACACGCAGTCCATCAGAAAGCCTAACACGCTGCTTCTTTGTGAGTTGTGCTTCCAGCTCCTTGCGACACGCAGTCCCTCAGAAAGCCCAACAGAACTGCAGGCACTTCCAAAGAACTCTTGGGGAGCTGGTGAGTAAAGTCTGTTGTCCCTGAGACTTCAGCAGGAGGCAAGCTCTATCTCAAGCCCTTGGAGGTACTTCACAAGTTGAATGAAAGTAGCACAAAGTCCTTTCTCCTGTCTGGCAGTCAGGCAACAACTGAGGGCCAATCCCTCAAGCTTAGGAATAGTCTCTCCTCAGTCTCGCTGGATCCTCTCCTCAGCAAAGGTTTCTTATTGTTTCCCAAGAGTGATCTAAAGTTCTGGGGTCTGGGTCCCCCCTTTTATCCTCATTTTCTGAAGACAGAGAGGTTTTCTGGTCAGTCCTGGAGCACCTTATTGACAGGACTCCTTCTTTCCTTTCACAGTGTAGGCCAGGGACATCAGACGCACCATAGGAGGTGGAGCCTGCATTGTGGAGGGAAGGCACAGCCCTATTCTCCCTGTGCAACTCCTACCTACCATCTGCATGCAGATCTCTCTATTCAGCCCTGTGCTGACTCATCCTGTCTCTTGGAATCCCCCAGCCCCTGTCACTCAAACTCTAGACAAGGAATACACAACCTAGCAGAGGCAGGCTTGGATGGTTAGACAAGAAAATTCCTATTTTCTAAAAGTGGTATTTTCAAACACAGAATTTTAAAACCAAATTCACTAAAAGATGTATTTTATCATTCTGAGTTCAGGCATGATAAACTCGAATTTCTAGCTAGTTCCCCGAGTCAGTTAGGATTATAAGATGTTATAATCAAACTGCCCATTCTGACCTATGGGGAACCGGTAGCTTGCAATAGTAAAGACCGAAAATGGCTGAAATTGACTATTAGGACATGCCACAACCAGGGCATGTCCTACCTTTTACCTACAATGCATCCTGTCCTTGGGCCTAGCATAGGGGTGACTAATATGCAGACAAGGGAAGGTTTAGGGACTGGTAAGTGGGTGCACTTGCCCAGTCAACATGGCAGTACCAGACTGCACACAGGCTCTGCAATGGCAGACCTGAGACACACTTTACAGGCTGCTTCTGAGGGTGGCACAACCAGTGTTGCAAGCCCACCCGCAGCATTTGATTTACAAGCCCTGGGTACAGGCAGTGCACTGTACTAGGGTCTGACAAGTAAACCAAACCAGCCTATCACGGAGTCACTAATCCATACATCAATTTACAATAGGGAGAGCATATGCACTTTAGCACTGATCAGCAGTGGTAAAGTGCCCAGAGTCATAAAACCAACAAAAAGAGGTCAGACAAAATACAGGAGGGAGGCAAAAAGTTTCAGGAATGACCCTGCAAAAAGGGCCAAGTACATCAAAGGACCTCACAGCAGCAATGACCTAAAATACTGCAGCCTGCTGCAGAAAAGAATTAGTGTCTGCCTTCAGGTACCTCTAGTAGCGAGAGGCACTGCAGTCCACTATAGAAAATTATTTTTGGCTGACCTATGAAACCTCTACTAACAACATTTAAACAATGCTTAATTAGTAGCAAAATGAGTGCCAGGGCCCTAGACTGGAGGCCACTGCATCTCGCTCCAACCATTGCCCCTACTAACACTGTCAATGATAATACCAACACAACTGCTAACCATCACACTCCTACAATGGTGACAGTCAGACTATTCCATGCCCCACAGATATAAGAATTGCGTGGGTGGGAGGTATTCGTTGTTTTTAATGTATAATGAATTAATAAATAACTGTTTTTGTGCTTATCTCTAAGTTAGAGACTGCCACCATGTGGCAGACTGTCATAAGTGCCAGTGTTAACAATTACGTGCCAGTCCCGAGCACTGGAAACCTCCAGCTCAAATGAAACACTGATTGTAAGTGTTTGGAAGTGTCTTCTGCTTAATGCTGTGGAGCATGAGGGGAGGAGCCAAGCTCGACATCGTGATGGCCGCATGGTAGCTCGGCTCCGCCGGCCTCCCTGCCCAAACTCATCTATCCTGCCGCCCATCCTGCCCAAAAACGATAACATTTTATAGATGAAGGTCTGCTGATACTTACCACCCGTCCTGGTGGCTCCGGCGGTCAGTGGGTCCACAGCGGCGTCCTCCCAGGAAGTGCGGCTTCTGTGGTGTGGAGACCGGGGCCTTGCCTTCAGCGAGTAGCCGGCGAGACGGTGTCGGTGGCGGCCTCGGGTGGAGGATGGAGACCGGCCGGAGGAGACAGTTGTGCGAAAAAGCCGGAGGCAACTGAACGCGCCTGGGACTACAGTCCGGTGGTCCAGAGGTGAGGTGCGGCAAGTTGTGTGTGGGGGACACCGTGCTGGTGGCTCCCCCCCTTGTTGCCCTGCCCGGCCATTCCGAATTCCATCGCTCGGTGGCGGAGAGTGGCTCCAGCGGAGCGGTGGCGCCGGCGGGTCCCCCCAGGAGTTGGTTCCAAAAAGACGGCGCGGTACGCAAAATGGCGACTGATGCCGTGTGCTGTGGAATGTCGATGCTGTACCTCTGTACTGTGATGGGGCCTGCACTGGGGAGCGTGAACCCACGATTGGCGACGTCCTACGAGCGCTGAAGATTTGGCAAGTGACCTTGGCCCGGGATTCTTGTGTGCAAGACAATGTGGTAACCGCCATTGCTCCCGGGCCGTCCCTCAGAGATGCGGATGGGCCCGAGGTGGTTGCTGTTTGTTTCCCGCATTTTGGTGGGGGTAGCGATGTCTTGGTTCGCCTGCGGGAAGATTTGCTGGGGATCATTGACACTGATGTACATGACTGCCGTAAACAGCTTTTGCATTACCGTCGGCGGAGGAGATCTCATGGGTTGCTTCCATTGGCCGTTCAGCGGCTGCTCAACGGCCTTTTCTCTCCGCTTTGTTTTATGCCCGCTACTTTGACATACATCGTGGCGATAGCTAAAAAAGGACAGGGGTGAGCCTGGTTTTTAATACGGAGGACTGCTGTTTGGTGCACGGAGTTATGGACTGCCCCAAATTGAGATAATTTGTCGAATCCTTACTATGTATGGCTACCTGAAAAACATGCCAGTTTCGTTTTGGGCTGCACTAATTGTTTGTATGGGCGGGGGGTGGGGGTCGTGCGCCTTGTTACATGGTATCTTCCCCCCTGGCTTTCCTTTTTCCCTTTTTATCTGTTTTCTTCCATTTCCCTATATTATCTCATTCTATATTTCGGGTTCATGTTTAGGACGACAGGCACGCTGCTGGGAGGGGTAGGCCATAGCCTTCTGCATGGGTGCAGGGTGGGGCGGGTGGATTGGGGTCTATTAGATAGTTACTTGTTTCTATGGCTCTTTTGTGTCCTTTTCTTGGGTCTCCATGACTGTGCGTGATTCCCGCGGGGTGAGTGCCTGGGGGGGGGAGGTTTGGGTATTCCTATATAATGTGGTACTTTCAGGTTCTGCGTACCCTGACTTAGCCGCCCCGCCCCTAAGAATGTTTGCTGTCTGGATTGTTGATCACCATTATCGCCGTGGGGCGGGTACAGTAACGTGGAGTTCCCTTTTCCTTTTTTGTAGTTTTTTCGTTTTCTTTTACTCTCCAG
Source organism: Lissotriton vulgaris (assembly GCF_964263255.1). Classification (NCBI taxonomy): domain Eukaryota; kingdom Metazoa; phylum Chordata; class Amphibia; order Caudata; family Salamandridae; genus Lissotriton; species Lissotriton vulgaris. Next base: position 451,281,349 of record NC_141696.1, on the reverse strand, counting down.
GTTGGGCTGTATAATGATTGCAAATTCTCCGTCTCACTGATAATTTGATTTTCATGTGAGTGATGTTCTGCTTGTCTTTGGGCACATGAGGTTGCGGGTGGACACTGACTGAAGAAGAATTGCAAGGGCATCTATGGCTTGAACGCTTTGGACTGTTCTGATGACAGATCTATGGATTCCCTATTATAATGTTGTTGGTCCTGTTCCCCGCCATGTGCACCAGGATGCTTATTATACAACCGATCCTTTATTCTTTAACATAAAATTAACCTTCTGTGATCCTGTGCCGGGGGGTTACACTCAGTTAGCATTATGGACTCGCAGCATTGTGCAGTTTTGCGTAACCATTCCGTACTTTTTATTGATATTGGTGCTTTCCAGTTTGTTCTGTGGCCGGCCTCTGGGTTGTAGGCCCGTATTTGTCTGCAACCATCTACACAAATAAAGGTTTTCAAAAATAAAAAAAAATAAAAAATGCTGTGGAGCATGTCCATAATGACCATTGATATTACACTTTCTTACTTCACATTGCTCCTGACCCATTTTTAGTAGCAGCTTTTAATTTGAGATTTATAACCTACAATTCCCATTTTGTCAGTGTAGCCTACTATGTTTTTCTAACATCAGGAAAAATACTGGGAAATGCCCAAACAGCTCCTTTTTCTTTGCAAAATATCATACACTCACAATGGAATGAATACACTTATTGTGTATGATTTAATAATATCTTGTGAAGTGTTTCTGAAATATTTATTTGGGGACATTTGCATTTTAAATCAGTACTTCCCAATTATATATATTTCTGATTAATCTTATGAAGCCAATAAACATAATATGGTCTCTTTGTAATAAATAATGACAAGTGGATGCAACAAATTTAAAATATGCAGTTCAATGCAACTCTTCCACAATTTCTGTACTGATAAGTCAGTTTTACGGTGCATGGGATGCGTTTCTTTTAGATAGCCTGCCCATTAAACATTATTTCCATTAAGTTTTAAGAAGCATATATGCTGTGCTGGTTCAATGTTCTTCTTAGAAACTATAAATATTGAAAAATGAGTAGCATAAATGGAACGGAGAACAAGTGATATGAAAAATGTACCACTTAAGTATCAGAAGTTGGAAGAAGAATGACCTTTACCGAACAAGAAAATAGAGGACTCAGAAATGAATAATCACTGTAATAATCTAGCACTTTAAGGCATTCTCAAAGAAGTTGAGGGGAGATCAAATGTTTTACATTTTTAAGAGGTTCCTGCCTAATTACCTTGGTTTGCCTAATTTAAATGAACTGAAAATACAATGAACTCACTGTTTGGGCAAGAAATGAAATCTCCATCTTTCAGTAGGGACGCTAAAGTCAGTTATAACTTGAAAATGTTACGACACAATTAACTTAGTCTGGTCTTACTAGTTACATACCACAAAACCTCTCCACGGCAACTCCAGCAAATAACAAGCATTGGTAAGGCATTGGTTTCGCCTATGTCCTGAATAATAAGCTGTTTTCATCGCTCACTGTCCCGGACAAAGGAAAGCTCTCCCTTACAAGTATCACAGGAGTGGAGAGGGTTTGGTATATTCTGTGCTGGTTCAATGTTCTTCGTAGAAACTATAGATATTGAAAAATGAGTAGGGTAAATGGAACAGAGAGCAAGTGATATAAAAAATGCACCACTTAAGTATCAGAAGTTGGAAGATGAATGACCTTTACACAGTCCTCGAAAAATCCTAAAAATGTTACTAGACCTGCAGGTCTAGTGACTTAAAAATATTTCTCGACCTAATTATAATTCTATTGACCTATAAACTGGTTTCAAATTCTATGATCCTAGGCAAGTATTTTAATTCAAGGAGACGCCATTTTCTTCTTTATCACATACAAGATCACCTACGAATATGCAAGTCTTCTGTACATAAAACTCTTGTTTGGTTTAATAGACTAAACATTTGCTCCATATACAATACAAATCTTGCCACATATAGGATATACATGACCGCTGACTTGCCTCAGTTCATTAACTGCATTGTAATCAGTGCAGGGGCAGAAATGTTTCTGAACTCATGTTTAAAAACTGTCACTTTTAATAAATACACAATTAAAGCATGAGATAGCAGTGCACTGCCTTTTGAAATCAGCAGATTTTATATCGAAATGCCCACAGTATATCCCAATGAAGTGGTTTTAATACTATATACTGTACCATGTCTGGATATCAAGTTTCTGCAAATATTTGTCATTTGCACATCACCAAGTAAAGTGTTGTGATTTGTTTTGCTCCTATGTAAATCTTTTTTTGCATCACACTTCTGAATTACAAAAAAAAGTTCTTTAATAATTTCTGATATATTTTGAAGTAACCATACGATTCATTTACAAGCTGTTTAATTAGTCTGTTAAAAAAAAGGATATTTTACAGCCTTTTGTATCGCAATTATTGTCAGATAACCCCTCTGTGCATTTTACTGCCACTTCTACTTGGCATTCAAAACTTCTTTCCAAGCCTTAAACACCCCTTTTATTACACATAGGTCACCCTAAGGTAGGCCCTAGATAGCCCTATGGGCTGGGTGTTGTGTGAATAAAAGGTAGGACATGTACTTTAATGTTTTGCAAGTACTGGTAGTGACAAACAGCCTATCTAATTTGTCTCTGCAGTAAGCCCTACTCTTCTCATAGGTTAGCACTGGGAATTCCCTTATATACTTTAAAGTAGTCACTCCGGATCAGAAAGGAATAGCTTTTTCATGTTTTTTATGTTTAGAATGGTAATGATAAATCCTCCTTACTAGTGTAGTTGGATTTCACATTACTATTTTAGAAATGCCACATTTATAAAGTGGACGTTTCTCTATGCTTATAACTGTGTGCTTTGCAGCCTGTCTCCAATACACATCTGGGCTAGGTGATAGCTACACTTTGGGCATTCCCTCTAGACAGCCACAATACAGAAAGCACTGGGTGTGACAGGAGATTCATCTGCATTCTGATAGCTTTCATGGGCTGAGGGGAGTGGCTCACACTTACATCTGAATAGGCGGTGTCTTGCTATCACACACAAATAGGCTGATTTACCCCTTTCTGTTAGTCTGAAGTCAGGGCTGGGCTGAAAGGGATCCTTGTGCACTTCAAAAGGTTCCTTCGAAGTCACCCTTTACATCAAAGGCACTTTTGGGTATAAGTGCCAGGGCTTTGACCATACCAAATGAGTACACTACTGAACGTGGAAAGAACTCTGCTGGTGTAAAGACTGTTGTGCTGAAGGATTGCCACTCTGCTGTGATTGACTGTTCTGAGAACTACTTCCCTGCTGCCCTGATGCCTGCTCATCTCTGCACTGCTAAGGACCAAGGATTAAGCTTAGAGTGAGTCCAAGGGCTTGATGGCTTTCCCCTTGTTCAGGAAATCTCATGGCCATCAAAGATTTTGCCTCCTGGCCACTGTTGTAAGACCCTGTCATTTGTGAGTCCAGCAGCTGGCCGTGGACAAGGATCAGAGCGTGTCTGACTGCCAGTGCATTCTGCTACACAGAACGTTCTTCACTTGAAGGAATCGGCCCCGTGAACATCCCAGTCCTGATTGGCAGTTCATCTACTACAAAAAGATCCAGTGCACCGAGTTAGATGAGATCAGCACATCTCCCTTGAAGTCACGGTAGCGTCATCCAGCACAGCTCTCTCTCAGCGACATGTTGCCCCTGTAACCAGGGGCGGACCAGCGACACAAGGATTGTCAGTCGTCTCTGCCTACCCTTCAAAGAAGACAACAGCACATGAGGACGCTGGTCACACTTCCAAAGCCCACAGACAACACCTGGCTCCTACATCGGCACCATCTCTCGGAGTTAGCCAACCTTTTCAACTCATCTCCACAAGATACTGTGTTGTAGTGGGACCTGGGAGGGGGGCACACAGCACAAATCAACCCTGCCTCTTGCCTGACTGATCCCTTAAATCCTCATCCTCAGCAGGGGCTCTGGGTCATTACCTGTTTCAGATACCAGGTGGTAACAGTAGGAAAGTGGGTTTCGGTTTCAAAGTGTGTTTCTGTTGCAGTAACTCCACCACTTTTTGCCAGCTATCTGATGCACTTTGACTGAGTGTGCCCTGGGTCCCTGACAATCAGGTTCTCATGGCATGTGTTCTTTCCCTTTCCCTAAACGGTACCATTGTTTCCACAATTGGCCCACCTCTGGCCCACATATAAGTTCCTTGTAAAAAGTACCAGTGGTACCAAGGGCCTTGTGACCAGGAAGAGTCCCTTAGGGCTGCAGCATGTATTGTGCCACCCTAAAGGACACCACACCAGCCACACACATACTGCCATTGCAAGCTACGATTGTTTTGGCGTATCTAAACTAAAAGAGTCGACATGGCACACATTCCGAGGTACCATGCCTACACACCACTGCCTGTGGCATAGGTAAGTCACCCATCTGGCAGGCCTTACAGCCCTAAGGCAGGGTGCACTATACCACAGGCGAGTGCATAGCTGCATGAACAGTATGCCCCTACAATATCTGAGTCCATTCTTGGACACTGTAAGTGCAGTGAAGCCATTTTGAGTACATGGGTTGGGAGTTTGTCAACAAAAACTCCTCAGCTCCATGATGGCTTTACTGAAGACTGAGAAGTTTGGTATCAAACTTTTCAACATAATAAACCCAAACTGATGCTATTGTTGGATTTTTTTTATAAAATACTCTCAGAGGACATCTTGAAGATGCCCCCTGAAAAACAACCAGCTTCTAGTGTATTGGCTGACTGGTCTCTGCCAGCCAGCCAGCCACCACCAGCCAGATTTCGGACCTCATGGGCTTAAAGCCTTTGCACTCTTGGAGGTCAGAAACAAAGCCTGCTCTGGGTGGAGGGGCTTAACACCTCCCCATTGCAGGAACAGCAAAACGTGACTGGGAGCCTCAACGACGCTCAACTTGTGTTATGCTGATTTGGGAAGCTCCAACTACTGGAGATGCTCATCCCCCTTTCCCAGCCCCACTTTTTGGCAGCAGGACAGGGGGAAACATTTTCAAGGAGAGTAGGAGTGTTCGCACTGGCTAGGCACACCCCTAGGGTGGCTGTGAGCTGAGGTGAACCCCTCTCTTCAAAAGAATCCATCTTGGTTTGGAGAATGATACCCAATAGGAATAGAGACGTGCCCCTCTCCCCAAAGTGAGGGGGCACCTAAAGGGTGTAGTCAACCTAGAGAACAGTAGAATTGGCTACTGCCTCCCAACCTCAGTAACACCCTTAAATTTAGTATTTAATGGCTTCCCTGAACCCTGTTCCTCAGATTTGATGTCCTATGAAGAAGAAGGACCAAAGAGCTGTGCAGCAGTGGAGAAGAAGACAATGAATTACTTGGCCCCAGCCCTACAGACCTGCCACCTCCTCCAGCGACCCTGCTCCAAGCAGCCAGCGAGGTCTGCAGCCACATCTTCCAAGAACCCCGGAGGCCTGAGCTGTGTTTAACAAAGACTTTTCTCCCATGTACACTGGATTTGTCCAGCAAGAAACTAACACAAGGACTCCGGATCCAGGTGGATCCGCGGCACTTGCACCACTCTGCACCAGATGCCTACGGAACGAGTCCAGGTGGCCCACCAACCCAGTGACGTCTCCCCGGTGATCCTGACCTGGGATCCAGCATTGGACAACCTCTCCTGACCTTCCCCATTACGCCTGCAATCTCATCCTGAAGAGTCCCCCCGACCACGACCGAATAAGGTGAGAGAACCCCAATGTCTTAAGACACCCCTGCACCTGCTGCCCTCAGGCATTGAAGTGCCCAACTGACAGTCTCCCTTAATCCCCCCACTAAGTAACTTACCTCACCAGTCATTAGATTCTTTCAGCCAGCCGTCTGGAATGAGGATCACCATTGCGTTCTACAGGGCACCCAACACCTCCTTTGCATTCTGCATCTGGCTGGTGGTGGTGCATTCTCAGTGCTATTTGGTGGCCCCTCCGGTGCTGACCTCAACCCCCAGGGCATGTGTCCCTGAAACACAGGTACTTACCTGCTACTGGTGCCTCTTCGAGGTGCCCCCAGTCTCCATAGGAACCTCTGCACCTGGCCATCCCAGTGCCGCTGGTGGTGCAGTACCTACCTTGGTCTGAACATTTCCCAGTGTTGACCCAAACACCCGGAGGCTGAATCTCAAAACCGTTTACTTACCTGTATGTTATTCATCTGTCTTTCCTCCCATAGGATTGCATTGGTCTCTCACTGTATTGAACTAAGAGTTGATCCTGAATACAAAGTATTTTTTTCTAAATTGATAAGCATTTCATGTACATGAAAAGTATTGTTTGATGCTACACAAACCTTTTGCCAATAATAACTAAAAAAGTATTGCATAATTGAAAATTCGACTTACCTGTAGCTGAGTTCAACTTGGTTGCTAAAATGAAAGTAACTAAAGTAATATTTTTACAAACATTGGCCTGCACTCAGTCATTGAGTGTGTGTTCCTGCCTTGTATGAGTATGCCCACCAAATGCATTCACACTGCCCTCTGATAAGCCTAACTGCTCAGCCGAGCTGCTCGGCCCAGCTACCACTAAATTGAGAGTAAGGTATTATCTACTTTATCCTCTGCTACACCTTTGGGGACTCACTAAACTATGTGCACACTATATCTCTTTTTGGTATAGTATATACAGAGCCAGCTTCCTACAGTAACCTCTGTGAAGGACCACAGAGTGGAGTGGTGTGGCTCTCCATGGTTTAGAGAGACCAGCCACGACCAATTGTATTTAGGAACATTGTGAGAACTATTCTTCTTGCATTGTAAAAATGCTAATAAATTGAAAAGCACTGTGTTTGCATTTATTCCTTAAAAATGCACATCTCAACTTTTACTGATTGGATTTTTGTCGTTTTGGTCTTCTTTTAACTAGATAAATATTCTCAATTTTTTTAAACTGGTGTGGAGTCTTTTTGTGGTGTTTCCACTGTTACTGTAGTTTAAATGTTGCACAAATACTTTACACATTGCCTCTTAATTTAAGTCGGACTGCTCTATGCCAGGCAACCAGAGGCTGAGTACAGGTTAATTTATTTATTCATTTTTTTATTTTTATAGTTTTCTAAAGCGTGGACATGACCCAGAATAGGGTATCATAGCGCTTTACAAAACAAAGCAGAATAAGTATAAACTTTTTGCAAAAACAAAGCAGAGAAAGTATCAAAACAATTTTAACAGGTTAGCAGAAATGGTAATAGAGATGATTTGTTCTGAGCAGTAGGAACAGGTTCGAGTACGAGTAAGTCATAGAGGTGAAGGTGTCATTAAGGGGAGTATAGAATCAAGTTGGAGGTAGTAGACTGGTACAGTGCCTTGCCAGTAAGTGTAATAGCTGGTGTGGTAGTCGAGCCCCATACAGTGAGGCAAGTGTGGAAGTAAGGAAGGAATTTGCTCATCAGCAATCATTTTGCTTCCCTTTTGAAAAGTGGTGTAGAGGAGATTTTCCTAATGCACAGAGGTAGTGAGTTCCATTTCCTTGGTGCAGCTCCGGAGAAAGCTCTGTCAGAAGTTTTTTTCTTACAGAAGGGAGAGGGTTTCAGGAATAGCTTGTTGGAGCTCCTGGAGTGTCTGTTTCCTCCAGATAAAGTACATTTCTGGGTTAGGTACTGAGGGGTATTGTGGTGAAGAGCTTTATGAGTAATGCAGGCCATCTTTAGGTGGATTCTAGCTTTCTAGGGTAGCCAGTTGAGAGCCTTCCGGTGCGGCGATATGTGGTCGAATTTCCTAGATCCTGTTAGGAGTCTAGCTGTTGCGTTGAGACAGGCTTTTAGAGGGTCTGTTGAGATTTTAGGAAGCCCCGTATATCCGTAATCCAACCTTGAGATGACTGTAGCCTGAACTGCAGTTTTGAGGTCAGAGTTCTCAATGAAAGGTTTAATTTTTCTGAGATAGCTGAGGTGAAAGCGAGCATTTTTTGCCAACAGGTGTGTTTGCATGTTAAGGTTTTAATCCAGTGTAATTCAAAGTGAATTGGTGGAGTCCACCACAGTCGGCATGCAATTTAAAACAGTGATCAACTTGGTCCATTCCTTTATCTCCAACAAGGTTTTAGGGGGGGAGCTTGATTCCTCATCTTTATCTCTTTAGTGGAAGTGATCTTGATGTAAAGTTGAGTGTTGTAGGAGATATTCGGCTGCTGTAGTAATTTGGTTAGTGGTTCGACAGAAAGGTTGAATAGCGCTGGGGATAGGGTAGAGCCTTGTGGTACTCCTAGTCGGTTGGGTGAAGCGGCAAAAAGATTTTTATTCACCATGCACGATTGCGTTCTGTTTTCCAGAAAGGATTTGAACCATTGAAGGACTGTACCATATAAACCCATCCTGTTTTCCAGGCTTGTTAATTGACCACGTCGAAGGCTGAGGAGAGGTCGAGGTCGAGTACGACTAGGAGACAGGTTTCATTACAGTCAAGAGCGAGGAGGGAATCGTCTACTATGTGCAGGATCACTGTTTCTGTGCTATGCTGGGGTCTGAAACCTGATTGTTAGTCATTCAGTAGTTTGAAATCCATGATGTGTTGGTTCAGTTGTTGCTGAACACGTTTTTCCAGGACCTTGGTTAACATGGGAATGTTGGTTATAGGTCAGAAGTTATTAATGTTGGATGGGTTTACTGTCGTTTTTTTTAGGATAGAGGTAACTTGACCAATTTTTAGGCAGTCCAGGATGTGACCTTGCGCTAGCGAGGCATTGGTGATTTTGGTAAAGAGAGGGGCGATGATATGGTAGATGTGGGGTAGTCAGTTTAAGGAGACAGGGCTGGTGAAGTGTTTATTGGGTTTGATAGTAGCTAAGGTTTTTATTGATGTCACTGAGATTGTAAAGTTTGAAGGTAGACCAATGAGAGTTATTTTTCGGCAAAGGTAGATCAAGTTGTTTAGGATTTTCAACTTGTGTGTTCTTTGGAGTAGATGAGTTAGTTGCTCCCGTCTTTAGCTTGATTTGGAGGGAGTTGGATTTTGCTGTGAAGAATGATGAAAATTCTTCACTACTAAGCTGTGAATTCGAAGGCAAGAGAGAGGTTTTGGCCAGTTTGTTAGATTGTTGTATTAGCAATTTGAAGAGTTTCTTTTGTCTATTTTTGGCATTGTCTAGTTCTGATCTTAAGAAGTCTTTGTTTGATTGTAGAACACTTTTGTTATAGGAGTTTCTAGATTTCCTAAGTAGTTTAAGTTAGAGGGGAAAAGGATGTTGTCTCCATTTCCGTTCAGTTAATCTTAGTTTATGTCTCTCTTCATTTAGGGCTCCGTTGAACTATGGGTTTTTGTCTTTGTCCGGTATTCTTTTGAGTTTTTATGGGGCTACTGGGTCAAGGACTTTGGTTATCGTGGAGTTGTAGTGAGCAGTGAGGATGCTAGGTTGTTCCAGTTGAGGTTTTTCGTGTCTCTTATCCAGTGTTTAGGCTTGAATTGCTGCAAGTACGTTTTCTTTCTAGCGGAGGTAATTTGTAAGGTAATAATGTGATGGTCTGACCAGTCACAAGGGGTGATCGAGATAGATGCAATCATTTTCTCTTTAGAAATTATCCAGTCAAGTGTAGCATCTTTGGAATGAGTGGGCTTTATGGTGGCTTGGATAAGGGAATGGTCTGCTAGGAAGGTTTTGATAGCGTTGACCTGCTTGTCCAGAGGGGTCTTCTCAATGGAGATTGAAGTCACCAAGGAATATGTCATTGGAACAACGGGTCAAGTTAGTTGTAATCAGTTGAATATAGGTTGCGTATCTGACTTACCATGATTAGAGTGGTGGTCCCACTCCGTACTTGGACAGGGTGTATACCTCTGCCAACTAGAGTGTATTTTTCGAACCAATACTTTTATCTATCCTAAATATTTATGGTCCTATTCAGAATAATCTTTAGCTTTAAGACATTAAGATTACATTCATTGAATACAATTATGATAAGCTTTAGCAAGTGGTTATAATCAGATATTTCACCCATTTCTAGATAGGAATATCTTGACTTGAAAGAAGGCTTTTAAGTCTGCACTTGTAAGAAGAAAACGGATTACTGAAGAATCTAAAATCCTCAATATAGAGAGTACACATTGTCTTTACGTGCTGCTGGTTCTCAAAGTAGAATAGATTGCATTATCAATAGCAAAATTCAACTACCAATTTAATTAAATCTGTAATAAGAACATTATATTTTTCTGACCTTGCTCCAGCCAGTACTATTCTTGATCTGGACGTTATTGTTAATAACAGTCATAGATGGAGATTTAACAATTCCTCTGATATGATGTTTACCAAGGCACTTGCTAGGTTCTGTAAGAGTTTCCATTGTTTCTGGAATATATTTATTACAGCAGTGATGCATATGTTAGTCAAAGCTAAACAGGAACTATATAACATGATAACAGTTAGTGTTTGTAGGATTTTATTAAAGAGGATAATCAAATATTACTGAGGGATGAATAAAGCTGGGAAATTATTAGCTAATTATTTAAAAGTGACAAACGAATTGAATGCATTTTTTTCCACACTTCATTTATATAGTTTTGAATTACATAATTCAAAAAAGGCACAACAAATCAAAACAAACAACCAGACACTGGTACACTAGGTGGCCTATAAATTAAAACAGATGAGGGAAAGGAAAAGGGGACAGGGTAACACAGAAGTCTGCTTAACATGGAGGGAAGAGGCATGATGGTATTTTGACATTTCAGAAAAAAATACTTCTGCTAGGTAGTCGTACTAACTTGTCAGACAGTCAAACAATCATACATAAATTCCTGCACAATATATTTTTTAAACACTGAAACCAACCCCTCAATGATATAAAATCTGGCAGCAAATATATGTATTACAATTGTATATCAGTTCATCAATTTTAACACAACAATCACAAATCCAAAAAACACTTAAAATCACATAAAAACCATTCATCATTTAGTACATAGGAAGAAATATATATATATATAAATCAAGCTATAGCATTAGCTATCACAAAAACATATCCATTAATTCATGTCACTAGACAAATATAAATACATGTTCATGTACATTTGATAAGTACTATTGGATTATGTAAAAGCTTTTTTGTTGCCAAGTTTCGGTGGAGTAAATGTAAAACCACCTTCTTTAGGACATATTATATTCATAGACTTCCCAGTTATAAATATCTATGTGATCCTGTATTTGTATGTATATTAAATACAGAACCTCATTTAAGGAGCCTTGGATGGTCAATTATGTTAAAGTCCACAATCAGTAATTAGTGTATTTATTATGTTTGAGCTCTGTATGATCAGAAACTAAATATCCCTGTTTCAAATGTCACGTCATACGTGTGGTGTAGACCATTTTCTGTAACAACAAGTCTTCCTAATCTGAGGCCATAAAACATTTTTCTCAATTATTCAATATACAGAGCTACATTCTGTCTCCGATATGCACACAGCAGCTGCAAGTGCGTTCTGATTGAAATTCTGACAAAGGCCAGTAATACCCTGTCCCCTTGCTTTTTAGGGGTTGCGCTCAACAATGTCTTTGATTCTAACATTTCAGCCTGTTGATATTCCAGTCTATCTTTAGCAGAGTAGGGGCTATGGCTCATAGCTCTTGCCATCCTCATTGAACTCCCTGTATCACTTTAGAGTCTGGGGACTTATCTTCTGAGAATATGCCATTTTGTGAAATCGGCTCTTTGTCATCCATACTCTGAAGTCTTGTCATTCTCCAAACATTTCCAATATTTTACTTTAAAATTAATAAAGCTGTTTAACTTAAAAATAATTGTTCCTTTGTAACCAGATATCACTGATTAGGTGTGGTGATGCCTATATTGGGAGTTGGGAGGAAAGGTGGGTGGTTCTGTAATGTTTTCTTGGGGATTTTCGTGTAGTTTCTACTAATCCGTAGGACCTGCGCATTGTTCGGACAACATTAACTAAGGACTTGGTGTCAAGACTGATTCCAGAGACCCCCACAGGACATGTTGGCCTATAGACCAGCTAGCTCAGAGTGCCACTGTAAGCCCCCAAACCGACCAGGGAACAAATGGTTTCTGGCAACTACTGAGCATGACAACCCTGATTCCTCAGGAATCATGGAAACAGTACAGAACCTTTCGCTTAGTCACTCACACTCCCTTATTCTCAGAGAAATATACAGAGAATACACAGTGGGACTTTTTCAATAATATTTATTGAACCAACATTATTCTTGTATAAAATATGTGTGCTCTAATGATTAGTAGACAGAAGCAGATAAACGCGATTACAAGCACCAACAGCGTAAATAGTAGATATAGTTCTACCATGGCGCTAAACAATTGTATACATGCAGGCATATAAACAGTGCGGTCATCTAGCGTACTCCTACTATGGAAACCCAATTCTGAGTGTACCTAGAGTGTTTGTAGGTATAGATAAAAGAATCCGCACAAGGGACGATTCAACCCCATTACCTGATGGGATAGAGTGAAGGACCCCTTCTTTGTCATGAACTGGACACCCCTCACGAAATGTCAGTTTGCTGCATGGTGAATTCTCAGCATGCAAGGACACTCGGTGTCCTATATAGAAAGGAACCTCTAAACTGATCTATCAAATTTTTCACATGGATATCAAATCTCTATTTTTCATAGATGATGCACACATATCAAATTACCAACAAGTAAATGGTTTTCATTCTTTTTATTATTCTTCAAAGTAATTTCATATTATTGCATTATTTCATTCAGAAATATTTTTTTGAGTTTTTTTAACTCATTTTTGTTACAAGTAAAAATACATTACTTGACTCATTTATTATACACAAAAGATCAAAACACCCCCAATAGACCGTTTAAAAAAAAATTCTTAAACATTATCCATAATGTCTATTCATTCTAAACTAGCTCACCATCCATTCTTCTCAAGCATACGCACTCTCAAATGGTGCAAAAACTACTAAAAAGAAGAGAAAAGAACAACAAAACATCCAAGAAACAAGGACCCTATATAACACTGTTCATTGTTATTTGCATGGCATGAGTCCCATATATTGTTTTCTGGTTTAATCCTGATTTCCAAAGGTCCTCCTTGGTAAGGTTCTCAGATGTATGTGGCCTACGTACGTTTCGGTGAACAACAAATTATACCACCTTCATCAGGGCCGACATATACAATCAGATATTCATATAAAAGCTGGGGGATCTTCACATCTGTAACGAATTAATGGGAAAATAGGTATGTGTGCTGCATCTTTGCTATACGGACAACATCTCTATTTTATTTAGAACTCTGAGAGAGTGTGCTAAAATTAATGAAGAAAACGGGTGACCCTCAACAGAGGATATTCAAACAATGTCTCAGTCTTTATATTATCTAGAGTGATTAGGAGTCACGGATGAAACACTGTTAGCAAACGATTTACTTGAAAGACAAGAATTAGACAATCTACACCCGAAAGTGCAATGATTTTAAATGCGTGCTAAGATACCACCAAGAAAAAAGCCCCAAGTAAAAGTGACAGTTCTGATTCAATACCTACATGGGTTCTGTCATATGATCTTTTTGAGACTATCGTGATCTGTGCTGGCTGTTCTTAAATATGAATTGCAGCTATGGGGGAAGCATACACAGGGAATGTTTAACAAGCTTTCTAGTAGGGGGAGCGGGACATGGAAAGCCTACTTACTCATGGCAAGAAAGTAAACAATCTCCCTAGGAATTTTCAGTTTTTCATTTTAATGTAACCGGTTCCAGGTTCCTAAAACAACGTAAGAGACTTATCAAAAGTCTGCCTGGTTATATTTCTCGGTACCAAAAATCCTAAGGGTTTGTAGATCTTACCTATAGGGATGCTTCCTGTTCTGTGGTGTTTTTGCCGATGTAAGGATAGAATTCAATCTATTTTCATGCACGATTGGTTTTGCAATAATAAGAAATTACTTTTAAGAATAATTAAAAGAATGAAAACCATTTACTTGTTGGTAATTTGATATGTGTGCATCATCTATGAAAAATAGAGATTTGATATCCATGTGAAAAAATTGATAGATCAGTTTAGAGGTTCCTTCCTATATAGTTCATCATTTTCCCCCTCCTCTAGATCTAAAATTATATTGGGGGTACCTTAACTTATATTTACTTAGGACACTCGGTGTCAGCAGAAGTACCTCTTCTACTAATCTATTGGGATGCTTATCTTTTATAATAGAAAGCAGCCTTGCGATATATGCATAGATTAGAGATGTTGTGGATGTGTAGATAGCCCTGTCGCACCGTGGATGAAGATAGTGATGACATTTGTAACTAGTAAGGAACGAGACCTTGTACATGATGTTCAGGGTGTTGTGATAATGTTGCGCGAAGCTGGAGGTAAAACAAGTTTACTTTCAGAGAAACTAATCTAACATTGTTGTGCGTGCAAATGTATGCAAAATGTCACAGCTTGGAAATATAGTTTGTGAGGACAATGTAAGAAATAAGCTTCTTCGCTACATGGGACTAACCCGGAAATATAACAGGGTGTATACGTTTTTAATGCCTAACTGTGCCTAACTTGTATTTTGAGACAGTAGAGATCACTATGGTGAATGAGTCATAACACGTAAAGTAAGTTTACACTATGCTAAACTGGGCCCATGAAATGTACATGCAACCTTTGTGCACTGTGAATGACTTATATAATGATTTTAAGCAAACTACTATTGCATTGTAATGCCTAGCAACAGAATAAATAAACAACGTCACCTATTATGTTTTCACTCTTATTTTTTCACAAAATAAAATGTAGTTATTATCAAGCTTTACAAAGCTAATTGGCCTGTTTAACAATGAAAGAAGTCAAAGGGGTATTTTGCTTTTAATTTAATTTCACTGCTTTCTTTGTCGTAGGGCACGTGGCATCACTACAAATGGCAGAAGCGGATTTCAAAAGGATGGGCAAGTACAAAGTAACTATTGGAATTGTTGCTCACAACTTGTGTATAGAGCCAGCTGTGATAGCTGCGATTATTTCCCGCGAGTCTCACGTGGGCGCCAGCTTGAAGAATGGAATGGATGCTGGGGGGAAATATTTTGGCTTAATGCAGGTGAGAGCCGAGATCAGTGCAACGCAGTTACGATTCTAATCTTCAATGAACCTCTGTGTTGTTTTCTGAAAGTAATACGAACTACATGGCCTTGTGTTTTAGCTCAACAAAGAATGGCACACAGTTAAAGGGGATTGGGACAGTGCAGAGCACATTACTCAGGGGACAGAGGTTCTAATCCAGATGATGAAGTCAATCCAGACAAAGTTTCCAACTTGGACAATAAATCAACAGTTGAAAGGTGAGTGTCAAGCTCCAAAAGCATCTAATTGCAGAGAATCACATGTGCTCGATTACACATATTTGACGTTACTCTGGAGCAGAGTTTCAGTATCTTTTCATTGACATGGCCCCATTTGTAATTCAGATTCATTCCTGCGACTGCCATTTCCAAAATTTCGATGTGTCCTATCAGTTCAAATGGACTTGTCCAGCCTCCAGTGGCGGCTGGTGAACTTTAAAGTTGGTGAAGCAGAAGTGAAACTCCTAAATTTGCCTGAACGACTGAACACAGTTGTCCCAAGGGCTTTGGAGGGAATGAAAGAGGTTGCAAGATATGTTGAAGACATCTTTTATAGATCCACCAGACTCTTGCCAATCTGAGAAACCCCTGAATGTTTCTGAGTCACCCTGGTAATTATGACTCCTATAGACACCCACCCACAATGAGTGCAACTGAAACAGATGACAGTGCCTGGGTCTGAAAGTATGATTTTCAGACAACAAAAGAATTAACGCAAAATGCTGTCCTCTTGCTTTATAGTATTTACCCCTTTTTTATTGGCATCATTCCTGGCATCAGAATGCAATGGGGCAGTCGCCTCTGGATGTACAGACTAGTTGATACCCCTTGTTTTGCAAACTGTGCATTTTGAACTCATGAAACCATAGGCTGTTAAGAAATGTCCACATAGATCCAGTTATCTCCGAGCAGCAGTGTAGTCATGCACTGCTTCAATCAAAGCCAAAAAGGATCTAATTTGCCCCCAGTTTGTGCTGGGCATGGCCATATTTAAATAAAAGATTGAGACAACTGCATTTTAACAGCTGTGCATGCTCTATGACCTGGGACATTCACCTGAACTGGTCTTTGACAGCATAGGAGGTTTTTTTGTAATATTCGATATGTTGGTATGTTAATCAGGCCTGGGAGTATTTTCTTTACTTAATGCACTGGTCATGTGGTAATCAGCAAGCCCGGCTCACAGATTGAAGTTCTAAAGTATCCCAGTTCATCCAGATCAGATATTTTTCCTTGCTTTCTGGGACTTGTACCCCCAGTTTTATAAGTGGCTAAATTATAGGACTACAATATCTAAAATACAGCCAAGAACCCTGAAATGAATGAGCATGTGCCAAAAATGTGTGTGTTTTGCTTAATAAGGAGTTCAATTGTTTAATAAATTTCACGCACAAATGAATAACGATCAATAGTGACTACATGAGATTTGTTGAAGGCGCAGCACACTTGTCCTGTGTAATTATTTCTATGCAATATTTTCAAAACCATTAAACTTTGTGTTCAGTAAATAAAATAAAATAAATAAGCCTGCCTGAGTGATTCACACCCAATTGGAGACCAGTATTGAAGCGGAAAGGCACGCGAATCCCACAACAATGCACAGATTCGGCAGGTGTGAGGTTAACATGACCTAATCTTTAAAGGTAAACATTAGAGCTGCACATGAAGAAGGAAGTTACGTAATGGGCATTAAGAATCCCTTGGTGCTTCATAACGCCTGGGGCAGTCACAGGAGAGTGCAGGAAGGTAGGCATTGGTCTGCCATGAGTTAGGTAGGGCATCTACCAATTGTGCAACCGTCAAGTCGAACATTAATGATTTATCTGTTAGAACCAATGAAAGGACAGACCCTGAAGGGAGCAGTGCGCCACCTGGTTACAGATAGTGTGAGCCCGTGGGGATATATTTATCAGAATGTCTCTAGGTGCAATTTCTAACTATCATTGGTTCTGTAGTTACTTTCAGAGCCCAGTGCCAAAATCATATAACACTGCCTGTATGTAATAAGGATCTGTATGTGTCGGGAAAGGAACTTTGCAACATCTGCGCAGATAAATAGCTCCAGTACTAGGGCTTCTCATGGGAGAGAAAGAGGTCAATTGGTAAATGATATGACGGTGAACTGCAACTGTTGTCACCGCTGCGATAAGTCAGCAAGACACTATGGCTACCACTGTGGCCCTGACCCACCACTCCAGTGTTAAAACAGTTCGATTGCACAAGTACAAACTTGACAACTCCCAAACTATAGTAGTCTGTTGAGTGAACTTTGCAAAGCTAGTCCACCACTTAGCTGAGAGATTTGTCCTCTGATTGGCTGACTGCAGTGCAGCCTATTTAGCCTCGTCTGTAATGAACCCATCACAGGACACGTGCTTCTGCTTCACCTTGAGAGCCCAAGAGCATTGGTTGGAGGGTCTGAAACCACCACCCTCTGCCCCCTGTGTGAGCTGGCCCTGGTCATGAATGCCTTGGTCTGGCAGGGCCTGGGCAGGCAGGTTTGCAGGTTACCACCAGCTCACTGGTTACCACCAGCACAAATTTCAAGATGTTATGCCATGTTAGACAACATAGTGCAAAAGCAATTGGTCCCAACTAGATTATTTCAACATAAATAGTACCCAGAATATATGGAAACAGACACTCAAAAAGGTGCAAAACTGTTGAATGTTATCATTTGTTTGATCATAAATACATTCTTTTTTTTAAGAAATTATAATAAGTTGATCCATAGTAAGTGGGAAAGTGATTGGGAAAAAGTGCTTGTGGCAGAGATCAAGTAAAGGACAAAGATTGCAGGTAAAATCAATATATACAAAGTCACATGAAAAAAGCCTATCCGGAATTTCCTTTTAATACTGATCTAGAACATCTTCCTTGGCAAATTATGTCTAAGGAACGTATTTCCTGCATAGGTAATAGGTATATCTCGACATTTCAACTCCAAATAAAAGGTAGGCCAATTAACTCCTTAATGGGGGGTATTCATCAGGACAAGGTAAAGAGCAAACTGTATAATAAATTAAATGAGGGTGATTAAATCAGTTCCTAGTTCTAAGGAGTGTCTGTGTGGGGTATTAATATTATGGGAATAACTCGCCAAAAACACACCAGTCCGAAAGTGGTAGTCGGCCACGTGTACAGGGCCAGCCGGCTCCTGGGAGCTGATAATTCAGTATTGTTAAACATAGGAGTCCACAAGACAACATGCTTTGAAAAACTGGTGTTTTCAGCACATACTTGCGCAGCTCACTCCCATTCCCTCTCACTACACTTGCGATTGTAACCAACTTGTTACGTGTTTAGTTTCGATCCACAAACGATAAGTGGTAAAAATGAAACATCATTTTTACTCATCTAACCAGTTTGCTCATGTCAGCCTGTAGCCTTCAAAGAACCATTACATTGACAAAGAAGGTGGTCAAAGTCATGGTCGCTAACATCTGAACAAATAGGAAGTGTTTAGGGACCATCATCCACTCCCTGTGGTCAACCATGTCAGAAGTAGACATAAATCCAGCAAAAAGTTCCATACAGACTGAAAATTGTCAGAGTGATAGTAATAGTTCTTGGTGGCATTATGAAACGACTTCTATGAACCTGGAACCAGTGAAACTGACATTATGGTTTGTTTGTTACTAAACCCACCAGACTAAACTTTGAGCAAGCTGCAATTGCCCCCAATTTCATCCCCCTTGAAAACATCAACTGCTGCACAAGGTTTGAGTGACAGGCTGTGCCCCCAACTAACAGTCTATGAGATACAAAAACAAATAGGACTAACAGTAGATCCTTCTCGCTGCCAGAACCTAACCTATTATCGCT
Organism: Lissotriton vulgaris; assembly: GCF_964263255.1. Lineage (NCBI taxonomy): Eukaryota > Metazoa > Chordata > Amphibia > Caudata > Salamandridae > Lissotriton > Lissotriton vulgaris. The sequence goes on along the minus strand of NC_141696.1, from coordinate 451,262,444 downwards.
CCACCAGTATTATCCCTTCTGTACTTGCAAGGATCCGTGTGCACACCGAATAGCACCTACCGTCACAGTGCTTGTTCCCTCAGGAACCCAAAAGTTTGAACCAAAAGCACAGGTGCACCAAACAACAAAAATAGATTAGTAAGAACAATTATAAAGTCGATATCCAATTGAAAGAGAGAAGGATTCCTCAGTTTTTTCTCTTTATTCCACTTTCATTTTACATAGATAAAATAGAGTCCAGTTCTAACATACAACACAGCTGACGCGTTTCATCCTGGTGCAGGACTTCTGCAGGGCACTGAATGATGGTGGAGTCAAAATCCTCCATGGGCTGAAGAGGACATAGAAAAAATTCTGCTCTTGGGCTGTTTCCTGTCCGGAAAAATATTATATCAGGACTTTGAAGTCGTCTGTATAAAATCCACGACTAGCAAAAATTACAAAGCACGACCCACAAATCTGGAGTCCAGAACTGCCACAGTATATTTGCAATGATGATCAGATTGATACCTATAGGGAATGGTCTATAATGTATCCAAGGGAAGGAAACAGCCCATCATCAAACAACTCCTTACTGGTAGCCACTTAAGGCAGGAAAACAACAGCTGCAATACAATGGTTGCATTCAGCGAAAGACACTTGGACACGTTGCAGCAAAGAAAATACCTCGAGCAGGGGGGGATTTCCTTTGCTGCAACATCATTGCAAATATACTGTGGCAGTTCTGAACTCCAGATTTGTGGGTCCTGCTTTGTAATTTTTGACTAGTCGTGGCTTTTATACAGACGACTACAAAGTCCTGATATAATATTTTTCCGGACGGGAAACAGCCCAAGAGCATATTTTTTTCAATGTCCTCTTCAGCCCATGGAGGCTTTTGACTCCACCATCTTTCAGTACCCGGAAGAAGTCCAGCACCAGGATGAAATACGTCGGCTGTACTGTAGGTTAGAACTGGTCTCTATTTTGTCTACGTAAAATGAAAATGGAATAAAGAGAAAAAACTGAGGAATCCTTCTCTCTTTCTATTGGATATGGATTTTATAACTGTTCTTACTGATCTATTTTTGTTGTGTGGTGCACCTATGCTTTTGGTTCTAACAGCCAATGAGATGTTCACCTCTGATTTCAAATTCAAGCTCTTGCCCAACCAGAGGAAAGATTGGTTACCCACATAGAAGTCTTAACCTATAAGTTGGTACCTAGTAAATGGCTTGTATTGCTGTGATCTGATATAGAAAGGAGGTAGCCTGTAATTTGTAATGAGAACCGGAATTATTAGCTCAAAAACAAAAGCATACAATGTGGACAAGACCAGGAAAATGTGCTGAAATACGTGAAGATACCTTCCACCTACCACATGAAGGAGAACGAGGAGCTCAGGTAATTTTGGGGCATACCACTGTCCCTTGCAGTTTTCCATAGAACCCGGAGATCTGCTTCTCCCTGTGTGCTGTCCTTCACAAAGCAGACATTGTGGCATCTCTCTTGTACCTTCTCGGACTAATTCATGTGGTTGCAAAGATCGCATCAAGCCTAGATCTACTGAACTACCTGTGCCCCCACAAACAAGTTTGGTGGCTAAGTAAGTAGCTGAGTGACAGGGACACTTATTTGCCTGAAGTGGCAATGCCACTCACAGATCTCCACTAACACTTGTGAACAGACTAGTCTAGGACTAATTTTCTTGCAGCTGCAATCCACACTGATGCATATTTCCCGGAATGAAACTGTAAGACTTGTATGTTTGGTTCCCATAGAGACCCATAATTTATGCTCATCTGACAAGACCAGATCAGTTTAGTCATGTCAACATGTGGCTTGCAAAGAACTTCCTACATTTTCCCTACAGACCAGACTATTTGTGTGCATGACTTTTACAAATGTTTGCCATTGAATTCCTGTACAATGCATGTAGGCTTCCTCTGCATACCTGGGAAATCTAGACAGTACGCATTTCAGTGTGTTGCTTATAACCTACTGCGAAGCAAATACAAATATTTATACTAAGGTATCAAACCTTTACCTGGGATTACAAATCTTATACGTTGTAAAAAAAAAGTTATAACACAGCCTGATAACATTTAAGCGTTATATGAACACAACCTTTCTAGAATAACCTTTGAAAGTGCAACTTTAATGCCACTGAAGAGGCAAAGCCTAAAATTGAGTTTTTAAGCATTTCATTGCCTTACAGTAATATCTAATTCCGGAGGTTGCAGGGACAACAGGCAATGCTTCTTACAAGGATTGCCCAGTTGCCCATAAGTTCTCTAGGTCACACATAACTGGCATGAAGGGACTGCTTCAGAATGTGGAAAATGATAGTCTCATTTTCTTAGGAAGGTGGGCTAGAAGCAGGATGAAAGATCTGGTGGCCTTGTACACAGGAGAGAGTTTATTACCCGACTACTCCCCTTATGTTTTTTTGTCTAGGCTCAAACCTTTTCACGGGGGCCCACATATTGTTTACCTCCCACATCTTTAGGCCTTCAAGCCTCTTCTTCTTCAGATAATGTATACTATCCACAGTTTCGGTTATGTGCTCCCGGTGGAGGACCCAAGACTGCAATGCCTCTATCTGGCATGCTCTTGTATCATGGGAAAGGATCTAGGACCTTTGGGGATCTGTGATCCAGCACATTAACAAGGTTAATGAAAGTTCACCAGTATTATCTGTTGCTGGGTTTTCTATGGTTTGTGCTCTTAAGTTGTTGGTGTGTCAAAGGCATACATGACCCCAGGGAGGCTTGCAAATCTCACTTAATTTCTTGTTTGATTTCCTGCTAGACTTACTATATTGCCTGTCAGTTTATAAGACCTTTCTTAACGCTAGAAATAGGCCATTGGGACAGAATTGGTTATGACTTGAGATAGGATCTCCTAAACAGTTGTTTTTACAGTTTGATCCTCTCAGTGGCATGTGATGCATTTCTGTATGCTTCTCTCCCCTCCCTTTCAAAGTTACTACCAGGGGTAAAGCACAAGATGGATTTCCACCATGAAACCATGGTATCTTTGATTTCTTCCATTAAGCTTGGTTATATAAAAGCTATGCTAGTTTGACTAAGGTCTGCTATTGGTTTGCTCATACCTCCCTCATTAGATTAGTTGAGTACCTCAGTTGGGGGTGCATTATGTTTTTTGTCATCTCATATGTTGCTCTGTAAAGTAGCCTGGGTTTCTGGTTGGACATACCCTCAATTAGTAATGAGTATGACAAGGAAGATGGATCAGGTGGTATATGCATGGTTATAATTATGTAATGGTATGCAGGTTGGAGTATTCCTTTTTGGACAAAAGACAAAGACATCCTCAGATGGTCAGTGGCAGAGGAACTGCACTTGATAAAGACTCAAACGGCCCAGTTTTAGAAATCTCCCTATGGTAAAGCATTGAGAAATGTGAAGAAGCTTACAAAACTGCAAAAAAAAAAGTAAAACATTTTTATGTCAAATATATATCTTTTTTTGTTTTTTTAACTTTATTTTTTATTTTGCAATTTAATAGGAGGCAAACAAACAAGCATCTAAGCATCTAGTTTAAGGAAACACAAGATTACATCAAATAAGTACATAATCAAATTAGAAAAAAAAAAGAATTTGTTACAATCGGTTTCCAGTTGTAAATCAATAAATAAGTTTAAGAAGAGAGACAATCAAATAAGACATTGAAAGAAATAAAAAACACTATATCTCAGCGCGAGAGCCAGTCCTCAAAAGGGGCCCAATTCTTAGATGCGATTATACGTCTTCTCATCCCCCTCAATAAATAAACAGAAGATTCTAGTTGATACCATGCAAGCATCCTAGCTTTCCAATGACTAAAAGTAGGAGCTTCAGGGCTTAACCACTGTGATGTTATACATAGTCTGATCATAGCCATTACAATAAACAAAAATGAACGGATATATCTTGTTCTTTCGATACCACTTGAATATTCATATCCGGTAATAATTAACTCTGGTGTTAACTGGACCTGAATCTTAAGAACTTGATTAAGAAAAACCTCAATTTCATTCAGAAATATATTCAGATCTGGACATGCATAAAACATATGAATTGCGTCTGCAGCAAATAGTTTACATCTAGAACAGGAGTCGCCCCTAGATCTTCTAACACCACCCCAGCTCGCAATCTTGGAGGGGGTATAATAAAGGTCAAACAAAGTCATGTAGCTTTGAGTTCTTAGAGTGCCAGAGATTAAAACAGATCTGGCTAGTTCAAGTGGGAATGCAAGATCTATTATTGGAACATCAAATTTAGTTTGATATTCTGAGCCTCCAAGTCATCCGGAAGTTCAGATAGCATATATTGATAAAGAACACCTATTCTAGATTTTTTCTTAATCAATTCTACAAGGGGAATCTTGACAAACATATTAGTATTTCGAGAAAGTTGTTTATCCAGATAACTTCTGACTTGCAAATACTTGAAGAATTGATTGGATTGAAGCTGAAATTTTTCCTTAAGAAAGGAGAAGGAAGCCATTTGCCCATCTTGGGCAGGGTCACTAATTTCCTTCAAGCCTAACAACCTCCATTTAAACATTATCCCATCCTGGAAAATTAATGGTAACAAACCAGAGGTACTAAGTGGGGTATAGTAATTAAGCTTGGAAATAGGGAAGCGACGGCAAATTTTATGCCAGATAGAAAACAAGGTCCAGCAAGTTTTAAATTAAATTTTCTTAAAATAGCTTGGTTCCAGAACTCGCGTTAAAACCCCCTTAGCAGCATCACCAAGTACAATATCATAAACAGAGGGAAAGCAACTCAAAGGGATGTTAGCTTGATCGCCCACCAATGGTGAGCCAAAGTGTTGAATCATAGCTGCCCAATAATAGTATAACAAACTGGGAACGGACTAACCACCTCAATCCCGAGGTAGGTAAGTCCACTTAGCAGCTCTTCTTGCCCGACGATATCCCCATAGAAACCGTTGGCAAATTCTTTCAGCTCTGGCCAGAGTTACCTGAGGAATCAAAAGAGGAATAGACCTGAAGAGGTATAACAATTTGGGTAAAACAATCATCTTCAAGATGTTACAGCGCCCGTTAAGAGATAGGTGTAAATGATCCAGTCTCTCAAGTTTGGTATGGAGAGAGTCAATTACGGGAAGATAGTTTAAGACAGGGATCTGGTCCACTTCTGGCGAGATCTGTACCCCTAGGTACGTGGCCACACTAACAGCTAGAGAGAATGAAGATGACATACCAGCGGATTGAATCACTTGAGTCTTTGTAATGTTAAGCTTATAGCCAGATATGGCACCAAATTGCCCAGCCAGAGACTCTAGGGCGGAAAAGGAGGAATCGACATTATCCGTTAAGACGACGATGTCATCGGCATATGCCAATGCTTTACAATCCATCCCCGGGGCCGTAGCTAAAGAGATATCCTGACAGTTTTCAATCATATTTAAAAAAGGCTCAATGAATAAAGCAAATAGCGGAGGGGAGCAAGGGCAACCTTGCCTAGTCCTTCTGCTAATGCTAAAATACCCAGATTCTTTCCCTGATATACGAATAGCTGCCATTGGAGAAAGATATAACGCTTAAAGGGCATGGATAAACCCATCAGTGAAGCCTTTCCAACGCAATACTGCCCATAAAAACCCCCAAGAGACCCTGTAGAACGCCTTCTCGGCGTCCAACAGGATCACCCCGAGGGAAGCGCCCGTAACCTGCGCCCAGTCAAGAAGGGTGACAACACGACGAACATGATCGGTTGTGTCCCTTCCAGGGATAAACCCATGTTGGTGATTAGAAACAAGAGGGGCTATGATTTGAACCAAGCTAAATGCTAAAATCCTTGAATATATTTTGCTATCAGTATTGATAAGCGTTATTGGCCTATATGATGCAGGGTTCAGCTCGTCTTTTCCTTTCTTCTTAAATAAGACGATGGTAGCATATCGCCAAGAATCTGGAATATCTCCAGCTTGAGCCGCCCAGAAAATAGTGAGCAGATCTTGTCTTAATATTGGCAAAAAGGTCTTCTAGAACTCAAGGTGGATAAGATCAGGGCCAGTGGCCTTGCCTTTGGCCAAGGATTTGATAGCGTTTTCAACTTCCTCCCAGCTGATAGGTGCTGATAATGACTGATTTTGTTCTTCTGTTAACGTTGGGGTATCTATAGCATCCAAATATTTGTCTAACCGGGCCTGATTTTGGATAATACTAGGCTCCTCTGTGTAAAAGCTGGAGTACAAGCTCATAAAGACATCCAAAACACCGTTTGGAGTCTCCTGGAGGGCACCCTGATGACCCATCACCCGAATAATCCGATTTGCCATAGCCCTTTGTTGCAATCTTTTCACCAGGACCCTATCTGAATTTTCCCCAAATTCATACAATGACGTACGGAACAGAGTGTATTTAGCTGCCAAGTCCTGATAGAATGGATCGAGCAAATTGGATTTCAATATAGCTACCGCCTTCTGACTCCGTGTCAATGGATGCCGTAATCGAATATTAGTACTTAATTCAAGCTCTGCTGTCCTTAACTCATCCATCCTGTTTTTAATCTAGTGCTGGGCGAACTTCCATCAATAAGATGCAGAGCTTTTTGTTTCACCACGCAGCGCGGCCTTAAATGCATCCCAGACAACGCAGTCTTGGGCGGTCCCCCGATTAATATCCATAAACTCTGAGATCCAGGAACTCATATGTTGCTGATATTGTTGGTCTAAAAGCAGCTTTCTGTCAAATGTCCATGACCTAACCAATTTAGTAGGACGATCCCACGGCAAGTCAAGAATTATGGGGTTATGATCCGATAGCGTCCTTGGAGCGACCTCAATTTTAACAGCTCCAGCACAATGATCTGACAGCAAAATATAATCGAGATGGACCATTTTGCTGTGCGGAATGGAATAGAATGTATGCCCCTCCTGATCATTATGATGATAATGCCATACATCAAACAAGCCGTGTTCTACAGCTAATGTCTGCAAGGCTTTCAACACACGGGGCTTCCGACCAATATAGCTACGGTGAGTTATCAGATCTATTTGACTAGACAGATTAATATTAAGGTCGCCACAAAATATCAATGGGTGTGACCAGGCCGCTAGTTCTACATTCAAGTTCCTAAATACATCAGGGTCATCCAAATTAGGACCATATACTGAACAGATTGAAAGAGGACAAGAGTTAACCAGTAATTCTGCAATCATCCACCAACCTGCTTTATCCTCTTTAACTCTTGCAATAGCCAACCCCATTCTTAAGCAAAATAGCAACTCCTCTTATCGTAGAAGTTTGTCGAGAACAGGCGACTAACTCATACCCAGGAAATCTTTAAAAACCACGATTGTGCCATGCAATGTGGGTCTCCTGTAAACACATTACATCAGCCTGCATAATTTGAAGGATTTTAGAGAAAATCCTACGTTTCTTCCCGTCATTTAACCCACAAATGTTCCAGGTACAGAGTCAGAGTCTATCCCCCATTATTAAAAAAATAGTATAAACCAGCACACACGCATGTTAATGATACAAAGATAGTTCAATTTTATCGCACTGAAATCAAAGAATATTTGTGTTGATGCGATAGAAAATGTGTTTCCGCCAATCAGGTATGATTCTTGCAACAGATAATGCCTCCTAAACACCCCCCACCACCACCAAATCAACCCCCACCACCCTACCCCCAACCACCCAGGAACCCACCCCGAGCTTCACCGTCCCCCATATCCCCCTTGTAGCGCAGCAGGACTGTAGTCCTTATGACGGTTTAGGTTGGTGACCCCACCGCTCTCCTGTATCCAAAAACCCCCCCAAATGTAAACTACTAGGCAACCCGTCTCAACTTAGAAGATATAAACAGTCACAAAATTCTAACAAGAGAAGAGTATCTGGGTTGATTTATGGCACAAAACATTGCACAAGCGGACCCGATCCCGGGTTGATAAATGAATTGTAACCGTTCTAGCTAAATAGAGCCCAAGAATTCATTGGCGAGCACCTCAGATTCGAAATATTTCGTTTGACCTTTAAAAATCACTTTTAGCTTGGATGGGAAAAGCAGATAGGCCTGAGCACCTTTCAACTGAAACTTCATAATCAACTGACGAAGATGCCATCTGCGTTCCACAGTTGCTGGGCAAAACCTTTCCCCACCCGTTTTTTATCAGGTCTGGCCAAATCATATATTTTCTCACGAGCCAAAAAATTATTGAAACATATCAAAATTGCACGTGGAAAGTTATTTTTTTATGAGATTGGCGCTTCTTGAATGGGAATCGGTGTGCACGCTGGATTTCAAAGTTCCAGTCCCATTGTGTAACATTCGGGAAGGCCTCAGTAAATTACTCAACTACAAATTGTCGGCATCATCGCCTTCCTTATCTTCGTCAATACCAAGAATTCTAAGAATGTTCCTTCTTGCACGATTTTCTAAATCCGTGAGCTTCCATAAGATATCTGCTCTTTGCTCCTTAATCTCGGTTGCCAGTCTCTTCTGAGCAACTATTGCATTTTCAAGGGCAGAAATCCGCTCCTCTGCTTCTCCGATCCTGGAGACAATATCCGTACATGTTATCACCCTTCATAAGGAATTTTGTATTCTGCAACATGAACCCTGAGTACGTATATTTTCCTGCCATGTTTGCTCCCTGTGAATTACAATATTTTGATCGATTGTTGAAAGAGTCATTTCACCAGCCGTTTCTATTGTAGTAGAGAATTACCAGGTGCATGTTCAATATTTGCGGCAGATTGGTCTAAAGATGTATGGTGTGGATCTGTCTCAGTTAGGGCTACAGACAGAGCTGTAGGTCGAAGAACTTTACGAACAGTACCGGAAGCACTTCTGTCCTTAGAGGCCTCACTAAGGCGCCAATCCCCAGATTCACTGTCATAATCAGACCATTCCAACTCTATTTCATCATCCGATGAGTGGTCTGACAGAGTAAATTTGTCAGTAGCTTCCGTACCCTCCGACTCTCTTACATCCAGAACAGCATCTGTACATGGGACCACAAGATTAATACTATGCGAAAGATTAGTATTTGACTGTGAAATAGGATGAACTACATCAGCCAACATACATTGGGAGGGAGAAGTGGCATCAATCCCGGAATAGTTAGCAGGTAATTGTACAGTTTAAATACACAGAGTCCCATTGCCAATAACAGAATCCTCATTAACAGGTTGTATGGTATCAGAACTGTCAGAACACAGCACAATATTAGCCTGTAGGTCAGAATTTGCATGTACAGATTGTGGTGTTGATAACAATTGTGACGCTGAAAGAGTAGGAGCCACTGCCACCTCCTTACCGGCAACAACTTTTTGATTGTTTAAAGAGTCCCGCGGCTTCTCGGAAGTTTTCGAATTTCCACCGGCACCAGGAACCTGTTCCTTAAGGTTTCGCCGATTAAACAGATCCGGCAATGTCTGCTCTTTCCTTGATGTTGAGGAAGTGATAGACGCTGATTTCATTGCAGTCAACTTTTCACTGCCACCACCGGACGGAGCCAAGGATTCTTTCCCTTCTACATCGGGAACATTTCTTGTGGAGCCGCGGGTTTTTGTAACAGCCGTGGCTCCTTTCATGGGCGGCTTCAGAGGCATAATCAGGAATGCTGAAGATCGACCACTGCCCGGCCAGGAGTTGCTTCAAAAGCCGGAGCGGAACAGAACTGGAGCCGGAGCCGAGCGATGACGGGGGCGGGAATGAACAGGAGAACGCCAAATAGAAAATAGATTAGCGGTATGACCCGCACGAACAGATTCCAGCCGGGGGAGAAGCACCATGCAAAAGGGCTCAATTATGCTCAGCAAACACCGAGGTAAGCACCCTCAGGGGGGAGATGAAGTCCAAGAGTGCGGAGCACCACCCTAGTCGGCCGTGATCACGGCCGCCCTCTTGCGCCCCAAATCTCTCACTTTCCACTTTTATGTCAAATATAAATGTTAATTTTATTTTAAATGTAGAACCAAAACACACAGCGTTAATAACTGAATTAAAATGTTACATTTAATAATTTCGAATCAATTAAATCACAACTGGTTTTCTGAAGTTAAATTAAAAAAATCCCCACACAAATATTTTTTGTATTATGTATTACTAATTATTAAAACTGGTTGAATGCATATAATTATAAGCAATTTAAATACATATATATATTTTTCAATTGCTACAATTTAAAAAAGGGTATTCAAGTATTTTAAAATACAATACTATATTTTCTTTTTAGATAATTTTTCTGACATTACATTTATCTATATGTTAACTATTTTAAATAATTTAATTTAACTATATTTTCTATGGGGTTTTATTTTAAGTCCCTACCATCACCATTTTATATGGGAAGATGTTGTAGTACCAGTGGCTGTCCAGGTGTGGTGCTGGACTTGCTCCAGCTCTGAGCTGGTGTACATTTACTACTGTTTTATTCATTTTTAGCTGAAGTAACTTCAGAAGTACAGTTTGTGTATAGCAATGTGTTTACACTCTGTTTTGGGTGGCTGCACTTTCCTCCCTAAACCTCCCCTCACTCCTGCCGGATTACCTCCTACCTAGTCCTAAATAATCCCTATTTTCCCACCACTCACTTTTGTCCCTCCAATATGTACGACTAAAAAGTAAATTTGTGTGTGTGGAAACTTCAAAATTGGGGTAGACAACTCCACATAGGAAAGGATAGGCAGGTTAAAGGCAGAACCTCTGCACGTAAATTTGTGAATAGCATTTTGTAGGACATTAGTAGTACTATTGCAGTACTACTAATGTACTACAAAATGCATTTTGTGAACAGCCCTGCAATGTCAGCGCACAGATATTAGTGTCACCTACAAGTGTAACTTTACACAAGTGGGACATGTAGGCACAGAACTCCAGCCGAACCAGGAAAATAGTTTGTTAGTACTATAATCCACAAATATTGGTATTATGCCACACACTTAATGTCAACAACCTGGGACATGGACAGTAGTCGTATGTTTAGATAAAGGGTATGATTGGTGCACCCGCTAGGTCCTAGAACATTCTCTAGACCTAAGAATCATCATGGACAGGCCCAGGCCTTAGTGTATACAATAGACTAGCTAATGTACAGACACAATGTTAGTTTCACATGCAGTCTCCACTGTCAGGCCAGTGGTACACACCTAGTCAGCTACTCACCACACAGAGGGCATTCCTGTCCCTAAAGATATGTATCAAAAGGAGGGGGAAAAATTGTTGAAAGGGCTTTTAAATAGGTCCAGCATACTTGCCCAATTACCAGTGAAACAAAAGGAAGGTACGCAGTTCCTAGATGAAGAGGTTGTCACCCAATTCCCCCTGAACAAGAGTGTCTGGTGGAGGAAGTAAAAGCAGGGGCCGTGTCAAGGTAGAAGGAGGAGGGGAATTCCTCCTTGTGGAACTAGGGCTCTCACACACCCAGCAAGCTAGGTGTCATGCTTCATCATTTGAGCCTGCTCCTCGTTGGGCCGGTGGTGCAATGACCAAAGGGCACCCTTAAAGGGGCTCTTTTTCGTAGATCTTTTGTTCCCGCCGTAAGGGTGCAGTGGGGGGTGAGGGGGCCTAGTCTAATGTAGATGTCAGTGGGGCGAGTTTAAAATAGGTTAAGGATTCCTCAGTGATGCATTATTCATTTGGGTACCTTACCTAGGGTAAAAGGAAAAAAGGAGGGTAGTGTGTTCTCTGTGTTAGGTACAGAAAACTCTACTCTACTCCCTAGTGGTCAACATGTTTCTCGCCATACAGTGGTCTAGAAAAGATCTAAGGCGATTCTTCAGGACCGTGCAGAAAGGGTAAGTGGAAAAATAATAATTACTATCTACAATTTCGCGTGGAAAGTATAGGGGTTATACTTGCCACTTTTGAAGCGCACCTAGGGGAATCCTCCTAGGAAAATGAGGCCACCTGTAAATAGAGATGGGCATGGGAGGAATGGCATGCACAAGGGTCACATAAAGAACACAATTTGCTTTCGAAATGTTGGAAGGTGAAGTGCATATAATGCCATTGTTGTGCCTATCTCATATATATTAAAAAAAATTATGCTCCAAAAACTGGGAAAAAAATAGACACAAGTAACACATTTATAAGGTGCTGTTAATCTACATTCTCTGGCTGTCGTGTGAGACTCACCTAAAGTGGGGAAAGCACAGGCCTCATCTGGATGCAGCGGTATCGAGACACGCAACAGTAGTGTCCATAGGGTAGGTTAAAAAAGCAGTTCAGAGATTTCAAAAACAAGGACGCCTTGTTGAGGTGTGGAACAGGCCCAAATATACACTACTCATAAGGCACCTAAGAGTTTACTTGGTTGAATGAGGTAGTCCACTAGCTCGGAAACTTAAAATAGGTGCTTGAGGAGGCAAAAATGGTTAGAATCACTCTGGAGTCATACAAAAAGTAATGCCCAGCCTGACCCAGCATACGATCCCGTCTTTTATGGCCATCAACAGAGTCGGGGGTTGGCCTGGAGTGCCCGTGTATGGCCAGGAGTGGATCAGAAGGGTCTATATCACCCCAACGTGCAATGTGACACATCCGTACTGATCCCCGACTGGTGTGGGCCACCTCCATGCTGCAATGTGGTGGAGGGGGCGGGCGGGGAGTTTTCTCTTTTGTATGAGAAGCGGCGGGATCGGCGGCGGTTTGATTGTGCCCCAATTTGCTCATGGGCCCAGATAATCAAGCGAATAGTCGCTCACCGGTAGCATCCACTAATACAGATCTCAGGGTAGATAAGCCTCACAGGGGCCGTAGTGGTAATGAGGGCTGCGCGATCGCTAGTATAAGTACTTAATGGGTTCATAGGTCTGCCGGGGATGAGTGCGCTGCGGTGGGCTTGGTTTTGCGGGTCATATGTTTAGATCGAAAATGGCCCAGATTAGAAAGTAGAGAGTGTCGGCCATCTTAGAGTGGTGATGGCTAAGTTTAAATAGTCAGACATGTGCATATCGAGTTGTTTTTCTAAATAGAAAACCCGTCCCTCAAAAGGAAATAGTTAACATACATCTGGTGCGATATGATCTTACCACCCTGAGGAGCGGCGGTAGGGGTAGGTCGTGAAGATAGTTCCGTACTTCGGAACAGGTAAGCGCAAATACGGGGTTTGCTGTGGATGGGGTAACCGGTTAGACTTACTCATTTAACCCGCTAAGATCCACCAGAGGGGCACTACGGACCCTGTGAGGCTTCCCTACCCTGAGATATGTATTAGTGGATGTTAACGGTGTACTCTGTCAATGGCCATAAAAGACGGGATCGTATGCTGGTTCAGGCTTGGCATTACCGTTTGTGTATGTATGGCACCAGAGTGATTCTAACCATGTTTGCCTCCTCGAGCACCTATTTTAAGTTTCCGAGCTAGTGGACTACCTCATTTGACCGAGTGAACTCTTAGGTGCCTTATGAATAGTGTATATCTGGGCCTGTCCCACACTTCAGAAAGGCGTACTTGTTTTTGAAGTCTCTGAACTGCTTTTTTAACCTACCTTAGGGACACTACACGATAGCCGCAGAATGTAGATTAACAGCACCTTATAAATGTGTTACTTGTGTCTATTTTTTTTTCAGGTTTTGGAGCATAATTGTTTTTAATATATATGAGATAGGCACAACAATGGCATTATATGCACTTCACCTTCCAACATTTCGAAAGCAAATTGTGTTCTTTATGTGACCCTTGTGCATGCCATTCCCCCCCCATGCCTTTCTCTATTTACAGGTGGCCTCATTTTCCTAGGAGGATTCCCCTAGGTGCGCTTCAAAAGTGGCAAGTATAACCCCTATACTTTCCACGCGAAATTGTAGATAGTAATTATTATTTTTCCACTTACCCTTTCTGCACGGTCCTGAAGAATCGCCTTGGATCTCTCCTAGACAACTGTATGGTGAGAAACATGTTGACCACTAGGGAGTAGAGTAGAGTTTCCTGTACCTAACACAGAGAACACACTGCCCTCCTTTTTTCCTCTTACCCTAGGTAAGGTACCCAAATGAATTAAGCATCACTGAGGAATCCTTAACCTATTTTAAACTCACCCCACTGACATCTACATTAGACTAGGCCCCCTCACCACCACTGCACCCTTACGGCGGGAACAAAAGATCTCCGGAAAAGAGACCCTTTAAGGGTGCCCGTTGGGCATTGCAGCGCCGGCTCATCAAATGATGAAGCATGACACCTAGCTTGCTGGGTGTGTGAGAGCCCTAGTTCCACAAGGAGGAATTCCCCCCTCCTTCTACCTTGACACAGCCCCTGCTTTTACTTCCTCTACCACACACTCTTGTTCAGCTGGAATTGGGTAACAACCTCTTAACCTAGGAACTGTGTACCTTCCTTTTGTTTCACTGTCCCTAAAGATACCCCTTCCAGGTCAGACTACCTAGAACCTTACTCCACTTTAGAGAAGCATGACCATCAAATCAACAAAACCGGGGGAATGTCCATCTGCATTCCCATGTTGATCTTTGCTCTGAATTTTACACGGAAATCTACACCTTTTATTGAGACAGACCATCTCAGAAACTTGGGATCCTTCTCCTTGATTGGTGTTAACTACTTGAGTGGTTTGTCATCTGTTCGAACCTCAAACGTGATAGCAAATAAGTAAGACTGGAACCTTCTCAGGGCCCATACTATTGCAAAGCATTCCTTTTCAGCTGCAGCCCAAATATCTTCTTTAGGAAGCAATCTGTGATTTATGAATGCCACCAGAAGCTCTTTACCTGTGTAATTGAGTTAGCCAGTACTGTTGCAAATGGTATGTCTGAGGCCTCTGTATAATCAATGGTTGGCCGTAGCTAGATGTCTTCAATACAGAAGTACTACACAGTGTTGCCTTGTAGTTTTTAAAGTCATTCTGACACTACAGATTCCTTTGCTGGGCTGCTTGGATGTCAGCGCTGTAAAGAGGACAGCACTGGACAATATTTGGCCACAAATGTTCTGTGAGTCCTAGAAAAGCATTTAAACGAGTCTGGCTAGTGGGAACCTCCTACTTTAAAACAGACTGGATCTTGGCACCCAATGAGTGGATATTCTGGTTGCCTATCTGATGTCCAAGGTAGACAACAGAGGATTGCCCCCTCTAGCACTTGGTTGCCTTGATGGTCTATTTTGCCACCTGCTTCCTGCCCACCACCTGTTCCAGATGGCTCAGGCAGTTTTCCCACAAATTGCAAAAGATAGCAATGCTGACATGGTAGGCCATACAAACTTCTCAGGATCCACTACAAAATAGTTCACCAGGTGCTGAAAAGTTCAAGTGCATTCTTAAGCCTAATCAGCATGATCTTAAACTGATACAGGCCCTCTGGTAGCAAGAATACATTCTTCTCCTTGGCACTAAGCAGCCTGCCAAAGTCCACTGGTCAGAACAAAAGTACCCAAGCACTACCACAGCACCCAGCCGGTCCTCCAGCTCATAAGCTTGGGGAATGGGGAGTGCTTTGTTCTTAGTTACCTCACTGAGGAAACCAAAATGCAGGTCTTTGAACTGTTGCTTGGGAACCAAAACCACTGGGATGGCCCAGGGACTACGGGAGCGCTCATTCACTCTTGGGTCCAATATCTTAGCTACCTCTATCTTTATGTGCTCTTGGAACAGGTCCGACATCCTATTAACCTTGCTCTTCACTGGCAAGCTATCCCATGTACATAGATGGGCACCAACCCTGGTGTTAGTGAGAAAACATGGGAAAATAGTCTCAGTACCTTTCTACACTCTTCTTGCTGTTTAGTAGTCCTTTTAGGGGCAGGATTAACCTCTTCTACAGGGCCATCCTTCTCACCACTGTGCAATAGGTCAGAGAGTAGCTTACTATCCTCCTCAGTCTCCCCTGTCATTGCCAGGACGTCCACAATAAAATCTCTCCGGTGGTAATGCTTCAGCCAGTTCATATGGAACACCGTCTATAATTCCCAAGTGACATCAGTGTCCACTAGGTAGTTAACATCAGAAATCTTCTGTGCCAGACTGTATGTCCCAGACCACTCATCCTCCAGTGTGCTGGGACAAATGGGCTTCAGCACCAATAACTCTTGACCCGCCTAGTACCAAATCAGCACTGTTTTCTGGTCATACCACCCCTTCATCAGCTCTTGGTTTGTCTGAATATCTTTCTTTGCTACACACATGTACTGTGCCATCAGTCTACTGAGGCCAATCACATAGCCCACCACATCCTTTTTGCTTCACTTAGAAGTTCCTTCCCACTCTTCTCTAGCCAAGGTGAGTGGGCCATGAACTGAATGCCCAAATAGAAATTCAAAAGGGCTGAACCAACTTTCTTCTTCCTATGAGGTTCTATGGTAGAACTCCTGTCATTCTCTTAACACTCATGTTAAACAGTTCCACCAACCTACTAGAATACAGGTGGTATTCTAAGGAGAAGTGGGAAGTCACACCAGCTTGCTCCCACATCGCTCTCTTGTAAGAGTAAATTAAATTCTTTCCCTGGTTGGAAATGTAGGAGAGTGGGGTCTGCAATCCTATGGTCACCCCCGATTTTTGCTTCACTGGTTTACGACTTTCCCTGGCTGTGGGCCTGCTAATCAGACCCACAGCCTAGCTGTTCTCTTTCTAAATTGACAAGCATGTACCCTAGGTGCATTTACTAATTGGTACTGGGCCGCCTTATCAGTCCCTGAATAGCATACCTTAGGTATCCAGGGCATAGGTGTACCCAGGGCCTACCAGGGGCTGCAGCATGTCTTATGCCACCCCTGGCTGGCCATCCAAATCTGACACAACTGGCTGCACGACAGCTGGGGCAAGGTGGTGTAATCACCCTTTGCTTTAGATATAGTATACCTGTATCTAACCCTAAAATGGACACATATCCTCCTATCAGTCACTCCTTTGGCAGGCCTTAACAATCCTGAAGGCAGAGTGCTTGGAATTATGTGAGATGGTGCTCTGGCATGAGCTGAGCCCGTTTGCAGCTTGCAGAACCAAGTCCTGATAGCTGTTCTATGATAACGCGTACCATATACTCTTAAGTGCATTATAATCCTCGCGGTTATTTGCTAACTTTGGTATCACATTATCAAAACATGTCGAGTAAGGTGTCATACGAATTGGAATACTAACCCCTCGCCAATTCTGGTGACGGGGTTAGCATTCCACCCTTCTAGAGGGACACGAGATGGATGTAACTGTGAACCCCGGTTAAAGTTAACTCGAGCCTCAGCATTCCAAAATGGATGCTGCCACCGCAGACACAAGTCTGACCTCCTGCTGCTGGGAGTCCTTCCAGCAAGGGAGGCTTGGACAAAGGGTTTCCTGCCTTGAGAGGTGCTAGCACCACCCCAGACAGGATTTTGTGTATTAGGTAGGACAGGGCTGAAAGGAATGAGACATGCATGGGGCGCACAAGGTGTCCCTGTGCATATGCCGGTCCAAACCAGTTCCTGGGGCACCCCAGTCCCAGAGCTGGCGCAGGACCGGACAAAGGAAAGGGGGTGTAACCACCCCCCTTCCTGGTCCCACCCAGAGGAGGGACCTAGTCGTAGTGCAGCCCCCTTTAGCTGAATAAAGGTAGGAGCTGGTCCCATTCCAAATTAGATTATCCTGATCAACTTCACAAGAAGAAACTCTGGACCTCGACGTTCTGCTCCACAGAAGACAGAAGGAATCTCCCTTGTGGGCAAGGAGTGTCCACCCTGCATCTGCAGGCACCATCAGCGTACCGCGACTTCCCTTTGTCGTCTTCCTGCAAGGGATCCAGACTTCAGAGCCCGACGAGACCCGGATTCCCACCTCTCCGACCTAAACCCACATCTGCAGCCGAGCTGAGACCCGTGGGTGCGACGAGACACGTGGGACCGGCCATCTTGAAAGAAGCAGCACTTCTCTCCAGCACGACTTCCGAGGCCTCCTCGTCCAAGTGCTTTGGGTACTGAGAAGCCCTGACCCCGAGAAGCTCCTGCATCGAAGATCAGCCCTCCAGCATCCACGAGATCTGCGTGGGGCCCTTCTGCCTGTTTGCTGCTCGACGCGTTGTCTGGTCACTTGCCAGCTGGCTAGTGACCTCCTAGACGACGAACACCGACAACTTTGCTGCTGGTCTGGTTGCTCCAGACTGGCCCTTGCTCCCTTCCAAAAGAGGGGCACCCCGGACCCTCCGGGTCCACTCCAGATGCCGTTTCCACTCACCGCGTGGGTTGCCTTTGCCAAGGCCTGTTGAACCCGAATCCGGAGACGACACCGCTGACAGCGAGAGCCTGCGTGGGACAGCTCGTGTCTCCATCCTGGTTGTCGTAGACACCGCCTGGTCCACGTGGCTGCAGAGAAAAGCGTCCACCCTCACCTGATCACGACGACGACATCTGGTTCCACTCCTGGTTCCACTCCAGTCACTGGCTAGTGACTTTGAACATTGTCCCCTCTGCTTTCAGGTTCATCTCTTCACCAATCCACCCTTGGATTGCACCGGACATCTTCCTCCTGGTCGCCTGCAGCATCTTTCTTCAAGGCTCCATAGACTTCGACGCAGAAACCCGACACGACTTCACACCTATGCACCCGCAGCCTGTAGGTGAGGTAACACGAGCATTTCGGTGCTCAAGGGTAGCTTGACTCTCCTAGTGTCCAGTTCCATTGTCGTTTCAGTCCTATCTAGTCAGGAACGTCCGTACTCACCTTTTCTTTAAACTGTACTGTCCATAGATGTTTGTACGCATCTCGCGTGTGAGTTCACACTCTGCACACGCGCTCCGTGGGCCTCCTATTACTTACCTCAAGTTAGTATAGTGTGGTCCCAGCGATCCTACAACCTCTGGACAGCTCCATTCCTTTAATTGACTTTCGCATTCCATTTATTTAGTATATGGTTTGTCGTGCCCCATTGTAAATCGTGCAACTTAAACGTATTTTTCCCAAGAGTTTGTCATGTGCTTAGCCCTCTGACCTCATAAAGAGTTCAGAGGTGTATGTTAGTTAATAAATAACTGTTTATTTTCATAACAACCTGTGTGGTGTCCTTTTCATTTGGTATTCAAAGGTTATATGTGGTAAAACAGCTGGCTTAACATGCCATAAAGAGTTTAGCCTAAAGACTGCTTTTGTCCACGCTACTAGGATAGCTGGCCTATAAGGTTGACTTCCAACCAATCACCATAAGGGTTGTTTGGACTGATACAAGGTGGTCACTAGAACTAGTGAACATCATATATCAGGCCAACTTCTCACAGGAAAGTACCATCTTGGGATATTCTACCCATTGCAAGATCTTAGGAGTGATCTTTGAACTACCTTAGCCACTGTGCTCCTCAGAAGAACTTCCTCTTTTTATCTGGTAGCATGGCCCACCACAACCAAGATGTGTTGCCGGATGATGAGGGGAGGGCTGTTTGGGGCAGTCAACTGTACCAAGGATGTTAATGCTCACAAGTTCAAATGACACACTACCATCATCAGCAGCATAGGTACTGTGGTTTTACCTGCAAATTTACTACTCATTTGGCAAGTAGGACAGGTCCTACAGAACTTCACTGTGCCCCACTGCAACTCTGCGAGTAAAGCAAAGAGTCCAATCTATCCTGGGGCATTTTAATGCAGTTTGGATGCCCTTTGTAAAAAGTATCTATTAAGCAGTATCCTCCTATGTAAGCCCTTTAAGATCAGCACTTACTAGGTAAATGCAATCTTCCGGCTCCTTTTCATGGCACTCTTCTTTGAGGGTACTGCTTAACTCTTGTAAAGCAGTGTATTCATCAAAGGGGCCCTATTCCTCAGCATCCACTTAGCTTTAGCCCAAGATGTTTCTTCATTATGGGATACTCATTCTAGAAAAGCTGAGGTAACACACGCAATGTGGCCCAACTCTATCAAAAAGCTAGAACACTTACCATTGTTAATGCTTGATTTTTTTGTTTCAAGTGCCTCCCGTCTGTTTTATTAAACTTCGTTGTGGGGTGGCCCTCATGCCTGGATTACCTTTTTCACAAGGGTCCCCATTGAGCACCCTTTTTATAGTTGTATTATTATTTCTTTACTGAGGGCATCCTCTACACAACCACTTCTCTCAGCTACCATTTGCATTTTTCCCTGCCTGGCTTGCGTAGAAACCTGTGAGGTGCAGGCAAGAACTGCCTGGATGCGGTAATGTGGTGGGATTGAGCTCACCTACCACATGTATTATACAAAGAAGATTACATACCAGGGGGCGTGGCTAGCCGAGCAGCGAGATGGCCGCTCTTTGAGTGAGCTCCGCCGGCTACTCCGATTGATCCTTCAATAATCCTGTTCCTGGCGACTGCAGACACCCACACCACCCGGGTTCTGCTACCTGCACCCTGGTGATCCTCCGACCCGAGGTTGGTGAGCGGAGACAGTCCCCCTTTGAAGCGGAGACGTGCTACTTTTTCGCCGGCTGGCGGGCTGGTCCTGACCCGCGCCGGAAGTGCCCCTTGCTGTAAGCCGCGAGTCACTGTGGGCCGCGGCTGTGGAGGCCCCGGCTGCTTGAGCGGAACTCGCCGAGGTCAACTAACTGCTGAGCCCCCACTACTGCCGGCGGAGAGCTACCTTGGCTAGAGGCTGTGGGGTGCTAACGGAGACCGGCGCGGCTTGGTGGAACAGCCGCGCCGTGGTGTAGTTATCCTGAGACCGCCGGAGGCGGCGCTGGCCAGTGTTGCACCCAGTGGGGATCGGAGAGATTGAACCTGCGCCATCTATATCACGGCGACGACAGGAGAGGAGGTGAGAGGGGGCTAAGGAGGGACGCGGTCCCCTGTAGGTCCTGCCGTTCCGCAGCTGCGCCTGGACCTCCCGCTGACCTTCAGCTCGGCGGGACACACGGCTGCACACACGGAGAGGCGCCTTGCAGCCCTGCTCCCCTTGAGCCCCTGTGCTGCGCTTTCCTAGCGGTGTGAGCGGACCCCTCACTGCACTGCGAGAGCCCGCCATTTTAAATCCGGAGAAGACCCTAGTCAAGCGTTGCAGCTTGCTGAACTCACGGGGCACCTACAGAGGTCATCCACGCGGCTGGCCCGCCTTCCCACGTTTAGGTAGTAACGCCTGGCGCGCACTGGCACCGCCTGGACAGTCACGGTCACACGGGGCACCCGCTAGTGGTGGCACAGAGGGGTGCTGCCCCATTGCGTGGCTGGTGGATCTCTCTGGACTGCTGAGATGGGGAAAAACGACGCCAAACAATCTAAGCTGACTTTTGACAGTAGAAAGCCACCGAAGAACGCGACAATGGAGCCGGATGTTGGCGCATCGTCATCGCAAGGTGCTACCCCGGACATAGACTTTGGGGCCCTCATCATGGAGGTGAGAACCAGCTTGAAGAGTATAGATGCAAAACTGGATAACATGACGGCGCAACTCGAAACCGTGAAGACTAAGGTGGACACCCACGAGAAGCGACTGGACTGTCTCGAAAACAGGCAAACCGAATGTAGCGAATTCCAGCAACAGGCTAAGCGGCACATCACGACGCTGGAGCGGGAACTCGACAATTTGCGCGCCAAATCGGACGATTTGGAAGCACGCTCCAGAAGGTCCAACATCCGCATTACGGGCATTCCAGAGACTACAAACACGGGAAAGATGGAATCGTTTGTGTCGAACCTTCTGCATGAACTGTTCAACCCGGATTTGTCCCCGGTTTTCACGGTGGAGAGGGCGCACAGGTCCCTAGGGAAGAAGCCCCCGGTGGGAGCCCCACCACGTCCGATCCTGGCTAAACTACTTAACTACCAAGATAGGGACGTCATTCTACGTTTGGCGAGAGAGAAGGGTAAGATCACACATCAAGGTAATCACATCTCCTTCTACCCGGATTTCACCCCTCTGGTGCAGGCGGCCCGGAAGGAATTCTTACCAGCGAAGAAAGTTCTACTACAAGCCGGAGTGCCCTACTCTCTCCTATACCCGGCAAAGCTGAAGGTTCACCTCGAAAATACCTCTCACTTCTTCACTGACGCCAAATCAGCCCTCAAGTTCGCTAAACACATTTGTGCTGGGGCCAGGAGAAAATCGCCAAGACTTGAGGAAGCTTCGGAGCACCTGAGCGACAATGACTGAGGTCTCTACAATGTTCACCCTGCACGACTGCAAATTTACTCTTTGAGTTAAGGTTGAAAGCCAGATTGATCTCTCGCACAGGTTTGCTCCTCCCGAACTGTCTAATTGGGGGTAAGTTACTGTGACGCTATTGAGCACCAGCCTTTGCTGCTGTCTCCGCGCTCCCGCTGGGACACTGGTTGGCTGCGGACCTTGAAGACTACGGGTTGGGGGGCACTGCTAGTACCCAGGAACACTAAAGTTTGATTGTAGCCACCCCGCGTACACGGGGGTGTTTGCCGAGCGCACCACGCCTCATGGGGTGCCTCCCTTTGTTGTTGATGTTGGGGTATTTTCACGCATTGTGTACATGTTATTGGGATATGTCACGACCTGATTGGGGGGTTGTTGAGGGAGGGGGAGGGATGGGGGGTTTTCACATGTTGCGAGTTTTGGTTCGTATTGGGTGCAATGTACTACTACACATGCCTATGTATCTGTGCGCTGGGTCTGCGAATATGGTGTCTAGGTGCCTAAATAGCTTCCGGGGGCGGGGATATGGGATGGGGATTTGGGGCTGTAAGACGCTTTAATGGGAGGTATCAAACTCTGGACTTGGAACATTAGAGGCCTTGGGGACTTCAAAAAGGCCCGTCTGATGCATGGCGTGTTGTCACGACACAATGTAGATATTTGCTTCCTACAAGAAACACATCTGAATGTCACTCCCTCAGCTAGATTGAAAAATTCAAGATGGGCGCACGTTTATTCTTCCATTTACTCAAATTATGCAAGGGGCGTTGCTATACTCATTCGCAGAGGGTTGGATTGGCGGGAGTGCTCTCATGTGAGGGATGCGGAGGGAAGGTATGTCCTGCTCCATGGGTCTTTGCAAGGGCGACCCATTGTCCTAGCTGCAATCTATGGCCCAAATGTGGATGATCCTGACTTTTTTAGAAATGTTTGGGCGAAAATTGTGTTGCTGGATTGTCAGACTGTTGTGTTGGGGGGGGACTTCAACATTGTGTTAAATGATGACATGGATCGCAGAGGTGTGAGCAGACCGCAGCACACTAGAGCGCGTCAAGCGATCTCTGATATCATGAGTGAGGGTCTGCTTTCAGATGTGTGGCGAGTTAGAAACCCGGGAGCAAAAGTAGGGACCTGCTACACCCACCATAAAGCTGCTTGGTCGCGACTAGACTTCTGGTTGGTGTCTCCTGAGGTTGCGACATGGGTGTCAAATGTTGATATCATGGCCAGATCACTGTCAGACCATGCTCCGTGTATGTTGGTATTACATCCCCCCGACACAACACATAGGGCGTTCCAATGGCGCCTTCCCCCACATGTGCTCACAGACCCTGTGTTTGTAGAGGAGATAAGAGAAGACATCACTAACTACTTTGTTGAGAATGCTGGGTCTGCCACATCTGAAGCCATTGTGTGGGATGCATTTAAAGCTGTAATCAGGGGTCAATGTATTGCACGAAAAGCAGGGGTCCTACGCACCATAAGAGACACGTTAGCTAAACTTGAGGGGGAACTGAAGGACCTTGATATTGCTTTTAGCTCCGACCCATCGTTGGCGACTGCTGGCGCTCTGAAAGCAAAACTGTTGGCCTTCAATGAGGAGGTGGAGCGGGAGGTGCGGTTCCTGGGGAAGCAGGCAGAGGCGCGCAGGTATGGGGAGGGAGATAGGCCAAGCAGGACTCTTGCCAGACTGATTGCCCCCCGCACACAATCGAACTATATACACACTATTTATGATAACACCGGAAACCTAGTGGTGGGCCAGGAGGCGGTGCTGGGCGCCTTCGCAGACTTCTATGCTACCCTGCACACCTCAAGACAACCCACGACACCGGCGTCACTGCGAGACTTCCTTGACTCCATAGCACTTGTGTGGTTCAACAACAACCACAGACAATACATGGACCTCACCGTCACAATACAAGATATCGCCCAGGTGATTAAAAGCATGCCGGCCAATAAGGCACCTGGCCCAGATGGCCTGACCACCTCCTTTTATAAAACCTACGTAGCTGAACTAGCGCCGAGACTACACTCTGTATTTGTTGAGGCTCTCGAGTCCAACTCCCTTCCAGACTCCATGCGGGAGGCTCTCATTATCACGCTCCTCAAGCCGGATAAAGATGAACAGCAGCTAGACTCCTACAGGCCCCTGTCCCTTATAAACGTGGATGCCAAGATATACGCGAAAGTAATTGCCGATAGATTACAGCCGATGCTGCCACTGATAGCGCTCCCGGACCAATCGGGATTCATCCCTGGCCGAGCGACATCACATAACCTCAGAACGATTTTTTCGGTCCTTCACTATCTACACCCGTCAGTACAGGCGGCGGTGGTCTTCCTGGACGCCACCAAAGCCTTTGACTCCTTAGAATGGCCCTACCTCTTCAGTGTACTGAGGCGGATGGGATTCAGCCAGAACTTCATGACCCTGATCAAGCGCCTTTACACGGAACCCAGAGCCCGGGTGAGCGTTAACGGTCTAGTCTCCAAGCCCTTCAAGGTCTCAAGAGGTACTAGGCAGGGATGCCCTCTGTCCCCGCTCCTCTTTGCGATTGCGATGGAGCCGCTTGCGGCTCGAATTAGGCAGCACCACACCGCAAGGGGCATCGGATTTAGTGCTAGAAGCTTACTGATCTCGCTGTACGCGGACGATGTCACCTTGTACGTCCTGAACCCTAATGACAACCTGAGCCCGCTACTTCGGGAATTTGTTCGATTTGAGGGTTTGGCAGGGATATCCATTAACTGGTCGAAGTCGGTGGCCTTCCCCCTGACGGAAAGCACTGATCGCCCTGCCCCTGACTACCCCCTCAGGTGGGAGACGGAGGCTGTTAAGTATTTGGGCATCTGGATCAGCCGAGATGTGCAGGAGTTGTGGTCGCTGAATTTTGGTAGGACGGTGGACTGGTTGGAAGGAAAGGTCGAGGCCTGGAATAGACTACCGCTGTCCCTGGTCGCTAGAATTGCACTGGCCAAAATGGTGGTCCTTCCTAAATTCTTGTACTTGTTCGTCAACGTACCACTACCTATGACAGCGCACTTCCACACCCGGGTTCGCTCACTGCTGCTGAAACTGGTGTGGGCTGGCGGGCAAGCCAGAGTCTCCTGGGACCTACTCACGCTTCCGCTCCGACAAGGGGGCCTAGGTGCCCCAGACTTGAAGCTCTATTCGCTCTGTGCGCAAGCTCAGTTCCTGCATTTCTGGGCCTACCCCACCCCTTACCAGCCACATGCGGCGGTGGAACTGGCAGTGGTCGCCCCCTTGCCATTGCGAGTGGCACTATATGGAAAGGTAACATGCCCGTCGAGTGAGGTGGACACAGTGGAAATGGTCCGCTGGTCCTGGCGAGAACTTCAGAAACGAGCCGGTCTCTCCCTGCTTTATGCGCCAGCGGTCCCTTTGAGGGGCAATCCGATGCTGCCTTGTTTGACAGCAAGAGGTGACGTCCTCACTATTCGTGGGAATCGACTTCTCACCTTCGCTGACCTATATCCAGATGGCACGTTTTTCGAGATGCCTGCTGATGGGGAGGACCAGCCTTACACGTTTGCTGACAAATTACTATATCATTCCCTTAGGGAATCTTGCAAGAAGATAGGACCGTGCTTCCCGGAAGAACCTTGCACACTAGCCGCCCTCCAAAACTTGCTTTCACGACCTTCCCCTAAAAAGCTGGTGTCCAGATTATATAACTGCATGCAGGAACAAGCCCCGGTGACAGTGGCCAGGGCTACGACCGCTTGGGCTGAGGACCTAGGGGACCAGCTGCCGGATGACGCATGGGAGTATTGCTGCACGCAACTCACAGCTCTATCCCCAAACTATCGACTGCGGCTTATCCACTTCAAGTTCCTGCACAGATATTACCGCACTCCGGCACTACTACGCCGAATGGGTATCCGTGAAGATGCCTCTTGCTGGAAATGTGGGGGTGACGATGCAACCTTTATTCATGTGGCTTGGAGCTGCCCCAAGCTGAGGGTATACTGGTCAGAGGTCTTCAATGCCATTAATCAAATCACTCAAAGGAGTGACTCACCGTCCCCACTGTTGGGACTGCTGGGGTATGTTAAGAACACTGCGCCCAGCGACAGGAAGCTGCATGCATTACTCCTGTTGTATGCCAAACGGCAGGTCGCTCTGCACTGGGGCAGACCGGCCCTCCCCACACTTGAGAGCTGGATCAGGGATGTGACTTACGGCCACACACAACTGACGCACTATTGGGAGACCATGCCCACCGCTTCCAGACCCACGGACATATGGGGCCCGTTTGTACAGTGGACTACAGAACGCACGAGCTCTGACTCCCAGGGTACCTCACGTGCTACGAGTATTTCAGACGACATGGGCTAAAGGTGCGCGCTGCGTAGGTTAATGAACGGGGTCCCGCAGTCCCGCGCTTACACTGACAGGCCCTGCCAAGACGCAGGTTACGCGTTTGCTGCCTCCACTGACCAGGATGGTGTCCCCTGCCCCCCCCCATCCTACCGGTCCCCCTGTGGACAATTCACTACCCATCCCCCCCCCCCCACCCCACACGCCCTTCGCCAATTTGTGCACGGCCAAGATGCCTTTACATGCCCGCCCTGAACATGGCTGACCCTCTATCTGAACAACCTGTGGCAGGCCCACGCGACACCTTTGTGAACTGGAGTGTTGTATGGATGCTGTTTCCACGTACTTGCACCTATGTTTGAAGTTTCTGGTTTAGCTTGTTGGGGGGTCCTGTTGGGAGAAAAATGGTGCTGACAGACACATCCTCTTTATGGCCGCTGTAGCAGGTGGTTGACTGCTGCTTACTTAGGGGCGGCTTCTTTGATTTTAGCTATCTTTAAATTGTCAGCGGCACTGTGAGAAAAGTAAGACCGTTTACTCGCTGAAGTTGCACTGCAAACGCTGTAGGTTTTATTGTATCTTAAGTTCACCTCTGCATGATCGACCCGGCCAGATGATGGCCTCTGAGCTATTTCTATGTAATTTTTGTTTAACCTACCTGATCGCGGCCTGCCTCCGGGTTGTTGGCGCGACGCAGTGTGCATCTTCTCTTTCATTTGTTCATAATAAATGTCTTACAACAAAAAAAAAAAAAAAAAAAAAAAGATTACATACCAGGAGGAAGGGGAGGGGCCAAAACAAAAAGATTTGGTAGATTCTTCAAACACTGGCAACAATGGAGGACTGAGAAGCAGTGTGCTTTGGCAGTTCTTTTATCCAACAAGAGCACCTGAGTGGAAGTGCCTGCCATGCTCTAGAAAATGACTGAGGGGCAACTACCAGCACTCCTAGCTGGAATGACAGGGTAAGAGTGCAGCCTCATGCTTGCAGGTCATACGAAAGGTTAAATGCTGCCAACGCCACCTACATATATGCGTGGGGTGGGGTAGGGTGAGGGAGCACGTCAATTTATCACGAAGGAGAAAAAGGCTCTTCTTTCGTCACTGCGTTGATATTAAAGCTAATAACAAACAAGATAACTTACAAAATAATCAATGACAAATTGTTAATTACATTGTTTGTAAAGACTTACATGTTTTATTTTTAGGTGCCATTGCTGCCTATAATTGTGGTCCTGGAAACGTCAAGACATATCCAGAAGTTGATAAGTACACCACTGGCCATGACTACTCCAATGATGTTATTGCTCGTGCCATATATTTTAAGGTTAATGGATTCTAGATGGTGCCGTTAAACATTCTCCTTTCGAAATATGCTTCCTCGATTCCCTTCAAGCTCTATGGAGACGTAGGATGTACAGAATACTTTTAATGTTCCAAAGTATAGTTATGAAGAAATCTTTGCCATATATTTCAAAATCTGCCATGATTATTGTATGCAAAACAGAATAAACTTGTTAATAAAACTCAAATCCAAATAAGAAATGTTTTACTGGCAATAAGGATGTATTCAACAAGACAGTGCCTTTATATATGCGTAACTTTATTTCTAGGTGGTAAAGCTGCATATAGGATGGTACCGCAAAATTAATAAACACACTACAGTCCACCACAATTTTAATGATGTTGTTGCTCGAGGTACATTTCATTAGGTTGGAATATTAAATATACTCTTTTTTAAAAGACATACATTTTATAAAGCTTTCGGGCATTAGCTGGTGATATTAAATATCCATTTTCAAAAATGAGAGTCCCTTGATACTTTATGATGACATGATTTTCAAAATGTATTTGAAGGTCCAAAGTACAGTTATAACAAAATCTTAGGCATATCCTTCCAAATCGGGCGCCATTTTTGCTCAAAACAGAACAAAAAACAGTTTCTAAAATAATTAACAACTAAGAAAGCTCCACCAACCACCAAAATATGAACTGCTGCACTTTACACTTTCTTACGGTCATGGTAAGAAAGCTATAAGTCTGCCACAAAAAGCCGTGTTACAACTTTACCTACCTGAAAATATAGACTCAAGAGCACATTCGGAAGTACAGACAGGGCAGGCAATAACAGATGAGAAATAGTATAAGTGGCCGAAATATCCACACATGGTCTCTAGAAATGCATGCCTCAAATGCACTCAATTTAATTACCTTCACCAGACGTACCTCTCACTCAAAAGTATTGAAAGAATGTAAGCAGGAAACAATAATTATTGTCCTAGGTGTAGGTCACTAGAGGTGAATTTTTACCCTATGGTTTGGGGCTGTCCTACATTTCAGGAATACGGGGGAGATGTCCTCAAAATTTTAAGAGATACCGCCAAGAAACAACGGACACCGTGCCAGCTGTTATGTTTAATGGGGCAGTTTTCAATGTCTTAAAAACACAAACGTGTTCAAATTTATAAATCTAGCCTTAATATTGGCAAAAAAGACACAGAGAAAAGTACCGGAAATCAGCAGGGGCGCCTGCAGTGAACCTGTGGATACATTATCTAAATAAATGAGCTAATGCTGAAACTGAAACATGAATTAGACTATATAAACAGACAGGAAAAGGCATAGCTTACAGTGCACGAAACCATTGAATGATTGCCTGGAAGGATTGTCAGATAAAAGCTCACCCTAACACATCACACTATGAAACAATCTCACCCTGACACATCACACTATGAAACAATCAAGTGGTGATAGTCCCAGAACATACTGCTCATAGTGAGAATGACGACAATGAGAACCTTCACATTGTCAGATGCTGTATACAGATAATGCCGATTCACTCATGTATGGATACTGTAGGGTCGGGCCCTAGGCCCTCATGCTTACAATCACGCTGACACAGGACACACTGGATGCATGGTGCAACTGGCCCAGAGCACGTGGGCTCGGCCTCTTTTATTCATACTGTGTCACCTGACCAGTGACATCAGTGGTGGGTGGGTGTTAAGTGTAGATACAGAGTTAGCACTAGAATGCTGACTTGTGCTGGGGCACTACAGATACAAAAACTAATAAAGAACAATAAAAAGGTTTTTTAAAACAAAATAAATACAGCCAGTATACAATGATTCAATGGAATGACTCCCAGGTCATACATAGGTAAGGAAAGTTTCGTGGGCAGTAAGGATGGATTCAAAAAGACTGTGTTTATGTTTATGTGCTACTCTGAAAAAGAATAGAAATGGAAAATGTTGAGGTCTTGGAAAATCTCAGTGATGCCACACAGTTCAATTTCTCTTGCCCATAATTTCTGTGACACAGCACAGTTTGAACATAAACAACATTTCACTCACTGAAATGAATCAAACTGTGCTTTCATGCATGATAATCGCCAAGTGTTTCACAGCCAAACGAAATCTCTCTTCAACCCTTTACAGAATTCAAAAATAAGTACGGTAGAAAGAAACTATTCCATTTATTACATCCTTTTCATTATTAAACAGCATCTTCACAGACTAAATCCAGCTGACATACTGCGGTGTATCCACTAAGCGAGCTCATGGATAGGATTAGCTGGTCTGTTTGCCTGGAAAAATAATCTAAATGGGTTCTGTCAGGTAACCGAATATATTGCTTTTAAGAAAAGGCTAGGTTAGCTCAAAACACAATGTAATAACTCCAGTGCAGTTAAATTGAATGAAACCTCTCTGAAGACAAATATAGTTCAAGGTATTTATATAGGAAACAACGTCACGTATGTAAAACACCGGAATTACTTCTTAAAAGCAATATATTCGGTTACCCGGCAGAACCAATTTTGTCTTTAACCACACCTACCCAGGTTCTGAGGGACACAGGGTTACCCCTTTTGTTAAAACATAGAAAAATAATCTAAACACGTTTTCAAACTTGATTTGCCAGTTGTCATGGATCTGGATTTCAGCTCCACAGAGGAGGGCGAGGAATCAGATCTGAGCGCCTTGCCTTCTTCACTCTTACTCTGGTCCATCAAAGGCAGACTAATTTGGAACTTGACCTGGATGAGAATCCCACTTAAACTCCAGTAGATGGGTGTGGCTGGACTTGCTTCACCTTGAGTTGGGGAGCAGCAAATAAGATATAACGGGAGCGGGAGCCAGAGAGTGAGAGAGGATGATAGACAAGGGAAGGGAGTAGAAAGAAAAGCCAAGAGGGCACAGAAAGAGAAAAAATAGGAAGAAAGTGAAAAGTACCAGTGGGGGGGGGGGGGGGTTGGGGGTTAGAGAAGCGGAAAGAAGCAACAGTAATTGAGAGGAGCGCTGTATCCAGAGTTTGTTGCGTTCGTGGGTCAACTTATCGGTGTTCCACAGTATGGGTGATTTAATGCAGAGTAAACATGTTCAGTGATTCCACTAGTTCAGTTGAACTCAAAAGTGTTCGGGCTAGGCTGAGAATACATGCACCTGGTGTGGTATTAAATCTTCACCTATTACTTTAACCAACTTGAGTTAACTTTATGAAACCTCAATTAAAGCAGGGATCATCTATAATTTTTTCAGGGAACCCATAGAAAGAGCAAGAGAAGCAGGAGTGAAAGAGAAGGGAGGGAACAAGAACCAGAGAGGAAGAGTATGGAACAAAGAGGGTAATAGTGAGAGAGGAGACAGTGGAAAGAGAGAATTATATAAACTAAGTTTGATTCTATTAAGGTGACCCCTCAGAAGTTACTCATCACAGGAGAGAATCACTGTGCCTTTTAGGAGATGCTTTCTGGTCTCCCACGGCTTGGAATACTCCAGCTTGCTAAAGCATCTCACACCTTTGTCAGGACTCCTTGGAGCATGCACACAAAATCGCTCCAATATCTTATGAAAAGAGTGTTCTCTATTAGTGTGAGTGTAAGAACTGGGGTCACCAATTCCACTGCGGTAGCTTGGCGTGAGCAGTATTATGCTCAAATATTTAACAGTGTCAGCGACCCAACCAATAGAATATTCTAGGGGAGCCTGCAATGTGCAGTCTGTTAGGGGAAAAAAGTCTCAGATTTCGCCCAGTTGATGGTTGAGGCAGAATGATTGCCAAATTGTATGATAGCACGGATCACAGGAGAAAAGTGGGACTCTGGATCCGGGAGAACAGGCCAAGGGCTCCATGGCCAACACGAAGAGCAGAGGAGACAGGGGGAACCCCTTTCTCGTGCCTCTGGGTACTGGTACAAGGTCAGTTAGGTAGCCATTAACCAGAATACGGCGTAGAGTAACTTAATAAGTGCACTTGCCTTCTCTGCAACTAAAAAGAATGCCACAACTACCTGTGGGGCTATCTGATCTAGCACTGCAAAGACTGTACACAGGTTGATGGATGTGGAAATATGGGGCAAAAAAACTTACTGAACCTACCAGAGCAAATATTTCATCAGAAGAGAAAGGCATGTTGCAATTACTTTTGCTAATATATATATATTTTTAAATCAATGTTCATTAAAGATAATGCCCGGTAAGAAGCACTATACACTGGGTCTTTACCGGGATTAGGTAGGAGCATAAAGATGCGTTTTGCCATTCATGTCGATCCACAGCTGCGCCAGGTGCAACATGCATTATCGGATCCCCCTGCCATCAACAACTTCTTCACCTCATTGAATTTCTTACAAGCATCCTGCACCACCTATGTAGGAAGATGGATATTGCAGACCCCTGGAACTGGAA
The DNA here is from genome assembly GCF_964263255.1 of Lissotriton vulgaris. Lineage (NCBI taxonomy): Eukaryota > Metazoa > Chordata > Amphibia > Caudata > Salamandridae > Lissotriton > Lissotriton vulgaris. The sequence continues at coordinate 451,230,396 of NC_141696.1, read as the reverse complement.
AGGTACCCTCTCCCTTGACAGATGGAGAGCTGTGTTGCTCTGGTGGTAGTTCAACAATCGGGCTATGAGGGGCAGGGTGAAGCCCACAGCAGTGGCTGCCGACCCAGAGATCTATGAGCACACTCCACCAGAAAAGCAGAGAAGAACTCCGAGGCGTCAAACAATTCCCCAAGCAGTTTCTCAAGAAATCGATCTGGTCTATCCATGATCCTAGATTGACAAATACACAAAATGTGTTTATTGTTTCATCTGGATCAGGCCTCCAAATCCTTATTCTTAGCCATTACCTGGGAGAGTTTTTTCTCCATGTAAGGCAAACGGGTGCCGTGAGCAGTATTTTCATCTTCCAGATCAGAGATTGGGTGCTCCACACTTTTGATGAGTGTCGCCTGTCTAACCAACCTCTCTGTGAGCTGATTATTCAGAGTATGCCAAGGAGTTGATTTTATTGCCAATGGAGTGCAAGGCTCCATAAAGTTGCACGCAGAGAGCATCATCAGCCCACCCGAGCAGAGGCCTCAGGGGTCCGCCTCCTCAGTACCGGAGTAATGCATTTTTTTTGGGTAGACTTCTTCTGCTCAGAGTGCAATTTGGCCTGTCTAGGGTCTCCCTTACCCATTTCCACAGGCATTCTTGGTGTCAGGTAGAGGTCAGAGAAAACAAACGAATCTCAAGGCCAGCAAAAGCTTGACACAGGAAGAGGATTAGTGTTTTGTTTTTGGAGGTGAGTAGTGGCAGCGATGGCTTCAGTCCAGTACATGCGCCCCCTAACAAGAGGCACAAGAGCAATAACACTAAAGTCTGTAACCATTTAAAAAATGCAACCAAAGACATGATTTCCAAACACTATTGTGGTCAGGCAGGCCTTACTAACGTGTAAAACCACAGTGTGATTATTAGAAATGGGGTTGGGGGTTCGGCAGATCATTTGGAATCCCTTCCTTTTTGACACATACTCCCAGCTAGGATATAAAGGACAAAAGAAACTAGTGATGCCAATTACAACATGCTCGTTCCTCCACACCCCCACTTAAAACAAAGCACTGCATATCAGCTAAATGCTTCTTTTGGCCAGAGCCTGGTGCCCCACTTGGGATCACTTTAGGCCCCTCAGGGGGGCCCAAGTTTGAAAACCCCTGCACTAGGCTATATAACATGGGGAGAGGCTGCGGGCAAGGTCACCCATACTGAAGGTTTAATAGTGCGCAGTGGCGTTCCACAGTGGCACAAACCCACAGTCCAATCATAAAGGACACACCTGCACCTCACCTCCGAGCAGGGTAGCTCCCCCGTCACAGCACCACTCAGGACACTGGGCATCTTCACCAGTCCAGGCAGTGCGGTAAAAATGGGCCTCATGTAGCATGTCCGGAGGTCCGACTTCAGGGGTGGCGCACAGCCAGTCTGCACATCAAGGTCAGGCCACACGCGGTCCAGCAAGAGGCTACTCCTTGACAGCGTCTCTCAGTGTTTGCCAGCCCTGCCAACAGGGTGTTGCCCCCACGGCCCAGTGAAGTCTTCTGCTTCCTATTCAGCAGGAGGCTCGCCAGCAGCCCTTGTCGCTGCCAAGCCTTCGAGGGGGCCGCAACCATGTACCAGGAGCGCCAACCGCACCCACATGCCTCGACTCCTAAATGTACGGGGGGATGCACCCAATGTCCATGGGCAATGGTTGGCCTGGATTGTTCCGTTTGGCTTTAAAGCATCAGGTTCTGTCCCAGTGCCGCACTAGCCGGCCATATTGGACGCGCCAGCATGGTCATGCCCCCCATCCAGCCTCGGATTGGCAAGGTGGGCAGTCAGGCATTGGCCGATTGGCTTCTGGCTGAAGTCAGTTGGTGGGCCGGGTGTTTGGCCTACAAAGGACTCCATCCTTAATGCGCAGTATGAAAGGCTATTGTTACAGTCTTTGGAAACATGACCCTTTGCTCATGAAGTTCAACATCTGGTGGAAACACCACTAGTATACCAAACGCACAACGTATTATAAAGTATAACAATGATAAAGCTTTTATCTGTGACTGGTTAAGCTTCCAAGTAATCACTCAGAAAATTGCATTAAATAAAACATCCACAGCAAAGGTATGGATAAAAAATACACATAAAAGTGAGTTCCTATTATTTTTAATAATTCTGTGCTTCTAAAGTATATTTTTTCCACTGGAATGTTAATTTCCTATCTAAGTACTGGCCCTACAAGCTTTAGAATACTTTTATTACTGCAAATGTTTGTCATTATTTAGCTCCATTATACTAACAAAGCAGTGTATTACGAAAGGTTGCGATTTGCAAATGTGGGCCACTTTTTTTGGCCGCCCAGGCCGAACTGTGGCCGCAGTCCAACCCTGCCCCCATTGCATTAGTATTTGGTTACTGTGGTTCCATGGACAGCAATACATATCTCAAGGATGGTCTGGTCACTCTTGAGTATCTGAGAACGTACAACTGCAAATCATTGCTTTGACTCACAATTCCAACTGCAGGAAACAATGTATTGCTCATAATTTAAGCTCCTCTTCAGGTTTGCACCTAAACCACCAGTTCATAGCCAACTCTTCAGGTATCCACGTTCATTTACTGGTGACTAACAAAAGGTAATTTGATAAAAAACGAAGAATACATCATTGTGTTTATCTTGTATTTGTCAACTGCTTAGCTGCACTTTTCCAAACTCTAATGAAATATGGAAAATAACAGAGGTCTCTCGAGTGCACCAGACGGGGGAGGAAGATTTGATTCGCAAGCTGCAAAAGTCGAAAAGTATGCTAGTTGTGAATGTTATGAAACTAAACTTTGCCCTTCCACTTAAAAACACCCACTCCAAAGAAATGTAAATGTAAATGTATTTGAGCTTATATAGCGCACAGCTACCCACAAAGGGTTTCCCGGCGCTTGCTTAGGGAACCCGTCCTGGTATTCCCCTGTGAGATAACCCCGGCAGGGTATCCACAAGGTGAAAGCCAGGCATCCCGCCGCGAGGGGCCGTTGTGGAGATTAAGCAAGCTATTGCCCAGAGTCGCAGAGTGTAAACCCATGAGTTGAGAAGGCACCAGAGCGAGAATTATCGAGTCCGTGGAATTTTTTTAGCCCAAGACCCACCGAGGCGGGGAATTGAACCCTGGTCCAGGGCCGATCTCAGCTTCCGGGTCTGCCGCCTCTAACCCCTGAGCCACACTTCTCCACTCCACTCCACTCCAAAGAACAGGTCACTCTGCATCGTATCAGGGCTATAGTATCATTTTTCGTTTGCAATACTTCACCCAAAGCCATCCCTAACAAACACGAGCACTGGCCACGCCAATCGTTTGGGCTTTTGCGTAGTGAACTAATTACACCAACCTTCACTAACACATACAATGACAATAGACAAAATGTTGGTTTTTATAACAAAAGAGAATTGCAGCACAGGCATGGAAGGGGCAGAAGAAGTGTAAGTTTCCCTCATGCACAGAACAAATGCAGCATAGGCAACAGTTGCAGTGCAAGCTTTCTTCACACAGGATCCAGATACAGCATGTGCAGCAACAGAAGTTACACACATACAGCAGAAACAGCACGTGCGAAAGCAGTGCAGTTGTTCTTACACAGCACTTATAGCATAGGCAGTAGTGATGTTGAGTGGACTGGCACATACACTGACAGGTCAGCAGATGGATGGAAAAAGGTATTGATCGATTAGTAGATGGCTGAGTTGACTGGCGAGGAAATAAGCGGATGAGTTTAACGAGTAATTGTACCCCTGTAATATCACCAAAAACGATTACAGGGGCATTTTACTCAATGTTCTCAATACATCAAGCCTACAAGATACAATCTTACACTCCTGCACAGAAACTCGGACAGTCACCTTTTAAGTTACCTACAGACCCATACAGGTATAAAACACCCCGGACATGCACTCGACTCTAAAGATGGTCAGGCGCACAAACAAGCAAAGACCAACATCAGCATACCTAATCCAGAATAGTGTACACCAAGACACACACACGTGAACACTCAACATGAATTACATGGCAGTGTTTTCTCAATAAGGATTAGGTAGGTATGTACACAAGGATCTTCACATTAGCAAGCAGAACCAGGAAAAAACATCTGAAACCGCCAAAATAATATCTAGTAAGCAAATTAAAAGGACAACTGACCTAGACGGGGGCGCTCTTCACCCGTGTGCGTATATCGGACAACCTCTTTTTAACGTAGAACATACGCTTTAAAAAAAAAAGCTGCATTGTGATCAGGGAACAGTCTTTGAAGGAGCGTTGTCAAGTGGTGTCGTTTTTATTTGTACCAAACTTATCAACTTGGACCTCCATCTGTTTTTCAATATAAAGACATTTGACACACCTATCAATGACAGCAAACAGAAAGATATCCAAAAACGTACACATCAGTTTATTATTAGCAAACATACATGTCGCAGAATAAATGTAGCTTTCATTCTACAACCAAAAATTTGCTTGTCAGTTTCCATAAAAACATTTTTAAAAGGTCATTTTTCTTTTGGAAATGTAATTTCAATACCAGTGTATGGTTTCTGTCTGGTCTAGTTTCTGGGATTCGTTTTTTTAGATTTCTGGGGCAGATCCCAAAACCTGTTTGACAGGCACTATTTTCATGTTCGTGGTGTTAAACTATGTCAGTGTTTGGTGTACACCTACATTATATCACCGTGTTATGAAAGCAGTTTTCTGGGTGGGTAAACATATGAGAAAAATGTTTGTGCATCATTCTGTTTTTGTACTGCATTATTGCAATGTGTAATGTGGGTGTTATGTCCCAGTTTGTTTGCACTATTTTGTTGAGTCCTGTTATAATTGTGTTATGATGATTTGTGTTTGTTAATGTGTAATTTGCTGTTGTTTACTTGAATATAACAGCACATGCTGCCACACTTTCAGCCAAAAGCAGCCCGTGCTTTTAAAGATCCAGAGACAAGCAACCAATTGCCACAGGCTAAGGTGATAAAATAGCACTGCCCTGGCACTTCTTAAGACACCAGTCTGCCCAAAACAGTGTCAGAGACCATGTCTAATATTAGCACTTTCAGTGCTCGCTTTATGTGATAAGGCCCCCTCAATTGCTGTAGAGTGACTTACAGTTGAATTTGTTCTGTCCAAGGACTTGAAAAAATGATCATGCAACAATCTTGTAAATATTGTGCAGATAACCATTTGAATGTGGACAATCAGGTTTCTGCCTTAACTATAGTCATGATACTGCTAGATGTGTGTTTCAATCTTCTTCAAGGCTTGGATAATAATTCAAAATGTCTTCTTAACCTGCTAGTCGCAAATGCATTGTCTGATACAATTAGGCATATCCCTCTATTTGAGACAGTCATCCAAGAAACGGACATCTAAGGAAGTCCTTACATGAAGGCAATCATTCCTTTCACAACACTCACAATACATGTAAATCCAGTTATACGCCTATTTTAAAAGGGTGATGGATAGAACTCTCCACCAAGTCTTAACCTTCCCCCTTTAGTTGTTAGTCAGTGCATTTAAGGACTGAAATCCTTTGTATAGATAAAAAAAAACGTGTTCAATATAATCCCTGAAATAATCTCAGCCACAGGCGATCGCTCAGAGCTGCAATCCAGTCCATCATTTTCTTGAGCACCACACTACCTTACAGTACACCCAAAAATATGCTAATCAACCTTGGTCCCATGCCAACATGAACAGTGAAGCTGAAACTGCCAAACAAGGTCCTCTCTGAACCGGAACACAAGCACCCAAAGACCTGTTTTGGCCTCATTGGGTCTCTTTAATTGATGCAGCGTGGATGCAGTGGTACAGTGAGCATGGAACTTTCGTCTGGGCATACCCGTCACACTTAGGCCATCAATTGCAATTAAATAATCGGAGGTGGCATGGTAGGCTCTTCAGTCACTTTTTTGGTATTCTTCACTTGTTTGTATGCTTCCTATACAAGGTGGCTCCCAGGACATCCTCTCCTAATCAAATGGTAAACCTCCTTAGAACCTGCTTGGCACCACTATGCCACAGTGAGGAAACTGGGGGGGCACATTTGACACCAACCTCATCTTTGTACTCATTTCATATAGTACAATCAAAGGCGTTTCTGAGCAACACAAGGGGATCGTTCTCTCCTCCCCTTCCCCCAAAGAAAGATCTCATTAAGGCCATTACAGCACGTACATTGGATTAGTTGAATCCACTTGATTTAGGACTTCTGGTTATGTCAAGTTGAGCTCTCAATTACCCAGAGGAGTCTGCTATGCTACAGACAAACTGCTTTACCTGGACTTAAAAGATCCACACAAAACATACCATGAGCACTGCCACAACTTCTATCCTTTGCTCCTCGAAAAATAGCAACAGAAACATACCAAGGACAACAAAGAGTGAAAAAATACATTAGAGCTCTTTCTTATAAAAAAATATTATGAAAAATATATTCATTGTATTAGAAAACAGTATATCAGTGGTCCTTATTTAATAAGACTTTTGCCAAAGGCACAAACTGGGAGGGAAATCTTGCTGAATATGGCAGCAAGAAGCAAATAAAAGAGCATTTGTGCTATAAATAATTTTTAGAAAGGGAGAATGGATGATATATGGTCATGTTTTCTTTGTGTGCTTGATGTGAAAGATGTCCACAGATGTTTCATGGCACAATCGTAAGTCGTAGTCGCAGGATCCAAGAGAAAATCGTCCCTGATATAAAATAAAAACACAAAAGAACACAATCAGAACATTGTAGGCAGGATTAAAGTTTGTGGTAATATAGCAGACAACTGAAAGAGCAGTGGGAACTACCTGAGGCTTTTTAAAGTAGTCGAGGCCTCTTCCGATCTTAATCATCCAGCCATTGTTGAACCTAGGATAATATTGGATTAAAATGTTTTAATACATCAGCAGGATGCAATGTAAAGTGAATTAGCATTATCCTCAGTGATACAGAACAGTAAACAAAATACAAGAGGCAAACACTGACTATCTCTAAAGTCGGTGTTAAACCTTGGGTTTGCTGTATTCATGCATCTACGTCATGGAATTATACTACAACTCAAACAAACAAAACAAATCTAAGATAGTGCACTGTTATTCAATGGGTTCAAGCACATTGTTATGTTACAGTATGCAGATTTGCAGAGCGAACTATCACACAGGAGAGTATCCTGGTGCTGAGCATGTGTGAATCTAGCTACCCTAGGGCCTAGAGGGACTACTTAAAAAGACAGGTCTTCTGCTTCTTGTAGAATTCAAGAAGTGAGAAGGAGGAGGTTCTTATGTGTAGCGGCAAGTCGTTCCACACTTTACGAGCGATGTAGGAGATGGCTTGACCGCTGGATTGGATTTGCCATATGCATGGGGTTTGTGCAAATAGGAGTCCGGACGAGGAAAGGTATCTAGAAACAGATGCGATTGTTCGGACATGCTGAGCCATTGTTATATAGAGCCTTGAAAGTGTGGGTGAGATGTCTGAATAGTGCTCATCTGTGAATGGGGAGCTAGTAGAGCTCCTCCAGGAGTGCTGTGATGTGAGCAAATTACTCTCCTTGACTGGTGATTAACAATGAGAACTTAAGCTACAACAAATATTTGTTATCATCATTACAAATAACTAATAGGGGTGATTTATGGGACCTAAATCTGACACATTCCACTTTTTGTCAGACGATAAATAAAGAAGTAAAAATTCATTCACTGGTCAAGGATAAAAATATATTCTCGCAGCGATCACATGCCTGGATGACAATTCAAACATATGTCACATAGCAACCTGCAGCATATTTACATCTAACCTATCAGGCATCTCTCAAGAAAAGATTATTGGCTATACGCTTAGGAGAAGTACCATCCTTAGCAGATAAACCGCCATGGAGATACAAAGGTCCAAAAATGTGCAGGTTATGTGGTGCCCTTAAGTGGATTTCTTGCGTTTGGTGTGCATATGTCTCATACTAAATAATGTACTCCTAAAGCGCCTATTTAACCAGAGGGGGATTTGTACATGCAGAACAGCTATCATGAGAAGCCTTGACTCCACTGACCAAATGCAAACTTTTGAAGTTTTTACAATCACATGATAAAGCAATCAAACAGAATTCCAAGGAGCTTACATCAGTATAAGGAACTTGGCCTAGACTGTGAGCGAAATACGTTAATATGACATCAACACAAGTATGGGACTCCGACACTGATCCGCTGATACTCTTATAAGTAAAACTACTAGTTAATTTTTTACCGATGCACATGCCACTTTACAATAATCGAGAAGATTATGAATGGTTAAGAATCGGAAGGAAATTTACAATAATATTCTGCAAAGAAGAACAATATATTATCCTTTATTCTTGCAATATAAAGTAGTGCATTTTAGAAAACTGATTTAAAAAAAATTGAATTTTAAACAGATCTTATTAATCTATATTATTCATAAAAAATGTGTTGGGATCATTTACAAAGGCGATGTATCTTAAAGCAAACACATTTATTTTGTATTAAATGTAACATACTATGACGGTTTTTATTAACTTATAACAATAAATAAATAATACTGGTGCAAAATGTTGAACAACTGGTTTTCTGGCAGCCCAGAAAATATTTTTGTTGCCAACATTAACCCTGTCAAGTGGGTCCAGTGAAAACAAAAGTAGCACTAATCCCACAAAATGTATCAAACTACTGATTTTAAAGTCACCTGCGTTCCAAAGAGTGTTTTTTACAAGTTATGTGGTCTATCATATTATATCTAGGCAGTTTTAAGGAAATTGAACACGTAGACACTCTACTGTAATAATACCCAAGCACTATCTGTGTAATCCTGTAGCCTCCTCCCTCACAAGCACTCTGAAGAGGCTCAACACAGGTGTGTAGAACTACACAAAACAACCCTTGTAACTGAAATAATTATAATCTGCTAGCTCTAAGGCCTTGGAAAAGCTAAAAAAAAACAATTCTCACTGGATCATACAAAACAGCCTCCAACCTGTTCTATAGTGCCAGCTACTTCTCATCAACTGCAATCTTGCTGAGCTGTGTAGGCGAAAGAGGAGGCTAACGAGATGCCACCTCTGTGGAGACCTTCCTTTCCTCCATGCACCTTCCCTTTCCCACAGCTTCAGGGTGAGTAGACAACATTGATTCCAAATCATCCAGTTACATGATGATCTGGTCAGAAGGTGATAATGTGTGGTCAGTAGTGGAAGCAGTCTTGCTACTCACCTGATTAGGCAAACCACTCCTAGACTGCCAGTTGTATCTTGCGTTTGGAGCTTCTTTTTGCCACTACACAACACTTGTACCATCAAACTCCCCTCCCCCTCCAAGTTTTGCTTAATTTGCTGCTTTGGTTTATATTGTAAAAAATACTGGACACCACTCGAATTACTCCATTAGGGAAGTCAGCATTTTAACAAGAGAAGCAGCAAGTGGAGTTAATGAAGTGCCAGCCGGAAAGGAATGCAATCCTAGCTTTTCTTCCAAGAAAACAATTTAGCTGAGGCTGTCAGACATTATTGCCCAGTCTTAAGCCTGCCTAGTTCTATTTCTTGCAGCAGTTCTACATCATTTTGGATAATTGTGAGCGAAATTGAGTTTCAACGTTTCAGCTTTCTTGTCTGCTGTCACCTTATCAGTTGATAGACTGCATAGCATGTGGTCAACTCAACTACATTCAGACATTTTATTCACAAAAGAGGTCACCCTGCCTTGCTCAGCCTGCTCATCCAATCAGAGGTGTCTGTTCTCAGTTTTGAGGAGAAGGACCATCAAAACTATATGCGAATACTTCTGAATGATAAGTAGCTAGGGACTCGCAATTCTGGCCCACCAAAACGTTTGTTTCATTTAGGGGCTGACTCTCACTCCAGAGAAACGGATGCATGTCTCGGAGAGCTCAATACAGTTTCCAAGGAGTTGCTTGACTATTAAAGGACTAGATGTCTGTAAAAAAAGGTATGGCACAGTAGTTGTAAGCATTTATAACCTTTAATGAAGACATGCACCGGAAAGGAACAACAAGTATGGCAGAGTCAGCATTCTGGAGAGAACTGTTGCAATCAGAACATTGGCTATGTGGGGTTGTGATGCAAGAGCCTGGCAAAAGACGACCATCTACAGAACAAATGAAGTAAAGAAAGGACAGTCTGGGAAGGCAAAAATGTGTTTGTATTTTTAAGTAAAAGCCTCAAAAGACAAAATAGGAGGAAGGATACGGTTTACTAATTTCTTCCCCAAATGCAAACAAATAAAAGATACACTTATATAGGATAAGTCACTGAAGGCTTGAACTCTTTAGAATAGGATTCAGAAGGGAGATATCGTTGAGATTACTAGTTTATGCAATTATTGCATCACCAATCCTGCTGTATGATGTAATGTGGTTTGTCCATAGAGCATTACTTACCACTCTACAGCCACTTCCCACTGGTACTATTTTACATTAGGTGGTCTTTAGTTGCAGAAGTATTAGGTAGGGAGGTAGGACCAAAGTGACTGGTCTTGTGAAGTCTTGCATTCTGAAGTTATTTATTTTTTTAAATTGATGATCCATGGGTTTTTATCTCTGCACTGGCCTTTGTTGACCATAAATGCTTTACAGCCTTGAAGTTCTAAGCGCCTAGGCAGGACACACAGTACCGCCATTTCAGGTGCGGAGGGACAAGTGCCCATCCTCAAATGCCCCCAGTCATGTCTATGTCCTAGAATTATGGAATTGATTCTTCTACTGCCCGCTTTACGCAAAATCTACTAATACTACTCTTATCTGTATATTCTGAGGCGAGTTAATCATTTTGGTACAATTGACAGAATGTATTGGGGAAACTGAGCCTCTGGATTTATCAGAGCACATGGTGGTGCTTTTATATCCAGTGAAGCTTTACTTTGAGCTGCAATTTACAATTCAGCCATTCATCCAAAAAATTAGTACACCGGCAGTCTGTACTTTTGAGCAAACAGCAACTCCTGCTTTTATTAAAAAAATCCACAACAGGCCTGCCCTTTTTCTTCAGTCACTGCAGGCAGCTGGTTGTCTACAAGTTGGTGTGGCTATTATATCCCGAACTCTCTGACACTGTTGAAGCTCATTGGTGTTCTGAAACATCTAGAAAAGCCCCCTAATATGGGACAGGAATGCGCCCTGCATTGTGTACAGGTGTGTTCCATTTGAATTGTGTGCATTAAAGTACTCTTCTTTTCTAAGTAAATCTCTGGTTTGGACAATCAGTTATTTCGCTGTTGCATTCTGGGCCTGCACAGTCCCACACTACCTCCCTGAGAAGCCTGAGACTGCTTGCCATCATTCACTGACAGACAGTAGCTGAAGGGGTTGTAGTTGGTCAAAGTTTGCAAAGCCATTGTAGGAAGAACCCTGGGACATCAGAGGCAAATACCCCAAAGACCCAACAGCTGAGGCCCTATAGTCCCGCTTGCTCTGAGGCGCCCCGAACACTGCTTGACACCTAATGTTTTACTGCACAGGACCTCTGCGTGCTCCAATTCCAGTGGTTATTGTACTCACATCTACTAAATCTCACCCTAGTCACTTGAAATATCCATACAGGGAATCCCACATAAGTGCTCAGGGAAATATTCTAAATCTCACAATGAGCAGGTCAAATGAACAAGACTGCTAGACTTCAGTATCCAGTCAGGCTTTTGGGGAGGGAAAAGAGGCATCCACGATGCGTAAAGTTTGAACCTGTACATCAGGTTAAAATGATGAAATTGAATTCATTCCTGAACACATGCACGGCAACCTGGATGCTGCTATGCATGGCGTTTTTTAACAACAAGGGACCCCAATTCAGTCAGCTAGGGACCTCGGGGAACAATTTTCTAAAACAACAGTGGTCCCATGCAATTCTCAATTCACACTCAATAAATATAGACGAAATCAAATCTATATTTTTAGAATGATATGTCCAGCCGGACAGAGGTCATTCACGTTTACTTAATAAACAAAATTCAAACATAGAACAAGGATACCTTCCACAAAGCCCCTGTGAGGTACACAAGCCTGTGCCCAACACTAGCGGGGTGATTTACAGTTGGAGAGGATAGGAAAGGTTTTAAGGCAAACAAGCGTTTTTCTGTTTACATATAAATTGCACAGAAAATATCAGACAGCACCATTACATCAGTTTCATCAACCAAATATATATGTATAAGGTGCATGAGCAAGTCGACGGCGTTTTGGTTCCCCTTAAAGGGTCATGGGAACCATCATCAGGACAAATAAATAATTGCCTTATTACATTCAACCTCAAATTGCCGAGGCAGTGCGTAGTTTACACGGGGCAGGTCGATGCTCGAAAATTAGCCCGGACCGAAAGCCCAAAATGGGGCTGCGGATTTCCGTGTTACAGAGTCGTAACCGGACGGCGCCAGGGTAGCCAGAATCGGCGGTCATGGAGGAATTCCCTGTTTTTAAAAAAGAAAGCTATGCATGGCGTGGCAACAGTTCCTGCAGTACCACCCTGGTCCCAGGTTTATTGGGTTGCCCCTTTTTCTTTGAATGCATGGAGTGGCAACATTGTCTCAGCCATTTCTCTTGGGTATTCGGGGATTTTACTTGGATTAAGAATATTCTTTAGTTTCATGGAGATTTTTTTATGGGGATTTCTCTGTACCTAAAATGTTAGCGATAATAGATGCATGTTACTAAAAATGTTTTTGATGGCTGTCTAAATCCCACTCACACCCATGCTTCTGGACAGCCAATAGTAGCATTGGGAGATAAACTGTCTGGAGCTCACACCTAATTTCTCTGTCGTGGATTGAAGAAGAAAATGAGATTTCCAACGTAATTCCATAACCTTCCAAAGACTGTTTTATCTCATGTAGGGCACTCATCTGCTGTTCTTTTCCATTGTCCTATGGAAACAAAATAACAACCAAGATGAATGTTGATATTATTCACTGTTCAGGTGCAGTTTTCTATTACAATGTGAATTTACAGTAGAAGGAATTAATTATAACAAATATTACACAAACTACTACCTATGAAGGTCTCTTAGGGCAGATCTTAAAAATGCTCGGTTTAAAGAGATAGATTCTCTTTTCCTACATAAAGGTGACCATATTAGATGAATAGATCCCTATTATTGAGGCTAAAAATTCCCCAAGGACGATAAAATGTAAATAATCACTTTTTTTTAACCTAAATGTAACCTTGCTGAGTAGCCCTTCCATTCCTTATAGGGCAATATAAAGAAATCAAATTTGCCAATCTATAGTGGTAGGATGTTGCTGACAGCTGTACATCCAGCAAACCAATCTAAAGCAGACTCAGCCTCTGCCGGGGGCCCAGTGTAATTACCTTCTTAGTCTCTCATGTCCAATTCTAAATCAATCTAGCTGCTTCGTCTTAAGCTCCCTGAAGGAGACAAAACAGAGTTGCTGAAAGTCCTGCACAAAAGACATTTACCAGTTTAGTCCAGAATTCACTACAGCTCCCACAAGGTGCGAGGTGGAAGGTAAAGCGAGAAAAGCCTGAAAGTTACAAAGTTGGTGAAAGAAACATTCTACAACTTTCCCCATTAGAGTACTGAGGGCATTGTCACCAGCAAAAAAGATCTCTTTTTTGTAACTGTTAAGTTGGAGCCGATTAAAATGCATTCAACATGCTTAAATGTATTAAGCCGTTCCATTATCAAAGTGTTATCTACATAGAACACACACACAAACCCCCACACATCCCTATTCTTCCAATTGCGTATCCTTGAATGTATCTAAAATTGGTGCAATAAAGATATGGAACAATGTGGGCAATACGTCAACTTCATTAGAGAAAATAGGACTCAGAGAAAACTTCTGTGATTGCTTGAAGAGGAAATGTTTGAACCAGCTGATGGTGTTATAAGAAGCCTACATAGCTGTGGTTCACCTGTTCAGAATAATCTAATGGTTCACAGCTTCAAATGCTGTAGATAGGTCTGGTATGACCAAGCGGAGGGCAAACTCATTCATGTATTAAAGGGCAGCGTCCCAAAAGCCCAAAAACACATTTTTAATGCCATGTTTTGGCCAAAAGCTTGACAGGGAAGAGAAAAGGCACATTTTACTATAATGTTACCTTTGGCGTTGGGCAACCGCAACTTTCTCCATTATTGTAGCCAGCACAGGCAAAACAGAGATAGGTTTAAACTTGAACCACGGGATCAACAGTAGATGCATTCATCAAAAGAATTAGTGGCTAAATTGGAGGTTGCTGCTACACTGGGTCACACTGAAAAGTTGATTACTCCTTTTTGACTCTCGTGTATCTGCATGTTGGCAGACCAAAGGTCATGGATAACACTGTGAGGAAATACTATGGAAGAAATTAGAGATGGGGTGGGGGTGGCTTTCAAGCAGAGACAGAGAAAGAAAGAAAACAGAGGAGAAGAGGGTGCACAAGAGAGAAAGGTAAGAAAGAAAAAAGTAAAGAAGGGAGGGAGGAAAATAAAAATGAAAATAAAGGGGGTGAAGGAAGGAATGAATGGTGAACAGGTGAAAGGAAAGAAGGTAAACAAAAAAGTTGAAGAAAAGGGTGAAAGGAAAGAGGAAGGAATGATGAGCGGCGGAATGATGGAATGGTGGAAGGAAGCATAGATAAAAAGAAAGAAAGAAGGGTGAATGGATGGAAGTGAGAAGCGTTGATAGATGGAATGGTGAAACGATTAGCTGTGTGGAAATTTAAAGGATAGAGAGGGATGGGCAGGCAGAAGTAGAAGGGTGACATCTGGATGAGTGAAAGCAATGAAAGAAGAGCAAGGGTAAGATGGGGAAAAGTTGGAAAGACGTATGCAAGTACAGTTGCGTGAACGTGAAAGATAGAGGGATAAATGGATGGGCGAAAGAGTGAAATGATGGATCACAGAATGAATAGATGGTTGGTGGACAGCACATTGCAAAGAAGGATGGATATAAGGAAGAAGAGAAGGAAGAATAGAAGGATGGATATGTGAGCTGAAAGATTAACTGATGGGCGAAACAAGGCAGCGGAGGTGTCCAGGACAAGGCTGGAGAGGGTTTCTGAGGCACCGCGCAGTGTTAAGCCTCTTCATTTCTGATGCCTGCAGTCTGAACTATAACATTTCAATGGTTTCAATGTACTTATGAATAGGAGTTCCATTCAGCTGCCAAATGTGTGACACTCATGGGGGCACTTTCTGCATTTAGAAAAATCATCGAATGAAGTGCATTGAAAGAAATAAATATCAGAAATTTCTATATTTTGACCAATGAGAAGCTCTAAACATATTTTGAAAATAATGAGAAACGAATGAAATGAAAGGTCATCAACCTACAACCTCTAATATAACTACATTTTTAAACTAATGGCGGCAAAGAAGACACAAGAGAATAAAGTTTGATGGGGCTGTGAGACACTTGCTAAGCTTGACAAGACCTCTCTCGTGGATCAACACTGTGCAGCAGACTAAAAGGAAGTTTTAGAGGCCAGTGCGTCAAGAAATATAGACGGGCCAGTTAGTGTGAATCACTTTTGCAAATGTGCGCTCTATACAATTATACAAATCTGCACGGAGAGTGTTATTGGTGCAGAAAAGAATGATGCTTCATTTCAACCACTCTATTCTAAAACACAGACTCTTATTTCCTTTGCAAACTGTGTAATAATGAATTGCCCGTCAATTGTCAAGGTATTACTGAGGAGCGGCTTCCATGTAGCAGCTGTAACCACCTTGAGGGTATACAGACCCGCCCTGGCTGAGTTAAGAGGGTTCTCATTTTAATCTTTACCTATTTTAGCACGTGCACTACACTGTTTATTATTGTGGTCCTGAAGAAGCGCCAATGACCTACGGGCAACAGAGGCGCAAAACATGTTGGCCTTGACTTTAGACACCCAGGCCATTTTTACACTATCACATGCACATAAATTGATTTACTCTCCTTTTACCCTATCCCCACACACCCGCATGCAACATCCGGCAATCCTCAAAAAAGATCTCCGATAAAGTGACCCTTCGGTGGACCCGTAGGGAATTGCAGCGCCGGCCCTACGAGGAGCAAACGCCCGATGATGAAGCATGACACCCCCCAGGGTGTGTGAGGGCAGCAGAGGATGTAGAATTATTATCCCTCTCACATTAGGACATTTTCAAACCTAGGATTACTTTAGTCTACCTTTCTTCTTAATTTTTCTTTGTTCTAATATATGGGTGACTGTTAGCACCCCGATACATGGGTGACTTTTGCACACTGTTTGGTGACTTTTTGCACCTTGATCCATGGGTGACTTTTGCACCCTGTTCTAGGCAGAAGAGGGTTTCAGGACAAGGGAGAAGAGGGTTTCAGGACAAGGCAGCAGAGGTTTCAGGACAAGGCAGCAGAGGCTTCAGGACAAGGCAGCAGAGGCTTTCAGGACAAGGCAGCAGAGGCTTTCAGGACAAGGCAGCAGAGGCCCTTTCAGGACAAGGCAGCAGAGGCTTTCAGGACAAGGCAGCAGAGGCTTTCAGGACAAGGCAGCAGAGGCTTTCAAGACCGAGATGCAATGGATGCAGACAAGGCAGCAGAGGCTTTCAGGACAAGGCAGCAGAGGCTTTCAGGACAAGGCAGCAGAGGCTTTCAGGACAAGGCAGCAGATGCTTTCAGGGCAGAGGATGCAGGACAAGGCAGCAGAGGTTTTCAGGACAAGGCAGCAGAGGGTTTCAGGACAGAGATGCAATTGATGCAGGACAAGGCAGCAGAGGCTTTCAGGACAAGGCAGCAGAGGCGTTCAGGACAAGGCAGCAGAGGCGTTCAGGACAAGGCAGCAGAGGCGTTCAGGACAAGGCAGCAGAGGCGTTCAGGACAAGGCAGCAGAGGCGTTCAGGACAAGGCAGCAGAGGCTTTCAGGACTAGGCAGCAGAGGCTTTCAGGACAAGGCAGCAGAGGCTTTCAGGACAAGGCAGCAGAGGCTTTCAGGACAAGGCAGCAGAGGCTTTCAGGACAAGGCAGCAGAGGCTTTCAGGACAAGGCAGCAGAGGCTTTCAGGACAGAGATGTAGAGGATGCAGGACAAGGCAGCAGAGGCTTTAAGGACTAGGCAACAGAGGCATTCATGACAAGGCAGAAGAGGCTTTCAGGACAAGGCAGCAGAGGCTTTCAGGACAAGGCAGCAGAGGCTTTCAGGACAAGGCAGCAGAGGATGCAGGACAGGGCAGCAGAGGCGTTCAGGACAAGGCAGCAGAGGTTTCAGGACAAGGCAGGAGAGGTTTTCTGGATAAGGCAGCAGAGTCTTTCAGGACAAGGCAGCAGAGGCTTTCAGGACAAGGTAGCAGAGGCGTTCAGGACAGAGGAGTAGATGTTTCAGGACAGAGCAGCAGAGGCAGCAGAGGCTTTAAGGACAAGGCAGCAGAGGCTTTCAGGACAGAGATACAGAGGCTGTAGGACAAGGCAGCAGAGGTTTTCAGGACAAGGCAGCAGAGGCTTTCAGTGCTCATGGAAGACTCTTTAAAAAGACTCACTTCCCAGGTGGCATACCAAAAACAAATGAGTGAATAGCATATTAATTAGAGCTGCTGACTTTAGAGTGGAGGACCTTGGTTCGAGTCCTGGCCTTAGCTTGGTATTCGGTCTAAAAAACAGGGCACGCACAAAGACCTGGGGAGTTCTTCCAGCGGTGCTATGTATTTATCACCCCTCAGTAGAAAAGTCCCCAAAAAGAGTTGGCCAATACTGCGGTTTACAATTACTGATATTTTTGGGAGCGTAGTTACCATAAAGGATATGGTTAGAATGCTTTAAATTTGGAGAGGTTATGACATTTTTCGGAGTAAAGCCTGTATTTAGTAATGGTTTAACCTACTTATTTTGATAATGCAAGACCTGGTAGTTGGTGGTCTGCTGTTTTGTTCCTTTATGACTTGAGCTCAAGATTAGTCTCTTTTTAGGTCATGGGTATTCTTTCTGGCTCTGGACCTCCTTCCTGGGGTCCTGGTGAGCCCATATATAGGGAGTCAGGGATAGTGATGATTTGTGCACTAGAGTACAATAGATATGGAGCTTTGCACCACATTTCTAAAACAATGCAGGTCTCAAGTTATTCTTTCACAAGCACAAATTCAGTCTTTGATGAAGTGTTTAGCTGATGCCTTACGGAAGCCTTCTGATAAATCTTTTCCCGAGATTCCAGTTGGGGATGAGTCCATTCCATAATCTTCTATTGAATCTTGGTGAAAGAAGACAATTTTAGACCCAGGCTCCTGTGATCCTAAATAGTTTTTACAATTTCTACAAAATGGTTCTGATTAGGACCTGGCAATTGGCATTCTCAAAGTGAAGTGGGCTGCCATTAAAGATATGTGTTCTCCATGGGGAGGTTTATAGAAGAAGGGAGACAGACTTCTTACAGGATTTTTGTTGAGGGGAACTATATCTAAGTCTTCAATTCCTCTTGGGACATACATTTATTTATTTTACATTTCTTTTGATTAAATGATGAGAGAAGGGAATATACATACAGTACAATGCAATTACAACAAGAAGCTCGGTCATTGAATATTCCGCATATTAAACAATATGTTACAGGAGAGCATCACAGAATATCAGCAACATCACTATTATTTGCCATCATGTTGCTACAATGGAAAAATATACGTTTTGCTTATTATTAAATTCTACAGCTCTGATTATGCAGTGTTCAGGTGTGAGGAATGCAACAATAATTTTCCTTGGGCCTTAAGTTTAGTCCTGAGGCATAACAGTCTCCACCTTTTGAGACTTTGTTTTGAGTGAGAGATATTTAAAATCTACCTCTTCAAATTTATGGTGGCCACATCAGCAAGAAGGTTGGTGGGAATTAATGGCTCGCTCAATCAGGCCTTTTTATTTGTGAATTGTTGTGGATAGGCTAATCCTACTTCTTGGTCCTACCGTCAGAAAAAAGTAATCTCTACTTTCTCTTCAGAGCATGAAATGATGTTGCTATCTTTTTTCCAATGCCTCTTCTGGTAAACAACAATTAGGGCATTTATTAGATGCTGCTAGGGCTGTAGAATTGTTAATTTCACAATCAACAGAACACAGAGTCAATGACAGTCTGTTTGTAAATGTTGGTGTATTTTAGAGACGTCATAAATAATTCTCGTCCACCTTAGGTCTCTGCATGAAGTCCACGATTTCCATTTCCCATTAAAAACAACAGGTTCCTTTGTGAGGCGACGTTCAGGGATGTTCTACCCAGGAAATGGCATCCTCTTGGGCTGAGGCTGCAGGTGCCTCACTTGAAGATATAGGTCAAGCAGCTACACTGCCTAGACCTAACACATTAATATCTCGTTATAGACAGGATGTTGGAAATTGTAAGTGTTTGAAATTTTGAACCAGTGTCTTGGCTGCAGTTGGGGCACACAGATGATGCTATTACACATATTTAAAGATATCCCAAGCACTACATGATGAGTGCTGCTGTTCTTTGTAGATTGGAAGTAGTGATATACTGCTTTAATATCTTCTTAATAATGTAGGGACTGTGGAAAGGGAGGATTGAGGAGATTAAGTTCAGATTTCTATACACCGAACTTTATTACTCGGAATACCCTTCCTTGTGCCAGGACTTGCATATCTAACCGCCCTCCCTTCTATCAAACTTTGATCCATGTTACTTTGGGCAAATGAATGGAGGGAGGGGCTCAAATGATTAAGTAGGCCTAGTAAGAGTGGCCAGCTGAGTAAGTGGGGTGGATCAACGTTGGTCTTTAAAAGATCACAGTGTCGGGGGGGGGGGGGAGGTGTGACACACCTCAATTATACAAGTACTGGGACAAGTAAGAGTTTTCAGAGTAATGAAGATTACCAGTAAGTAATTGGGGCATTATGCACAATACACCTGGAATGAGGAGCGCTGAGCCACAACAGATTGGCACATAAGCACTTTTAATCAATATTTTTTACGCGGCCTTTGAGGGCCTCACATCGCAGAGGAGATGGAAGTCAATCAGGGCATGGTCTCAGGCCATGGTCCGATTAGATGGAAAAGGTAAGATGTTGAATGGTGGCAAAATCAACTGTAGCTAAATCGACTGTAGAATAGTCAAGCCAAATATTAACATTACCATATACTATCAAGAAGGAATACCTGTAAGGGACCCGATCAAATTGATAACATTGTGCAGATTGTAAAAGTGACTTCCTGGTTAATGGCAGCAAACAAACTAAGTAGTGCAATGTTTTGGGAAGGTGGAAAGGATGAATGGGGTACTAGCAGCCAATTGCAAAAAAACAGGTGCCGACGTGACTGAAAAGGCTAGGCTGTTTTTTAATACTCTGTAGTAGCGGCAGAAACAATCCCACACAGGAGATGCAGGTAAGTATAGTTTATTGAAGAATAACCGTAGTCAGAGCAGCCTGTAAGGAGGACGCACCCTCCGCAGCAACGATCCGCTCTGTAACTGCCAAAAACCACTGGCCTAGAACTAATCCTCAACATTCTAAGTTCCTTTCTGCAGTTCCGACGATACCATAAACAGAGCGGCAGAAAGGAATATTACTATACGATAACTGCACTACCGTGCAGCTTGTCCTGATGTAGAATGAGGTAACCTGGAGGAATGACGTTGTTTAAGTATCAAATAGGAGAAATTGTAAAGGACTCGGCAGGACTGTACTGCATGTTGGAGGTAACTTAAGCGCCAGATGTTGCCACAGGTAAGGGTGCCAGTGTTGCTAAAATATATATTGTAGTATTAGGAATAGCATGGCTTCTGTGCAGATCAAGGATGTACTGTACCCTGTGCGTATCTGAGGTATGGCTGTTAACGAATATGCTACTTACCAGTATGCATCTGTTCTTGGCATGTAGGGCTGCTGACATTCATATCTATGCATAGATCGCCGCCTAGTGTTGGGTCCGGATGATTGCACATTGTTGTCCTGAAGAGTCTTCGAAGTATCACGAGATAGGTGGCTCCTCCCCTGGACTACAGTGCGCATGGGCATCGACTCCATCCTCAGATTGTTTTTAGCCATTGTGGCCAAGATGGAGTGAAACTAAGTGAATGACGACTATGCTAGAAGTATATGTGAATCCTGCAGCTGCTACAGGAGCCGGGGAGGAGGGCGGGCGATATGAATGTCAGCAGCCCTACATGCCAAGAACAGATGCATACTGGTAAGTAGCATATTCGGTTCGAGGCATGTGGGCTGCTGAATTCATATCTGTGCATAGAATACATAGCAGTCCCTCCATTAACAGCAGCCGCCCGTGCCAGCTGCAGCAGTTTGGAAAAGTGTTTTTAGAACAGCCTGCCCTACAGCTGCCTCCTGTTTGGAGTGCACATCAACACAATAATGCTTTGTAAATGTGTGTGTGGTAGACCATGTGGCTGCTCTACATATGTCTTCCAAAGGAATATTTCCAAGGAAAGCCATGGAGGCCCCCAACTTTCTGGTGGAGTGGGCCCTTGGTGGAATGGTGAGAGTACGCTTGGCTTTCAGATAGCAGATCTGAATACATTTAACGATCCACCTAGCTATACCAGCTTTGGAAATGGGGTTACCTTTGTGTTGTGGCGCAAAGGCAACAAAGAGTTGTTTAGTTTTCCTAAAATCCTTGGTCCTATCGATGTAATACATCAGGGCCCTCTTGACTTCAAGGGTGTGGAGCATTCTCTCCGCCAATGACTCAGGATTTTGGAAGAAAACAGGCAATTCAATAGTTTGGTTAATATGGAATTGAGACACTACCTTAGGAAGGAATTTAGTGTTAGTGCGAAGCACCACCCTGTTAGAATGAATTTGAATAAATGGCTCTTGGATAGTTAGTGCTTGGAGCTCACTAACTCGTCGCAGTGATGTAATCGCTATAAGGAAAGCCACTTTCCATGTCAAGAATTGAATCTCGCAGGAATGCAGTGGTTCAAAGGGAGGACCCATTAGCCGGGTGAGGACCACATTGAGGTACCACTCTGGAGCTGGTGGAGTCCGCGGAGGAATGACTCTTTTGAGTCCTTCTAGAAAGGCTTTTATGGCAGGCACCCTAAAAAGTGAGAGGTGCTGCCTGTTCTGGAGATAAGCGGCCATTGCGGATAGATGTATGCGAATGGAAGCATAGGCCAGATTAGTAGCGGGTGCGGGCTATGGACGCTGGCCTTCTGCCACTTTATCATCATGTGTAACATCGTGCCGCTCAGGTACGATCGTGCTGATATTCTTTCTATCAGAGACAGTCTTCCGGTGTGCAACCATGTCCCTTTACCTCCACTCTCGGGACCTTATGACTGTGCTTGCGGCTGTTTCTCTCTGGCCTCACCCACTGGGGTGCGCCCCATTGAAAAGACTGTACGCGGCACTCATATAGACTGTTCCGAGCGATCACTTACTATATGGAGCTTGAACGTAAGATCCTTGGTCAAGCACTATCAGTCACTCCGGGACATGATAGATACGGACTCTCCTGATATCATTTTTCTTACTGAAACTTGGTTACAGGATGCTGACACTGCCATCATAAATCTGGCCTTCCCTTCTACCTACACGGTGTTCACTTTGAACCGGGCAACTAGGGAAGGTGGTATAGCCATGGCGACTAAATCTTGCTACCTGGCTGAGTGGAAGGTTCAGGATCTTCCTATTTGTGAAAGCGCCTCTTTTAAGGTAAAGGTCAGTCATCAATTTACCTTCAGTGGCACGCTTATCTATCGTCCACCCGGGAATGATACCACCTTCAAGGCAGCCCTAGTAGATGTGGTTAGTTCACTGATTTCTAGTTGTGCTAACTTCAACATCGTAGGTGACCTAAACATACATTTTGACCAGACATCATCTTTATCCATCAGCACCTTGCTAGCGGACCTTGAAGCACTGCAATTCAATCAACTAGTCACCTCTCCCACCCATATAGGAGGCCATATACTTGATCCCTTCTTCACCACCCTTGGCCAGGCTAGAACATCTGACCCGATGGCGGTGGGTTGGTCGGACCATATGTTGGTTGAAGTGTCATGTCCCCTAGATAACCCACAATTCAAACCTGTGGATAAACAGATCCTTAAACGCAATTGGCGTAAACTCAAGCTGGAGGAGTTTGTTAAGATACTGGAGGCACAGCCTTTAGGCACATTACAGAATGTGGAACAGGGATATGATCAGTTTTGCAACTGGGTCCTCACTGCCCTCGATTCTCTTATACCCCTGCGTTGGTCTAAATGTCACGCTAAGACCCGCAGCCCTTGGTACAACGAGACTCTTGCCGAGCTTAAGAGAACCTGCCGGCAAGCTGAGAGGGCCTGGAGGAAATCCTTTGATCCCATGCTTAAATCGCTGTACTTTGCCCAGCTCAAGACCTACCACAGAGCTATCTGCCAAACCCGGGCTGCTTATTACGCAGCTGAGTTCTCCAATAGCCCCAACCCCTCCAAGTTAATCTTTAAGGTACTTAAAGACCTGATGGGGAAACGGGCTACCTCGCGTGAAATCTGCACGGACTCGCACTGTGAAAGTTTGGCATCCTTTTTCGTCGAGAAGGTGCAGACAATCTACCGAGGATTCATACCATCTGCTTCCGGGGATGCTCCTAGTTCTGTGAAGGTCTCGGTATCTGAAACTCTATCCTCCTTGCCGGCCATGTCTAACGAGGTATTCAACACTCTTAGCCTCAAAATTAAATCTGGTTCCCCCTTAGACCCGCTGAAGCCGGAGGTCTTTACTCTCCTCCCGCCCTTTTGTCGTGAGCCCATCTTGGACCTGGTTAATCTCTCTCTCAGTGAGGGCATGGTCCCTCCCTCCTGGAAGCAAGCTGTGGTCAGCCCTATTCTGAAGAAACCCAACCTTGACCCCTTGCTCCCGGAGAATTACCGGCCTATCTCCCTCCTGCCTTGGACCGCTAAGGTCACTGAGGCACACGTGAATTCCATCCTGTCTGCCCATCTCTCGCGTAAAAATATTCTTGACGAGAGTCAAAATGGGTTTCGCTCGCAGCACAGTACTGAAACGGCCCTGCTTTTTATGACCGAACATCTGCGGTCTGTGCTGGATGCTGGGCAGACAGCGGCGCTCCTTTTGTTAGACCTGAGCGCCGCGTTCGACACGGTGTCTCATGACATCTTGATGCGGCGCTTGGAGGAGGTAGGTATCGCTGGGAAGGCTCTTCAGTGGTTCCACTCTTTCCTCTCGGACCGGTTTTTCAAAGTAGCTATTCCACCTGGCCAGTCCTCTTTCCATCCTTTGGGTCTGGGAGTCCCTCAGGGCTCTGCTTTAAGCCCCACACTGTTCAATCTGTATGTGAAACCGCTGGCCGCTGTCGTCAGGCAATGTGGCCTTACCATGACATCGTACGCCGACGACACGCAGCTGGCGGTGACACTCAGTGGGGACCCTGAGGTGAATGCGCCCAGATTCCGTGCAGGACTTATAGCTGCGGCTAATTGGATGCGTGACAACTGCCTACAGCTTAATGCGAAGAAAACCGAGGTCCTGATTTTAGGGAAACAGGCGGAACTTTGGGGAGACCAGTGGTGGCCTCCCGAATTGGGGGTGTCTCCTACTCCAGCGGCCGAAGTTAAAAATCTGGGGGTCTGGCTGGATTCCAACCTCTGTTTTACCAGCCATACAAAGAAGACAGCAGCTACCTGTTTTGGTATTCTGCGAGGACTGAGACCTGTCCTCAAATTCTTCGACCCCCCCACGCGGCAACTGGTGGTTCAGGCCTCCATCCTCTCCCGATTGGACTACGGGAGCGCCCTGCTGCTTGGAGTCAATCAGGCTGAGGCTACTCGGCTTCAGAGGGTGCAGAACGCCGCTGCACGGGCCATTGTGGGCCTTCCGAGACGATGCTCCGTCTCTACCGTTCTGACCTCCCTTCATTGGCTTCCGGTCAGACAGAGAATCAAATTTAAGGCTCTCTGTCTGACATTTAAGATCCTGAAGCTTTCCTCCCCTCCCGCCCTTGCGGGCCTTATCTCTCCGTATGTCCCTGCGCGGTCCCTCAGGTCTGAATCTTACCATCTGGCGATTAAGCCAAGATTCAGACTGAGTAGGATGGGAGGACGCTCTTTTCGCATTCTGGCGGCTGATTTATGGAATTCTCTTCCTGTCCACATCCGTGCCCTAAACAGCCTAACTCTTTTCAGACGCGCCATTAAAACTCACCTGTTTGCCTCTGCTAACTGATTCTTCTTTCTCAGCTCCTCCTGTTATGTTGTGGCTCTTGATCAGGCGCCAGGACGCCCCTTCGCTGGGGCAGCTGTGCGCCAAATAAAAGTTATTAACATAACATAACATAACATTACATTTGTACAAATGGAAAAGATAACAAATGATGTTCTGAATAGATGCATCTAGCGGGTTAATGTTGTGGTCTGCACAATAAATGACAAACAGCTTCCACTTTGCCGCATAGCATGCTCTTGTGGTGGGCTTCCTCGCCTCCCGGGTGATGTCCATACAGTCAGGAGGCAAGTTTAGGTAGCCAAACTCTAAGACCTCAGGAGCCAGATCGCCAGGTTGAGCTGTTGCGGATCTGGATGCTGAATGTCGCCATGGCTCTGCGTCAGAAGGCTGGGTGTGAGGCGTAGCCTTTGATGCGGTACCACGGACAGTTCTAGAAACGTGGTGTACCATGGTTGGCGAGCCCACGTTGGAGCAACCAGGATGAGAATCATCGAGTGCTGCCTGAGCTTGCATGCCACCAGCGGTATCAGAGGTGCTGGGGGAAAAGCGTACGCAAATTTGCCTGACCAGTTCATCCATATCCCATTGCCCTGCGACTGTGGGTGTGGGAAACTGGCGGCGAAGCTTTGGCATTTTGCGTTCTCCCTTGTGGCGAACAGGTCTATCTCTGGATGACCCCACCTTTGGAGGTACGGTTGGAGTACTGATGGATGTATCTCCCACTCGTGCATTTGGTGGCTGTACCTGCTGAGCAGGTCCGCCATCTGATTGTCCTTGCCTGGGAGGTGTTCTGCCATGAGGAAGATGTTCCTCTGAATGGCCCACTTCCACATGCTCTGAGCCGAGTGAGACAGCTGTGGAGAGTGTGTTCCTCCCTGCTTTTGAATGTAGTACATGGCCGTCATGTTGTCCGTCCGGATCAACACAACCTTGTTTCACAGATGTACTTTGAAGGCTTTTAGTGCCATGAAGATCGCCATCAGTTCCAGAACATTGATGTGCATCTTCCTTTGCTGTGGTGTCTATAGTCCCTGCACAGTGTAATGGAGTACATGAGCTCCCCATCCCTGGAGAGAAGCGTCCGTCGTCAGGATGATCTGTGGCACTGGCACAGGCTCTTGGAACGGTCGTCCCTTGCAAAGGTTTTGTGGATTCCACCAATGCAGAGAGTTGTATGCCCGACCGCTCACCAACACTAGGTCTTTCAACTGCCCGTGAGCCTGAGTCCACTGACGTGCTAAGCACTCCTGAAGCGGACGCATATGTAGTCTCGCGTGCGGGACTATGGAGATGCAGGAGGCCATCATGCCTATCAACTGCATGAACACTCTTGCTGGAAGCGAGTGTTGAGGTCTGAACTTCTGTATCAGCGATTGAAAGCTGCTGACCCTCACTGAATTCGGCTCTGCTGTGACTGCCAGAGTGTTTATGGTAGCACCCAGACACTGCCGTATGTGGGCGGGTTGGAGGTGGGATTTTGGGAAATTCAGTGAGAATCGCAGATCATGCAGGAGGTGAATGGTGTGGGACATGTGGGCGGCACACTGCTGGGCTGACTTCGCCTGGATGAGCCAGTCGTCCAGATAAGGGTAGACATGGATGTTCTGTCTCCTTAGGTGCGCCGCAACTGTCGCCAGGCACTTTGTGAACACCCTGGGTGCCGTGGTGACTCTGAAAGGCAAAACCTTGAACTGGTAGTGCTGGTTTTGGATGGTTCACCGGAGGTACTTCCTGTGTGAAGGGTGCAGTGGAATGTGAAAGTAGGCATCCTTTAGGTCTTAAGTTGTGAGAAAATCCCCCTGACTGAGCAACGGGAGCACTTGCTGCAGGGTCAGCATATGGAAGTGCTCCGACAGGATGTAGTGGTTGAGTGGCCTGAGGTCCAGGATGGGCCGGAGGGACCCGTCCTTTTTTGGTATTAAGAAGTACAGGGAGTAGACCCCTGTGCCTCTTTCCTGCGCAGGCACGAACTCTATTGCTTTTTTTTTTGCAGCATGACGATGACCTCCTGCTGCAATAAGTGCAAATGCTCGGCAGACATAGGACGGTGTCTTGGGGGTATGTTGGGTGGAGTGGATGTTAACTCCAGACAATAACCGTATTGTATACGTTTTCTGACCCACCTGTCTGTGGTGATGGTGTTCCAGACTGGCAGGAACTGCTGGAGTCTCCCCCGACCGGTGTTGTGTGGTCGGGGGGCAGTGACAAGGCGTCACTGTTTGTTGGTGTCAGAGGATCTGGAGTGGTTGTTTCCACGACCTCTGCCCTTGGCGCTGTTACCACGATATCCACCTCGACTCTTGTTGGTGTATGTGGACTGAGTGTTGCCTTTGTAGTACTGCGTGGATTGGGAGAGCTGGCCTCTGGAAACGCCTCTAGTGCTTGAGCGACGAAAAGACCCACCCCGAAACTGCTGGGACTGTAAGGCACCCATGGATTTAGCAGTTTCCGTGTCCTTTTTAATTTTTTCTAAGGTGGTGTCAACCTCCGGGCCAAACAGGTGATCTGGATTCACTGTTTGATTAAGGATGGTGGTTTGTATTTCCGGCTTAAATCCAGAGATTCTCAGCCAGGCATGTCGTCGTAGCATAACACTAGTGTTGACAGCCCTGGCTGCGGTGTCAGCCGCGTCCGGAGCGCACTTAA
This sequence comes from Lissotriton vulgaris, assembly GCF_964263255.1. Classification (NCBI taxonomy): domain Eukaryota; kingdom Metazoa; phylum Chordata; class Amphibia; order Caudata; family Salamandridae; genus Lissotriton; species Lissotriton vulgaris. Next base: position 451,202,678 of record NC_141696.1, on the reverse strand, counting down.
TTGAAGCATTAGAGATCAGCTTCCCTTCCTGAATAAGCATCTCAGCTGCCTCCTTGTATTCATCAGGCAGGTGCTGCAACAGGGTCTCCAGCGTGTCATAGTGTGCCCTGTAATACCTCGCCAGAAGCGCTTGTGTATTTGAAATGCGCCAGATGTTGGCTGCCTGTGCTGCTACCCTCTTCCCGATGCCTCAAAGACCTTAGATTCTTTGTCTGGGGGAGGAGCATCACCCGTAGTCTGAGAATTAGCCCTCTTCCGGGCATTCGAGACAACAAGGGAGTCCCAGAGGCAACTGTCCTTTGATGTAGGTAAGATCAGTAAGCGCTGACTTATATTTCTTTTCGATCCTAGGGTTTATCACACTCGCCCTGGTAGGCTCTTTAAAGATCTCGCCAGCATGTTTCAAGACACTTTTCAGCATAGGCAGAGTCTTGACAGTTCTCTCTGAGACTGAGAAGGTATCAAAAAGGAAGTCGACATCAACAGGGTCAGCATGGAGCTGGACGTTGTGATTGTTAGCTGCCCGTTCAATGAGGGCATTGAAAGCTGCAGAGTCTTCTGTAGGAGACGTTTTCGCAGAAAATAGTTGAGGGTCTTGTCCTGAATGAGGATCACCTGGGTCGGCACCAGCGGCCCAGGGTTCGTTGGTATCCTCAGGGTCTGTATAGACAGGATAGCTGTACTCATCCTCAACATCGCCCTCCCCAACGTCCACATCAGAGTAAGTGGGCGAAACATTATGAGTCTGTGGAGAAAGTGGTTCCACCAAGACAGGAGTGGAAGCAGAGTCCTTCTTTTTCTTGAGAGGAATTTTGTAGGACTCCATTGGACGTTCTGGGGCAATTTTCCGCTTGTGGAGGGAAAGCCTGCCCGTTTCGGCATCAATGAAGTGTTCTTGATGCTCGTTCACTGAAGGCCGTCGAGGCTGTGGGCCGGGGACCACCGTTGACGACTTCGGCGCCGAGGAAACCTTCTCGGGGACGCTGGCGACCGCCTTAGGAGCGAAAGCCTTCAGCACCGTCTTCGGCGGAAACGTAAAATGAATGGGCGTGGACGCCTTATGAGGTTTCTCAACCGGCTTCGGAGGCGGAGGATCCTTCGGTCCGACCGATAAGGTCTTGTTCCTGATGCACTGTAGGGAGTCCGTCACCTTCTTGGTGAAAGCGGCGGATGGGCGCGCCGGTTCGACGGAATCCTTCGAGGCCTCACCAGGAGTAGACTCTCGGGGTGCGCCGCTTTTGGCACTGTCCTGTTGACGCGGAGTCACGAGTACCTTCGGGTCATTTAGTCCTTTCTTTGGGTCACCGAGAGCTTTCTTCGGTTCGCCGAGTCCTTTGCTGGTGTCGACCGTCTTCGGCGCTGACGCACTCGGCTCGACCACCTTGACTTTAGTCTTTGGCGCGGCAGACTGTCTCGACGCCCTTGACTTGAGCCTTCGGCTCGACAGTACCCTTCTGCTTCTTCGGCGCCGAGGGCTTCAAGGCCTTGGATCCAACCAAAGCGATGCGCACTTTCGGTTTCGAGGACGGCACCTGCGCAGTTTCTTGTGTCGAGACCGTAGGTTTCACGAGTCAGTTTGAGGAAGCTCTTCGTCCGAGCTATCCTCCATGGCTTCGAGGGCCCCGTCGTCGTCTCCTACCTCGTCGACGACTTCTTCGGCCTCGAACATTTCGGCATCCGCGTCGTAGTCGACGTCCGACGCGGGATTCGATCCACTAATGTCCTGGATAGATTCTTCCTCGACATCCCCTGCATCGAAGATGTCCACAGGCGCCTGTGCAGCATGCTGGGCCTCCTGGCGCGCAGCTCGACAAAGCTTAAGCGTCTTCTTGGACCTGAAGCGGGAACAAGCCATACACTTGGCTTCATCATGGTCCGGCGACAGACACTTGTTGCATACCGGGTGGACATCGATGTGGGGATACTTCGAGTTGCAGACGGGGCTGAACTTTAATCAGTAGGCAGAGTGGAGCTGCAGGGGCTCTTAGAAGGGGTGGGGGGGGGCTGAAGCCCGGTGAGTCCAATGGGTGTTGCGCGCCTGCCGCAGACAATGGGTAGAGATCCCGGACATGGGCTGAGAGCGTCAGAATGCTGGGAGCATTCGGAGCAAGCGGGAATCGGTTTCCTGCCTTAGTCCTAGTCCTGCAGGGAGAGCTGGGAATTGTATCGATTCACAACTGAATCCTGATATCATTTTGAACTTGGAGGTACGGAAGAGGAGAAGGAAAGGGCAATATTGAGAGCCTGTGCGATTGCTGGAAAAAGTTCTTGAGAAACTCACACACCTTTCAAAAGAATTGACATATGGAAATATTTCCTTTCATTTACACAGCCTGTGGGGAAGAAGTACAGACAAAGTAGTTAGCTCTCTTTATCAGCAACTATGAAATCTCTCTCAAGTTCATGTGGGGTTGATTACAGAGAGAAAAGAAGTGAAAAGCATTACCCACAACAAAAACCAGCAAAGGAGCAAAGGCAAGTTGCATGACAATGTTCGTATTCTGTGTAAGTTCTTGTCAAGCGGTTAAACATAAAAAGGCAAGAAAGCCCTATTGCGAAGAATAGGGCGATATATGGAAGGAAGACCGAAGTAATAGGCAGTATTGATTTATTTTTATTTTTTTGCAAAAAAACATGCCTTACTTCCTCCCTGGAGGTGAGCAGATGGATTGTTTTCACATGGCCGGGTCCTTTGATAAGCATCTCACAGAACCGCAAAAAGTTATACAACTGAAAAATAAAATAGCATGTGGTATGTCATAAAATTGTAGAACCCGAAGTTTAATAGTCATTCAGTTAACATTTATAAACTACATTCAAATCCTTTACCTGGTGAACGTGGCGAACGTACGGATCCTCTACCCACACTTCTGTCAATGTCTCATTAATATAGGGTTTAAATAGGTTCTCGTAGCTGAAGCCTGTTCCGTTTTCGGGTATTTTTATTTGATTGTGATATTTCCCCTCTGAAAAAGGAAAGACAAGACATGCAATAAAAGTACCTCAATTTAAAAACCATTATCGACAATAATTAGCTGCTTCTAAACTACACACTTGGAGGAATGTATAAACCTATATTTGCCTAACACACATAGCCTTATTTATGGTATTAGTAAGCATGAATTTGCAGGCCTTCATTATTTCGGGTTCCCGGTAGTATGCCACGTCTGAGTTACATCCTGGACATAGGGTCGGTCCAGAATTAAGGACATCTAGTCTATCTGGGTTAAGGAGGTGCAGGTCCCTAGGTTATTGGTCAACAGTGTTACAGTTGAGCAGCGAGTTGGATGGAAAGGATTAAACTACCCATCCATATCTGTCTAACAGACAGAGGGAATGTACCATTGCTCGCAGTGTGGTACAGTCAAAATGAAAGGTCCATTTATTAAAGTTGTGTAGGAAAGTGCCCCTTTTTGACGTTGTCACCCCCACTTTTTGCCTGAAATGTTATGTAAATTTTGAATTGCAGAGAGTTCCTGCTACCTAGGTACCCAGTGCCCTGTGCAAATGTAATCCAAATGGCAAAGGTTTTAGCATCCCCTTATGTCCCTAGCAAATGGTACCCCTGGTACCTAGGGCCTGGGTACTACAGAGGGTCCCTAAGGTCTGTAGCATGTATTGTACGATTCTAATGGACCTACCACCAATCCCATGCAGACTGCTATTGAAGGCAGCGTAAAATGTTGCAGACAAATGTGAAAACACGCCATGGCCACATGGCCAGCCTGTGTGTCATGCCCACAGATATTATATATATGCAAGTCATCCCTACAACAGGCCGTACAGCCCTAACACCGGTTGCATTATATTACATGTGAGAACATATCTGCAAGAGCAGATATGCCCCTGTGCTGTCCAGTTCAATTGCTAGATAGTACTAGTGCATAAGGAAGCCACCTTAAGTATATGTTCCCCAGCTTCATGATGGCTTCACTGAAACCTATGATGTTTGGTATCAAACTCCCTGTTGTAATAAATTCATACTGATGCCAGTTGTGGATTTATTAAGATATGCACCCAGAGGCCACCTTAGAGGTGCTCACTGAAAACCTACCACCCTCTTAGTGTGCTGGCTGACTGGTATTGTTCAGCCTGCCACCATAGATCTGTTTCCGGCCCCCTGCAGGTGAGAGCCCGCACTCTCTGAGGCCGGAGACACTGCCTGCTCTGGAGGAAGGTGTTCACACCTCCTCCAGCAGGAAGGATAGCAAATCTGCATACCAAGGCCCGACTTCAAAGTCCCTGCCGCCTTTGATGTGCGACCCCGGCTTCCCATAGACCTGAGAGATGCCACCCCCTGCCTTAAGGCCCATTTGGCACCAGGACAGGTGGGAAATTAGCTATGCCAGCCACACCCCTGATGTGCTCCACAAAAGAAGGGTTCCATTTTGATTTTGGTGGAATTAGGAATTGTGGGATAGGGTTATGCCCACTACTCACAGGAAGTGGTCATTTAGGGGGTGTAGTGACCCCAAGGGCAAGTAGCCCATTTGCTATTACTCTTCAAGTAGCCCATTGGCTATTCCCCTTCACTCCCCTTAATGCCCCTAATTTCAGTATTTAGGTGGCCACCTGACATTAGGAATGCAGATTCTCCTGACACAAGAAGAAGGACCAAGCAGAAGAGGCAAGAATTGCAGACTACTGGTGGACTTTGGCGCCAAACCCAGCCTGACTGCTCCTGCCCTGACAAACTGACTCGTCCTGCAGCTGTGCATCATCCAAAAGCCTTGGAGGGCCTCTGCACTTCGCCAAGCCGTCAGCATCTCCCCTGAAGTGGAGGACCCACATACCTGCAACTTGCAAGCACGGACCGCAACGTCCGGTTCATTGTTCTGCTGTTCACTGGGTTGACCCATGCAGCAGCCTCCCAGGAGGAGGTAACTGTGCTCCAGGAGGTGGGATCTGTTTCCCGAACAAGTGAGAAAAGGCCAGGACCAACCAGAGCAACCCGGCACCAATACCCAGGGCACAGACCCCTTGCAGTAACCAAAGCGTGTTTGAGTCTAATCTGGACTCCAACACGGCAAAGACCGACCAGCTGATGAGGGACGTCAGCATCGCAGAGACCAGCACCAAGAGTGGCCCAGCTGTCCTGTTTTGTCCCCCTTTGCAGGTCTAACCGAGAACCGTGAGTGCCTTTGCCGCATGGGCCCAGATGACTAAACCCTCTACACCAGAGCTCCCCTGACTGGGTCCCCGGCAACCAACTGAGCTCCCTGCTCCCAGGACCCTCACAAACGGAGCCCCCTGTTGGAAGTTCCCAGACTTGTCCCAAAGTCCCCTTCTGCACCTTAAGTCTTAAAGGAGACCCCCGGAATAGGATTGCAAGTACCCGTATGTAGTATGTGTTTCTTTTCTCAAAAGAAAAAGCATTACTGCGTAAAAACTCATTTGTGTGAAAGTTTTAATTACCTGTAAAAATTGATTTCATTAAAAGTACTTACCCGATTACATAGTGTTTGGTCTTAAAATATGTATATAAAAATGCCTGTTATTTTTCTAAAAATGGTCGAGTTTTTCTTCTTGAGTGTGTGTCTCATTTACTGACTGTGTACAACACATACTTAACAATACCCTCTGATAAGTTTAAACTGCTTGCCAACACTACCACAATAGAGAGCATTTGGGCTTATTAATTTAAACCTGTTAAGCCAATAAGAGTTGTTGCACTTTCTACATAATGTACCTCTTTTTGGGCACACTACATAAAAAGTCAGCTTCCTTCAGGAGGTTTGCGGCTCTTTCCTGAATCGCTAGATTTAAGATCACTGAAAGGATAAGGCACACTATTCCAGAACATTTTTCATGCACCTTTCCTCTGTGTTTCTTCCTTCTCATGTAGTTTGTGGATCAGGGCAGATTATTCTATTCCTTCCACACACTAAAGAAAGTCAATGTGCCAGTCCTAGAAAGGTATGTGGGACCATTTCCCCACGTGGACCTTGAGCAGTGCAACATTTGGGTCTGTTTCATATGTTCCCAATTAACAACCAATTGGGCGGGGTTGCATGATCCTGGTTTCTGAAGGGTGCAGAACAGTATGGATGCCTTTGCCAACAAAACACCCTTGCCTTCTAGCATGCCTGCATTCAGCTTTTATATAGCATTTCTAAAATACACACATAATTATTAAGTTTTCCTTTCTTTTTCACATTTAAAATTAAAATAAAAAAATCTTCAACACTCTTGATGCCATCTACTTCACCCAGGTCTTTTTTGTTTTTACACCTACCTTTCTAATCATGCCCATAGTAAGCATATCATCTTTGATCTTGCATTTGCCTTCTTTACTAATACATTCTCAATGTATAAAACATGCAGCTTTAAGATTTATAACGCTGCATATTCATCTATCTCTTACCTCACTTCTCAAGCTAAAAAAAAAAGAACACTCACACCCTTGTTCTACTATGTCTCAGCTATTGCCTTCAGCCTTCCAGTCTCAGCTATCATCTGCTCCGGTCATGTTCAATGCTTTCATTCACCTTTCTCATCTCCTCACACCTCAGATCCTCTTCCATTTCAGTTTCCAATTTTTGGCCTGTATTTTTAAATGGGTCCACCATACGACCTTTTTTGCCTTGTTCATTTATAAATCAACGATGTACCATCTAACAACCCTTTTGATCAACATCAAAACAGAGACGCGTTCCTCAGGGGTCATAATTTATTGTTCTTGGCTTTATTTTGAACTCTGAAATCCCAAAGGATGAGGATTTGTTTACACTGATTTCAAAGTGTTAGGCTAGGTTTAGGAATCCATTGAGAAATGTTGAATTGTAGCTTTTCTGCATATAAGTCATAGCTAGAACAATTGGTCACGTGGCACTCATCAAGAAACCAAGAAAGGATAAATAACAAAATGAGCTAATCTTTTTTCTGTAAACTGAAGATATTTGCTGGGCATGGCAGCCAAATAAGTGATTTCTCAGCATGACTTTTTCACTAAAGAGTCCTACTCTTCCTTTTACCAGGAACTTTTCCAACATCTGGAACTATACAATGTGGTCTTCCGCAAGTTTGTCGTCAGTTTGTAGTAAGAGCACTCTTTTTATTGCTAATCCCTATAGCTGTTTCCCACTCATATACCTCTGGACTTTTCGTTTTTGTCCAGTGGATGGCTATTCTTCTTAAATACATGGACACTATATGCCTGGTTTCACCTACTTTGATTCCCCATTCTGCCGGAACTATTCTAAATGTTCCTGCTAATGGACTCATGGCCTGGGGAGAAGAGGATGAGTGACAGGGGTACCCTTGTTGCATGCCTAACTGAAGTCCCATCTGTCAAGATTTCATCCGACCTGTTTTCACCTTTGCCATATGGGATTCTTACAGTAGCTTCAACCAGCTATGAAAACTAGCCCAGAGTTGAGTTTAATGCTTTGAATATAGTGTTCCCACCCTACAGTATCAAAATCCTGTTCGATGTCCAAGGCTGCGGCTACACGTTCCTCTTCATTCGTCCAGAGAAAGGTTTTGGTATGTGCTGGTCTTTTTAGATTTACAATGGTATGTGTATGTGACACAAAGCCTGTCTGGTGTTGGTGGACCATATGGCGGAGGACTATTAAGAGGTAATTCAATGGTGGTTTACTGAATATCTTCAAGTCCACATTCAACAGGTATATCTTGTGGGTTTGTTTTGGGCTTCGGGACCAAGGCAAGTAAAGCTTTCCTCAGAATCTGGGAGTTTATTTTTTCATATGAACCTAGGCATACGGTATGCAAACTGTCAATGAATGTGGCTGTCACTATTTTATAGAGTTCAATGGGTAGCCTGTCTCATACGGATATCTTTCACTAGCATCTCTTTTTCGTGGTTGTGAAGGACTCCATTTATTCTTGCTTTTCGAACTGAGCTTTCAGTTCTTTCTTCATTTCTGGGGTAGGCTTGGAGAAGTTAATGCTTTCTGAGAAGTTTCAACTATCTTCTTTCCTAGTTGGTTGTGTACAGTTATTTAAAGTATTTTCAAAATATCTGTGCTGAGGCCTGTTTGAGCGTGTTGCCGCCATCTGGGGCCCAGAGTCTCATTTCCTGCAACCTCTTAATAGCCACGCTAATAGTTTACCCGATTTGTCCTCTTCGATATACAGTTGTTGCCTGAAGGATATGCAAGAATATTTATCTAGTGATGTATGTAGCTACAACCACTTGAGTTTTAGTTCATGCCACCTGTTCCTTGTACAATTTCTTTTTGCAAATTTGCTCTTTTGTCCTCAGTTTTGATTATTTCCCTTGTCCGCTGGGATTTTACACAGTATGCCCGTCTTATGCTATTCCCTCTTAATGTTACTGTAATTGCATCTCATTTCACTGCCCGGGACAATTTAGATCATTCGTTTTGTGTAAAATAATTAGCTAATCCTTCCACCACATGTTTGAACTGTGGGTCTGTTAGTGATAGTTAGTGCCCTCGCTAAACTATCGAAGTATGTGTGAGATGTGGGCTGAAACTTATTCTGCCTAGGTATTCCATTTCATTCAGAAATGTATCCGCTCTTGGGATGAAGACCTAATCTAATCTGATGAACGTATTAAGGACAGAAGAATATAAGGAGCATGTCTGTATCATTGGGTGCAGTAGTTTCCATTTGTCTACCAAGTCATAATGTGATATGTCTTTTAATTGACTCCATTATACTCTATGACTTCTTGGGTTCCACCTGGTTACCCTGATAATACACTATTGAGGTCTCCCGGCTGTATTATTGGAAAGTCGGTACGTGTGGCTATCAGGTAGGTCACTTTTAAGAAGAAGATGGAGTCTGTGGTAGCTTGGGTGCAAATGTTTATTAATCATATCTTGTGACTGTTCAGTAGTCCCATTATTATTGTTTCCCTTCAGCATGTATATATGCGTTATTTGTACACCATAACCTTAGCCAAAAAGGCAGCTGGGCTCTAACCAGGGTCAAAGGCAAGCATACAGTCTACAAATGATATAAGAGGTCGCTTGTTATTGTATTGTTATTTAGTGTTCTTTAATAAGGTATGGCTGACTCTTTTGTAAACTGAAGCAGTGCTGGGGCATTTCTTATCGATATGGGCATGTTGTACCAGATCCTGGGTGCATACATGAAAAAAGGCCCGATACCTTTTCTTTTTCATGCTCCTTAGTCTCCAGTCTGATGGTGGCCTGCCTGTGGGTGTGCAGAGAGACACGGGAGATGGTGAGCTTGTCCACAGGATAGCGTGAGTGCTAATCATGATAGCTTTGTAAATGTTGCCGCTAATTTTGAAGATGATGCGGGCCAGCAAGGGAAGGCAACGGAGTTCCACTGGGATTGGGGTGATGAAGTCATATTTCTTTCAGCCCGGAACGAGAAGTGTTGGGGAACATAGCATGGCCTTAAGGGGTTGTGGTAAATATTTGATTTACCGTCCTAATTTCTATGCAGGTAAGTACTTAAACAAAAATAACTCAATCGGAAAGAAAGACGCAGAGTCCGTGGTGTTAGAGTTCTTAGGGGTTTTATTCCTTAAAAAGGAATGGTTCTGGTACCGGATATCGGGTTCCTGACACCACTGGGGTGCAGGAAGGGATAGAGCATACTTTATTGACAAGACATAACTTTTATACTTAAACCATATAATGAATACCAATACAGTAGGCGTAACAGCTGAGAGAAACAAGATAAAAACACACACGTGTTAGCAATACGTAGTCAAAAGGCGTGAACTAGGCGTGAACATAGAGGTGTGTGCTAGAAACGTCACATGTAAGTGTCACAAGTAGGTGGGTACAAAGCAGAATTTTGCAATGTCAGCAGAAATCTGAGGCCTGGATGCACACGCAGCTGCATGACGTGGGATTGACGTGGAGCTGGAGGGTGCAGGGGACTTGACATTTACACTAGCGGAAAGAGACAGAAGTCTGGCATGTCAGATCAACTCGTACCTATATCATATCTGATATCTGATGTTTGGGAACCATATTATCTAGAGGGAAAGGTCTCTTGGGCAGAGGCTATTCTATACTGACTGTGAGTGCGTGTATAAGCGTCTACGTGTCTGCATGAGATGCGAGGGGGCATGGGCCTACCATGGTAACAGAAGCTATGAATTACTTGCACGGAGACAGTGAGGCCGGGCCCTTTGCTCTGCAGCTGGAAGGATGTTTACTTGAACTAGTAGGCAGGAATGTATGTTTGAGGAGCGGAGCAGATAATTCGAAGGTTGAATACAGTCTTGGCAGGCAGCAGGCTGAGCTAAGCGCCGTTAGCCGCGCAGGGAGTAAGGCAGAGGTCACGGGTACAGAGGCAGCCCAGGCTGAGGCGTTCAGAGTCATAAGGCAGGAAAAGGCTCGATGGCAGAATTCAGGGGCCTACTTCGCCAGAGCTGAAAAACGTGTAAAGTACACCACAAAAAGACGTTGGCATGGCATACTTAGGAACGGAATATTCAACCCGTTCAGGGTGGATCTGAAAGAGGACATGTTAACGTTGGACGCAAATGTATTTGCGTCTTCATAGCTGGCACAGGAGGGAAGTTACATGCACTTTAAGCTCGTACATGGAGACGGTGGGGTACACGTTAGGGAACATTTCTTGACCATAAAATTTATATTTCCTCATTCCCTCCTTGTTCCCTACGGACCCTTCATGATATATCGATCCTCATGAATCGGTCAGTCTGTTCTTGCAACATCATTTGCTCTTCTTTCTTCTTTTCGCGTTTTGAGTGAAAACTGGAATGTGGAATACATGAAGTGGCGCACAGACCACAAATCGCTGGCCCACACTGTAGGCACAGGCAGCAACTGAATACTATAACAAGGGCAATGCCTAGGAAGGATAGGATCTTCCATCCCCAAGCGGTCAACGTTGTCCAGAACCAACCGGACCAAGTCCAGGTGCCTGGATTCTGATGTATCAAACTTGCAATTTTATGAAGACGTGTAATAGCTTTATATACCGTTGGCGCGTTTTCTGGAATGAAAACACAGCAACTTGACCCGATGACCTTACAAGCTCCGCCCCTATCTGCTAGGATGACGTCAATAACAAGACGGTTTTGGAGAACAACAACCCGCATGGCAGATTGCTCCTCTGTTAAGTTGCCTAGAGCGGAGGTAGTTTCATTCACTACTGCTTCGAGGGTTCTAGTTAATCTTCGTATCAGTTTACTATTAAAGACGGTACCTAAGTAGGGGAAGAAACCTTTATTGAAGTCTGTGTATTGCTCCCATGCCGTTTCAGTATAGTCGACAATCGGGAGATCTCTTCGGAGTCTATTCTTTACTAGATTTGTATTTCTGTGATAATCAGGAGGGGCTAGAAAAACAGGTGGCAGAAGGAATGCAATGTAACAAGTACCATCCCAATCTGGAGGTAAACGTATGTATGCGGTATGGCCACAAACAAAGTAGGAATGACAGGTTGCTCTAAAGGAAGACTTGCCTTGATCACTGAATTCGACCACAGTAGTACATTTACTATGACCTAAGTGTACTGAACCCTTCTTTCTGACACATAAGTCACCTGTGACTGGTAATACTGACATAGCAGGGAGAACTGGTGCAGCTTCGGATTCAACAGTAAGAATCATGAGGTTAATTGTATAATTACCTAATCCATATACTTCATTTTCTAGATCAGTTCCTATTCTAGTGGGAAGTCCCTTTTTGTCGGGATAACAGGCGTTAAGCAGAACTAAGTTCAGGTTTCCCCAAACCCAATTTCCTTCGAAAACAGCAATATCAGGATCTAAGGAATTAATTATTCTAAACCATGCTCCACATGAGCCATTGTGTGTGAACGGGTACGGAAAGAGGGGCAGAACTCCCTTGTATTTCTGATAGGGAGGGAGTCGGCCACATATCCAACAGTTTGTAGCATTATTAGTCTGATGGGAGTGATGTAACATACTAATGAATGTGTTGTTGCGCAGCGCAAGTCTGTAAGATAATTCATGAGGGGGTAATTCGCTAAAAGAATGTTCGGCAGTGACATTGTAAGCAGATTGTTCACGCTTGAAGATAGGGTAATATATGGGCAGCAATATACTGGTAACAATAATCAAAAGACTTAGAAAAAACATAACCAATAATGTCACTATACAGTGACTACGGAGTGATTTACAATATGCATGTTTCTTGAGTTGTCTCTCTCTCTCTCTCTATCTCGGTCTAGGGGATACATGTCAGAAACTATTTAACCGATTCATCTAGGGGAGGACTTAAACAATTAAACTGTCTGACTTGCTAGACCGTAGTTTCCTTTTATACTCCTCTTGGGGAGTTTTCTCTCTCTTGGGAACTTTAAAGTCACTAGTATCGAGGCAGTCCTTTGAGGGGGTGGACGAGTCAGTCTCTGGCAACAGTTCATTACATTTTTTAATATGACTCGTGTGGATCCACCCCTTTCGGCCCTCCACTTTAATTGCCGTCCTCGTGGTCAGAAGGACGATCTTCGGCTCCTTCCAGCGGGGCTCCAGCGGGCTTTTTCTGTCGAAGTTGCGAATTAACACAGTGTCACCGGGACGGACGTCGTGTGGCTTTACATCAGTGTTGTCGGGAAAGGCTGCGGCAACCTGTGAACGACATGATTGGAGTGCAGACATCAAGGAGGCAAGGTAATCTGTCAGCATATTACAATCAACACCGGTTATTTTCTTAGGCATGGGCGTCCCCCACATATTTGGTGGTCGGCCAAAGACCACCTCATACGGGGATAGTCCTGATCTCGAATGGGGGACTATTCTCATATAGAACAATGCAACTGGCAGGGCGACTATCCAGTCGACCCCTTTCTCTTTACATATTTTGGCAAGGCGTGTTTTCAGTGTCTGGTTATGTCTTTCTACAAGGCCAGCTGCCTCGGGATGTCGGACACAATGGAATTTCCACTGATATCCTAGCAGAAGTGAAACCTGCTTCATGAGCTCGGATGAGAATGGCTGTCCGTTATCTGAGTACACGATACGAGGCAAGCCGTACCGTGGGAAGAATTCTCGAACCAGCTGCCTGGCAGTGGTCGGGGCAGTGTAATCTGGGACTGGATATGCTTCGGTCCAACGGGAAAGTGCACAAACAACTACGAGGACATACTTGAATCCTCGACAACGGTCCATCTGGATATAATCCATCTGGAGGACTTCAAAAGGGTGATCGGGAGGATGAAATCCACCTTGCTCTACAGGGACGCTTTTACCTGGATTGAACTGACAACAGATCATGCAAGTACGCACTTTCTGTTTTGCTGCTGCTCGTAAATGTTTGTTGTACCAGAGATTCTGTAAACTGTCTAACATAGCTTTTTCTCCTAGGTGTGCTGGACTATGTGCTGTATTTATTATGACTTGAACCATAGAGTCGGGGAGAAACCATGTAGATTTTCCCTTCGTCATCCATCCCTGATCTGTCTGGATCCCTCCTAGTTCAGTCCATTTCTTGATTTCATCTGGAGTAGCATGTGTCTGAATATCGATTACATCTAGTGTGGGATCCCTAACTGTCATACAATGTGTCGGCACTATTGTCTTTGTCACATCAGTTGTCTGGGTGTGAGTCAATGCTGTATGTTTTGCTGTTTGGTCTGCCAGGTCGTTACCCTGGGAAATGGAATCTGTAACTTTAGTATGTGCTTTACATTTCATGATGGATATGCCTGAAGGCAGATGTATTGCTTCTAATAGTGCTTGAATGAGGGGACCGTGTTGGATCTTGGCACCGTGAGAGGTCAAGAAACCTCGTTCTTGCCATAACACTCCGAAGTCGTGTACGACTCCGAAAGCATAACGTGAATCTGTATATATGTTAACATTTCTGTTCTTGGCTAGTATACAGGCTCGGGTCAGAGCGATGAGCTCTGCTGCTTGAGCGGACAGTGTATCAATACGATATGTTTCTTTAACTTCAGTTTCAGTGGTCACTGCATACGCGGCCACTAATTCTCCTGTGTTTGTTCTCATACATGAACCATCCACGTAAAGTGTCAGGTCTGGATTTGTCAGTGGAACATCTGTTAAGTCTCGTCGGGGCTTTGTTACTGCATTAATGATCTCTATACAATCATGCGGGGCTGAATTTGTCATAATCGGAGGTAACAATGTTGCAGGATTCAGAATGTTACAGCGTCTGATTTCTATGTGTGGCTGGAATAGCGTCAATTCATAACCTGTCAGTCGTGCTATAGCTACCTCCACGACCATCAACACCTCATTCCTACTGTAGAACCTCGCCACCATCTGACTCAAACAACTGGTTACCTCTCCAACCCATTCAGCAGGACACACGCTGGACCCTGTCTTCTCTGTAAGCAACAACATCTCTGTCAGCTACACCTCCGAACTACATTAGACTGACCACCAGTGCATCCACTTCTCCTTCCCCAAACCCACTGAACACCAACGCACCCACCGCCACCCACACAGAAGCTGGAACAAGGTCTCCGAATACCAACTTGGCACTTCTCTCCGAAAAAACCCACCAGCAACCTCCATGGACGCAAACGCCTCCGCACACAACCTCCACCTTTGGATCTTCGACTGTGCCAACACACTGGTTCCCCTCGGGGAACCTTCCGGCAAGCAGTTCTCTGAGAAAGCTAGATTGTTCTCCACTGTCCTCCAAGAATCCAGCTGCACCTGCAGACGGCTGGAGAGAAAATGGAGGAGCAGGAAGAACTCGGCAGACCACGCCAGACCACGCCGCCTTCAAAACCGCTGTCACCACACACCACCACCGCAAAGAAAACTATAACACAGTAATGTATCAACACTAACACACTCAACAGCTTAGTACCAGCTGTTTCTTTGTAGTAAAAAAAATAAAAATGAATGTTTCTTCCAGAAAGTTTCAGAACTGCTGTTCAGCCACGAATACTCTTGCATCTGAACTGTGGCAACCCTTGTTCCATGACCTCCCGATACCCCACACTGGCACCCTGAGGAAATATAAATTTTATGGTCAAGAAATGTTCCCTAACGTGTACCCCACCTTCTCCATGTACGAGCTTAAAGTGCATGTAACTTCCCTCCTGTGCCAGCTATGAAGACGCAAATACATTTGCGTCCAACGTTAACATGTCCTCTTTCAGATCCACCCTGAACGGGTTGAATATTCCGTTCCTAAGTATGCCATGCCAATGTCTTTTTGTGGTGTACTTTACACGTTTTTCAGCTCTGGCGAAGTAGGCCCCTGAATTCTGCCATCGAGCCTTTTCCTGCCTTATGACTCTGAACGCCTCAGCCTGGGCTGCCTCTGTACCCGTGACCTCTGCCTTACTCCCTGCGCGGCTAACGGCGCTTAGCTCAGCCTGCTGCCTGCCAAGACTGTATTCAACCTTCGAATTATCTGCTCCGCTCCTCAAACATACATTCCTGCCTACTAGTTCAAGTAAACATCCTTCCAGCTGCAGAGCAAAGGGCCCGGCCTCACTGTCTCCGTGCAAGTAATTCATAGCTTCTGTTACCATGGTAGGCCCATGCCCCCTCGCATCTCATGCAGACACGTAGACGCTTATACACGGTGATCACGGTGCAGGCGCTCATCGGATCCAGGCTTGACTATGCTAATGCCCTTTTCTTAGGCCTTCCGGATTATTTGGTTCAGCGTCTGCAGGTGGCACAGAACTCGGCAGCCCGGGCAATCTTTGGTCTGCACAGACGAGCTCGGGCTTCTGTGTTGCTGCAGACGCTCCATTGGCTTCCAATCCGGAAGCGGATTGTTTTCAAATCTATGACGCTGATGCACAAGGCTTTGTTTGGCTCAGGCGCTGGATATCTGAAGAAAAGACTAGCTTTCTATCGCCCGGCTCGCTCACTGCGTTCAGAATCCCTTTTCACTGCTGTGGTTCCACGCGTGAGGAAGGCCCGCATTGGGGGGCGCTCTTTCAGCCTTAAGGCCTCCCAGCTGTGGAACTCGCTTCCATTGGCACTTCGTAGCACCCCCAACTTGCTTCAATTTAGGAAGAATTTGAAGACGTGGCTTTTTAATCACTCTGTTTAGGTGGGTTTCTTTTTCCTTCTCTTTTGGGTTCTGTTTTTACTTGTTATGTTGATTTTACACTGTAAGTTGCCTGTGGAAAGCGCCGGGACACTCTTTTAGAGTAGCCGAGCGCTATAAAAAAAATAAGTTCTGAAAATCTGCAGATAGAGGCATCCCTGATAGTTTTGAGTAAAAGGGGAATATCCTAGTATTTCCCAATGGCTCAAAATTAGGCGGTACAGTTCCCAATAAAGGTTTAAAAATTAAACAGGTCTTTCTAATCATTTACTCACTGTCCACCATGGGGTAAGGGTCATGAAGGTGACTAGTACATACAAAATATATTCCAGCGTCTAGAGAGAGAACAAATAAAGGAAGTTCCTACTAAGAATCAGAATTGTGAAATAGTAAATAGACATAGAAATTTATGCGTATGGATTCCCATCATTCACCAAGCCTGGTGATCAGCTTCATCATTTGGGTATCCTTTGATGTAAAAAATGACAGACTAGCTCTATAAATCTCAGAGCTTACAAATGTCAAAAAGGTATAATTACCAAGATGAGCAGGATAGAGTATGTGGGACCAAGTTTTTTTATGAAAAAGTTTTTGTGAATGCGGTGAAAAATGGTGAAGTGCAAAAATATAAAATTGGTGCGTGAACAGACTAACAGTTGTTATTCGTGTCAGTCACGATCAATGATTTAGAAGGCATTCAGTTGTTTATGTGGTATTCTCTTCCAGGGAAAGTCATAGGTACCAAGGTCTGATGCATACGGGGTGGGTGTCGAGTGGGGAGAAAACCATGTTTTAATGCTTTCCACAATTCCAAGTGGACTAACAGCTTTCTTATTAGAGGAGAAGTAGGTCTCAGTTTTGAGGTCTGTACTAAAAAAGCTCATGTGCAAAACTAGATAATTAATAAAGGTGCCTCTTTGAATCCGAGGTTTAACGTTTGTGATGTAGAAAGGTCAGACCAATCACATACAGTGTTTGGTGTGCAATGCAAAGGAACTTGAATGAGAGGAGGGTTTGAGGGGCCGGTGTCTCATAAACTTGCATTTTGAAGTACAGTAGTAGTCTGGCAGCGGTGAGCAGGAGCCTCTCTAAACCCATAGCATACTGTGTTGGAGTAGTCTAGCTAGGACAGTACAAGATCAATGGCAGCTTCACCTCATTGTGGGTATCACAGTAATGGAAAAATGTATCTTGAGATAGTCATGGTGAACAAGAAAAATCTGGATACCAGATTCATCCGATGTGATAATGTGCGTTAGAGTCCATGATGATGAGAGATGTGCGACGATCCCTAGCAAACAGGCTTTTAGTTGGATACTGGACCATCTTCTGTAGGTTAAAATGCATGTTTTTGTTGAGTTTCAAATGGCTGCAGGACATACACTTATCTACGGCCAGGTGGACTGGGCTGAGGCAAAAGTCAAAAGGTTTCTATAGCTTCATGATAAGGTGTGTCAAAGGAGGCTGAAGATTTTGATAATATCCAGGAGAGAATTGAGGGATGCTTTAGAGAAAACAAGTAAGATTGCACTGGTTGAACTTTGGGGAACACCTACTTGAATGTTAATGCTGGAATAGAAGAAGAGAGAGAATTTCATGTATTTTTCTGGAAAACTACAGGAGATCCCTAGCTTTTTCAGCAAGAAACGCAAAGTTTGATGGTGTACTATATGAAAGGTTGTAGAAAAAATGAAGCAGGTAAATGCAGCTACTCCGTTCTAGTCAACAGAATGATATTAACAACCAATGTAACAACTGTTATCGCTGAGATTTGCTAAATCAGAGTGTTTCAATAAAACTACAGTTGTGGACAGTATAATTCAAAAACACAAAAACACAAAAAACAGTTATATTCAAAATATATGGCCTGAGTATTATGCTGAAAGCACTCCATGTGACTTTGTACTTATGCAGTTAAATTCAAATGTTCCAAACCATAGTATATAAATGTACAAAACAGAACCTACCCTCTTTTTCTTTCTCAAGATGCTTTTTAATTTGTTCTGCCCTGTCCATGTAATCTGTAATTTTCTGCCTGTAGTGCGCTTTCTTGATGTCTTTTGTCCCTGTGAAATAAGACATACATCCAATTACAAAATGTTAAATTTTAATCCAGTTTTAAAAAATAATAAACACACAACAAATAGCAATTGTGAAGCCTTTCTCTTTAAAAGCTGCACAAATGCATATTTTAAAAACATTCTCAAATGTATACGCAACCTAGTCTCAAAATTGCCAAACGAGTATTGCATTGTGGGGTATCACTCTTATATAGGGCTGTTAGAGATACAGTTGCAATATCCTGTTTGCTCGAATGCATCCCACTGCTAAATGATCATGGTTAATACCAATTGAAGGAAACATTTGTTTTATAAAATTGAAGTCAAATTTCTTTTTAAAAATACAATCAACATGAATTAATATTTTGCCACACAAGTAAATTATATAAAAGAGGGAGAGCTTTGCATACTGAGGGTGGGAGTGGAAAAAAACAGACAGACACACTGCAGGGGGAAGATCTAATTAAGGGAAGAGGTGGATAATAGATTTTTCCATGGAGTGTCACCATGCACCAGCTCCAGAATTCCTACTAAATCACAAAGGAAACTCTTGTTTTACGGAAAAGTGGTAAAAGAGGAGCTCTGCTTATCAACGAATGGGCCCCACTGACCTCAACAGCCACATTCACATTCTGAATGAAAAGGTGGAGTATCAAAATTAGTTTTGGAAAGGGGCTAGCTGTTAAGCGCTGCCCAGGGTTTTCCAATATTTTGACTACCCATTTATGGTGGCAGTTACAAGGATATGCCCTGCATATAAAATGATATGACAATTATTCGGCCTGTAGTTATTTGTGAATTTTCCTCATGCCTGTGATGTTTGCATTCCTAAAAGACCTTCCAGCATCATCTTACTCCAGGTGAAACATATATCTTACAAATGAAGTGAATAAACAATTAGTGGTCAATATACTGATTCCAAGATGATCAGCACATTTCTAAGAAATGTGGGTTGTCAGTACAAAGCTTACACAGGTCTCTTCAGTGTATCTTGCGTTGGAGAGAGAACATTTACCAGCACAAATACAAGGTGACCATTGATTAGTGAAACACTTAACACAACCGTGGGAGTGTTATGGCACACTTTTGCAACATGTTATCTACCTTTGTCTCTACATTACAATGGCATGGTGGACAGTACTGGAATTCAGAAAGAAAAGCTCATAGAACGGGTAAGCATAAAGTCCTGGCAAAGAAGCAAAAGAGAATGTCTGGGTCAACCAACCATCAGATTATCAAAGGTTTTGCACAGAACCTCCCTATATTAAGAGGAAAACTGTCATATAAGAACTAAATGGATAGATTATTTATTCATATGATTAAATGGTGACAAAATCCTTAAACCAGGTATAATCCGACTGGGGAGAAATAAGTTAAATGATATCATAATATCAAAAGGCTCCTCTTCGTAGCTAAATGCACTACTGAGAGTCATACCTGCTGTGCTTAGGAAGCAGATTACTATACAATGATATAGCAGCACTATTCAAGGTGTTCCTTTAACAGTTCGGTTTCCGCATCTGCAAGTAAAGTCAACAATATGCACGATGAATTACATTGCCGCGATCAGCAATGAGGCAATGAAAACAAACAGGTTCTGTGCCTAACCCACCATCTCTTTGATAAGACCAGTGGAGAATACTACTCCTGTGCTTGGTGCTCTCAGTATGGATCAATTTAGAAATCTCTCTCGTACTAAGCCCTATTACCTGATGAGGTGTGCTTTATGTCATTCATAATCACAGGTCATTAAAGAATGTAACACCTCCCATGAAAACCTGAAAGGATGAACATCTCTGGAGCTGTAACCTTATGGTCCCATGTCCAGGTCATGATGTCTGGGTTGGTGCCAGCCATCGATGGTGGGGAGGAACAGTCCCTTTTTCTTGTGAACCTGTTATATGGGTTGTTTATTGGCCTTCTTGGTGAAAGTTTGTGCAGCCAGTCACAAATAGGATGTCACACTTCATTCCAAATGCAAAGTATATTCGTACTTTGGAGTCCAAGCACAGTACTGTTTTGGATCTTGGTGATACTGGCCTTACCTTTATTCCCCCCCTACATGCCCTTGCACTGCTCATTGCATTATGCTCTCTGCACATTACAGTGTAGGTTTGTTTTGTGTGTGTCTGGTTTGGACCTACAAACCTCTCTAACAGAGATCTTTGTACTTTACCAGATTGGTTTCAGAAAGTTTCAACAAGTTCGCCTATTCCCTGTGAGACCTGTACAAAGCAGAGCCCGAAGGCATGAGCTTGAATAAGTAAAATATTTTTGGGGAAAATAGTGCCCCATATTGGTTTGATTTATTTATTTATTTATGGAATTTTTAGGGCGCAACAGCTACCCAAAAAGGGTTTCCCGGCGCCTGGACGAAGCAAGGTACAGAGGAATAATGATGAAGGACGTTACTGGTTAAACAACCAGGTCTTTAAGGATTTGCGGAAACTGGTATAAATGGTTTCTTTGCGGATAGTGATCGGGAGAGTGTTCCAGAGCTTTGGGCCAAGACAAGAAAAAGACCTGCCACCGATCCTAGCAAGATTGAACCTGGGGACCGTAATTTTTTCGAGAGTGGCGGAACGAAGATGGAGTGTAGGGATGTATGGGTGAACAAGAGTGCAAGTATAGTGGAGCTGAACCGCATTTGATCTTAAACATGTAGCTGAGGGCTTTGAATTTTATGTGGTTTTCCACTGAGCCAGTGCAGATCACGGAGATGGCCAGAAATGGGAGTGAAACTAGGGACTCTGCAAAGAAGTCTAGATGCAGAGTTGTGAACCAGCTGCAGTCTACGGGTCACAGCCTTATTTGCACATAGAAAAAGAACATTCCCGTAGTCCAGCAGTGATAAAAGCATGGACCACAGTTTTCTGGGTGGCCTTAGGTAGCATCCAGAGATTCTTCCTAAGCCAATTTAAGATGGTGAAGCAAATAGCTGTGACCTTGACCGCATGATGATGCATGGGCAGGGAATCATCGATGTAAATGCCCAGGTTCCGGACATGGCTGGAGGGTGGTGGAGGTGCACCCATCTCGGTGGGCCAATGAAGCGGACCCCAAAGATGTTGCTCCTTACCAAGGATTAGGACCTCAGTTTTATCCCCGTTTAGTTTCAGGTAGTTCTGGTTCATCCATGCTGCAATACGCCCAAGACCCAGCTGAAGACAGGATGTGGAGAAGGGGTCAGAGTGTGAAAGTGAGAAGATGATCTGAGAATCATCGGCGTAAGTAAAAAGGGTCAAGCCGGTCTGTTCTACAATGTCAGCTAGAGGCCTGACATACAAATTAGAGAGCATGGGACTCAGTACAGAGCCCTTGGGTACCCCGTAGGGTGAGGGATGGATATCAGAACTATCCGTAGCTGAAAAAATCTGAAACGTGCAGCCGTTCAAAAAAGAGACAATCCAGTCTAAGGCAGAACTACAAATGCCAAAGGACCTTAGTGTGTTGACTAATATGGGATGAGATATCGTGTCGCACGCTGCACTGAGATCTAACAATGTGAGTGCGACGTGGTCTCAGATATTGAGGTGATGGCGTAGCCTCTCTGTGACCCCCAACAAAGTGGTCTGTGGAAAACCCGGTTCTGAACCCAGATTAAGAGGGGGGGGAGAATTTTGTTAGTCTCAATAAACTGGGAGAGATGGTAGTGAATGTGTCTTTCAAGGATTTTGGAGAAGACTGGCAGAAGGGAAATCGGTCAGTAATTTGTTGGAACAATAGGGTCAGCGTTGGGTTTCTTTAGAAGCGGAGTCACCATAGCATGTTTCCAATAATCAGGAACTTTGGACTCAAGTAGAGAACAGTTTAAAACATTCAGGATGAAATGCATATGGGAAGGAGCAAGTTGCTTGAGAATGGAAATAGGTAACGGGTCTTTAGGAGAGCCAGACTTAACTGTGTCTAAAATGATAGCTAAGGAATCTAAGTTAAGAGGGGGACAGGAGTCTAAAAGGGGGAGAGTAGTGCGGGACTCCGTGACTGGTACTGTGTGAGGTGTAATAACAGTCAGACTAGGAGCGGGTAGAAAGTGGTTAGTGGTAGAAGAAAGTGGTTGCAGGGGCCAGCTCCGATGAGAGTTGGCTATTTCAAGATATGAATAAACAACAGGAGAGATAGGGTTCAAAGGACACTCCTCTACCCCAGTTTAGATATAACCAACAACATAGGAGTGGCTGAAAATTCAAACAAGTGACTAGAGTGGAGTGATACGTGAAAAAATAAACAAAATTTTTTTTGTATTACCCTCACTCACCCGTCTATTGGTTGACATGCTTCATCATTGGGTATTTTTCACCAGCCTGGTAAAGGACCTACCTGGTGTGCTACGACACCTGCAATTGCAGTGGAGCTGGGTGAAGATAAAAACAGTGCAAGAATGTGATCGTGATAAAAATTAAAAGGTGCGGACATTGATCAAAACCAGACTTTATTAAAGATCAATATGAGCGCACGGTTAAAAGTTTTTGAAAGGACAGTCAGATGGTCGACATGTTTCTGCTCATTAAGGCCAATTTGGCAGAGCTTGCTTCAGGACCAGAAAAACAATACAAACACTGGGCAGTGTGCGCACTATAAGGCGTACCCTAACCTCAGTGTTCCTTTAAACAATACAAAACTCACGGTTCTTAATACCGGTTCACCCTGGTATTTTCAGGTTTTACAATGTGAAACCAGTATCGGTCTCACTTCATGGGCAAAGTGGCAGGGGTTACTTCACATCGGAGAAACTTCAACTCCGATGGCTCCCCGCGTTGTGACCTACAAGGTTTACGTTAATCTTTCTGAAGGTGTACAGAGTGGGGGAGCATTGGATCTTGATTGGGAGCACGTTCCAGGTCTTAGCTGCGACGTAGGAGAAGGCTCTTCCGCCTGCTCTGGTTCTGCCTATGCGTGGGGTCTCTGCCGGGGCGAGGTCAGTGGATTGGAGGTTCCTTTTGTTGAGGTATTTGGGTCCGACGTTGGAGGGATTTGTTGGCGTGGGTGAGAAGTTTGAAGGTTACTCTTTCCTCGATGGGGAGCCAGTGGAGGTCTCGTAGGTGCTGGATCCTGTGCTCGTGTTGTGGGGTTTTGAGGACGAACCTGGCTGAGGTGTTCTGGATGGTTTAGAGCTTGTGTAGCTGGTTTTTGTGGATTCCGGCATAGAGGGTGTTACCGTAGTCCAGTCTGCTGGTTATGTGTGCGTGGGAGACGGTCTTTCTGCATTCTGGGGGGCATTCGGGGGGTTCCACTTGAAGGTCTTGTGGAGGATCTGGTAGTAGTTGAAGCAGGTGGAGGCGACAGCATTGATCTGGTGGGTCAAGGTGAGAGAGGAGTCTAGAATGATGCTAAGGTTCCAGGCATGATCCGTCGGGTGGGTGGGTTTCCGAGGGCCACCAGGAGCTATCCTACGTAGTGGAGGAGGGTCCGAGGACCTTTGTCTTCTCCGAGTTCAGTTTAAGGCAGCTGTCGCTCATCCAGGCTGCAACGTCTTTCATTCCTTCTTGAAAGCTGAGTCTGGTGTCTTTGCGGTTCTTCGTGAGAGAGGGGATGAGCTGGGTGTTGTTGGCGTAAGATACTATGCTGAGCCCATGCTTTCTGACGGTGGTGGCGAGTGGGGCCATGTAGATGTTGAAGAGTGTGGGGCTGAGCGAGGATCCTTGAGGTATTCCACAGTTGATCTCTGTAGGTTCGGAGAGGAAGTGGGGTGGAATCTGATCCTTTGGGTTCTGCTGGAGAGAACGGAGCTGGTCCAGTCGAGCGCGGTTCCTTAAATACCAGCGTTGTGGAGTCTGGCTGTGAGTGTGCGGTGTGAGACGGTGGCGAAGGCAGCGGAGAGATCCAGAAGGATGAGGGCCGCAGTGTTGCCCTGGTCGAGTAGCATGCGGATGTCATCGTTGACGGCGAGGAGGGTAGTCTCGGTGCTGTGGTTGCTGCGGAATCTAGACTTGGAGGAGTCGAGGATGGCGTTCTCTTCAATGAAGGTGGTCAGCTGGGCATTGACGAATCCCTCTGTGACTTTGGCTGCGAAGGGAAGGAGAGAGATGGGCCGGTGATTTTTCAGGTCTGTCGGGTCAGCCAACGGTTTCTTGAGGAGGGGCTTGATCTCTGCCTGCTTCCAGTCGTCGGGGAAGGTGCCGGATTCGAGGGAGGCGTTGATGGTCCGGCCTAGTTCAGGTGCTATGGCTGCGGCAGCAGCTCTGTGGTAGATATGCGGAGGGCAGGGGTCCGTGGGGTCTCCTGAGGGGGTGTTCTTCATGGTCGTGGCGGTGTCTTCAGTGGTGGCAGGTTTCCAAGTGGTGATGGTTGGATGGTTGGCTGGCTGGTTGTCTGTGGTGGAGAGGGGGATGGTGTCCGGAGTCTGTTTGCTGAAGTGGTCGTAGAGGGCCTTGATTTTCAGGTAGAAGTAGGAGCTGAGCTTCTTGCAGAGGTCCTGAGACGGTGAGACGTCCGTGGCTTCGCTGGGGGGTTTGGTGAACTGCTGTATGATGTTGAAGAGTTATTTTGCGTTACTTGCGTCGGTGTGGCTTTTGTTCTTAATAAAGGTCCGCTTGGTGGCTCTTATGTGCTGGTGGTATTCATTCATGGCATTCCTGTAGTTCTTCTGGTCTTATGCTAATTCCCTTAACTAACTTTCACTTTCTGTAACATTTTTATTAGAATAAGTCTACAACCTGCCAGCACCGCATCGAGCACAGTCTCGCCCTGCACCGTAAGCCTTGGTCTCACCGACGCAGTCTGGACAATCGTCACCGAGCCTCTGCCTGCACCGCATAGAGAGGACACCGCGCCCTGCACTGCTTCCATTTTACAACGCAACAGTGACGGTTGCCACGACGGGCTCACACCCTGTGTAACCGCAACGAGAAAGGTCCTGTTACCGAGTCTGTTAACGCTTTTGCTGGCCCATTTCAATGCGGTCGGCTGGAACTGTTAGACTCTGTTGTTTTCAGCATCGCAATAGCCCCAGACAAAGCTACCGACTCGTGCGAACAGTGTTTTTGAGATATTTCTGCATTTTACAAGAGATCTTGCAAAGTATCTATTTTCCAAGTACTGTATTGTGGATTTTTATATCGTTTTTGGTCTTAAGTATATAAAAATATTGGATATTTTTCTAAACTGGTTTGGTGTCCTTTTGTAGTGCTTACACTGTATTACTGTTGGTTATGCGCAAATGCTTTACACACTGCCTCTAAGATAAGCCTGACTGTTCCTGCCAAGCTACCAAGCAGGTGAGTAGGGATTATTTTAGGAGTGTAACTCCCTTATCCAGACTAGGAAGAAAGGTCCCTATTTGGACAAAGGTGCCTACCCTCTGCCAACTAGAGACCTCCATTTCTAACAGCACTAAACCTCAAAAACTGAGATACAAGATAAGATGGGAAAGATGTTAAATGCTGTAGTAACAGAGAAAGAATAGCTTGACTTCTGAAGGGATGCTACAAGATTCAACAAATCAATACTTCAAAGTAAAACAAGGCTCAAAATAATGATGTTCTGGGACTAAGTTGAGTAAGTGATTCAGACATGAGCCAGACGTGTTGAAGGCAATGCAGTGAAAAAAGGGGACCCACTGCATATCTGGTGGACATGCCCAGTGTTGACAATATTGTCCAAAGAGTTGCTGGATGCAATTAGAAAGATTGAGACTTCAGAGTCCATCAAATCCAAAACTGAGAGTGCTGGGGATAAAAAAAACAATATCTTGGGAAAAATGTACAATAAAGAGAATGGGATCTGAACTCCCAACTGCTGATTACAGAAGAAACAGAAATTGTAAGAATATGGAAACAAAGAATGGCTCCAATGACACATAAGTGGCGCAGCAAAATCTGGGACACAATGCCGATCTAATTACCGTCTAGCAATCTGACTAAAAAAAAAATATATTTTCTGTTAGTACAGCACTCGGTTTTAAACTAGATGGACAAAGACTGCAGGGAAATTGCATGCCCGCAGAGTTCGAGAGCCCTTCAGCAATTTGACAAAAGTGCCCTGGCTAGACTTGATATTGAGTTTCATGAAGACATGTAGAACTGCAGGTGGGGGTGGGGGGCAGGGAGTTTATGGATACAGGTAAAGAAAGGTTGACAAAATGTTGACTTTACAATTAGGGGGCTGATTACGATACATTTCCAAAAGGCTCCGAACGGGATTCAGATTCGAAAAGGGAACCTATGTTTACGATTAAATCGGATACAGTTCCGAATGGCAGATTACAATGCAAGGAGACCTTTCGGTGCTGTCCAATTCGGTTCCAAGTTGCATTCGGACAGCCCAAGTTGTTTGGAGCTGAATCATACAGCTCTATGGACACGTTTCCGCCAGAGCGATTATGATGTCCGATTTGGACAGCCGTTCAGATATGGTCTGATTGGCACGAAACAGATGTCAGAATCGGACTTTGGGGACCCGTAGCAGAGCCAAGGGCCGGTCCACGGAAGTCCTAGGGGAACCAACCAAAGTTCCCCAGCAGGCCCTTTTCCCCCAATGGTCATCAGGGGTAAAAGGGAAGTAGCACCACTGGCCCTCGAGAGACCCACACTAATCCTTGGGTTCACCTTGAATTAAACATCTTAGTCCATCCTTGCAGGGTGTCGGAGGGATTCACCTTCCATGTGGGTCTCTTTTTCTGCTGTCGTCGCTTCAAGGTCCTGGGCCTTCTCATCAGTCTCTTGCTTCTGAGGGAGGTTTTAAGTGTTGGTAAAAAGTTTCAAGGGTCAGACGCTCCTGGCCAATCCTATCATGCCACATCATCCCTCCACCCCATCCCAAAACCCTTCTACACAGCATTCTGGGACAATCCAAAATGAAGACTTCACATTTTCTCTGTTAAGAGCACCTCTGTGGGCATCCGCTCCACCTCTGGATGACAGCTGCCTGAACCCTTCCCACTTAAACTTCAAAGGCAAGCCCCTCTCGTGCTGGCTCCAGGGGTCTGCGCTCCCTGCTTTGTATCAAACCATGTACAGGTTGACAAGCTAATAATCAGATGCAGATTTCCTCCCCATCTTTTCTTTCCCAGGAACTGTGTCAATCACTGTTGATTGTCCTTTTGTCTGGGGAGGTATTTGATCACTCTGCTGGACAGCAGAGTAATTAACTCGGCCCGGTATGGGTTAGAAAGACCTGGAATATGAATATGAGCTGATCAAGAGAAACATGACAAATACTGAAATCCCATAATATGTGCTTTATTGGGGAAAGCATATTCCATCTGAGTGTGCATGTTTTACTCCAGTTTGACACCTCGCTGGACATTATACTCAAGTGAAGAAAAACTGTACATAAGAGCAGAATTCACCTGTATGTATAATACAGACAAACCATCAAGGCACGACAGACCAACTCCAGAAATGCCCACTCCTATTAAAAGGTCTAGCCCAAGTCAATACAAATCCTTCTGCAACAGGCTACCTGTGTGCAGATACTGGACAGCGGTAGTCACAAACATGAAGACTGCTCAAGCGTGCTCACATGTAACAAGCCCAGTGCCTTTTATGCTAGCTGTGCAGCAGCCTTCTCTCATAAGGCAGACACTTGCGGTTAAGATGCTCAGTCCAATTACCATGAATTTACTGTGAGTGAGACTACAACAATGAGACTCGCTCATAAATAAAAGTAGAACTAAGCACCGGTAGTTATAAGCGAAAAATCCTGGCTGACTAAATGGGCGGAACACGTTTGCTAGGCCCTTCCAATCAGAGAGCTAAAAGAGCTGTTTGTCTCCAATTCAGAAGTCACTTTATATGCATCCCATACTTCTGAATTCCTCATGCCACCATAAAGGAGTTGCTGTATTTGAAGACTGTGCCCTCGATACTGAAAAGTGCATGGTTAAAGCAGGACTGTAAAATGGGCTCAAGATGGAGGTTGGAGGGACAAGCCATGAAGTGTGGCTGCACCAAAAGCACTACTTGCGAACCTTGCCTGACTGTGCCATGGGGTTGCCCATATAAACAGACAGGATGATCCATGCAGCAAGTATTCATTGGTATGCTTATTTCCACCCTTCTACTGGCCACTTGACAAGCATACAACATTAGTACGTATTTCAAACCACCCCTGCAGCCAACACACTGCAATGAGGGCACTTCACCCATTCCCACATTGATTTCATTTGAGTGACTTGATTATCTGCTTCTAGTATGCATGCCTTCTAGATGGATTGAAGCCTACTCATGTGCTTGAGATAATGCAATCCTTGTAGGCAAGAAATGCAAAGGCATTTTATCCCAAGGGATGGAATTCCTCTCCAGACAGGGTGTGATAAGTGTACCTATTTTATGTGCTCTCTGGACCAAGAATTATTCAAAACCATTTCATCTTGCTTACCACTCAAACTCTTCAGGAAGTGTGGAACGGTTTCCAGAGACTTCGAAAGACAAGATAGCTAAGCCATTGTAGTGAGACTGGGCTTCAGAAGCCTGATGCACAAACAATTGCCCTCTGGTCATTTTAAACCATTCTTAACAAGCATTTGCAAAGCAATCTGTCTCGCCTTTGGGACCCGATATGTATTTAGCTATGCAGCACATTAGCCTGGGTGCTGAAATATCTACTGTTCTTTAACATGGAGGGAAAGTAACCACCAAACTGCGTGACACGCCATTTCAGCATACGGTCTGCAAATTGTAAAGTGTGCGCAGTGTCTGTAGAGTTGGTGCACTCTGCAGTGCGTTCAAAAGACCGGGAGTAGTGGTTCATCAGGGAGAATTGGCCAAATGAATACTATCATGGCAAATTGAACAATGAAGAGGGATTTGCAAATAGCTTCTAACTGCATGTAAAGACGGTGGGGGCCCTAGGTGTGTGACTGACATGTCGGCATATATGGAAGTGCTTGCACAATGTCTTCACAAAAATAAGGATTTTGGGGCGGAGTTTGCACTGTGTGTGCACAGCTTGTATAAACTGAATAGTAGTGCCCTATTATTGTACACTGGCAGTGCATGCTATATATGTACGAGTATGCAGTATCCGTGCAGTTGTTGCACAGGACATTGGGCATGCAGTGTGCTTGTTTAGTCTGCACAGGTGTAAGTAGGCACTGAACAATTTGTGCACACAGAGAAGACTACAGACAGACGTATGTGCAGAAGTTATAGTTTGAACATGGAGCAGATGACACTGTGTACAACTCAACTACACTGGGTATGTTGCATTCGTTGTCTGGACATGGAGCAAGATGCACTGCTTACAGTAAAAGGGACGCTGGGTATAGATTAGTTTGTAAATATGGCAGGATAAAATTGGCAACAACACTAGCGTGTGTAGAGAGATAGTCTACGCAGCTTATTGTAAATATTTGGCAGACCAAAATACTATGCATAAGGGGCATGTTGCAGAGACGGAGAATAGTTGGGGGAATGGTAACCTTAGCAGTATGAGGGGGGAAAAATGGGGATGTCTGCAGTGGACAGGGTGTGTACAGGGAGCAACTGTACAGGATAAGCTGTGTACATTGGCCAAACTGCATACGAATCTTAGTAGAAGGGCCAAGACGTAAAGGGAAGTGTACACCCAGGGCAGGCAGGCTGAAGATGAAACTGTGCATACGATATGGAGCATAAGACAGGCTGACCTAAGCTGCATTGAGCAAGCCAGAAGTGGTCAATGTGTCCAATTCATAAATACACCGGGCACTGTGTTCAGTAGGTGAAGGAGCCGGCGATGGGTAGGGAGCATATGATCAGACCACGGAGTGCAGTCTACACGTGAATTAGGCTACACAGGCACTTGAGTATATGGATTCGGACAGCTGAACATGGTAGTGACTACAAATAAGTTAGACTAAGAATGGTAAAGGTTCCACTGGTGATGTCCACTTCAGTGGTCACTATGCCCAGCGTTTTGTGGATGAGGCAAGCGGTAGTGTGTACGGAGCTTGTACGTGACCAATTTGAGACAGGTTGCACTAAGCAGCGTGTTCGTGGGTAAAACTACAGAGCGAGGTGAGCACAGAAAGAAGGATCCATATAGCAGGGATGCATGGGTCGGGCTGCAGAAAACTCTATGTAGAGCGCGTGGGTGGCTACAAACTGCATAGTGCAGAGTGTATTCAGGGGGAAATCTGCCATGAACAAAGTTTACAGTGTGGGTTCTGTCCATTCTATGTACACGTTGTCTGCAGTGTGTCAATTCCTGAGCAGTTTGCACACCGGACAAAGTATGTACAGCAGGTGTAAGTGAGCGTACGGTGAAGTATAGTGGGCAAAGTTTGTCTGTACCTGGGCCTGTTGCGATTGAGCTATCCGTAGGGTTTTGTACTACTGTTGTTACAAGTCCTCCCGGCCTCCGTCCTGTACCCTCAACCAACCTCGTGCTCCACTCCCCTGCTTCCTGCTCCGCAGCTCTAGGAAGCGCGAGCTGCTGTCAAAGAGGCACAGCCCATGCCAGACTCTGCTAGCAGATAGCCGAGTGTTGAAATCTACATTATCGGCGCTCCTCCGTGGCGTCCTATCCAACGTAGCCTTAACAAATCGAGTGCCGAAAAGGACAAATTCACTTATGCAGGTCAAATTCTGAGATGCTGATCAACAGCCGGTCCGCAGTCAAACATGCCAAGGAAATAGCAGAATCCATCCTCTCTCATGAACTGGATGTAGCCTTCATCACGGAAACATGGCTAAACACCCTATCCCTCCCCATTCTGGACATGCTGGTGCCGCCCGGTTCTCAATTATTCGCAAAGACAGGCCCATACACATAGGTGGCGGCATAGCAAGTATCCACAAAAGGGACCTCTCCATCTCTGAAATGCCCGCCTGCCTGTACAATTCTTTCGAATGCCTGTCTGTCAACTTCAAACCTCCCACTCATAGTTCACTTCAATGCCATCTCCTTTAACATCCTCCAGGCAACTCCTACAAACCTGGAGCTCAGCTGTCGGATCTGATCACCCAATCCGCACTCGACAGCGACCACAGTTTAATTCTGGGCGACCTCAACCTAGGATGGAACTAAACTAATAACCCGCTCATTCAATCTCTCAACACCCTTCTGCAAAACAACGATATGATCCAACACTACTAAGAGGAAACGCGCCATAAAGGAGCGATCCTGGATGCAATCATTGCGGACAAAAATGCAATCACGATTGATCACATCATCCCGGTGGACTAGTCATACCACCACATCATTCTCTTTCATATCAATCGTTCGGCCCTATCCCTCCCACCCACTCAAGCCTCCCCTAAGTGGGTCAGGAACACATCCATAGTCCCCCTAGACAAGCTAGAAAAAGGACTCAGCTCACTCCTCCCGAACACGATGGAGTCCCTCTCAACCACGGAACTCACCTCACTCTACCATTCCAACTTGGCACCTCTGAAACTAAAAAAACCCAGAAGCATCCGCTCTAGGTCTTTGTTCTCTACTGACATTAATGAGGAAAGAAGACACTTCAGATCCCTGGAAAGAACTTGAAGGAACAACCCCACCTCCCTCCGCCGGGATCAACTCAAGGCAGCACGCAAAAACTACTATAATCTTATCAAGAGCAAAAAGTCATCCTTCTTCTGTTCTGCGTTAGACAATGCCAAAACCACCCCAAAGAACTCTTCAACATCATTAGGAACCAAACCGTCATTCCAGTGGCAGCCAACTTGGCGGCGTCCATAACCCATTGTGACAACTTTGCAAGCTTTATCAATGAAAAAAAATCGCCAAAATTGATTGTTCATTCAACTCAAAGCCCTCCTCCCGCACAGATACCCAGATTCCTGCAACTAACCACAACCCCCCAGTGAACTTGTCTATCTGCTTGTCATCCTTTCGGCCTGTCCAGGATGAAATGATAAGCAATCTTATCGCCTCCGCTAATCCCTCGTCTCACTCTCTCGATCAGCTACCCTCGAGACTGACCAAGGAGCTGAAACTCTAGCCCCAATCTGGGGCAAGATCATCAACAGCTCCCTGAGCGAGGGTTCCATTCCTGACTGCCTCAAATTAGGACAAGTCACGCCACTTCTAAAAAAAACCTGGCCTTGACCCCATGGACATGAACAATTTCAGACCGGTCTCGAACCTTCGGCTCCTATCCAAAATTCTTGAAAGATGTGTTCTCTCACAGTTAACCCAACATCTAGGGAACACTAATCTACTTGATCCACACCAATCAGGGTTCAGAAAGGGCTGCAGCACTGAAACCTCAATCCTAAATGTCCTAGATGATCTCCACATGTCACTCGACTCCAACCAATATAGCCTTCTCATCCTCCTTGAACTCTCGGCTGCTTTCGACACAGTTGATCATACCCTGCTATTCAATGTCCTCCAGGAGAGAGCGGGCATTGAAAAGACGGTCTAAAAATGGTTCTCCTCTTTCCTCAACAACCGCACACAAAGAATAAAGATCAACAGCTTCGAATCGGACCTCCTCCCCATCAGTAGAGGAGTTCCTCAAGGGTCAGTACTCTACCCGCAACTCTTCAACATCTACATGGAACCCCTCACCTCACTTCTAAGGAACTCCAACATCCCGTTCCACCTCTACGCGGATGACACACAACTCTTTTTGGAAACCACATCGATCGCAGACATTCACAGACTAAACGGTACACACGGACAACATTAACTCTCAGCCAACCACCTCAAACTTAATGAAAAAAAAACCATAAGTACTACTCATTTCGAATAAAGATGAAAACCCCCAAATAGTAGAATGGCTCAAAGCCTTAAATGCCCTCAATGTTTCTCTAGCGCCAACGGACTCCGCAAAATCCCTAGGGATCACTCTAGACCTTAAACTGGACATGAAAAAACACATTTCAAAAACCGCCAGAAGTGCGTTCCTCAACCTGAAACTTCTCTACAAAATTAAACCCTTCCTCCCCCCAAAAGATCTGAAACAGGCCACTCAGGCACTGGTGCTCTCCAGAATTGACTATGGCATCGCAGTGCTGACTGGAACAGCCAAATCTCACCTGGGACCTCTTACCTCCACCCTCAACGCAGCAGCAAGAATGGTCACAGAAACTAAGAAATATGAGCACATCTCTCCGGCACTCAAGGAACTGAAGTGGCTCCTGATAGACCAACGAGACAGCTTCCGTACAGCTTGCCTCACACATAAAGCCCTGCATACAGGCAAACCAGAATATCTGGCCACCAAACTCAAAAGGGCCGGTCAGTCCAGGAAACTCAGAAGCTCCAACACACTCCTACTCATCCCTCTGAAATCACAGAAACACAAAACCTCAAATAAATCCTTTGCGGGTAATGCTCCCAGGATCTGGAACTCCATCCCCCCCATATCAGAATAACAGCCTCCTTGCCGCAATTCAAGACGCTACTTAAAGCCCTCTTCCTTGAGCGCTCCGGTTCGTAACGAGAACCACACTCTTGACTGTGAAAGACCGCTATCTCTCTGAACCCAGAGCCGGATGATTCGCTCCTGATCTCCGTCCCGTAGTGTGCTCAAGTTGATGTTGTGCACACTTTACTTCCTGCCTCTGTTCTTTGTTCTTGTTTTTCTGTCCACGTTTTCCTTTGTTGCATATCTGTATTTGCTGTGAAGCGCTCGGATACCTTCGGGTCCAGTCAGCGGCATACAAAATTTCAATAAATATAATATAGACACATGCTAGTGTGAGTAACAATGTTCCTAGCGGTTGCAATTTTTATACCAGGCATCGGGTTATTTTATCATTTTCATTTAGAGTCGTCTGTGTCTACCCTTTTACACTACAATAATAAAAGTGGTTATGCCGGTCTTTAAAATGGCCAAAGCCTGGCATTACTGAACCAATAGACTTTTAGAAACTATGCATGCTTGCAACCGACCGCATAACAACTAAACCGCTGATAATTATGAGCTAGAGCTTTACAAACTAAGAAATATGTAACTAACACTCACAATGGCTACTGTTATAAACTCAAATTGAAGTACGTACTGGCAAAGCTTGATTACCCAAAACCCCTCCACCCTTGTCCCAGTCTTTTACTTTCGAGGTGCTCCTACATCTCACATGAGAAAGAACAAGCATTGGCAATGTAATAGGACTCGCATTTACGCGAACCCTATTGTATTGCAAATGGCAATGCGTGCGGTAACAAGGCAGAACAGGGGGCGGAGGAGGGTGGGAGCCGTCGAGAAGGCATCGGACTGCGGGGGGGGTGGGTGGGGGGGCACGGGTAGAAAGTAGTCTGTGCCGTAGAGGGGCCAGTAGCCATGGAAGGGCACAAATGACGACATGGCCGTCATTAGGAGGGACTAACAAGCCGGCAACCAATCAGAAGGCAGCATTTAAGAGACAAGCCAATTAAAAAGATGGTCCGAGAGTGGGCGGAGCTTCCACACTATACCGAAAACTGCATGCCTCTCAAAGAGAGCAGCACATACGCAGCAACACTAGGCGAGACCTAATAAAACAAGCATTGAAAATGCAATAGGTCTTGCCTTTGATTAAGTTAAAGCCATTTGATTTGCTAATGGAATTGTATAGCAAAGCTTTAACTTAATGAAAGGCAAGACCTATCGCATTTTGAATGCTTGTTTATTCTTTGTTGACTTGTGTTCTTCTTGCTTGAGGCATTACTAAATGCTGTTCACTGTTTCTCAATAAACTCAAATAAAAAAAAAAAAAAGATTGTGGATGCAAGGGTCTGGGTGAGTACTAAGCCAGATAACTATTTAATTATCTGTTTTTACTTCATGTCGCATAGTGCGGGTTGAGGTCGCAATGATCAGGGTGGGCGTCTGAACGCTGAGGTGGGGGACTGGGGTTGTTAATTCCAGGATGGGGTTCATATGCTCAGGGCGGGGGGTCAAACGCTTAGGTTAGTCTCTGAACTCTCAGGGGACACAGATGGGGGCCCGGGTTGGGGGAGAAGGGGGTGGTACTAACGCTGAAGGTGATGGGGTTCCTGTGCCCAGCAGCACTCAGGGTGGAGGGCCCTTTAATTCTCAGCGAGGGGGAGTGTGGGGGGAGCGGGGGGAGCACGGAGACGACGGGTCCAGCTACCCGGACAAGTTTCCAAATTGTCAAACAAAGTTATTTTCTAAGTGAAAGCAGGGGTCGGTCAGGAGCCCGCACAGATGAGGGCGGCCAGTATTTTGTGTCCGGGGGGAGCGGATGAGGCTCAGACTACCCCACTCATGCCGCAACAGACTCGGTTTCTCTGCGCTTTCCCTTCTCTCTGTGACTGTTTCTCATTGTGTCTCTTTCTCTCAGTTGTTCTCTTTCCTCCCTTCCCTTTTGCTGTGTGTTTTCCTGTCTGCACCCCCACCGTCATTCCCTGCTCTCTTTATAAGTTCTTTCTCAGTGCCCGTCTGTGCTCTCTCCTGCCTGGAGCTCCAGCCCTCCCTTTTTGTCACGTGCAACCCTTGCCTCTTCTCAAAATTCAAGCAAAAATGTGTTCCGGGTTATGTTAATGTAAATGTATGTACAACCAAGGCTGAATAGCTGTTTGGCGTTCATATGTGTGTTATTCCCAGATGCACATAGGGCTTACGAATAAGAAAGGGCCAGAAATAGACACTAGGGGCCTATTGTTCACGGCCAGAGTGTGGTGTCTCATAGAATGCCACATATTCCCTCAAATATAGGTTTTCATTCTCTCATTTGACAGAGCCATGTTATAATGTCACAGGAGCCTTGTGTGTCTATATGTGCTGTTTAATAGAGATAACCTAATTACACACATCAAATTCACCAATCTCTTTAAAATAAAAACTTTAAAATTGCCAATGTTCACAAATGGCGAAGACCATTTTCCATTTTGGTTCAGGGGCCGACTCAGCTACTGGCAGAAATGATAACTCATACACCATCTGAGAGATCGCATCAGCTGTTGTTTGTCACTAGCCACAAGGGTACCATGTATGTCTTAGTGACACTTCTCAAGCACTTCAGTGAGACGCGCCGGCACAGCCCTACGGCCAGCACTGCCCTTGGCACAGCGGAACTCACTGAGACCTACACGGACGGACACAAAGCCAACACACTGCTCTTCGATTCACACAGCCAGCCAGACACACAAGAAGTAGAATAAAGGAAGACAGCTCTAAAGTCAATACTACTTGCACGCCCACTGCAGTATACGAGGAAAGACACACACTCACACACAAAGGCAACTCAAATAGCACTGCAAGCATTGACACTGAACGCTCCCGGGAAGCTACTCGGACACACACATTGGAACAGAGACACCGCGATACACACACCCGTTCACTTCAGGTGCGCACACACATTCTCACAAAATACATACACACTGGTGCTCCCGAAGGTAAACAGACACCACAGACCAACACACACAGCACCACTTCTTATCTGAGCAAAAAAATCTGTGGCAAACATGTTGAGCAATGCACACAGCAGGCGCACTGCTTTATTCGGTAGAGGGCGTGGTGCTGAACAGAGAGGACGCATTTTACCATTGCTTGTACTGCACACTGCCAGACAACGCCACTGAAAATAAAACCCAAAGAACAGTATCTCCCTTCTTCAGCGACTTAAGTAACAGACAGAAAGCCTCCAGCTACCAGCAGGCGAGTGTAGGAGGTGAATACTTAACCGGTGTTGCACTGTTATATGTTGGACGTTAAACATTTAATGAACAGTCTTGTGGTTACGCACAAACACATAATCCTGCAGCTATATGGCCATTTATGTTTGCATAGCAAGCATGCCCTGGGTATTAATACATGTGTGTGAACACACTCCTCCCTGGGGGAACGCGCACGGACGCCCTCCCTGCAGAAGCCATCTGGGTAGGGTCGCTGCATTGTGTTGCCTTCAGTGCACACAGCTCTGCAGTTGTCTGACAGACACAGCAACAGACCGTGAACTGAAAGGATTCTCACATGAAACAGCAGAAAGAAAACTATCACCATTCAAACTGAATTGCACTGACAGAGCTGTATGTCTCAGTACCGCAACAGCATCGAGTACTGCAGGGCAGGAGCTGTGTGTCAGTACTCGAGTGCTCATGTGCATTGGCAGAGCTGTACGTCTCAGTACTAAACAAGCATTTGCAATGCAATAGGTCTCGCATTTACGCAAGTTTGAGCTATGACATTGCAAATAACAATGCCTTTTATTTTTGTTTTTCGTTTCGAAACATAAATATAAGGGCATTGTCATTTACAATGCCAATAGCTTAAACGTGTGTAACTGCGAGACCTATTGCATTGCAAATGCTTTTTTTTTGTCCGCGGGACCTGATAACGCATCGGTCAGGTTGGCTTAGACTACATAAAACGTTTTGCAATTTCAGTGATTCTTTGCAGTTACACAACTTTTGTTAAGTTGGTGGAGGTCTCTAGGTCAAAGGTCAGCAATTCTGCTAAATAAATGTAAGAAAACGGTCTAAATTTTTTTTGCTAAAATATTTCAGACTAAGGATGTGAGAAGCTAGCTCAACATGCTCTCACGACGTATTGTTAACATAATGCATATAATAAAGCTGTTTTTCAGCCATGGCCAAATAATATAAAATCAGTGTCTAATAAAATTAGGGAATTTGTGAAATAAGCCCCCTTTCCCTGTTCAAATGTTGATTCATTGAACACGAATTAGAATGCAAACACTGCTAGCACGTAGCAATAAACACGCTGGTAATACTATTAGACTTCAGCAGTAAACAATGATAATACTGGTTTCACTTAGCAGCAACTAATGACTGTGATACTGCAAATACCTCCGGAAGTGAGTAGTAAACAGCAAGCTAACAAGTCCACCAATGAAATGAACAAAAATTACAATACAAAAACTGCTAGCACCTAACAATAAACACACAGCTATACTAGTATAGCCTTCAGCAGTAAACCATGATAATACTGGCTTCACTGAGCAGAAAATAAATACTGTGACACTGCAAATACCGCCGGAAGTGAGTAGTAAACAACCTGCTAACACGGCAACCAATGAACACTAACTATAGTGCAAATACTGCTAGTACTCAGCAATAAACACGCTGAATAATACTGTTTGCCCTGAGTAGTAAATATAACTAATACTGATAGCTCGGAACAGTAAACACACTACTATTACAGCCCACCCTAAGGAGTAAACACAATGCTAATACTTCTAGCCCGAGCAGTAAGTACACTGGTAACAATGTGAGCAAAGTGCAGAGGACTGCTAATAATGTAAAGCGCCGAGAAGTAAGCACTAATACTTCTAGCTTTAAGCAGTAAATACACTGCCAATACAGGAGGAAAACAGACTCCTAACACGGTCAGCGACACAGGCAAGCATAACTCTTTACTGCTAAGTTGGCTAAGAACAGAGGGTCCTCGCTATGATTATGAATCCAACCGGGGGAGGGGGCTGGCTGTTATTTTGGAAGAGGATAGCTGCCCCATCTTTAACAAGCATTGGCGGACGCGAATGAAAAAAAAAAAAAAACGTGAGTGTGGTATCCGGGCTGGGAGGAGTGGGAACGTGCCGCAGCCAATAGATCCTGTACTGAGACCTAGGGCGTTTGGTATTGGCTACTAGTTGTTGAGTGGGCGGGGATGTGTGTTCCGCGCCGCTCTGTGTGTAGCTGTGCGCCGCTGCCGGCTGTAGGTGCGCTGTCTCCGTTTGGAGCTTCTGTCCCCCGGCGAGATCCACATGCCTTCCCTGTGAGCCGAGATAATGTGGCGCGGAAGCCCCGGGCTCCTAGTGCTGTGTTCCGGCCTGCGGGGTGGCGTCCGACGGGGCACTCCGTGGCCAGGACAGCGGCTGTGAGGGGGGATCCCCGCCGATGGAGGCTGGGTCGTCTACAGCACCGGGCGGCCCGGCGAGCAGCACTGGCAAACAGCAAGGAGAGGAGGCAGCCTGGTGCCCA
Organism: Lissotriton vulgaris; assembly: GCF_964263255.1. NCBI lineage: Eukaryota > Metazoa > Chordata > Amphibia > Caudata > Salamandridae > Lissotriton > Lissotriton vulgaris. Next base: position 451,163,902 of record NC_141696.1, on the reverse strand, counting down.
CCTACCTCTCTGCAGGAGCCGCCTCTGCCGCTTCCAGAGGAGCCGCCGCAGTACCGGCTGGAAGACCTGGACACGCTGGCCACAGTGGTGCGAGCCTGGTAAGGGGGGGGGGGGGGGGGGGGGGGCGGGTGAGTTTGCCTGTATGTGTGTGTCTGTGTGCCTGCGTGTGTGTGTGTGTGTGTGTGCGTGCGTGCCTACCTGCCCGCGTGTGTGTGTGCCTGCGTGCATGTGCGCGCGTGTGTGTGCCTGCATGCGTGCATGTTCACCAACGCGAAAGCGTGCGCGTTCACGCACCCAAATCCAGCCAAATCGGCAAAAGAGGCGCGTAACACCCTCCTGTCCCTGATTCCCTCGAGACGGCTGACTAAAGTTGTCGAACTGGAGCATCCTATCGGATGCAACTCCAGCTCGACCTAAAAAGCAGCGAATACTGCAAAGAGCAGCTACATATTAGTACTGGTGTACTGAGGTAGACTGGCAGAGCTGTACCCCTTGCTCAGTACTGCAACAGCAGCGAGCACTGGGGGCAGTATGCATGTCTCAGTACTAGAGCGGTGGAAGGCGATTGATGGCTGTACTGAGGTGCACTGGAGTGACAGAGGGCAATATTGGGAAGCACCGAGTTCAGTTGAGGAGGAGAGCTTGGGTCTGTCAGGTGTGTCCGTCGGAGCCTGTCAGGGACTCGGAGGTGCTAATTATGTGCCCGGCCAGGAATAGCCCAGTCACAGGCATGATTAGCCTTCGATTTATACCCTTCAACGGCAGGCGCAACCAGCATAGATAGGCCGCCTATCTATGCGTCCTCACGTGCTCTAAGAAGAGCGTTGGTGATCAGCAAAAATCGTGATGTTTTCAGGTACAGATAATGTAAAGGCCGCATTCAGAAGTCATTCGGTGTGCTCACCACTGAGGTGCTTGATGATACATCTGTCATGTCATATGTGATGTCATTAGGATGTCTGTCACAAGTGCAGACTTGTATGTGATCATGAGCAGTGCATAGTAGAGGGGAGTAAATGGTGTAGGGGCCGTATCTGGTAAGTGTCAGTAGTTTATCATTACTGGATAATTACCATTAATTACCAGTACATAATCTGACTACTAAATACATGGTATATGCAGCATAAAAACGTATGTGCACTCTTTGCAGCCTTTATATGCTGCATTTAAATGATGGTCCATTAAGAATGCTCTATGACCAAAGGGGTCTTCGAGTGGTCTGTGTGAGGCTCATAAGAAGTAGTGGAAAGAAAGTGTAACTTCTGCCCTAAAACGTAAGTGATGAATTAATTCATAAATGTGATTATGCGTCCCTTGATTGATCGCCAGGGGCACTCTTGAAGCAGTGACACGACTAAAGGAACAGATGACTAATCATTCAAAACTTTATTGCGGTTATTTGTAACCATAAAAGCACATTCATTTCCAACAATTACAAATTCAAGGTGACTCAAGGATAAGAATTTGCTACGTACATGGGAATTTCGGGCGTGATACAATAATAAAATTATATAAGTATCATTTAAGCGTAAAATATCATAAGTGCATAAGAACACTTTAACATTTTAAATTATATATACAGTTCTAAAATAGCGAAAACATCACACTAATCTCCTGTCCCATGCTAAATAAAACTACTAAAAGCATTGCACTAATCTCCCGTCCCATGCTAAATAAGGCCAATTCTCCTTCTAGCTAAAACTAGGATTTCATGCTCAGTAGTTCAATTGCAGAATAAGAGGTGCAATGCACCAATACAAATCTAAACTGACTTTAACAGGTTTCTGCGGATCGTCCACATAGAAAGCAGAAACTTTCCTACTGAGACCACATAAACTGGGTTAGTATACGTTCTTAGGATCCTGAAAAAAAACTGCATGATTCCTAATACCCAGGTTCCGACACAGTTGTATTATCCATTTCACCCTAGATTTTTTGTATGCCACACAGAAGAGTACTACATGGACTCCGGTTTCCTCCTCTATAAGGCATCCAGAGCAGAGACCATTTGAGACTCCCGCCTACTTACTAGTAATTGCAAATAGTGGTAGGGTGCCATATCTAAACTGTAGGAAAAGCTTTTTAGCTAAAGTCGGCTGTGTGGTATTTAACACCTGCTCAAATTCGTAATGGCACTTAAAATCCAGAAACCCATGTGTCAGAGTTGTTAATTTCACAGACCAAAACATTTCCATCAATTTCAACTCTTTGAGTGCATTTTTCAGTTTTTTTTCAATGTCTCCGGACAGAAAACCTCTGTTTTTACCCAGAGGTTATCCATACCGATTATACTAAAAGAGTGCCTTACAAAGGCTTACCAGGGTATGCTCCCTGCCCCTAATGTTGTCATCACCGCTCTGAATTCTTCTCTGTAACTGCCCAACTCAGGGGTGCACTACTACCGCCGCCAATAAAGCAGCGGACGTGTTGCAATAACATCGGAAATTGGAGGAATATTTAGATCCCTCCTAAGCGGTACTAGTGGTGTATTTTTCGGCAGCATCAGGATTTGTCTAATAAAATTATTGTCTGTTGATGTGAGGGTATTAGAGGGTTTATGCCCCCACAGTTCCGCCCTATGTAGGGATGCTGCCATGGCTTGTACTTTATAGATTTCCAGAGGTGGGCCTATAGTTTCCGATACGCAATTGTTTTGCATTTTTAGGATTACCCCCATGGCCTGCTTCAATCTCAAATTGGCCTTATCCGGCCTTAGCCCCACCCTATTTTACTATTCAATGTGAGGCCCAGATAGTCGAAGACGGATACCCTTTCCAGGGGTCTATTCTCCATCATTGGATGAGGACAATTGGTAGAGTTAGCATTAAAAACCATGTATTTGGTTTTATTAATGTTAACCACAAGATTCCTTTTTTGGCAAAACTGGGAAAATGCGTTTAACACACGCTGCATGCCCATAGATGACTTTGAGAGCAGCAGCGTGTCATCCGTAAACATAAGAGCGGGAAAACTGCGTGATGCCAGTTTCGGGCAGTCTATATCCTTAGTAGCAAGGAGGTCTTCTATCAACCCGCTTAGAAAAAGAAGAAGGTCGGCGCGAGTACACAGCCCTGCCTGACAGCCTTATCTACAGGGAATGGGGCCGTCAGACACCCATCCCTACCATACCTCACTTTTGCAAAAGCACCTTCGTGAAGAAGTTTAAACTGGTGGCATAGATATGGAGGAGCCACATAGCCAGCAAAATACTCCAAAGCTGGTTACGGTCCACCATATCAAATGCCGATTTCAGGTCTACAAAGGTTAGGTATAGACTACCACCTCCCAACACAACATGCTTCCAGTAGATTAACTGGGGCCTGAATAACTGATCTATTGTGGAGGTTTTGGCCCTAAAACCGGCTTGTAACGGTGTCAGGATATCTTGGTCACTCATCCATTCTTGCAACCGTTGGAGCAAGACCCTAGCACAAATTTTTTGAGATACATCAATCAGGCTAATTGGCCTGTAGTTTGCCGGATCCATAGACGAACCCTTTTTGTAGATGGGGATGATCTCCGCCCCCGCCCAGGTACAGGGGGCTGGTAGACCTCCTAGAATTGCATTAAATAGTAGTTGTAAATATGGGGACCAGACTATCTGTTCCTCTCTATAGAAATCTCCAAGAATCCTATCCAGGCCAGGCGCTTTATTCCTTTAGAGCTTATCTAAGGCCAGTTGTACCTCGGCCAATGTGCAAGGTGGTATACACCATGTGGGATCGGGATTTAAAAGACAAGCAGGCAGCTCACTTGCTTCAACTGAATGGTTTGAATATAATTCTTTAAAATGTAAACGCCATGCTTCTTCACATATATTTGGGTCGATGGTAGACTTGCCCTCTGACTTCCCGTTATGCACCATATTCCAGAAGGCCTTCACATCTTTTCAATCGAACGCAGACTTAATGGTCTGCCATCTTTCCACCTCCCATTCTGTTTTTGCATTTAAAATAATTTTTTTGAATACTACCCTAGCTTCCTTGATACGTAGATAATTTCCCTCCTTAAGAGAGGAAAGGAGGATTTGCTTTGCTGCCCAACATCCCTTATTAAACCATGGATTCTTGTTACCTAGATGTTTACTCTTGTTGGGCCTGGTATTAAAAAAGAATTCCGCCAGGATTACAACCATTTCCTGATGGATTTCTCCCAGGTCCTCACTGTGAGCACTGCTAAGGAGATTTTCTGAAACAATTCGTGCCTTTTCCAACAACGGAATTATACATTTATACATTCTAGCCATTGTTTCAGTGGATTGGATGATGTTGGCCCAGCAAGTGCGCCTCCCTCCAGCCCCAACTCTATAATCGCTTCTGGGTGGAGTTATAAAACCTTGGTCTGCATTGTTGGAACAAATATCTAAAAGAGTGACCAATGGATTATGGTCACTTTCAGAACGCTGCACAATGCTAAAATGTAAAACTTTTTGCCATAAATCTATGCTGATTAAAAAATAGTCAATTACTGATGTTTGACCTGCTCTTTCAAACGCTGGTTGGCCTGGATTGTCTTTCGGAAAGCGCCCATTACAGGCCCTTATAGAAAAAGTTAGGGTAAGGGAAAACATTTGAAGAACAACTGGGGTCCATCCCTTGGCCGGATATGTATTAGGTGGTGGGACTGACCAAGTTGCATCCTCGCCAGCAGTTATAGGTTGTGAGGTACCCTTAAGGGGTTCGTAATGGCAGTTAAAGTCCCCGCCAATTACGAAATGCCTGTCACCTGGGAGAGATTTCAAGAAACTGTTCAAGATTCCAGGGTCGATTAATAAGTGCCAATTTTTCTGAGTTCATAGTTGTCAGAAAAATACAAGTTATGTCAGGGCAATGAGTGTCAACTCACCTTGCTACGAGTCAAAGGTGGATTGCCACCCATATACACAATCCCCCCGATGGTCTGCCTTTGGGTCCCTTAGCAGCTTGTTCGTAATATGTAACGAACCCCGCTCTATGGATAGGAGTTGTGGTCCAAGTTTCTTGTAGTAGGCAAAACCCGTGTAAGTCAATGAAGTCCCCCCATTCTAACACTGCAAGTTTGGACACAAGACCCGCAATATTCCAGGATAGCACTTTTATGCCACCTTTTTTTTCCACTAAGACACTCCCTGCATTAACAACAGGCCCTATGTTCTCTTGTACACCTAAATCAATAGGACAGGAAGGGTCATGAGGGTGAGCTTCAGAATATAAGATAGCTACACTGGAGTTGTTGGTTGTATCCTTAGTTAGTTCTTTGATACAACCCTCAGGGCTATTGTCCGTGGTCAGTTGTCCTTCTATGTGACTAATCCCTATTTCTGCGGGTCTTGACAATTCGTGCACCATCCCCCCTTGGGGTCCTTCATTGGTCAATGCCTTCCACCCAGCTAAACTCACAACCGGCTTGATGCCAACTGGAATCAGTCAATCCACTGAGTCCAGCCGCTCAAACCTATTGTACAGAGGCATTAGAAATTGTTGGCCCCCATTTACGTTAGCGGTCATCCTGGCGCAATGCCCCCTCCCACCTCTCACTAGTTCAAAATTCTCTAAATCTAGCATAGGGACTGGAGGTATATAACAATAGCTCAGATCCCTAGACTATGTGGGTGTCTGGGTTTGCCCGTGCTCCCCTACAGACATATTCGACAACCCTCGGATCATCAAAATTGACAACAATGCAATCACCAATAATATTTTTCTTCATAGGTCCTACCCAGTCCACCCTTCTTACAAATAACATTTTTGACTGCATGTCGCGGGGAAGTGGTCTGTTGGCATTTAGCCAATGCATTGACTTATTCTTCAGTTGCTCATAAGTTTCGAATTGCCCTGATTTAAGTCTGGGAACCCCAGTCAGAACAATAACGTAGGGCGAACACTCAGGGGGGAGGTTTAGATGTTGATATTCACTCTCTATCTCAGTCCCTTTCTGATTTCCCTCAGGGGCAGAGGCTCTGGTTGTCCCTGGGGTTCTCTGTTGCCATTACAGGGGGCGCCCTGAGACTCTATAATTGGGTGTACTAGTGAAGTAGTTGTTCCCGGCCTAAATGAATTTTTAACAGTAGGACTGGGTCCCACACCCGCAGTTAGAATAAGATTTGAATCTGCCAGGACTGCGGAAACTGTAGACCCCCTCCATTCCCCGCCCTCGTGGAATCTCTGTCATGCCCACCGCTCACTGGAATAATCTTCGTAGCATTTACAACAGTAGATATTGATAACTCAAGTCCAGTAAGCCTATTTTCAATTAGTACGAGCCTTGATAATATGGGTTCCAGGGACGATTTCATTATGGTACCTATTTTAGACAGAAATTCATCTATTAACACTGGCAGTCCTGTACCACTTCCATCTGAGTTCCCGGTGTTTACAATTTCAGGACCTTGCGGTGAGTCCTCGAGGATTGCCGGGCTGACAGTTTTATTTTCATTCAATTTGCTTAATTTGGGCATTTTGGGATTCCTTCCTTTCTGCTGGGCTCCCCCTCGCTTCCTTTTAGGAAAGAAGGGTCTCTGCAGTGAAATTTTTAGCACACAAAGCTATCTGACACATTACACTCCGCATTTAGCACATTAACGCTCTGCACTGTTTCATAATTGTCCAATGAGTAACCAGAGATGTGAGACATCTGTCCGGAAGGTACATTAACCACCCGAACGACCTTACCGTTATTACACCCTGAAACTTGTTGGATCCATTATGTTGGACAGGTCCTGAGGGACTTCAGCATCAAATTTAAAAAGAAAAAAAGCACTTGAAATGTGTCCTTACCAGGCTTTCTTGTTTCTGTCTTCCACAGGTTGGCCTCAACCATATAAAAAAATAAAAAGGTCTCTGGCTGATCTGGGTGTAAGAGAGGAGGTGGAGCAAGACTATGATGACCATAAGGAAGTAGGGGAAGAGCAGGTAGAAGAGTATGAGGACCAGCATCATCAGCAGGACAAAGAACACCAGGAGGGCCAGAACCAAGAGGATTAAAACTAAAAAGACAAAGAGGGCCACCGCGATAGAGTTCATGGGTGCAGAGTCGGGCATACCAGGGTCAGGGTAAATGACTATAACCATGAAGACCAACACAGGTGTAACAGGACTTGGAGGACAGAGAACAGAACTTGGAGGGTAAAAAACAGGACGAAGAGAGCACAGAATAGCATCAGGAAAACTAAGATCAATGAAAATCCGGACCAAGACCAATGGAACCACGCATCCATGGCCAAGAGAACCAGGCCCAATAAGAGTAGGTCAAAGAGAACCAACACAGGACTAAGGAGACGTAGAGTGTGACCAGAAGGAGTAAGAGAACCAGGATGGCAGGGAGAGGAGAGCTATGAGGATCAGATGTCGGACTAGCACCGTGAGGAAAAGCAGGACCAGGTGGAAGAGAAGGAACAGAAGCCAGAATAGGAGGACCATCTGCAACAGTAGACAAACAAGAAGGTGAGGATAAAGAAAAAGGCCAGAAAGACTAGGAGGAGCTAGACCACAAGAATAAAAAACAAAACAAAAAAATAAATGCTGAAAAAATAGCCAAAATGCATTTTATTTTACTGTGCTCAATTTTGAAGTTTCCTCAGTTTTGTTGTTGTATATATAAGAAAGATCAAAAAATATGTTAAGATATTTTGTGCTGTTAAAGGCTCAAATAAGGGTGATTCATTTTCGATCCTGAACATAGTGAATAAGGTTTAGTGCTCCCAGTGATCCCAGAATAGAGACCGGGGCACCAAGTGACTTGGAATGTGTTGTTCTTTAATGTTGGGACAGGAATAACATCTGCATTTTGAACAGGATTTCTCCCCTGCCCTGAATAATGGATGGCCCACATCTGGTTATCATGACTTTTGAGGTTTGGCCCTGGGGTCAAGTTAATCTAGCGCGTGTGCTGAGAACTTGGCCTGTCCATGACTATGAGTAGGTCCTGAAGTCAACCTCTGCCTGAAGGGCTGTACCAAGTGTGCCCTAATTTAAGACAGAGGACTACGATCCCTGACATTGGTAGCAGTATAGTGTACTTTGAGAATAGTGTGGCCAGACCTCTTCAGCGGAGTCACTCAAGTAGAGGCCTACATATATAAAAATTCTGCTTTGTTTTGCTACTGTAGACCTCCGTGCTCACATCCAGAATGAATGTTAAGAGTGTTCATGTGTGTAGCCTGCATGGAACATGCGTGGTATATGTGAATGAGCAGAGAGTAATTGAGAGCAGTGGAATCCAATTTGGATATCCATGGTCTGACCTAGCACAAGATAAAGATAGAGGGTGAGAACTGTAATCCCGGGCAGCGGAAGTGTATTCTTCACATGCCTATAGTTTTATGATGACTGACATTGATTTGTGGAGCATCACACTTCAAAAAAGCTGCGTCTGGAGTAGACCCTTGAAAGGACAAATTAAAGGTGCACCTCCCTAAACCAGTTCTACACTTTAACAGGGGAACCACACTCCCATTGCCAATTGTATATAAAAGTGAGGCCCACTACCCTACTTAGTTGTTTCAGTTCCAAGTCGACTACAGCCAAGGAAGAGAGTGCTCGGCAGGATAATCAGAAGGCTGCTAGGCAATCAAGGCATGTTTCTGCATGACAGGCTGTCTTCCAGAGGCAAGGGAACACAACCAGCTTGAGTGCCTGGAAGCCGGCTGCCGAGAGAGTGAATGCACCTGTCTCCCTGCAGGAGGAGACACTGTCCAGGAAGAAGCAAAGATCAGCAATTAGCAGGCAGCTGTGGAGTGCTCTGAGGACAAGACTGTTGGATAGCAATCCGGGAGGGTCTGGGTGTCATAGGGACAGCAGACTCTCCTAAAAGTTCCAGACAGTAACGCAATTTTGCAGTGATACGACTGTCTACACCCAACAGTGCCTTAGATTACTTGTTGTCATATGGCCTGTGTGTGTTAGGCTCCATCAGTAAACTTCTTGCCGGCCCAAGTTGCAGGGATGCATCTACTAAATCTTGATTGGCCAGTGAAGGGCTTCAACTAGCAAATTTTGCCCAGCCCTTGCAGGGTTGAAACTACAGCATATGTGACCTAACTTGATGGCGCAACAACTGCTGAATATGTAACCAGCCCATCAGTGCTAAACTTGCAACTGCCATGTGTCACAGACCCTGTTAGGTCGCTGTCTGTGGTACAGCCAACCATTTCGTAGGCTCAATTTGCTGGCTACATAGAGAGTCCAGGCAGGACCGCACAATGTCAAGACTGCTGTTTCAACTAGGCCTGGGCTGAGTTCACAGAGTTTTACTCCACGGAACTCCGCCACTCTCTGCGAAGTTCCATCAGCAGCAGAGTCTGTTAAGTTGCGCTACTCGCATTGATTTTTAACACCCGGAGTTTATCCCACGATGTAAAATCAGTGCAAACTCCCCTATGCGTCGCACCAGAGGGCGCTGGGGTTTTCTGCTGCTCGAGTAGGCATTCTACTCGCGTGGTAGATTTCTCAAAGCGAGTGGTTACTGCCACTACTACCCACATTGATAAATCTTGTCAGGAGGAGGTTTAGAGCATGCTTTTTTCTCACGAGCGCTCGCCAACTTAACACTGGTAAACCACTCAAGAGAAAAAATATTCTGCTCTGCATCACTTCACTGAGTTTTTGGGAACTCCACAATGAGTAGGCAAAATGCTGCAAACTCCGCCAGCAGAGCGGAATTCTTCGCCCACCCCTAGTTTCAATCACCTGCTAAGAGGCGCTTGAGCGGGAGCCCCGCGAAATACAGCCAAGTGCCTCTAGAGAAGGTACTCAAGAACTGCCTGAAAATGCACTGCTGACATCAGTGATGACAAAGAAGAAGAAGGGTGTGTTAGACGGGGACCCGGCGGGTCGGCCGAGAGCAGGGGGAGAGGCCTCCGGTGAGGGCCGTCTCCGGCGATCGTACAGACAAGTAACTCCCCCCCCCCCCACAGATGGACACCACACAAGGATAAGTTCAACACACTTCATATCAGAATCTTGAGGTAAGGTAATAGGCGATACAGTGGGGTCAGGACACGAGGATCCTCCCAATTCTAGTCTCTGTAGGGGAAAGGGGTAGCGGGACAGTCTTAGTACCGGTCCGGTACCGGTGCGGCAAGATGGAAGCTCACAATCCTCGAGCTTGGGGGTCGGCAAAGATGAGCCGCGGCAGCGCCAGCAGGCTAGGACGATGGTTCACAACGAGGAGGGCCGCGGCAGTGCCAGCAGGCTACGAAGATGGTGCACGACGAGGAAGGCCGCGACAGCGCCAGCAGGCCAAGACGATGGTTCAGGTTGAAGAGGGCCGCGGCAGCGCCAGCAGGCTTCGGAGATGGTTCACAAGAGGGGCCGCGGCAGCGCCAGCAGGCCTTCAAGGATGAGTTCCTCACGGTGTCTCTCGACTCCAAGATACAACTGCCTTCCGGCTCTGGAGCTGCCCCAGTTATAGGTCTGGCCTCCTTTGATGTCCGGACCCTCGCACTTGGAGGTCGGGAGGTCCGGGATGAGGGAGTCCAGACACCCAGCAGGGGGGTGGAGCCAGCGCCCGGGGAGGCCGGGGGCGATCGACACCTGGCGGAGGGGAGCCGTTGACACTCCTTCTCCCATTGACCTGCCAAGTGGTCTCTTCACCCCCTAGGTGGATGGTGGTGCCGCGATGTCGGGGCCTGGCCAGGCCCAGGGTTGGGGTCGAGCCGAGGCCACGCGGCCTTGTAATGTTGTGTCCAAAGATGGCGGCTGGGCCGGGGCAGTGGTGCTGACGGGGGCCCGGGCCAGCCGATACTGGGGTGTTCGGGGGCTGGAGTTCCGTTGTGGACGGGTTGTGGGTTGCTCCAGCGGGTTGCCGGGATGGTTCTTGTCGGGGATACAGGGAGTGCAGGGGTTCGGTCCCCGTCATGCGGGGAGGGAGCGGGCCTTCCCCGAGGCCTGTCCAACAGGGTGGGTGTAGCGCCTGCTTAAGTAAAGCCCAGGATCACTGCCTTGCTTACTATCAGTAGTATGTTGTATTGAGCGATTAAAGTACTTTCTGAAAAGATAGTCCCTGGCATAGGCATTCACTTTATCCGGTTGTTGACTGACTGTTGAGTAGGACCTGGAGTACCTCAGCATTACCTACTTGAGAAGTTTGCGCCAGCTCTCCTTCATTATCCTTATAGTAAAGTGCTGAAAGGTTTGTAACTGGCACTGTTTCCAGAGGCAAACTATCCCAATCTCCAAAGTTGAGGCCTAGTAGCTCCTGCTTGGCCTTCGAACTAAGAGACCCCCTGATAAACTCCCAGTATCGGAAACAAGACTATTACCATAAAGGAAAGATGCAGTTTTTTCACAAGACACATGTCTCCCAGGGACATTGCCGCACTACCAGACTGCCTTAAAATCTCATAGTATGGGAACGGGATGATTACCATTACACAGGACACATGTCCTTCAAAGTGCAAGGGTCTAACAGCTCCGGCAAAAGTTTATTGGTAGTGCATTAACAAGAAGATAAAAAATTGGGTCAGTTAAATTTGTGCATTATTGGAGTACTGATGCCTCACAGGAGCTCTGACAGCACACTGCTTTGAAACCAGGGCTGGATACAATGCCAAAAAAGGCGAATGCTTTGATTAACAATAAGGATGCTTCATATATTCAGTAGCTCTGTTTAATGAGTACTATTGAATATATTGAAAACCACATATTACACTGAAGGCATACACTCCAAACTCTGGTGAAAAAGAAGGATTCAGTAAAAACATCAGTGGGGTTAAACATCCAAATGAAACTTGCATTGAAGTCAATGAGGTTTTAAACAAAAAAAGGCAAACACATTTTTATTAAGGTTAAAAATATATAAGAATTTTACAACTAGAACACTGGCCGATATGGGAAACTTATGATACATCGAGGTGAAGGCCTGCAATAGATGCTCTGTGCAGTCATGATGTGCCGTTAATAACAAGTGATCACCCAACACTGCCATGTACCATGCATCAGGGGTTAGACTAATGCATGTTACTGCTAGTGTCCTCATAATTGCAGTCAAATGCTAATATTATGCATAGTCAAGCTCTTAATGCATAGTAAGGCTCTGCAGGCGGCTCTGGAAGAATACAAAGCAGCCCCTGCCCTAGAAGGGCAGTGCTGCACCCAAGCAATATGAGCCAGGCTCAGTTTGAGGATACCGGTTGCTATAGTGATGCCTACCTTGACCCCACCATAATTGTTCTGTCCAGCCCGGTCCCGCAAAAGTCGGGCTGGACAGAACAATATACGGCGGGATCGCGGAGGATTAGAGGCATATCATAGCCCTTGTGCACTCTACTTTTAAACAGTGCAAATGTTGTTCGTCTAACTACATTGTCAGAACGCAGACATGTCTCTCCCACGTAAGGCTTGACAATTATTTCATAACAGTGGCCTACAACATAGATTGAATTTTGAAATCCGGACACACTCTTTCGGTAACCTTCCAGGGATCAATCTTTTCATACATAGACTTTGCAAACGATTTCTGGTCTCTTTTAACATAGGGGTCCCTTGAATATCTCGTTTTAAACTGGTATGCTATTCTTTACTTAGGATAGCGGGAATCCTTAAGGAATGAAGCCTTGTAGAAGTTACAGAAACACGTGTCGGCTGCCATCATCCTTTGACACCGAGGAGGCCTCAGGAATACGACCTCCATCTATTCACACGGTTTATGTTACTATGCTGGACTGATTTACATAAATCACTGCAATATGACTTTCACTATTAAGTGCAGCATTGATATTGGAGAATTAAAGCTATCTTGGACTGAATTACTAAGATTGATATTTTGTGTGGGCAGCGTTGTGGATACTTTGAGGATTATACTTACTGACTAGGACTAAGAAAAAAGACATTAAGAGTGCCGAGGCAGTGTTTTTTTGTTCAGTTAAGTGCAAACTTTAAAAGCGCAAATTGCAGCATGAGGACTCGGAAAGAGGCAGCATGACGCCAGCAACTAAAACAACAAGCATTTGCAATGCAACGGTCTCGCCTTTGCAAAAGTTAGAGCTATTGGCATTGTAAATGACAACATTTGTATTTATGTGTTGGCTTGGAAAACAGATAAATAAATGGCATTGTCATTTACAATGCCAATAGCCTAATCTCTCGCAAATGCGACACTTATTGCATTTGGAGCCACACAAAAGCGGATCACAAGCAGGCAACGGAGGCACATGAAAAGCGGATCACAAGCAGGTAACAGAGGCACACGAAAAGCGGATCACAAGCAGGCAACAGAGGCACACGAAAAGCGGGTCACAAGAAGGCAACAGAGGCACACGAAAAGCAGGTCACAAGCAGGCAACAGAGGCACACGAAAAGCGGGTCACAAGCAGGCAACAGAGGCACACGAAAAGCGGGTCACAAGCAGGCAACAGAGGCACATGAAAACCCAATCACAAGCAGGCAACAGAGGCGCACGAAAACCCAATCACAAGCAGGCAACAGAGGCGCACGAAAACCCGATCACAAGCAGGCAACAGTGGTACATGAAAACCCGATCACAAGCAGGCAACAGTGGCACACGAAAACCCGATCACAAGCAGGCAACAGAGGAGCATGAAAACCCGATCACAAGCAGGCAACAGCGGCACACGAAAACAGCAGATGGGTGCAGAGTATTATTTGGAGGATTGAGCAAACGCACAGGCCCTTGTTAGTGAGAGGAGAAATAACCAGAATGGACGGAAACCTTAAAACAAAGGGGAGGCTTCGGTAACTGGGTTGGAAAACGCATTATTAAAGTTATCAAAACCCTGCGCCCAGAATGTCAGACCCCCTGAAGGTGATAAAATACCAGGGAAACGCTAGTGAATAGGGTCATTTAAAGGAATCCTGTATAAACACTGTGTGAAGCACAACCGTGTACAGGTGGATTTCCGTGAATAAGAAACATTAATTTTGTGAAGAGGTACAATACATCACAAGCCCACGTAAGTACGGCGTGTACCACGACCATGCAACGTTGGGTCTGTGTGTTGTGAAAAGAGAAAATCACTGAATGCATGTGGGGTTAGAGGAATAATGAGCCTTCAAGACCAATACTAATTGGTACGCAGGACACAATTAAGCATAGCAGAAAGAGCAGGGAAGAGAGCAGTTTAAAAAAATCAAAACTTAGTCAATGGGCCGTGTGAATGTAAGTACTAATGCTGTGTTGTGTTTGTAATCTCGCGGTGTGACCCCCTGGCAATTTAAGGTGGGTGTGCGGAGCTCGAGCACAGCTGGGCAAAATTCCTTGAGGTCAGGGGACGTAGCAGATTGCCAAAACCATAAGCACTATGGAGGCCTAGCAGGAAAAATTAACTGCACAAATCAAAAGGGCAATCGAGGTTGGAAATAGACTCACCAGAAGCATAGAGATGACGACTGAGTAAATCAAAAGAGACGCCGGCAAGCAAGAAGGCAGGGCTTATATGGCTGACGTGCTGGAACAAGCCAGAGGAAAAAAAAAAAAATGACAACTAATCAGTCGGCGGCAGGTGAAGTTCTGACAGCAGATCCACGGCGAGTGTTGAGCACTAGTTGGCAGACTGCAAGGGACCTTCATGTTTGTCTATTATTGCGATAAACTGGTGTACGCATGAGTCCTTCTTCCATGGTTTTGACCATTGAAGATATTTTCAATAAAGTTTTTGTTTAAATACAAAGTTCCGATGTGGGTGCACCCTTTGAGGTAGTTGCTTGCCAGTCCTGTTTATTTGTTGGTGCAGGGAGGAAGTTTCCCGAGCAGACGAGCGCAGCAAGGGGCGAAAAAAACACACATCAGGAAGTTGGTTGGAGGCAATTTGAGGTACATTTTAGGAAGCATATGGTTACACCATGTGACTTTACGTAGTAGACACCTAATGCAGTGAGAACAAAGACATTTCTGTGAAAAAGAAAGCATTGTCCTTTTCAAAAAACCCTGGCGTTGATTAAACGGAAAGGTCTTCTGTGATGCCATTTAAAGGAAAAGGAACGATTTAACCCCTTCGATGCTCATGACGAGCTCAGCTCGTCATGCAGTACACTGGTGGTGTGCTTATGACCAGCTTAGCTCGTCATGAACAATGGATTTCAAGCACTTTCAGCACAGAGGGGGAATTGCAGCAGTGATAGTGTTAAGAACTATATCGGAGCATTCCATTTATCTTAAAAAAGAGCAAGAGAAACAGGCTGCATTCCAATAACAAGCATTTACAATGCAATGGTTTCGCCTTTGGAAAAGTTAGAGCTATTGGCATTGTAAATGACAAAATTTGTATTTATGTGTTGGTTTTGAAAACAGATAAATAAATGGCATTGTCATTTACATTGCCATTAGCTTAATCTCTAGCAGTCACTTTGCAGTCACTCTGCACTCCCTAGCACTCTGCACTCCCTAGCACTCCCTAGTCACTCTGCACTCCCTAGCACTCCCTAGTCACTCTGCAGTCCCTAGCACTCTCTCTACTCTGCACTCTCTCTACTCTGCACTCTCTCTACTCTGCACTCTCTCTACTCTGCACTCTCTCTACTCTACCAATAGCACTTTCCCACCTCTCAAAGACCAGCAACCCTACTCTACTAAAAGTCTAACAGAGTAGCAGTCACAATATCACAAGCACTCACAGACAAGCACCACACACTACCAGCAGCGCTAACAACCCTCCGAGAGTAGCAGTCACACCCCTCACAGACTAGCACCACACACTACCAGCAGCGCTAATAACCCTCCGAGAGTAGCAGTCACACTATCACAAGCACTCACACCCCTCACAGACTAGCACCACACAGTACCAGCAGCGCTAACCCTCCGAGAGTAGCAGTCACACTATCACAAGCACTCACACCCCTCACAGACTAGCACCACATACTACCAGAAGCGCAAACCACCCTTCGAGAGTAGCAGTCACACTATCACAAGCACTCACACCCCTCACAGACTAGCACCACACACTACCAGCAGCGCTAACAGCCCTCCGAGAGTAGCAGTCACACTATCACAAGCACTCACACCCCTCACAGACTAGCACCACACACTACCAGCAGCGCTAACAGCCCTCCGAGAGTAGCAGTCACACTATCACAAGCACTCACACCCCTCACAGACTAGCACCATACACTACCAGCAGCGCTAACAGCCCTCCGAGAGTAGCAGTCACACCCCTCACAGACTAGGACAACACACTACCAGCAGGGCTAAAAACCCTCCGAATGTTGTAGTCACATGCAACTAAAAGCCCCCCCATCCACCACAGACTAGCAGTCACACACAACTGGAAGCATATTCACTCCCCTCACCGGCTAGCATCCACACGCTACCAGGAGTACTTTTACACATTAGCAGTCACACATTACCTTCACACCCCACACAGATTAGTAATAACACTACCGGCAACACTCACACCCATCACTACTGATGCACACCAAGTAGGAAACACACTTTTCTAATATAAATAGAGGTGCATAGTACAAATTCGCTTAATAAAGCAAACCTATTTTAATGAGGCAACCAAGCACTCTAGCACTCACAAAAACAATGAAATGCCTGTATTGGCAGAATGTTAGTAACGGTTTCTATAAATGGTGGACATTCTTAAAATAGTGAGGCCTACTGGCTTTGTCTATGCTTCTTATTGTTGAAGTCCGGTTGTATTCATCCTCGCTTCTGCGTATGTCACTCTAGTTCTAGTGGTGCTGCTTTTACACGCAGGAGGTATTAGTGCTTCGGAGGTGGTGATTCCGGGCTGTACTGACAGAAAGAAGCACCACGCTGGGATTGGAGGATGGAATGGCACGTCACTCTGAGCAGCATCTTTTCCATGTTAACACCTCGCGTTGCTTACTTCATTCTTAGATGGGGAACTAAAGCACTCCAGGAATCCCTGACAGAACATGCGCAAGCACAGGCAACAAGCACTGGTAAAGCTAATAGGTGTGGATTTCTCAACGTTTTCAAATACATGTGCAGCACTGCAAACTTGGGAAATGATTAAAACAAAGAGCACAGAGGTACGAGGCACAGAACGAAGTAAGTTGCAAACAGAGACTCCACAATAGTCTGTGTACATCTGTCCAAACCGACGTTCGCACGGTAAAGCCAGACCAGTGCTCGTTTTATACCCGAAAGAGCAGCAGGAACGATAAACACAGGATCCATCCAATGTCGCATGTACCACCAACAGAGTCTATAATGACGGCAGTAATTTAAGCACAGCCACGGCCACAGAGAGCTGCTCTGCAGAAGGTTAGCGCTTTGGGTCATAAGCAAATGCAAATGCATTACCAAGTACACTGCACCCGAGCGCTCACGGCTGCCTGTCCCACAGGCTGCGCTTCATTGCGGTCCGACATAACTCCGAGCACGCGCAATTATAATTTTGCACATTTCATTAAAACGCCATCTCCATAAAGGCCACCTGGCGTCCCCCGTCTGTACATGCGAGCAGCTTGTTCTCTGCTAGTTCACCCGGACAGATTCACATGATATCGTAGCAGATTCATGGGCCTCATTTCACAACCTCATAGGCTTTCATTACCAGGCTCCGGGAGGAAGGCAGGACCACACGGAGAGCGGGAGGGGGGAGAGCGGGAGGGGGGAGAGCGGGAGGGGGGACGGCGGGAGGAGGGACACGGAGAACTTCAAAACTCACCGGACTGCTCCCAGGAGGCGGCGGGGGCGCTTGCGGTGTCCTTCCTCTGCCGGGGCCTGGGCTCTCTTCTCGGGTGCCGCGGGCGGGGCTCTCCTGCACCGGGGCCTCGCTGGCGGCCGCACTCCTTTCTCCCGGGCACTTTTCCCCTGGCATAGAACAAGCGGCGGCGGGACTTCCGGCTTGCTTGCGGCCCGGCCGGACCAGATTCGGGGGCGTTCCCGGCTTTTGGCTGACGTAGCATGACGTAGCCAAAAGCCAAAAATTCTCTGGAACGCCCCTGAATCTGGTCCGGCCATGACGGACGCCTCTCTGTTCCAATGGCTAGCCTCCATTTATGGAGCTAGCCAATGGAACAGAGGGCGGATTCCCGAGCAACATACTGTACTCATTAGATTTCTCCTGCGCAAAAGCTGCTTGCGCAGCTTTTTTGCAGTCGAAACCTAAAAAGTGGCTTTAACTCCAGCTGTCCCACTCACTCCTGAATAAAAAAAAATGCCTGGCAGGAGCGTCTGTATTCTCTCACTCACAATGAAAAGCAAAGGTCTGAGGGTCGTCTCAGAGCAAGTAACTGGGAAAGCTCCCCTTCACCCTACATCACTGCTCAGGGAGGGGCCCGTCCTGCAGTCGGTATTCAACCCCCTGCGGCCACCCCCCGCCTCCACCCCATCCCTCTGTCACCGGTTCCGGCTGTTGTACAGGGGTCCCGTCCTGCCCTCGCGTTAAATGTCGCAAGAAGAAAGAAATAAAAGGCATCTGCCAGTGATCGCGCGGCGTTCAGGGCAGCGGGAACTCGGGGCATTATGACTGCGCAGGGGGAAAAGCGAGTAACCCATGCCCTCTGTCGTGCGTGGGTTCAGATGACGAAGGTGTATATTATTGTGACAGTGTTCAATAGGAAAATGAACAAATAAATATCGCTAAAAAAAACGCATCCAAGTTCCACGAGTGTGCAGCCTATAAATCTGGCGGTGTGCAACAAGTGAGATAACAAATAAGCCAGCTGTAGCGTCCTTTCCACTTACAGTCGCCCCGCAATTCCCCTACTCCCCGATACAGAAAGTGCCTGCTCTGACGTCACAATGTAAGAAGACGACAAAGGAATCCTCACCCCAAAATTCTGCGCACCCACAACGTAGCTATTCCAGCAGAGACTATCCGAGAGACTAATGCTCACCCAGCCGACGGTGGCCGGAAGCACCCACAGCACTCAGACACGGAACCCACATGAACCCAGAGACTCACAGCCGTGCCCCCCTCCTCGCCCCCGCACTACACCTAGCCACCGAGTACATACACTCAGGGACACCTTGAGGAGGCAAGACATCTCCGGTGCCTCAGACGTGTCTGTTGCGGGACAACACACCCACACCCAGAGCCCCCACTCATGCTGGCCGGTGAACACCCCGCAGATCCCACCGTCACGGCACAATCCGCATTCGCCTTCCGTTTCCTGATTTAACCTTCACCTGTCAGTTAAAGTCCGAGGACTCAGGCGCGTGTGGCGGTTGCTTATTTTTCTCAGAACTATAATATAGGTATAATCTGTTTAGAAAACGCTTATTTTCCACTCCTCCAAGACAGAGACAGAGGCGACGGTCTTTATTGTGGTGCCTGTTTTCATGTTTCCTTAAGAGCGGGTGTATCTCCTTCCGTGGAGTGTGTATCTGCTCTGCCGCAACCTTGGGACGTGTCGTGGCCCTTGTCACCGGCTGGCACTCTTCTCCGGGGCGGGCCCCTGGCGACCCGTGGAGAGCTGCCGGTCGGTGGCTCCAAGTGCGGGACCATGACACGGGCTGCGCAAGAAGCAGTAGTTCCACGGGAGCTGTCTGTGGTGCTGCAAACTGTGACACTGCGTGAGCAGAGGAGCTCGAAATGACGGGCAGACACGGGCCTGACCTGCAAACACGTGTACATTCAGGGAGGTGTGTGTGTGAACGCAGATAGTACCACGGACAGGCCTGATCAGTGAAATGTCAGAACCCAACCGTGTACTCGTTTCTACCACTACACCGTGCATGCCAAGCCGGACCAAGCAAATAATCCCGGTGTCCCGAATCACCAAACTGGCAAGGTTTGGAAAAAAATATTAAACAGGAACCGCTGTGTGTGTGGTATATTAATTTACAAGTCGTATCCGATGAGAAAAGGCCCCAATCCCAGCTACAACAATCTTCTATTTAAGCAGCCATTTTAAGCAAACCTGGCCTTGACCCGAGGGTGCTCCTTCCGGGTCACTGATTACCAGCTCCCGCTTTCAAGCCAACATCTGCGCGGGCTGGTGCGCACAGTAGATGTCTTGTTAGACGGTGACGTTTCCGTGGTGGGCACAGTGGTGAGAGACTGAGTGCCCTCCCTGGCACCAAGGCACTGCTCAATGCTGGTGACTCACTGTGAGGGGGACCCTCAAGTAAAGGCCTCTCTTGCGCCCCTCCCCTCCAGGGTGCACCCACCTAAGATGGTTGTATCCGAGAGCCTTACTGCCAAGCACCTTAAAGTGCTGAGGGAAATGCCGCTTGCTGCCTCCCAGGTGAAGATCTGACCCTCTCCTCAGCATCCCAAGACATGATGGTCTCTTACTAAAGTGACAGAGCCTTCCCACAGGGCCCAAGAGAGGGACTTTTCACAGGACCTACGGAGTTGAGAACCTCTTGAGAAGCAGAGTCTCAAAGGCAGGGGGCTCTTCCTTTCAAGAGAAGAGACACCCATGGGACCAGCGAGCCTTATGTCTCCTCCTCACAAGATGTGGGTTTCTCATAGAGCCCAAAGAAGAGGCCCCATCTTCAGAAGGGTAGCCAGCTGAACATCCAAGCCACTACAAAGAGGAGCCTAATCTGAGCTACACATAACAGAATGGCCAGGCCTCTCCAGAGAACGACCTGCCCTGGTGAAAGTCCCGGGCCGCTCTACAGAAGGACCTCGCCTTAGGTGCCAGCAGCTGAAGCCCCGGCCTGCCCTAGTGTAAGCAGTTAAAGGCGCGAACCGCTCCACAGAAGGACCTCGCCTGAGGTGTCAGCTGCTGAAGCCCCGGCCTGTCCAGAGAAGTTAGACTCATCTGAAGTTTGAACAATTTACAGCCCAGATACCTGGAGAGGGCAGCTGAGGTGTGACAAACACATAAGACAGTCTCCAGGAGTCCGCACATACGACGTGAACGTTTACTAACAGAGAACACCGGACTGTTCCTTGATAGACCGGGCCCGTGAGGAAGAAGTGGACGGAGATCCCACCCTCCACGCTGGCAGGGCTGCAGAAACCTTTACAAGGTCCCGGACCGCTGCTATGGAGCGGTCCCCGCCGCCGATGGACGTGCAGCAAGAGCCCTCCTAAACCGGCATCACCTGACCGCCTGTGTTTCCTCGGCGGAGACCCCCCAGTGTCAGCACGGGCTTCCCTAACCCAGAAAACCATGTTTCGCCCTCCGTGCGGTCTCTGCACTTAAATCAAGAGGAGGTGTCTCTGGTCCTCGAGGCGCTGTGGAGAAGTCGTACTCATGCTAGTTTAGCACCGGCTCTGTGAACCCATGAAAGGGGGTTCGTGGACTGCTGCAGCCGTGCACCAGCCCAGGCACACTGCTCAAAGAGGCAGAGCTCCCCAGAACCCCCTGTCCTCTAAGAGGGGAAAGGCTGGGCCTTGCAGGGGAGCCTGCAGCTCAGTCACAGAGAGTGAGTGTCCCAGGCCTGAACTGGTGACACCTGGTCTGCCAGAGCTCCCTGCTCTCGCACCAATAGCCCTTTTCTCATCAATGATAGCCTAGCAAGAGACCCGCGCTTTACTGTGTGGGCTCCTTGTGAACACCCTTACACTTCACCTAGCCTCACTAAGCGCTTGCTTAGCTTTTATTTCCTCTAATTCTATGTATTGGCCGTGTGCACACTTCGGCAGCCTTCTTGCCTCCTCGATGCGCTTACTTCTGTTCTTTGCTGGCCCTTGTCCACGCTGCAAGGAAACAACGCTAGGTGAAGACTGCAGAGAGGCCTGGGCTCTGGTTCGTTCAAGAGTTCAGTCTTCGGCCTCTTAGGCCCGCTTTCTCTACGTTTCATCCGTGTTTTGTGCCACCCGTGGGCGCGCCAGCAGCACGTGCACGGCGGTAGTGCCACAGCTGGCACTGCACGGAACTCTGCGGACTCTTCTACACCTGTCCTGAGAACGGCAGTGAGAGGCACTAAAAGATGATGTCTCTGTATGAGACATGCGGAGCGCCGATCGCTGCACTTTACTGTCCCGAGCCAAAATAGGCACGGGTAGGTCTGCCCCGCCAGAGCGCGCGTGCAGGGGCGTGCTCTCCGGGTCCCGCGCACGGGCATTAACGTTGGGGCACTCGAGAATGCTGTGTTGCATTTTTCGGGCACAATGGCATCCCAAACTATGGTGTTTTTCGGGCTTCTGTAACAGTTCAGTGGGCTCAGCACTCGCCCACAGACATGCAGACCACGAATGCAAATACACGAAGGGCCCACTGAGTCTTCCACCCTTCCAAGGTCGAACAATTATTACTATTTGATGTGTTAATAATTATCCCCATTACTATAGTGCCCAAAGATAAGTTCGTTTTTTTTCACAAATTACCGAGAGGCAGTTCTGTTTCTTTCACAAATAACCTTAATGACGCCGATGTATTTGGCAGAGTAATACGTATGTATAATTGCCTAGTGTTAAGTATTACACACTCAAATATGTTTGCGCTTCTCCAGAAGCAGATCCGGAAAGGGAAGGAGGTATGCTATCCAGTTTGTGCCTTGTGAGTACCTTGATCGTTTCTTCGCACGCAGGCTAACCGGCAAAAGATTTTTTTAGGACTGGCCCTGTGCCCACTACAAGCCCCGGACAGAACCAAAGATGCAACGACCTGCAGAGAACAAGAACAAGTTTCAAACGAACAAGTTTCATAATTATTCGCATACTAGCGGAGTACTGAACAAAAGGATGTGGATTAAGAAATAATAATATAGATATACATTTACAAATACTGTAAGCTACGAGAATGAAGAGAGATTAGTGTGCACTGGCTGAATTTAATATGGGGGGGATACGGACACAGGTTGACATACACTGGAGAGTAAGGCATGGTGTATACACTACAGGAGAATGGTATGGCGACGAGGACAATCATATATTAATACACACTGCAGGGATACTGTATGGCGACGAGATACGAACATATATTCATATATACTCCGCAGGGGGCTGATATATGAAGGCGGGCTATACCAGCACATATCCGCGTACACAGGATGTGACGTGCTGTGACGAAGGGGATTGGTGTACACTGAATAGGATATGGTGTGGAAAGGGGAAAATGCACATAAATTAATTTACACTGTGAGATATGGTATGGGCAGGAGCAATCCAGACATTTACAACGTGCAGCACATATCTGGATAGTGCAAAAGAGCAATTTAGCAATTTACACCACGTGTAGTAAGGAACAGAAAGGGCGAGGAAAAAAAAATATGAACATGAAATTGACAGATAAAAAAAATCACATCGGTAAAAGGAAGGGAAGTTAATACAAATATCACTTAAGTGATCAAGTTATAAAATACAGGGGGTATGGCAGGAAGTGAATAGGACCTACAAGACAAAGACATATACCAGAAAAAAGGTAGAATGTTGTAACCGCTGTTTGGGTGAATGCAGATTCACATGATATCGTAGCAGATTCATGGGCCTCATTTCACAACCTCGTAGGCTTTCATTACCAGGCTCCGGGAGGAAGGCAGGACCACACGGAGTGCGGGAGGGGGGAGAGCGGGAGGGGGGACGGCGGGAGGAGGGACACGGAGAACTTCAAAACTCACCGGACTGCTTAGGCTTTCATTACCAGGCTCCGGGAGGAAGGCAGGACCACATGGAGAGCGGGAGGGGGGAGAGCGGGAGGGGGGCCGGCGGGAGGAGGGACACGGAGAACTTCAAAACTCACCGGACTGCTCCCAGGAGGCGGCGGGGGCGCTTGCGGTGTCCTTCCTCTGCCGGGGCCTGGGCTCTCTTCTCGGGTGCCGCGGGCGGGGCTCTCCTGCACCGGGGCCTCGCTGGCGGCCGCACTCCTTTCTCCCGGGCACTTTTCCCCTGGCATAGAAAGAGCGGCGGCGGGACTTCCGGCTTGCTTGCGGCCCAGCCGGACCAGATTCAGGGGCGTTCCCGGCTTTTGGCTGACGTAGCCAAAAGCCAAAAATTCTCGGGAACGCCCCCGAATCTGTCCGGCCATGACGGACGCCTCTCTGTTCCAATGGCTAGCCTCCATTTATGGAGCTAGCCAATGGAACAGAGGGCGTATTCCAGAGCAACATACTGTAACTCATTAGATTTCTCCTGCGCAAAAGCTGCTTGCGCAGCTTTTTTGCAGTCGAACCCTAAAAAGAAAGTCATTAAAACAGCACACCGACAGGCGCCCCACGCTGCTAAATAATAGCACCTCTCCCGGAAAGGACCTATAATTAACGCAGCAGGTCTTCCGGAGAGAAGCACTCAAATTGAATGAACGCGCAAAAGCTGTTCATGTGAACCACGTTCACAGACCTGCTCGTGGGAAGCGCGTTCACAGACCAAAGTCTGCTCGCGCACTGGTCTGCATTACTTGGAAGGTATCACAACAAGCCATATTTGTGTGTACACTTCCATGCAGGTGAAGTGGTGTGCCTTTTTGTTGGTACCGGCTCACACAGTTTGCTACCTCTTACTTTTTATTTGCTCTTGATACTTGCACAAGTGCCACCATTGCCTATGTAACATTTGTTCTTGTGTTTGAGTGTCCTCCATTTATTGCAGTATTATACCTCTACTTCTACTTTGTACGCTTTTGTAACCTGCACACGTCACTTTTTTTCCTCCAGTAATGCACCGTTTGCTACCACTTGTACTTTGTTCACTCACGATTGTCACTTTTGCCTCATGTAATGTAACTTTTGCAATTTGTTAACTTGTATTGTTCTCTTATATCAGTTCTGTTCCTTTAGTAAAATGCTCTGACACCTTCGGGTACAGTCCACGCTATATTAAAATGCATAAATAAAAAAATACAATGGGCAGCTTGCTGCTTGAATGGGGAGGGATGGGAGAGACGCGCACGCATTGTAGGCGTGCACATTGCCGTGGTCTGCGGCTAGTGCCCCGTGGCGGCGCCTGCAGGCTTCACCGTGCTCCAGTAGGTGGGTGCTGCGCAGCTCGGCGGCACCTTCCTCATGTCGGCTCTGCAGCCCAACATGGACATCTCTTCCCTGGCGCTGCCCTCCGACCACCACTGGACCAGCGGGACCGCGAGCAGCTGAAGAACACCCGCGTGCAGGAGCAGGAGCAGGTGCGGCTGCGCCCCGGGCCAACGGTGCGGCGCAGACCTACGCAGTTGAGTGCACGCCTGGGGCAGGGGCAGCACTGGCTGGGGGGGGGGGGGAGGGGGGGGACTGGGGCAGGGATGGAGGGCTGCCTATTATCAAGCTGCTGGGGTTGGAGTAAATATTCAGTAATTGTGTTAAAGTGTATACGGACAAACGACACGTATGACAGGTGTCATGCACAGAATAACATAGCAGTATTTAGTCAATTGTTTTGCATAGAGTGGACATCATCCCAGGGCATGTTTAAGTGCTTTACACAGGAAAGCATTTGTATATCTCACGGGTTAAGCGACGAGTATATATAATGCATAGTAACTTAAAAAGGAGAGAAAAATACAATCATCAAAAAATTTCTAATTTGTATGTACAGTCATTTTTTCAGTACCAGCCAGTTAAAGGGTGAGGATGGGGCAGTCAGACGGGCGTTATAGTTTATTGTTGTCAATATAAACGTGCGTAGCTGTAAGGGAGAGTGAAGGATGGGTTTGGTGGTAGTCTGATTATATAATGTGACTAGACTGTCCACACAGCCTGACACAAGATGTGTGGCTGGGGCGTGTTACACAACACAGCACCAGGTAGGCCACGAAGCTCTAAACGCAAAGGCTTGTTTGGTTTCATGCTGCACTGCAATTTCGCGCGTTCACACTGTTGACTCGAGCCAGCTGTGCACGCTTTGTAGCAGGCGCGTCTCACGTGCGAGTCCACAAACTAGAATCGCCGCGCGTGCCCCGGTTTGTCTCCCTTGAGAGGCATCTCGACGACAATAGGTCTCGAGAGCGAGACCTAAAAAAGGGATTCTGACATGGAATAATGAGTGAAACGCGTCCATTTCCTTCCCATTGATCTGTGAGTATAAAGAGGTACCTCTGACAAAAGCCCGGCTAATCGGTGGAAAAGTGAGAAAACATTTGGGAGGATCTACCTGAAATAATGACACAGAGTAACAGCTTGCTGAATAGAAAGCGCATGCCTGTGTGTGTGTGCCTGTGAACTGCCAAATGTGTTAGTTAAATGAACTGCTCGGGAAATTTTAGTGGGAATCTCAACATTTAATGCATGATCACGAATGTAAGCGGTAAATATAGATCTGTAAATGAAGCGCAAGAGAACTCAACAAACTTTGGCAAAGCTGGCAAGTCTTGCCTTTCAATAGCTTTAGAGCAGCTGCTGTAAGGGGGTGGGGGTGAGAGGGGGGTGCTGAGACCGGGACAGCGCAGCCACGCAGTGTGGCGCATTATCTTATGCTGAGCCTGCAGTGGAGGAGGGGGAGACGAAGTGAGAGACAAGCACAAAACAAATAGACACACACTTGGTGAAGTGGGAAACACGCAAAGGGGTGAGGTGATGCCGCTGATAACCACTCAGCCAGAGAGAAGAATCATCTATTTATAATAAGATGAACAGAGGTGCAAATACGGAGAGTGATACAAAATCAGAGACAAGCTTTGGCAAATCAGGCAAGTCTTCCGTGCGCCGTGCTGGAGGTGAAAAAACAAGCTCTTGGCATTGCGTGGCGGGGGAGCTTCTTCCTTTGAAGTCTGATGCCGAGGCTCAGACAACAAATGGTGTAGGATGTGGCTGGCAACTTGCACGCGCCAGATGCCAAATTCGCGCTTGAATGCCTCACATGCACTGGCCATAAACCGCATTCCAAAGGTCTTTGGTAGACTTTTCTTTTCCCCTTACTATAACCTCGCCAGCAATGCGCAAGCGCATTGGCTCGGCGAGACCTAAAAAAGTACTTCAATCACATCACCAGTGGTAGAGAAATCCTAATGGCGCAATCGGTACTTGCTCCAGCCAAAAGAACAGTGAAGCTGACTCGAGCTGCCCAATTAGAAGGCAGCAAATGCTAGTAACAATGAAGCAATGGGTGGGCACCAAGTCCCTTGTTGAACAAAATATCTCTTGCAAGTGAAAGGGCATGGACTGATGCAGGCGAGACCTAAACATGATTTGAATAGAAACAAATGCCTATGTCGCTGATGTGCTGAAGATCAAATGTAATAAGATTGCTTGTACAGTTAAAATATCCCTTTTTTTAAATTTTGTTCCTTCTAAACAGTTACTAGAGTAAACATTAATTTATTGGAACTGGCCATGCCACTACGAATGTAATAAAAACCCTTCAGTGTTTATACTGTTAAGTGCTGGTTGGTGTGTCAGTAACTGCTAAAAATAATAAATGCATTATTTACCATGTAAAAATTAAGTGATTGAGTAAAGACACATGATAATAAAGGGTACATTGTGATTATTTTCCAGACACTTGTGAAACACCAAAAGGGTTCTCAAATCAAAATCCAGTATTCACATTGCAGATTCAAAGGATTCCATTGACATAAGGCCCAGGAACCGTGGCAGTTAGGGCACTCTCCTGTGTTGGTTTTTTAAGGGAAAAGGGCCAAAGAATTGTGTGAGGGAGAAAATGGTGCTGTTGTACTCTGGATATCGAGTTGGGTTTCTAGAAATGAAGATTGTAACAAACGGTGGATACAATAATTAAGGCAGCGAGTGGTTCACTTCTCCACGTTTGGAAGAGCCCTTCAAAATTAATTTTCTGACACCAAAACTCTTACCACATATACCACTCCACAAACTCAGGCTCCACAAATAAACAACAATAATAAATGGAGTAGCCTCGTCCAAAAGCACTTTGCGGCTTCATCGGGGGTATGAAAAACTACACAAATGTAACAGACAGTTTGCTACATTCATCAAAACCCTTAAATCGAGGGCTCAACTAGATGAAGTTCTGAAAATTAATTTCTGGGAAACATTAGCAAAGTATTATCACCTACTGTCCCAAATCATTTTCATTAAGTGGCAAACTATATGCTGTTCTGAAACATCCAGAGGCATTTATGTGCTTGCTCCTCGCTGTATTCCAGTTCCAGGTGGTTTTGCCCAGAAGCGACACTTATGTAAATTCCAAATTTTCACCTTGGTCCCAACAGATTTTAAGCTCACTGATCAAAAAATGATGCCAAACACATTCTTCACTGTACGAGTGACTGTAAACCAAACACAGCCAAATCTCAAAGCTATTTAACAACCACAGACCTGTGTTATCTTTTTAAGTGTGGGATTTGTACAGTGATACAGTTCACATATATTAATAGCAGTGTAGCTTGAGTGGTGGCAGCAATGAAACAACGTCTACGGAAAAGTAAAAAACATTTTAATTAGAAAAGCACCCATTGAAATATGCAGTAGAAAATAAATTGACTACTAGAACATGTAAATGAACACCTGTGTGGCTCTTCCTCGAGGTATGCACCTCAATGTATATGGCTTGACAGCATCACACAAAGAAAGATTTTCTTTAGATTAGGACATTATGCTAAGCTTTGGACAGAAAGCCTATAAAACAAGCATTGGAAATGCAACAGGGACTTTTTGCCATATTGAGAATAATGTCCATAATACCTTAAATTTGTTTTTTTTAAAATAACTAGGTTCGAGTATACGTGTGAGTATCCCTTTTATAGAGTCTCCCAAGGATATTGAATATATCGAGGGAGAGAGATGTGCTGGTAACTCAACAGCATCCCCTAAAAGAGGGACAGCAAAATGTTGAATCATGGCTGCCCAGTAATAGAATGTTAGGTTTGGGACTGTCCAGCCCCCGCGCTCCTGTGGGAGGCACGTCCATTTAGCAGCCCGTCTTGGTTTACGGTATGACCATAGAAATCGTTGACATATTCTTTCCGCTTTTTTCAAGGTTAGTGATGGTATTAACAATGGGATAGATCTAAAAAAATATAAGAATTTAGGGAGAACAATCATTTTAAGGATATTAGATCGACCAAAGAGCGAGAGGTGTAGATGATCAAGACGTTCCAATTTATTATGAAGTGAGTCAATTGCAGAAGAGTAGTTCAAGTCTGGGATCTGATCTACATCAGACGCTATTTGGACCCCAAGGTAAGTTGCAACAGTGGTGATGGGTGCTTGTGAAATGGGCATAGCCATGGATTGTATAATTTGAGTTTTTGCGATGTTTAATTTGTACCCCGAGATTGTACCAAATTGAGCTGCCAGAGTCTCAAGTGCAGGAAAAGATTGAGAGACATTGTCAGTTAACACTACGATATCGTCAGCATATGCCAGTGACTTATATTTAATTCCGTGCACTGTAACAGGGGTAATAAGACGGGAATTTTCTATTAGGGATAAAAATGGGTCAATAAATAAAGCAAAAAGGAGTGGAGAGCAAGGGCAACCTTGCCTGGTACCCCTACTGATGGAAAAAGAATGTGATTCATTAGCAGAGATACGAATTTTGGCTATTGGGGATATATATAGAGCTTGTAGAGCTTGGATGAATTCGGATGCATAGCCCTTCCAGGACATAACGGACCACAGATACCCCCAGGAGACCCTGTCAAATGCCTTCTCGGCATCCAACAGGATCACCCCGAGGGCAGAATTTGTGGTCTTTGCCCAATCCAGAAGTGCCACTACTCGCTTGATGTGATCCGTCGTATCCCGACCGGAAATAAAACCATGTTGACGAATAGAAACCAAGGGGAGAATTGTTTGGTTTAAACGATGGGCAAGTATCCTTGAGTAGATTTCGCTGTCAGTATTAATTAACGCGATCGGACGATATGAAGATGGATTTAATTCATCCTTGCCTTTTTTCTTAAAGAGTACGATAGTAGAATGTCGCCATGAGTCGGGAATTGACCCAGATTGGGCAAGACGAAAAACTTCTAACATTTGCTGCCTAAATAAATGTGAAAAGGTTTTATAAAATTCAAGATGAATAAGATCTGGTCCTGCGGCTTTGCCATTAGAAAGAGATTTCATGGCAATCAGAACTTCCTCCCAACTAATAGGTTCGATAAGAATTTGGTTCTGGTCGTCTGTGACTCTGAGAGTATCCAAAGATTGAAAAAATTGTTCTAACCCAGTTTGTTGCTGTAAAGTTATATTAGTTTCTTCCGTATATAAGGTTGTGTAGAAGTCAACGAAAACATCTAAAACACCAACACTTGTATCCTGAATATTGCCAGAACTATCTTTAACCTTAATTATCTGATTAGCTATGGCCTTTTGTCGTAGACGTTTTGCTAAAACCTTACCCGAGTTTTCACCAAGTTCATACATAGTAGTACGAAATTGGAAATATTTAGTAGCTACATCTTTATATAAAGGTTCTAATAAATTAGATTTAGCTATGGCGACTGATTTCGTACTAGCTGCTATGTCTTCACCCCTACGAATATCGGAACTTAGATCAAGTTCAGCTTGTTGAAGAGCTGTGAGTCTAGTTTTTACGGCTCGCTGCTCAGTCTTCCAGCGATAAGAGGCAAATCTTTTGGTCTCACCGCGTAGCGCGGCCTTGAATGTATCCCAAACGGTACCGACCGAGGCAGTACCAGTATTGATTAAAAAAAACTCTATGATCCATGAATTGAGTTGTTCTTGATATAATTTATCAACTAAGAGTTTCCTATCAAATGTCCATGATCTGATCTGATTGATTGGACGATCCCAGGGAAAGCTAAAAAAGATAGGGTTGTGATCAGATATTGTCCTTGGATTAATTTCAATCTTACCAGACCCAACAATTGAAAGAGAGGTAAAGACATAATCAATGCGGACCATTTTGCTATGAGGTATCGAGTAATAAGTGAAGCCCGGTTGGTTTGAGTGATGATAGTGCCATACGTCCGACAAGCCATGTTCGATCAGGAGAGTCCGTAGTGCCTTATA
Organism: Lissotriton vulgaris; assembly: GCF_964263255.1. Classification (NCBI taxonomy): domain Eukaryota; kingdom Metazoa; phylum Chordata; class Amphibia; order Caudata; family Salamandridae; genus Lissotriton; species Lissotriton vulgaris. Next base: position 451,133,272 of record NC_141696.1, on the reverse strand, counting down.
GACTTGGGGCTTCCGTCCTATATATGAATTATGTTTTGTTATATCAAGATGACTGGGAATATTTATGTTAAAATCTCCACAAAAAAACAGGGGATGGGGCCACATAGCTAGTTCTAAATTTAGATCCCTTATAACCTGAGGGTCGTCCAAATTAGATGCATAAATTGAACAGATAGAGAAAAGACGACCCTTAATCAATAGTTCTGCTATTAACCATCTGCCACAATTATCTTGTTTTACTCTTTTAACAAGTACTAACCCAGACTTTGAAATGATAGCGACTCCCCTGATTGTAGAGGTCTGTCGGGTACAAGTCAGCAACTCATAACCCGGAAATCTAAGACATGCACGATTACCCCATGGTATATGGGTTTCCTGCAGGCAAATGATATCGGCCTGCATTATCTTTAACAACTCAAGGAAAACTCTACGTTTCTTGGGATCATTTAAACCACAAATGTTCCAAGTTGCAAACTTCAAACTAGAAACAGCCATGATATTTGATACACGACCAGTAGCATTAAGTAAACATGAGACTTTTTATGACCAAAAAAAATACAATCAAGCTGTTCTTTGCAGAAAAATATACTAATTGATATGACCTCAAATGCATTTGACAGATGACACAAAAAATGAAAAAACAAGATACTCAACTCTGAGCGCAACCACCACCACCACCACCATACCACCACCCCACAACCCACCCTGGTTGGACCACCCTCCCTGCGAAATCCACCCCCCCCCCACCCAGGGAACCCCACCCCCCCTCTCCCCCCATAGTGGGCATCAGGACGAAAGTCCTTGTGATGGTTGAGTCAGCGTTACACAAACACCGCTGAGCCTTTAGTGTTCCCCAATTTTCAAACTGCCGATGACCCTAAACAGCTTAAATAACCAGCAAATACCATGTGTATATTTGATGGGTCATCAAGTAGAGAGAAGAAAAAATACTATCATGTGTTGCTTAATCAGAAAGAAAAAAGGAAAAAACCCAAAACTAGACTTATATTGAGTCCAGAAACTCCTTAGCAACAATCTCGGACATGAAAAACCTTGTCTGGCCTTGAAAAATAACTTTCAGTTTTGCAGGAAAAAGCAAATAAGCCTGGGCCCCCTTAGCCTGGAATAGAGGGATTTGTTGCCGGAGGTGCCAGCGACGAGTAACCGTCTCTGAACAGAAATCTGGACGCACAAAAAATTGACATCCCTTGGCGGATCGTTTCTTGTTGGGTCTGGCAGGGTCAAATATACGCTCGCGGGCAAGAAAGTTATTGAAGCAGATCAGGATGGCGCGAGGATAAATGTTTTTTGCAGTGGTAGATTGCTTCCTACTATTGAGCGGAAAGCGATGTGCTCTTTGGATCTCGAGGTTCCAATCCCACTGAGTGACCTCGGGAAATGCTTCAGAAAAGAGCTCCACTATAAATCGACGTGGATCATCACCTTCTTTATTTTCCTCTATCCCCAAAACGCGAAGATTATTCCTTCTTGCACGATTTTCGAGATCAGTAAGCTTCCAGAGAATGTCCTTGCGCTGTTCTTTGACCTCGGTAACTAATTCTTTCTGAGTAACGGCAGCGTCTTCCAAAGCAGAAATCCTTTCTTCCGCTTCGGTAACCCTCGTGGTAGTCTCAGTACACGTTTTGATAACCCGTCTTAGGGAATTCTGCATTTTGCGACAGGCCCCCTGCGTTCGCATATTTTCTTGTTTAGTTGCCTCCCTATGCATGAGGATAGTTTGGTAGATTGTTACTAATGAGACCTCTCCAGGAGCCTCTGGCGTGGGTGACACAGTATGTTCGCCGGTTTTCTGCGTGTTTGGTTCAGATTGATCAGTAGAGAGGCCATTGAGGGAATCCTGCAGGTTAGAGATGGATGATGGCTTGGTGCCAGAGGCTTTACGAACGGTATTAATATTTGAATCTTTCAATGACCGATTAACACGCCAGTCTCCAGAGTCACTATCATAATCAGACCACTGCAGCTCTGGACAGTCCTCCCCAGATGCAGAGTGATCGGAAACTGAATAAAAGTTCTCATTAAGGTCGCTAACCTCAGACCCCCAGGTATCATGAGACGATGCTGTAGGTAACTCCTGTGTAACTGTTACATGATTGGTTACAGATTGGACTACATTATCCAGAATGCACTGGGGTGGTAAATGTTGGCCTGCAGATGGATCTAGAATGGCAGCCGTGTTTGCGACTGGTTCTGTAATCGAGGATATACCATTAACAGGAGGAGGCAGCTCAGAGAGAGGGGGGGAGTCATTAGAGACATGCTGTAAGATGGAGGGCAGAGAAACCATAGTACTCACCCCCCCCTTTGTAGCAGTTCCTGCAGCAGTCAAATTCCTTTCTTGCAGGGCAGCAGCAGCACCTTCAGCATCAGTACTGGGATTTTTCACCTTTCCTCCGTGTTTGCTGAACATTGCAGGGAGCATTTTATCCTTAGTGACACTGCCTGCGGGAGTCAGCGAACTGTGTTTGTCAACAGCTCGAGTTTTTTGCTTCACTGCGGGGGTCGCTGTTACAGTGTTCTTCGGGTCGGTGTCCTGCTGAGCACGACCCGCGCTGCGAGATTTCATGGCAGCTGCTTTGGTGAGGGCTTTCGGAGGCATTAGCGGCGTGTCAGTGAAGGTTTGGAGCCAAACAGCTGACGGCTCTGCGTCGGCCGCTGGGAACGGGTAGACTGCTGCAAGACGCTGCAAGACGCTGGAGGAGATGATATCGGTGCAGACGAGTCGGTAAGGAATGAAAACGCTGAAAAAAGTCCTTGAAACGATATTCTCCGCTAAGCTCTGCTTACATCAAGACCGCGTAGGTTGTAGAGGGTCCACTAGGGCTCAGCGGTGTAGACGCCAACTCACTCGGCCGAGAGCACGGCCGCCATCTTGCCGCTGGTCTGGTTATTTATGTGTTGTTTTTTGAAATAGCTCAATTAATAGCTTTGTCATTTACAATGCCAATAGTTATAACTTTCGCAAATGTGACACCTATAGCATTTGTAATGCAACATGTTTTGTATTTACGTGACTTAGATGTATTGATATTACAAATAACAATGGCTTTTAATTTTTTTAAGTAATGAATACTTAAATAAAAGTTATTGCAATTTATAATGGCAATAGCTTAAACTTTAGTAAATAACTTTTGTGAAGATTATGTTCAGTGTGTTTTGTTGTGGCGAAAATCCAAGAACAGAAGTGAAATATTAACCTCTTTTTGTGACATTTGTAATAAAGCTTGAAACATTGAGAGAACATATTTGAACCAGTTGTGGTTGAATAGTTGCACAGATTGATGCTGTGGCGACAAGTGATGCTGTGGCGTTCAGTGATGCTGTGGTAGCACATAGTGATGTTGTGGTGGTGCGATAGATAGCTAGAGTGAGGGCGAAAGATGGATAGAGTGAGGGGGAAAGATGGATAGAGTGAGGGCAAAAGATGGATAGATAGATAGATAGATAGATAGACAGACAGAGTGAGGCAGATAGCTAGATGAATAGAGAGAGGGCGATAGATAGAGTGAGGGCGACAGATAGAGTGAGGGCGACAGATAGATAGAGTGAGGGCGACAGATAGATAGAGTGAGGGCGACAGATAGATAGAGTGAGGGCGACAGATAGATAGAGTGAGGGCGACAGATAGATAGAGTGAGGGCGACAGATAGATAGAGTGAGGGCGACAGATAGATAGAGTGAGGGCGACAGATAGATAGAGTGAGGGCGACAGATAGATAGAGTGAGGGCGACAGATAGAGTGAGGGCAGGGAGTTAGAGAAGGAAGTGGGTGGAAGAGAAGAACAGATCAGCAGAAGAGAACAGGGAGTTAAAGAAGGAGGTGAGGTGGAAGAGAGCAGCAGATCAGCACAGGAGAAGAGAACAGGGAGTTAGAGAAAGAGGCGGGTGGAAGAGAACAGCAGATTAGCACAGGAGAAGAAAAGAGAACAGGAGTTAGAGAAGGAGGTGGGTGGAAGAGAGGGAGGGTGATAGATAGAGGGAGGGCGACAGATAGAGGGAGGGCGACAGATAGACAGAGGAAGGGCGATAGATAGACAGAGGGAGGGCGATAGCTAGAGGGCAGCAAGTGATACGGTGAGTGAAGCGGCTTAAAAAATGTTTGTTACCTTTGTGGCCTTAGTGCTGAGTGCACCATTGATGCAAACTTTTCTTTGACATTTTATTATAGCTTACACTACTAATGAGCTAAGTATAGCATAGTAAATGGGGTAAGGAGGGGGGAGGCAGTACTAGTATTTAAACTAGAAAATTTAGTAACATTTACATTATCGGATGTTGCAGCATAAAGTATGTACATTCTTGCGCTATATAGGTGAAGCATTGCCTATGAGATGTTGATACAGTTTGTTAAAAGTCCATGCTTATGTATGTTTTTGGGCTGTTTGCTAAGTGCACCAATTGATGCGGGCTGTATTTTTTTGCTTACGCTGACATTAGAATGAGTAAAACAGTGTACACAGAGGCGCAGTTGGCGGTTTATAAAACTGCTTTAAATATCTGCTCACTAACTATTTGGTGTGTTTGCTAAGCGCATCGAGTGATGCAGAGTGTAAAGGTGTTATAAGTATTTGCTTTGCAACAATTTGGCCCTGTGCTGAGGGCACCGAAAGATGAATAATGGTTATTTTAGCTTACACTAAGACTGAGCTAAGTATAGCATTTAAAGGGGGAAGTTTTGCAGTACAAGTAGTGAAACAGTCCAACTCCTCATAATTTCTGATAACTAATATTGTACTTAAAGGCACACAATTGGCAGTAGCTAAAACATTTTTTAGTTAAAAAACATCATGTGTGTAATGTTAAACGTGTACATGTTTTGCCTGTTTGCTAAATGTATGGAATAATCTGGACTGTAAAGAGGTTCTGACTATTTGTTTATTAACTGTTTGGCGTTTTTGATAACCGTCTAAAGAGGTTGCTGAAAGCTTTGTTTGCTTTTGAAAAACCTGTATGGCATATAGCACAGTAAAAAGAGTGGGAGGGGGCAGTACTAGTGGGGAATTTGACAATGAAAGTATATTTTTAAATAATAGCGGGGGAGGAGAAGTGATGTGCACGCGCTTTTTAGGTCAATGCGCTTGCCCTATGAGCTTGCTTTTAACGGGCACAGGATGCAATCGCCCGATGGATAAGCTCTGGTTAAGCCCCAATATGTCTTGCAAGCTAAAAAGGAAGCATTCACTCGGAATCTGGCCACAAGGGACCTAGGAAGGGCACTTCATTCACAATACTGATGTACATTCATGAAGATTTACTGGAGCGAAAAAAAGAAAAATTCAGCATGATTATTTACCCCAACCCTCTCTGGCCTTGCCTTTCATATTCGAGCTTCACCACAGAATCTACAAATATGAACTGGAAAACAAACCTTTTATTTGACGATTCTGGTAATGTCAATTTCAGCGAGATTTTGTGAGAAGTTGATAAATGCTAAGCAGAGGAGAGATTTCCTAAGAATTCAATGAGAAGGTTGCTTAGAACTCAGAGGATTATAGATGATTCTTTGTCACCAGATCTAAAACAAAACTCTAGACTACAGCCCCCACAGTGCAAAAATGGATGTGCCAAATGAGCCATATTTGGTAGACTTTTGGGCAATTAGTAATCTACGTGACAACACGATATGTCCACAATCTATAAACGCACGATGCATTTAAAAACGTCGCAGGGCCATGGAGCATTGACTTATGTAGGAGTGGCCTGAAATATTCGGCAAAGACCGAAACCTTATACAGAGTCACGTGGTTCATAGTAAACGAAAGCTATCTACCACATGGCATTATTGACAATGGGCGGTGTCCTCGGCAGGCTGACTACAGACAAGCCGCTATGAACAGCTAGCTCATTGCAACCGACATAATTAAGTTTCATTACACAGAACTGTTGACTGCCATTTGTTTCACAGCGTTTTCCAATCATTACTTTGAATGCGTTATCTGGCATTGCGATTACTTAAGGCTTGTTTGTAGCCATATTAGTATAAAGTGAATTCCCACTTGTGCCTTAAGTATGGAATGATGTTTTTACTGCTGATGAATGTTCCAATGTTCAATAAATACGCTACACCACACATTTAATTTCAATCTTAAAAAAACTTTTACCAGAAGGTGGTTTAGAAGTGCATCGGGATTTCTACATTATTAATAGTTATTTGGCTTCAGAATTTGCGAGAAAGCAAACCAGTAGAGCTGTTGAGTAATTGTCACCAGTACTACACCATGTTTCTGGAGCCAGTCTTTCCTTTTGCAAACAACTGTCATCCGGAACTTCGGCCCAGCGCAAGAATACATTTGTTTGCTTAACGAAAGGTTAGGAAAATAAATGAAACCATGTACATTGGTGTCCGCCTACACGCGAGACAAACAGGCGGAAATATCGGGAAGCACGAGATACATAGGGGAAGTAACTTGGACTCCCCTTGAATATGTGCGATGAACAACGACTGAGAGTGGACTGAGAAAATAAGGCACAAAGAGAGAGACAACAAGGCAAAAGTGGCGGCCTACGTGTTACATTTGTTGAAGTTCAATTGGGAAACGTTCCAAATACACACAGAAACACTTAAAACAAAATTATAGTTGTTACTGTTGCAGTTTTTTAAATGCTTCAACTTTCCACTGCACAAGCAGCAAAATGACTGGGTCCTAGTAAAAACACTTATATCCCTGTTCTAATTCCTCAACTGAACCCACGGTGACGAGTAACGGGAATTCTTGGTACTTGTGGGTTATTATCTTGCATGCCAGTGCCTACTGCACTTGTGATGTGTACCACCCCTCCCAAGTACCCGGTCAACCTCCTCCAGTCAATATGCTTAATATTAAACCCAAGATGACTTTCCTTCTCCTATCGCAGTCTCTCATCGGACTATTTTCTATATGTGCATCATACTAGGAAGATTTGCACGCTGTAAACTAAATATCTACACACGAGTGTGAGTTGAAGGTTGGGATATGACATGGGAGTTGAAGTCCCTAATTCTGAGGGAATGCGCGGGAATACTCTTAAAAACTGGACACTCCTTGTAGCCCTGCATATAGGAGTTTATATCTAAATTCGGGTGGCAGATAGCAGTTATTGGGCATGTGTGCGTGGACCACCGTATAGTAGTTGTGAATGAAAGGAAAAAGTTTGTGTCATTGTGGTTTGCGAGTTTCCGGAAGGTCATGTTACCAAGCGTGTGAAGGGAAACCTCTGTGCACGTGTGTGTGTGTGTGTACAACGCCGTCACTCTGCAACTGTAAGTAAAAGCCCATGCTCATGTTATTTACGTGCGTGGAGGTCTAAGGATATCTTAGTTTCTCTTGGTTCATATATATGCCAGCCTATCCCGTGTCTCCCTCATGAACTGTTAGTATTGCAGGGCCTAGCAAGAACCTGGTATAACCTTAGAATCACTACCAAAATAGGCTACCATTCTAATGGATCTCCTATATGGGATCTTCCTGCTCCTCCTTGCTGGACTAAAGACGCATTGATAAGCCCATTAAAAGACGCTGGAATTTTAACATGGGGAGACCTGTTCTTTGAAGGGGAAATGCTCTCTTGGGAACACCTAGTGAGTAAGGTAGGCCCCAATCTCTCTAGATTAAAATTCTTACAAATCTCAAGCTGGGCACAAGCACAAAGAACTGGGCCCCCTCGTCGCCAACAACCACCTTTAGGAGGAAGTAGTCAACTGGAATCTTCTTTACTTGACAAGGCATCAACATCTAAAGAGGTCTCCTACTTTTACAATCTAATCTTAGAGGAGATTGACGGGGAATTCCATCTTCCAGGCCAGCTGTGGGGCTCCCTTTTGCCTGCAATACATGTGTATGAACTATGGTTAACATCCCGCAACGTTCTCTGGGATATTGTCAAACCTGCCTGGCTTCGCAGAAACCACCTTTTTACCCTCCATAGGGCTTACTATTCTCCTCAGAGGTTGTCTACATTTTCAACAGGTGTACCAGTGGCTTGTCCCCGTTGTGGTCAAGGGGCAGCCTCGGACGAGCATATGTTTTATGATTGCCCACATTTAACATCTTATTGGCAATCAATAGGCAATAAGTTAACATCTTTTATAGGCTCTATCGTGAGTATAGATCTCCGCCTAGTAATTTTTGTAGTAGTGGAGAAAAAGCGAAGTGCTAATAACAACATTTTGTTCTACTCAATGCTGGTGGCTCGACGTGAGATCAGCAGGGGGTGGAAAGAGGCTTCTCCTCCGACGTTGCATGACTGGTGTTCCTCCATGCTACAAATATCTAAAATGGATCTTTCCAGGGCTGGAAAACCTGATAAAAGAGCGTTTTGGTTGAAACTCGATTGGTCTCAATAACTTGAGCTGGGGTTTTATTTTTTGTGTGTGTGTCCCCCCCCCCCCTCAGTTCCAATGATTATGAAGCCATGACGCACTCTCTTCGCTTTATCACTGTTGCCCTTTCTTTCAGGCGAATTAGTGGTAACAGCAATGGTGGAATCTGGCTAATGGCAATTACCGTCCAAATGGTACACAAGGGCCAGAGATCAGCTGGGAGATTGACATGGCTGAAGGGTCTTGGCGGATCCGTAATACGATTGCACCCCAACCAGTCCTGCACTGAGACAGCATGTCTATTTCTCATATCTCATTTCTCCCTGTCCACGGTACTGACGGGCTAGCCATGGTTGAGATGAGGAACACAAAAAAAAAAAATTTAAAAAAAAAAAAGAACTGTTAGTGGCTATTGTCACCCTCAAACACTGCCTGTGTCCTAGCTGCCTGGGACTCCCTCGCATGGTGGCGGGGTCAACCTAATAGAATGATTAGGCGCTTGCCCTTTCTTACCCCCCCCAGATCCCAAGCTTGAGCTGAGACCGGTCCATGTTCTGCACGTAATCTCCCAGGTACCGGTTCAGGAGGTTGGCGACCACCGACTCCAGACCAATAGTGACAGCTGCTGCTGGCGCACTCCTGCTCGCACTGATGGAGCCTCCCTCTGCGCGCCCCCGCCCCCCGGCAGCCACACCGCGCGCCCCTGCTTGAGCCTGCACTCTCCCGAACTTCGGGTGTCGGGATGTGCACGCTCACGGCTGTTGTGGGGCGGGACTTCCGTCCTATGCGCCCACGGAGTGGATGGACGGCCCAGGGGAGCGGTGGCAGCAGAAGTCAGGAGTGGTGGCTGAGGCTGCTGATGCTGTAAGTGGGGCTTAGTCGTGCGGGTGCGTGTGTGTATGTGTGCGTGTGCGTGTGCGCGAGTGTGTGTGTGCTTCCGTGAGTGTGAATGTGGAGCAAGAGATGTGCGCGCGCTTGTGCCTGTACGTGCGCATCCACGGTCCGGAATTGCCGCGCGTGCCCCGGTCTGTCTCCCTTGAGAGGCATGTCGGTGACAATAGGTCTCGAGAGCGATACCTAAAAAGGCAGCTAGCAACTCAGAGCATATTTGCTGTGTTATGAACGGTTGCAGTATAGACCGTCCTTTTCAGGGGGTTTGCAACAGTTCTCATTGCTCAAATTTCCAATATGTATTTCTTTACATGGTCTTCGATACTCGGTTCACTCACAAGAACGTTTCACTTGAGGGGTCAACCATTTGGGCAGTAGAATGTCACTCATAAGTAGTGGTAGAAGTGGGCAGGATTGGCAAGGCACGGCGTTCCCCTACTTTTTATTTGAAAAATGCATCCCAGGACATCAGAAATAGCCAAGTCCTATAGATAAGGCTCACCGTTCGTGGCCGTTCAGAACAGGCGGGGAGGGCGTGGAAGGAAAAGGGCTCTGTCTCTTCCTTCTTGCCCAGAAAAGACAAGGACAGTCAGTGTTCACTTATCCTGCTCTGTGGCTGCCCCACCTGTCTTTCTTTCTCTTCCTCTTCTTCCCTCTGTCTCTCTCCTCCTCACTTGCTGAAACTTGTGACTTCAAGAAACGGCTCCAACCCTCTCTTTTCCTTTATTTGTTCCCCTGTGAAATGGATCCAAAAAAGGAAGACACTTTTGCTGGAAATGCCCACTTTAATGACATTTTTCTATTCCAAAAGAGCAGCTTCTGGGATGGAGAGAAAATAAAGGTTAAAGATGAAAAACAAATAACAAAATAATGCTAGACAGAGTGGATGGATCCAAAAAAGGAAAACACTTTTCCTGGAAATGTCCTCTTTTTATGACCTTTTTCTATTCAAAAAGAGCTGCTTCGGGGATGCAGAGAAAAAAAAAGGTTGACGATTAAAAATAAATGACGGAGTAAAGCTAGACAAAGTGGTCGCAGAGTGGCAGATAGGGTTTATTGACAACCACCTAAATGAGTGCCCACATTAGTGCCATTTTACAGAGTTTGCCAGTGAAGCGCTACTTTTGTTTTCTGGTCTTTCTTTGAACAGCATTGTTTTCCCTGAGCGTGGGGACTGCACCATTTCTGGAGTTTCTACAATACCTGGTTGATGTGTGGAGTGGAAAACGTTTAATATGATTATTATCAGCTGTCCTTATTTTAGTTTATAAAGTGCATACTGCAGCTCTCTATTCATGGATGTGATCTTTTTAAACCATACTGCTTACGTCTTTTAAGGATATAAGTAATGAACATTGAAACGCGCCCCTACTGGGCCTTGTAGTCTTGTCCTTGACTTCAAGCAAAAACAATCATTGATTTTTAAATAATGAGTGTAAAAGCGTTAAGGTAACCCATGATGTTCCTGCTTACATTTCACATGCTTTACTAAATCTTCAATTCCCTTGAGTGTTTGCTTTTTTTTCCAGGCAGCATATTACTCTTGTCTAGTGCATAATTTTAATTCAGCCGCAGCCAGGTGTTTATTGCGGGGCACAATTGGGTTGTAGCTGAAGAGGGTGAGAGTTTCTCTCAGTGGGGTAATATGGTGTTCAGTGAGGGAGAGGATATGACACTATGGCTAGGGCTGCCCAATTTGGAACTGAGGAACCAGGTTCAGAATTTATGACCAGTCCACCAGACCCCTTTCCTGAGGGAGCACATTCCCATGCTAGACCATAGAAGGCTCCCCTAGACCACAGAAGCCCTGGTGTCTTAGCACCAGCAGATGGACCTTCGCAATGGCAAGTGTGGGTTAACCTTGAAGGCATGTTCACCACAATCAATACTAAAGTTCACTACCAGTCTTGCAGGCAGGCCTATGAATCAGTACACCCTACAGCGACAGTGATTCGGTCTCTGAGGTCACAGGGCCCTTGAGGCAAGTCCGTCTCACCTATTGATACCACCATTCTCCTTGTTTTAGCAGCAGGGATCGGCAATGCCAATCTAAGTTTTCAAACTTCACAGTCCCCCTGCTTCATGCACAAGCACTTTTAAAATGTGCTGTCTGCTTTGGGGGCACAGGAATTATGCAGCAATGGAGGACAAAATCTTGCCGCTGTAAAAAAAAGTCTACAGTATAATGCGGTATATTTTCTCATACTTTATTTTGACATTTTTAGGACTCGGCCTCCGTCGCACTGCGTCAGCAGTGGGCGGAGTCCGAGATTTTTTGTTTTGGCTACAGTGGGGCTTGAACCTGCCCCTCTTCTCCATTGGCTGGCTTCCTAAACGGAGGCCAGCCATTGGAGGAGAGGGGTGTCACTCTGTTCAAGCCCCGTCTTTTTACGATTCGGGGGCGTGGTTTTTGCAGTTTTTAAGCCGTGACGTCATCCGTCACTCAACTGCTAAAAACACGCCCCCGAATCGCAAAAATTGCGCCACTTTTGTGACACCAATTCTGGATGAACGCTGCCGGAAGTAGAGTCCTCAGGAAGACCTCCCCTGCTGTACCCCACCCCATCCCTCAAATCTGGTATCTCCCACCCCACCCCTCAAATCTGGTCCTCTAGCCTTCTGAAGCCCCTTTCCTTCTAACCCTCCCTCCTGCTGGCCCCTCTCTCTGCTGTCTCCTTTCTCTCGTGCGCCTTCCCCTGGTGCTCTCCTCTCTCCCTTCCGTCCCAACTCCCATCATCTCACTCCTATTCACCTGCTGCCCAGATAATCTCGCCCGTCCTTTCCTGTCGCTCCCTCTGCAGCCCCCCTCCCCCTCCTCTCTGGCCTCAACCCCTCCTGCGGGTGTTACTGGCTGGATAGGTAGACCCAGCAGGCAGTGTTGCACTGAATCTGTAGGGTTTTTACCTAGTATGAGCAGCTTTTGTTCTGTTCAGCTCTCGAGCAGCTTTTCGGTCCAATGCACGTACATCTCTTCCTGGGAACCACTGTGCGGACTGGACTGGCACTAGTGCTGGGCAGCACTTCCTACCAGCTGTGTGTACTGCGCCCACATAGTTTTACTTCCCAGATAGTTCTAAGTTAGCACATAGAATCTTCTGCCCCATATAGTTTCACGTCAGCTCGCGCATCCTTCCTTGGATGTGCTGTGCCTACTGTGTCCTAGCACTGGCACTCCAATCGTGCTTTGTACGTGCTTTTTGGACTGCTCCCGGTATTAAAGGTGTGGGGATCTTTCTTTGTACGTGCTGCATGCACTGTGCCAGGTAGGTTTGCATTGGCTTGTACATCTTTCCTTGTATGCGCTGTGCCAGCTAGTTTTCCATTGGCATGCCCACGTTTCCTAGTAAAGAGCGCATGCACTGTGTCTCGATGGCTGTCGTGTGTATGTTTCCTAGTTATCGTTGTATGTACTGTGTACATATAGTTTTACAATTATAAGCACGTCTTTCTAGTCAGCGATGTGGGTACTTCGCCCAGTTAGCGTGTGTCGTCGTGATCATTAGGGCTTTAAAGTGGCACTTAAGCCCAGGTGTGTGACGGGCCTATAGCACTCCAAATATGTCTACATTTTACTACCCACCAAGGACACATGGATAGGGCTTCAAGTGGGGTGGGTCTTGCCAGTGTTCTACAGTGGAAGTAATTCAAGTTCGGACACTGTATTCATGTCCTTAAGTTTACAGGCAATGCACAGATCTTTTTAAAGCAATTGTACAAACCCTTATAGTCATCCATGCCAGTGATGCTGTCCCTGTTTACAGTGCACACTTTGAATTTCATTTTTTATTACCTAGGAGAATTTGCTTTTCCCAGATGTTGTCTTGCTATAGTTTTGTTTTTCATACGTACTATGAGTTTTGCATAGATCATACTTCTCAGGTGCCTGTGGTTGCCAAAGTGAGTTTACCTTGTGGATGGATGTTCATAGTGCTGACAATGCTGTGTTTGCAGGTGCTAAGAGAGAGAATGGTGAAAGGTGGGAGATATAGGAAAGTACATGCAGAAGGAAATAGTTAAGTCGCAATAACGAAGGTGATAAAAAATGAGAAATGCAGATTCGGAATTTCAGAAAGATAGATATAGTGGGGAAAAATGCTGTAAAAGACTAATATAGAGTGAGAGATCGCAGAGGAAAGTGATATGAAAGGGACAAGAGTGAATGACATCCCAGGAGACTACTCCCTGTTCCATGGACTTTTATAATGTTTCATTCAAAGTCTCGTGTTTTCAGAATTGAAATAGTTCGAATTTGAGCAATTCATGACAATTTCACGGTTGGTACCTATTTATCTGATATTGAATGAAAATTATTGCTGGCAAGCACTTGCATAGCCAATAGGGCTGGCTTATTTTAGGTACATATATTTGTTGCTGTATGACATGCCTGGATGCGCTAACAGAAACTCACAGAAAGGCACCTAAGTACTGGTCAGGTGGCATTGTGTATAAAGCACGGTATTTGTTTCCCCATGGTTTAGTCACACACTTAATTGTAGGCTATGCCTCCTGTAAAAGATTCTCTGTGATGCTTCCTTGACCACACCCCTTTTAAAGGCCCCCACTTTTTAAATTACAATTTAAAGCAGGCACTATGGAGGCACTTCTTGCTCGCAGTAGGGCCCGATGCACCCATGCTTCGCTAACTTAGGATTCTGCCGTGCCAAAATAGTTTTTCATTGTCATGCATGACCCCTGCATTGTGATGTTTATCCTGTGCCTAGGTAGTTTCTTGTTCACATGAATGTCTCCTTGCATGATCAATCAATGGGGGGAGGAAGAGTGCTGATCCATTCAGTCTCCTGTTGGTTATTCACGAATCATGGGGGAAGGATCACTTGTCCTGCATAACCAGGGTATGCAGGTCGGTATGGGGTGTCTCCCAAGTTAAAGACCCTCATGCACGTGTAAATTAGGATCTCGTAGCGGTATATGTTGTCTCCCAGCTCTTGTTAACACGTGTGTGCATAATCCTTGGGTCAGTATTTATGCAGCTTCCGCCAGAAGGTATTTACCCTTAGTTAAAACAGTAGTGATCGTGAACAATGGGTGATAAGTGCTCAAGGGAAGTTTTAAGATACCCGAACAAACAGACAAACTTTAATTGGTCTGGGTTCGAGTAAACTGAATTGAAAAATTGGTGTGCAGCTATGGAATGATAAGGGATTCAAGCGCACTGATACAGTGATTTAAAATACGGTCGACATGTTTCAGCCCTGTTCGCCTATATAGGTCAGTGGGCTTTCTTCAGGACCAGTGCAGGGTAGTGAAAAAAGTGAAAAAATAGGTAATTATGACCTGTTTCTTCAGTGAATGGGAGGTCGCATTGTACCTCTTGAAGTGACAATCAACACTTCTTCAGGTCGGCAGCTATGAAGGGAGCGCCTCACTGGGGCTGTTCTCCTTCAGCGCAGCTTGTGCTGTCTCTGCCTATCTCGACCCGGATTATGCACACACGTGTTAACAAGAGCGGGGAGACAACATATACTACTACGAGATCCTAATTTACACGTGCATGGGGGTCTTTTACTTGGGAGACACCCCATACCGACCTGCATACCCTGGTTATGCAGGACAAGTGATCCTTCCCCCATGATGTGTCTCCTTGCAAGTGCAGTATGTCCTGTGCCAAGATTGTTTCACATTGTTGTGCACTTGTCTTCTCGTATGTGAAGGACTCTGCCCAGATAGCTTCACATGGGCACGTATGTCTTCACTATCCAAGCGAGCTCGGGTCCGAAGGGTTTCACATTGGCATGTCCACGTCTCATAGTGTATGTTGTATGTCCCGTGCCCAAAGAATTCCACGTTGGCATGTATGGCAAGTAGTATGTATGTACTACACCAGCCAGTTTCTCTTGCACACCGCCTTGAATGTGCTGCGCCCTCAACTGGCTCGTCTGTGAGCGTTGCATGCCCAGCGCCGTGCCACTTGAATTAACCCCGTGACACTGTGCAAATCCTTTACACAACACGTGATTCCTTTTGTTTGAAGAGTGTAGCCCTCTCCCCCGGCTGTTTCCAGTTGATGAACCACGAAAGGAGCAGAGCAGGAGGGGCTCGAACAATGTTTTCTGACCATGCACGAGTCGAACTTCGTAGCAGAAGCCCTCGCGCCAGGGCAGGGGGAAGTGTACCCAGCGCAACTTAGAGATTGTTTTATTTCTTGTGAGGTAATGTGTGGTAGAGCAGACGATCACCAGGCCAGCTACTTCGTATCAGACGCAAGCAAACAACATGCAGTTCATGCTGGCAAGCTTTTCTGATGAAAGCCATGGTGCGGCCACCGGTGGGGGAGAAAGAGAAATAACAGAGGCAATGGCAAACTGAAGCCCAGCATGAGAAAAGACAATCAGACAATCTCCCAAGGTGTCACTGATCCGACTATCTGAATGCTTATTACATATGGACAACACGTTAACTCACTGTCTCCCAAATCGTTGTTTTCTGGCACACTCTCCCCAGCACCCATTTGGCTCCCCTTGGTGTTAGCACAGGAAGGCTGATGGCACTGCCTCCTGCCTTGTGCCCTGCTGGGTGGGCTGCAGCTGGGTGGCTCTGTGTGTGTGTGTGTGTGTGTGTGTGTGTCTCTGTCTGTGTGTTGGGCTCTGTGTGGGTAGCTTTTTCTGTAGGTTGGTCTGTGTGAGGGTGGTTGTGTGTGTAGGTGGCTGTGTGTGTGTCTGTGGCTCTGTAGGTTGGTCTGTGTGAGGGTGGCTGTGTGTGTAGGTGGCTCTGTGTGTGTCTGTGGCTCTGTGTGGGTAGCTTTTTTGTAGGGTGTGTGTGTCTGTTTCTGCGTCCGCTACTACTCTCTAATGCTCACCTATTGCCATTGTAAAGGACAATACCATTTATGTATGTTTTTGGAAAAATAATGCCATTTGCAATGCCAATAGCTCTAACTTCAGTTCAGTAAATCTTTATTTCGACGATTAAAAACCATCATAAAAATACATTACACAATTAAAATTTCATTAAATTACATTTCTGAACTTTTGACAAATAAAAACTACAAGGAGTAGAAGGTACAATTCATAGAAAGAAATAATTATTATGTACAAAGGTTGATTAATTTCTTGTGTTTCTCAGTCTCACTGCTACTTTTAAGAAACTTTAAGGTGTGCATATCACTAGCTCTCTGTAAGAAAAGCAGTGCAGCTCTTGCATGACGAAATTTCTGCTTCCTGAGGATGTCAACCAAAGATCTACGCCTAGGGTTTCGATAAAATGAACATAAAAGTACAAAATGAAGGGTGTCCTGCGGAGACCTATTGTCGCAGCCGCAGGCACCCTTCTGCTCAATCGTTACAGTAAAACCAGAGGGATAAGCTAAAATATTAGGTAACAGATTGAGCCTAAAACGGCACATTAAAAATCTATCATGGTGGTTATACATCAAGAACAGATGGGGTTCCATGCCCTCCCCATTACTGACTAGACCGTGATCTGCTATTGATCTCTTTAAAGGTCCAGGACCAAGTATAACAGTTTCAAATTTTTCTATAAGCAACTTTTTGACCCTTGATTTACAGCTAATAGAAATTGAGGAAGGGTCACTAAAAAGGAGATGCTGGTCTATATTCTCTAAAGTGCTTTTAACGTATTTTAGCCAGGGAATTTGTAACCCCTTGTCCCTTTGCAGACAGTCTGTGACAATTTCCCTACTCAATGCTGCTTCTGGGTTGGTCCATATTCTGATCCATGCTATAATTGGCCTCAACTTACTTAACATAGTCTAAAATATATGGTATCCCAAGTCCTGTGTGAGCAATTTCGGCAGAGGTGGAGTGTGGGATTTTCCAGATTCTACGGAGAAATGTATCTTCCTCTAATTGTAGTTGTTTAGAGTCCCTGAAGCCCCACACCTCAGCACCGTACAGGGCCTTTGCCATACTAATTGAGCCATATAAAGCTCTAACTTTAACAAAGCCGAGACCATTGCATTGTAAATGCTTGTTACACATACCAACAGTCTTTGCAAAGATTTTGCCTTGTTAGTACCAGTGTTACATACATATACAGCAGTGAGAAAGGTGACCAGTCGACCTTTGCGAAGGGCCCTCCACTTTGCAGCAACACATGTCAATTTTTTTGCTAACTTTGGATCTATTTGAGTTACACACAATTTATTAGTTAAAATCGTCAGACTATTCAGCAGATGATGTATTATGTGGCAAATATGGCAAAGCTAAAATTATGCAGAAAACATTTGCGAACTAGGATATTTTGCCATTCATGTTTGAACTGTTCTTGTGCAAAAAAGGAGAAGTGCTGACGACAGAAACTCCTCGGGCCATATTATGAAGAATGCAAACATTATCGCTGCTTTAGCGGCACTTTCAAAGCGGCGATAAGGGGCTTGATAATATGCCCTAGAGAATTCCAATAGAAGCCCAGGTTCTGGTGTCAAGGACATCAAACCTGGGCTTATATTGGAATTTTCTAGGGCATATTATCAAGTCCAGTATCACCGCTTTAGCTGCAGTTTTCTGCTGCTAAAACCGCGATAATGTTTGCGCCGTTCTGGATAATATGGCCCCACGGCTGTGAGACAAATGGCTTGTGATTCCACTTTTGTCACACATATGCAATGAAAAAAAAGCCATCTATAAGCACCACATTAGACAAAAGGCCCAAAAAATGCTGGTGTAAGAGTGTCGCTAAGGGAGCCAAATGCATAACTCTTACATTTTACACACAAAAACAAAACGTCAAATATAAATGTACTGAAGGAACGAAGCACACTGAAAACTTGGCAGCGACTCTCCCGAACACCATCTCACCTTTCATCACCTGAATGAGAAGGTCTATGCCCTCCTGGTAGCAAATCAGGGCCTCTTGGAACTTTGAGCCACCATCCAACTCCACCGCCCTCTTTAGCACAGCCACAGCCGACTGTTCCAATCCCGGCAGAGCTGCCATGGCCAGAACAGGAGAGAATAGGGGACAAACGCGGCCCGGCACGCCAGATTAGGCAGTCCTGTCCAGCGCTGCCCACTCAGGACTGCTTCTGTGCACACCGGCATATCAGGCTTGGAAATAGAAACTCATTATTCCGCGTGAGCAATCTTCACACTTCCGATATCTTGGGGCAGCCGCGCCACAGACGAAAGAGAAAATGGACAACAAAACAATACGGAAGAAAGGAGGTATCGTGCCTTAGCGCCTTTTATAATTGTATTTATATCGCGTTTGCGACTCCTGACGAGGTGTCGAAGTTTATATAGCGCTTACTATCCCTGACAAGACGCTTATTATAACCTAAAACAAGTTTTACTTTACTTACTATTGAGGTACTTCTTGTATTTTATGGCAATCAGTTAAAGAACGATACATACGCACTGGAAGACAGTACGCTCTCAAGGACCCCTCTCCTTGCCCATCCTGAACTCGCTCTTTCTACCGCCTCTTTCCTACTTCGTAAACTTGCACAGCAAACTTGTCCAATTTTCAGCACTAATTACACAAATGTCATCCCAGATAAAAAGCGCGTTTAAAAATTTTCGCCTGCATGGACAATAATCTGCGCGTTCTTTTCTGTATTCGGCATCTCTTGCCGTAACTAAGACATTAATAAATCAAGAGAGTTAGGTTTGAGGAGCAGTCATCTGAAGGCCAGGTTCATGCTTTGTGAGCAGTCGCACTCGTAATACGCCAGAACTGTGCCTGCGTACAGTGCAGAAGCTACAGCCAGTAGCTGCAGAGAAGTGGCATCTGACAGCACGCTACCGTCCACTCAGAGAGTTGATAGCTGAAGGGGCGGGGCCAACTAAAAACGTCACTTCAGGGGCGACCAGTCTTGAGTCCGACGCTGTCTCTCCTTGTGAAAAGTTGGATACTGTCATTTCCTCCAGTATTACATTACCGGTTAAGGTAACTAGAGTTTCGGGATTTGTGGGTGGGCGCGGTGTTTGCATTGTATTTATCTGTTTCAAGGTGGCCACGTTGTTAAGGAAAAGCGGGGTCGATCACTGGTAGATTTAGACAGTGCTTGGCATTGAAATATACAAGTGCAGGTACTCCTCCCCTCCTAGAATACCTGGTTGTTGTAAAGTAGGATTCAATGCAAAGTAGTAGAACACGTAGTATTTTTATTCAGGAGCAAGCAGGTACGTGTTTCACGGCTGTAGCCCCACACCCACTGTTCATCGAAGTACATTCTAGAATCCAGCTATGTAGTATGCTTCCAGTTACCATGACACTGGAAGCGCCATAGCTAGGACGTCACATTTGCTGCTGAGAAGTCACTGTACTTTCCCCCCCATTGAAAGCTTTGGAACAGTGCTTAGAAGTGTGGGATTCTCCCAAATTACACAAGTGTAGGTACCGAGTACATGACAGCACCCACTCGCTCCAGAAGAGCTAAATACTTTAATTGATTCACGTGCCTTTTATGTGCAGGCACAGAGCTTTCGAGGTTCCATGCTTGAGTAGTTCAACGCATGCACATATTTTCTTTGCTTTCTAGGCGTCCTACTTCATAATTGATACATTATGATTACGAATCCTAGATTACAACAAAGAACGCTATACTGGTTTAGTTACTCATGCATAGAACCGAGAGACTTGAGAACCTTTCCAGTCCAGATCTATGCACAGGGATTTAAGTGGGATTAAAAAAATGGAAGGGTCCCTCAAAGGAGAGTGGCCCATGCAGTTAATGGCGCGTCTTATAAAGCACGTAAGCTGAAAATCTATGCTTAGCTTAGTGTGCCGCCCAACTGGTATTTTGCAACTTTTGTCATTACACCCAGATATATAATACAGCAAGTAACATTACACTTACAACAAGCCAGTACTATTGGCTTTGTCAATGGTTGTTAGTTGCATAAGATAAATAACAACCATGCCTTCGAGGTATATCATATTGAAAATGCTGCAGTTCTGAAATATTGAGACTTTGAAAGAACTATAACGAGTCTCTTTGAAGGTACATCAAAGGCAGTGAAGGGTGGTACTGCTGCAGAGTTAAGATTAATATTTTCACAGGGCAAAAAGGGAGAGCCCAATAGGGACCCATCCTAGCAACTGATTTTAAGAACTGCTGGTGCTTAGCACTGGCAAGACCCGCCCCACTTAAAACCCTGCCTATGCATTTGATTGACTTTTATGATTCCCAGAGGCATTTGTTTTCTTGTTTGCATCCCTTCAAAGCAAAGAACCTGTCTGTTAGCCTTTCCAGTAAAATCCAAATGGACTTTGCCAATAGGTTATCTCTTTTTATGCTTCTCTATGTTGGTAGTTTTTTTTTGCCTTAGGTTCGTGTCAATAAATGGTTCGATTAGATACCGGTAATCTTCATTACTCTTAGTGTCAAGTTCAGTATATCTTTGTTCGATTTTACATATAAAATCATAAGAGTACAATGCCATTATCAAAGTCAAAGTCAAAAAGCTTTATTTCGATAAAATTTCATTATCATAAAAGCGGAACAGTAAAATTAGTAACACATAGCCAATTGATGACAATAAGTAAGACATTACTAGAATAAATATTCTTTAAAAAGGAATTAAACAGAGTATTTTAGCTTTCTGGCTCGAATAGCCCAAGCCCAGGATAAAAATTTGGCTAGGGCACACACATAGGGTACATAGCTGTCCGAAACAAGTATCCTAATTGCCACATCATGGCTCCTGGTTCCCAGCTGACGGCATAGATTCTTCAACCACACCCTTCTTGGGTTAGCATATTCCTTACAGACAAATAAGAAATGGGCTAATGTCTCTGGGTGAGCTAAGCATGATGGACACAAATCAGTTTTGCCTGTACAGGATTTCCATGTTTTGGTAAAGGTATTCAGTGGCAAAGTACCCGTTCTAAATCTAAAATACAAAGACCGGGCAAAAGGTTTCCCGATTATGTCTAAGTAGGGTTCTCGCCTGGGACAGTCTTTAAACATCAAAAAATCCTCTATAAGCCTGCCAATGGACGTGCTGGAGTGTCTTTGGGAGCAAATCCAATCCCGATAGAGCTTTTTGAGTGTTTGTTTTGGAGGTGAAGTTCTGCTTAACCAAGAATCGAGTAGGCCCAAGTTGGACAATAGGATTTTCATATCTTTTAACCATTTGATTCTGGCCCAGTGTGGTGATGCCATTATTTCTTCAAGACCTCTGGCGTAGCCACTAAGTTCTTCTACCCGCCAAATACGGGCCCATAGTAAGAGAGGGCGAAATTTCGCAATTACGCCGATCTGGGTACAGCCAAGGTCCATGAATAAGGGTAAAAGTGGGGTGCTTTGAGGGAGGGACATTATTTGTCTACAGAAATTATTCTCAGATCTTTGTAGAGCTTCGGTAGATGCAGAGCCCCAAAGTTCAGCTCCATAAAGGGCAGAGCTGACACCTTTGGCAGCGTAGATCTCGAGGACTGTTCCTATTGGTTTGAACGAACTGGAACGTTGCTCCCTCAAGAGGGCACCTGTGATCCTTTTATGGCTCAGCAGCATCTTGTCTAGATGGGGCGTTGTGGAAAAAGGTAGGGCTAGGACCTTTCTCAGGATTTGCCCGGCGCTAACCGCCCTTGTACCATTCAAGTTTTACCAAGCAATGAGGCAGGCGCCGGAGACCAGAAGGCAGGAAACAGAAGTTTTATTCCGACGGAGCAGAACACATCAGATCAGACAACAAGGTATCGTCTCGAGGTGCTCTAACAGCCTCTCGGAGGCCTGGCCTCTTATACACTGGTTTATGGCATGTGACCTTCCTTTATTACAATCAGAACTTTGTGAAGCAAAGAAAAGACATCCCCGTAATCCTCGTGTTAATCCCACCCCCATATACCTTCACAATAGAGGTCCTCAATCCGCTGATAAGAGGAGGGGGTCATCACGCAGCTGAGTGTTCCGTCGAGTCTTAGGATGTGGGCGCCTGATCATATCACAGGGGGTGGGGAGGCCTGGATCAATAGAGGGTCCTTTGAAGGAGGGCGACCTCATACAATAAAGGGCAGTAAATGATATCTCCCGGCTTAGGCAATGGCCTCGGACCTGTGTGGACAGTCGGACACGGGGTGAGGGGCCATCAATGGAGTGGTATTCATGCCGCGTGGACAATCTAGTGCAGAGGGGAGGTTTATCAACAGAGGGGCATTCATGGGAGGAGAGGAGGTGTTGGTCAGGCGCTGGCGTGACTCCCAAGGACAGGGTCATGCAGAAGGGTCATGCTCATAAGGAGGAGGGAGGGGGAGCCAGGGTGCGCGGAGGATGCTTGCTGGGTCAGAGGGGCGCGCTGGCGATCGATCGTGGACAGGGAGACCATGATATCTAAAATGGCTGCCGTGCACGTAGTACATAGGTGACCTAAAATGGCTGCTGTGCACGTAGTACGTAGGTGACAAGCTGGCGCAGATGATGTTCAGATCGCAAACTAAAATTCCACAGTCCTCCCTTTTAACATGTCTCGCCAACTTGTCAGTTTGGATTTATCCCCATAAGGCCACATATTTCTACTTCATAGAGGGGGCTCATGTGCTCATTTCGGAAGTCCAAAGTCTTTGGGCACATACAGTTAGAAACAAGGCCGAACAAAGGTGGCAGACATTGGATACCTAGGCAACACCCACATAATATTACAACAGGTATCAGCACGAAGGAAAACAACTTCCAACCCCAATTTTTCAAAGTGTCCCAAAACCAGCTCCCAAGCGACCATCCTTCCTGTTCTTGGTGAACCTCCGAGGAAAGTCTGTGGAGGTGTTCGATGGCTTTGTAGACTGAAGGCGAGTTGTCTGGCACGTAGGTGCAGCAGCTGGATCCGATGATGCGGCATGCTCCTCCTCGGTCGGCTAGGACCACGTCTAGGACGAGTCGATTTTGAAGGGTCACAAGGCGGACCGCCTGAAGCTCCGCAGTGTTGTTGGCGAGGATACCAGCCGTGATGTTGATCGTTGTTTCTACTGCCTGGGTCAGGTGTCGGATAGCACGGCTGTTTGCCATTGGGCCCCACAGAGGAACAAGTCCCTTTGCTGCATCCAGGAACTGTGCTCCGGTGGAGTCGGCTTGTCCAAGGTCGTCTGCACGCCTCTGCCGGTGGTGGTTGGCAGGGGCTACATATGTGGGTGGAAGAACGAAGGCAATATAACAGGTGCCCTTCCAACCTCTCGGGAGCCAGGTGTAAGCCTTGGTGCCACACACAAAGTACATATTCGGAGAAGCAACAAAAGAAGGGGGTTCGGCTGAGTCCAATGTTCTGGTGATTCGGCAGGCGCTGTAACCCACCAGCTGCATTCCCTGGCCTTCGAGACACACGAGACCTGTGACATTGATAACAGACAGGGCCACAGTTAAAGTGGCGGTAGTTTGTTTTTGCAGATGAGTGAAGGTGGTTCTGGCCGGATTGTGGAGCACCTGTACTTCGACTCGTTCTTTGGCTGGAATGTCTTTGATGAAGGTGGCGCCTGCGAGCGCAGGACACAGGGCAGCTGGGGTCTTTCCTGTTTTGTTCAGCCAGAACCCAGAGTAGAAGTGTGACACTGTCCGGCTGGAGGTGGCGTTGTCCCTGTGGCTCTCTTGCATGAGGATCAACCAGGCGAGGCAAGAGCCGTGAACTGAGAAGGGTGAAGGGATGAAGGGGATGGAGTGTCCAGTGGCATGCGGGAGCAACCCGCAGATCCAACAGTTCGTAGCATTTGCAGCAAGGTTGTGTTGGTGCAACAGTTGCACGAAGGAATTGTTCCAGAATTCCCTGCGCCTTTCTCGGAGCTGAGGCGACAGAGAGATTAGGTGATGCTCTTTCAGGGGTGTTGGCTGTGCAGTAGGTAGCAATGCCTCATGAGCCGGTGTGCTTTCTTCCAGAATCCAGAAGGAGGTCATGAGGAGGAGGCAGAAGAGGAAGACAATGAAGAGTGCAATTGTCTTTGATTTGTGCAGGTTGTCAGTCTTTGGATTTCTATACTGGGTATTTCCCGTTGCTTCCATCATCTTCTTATCTGGCGCTTCCATCATCTTCTTATTTGGCGCTTCCATCACCTTCAAGGGGGCTCGGTAGTGGGCAGAACCACAGACTTCGTTTAGCTTCTCTCCCGGCAACCCTTGATTGTGTTTAGGTCACCGTTCTGAGATTTAACTTAGTCCGTGGCCTACTTAGCCGAAACTCCCTCCTTTCGACGCAGGAAATACCCTTCTCTGGATGGCACAGTGGGATCAGAGAATTTTGCAAGTTTGAGTGCCTCAGTATCGGGATAACAGTCCAATATCGGTCGGTCTTTGCTCAGGAGCTCTTCTTGGGTGCTGACGTTTTCTGTCGTGGCCAGGTTTGCAGAGACCTTCCGACAATGATGTGCGTGCAGCCAGTGCTTCTTCCCCTCCACTCGGAGTGCCGTTCGGGTGGTGATCAGCACTTGCCAGGGGCCCGTCCACCGAGGTTCCAGACTCTTGGTTCGCTGGAAATTTCGTATCAATACGAAATCTCCCGGTTGGATGTCGTGGCCGGGGCCCCTGGAAGCATCGGGGATGGCCTGCTGCACCTGTTGATGAATGACAGACAACGTTTTAGTTAACTTGCACAAATAATCAGACAGTAGGACGTCCGGGACGTCATGAATGGAGGTCGGTTTGGGAGCAGTCCAGAGATTCATCGGTCGCCCAAACACGACCTCGTAGGGGGTCAGATGGTGCTTGGTGGGAGTGGAGCGCATCGATAACAAGGCCAGTGGGAGGGCATCCGGCCAGTTAAGTCCAGTGGTGGCCACTATTTTTGCCAGTTTCAGCTTCAGTGTGGCATTATGGCGTTCCACTAGACCAGCGGATTGGGGGTGGAAGACCGCATGGAATCGTTGCTTCACCCCCAACCCCTTTAGGATTAGTTGGATAACCTCAGCTATGAAGTGGGGGCCATTGTCGCTCCATAAAATTCGGCAAAGGCCATAGCGAGGGAAGAATTCTTTCAGCAGTACTTTGGCAGTAGTCATGGCAGTGTTGTCACGGGTTGGATAGGCCTCTACCCATTTACTGAAGGCACATACAATGACTAGTACATACTTCAGGTTTTGGCATCTCTCTAGTTGGATGTAATCCATCTGAAGGACCTCAAAGGGGTGATTGGGGGTCCCAAACCCTCCCCGGGGCACTACAGTTCCTTTCCCGGGGTTGTGTTGCAGGCAAATAAGGCACTGCTGAACTAGACGTCTGGCTGAGTCAGGGATTTTGTCGTTATGCCAGACTTTGGAAATGAGTTCGATCATGGGTGCAGATCCTATGTGTGCGGGGGAGTGAGCCATTGTCAGTATGGGAATCAGATATGAGTCGGGCAGCAACCATTTGCTGGCATCCTTCGTTCGCCAACAGCCCTCCTCATCCTTCAAACCCACCCTTGCCCACTTAGTCAGCTCGTGAGGGGTGCTGGCCGATTGTATGTCTCTGATCATTATCCTTGTGTCACTCCATGTTTCTGCTTGTGACCTGGTCATGTACATGCGTGTCACCGTCCTATTCTCAGCTGTGGTTCGTGCAGTGATGTCGGCCAACGCATTCCCTTGTCCGACTAAGTCTGTCACCCTTTTGTGTGCCTGACATTTTATCACTGCTAATCGTTTGGGGAGGAGAACTGCTTCAATCAGAGCGGAGACGAGATCTCCGTGGAGGATCGGGGTGCCGTGGGACGTCAGGAATCCCCTCTCCCTCCACAGGAGCCCAAAATGGTGGACCACTCCGAAGGCATACTGGCTGTCCGTATATACGTTCGTGGTGGTCCCTGCGGCTATGATGCACGCTCGGGTGAGGGCTATCAGCTCTGCTGCCTGGGCAGATCGTTGTGTGATGCAGGCTGTCTCAACTACTGTTCGGGTTGTCGTTACTGCATAGGCAGCTGAGGTGGTGCCATCTGGGAGTTTGATGCATGAGCCGTCTACCCATAGCTCTCCATCGGGGTCGGAAAAAGCAGTGTCTCGGAGGTCAACCCTACTCCTAGTTTGTTCGTCCGTGAGGGTCACACAGTCGTGGATGGGAGGAATGTCGGGGTCATTTTCAGGCAGGGGTAACAATGTGGCAGGATTCAAAGTCGTGCATCTCTTTAGTGTGATGTGGGGTGCAAGCAGAGTCAACTCATACCCTGTCAGTCGTGCGCTAGTCAGGTGCTGGGTTTTGGTCTGGTTCAAGAGGGTGTCGACTGCATGGGGTACTAGCACTGTGAGGGAGTTGGAAAGTACAATTCCCTCGCTCTGACGGATAGAGACAGCAGCGGCGGCTACTGCTCGAAGGCAGGCAGGTAAAGCTCTGGCTACAGGATCAAGAGTGGCGGAGAAGTAGGCACAAGGGCGCTGCTTAGGACCAATCGATTGAGTTAGGACAGACAATGCGCATCCCTCCCTTTCGTGGGTGAAGAGGGAGAAGGGTTTGGAGTAATCCGGAGTTCCTAGGACAGGCGCTGAACAGAGTGCATCCCGTAATTCCTTAAAGGAGGCTTGACACTCAGCGGTCCAAGGAAGCGGGGAGGGGACATCTTTGGTCAGTAGGGCAAGTAATGGTTTCACAATGAGGCTGTAATTAGGCAACCACTGTCTGCAAAAAGATGTTAGGCCAACCAAAGAGCGGACCTGCTTTTGTGTTTTCGGGATGGGGGTATCTAGGATGGTTTGGATTCGGTCGGGTGTAAGTTTCCTCCCTTCTTTGGACAGAAGATGGCCTAGGTAAGTCACCTGTGGCTGACAGAACTGTAACTTCTTTTTGGAGACTTTATGGCCATTTTCTGCAAGAAAGTGTAGGAGTTGGACGGTGGCTGTCGTTGCAAGTGGGGTGGTGTCGGCCGCCAAAAGGATATCATCGACATATTGGATCAACACCACTCCCTCTGGTAGCTGGAAGGCATCCAGCTGTCTTTTGAGGGCCTGGCTGTAAATGCTGGGACTTTCAGTGTACCCCTGGGGAGCTCTACAGAATCGGTACGAACGGGATTTTAAGGTGAAGCCGAAGAGATAACGGCTGTCTGGATGAATGGGGATAGAGAAAAACGCGTTTTTAAGGTCGATAACAGAGAAGGTGGTGGCAGTGGACGGGATGAGGGTCAGAATGGTGGTGATATCAGAGACCACAGGATATTGGGGTACAACCACTTTGTTAATCTCTCGCAAGTCGATGATGAAGCGGTACGCTTTCTCATCTCCTTCACCTTGCTTCTTAACAATAGGTAGGATTGGGCTGTTGCAGACGTTGCTAACCACCTCTTCAACCACTCCTCCATCTACCAGAGACTGAATGATCGCTACCAGTGCCTTCTCACCCTCTGGCGATATCCGATATTGCGGGAGTTTCGGGAGCATAGCGTCCTGTCGTACAGTTATGTGAATAGGATCAATCATCATTCGCCCCACATCAGAGTCATTTTTGGCCCACAGGTACGGAGGCAGGGTGTCAAGCAGGGACAGGTCAGCGTCAGTTATGGAGCACATGTGTCGTGGGGGAGGGGATCTGGGCATGTCTGGGTTGTCGTACAGGATGACTCGTATTCCATCTGGGGAACACCTAATGGTAGCTCGAAAATGTTTCAGTAAGTCAATACCCATAATGGCGTCAGGGGAGTTGGAGGAGAGTAGAAATGTCGCGTCAGTAGTGTTGTTTTCTAGGTCAAAGGTAATAGGTACGGACAGGGGGTTAGTGGAGGGCGTCCCATCGAAACCTATCGACGTTATGTGTGAGCCAGACAAGGGTGCCCTTGGAATCAGTCGTTTTGATAACACACTACGTGTCGCCCCAGTGTCTACCAAGAATGGAGACTCTGTACCCAAGACCTTAGCGGTGACATAAGGACCTTGCTGGTCAACACAGAGCTCGACTGGATCCCTCCCTTGCCCCTGGCAGTCCTATGCAAAGTCGGGGGCATGTTCACCTTCGGACAGCTGATATTGGTTCTGTCGGGGACGGTCAAACGTGTTCAGTCTCCCTGATCTGTCATTGCTGGTGTCGTTGGTGCTCCCTCGTCCTTGTACTCTATTTCTCGGGCCACCCGCCACATCCCTGGAATCCCTATTTCTATTCATTTCTAGCAGAACCGGACACTGGAATTTCCAATGGCCGAGCCCTTTGCAGAAGGCGCATTGATCAGTGCTAATGTCTCTCCGTCCAGTGTGGGATGTTGGGGTGTGATCTTTAGGAGGTAGATCTCTGGGGGTGGTTGATTGGTAGTTCCCCCTTTGGTGTTCCCGTCCTAGCGTTATACCCTGTATCTGGGCTATCATTACCCTTTCCTTTAAATCTTTCTTCTTTTTCTCGGATGCCCTATCATTCTCATTCTTTTGGTGCTCGTAATACTGAGCCATCTGAAGGATAGCTGCGGGTTTGGAGGCCCCCCAACTACTCTCACTTGTCTGCAGTTTTTGGGAGACTTCTTGTGTTAGTCCCTTTACATAATTTTGCACAAACAGGTGCTGTCCGGTTGCGGTGGTCATGTCTTGGCCACTGTAGTCGGAGAACACTGTCTCAAATCGGGAGAAGTATTCTGACACATCTTCCTGGGGTTTCTGTCGACAGGCCGTGACTATCGACCAGTCTACTTTTCTTTCCGGGACCAGTGTTTTTAACTTCTGAACCAGTTTATCTGGGAGTTCCAGCATGTCTTTCACTGGCTTACTCCCCGGCTCTCGCTGTCTATCTAGTTTACCGAGTTGGTCCCAGGTATGTCCAAACAGATCCGTGTGGTCAGCCTTCCGGATTTGCTTCCACACATCAGCTGGCAGGCATAACCCAAAGAACAAGTCAATATCTGCTAAAGTCATTATTGTCGAACCCAAGGCTGTGCCTAATTCGGTATAAAATGCCGTCGGGTTCTTTCTTAAGTCGGGCAGGGTTTGCTTAAAGGTTAGGATGTCTTGCCGGTCCCATGGTTGGTAAACCCAATTGTACACAACCCTCCCCTTTGCATTTTCATTATTAATATCATCGCTCGTTCCCTGGCCCCGTGGCGGGATCCAGTAAGGAGCCGCTTCTCTGATAGGCATCATAGTATTGGCTACTTCTGCCGAGGTTGTTTCAGGGACCGTAACCTTGGCTTCTGGTTTCTGTTCCGCGAGGTGGCGGAAGACCTCAAGCATTTGCATGAAGAGCTCCGTCGCCTCACGTTCAGTCCCATCTCCAACATCAATCTTCCTATACAGTGTTGTTAGTTTAGCGGGACCCTTACTCTGATACCTATCTTCATACGCGTTCAGGGTGTGGTAGCTGAATCGCAAAATGAAATGCCGTCTGTGGCTGTCGGCATGTGAATTATATACGCTCATTGTGTATTCTTCGCTCTCCCTTCGTTCTACCAATGTCTTTGCTATTTCGTTGATCCCATCCCGCTCATCTTTGCTTAACCTACTTAACCTGGCTGATGATTGTTTGCTAGCCTCGGGGTCGTCTGACGAAGTTGTTAATGTGGCTGGTGCGGAGGCCGTGAAGGCCGGTGCACTAGCACCAGGGTCACTTTCACTCACACTCGGGGCTTGCAGGTTTTGTTGGCTGGGAGCATATGGAGGGGGCATGTAGATGATTGGGGGACCTAGCAGTAACTCGTTGTTTGCCCGTTGTTTGGAGGGCAATTCAGAGTAGAGCGCAGAGGGGGTCCTAACAGGACATTGGCCTGTTGACCCTGATTCTTGGTTTTGTGTAGCTTCTTTTCTTTCTCTTATTTCTTCTTCTAGTTGCTTTGCGGCCAGGTGGGCTGCCTTTCGTAATTCTTTCCCTATTTTTGCTTCTTCTCTTTTCTTTCGTTGTTCCGTTTCTTTGCGCCACATGCCGATACTGTCGAGCATAGTGGGCGTGGTCTTATTCTTCTGGAGCGCTATTTCTAATGTTTTTATTTTATTTTCATTAAAGGAACCTATCAGTGGCCACTGACTTTCAGGGTTCTTTTTCGTATATTTATGCCATAGTCTAGTGTAAGCTATAGCGACTAGTCCATACTTAGTGAACATGTCCTTATTAGGGGTGCCCTCCAGTGGAGCTGGATGGTTCATCTCTAATAAGCGGTCCGGGCTAAACAGGCTACCAACCAGTGGGGAGAAGATAGGCATGACGGTTTACACCGGGGACAAAAAGTCTGCACTACCTATCTTATCACGGCGGGCAAAGACTAGACAGAATATTTCTATTCTCCGTTGTTTGCCGGCGGTGAATACCTCAAACGAACCAATACCGAACAATCGGTCAATCAAAACAATTCAGTGGGGAGAATAAGTGGGCACATAAAGTTATCGTTACCCACTCTTTCTCTACCTGCAAAGAGAGACCTTGTTCTTCCCTGTTTGCAGACAAAGAATCTCCAGTCAATAATCCACGAACGACAGTTCGGGAAACAGTGGGGGAGGAAAATAGGCACGACGGATTACAACGGGGACAAAAGTCTGCGTTACCTATCCTTCACTGTTTGCAAAGAGAGAGCCTGTTGTTTTTCTCCGTTTGCAGACAGCGAATCTCCAGAGGTTTCAACAAAGCGTAATACTAGTATTATCCAAACAAAAACAATTTTCCTCAATTCGTCGTGTTTACACGACCTTACCCGGACCGCATGGACGGTTTCCTGTCCTCTGGATCCAGCGCCCGATCGTCCTCTCTTCTTCGTGATGTTCGCGGCACTCCTGATGGTTCCCAGTCAGGACCGTAGATCACTCGAGAGAGGTCTGTTCAGAACTAGTGAAGGTCGGATGATCGGCTGTCAGACGAGGGTCTATCGGACATGAGCTCTTCCCGATCGTTGCAGTCGTTCACTCTGTCATCGGGACCTCTCCCACTGGATCCACGTGTCGCTGATGGGCCCCACGCTTTGGGACGCCAAATTGTGGAAAAAGGTAGGGCTAGGACCTTTCTCAGGATTTGCCCGGCGCTAACCGCCCTTGTACCATTCAAGTTTTACCAAGCAATGAGGCAGGCGCCGGAGACCAGAAGGCAGGAAACAGAAGTTTTATTCCGACGGAGCAGAACACATCAGATCAGACAACAAGGTATCGTCTCGAGGTGCTCTAACAGCCTCTCGGAGGCCTGGCCTCTTATACACTGGTTTATGGCATGTGACCTTCCTTTATTACAATCAGAACTTTGTGAAGCAAAGAAAAGACATCCCCGTAATCCTCGTGTTAATCCCACCCCCATATACCTTCAAAATAGAGGTCCTCAATCCGCTGATAAGAGGAGGGGGTCATCACGCAGCTGAGTGTTCCGTCGAGTCTTAGGATGTGGGCGCCTGATCATATCACAGGGGGTGGGGAGGCCTGGATCAATAGAGGGTCCTTTGAAGGAGGGCGACCTCATACAATAAAGGGCAGTAAATGATATCTCCCGGCTTAGGCAATGGCCTCGGACCTGTGTGGACAGTCGGACACGGGGTGAGGGGCCATCAATGGAGTGGTATTCATGCCGCGTGGACAATCTAGTGCAGAGGGGAGGTTTATCAACAGAGGGGCATTCATGGGAGGAGAGGAGGTGTTGGTCAGGCGCTGGCGTGACTCCCAAGGACAGGGTCATGCAGAAGGGTCATGCTCATAAGGAGGAGGGAGGGGGAGCCAGGGTGCGCGGAGGATGCTTGCTGGGTCAGAGGGGCGCGCTGGCGATCGATCGTGGACAGGGAGACCATGATATCTAAAATGGCTGCCGTGCACGTAGTACATAGGTGACCTAAAATGGCTGCTGTGCACGTAGTACGTAGGTGAAAAGCTGGCGCAGATGATGTTCAGATCGCAAACTAAAATTCCACAGCGTCCAATCCATTTTGTCTGAAAGGCGTATCCCTAGGTAATCAAATACTTTTACCCTTTCTAGGGGCTCAGTGTTTAAGATGGGGGTACGCACTTGCTGTTTAGGGGGATTGAGGACCAGGTACTTTGTTTTATTGGTATTTATTACCAGGCCCCGGTCAGTGCAAAATGATTGGAAATTGTCCAAGAGTTTCTGTAGTCCCATTGGGGTTTTAGAGATTAAGAGTGTGTCATCCGCGAAGAGGAGGGTCGGTATGCGTGCCCCAGCCAGGGATGGTTCGTCAGATGGAGATTTAAGTAGATGCTCAACCACCCCATTGATGTACAAAGAAAAAAGGGTGGGAGCCAGAACCCATCCCTGGCGGACCCCTCTCTCGACCGGAATACAGCCCGTTTTCTCCCCTCCAGAACCCCACCTAATTTGGGCAAAGCTGTCCTGATGGAGCCTGACTAGTAGGGATAGTAGATACTGTGGCAGCCCCATGTTGGCCAGAACCTTCCATAACAAGTCCCTAGGGACAAGGTCAAAGGCAGTCTTTAAATCGATGAATGCGAGATAAAGACTGCCCTTGCCTATCACTACCACCTTCCAATAAATCATCATAAGCCTAAATGCTTGCTCTATCGTTCCAGTACCTACTCTAAAACCGGCCTGGAAATCGGTAAGACTTTTGTTTTCTTCTACCCAGTTGAGTATCCTGAGTAAAAGAACTTTACCGACAACTTTTTGGCTGACATCTAGCAAGCTAATCGGCCTATAATTGGACGGATCATCCCTTGGGCCTTTCTTGTGGATGGGAACCACCTC
The DNA here is from genome assembly GCF_964263255.1 of Lissotriton vulgaris. Classification (NCBI taxonomy): domain Eukaryota; kingdom Metazoa; phylum Chordata; class Amphibia; order Caudata; family Salamandridae; genus Lissotriton; species Lissotriton vulgaris. Next base: position 451,100,600 of record NC_141696.1, on the reverse strand, counting down.
CGCCCCCTTCCATGACGAGGGAATGGGGGCGCCCCTACAGATGGCAACAAGGAGGGAGTGGATAAGTTTGCCCCATTTAACACTATCAGATTTTAACAGGTCCCCGGGAATGCCATCTGGTCCAGCAGCTTTTTGTGGGATGATACAGTTTATGGCATATTCTACTTCCTTTAGCGTAAAGTCAGGGTCGCCAGGGAGAAGCATGTAGTTAATGTGAGGAGAGGATTGAACGAACCCTCTCTCATTGGGGCCATTGTGACAGGAATAAAGTTTGGAGAAATGGGCCTCCCATACCTGTCCCGAAATGTTGCAGGTTATAAGGTCACTATCCGGTCTGTTTCGTGCCCTTATAGTGTCCCAGAAACATTTGGAATCTTTTTTCATACTTGCTTCCTTGAGGGTTAGCCAGTAGGCATCATCCCACTCCCTTCTAGCTAACTGCAGGGCCTTTTTATGTTCTCTTCTGGCAATTTGAATTAATGGGGGGGACTTCCCTTTAACTGCCTCTATTAGACGAGATTTGGCCTTCCTGCATGTTGCCGAGTACCAGTCGTGTTTGCCTTTAGGTTTAGATGGAGGTTTCTGTTTCCCTGAAGACGATTGTACCCAAAAGAGGTCCCCTATGGTTTTTATGGCAGCTTCAAAAATAGCAGTGGCCTTGACTGCTGATTTAGTTAAATCAATAGAGCCAATTTCGGCTTGCGTGCCCTTAACCACTTCGTCTATGGTGGATAATTTGTCGGTGTTACACATAATCTTGCTCCACTTTAGACGCCTGCCACAAGAGGAGACAGTAATCCCCTGTGGGCAGCTTAGTGGGGCTGGCAACGCTTCAGTGGGCCAAAGGTTTTTTAAGGATAAGGAGAGTGAGTTGTGGTCACTCTCTATGGTAGTAATAACAACCATGTCAATAACAAGACTCCAGAGGCCCCTATCCAACAGGATGTAGTCAATCCGTGTAGAGTGACCAACTCTGTTGAATGTGGGAGCACCCAACAGATCAGATCGAGTGCGGCCATTGGCTGCTCTTAAACCAAACTCCAATGTGAGTGCATTTAGATGGATTGCACTGCGAGTCCAGCGCTTGATGGGTGGGATAGAGAGGGTAGGGATACCCCATCTGCTATCCTCTTCTCCTAAGTCAGGTATTCCTTCTAGGGGGAGTGGCTCGTATGTGCAGTTAAAATCCCCTGCTACTAAGATATGACCAAGTCCACTCTGCTCCCCTAGTTGGGCCTCAAGCTCCATTATTGTAGGTGAGATACGCCCATTTTTTGTTCCTCTGATGTAGACATTATAGAGGTCGACAGTTATTCCTCCCTGTAAGCCCAGTAGGGAAATACCGAGGATATCAGGTGTTCCTGGCTTCTTGATAATTAACCTGCAATTAAGCAGGATGCTTATCCAAATAATAAGCCCCCCCGATGGCCGCCCCTTCCCTGCCTTGGGTTTTACTGCTGGTGTAAAAAAAGTGACAAACCCAACCCGTTGCAGTGGTTCAGTAGCCCATGTCTCTTGAAATATACAAATTTTATGAGTATCAACCAGGGCATTCCACTCCGGGAGGCCTAATTTCCTTGAGATCCCAGCAAGATTCCAACTGAGGATTTTTAGCTCGCCATGTGCTGAGTCTCCGTCTGGGATCACAGCAAATTGGGGGTTAAGTGGATCTACACTGCCCCTAATTGGTGTAGATGGTGACACCTCTGGGTATGTAAGGAGAGATGTATCCAATACTACATCCTTCATAGTATTATTGCTGTGGGGGAGGTTAGTATCTAGGCCTCCCTTGGGGGAAAGTCAATCGACCTCATCTAGTACACAGTACCTATTTGGATGGGCAAACTGTGAATAGGAGGGGTTAAAGGACGAAGACGGGTCCTGCCATGGCTGTTGCCATTGATGGTTAGCAGAAAGTGATGGCTGAGGGAGTTGTTGCCACTGCTGGGCAGGTTGGAAAAAAGGTGGTAAAGGGTGGAAAGGTTGTTGCCACTGGGGGCCAGCATGGTGCGGAACCAAAGATGGAAAATTTGGCGGCTGCTGCCAGTGGTTAGGGGCATATTGTGGGGGATGTGCAGGCCCTTGATTACTTGGAATAGTTGGCCGATGGAAGTTGGATCTTAACGAGTTAGGGAGGAAGTAAGACAAGGGGAGTGGTTTGATTTGGGTGGCAGGACCACTGTTAGGTGTATTGCAGATGAGTACAATGCAATTCATCACATAAAAATATAATACATAACATTTTTATAAATAAAACATGCTACTTCCATTCAATCCTCTGAGAATCTCATCTCCATTTAATAAAAACTCTATAATGTGCATTTTCAAAAAAAGAACACCTCCGCTAATATGCGGACGGCAAATACAAGAATTGACCTGATAATCTCCCATCAGACAACCATAGATTACCTACTTCTTACTGTCATTTTGAAAAAGCAGCATAAGCTATTACACATATCTGGACTATCTAACAACTGTAAATACAATAAGGCATCTTTACGTTTCCCGAAGACAATATGTTTTAAAATGTATTTAAGACAACATAAGAAAAACGATCTATGCAATTTACAAAAACACATGAAATGCTACAAAGAATGATCCGCCGACGCATCATAAGGACAGGTCCATAAACTACTCTCCCGGAGCTTTTCCCCATTTGAAATGCCCAAAAGGTGCCACACTGTGCCTACCGTGGTACGAGAGAGGGGAGACCTCTCCCACTGCATAGATAAATAAACAAGCATTTACAATGCAATGGTCTCGGCATTGTTAAAGTTAGAGCCATTGCCATTGCTAATGACATTATTTTTATTTATTTTTGTTTTGAAAACATAAATAAATGACATTGTCATTTACAATGCCAATAGCTTAATCGCTCGCAAATGCGAGACCTATTGCATTTGAACCCACACAGAACCACCCACACAAAGCCACCCACACACACATACAGAGCCGCCCACAGAGTCATTCACATACAGCCACCCACACACACAGAGCCACCTACACAGACAGAGCCACCCACGCGCACACAGACGGAGCCACCCACGCGCACACAGACAGACAGAGCCACCCACGCGCACACAGACAGACAGAGCCACCCACACGCACACAATGACAGACAGCCACCCACGCGCACACAGTAGCAAGTAAACAAGAGTGCCAATAAAGCCAACCAGAGGTAAGCAATGGGCTGGCTCCAAGTCTAAACCCATTTAAAGTTGTCGGACCGCATGTGGAAAGCAAAGCAAGACTTCATGCTATCTGTTCGGCAAGACTTAGCCCGAGGGAATTCCAACTCTAAATTGAGGATCACCAGCATGGAGCGAACGAAGCAATGAGGAAGAAGAGGAGTCCGTGTAAATGCAAACTCCATGGAAACATGACAGAAACAAAGCAAAAACCAAACACAAAATACACTGGTTTTAACCGCGTGTCAATTAGACGGTACTCACAGTGGCAGGGCCTGAGGTAACAGCAACAAACAAAAGCAGCGACAGCACCGAGACATTTTCTGCCACAAATCGGATATCTATTTATCAAAATAGTACGGCCTGTAAAACTGTTCTCTTAATGCATGTTCTCTTAATTCACGCTATACTCAAAGCAAAGAAGCAAATTACTTACTACACAGTAGGCTTTTTCTCATTAAAATAATCTTTCCTCCTGCGTACATAGTTATTTTTGAAGCACAATCTCTGCTGCACAGATTATCCTCGTTTATACTATATCACTATTCAAATATTTATTATTTATAAGAGTAAAGCAAACCCTGTAAATCTGTAACTTAATGCTAAGCTAACAACTGCTTATCATCTCAAAGAGTTGGGCCAGGATAGGAGCGGGTACCTTTAAAATGATTCAAACAGTCAACTGCACGGTACAACTATCAGAAGGCTCTGGCGGGCGAGTTTAGGTCATTATAATATCATAGTAAAATGTAAATTCTTATCGCGTTGGTCAGGCTACAAAAACATCTGGCTCTTCTCAGGCCTGTGAGGGTAGCGTTCGTTCAGTGTCTTATGCTTTCAGATGACCAGAAGCATGAGAAAGGCCTCTCTTCCGTGAAGCACGACAAGAGAGGCCATTATTCAGAGCAGCCCTTCTCTTCTAACCCCAGGGTTACGGCGTGTTTGCCAAAAAGGAGTAGCTGCAAACGTAGGTTTTATTTGGGTCTGGCAGTGGCCCGCCTTGGACGCAAACTCAATCTTTCTGTCATCCCCGATCTTATTTCCAATGAAAGAGCCGGCAAAGATTTAATATATGAGGAAGGAAAGTGAGTGTCGGTATGAAATGAAGAAAGAGTGGCTTCGAGGTGCGCCCAGGGGAAAAGAAAAATATTTTTTTAAAAATTGGGAAGGTGGAAAAAACGGAGCTGGCGCTGCAAAACGCGTCCAGAGCTCATGAAGAGAAAAAAAAACCCACCAAAAACAAAGTTCAAACACTGGCCAGGAGGGTGGGGAAGACACGATTTAAAAGGAACTTGGGGAAAAGATACGAGTGTGAGAAAAAGCAAAACGTTTGGCCACGTCTTTGGATCTTCTCGTATAATGCCAAGAGGGGAAGCTTAGGGAGTATTTTTATGTGTAAGGGGAAAAGAATGCACCTCATTCAGAAATGAAGTAATGTATACAATGACCCATGCAACAGCACTGCTGATGAATTCTAATTGAACAGCTTATGGCAGTCAAAGATTCAAGATGACTTAAAAAAAAACAAGCACAACGAACGCGGGGGTCGGGCAGCACAAACGAGGGAGAAGGGACAGCAAGCACAACGAACACGCGGGGGGGGGCGGGCAGCACAACCAAACGAGGGAGAAGGGACAGCAAGCACAACGAACGCGGAGGGGGGGTGGGCAGCACAACTAAACGAGAGAGAAGGGACAGCAAGCACAACAAACGCGGGGGGCGGACAACACAACTAAATGAGGGAGAAGGGACAGCAAGCACAACGAACGCGGGGGGGGTGGGCAGCACAACTAATCAAGGGAGAAGGGACAGCAAGCACTCACCTGAGGACGACTTCTTCCGGCGGCGGTCGGGGAAAATGGCAAAACAAAAGCGCCGCCCCAAAAAAAAAAAGTAAACGCCCACCTCGGAATGACGAAAAAAAGGGGCGGGGTTTAAAAAAAAGCAAAAAACGCCCACGAATCTGCTCAAGCCGGGGACAGAACTAAGTGACACACATCTCTTCCAATGGCTAGCCTTTATTTATGAAGCTAGCCAATGGAAGAGAAGGCGGGTTCAAGCCCCAGTACTGGGGAACATAAGATCTCGGCTGCGCGACACTGCTGCGCAGTGTACGCTAGGCCGAGCCCTAAAAAGCCTTCCCTCCCAAATCAAAAAATGTAAAGTAAATACGGATAGAGCACTTAGTTAAAACCTTTTCCCATCTTTGGGATAAACAAAACTGCATGACGAGACTTCGTCTGCCTCTTATCTGATTTTCTTAAAGAGAACGATGCTGTAAACATTTCTGGCAGACATAAATCAATAAAAGACTTACAGAGATATTTCAACCAAGGGATTGAAAGAACCTTTTATAAACTTAAACAGTCTAAAATGACGTCCTATTAAAATTTGATTCCACGTTTGACCACACAGTAATCCAGAGCATAAGCAAGGCCAACTTAACCAAACTGGAAACATACATAAAATTTAGCTCCAAATGCAATATAAAATGGGAACTAGTCGGTGGAAGGTTAAAGAAAAGCAGCCTGCAAATCTGCTTTTCCTCCACCTGTGTAGGAGAGGCATTTTGAAACCCCTGCTCCATAGGTAGCTGTTGGAACGCACTACAGTTTATAAACCTTAATATAGGGGTAAATAAGGCCAGTACCTAGTTTTCAGGAATGATCATCCTGCCGCCCTGCCTAATTTCATACAAGAGGCATTTATCTGGGGCTGCCAACAACCTGCTAAATCAAAATTAACACCAAGGTAACAAAAAATATTCACACAACTCAGAGACTGCTTTTTCATCGACAGAGACGTCCTAGTCCTCTTCCCTGGACCACACATCATTATATGAAATTTCCCATAATTTGTTGGCAGGTCTAAGCTACCCTTGAATGAGATAAGAGGCTCAACCAAGATATGTAAGGCAATAGGAGTCCTTGCCATTAAAACAGCGTTGTGAGCTTATAATAACGCTGGGACAAATGAATTAGCAAATCTTTGGTATATCATTAGTAGCTACAGACAAGCGGTGACTTTATTAATTAATATAAACAATAAAAAGCAAGGGTGCCAAAATGCACCCCTGACGTACCCCACTTTTTAAAGGGAAAAAATAAGAAGATTCCCCTACAAGCCTCTTCCTCACTTGTTTTTCCCACCGGTTCTCCCGCCCAAAGTGGGAGTCAGAACCAGTGGGGACCAGCTGCCGAAAGCAGCAAGTGGCCTGGGGAAGCTCACAAAGGCAGCATGCCTTTGAAGCTTCCCCTTCCTGGACCCTGCACATCCTCGGGAGGAGGCTAGGCTCCTTGTCCCAGGATGTGCATTGTTTCAGGCCCCCGAGAGCAGCAGGCTCTCGACCCAGGGGTCCAGAAACATGTCTGGTGGTGGCAGCTGAAAGCAACCACTCAGCCTGGACACTAGTGGTAGGTCGTTTTTCAGGGGGCATCTCTAAGATGCCCTGTGTCTGCATTTTTCATTAAATCCCACACTGGCATCAGTGTGGGTTTAATGTTCTGAGAAGTTTGATAACAAATTTCTCAGTTTTTAGTGTAGCCATTATGGTGCTGTGGAGTTTGTAATGACAAACTCCCAGCACCATATATACTTAATGGCAACACTGCACTTACAATGTCTAAGAATGGGCTAAGACACTCTCGGGGTACAGAGCTTATGCGCCTGTACCCTCATCACTGGTATAGGGCACCCAGCTAGAGGATGACTTATCTATGCCAGGGCAGGGGGTTGTAGGCATGGCACACAGGGATGTGTGCCATGTCAACTCTTCATTTTGTTCTGCACCAAAATACGCAGCCTGCCAAGGCACTGTGTGAGTGTAATGGTACAGGGCTTCTAAGGGTGGCACATTAAGAGGTCTTCCCTGGGCACAGGGCCCTGGGTACCTGTGGTACCATTTACCCGGGACTGACCTGTGGCCTGGGATGCCAATTTGATTTTGTTATCAAAGCAGTTTTAGGGAAAAAAAATAGGCACTGGGTACTTGATTGGTAGGAGTCCAGTGCACACTCAGTCAAAGCACATCAGCAGGTCTGGAAAAGGTGGGGGCTACCATGCAGAAGGAGGGCACTTTCTCACAATCTGTTTCCACCACACAGTGCAAGCGCAAGCAGATTGAAACCACTAAATAGGAAAAATAGACAACCAAAATGCAAAAACTATGGTTAATAATTTGTTTTTAACAACTATGCTTCTTCCTTAAAACTGAGAAGTTAGTGGTCTTAGCAAAGCACCCGCTTTATTGATTGTAGTTTTAGGGGAAAAAACATGTACTTTCTTGCTTACCACTTTTCTTTAAAAATGTTGTTTTGGCTTTTTCCTTTGTTCCCAGAATGGCATTCCACTAACCCTGTGTACCTTTAAAAATCCCCAACATTTGAGATAAGAAGAGATGCAAATGTGGCCTAGATACCCTTTGTGGGAAAAACTAATAAGTGCTGTATCATCAAAAAAGGGCTGAGCATTGGGGCAGAAAAGCCTCAGAAGCTAAGGGGTCAAAGTCATCCTTTTTTCATGTAAACAAAAAAAACCTTGTAAATCCCAAAATGCATTTAGGTTGGAATTCCGTCGGTGGGGAAGTATTTGCTTTCCCGAGAGTCTCATGCTCAGCTCTCATTCCCTTCCTTTCTTTTTTTCTTCTCTTGTCCTCTGCCGATCACCACCTGTTCTGGGTAATGGGGAAAAGATCCATGAATGGAAACCTAATCTTTGGTAACCCCCACCCATGCTTCTCCAATGAGAGTCGACTGAGAGCACCTGTCAGACGTATTTCTTATATTGCTTGTTTTTCTGTCTGTTTTGTGCCACTCCTACTCCCTTTTGTTCCTGTCACTTCTTTTTTTTTCTTTTTACTTTATCTCCTGTCTGTTTTTATCTTTACTTCCCTTTTAACCCTACTCTTCCTGTTGCCCATTCCCTTTAGTCCCTTTTCCTTGTCTGTTTTTCCTGTTTACTTCCACTTTCATCACTTTTTTCTCTCTTTTCATCTGTCATGCTCACAGCTATTTTTTTTTCTCTTGCGCTTCTGTTTTTTCGCCCTCATTTCTCACTGTCAGAACCTCTTTCAGAGGGCTATTGGGTACACAGGGCCTTCTGGGGAAAGGATGTGGCCTTGCGTTTAGAGCGGTCGACCTCAAAGCTGGGGAACTGGGTTCGAGTCTCGACAACGACCCTCAACATCCTGTGATTCTGGGCAAATCACTTAATCTCCCTGTGCCTATCAAAAACTGAAACGAAACTGGTGCTCATGTAAAGCGCTCTGATACCCGATGTCTCGGGTCTAGTTCACGCTATATATAAAACAACTCTCTAAAAGAAGAAAAATAACTGTGGGAGTAAAAGGCTTGTACTCCTGAAGCCCCAGGGCCCTACCTACTAAGGATCCTGAATAACTGGGCCAAGTTACTCTTCTGCACTCAACTCTCAGCAGGAACCTGGTCAAGCAGTATGAGGCTCCCCTGGGGGGAGGGGGATGCAGCATAGTGAATACGGGCTCACAACTCCTAATTCACGCAGCTGCTGTAATAAATCATTGTCCAACCAAATGCTTACATATGTTATGTACTGTACCACTCACTGGCACACAAACACCCAGCACCTTCATTCACCATGAACGTCCTGCACAGTACTGCATTTTCTTTGCATTGTACCTTTCCCACACATACACCCATTGCAGATGCATTACTCATGCGCTGCGCAACACTAAACCTATGTAAGCCAAGGGGTGAGTTAAGCACACAGCAGCAGAACTTTAAAATGAGTGACCCCGCAAGCCTCACTCCAGTGACACATGCTAAAGAGGACCTGTTCACTCCTACTGATCACTACAAAGTATGCTGTCACTACTGTTGCTGAACTCCTGGTGATGGCACTAGACTTTTAGCTCTAAGACGGTACTGCTGTGGGCACCCTTAGCAGTCCAAGACCGCAATCCGTGAGACAAGCATGTATCATGGCGTACACACATGATCCGTGTTTGCTTATGACAACAAAAATCAGCATTAAGGATCCAGACATCGATACAGTTGGGCGTGCACATCCATTACCATGCAGCTGATTTTTCTGTGGTAACAGTTAACCTTTCTTGCCCTTACTCTCTCCCCCTTTTTGTTTTCTTTGTTCCTGTATGCTGACTTCAATTTTCTTAAATGCAAAAACAACAGTTGATGGACAGAATGCAGAACAATGTCATACATTCACCCCAGTACAGAGATCTGGGCCTAAATCCATCGTATTTTAAATCGCCATTCCAGTTTGAAGCTAGCCATATGCAAATCAGTCTTGACCCTGTGCCCCATGGGAACAGTCCAGCCCGAACTGCCAAGCCAGGTCCTCCCTGGACTGGAAACAAGCATCCTAGGACCAGTTTCGTGCTTTCAGCCCTCATTAGCCAGGATAGCTTGATTCCAGTGGCATGGAGAGCACGGGACTCACGTCTGAGCATACCCGTCCCACTCGGGGTGACAAATGCAAAAACAACAGTTGATGGACAGAATGCAGAACAATGTCATACACCCCAGTACAGAGATCTGGGCCTAAATCTTGCTGTTCAAATTTCTAAAAGCCATTTCTGTTTCTTTGTTTCGTATTTTAACTCGGTTCTCGCTTTTTCTTTCTTGCACTTTCCCTCTCATCACTTTATTTTTACTTTTTCCATCTTCTGTTTTCTTGCCTTCACCCTATTTCTGTTCCCTATGTATATATTTTTTTTCTTGCACCCCCTTAGTTGGTCTGTCTCATTTTCATTTCTCCATCTTTTACTGTGCATTCATTCTCTGTAGAGGCTTTATTGTGCTCTAAATTGCAAACTGTATTGCTTTTGCGAGGTGCACCATGCATCATGTGCAGCACATGCAGAAGTAGCTGCAAAGCAAATGTCACCATATGTTAGCAAGTACTGAACGTGGCAAACATGGGACTCCTGTTTGGAACTAATGGTGAATATACAGGGGTGGATTATCCATAGCCATGCACAACAAATAACAAAGGCAGTTATTGGATGCATGGTATGAGTTAATTGCATGAGCAGCGAAAAAGGGGTTGCTAAGCATAACGTGTGAAAATCACATTTGTATCCATACCAGTCTTTCAAACTTTATCTCACAGACATTGTCATACAATAAATTGGTAAATTCATAAAATTTCATTATTCCTTTCAACATGTAAACTTTCCAAACACCAATACTGTGCAGTAGAAAATAAAACCGTATTATGTAGCATTGCATGCATTGCGCCCCACCCGCCCGCGACTGTGGAGTCCCCTGACAATTTCTGCACGCACCAACATTATGTAACACTTGGAACAGATCTTGCAGAGACTGTAATCATTTCAAGACAAACTTGGGGCCAGTTTGCACTGAGTTTCCTGGGGGCATAATAGGGCAAGCACACCCACTTTCTGTGGCCCTAGGGCATCTTGGTATTACAGAAAAGGCTGCAGCATAGCTGCCAAGGTTTCAGATTGCTATGCGTGACATTTACATAAGTTAAGAGTAATTATGAGTGACATTTCAACGACTACGAGTGACACTTTCGCGCGGCAAAATCAAGCAATGATGATGATGAGGGGATCATATAGATATCAGAAATTACACTAATTTAAGCAACGAGAAATTTTATGAAGATTTTAAAACATATCTGCAAAGCACCAGAAACGGAAGGAAGGGCACTAACCAGAGACACAGACTACGTGTCTGCAGTGCTCAGTAACCGAGGGCAGGCAGGCACTGCTGATGATCTCATTGATGTGATCATTCATGACATGAGCTAACCCAAAAAGGATTTTTTTAACCATAGCAAGTGCGATTAGAAGATAATGCTGTCACTCAGTCACAGGCATAATTGGTTGCTAATGTAATAAGGTAAAAAAGAATGGTGGGAAACACCAGAGTAAAACTTGGCAGTGTTTTATTCTGAACACATGAAAGTGCAAACAAATACAAATTGCACTGACAGTCTTTTATTAGTTTTGAAAACAAGCTTTTGCAATCATGTCACAATTTTATCAGATCACTAATGATGAAGAAACAACGCCACCCACAATGGTATTATTCAGGGTCTGCTGGCAGGAAGTCTTTATTCTGTGTTAAAATGTTATCACTCAGAAAACAAACGGCTGACAAGTGGTGCAGTACTATTCATGCAATATTATCACCAGGGCCTGTTAAAATGAAAGCGGATGAAAGTAAATGTTGAATTTGAATTTTATGAATAGATTTTTTTCAGTGACTCACATACCGTAACTAAGAGATGTGACTCCTAGTCCAGGCTGTCCAGTGCGTCCTGGGCCGGGGACCCGTCCTGTAACAAACTGTCTGGTGGCTGCTTTAACCCGGTCACTGACTGCACTCTCCCTCCGCTGCGTTAAGAAATTAAATCTTCGGCAGCAGGGTGCTGCAGCACAGCACACTGCGGCCCGGGCCGGTGCGCGCTGCAGCAGGACACTGCAAGCCCCATGATTGCTTTGCAGGCGCGCAAATTCAGCCTCCTGCCTCCTGCACCAGCACGCAGGATGTGACGTCCCCGTGCACGGCACGTAACACACAACCTGACTGGGCCCGGTAATGTCAGGCTGAAAAGTCAGAGAGCCATGCCCTGGGAAACATTAATAAGGAAACTCAGTTCTCCTTAGTCAAACATGTCTTAGCAGGGAATGTGAACGACGGAAGCAGGGGCACTCGGTCCGTAGCAGCAGAGAGAGCACGGGCACAGAGTTGACAGACGGTGCTGGTGGCTCGCCTGGCAGCAAGTAGCAAAATGCGTGACAATGCATTTCAGTGCGGTGATGCGGATCACCGCACTGAAATGCGTGAGCTTCACACCTGTTGCGTGACACTTGGTAGGACTGCTGCAGACTCTTGTGCAGCCCTTTTCGTAGCAATGTGCGCTGGTACGATCTTAAGGAGGTGCTCCCTCATTTGCATGGGAGTGTAACCACATGCATATCAGGGAACTGTTTGCCTCTGTGCTACTACCGTAGTGTAGATGGTGGTGCAGAAAAGCTGACAGAGGGCAAACTGATTTTGCACTGTATATGAGATGCCCCAGTCAATGTGCCCTTGAGGAGGTCCCCTTAAAATTATTCCCTTGTATGCCAACAGATATCTTCTTGCTGTTGGGTGCAGTAACTCACTGCATCTACCTGCAGGATGGTTTCTGTCTACCTTGAAAGACAGGCTGCATTGCAACTGCTTTAAGTGGTCAGTCCGCCTTTCACTGATGCATTGCCCCAAGGAATGTGCAAGTTCATTGCTGCCCTGAGGGCAGAGCATTAAGTGTAATAGGATGCACCGATCCGGTCTGCAGCCTGCTTATCAGGTTAAAGGTGCCCTACAGCCCAGACCATTGTAGCGCACAATATACATTTATGGACCAAGGCTCTCTCTGTATTCTGTGTCCAGAGTGTAATTTGTTTACCACACAGAAGAGGGAATTTTCCAGGATATTGGTAGCAATGTTTAACTGTGAAAGTATTGGATTAAACTAAACTGACGAACCTGATATTGACTAAAATTATCTCCTTTTCATAGTAATGTAATTCTTCAATCTGATATTTATTGTATATTTGGTACCTGCATCTCAGCCTTCTAGGCTTACATCACCCTTCAAGAAGAAGCCTTGACTGTTTAATTTCCCTACCCCTGAAAATCTTAGCCTAGAAAAGAAAGTACTCTGCAGTTCATTAATCTCCATATTTTATCTAGTTCATTGAATTTAAGAGCCAATATGCTATATTTGTTGAAAAGGATTGCCCTGTTTCCACCATATCCCACGCCCTTGGAGAAATGCCCTGACTGGAGACTCTATAAAGTTTGTTGTAGATTTGCTTTCTGCTTATATTTTGTTGAAAAATAAATCGATTTTATACTTTATTTGCAGAGGGAAGAGTTGCAGTGGAACAAATGCCATGGCAGCATTCTGCAGAACTCTTCATAAATACTCACTTACTCTCAAGGTATTTCAATTTATTTTATTTTAAGCATTTTTCCACCAGCACTTACCATTGGTCTAATTCTCATGTAGAACAGCTAACATTTGAAATATAAATATATTTAATTTGAAGAAACAAATAGATTGATACATTCATTAAGCTACAAAACAATTTATTCATAAGCTTTCATGACTTCAGGCAGAATGCAAATGTAATACCTCTTACAGAAAAGAGAATCACCCTTTTAACTAGTGCTGGGAGCTCAAACGTGTTATATTTAGAACAGAAGAAAAATGTAAGGGTTCTCTGGAAGTCCATTGAGTCTCATTCAGACTTTTGGGGCAGGGCATTAAATCTTCCTGACCCTGTTGAAATTATTCTCTTGCTAACCTTATGTTGTATGTCAGGATGAACACGCTTCCTTGACATAGAATGCTAACTTGTCCTCAACAGTGGCTGTGCATGGTCCTAACTAGCCACTTAAAAAGGTGCAGTGTTTGTGTTAGTGAGGAGAGGTCCAATTAGTTTGAAGTGCATCTTGTTTCGACTTCTTTTTGGTCTTTTACATTTTAATTTCCAGATATAGCTTTACATTAACTGTTGAGAGTTTTGGGAAGCCGAACCTGACACAATACTCTTGCTATAATATCCTGTATATGAAACTTGAGACGGATGAGCAGCAAAGGGACTAAGGGTACACCCCTCTTACACAGCAACCCATCGTTTGGTTTACCCAACCTGGAGTACTTCAACCTTTCATGTGCACCTCAGTTTTACTACATGTATGTCACCACACACCTTCGCACCCTGGAAGAAATAGGGGTTCCAGTCATGGCAGACTCCTTGGTTTTATTAGGAGGACCGTGGGTGTCCTCCTGAACGTCGGGTGCTGGCAAAAGAGCTAGGGCTGTATAAGTATATTATTAACTCCCCTCAGTTGTCAATTGTGGCTTGACCTGGACTTGGGGAGTTTCTTCACCCACATCAAAAGGAGTACCACCTTCAGTTGCACTCAAACCCAACCCGCTCTGGTGGTCTGCTCTTGGGTAACGCAAGACCACATTTATATTTAGCTCAAGTACAGAGCCACAGCCTGACAAAATAGGTCTCCCAGGAGCAGGATTCAGATCTTTATGTATATTGGGAAGACTGTACAAAACTGGTGTACGTAGATACGTTTTGTTCAGGAATTTAACTTCTTTTTCATGTGGAAAACCATTGTGTTTACCATGTATAGTTTTAGTCAATATCTTAGATCTTATTGCTTCTCAGGGATTGTGAGATAGGCAAATGTAATGTTTTGTATCCGAAATATGTCGCAATATTTCAGAATCATAATCAGCAAACCTTTGTACTACTATTCCTCTTCTCTTACCCAGCAGGCATAACTCTATATGTCCCTACTGTGCCAACCCTTATATGTTGCAGCTTGTCTTACAGAGCAGCTCATGTTCTTTATGTTGTCCCCACAGGTTTTCCCCTGTGCATTTTGTTCACTGCAGCTTGTGCTGCGGCCCAGGAAAAGGGCTGCAGCACAAGCCGCAGTAAAAAAAGCACTTGGTGCACATCCATGCACCATGTGCCAGGCACCACTTTGAAGTGGCCCACAGGGACCCTATTGGGTGCCTCCAAAGTCCCTTTCCGGTTGCCCTTTTCATGGCAGTGGGACTGTCATGACAAGGCAGGCGAAAATGGACATCCTTATCCCTACGGCTTTGCCTGCACAGGTACTTCCTCCGTTGTAGGGATAGGATTCCGACAGCCGCCCTGATGGGATCTTGAGTCCTGTCGAAGGGGGCGGTCTTTCCCCCGGCCTTTGCTGTCTTACCGCCTGCCTCATAATGTCGGGCTTATGCCCTGGATGTCGGGTGGACCGCCACTGACGGCCTGTTTGTGGCGCTCCGCCCGACATAAATATTGTTCAGACAAACCCAATACGGGTTGAGGCACACAAGGCCTACTGACTGGGCATTCAGGGTTGGTTTCTGTCTGTAACATGTTTCTGTTCTTGTTATTGACAGTTAGTATATTTGTTTCTTGGTGATTCTGTTCACTTGGGACACAATGTACTGTATGGGTGGGGAAACCTCCTTAACAACAAAGTTTTTATAACGACTTACCTGAATAACGAATCCTGAACCACGACTTTCCTAAACCATGACTTTCCTTAAGCACGACTTTCCTAAACCACCAGTCTCTCCCCTCTGCTCCTTCTGTCCTGACACAATCTTTGCCCCCTTCATCCTGCAAGCTTAGTAATGCGTGGTACGTATCTGCCAAGGGATTTCCCATGAATTATCCCAGGAACTTTGGGCTTCTGGGTCATGTAGTGGCTATGTGTGATCACAGACATTGGGGAATAAGCTATGCAGGAATTGTATTTACACTATCTTAAAATAACCATCATATTTATTGAGGCGAAGTTCAATTACTGTGTTCACACGATGAAGACGTTTGTATGATGCACTTAATTGTTGATGAATGGTCTGCGGGGGGCCAACAGATGGATGTGCGTCAGATTATTTATATGTTTCCATGAAGATTTCATCTCAGAATCATCGGCAGACCTAGGCATTACCTGATTGCCTTTTGCAGAATCTGCTTTGGGGCTGATAGATCAAGTTTATATTTCCCTACATCCTGGTCAGTGCCATAATACTAGTAATAACGTAATTTCAAATGAAGGCTTGGGCAAACACTACAAAGTACCATTTACAAAAATATTCCATAAAAAAACTTTATCATCTTCAAATCAACCCTCATACCCTTTGTTTTTAAAGTTTCTTCTCTAATTTTCTTTTATTTTAAAAGTGATTGTATCGAATAATATGAAAACATGTGTTTCACAGTACACATCACGTCATTAGGGCATTATTCCTATACCTGTCTAAATATTTCAAAGCATTTCTGAGAAAAGTGAAAAAGTAAAAGAACTCTTGGCACAAAACACATCAAAGACTACTATTTTGCTTCACACACAGAAGTATTGTTATTACAATAGTGCCATCTATTGGCCAGTAACAAGGTGGTTTTTTTCGTGGTTAAGGAACTCGTAAAAAAAGTAGTGATTTGGCATTGCTCGTTGTTTAGACTTTGTGGTTAAGGAATTCGTGGTTTAGGCAGTAGTTGTTTAATCATACAGCCGTATGGGTGAGCTTTATTATATGACAATTGTATACATTACTTGTGAAAAATGGGCTTTCTGGTTGGCTAGGGCTTGCGCCAAAGCCAGGCAGAAACCATCAATCTAGTCGGGGCACGGGAGTTACACACTGAAGATAACCCCTCAGGGGTGTGGAATTTAATCAAATATCTACTTGCCCATGGCGCAGGTTGCTTGACAAATCTACGTGTCCTGTAAAAATCCATTTGTCCCTTTTGTGCCATGTAATGCGGCAACAAATGATGGCAGCAATCTCATTATATAATAGCTCTGATATAGCCTCTCTGATTATGCCAGGGCTCATACCATAGTAGGGTTTGAATACTAGCAATTCCCTTATGTTTCCACGTTTCCACAGATCTACATACTGGGGCTCAAAGTAGTGGTAAGCAATAGTTCCAAGGTTGGAATACCCTTTTGAGTGTGTGCAAACCTACTAACTTGCATTATTTAAGGGTTTTCACCAACTCTTCTCTCATCTTTTCCCCTACTGACAAAGGTTGGAAATTTACTCCTGAAAATTGCAGACGTAAAATGTCTTCCAGGTTTGGGGAAAAAAGTGGTTGGAAGGAAAGTGAACTTGCAAACATTCCGATTTTCGCATGGGCAAATCTTCACATGTACATTTGCTCATGCTAAAATGCAGTTTACAAATATCTTCTAGGAGTACTATTTCGTGGCCTACTTGTTACTTCTTGAAAGTCGTAGATCTGCACTTGAAATGAATGAATGAGATGATTTCATAAAGCACGCATTACCCGAGGGTGTCTTAGCGCTGAGCAGATTCAGTCCCGAAAAGAACGAGGGGGTCATAGGTTTATGGGGGGTAGGGAGACCGGGTAACCTCCTTGACTTAATGCGGAAACAGCCAGGTCTTGAGCTGCTTCCTAAACACCTGCAGCGCCGGCTGTGCGAGGAGAGCCAGGGGGAGAGAGTTCCATAGTTTTCCTCCCTGATAGGCTAGCGTCCTGCCACCCCAGTTGGCTTGTTTGATTCTAGGGACCGTAACCATAATAGCGGGGCTGGATCTAAGGCTCCTGCTGGGCACGTACCAGGGGAACTGCTCTTGAAAGTACGACTGGCCTGTCTTATAAAGCACCTTGTGCATAAGGCACAGTGCCTTCAAAGACACCCTTTTCTCCACAAGCAGCCAGTGCAGATCATGCAGTAAATGGGATACTGGTTTGAATTTAGGAATTTTCAGAGGTGTCCGTGCTACAGCATTCTGAAGAGACTGCAATTTTCTTAGCAGATATTTAGAAGCCCCTAGATAAAGGGAGTTACAATAGTCCATTTTGGATGTGATGAGGGCCATCATCACTGTTTTTTGCAGGTCGAAAGGAATGTAAGGGAGGACTTTTTGAAGTACACGCAGCATGAAAAGGCCTCCCGACATTACTGCATTAATTTGAGCAGAAAAACAGTTTCGTGTCAAATAATACTCCCAGGTTTTTAGCCTTCTGCACCAGCTTTGGAAGGTTTCCCAACTCTGCCGGCCACCAGGACACATTCCAGAAAGAGGTCTCTCTCCCAAAGAGTAGTACCTCAGTTTTGTCCGAGTTTAATTTAAGGCAGTTGGTCCGCATCCAACTCGCCACTGCCATCGTACAGCTGCAAACATTTTCAGCGTCTTTCTCAACCAGAGATGAGATGGGTGCCACTATCTGTGTATTATCGGCATATGACCGTACAGTCAGGCCAAAACTGAGAATCCATTGTATCAGGGGAGTCACATACACATAAAAAAAAACGGGACTAAGTGCCGAGCCATGCAGCACTCCTCAGAGGAGCGAGAAAGAATGTGATTTTGCGTTTCCCATCTCCACCCATTGAGATCCATCTAACAACAAGCATTTGCAATGCAATGGTCTCGGCATCATTAAAGGTAGAGCTATTGGCATTGCTCATGACATTTTTTTTCTTTAAATCAAAAATAAATGGGCATTGTCATTAACATTGCCAATACACAGCACTCTGCACTCAACAGCACACAATGCTCTGCACTCACTGCTCTGCACACTCACTCTGCACACTCACTACTCTGCACACTCACCACTCTGCACACTCACCACTCTGCACACTCACCACTCTGCACACTCACCACTCTGCCCTCACCACTCTGCCCTCACCACTCTGCCCTCACCACTCTGCCCTCACCACTCTGCCCTCACCACTCTGCCCTCACCACTCTGCCCTCACCACTCTGCCCTCACCACTCTGCACTCACCACCACTCTGCACTCACCACCACTCTGCACTCACCACCACTCTGCACTCACCACCACTCTGCACTCACCACCATTCTGCACTCACCACTCTGCCCTCACCACTCTGCCCTCACCACTCTGCCCTCACCACTCTGCACTCACCACTCTGCACTCACCACTCTGCACTCACCACTCTGCACTCACCACTCTGCACTCACCACCACTCTGCACTCACCACCACTCTGCACTCACCACCACTCTGCACTCACCACCACTCTGCACTCACCACCACTCTGCACTCACCACCACTCTGCACTCACCACTCTGCACTCACCACTCTGCACTCACCACTCTGCACTCACCACCACTCTGCACTCACCACCACTCTGCCCTCACCACCACTCTGCCCTCACCACTCTGCCCTCACCACTCTGCCCTCACCACTCTGCACTCACCACTCTGCACTCACCACCACTCTGCACTCACCACCACTCTGCCCTCACCACTCTGCCCTCACCACTCTGCCCTCACCACTCTGCCCTCACCACTCTGCACTCACCACTCTACACTCACCACCACTCTGCACTCACCACCACTCTGCACTCACCACTCTGCACTCACCACTCTGCACTCACCACTCTGCCATCACCACTCTGCACTCATCACCACTCTGCACTCACCACCACTCTGCACTCACCACCACTCTGCACTCACCACTCTGCACTCACCACTCACCACCACTCTGCACTCACCACCACTCTGCCCTCACCACTCTGCCCTCACCACTCTGCACTCACCACTCTGCACTCACCACTCTGCACTCACCACTCTGCACTCACCACTCTGCACTCACCACCACTCTGCACTCACCACCACTCTGCCCTCACCACTCTGCCCTCACCACTCTGCCCTCACCACTCTGCCCTCACCACTCTGCCCTCACCACTCTGCACTCACCACTCTACACTCACCACTCTGCACTCACCACTCTGCACTCTGCACCACTCTGCACTCACCACCACTCTGCACTCACCACTCTGCACTCACCACTCACCACCACTCTGCACTCACCACCACTCTGCCCTCACCACTCTGCCCTCACCACTCTGCCCTCACCACTCTGCCCTCACCACTCTGCCCTCACCACTCTGCCCTCACCACTCTGCACTCACCACTCTACACTCACCACTCTGCACTCACCACTCTGCACTCACCACCACTCTGCACTCACCACCACTCTGCACTCACCACTCTGCACTCACCACTCACCACCACTCTGCACTCACCACCACTCTGCCCTCACCACTCTGCCCTCACCACTCTGCACTCACCACTCTGCACTCACCACTCTGCACTCACCACTCTGCACTCACCACTCTGCACTCACCACCACTCTGCACTCACCACCACTCTGCCCTCACCACTCTGCCCTCACCACTCTGCCCTCACCACTCTGCCCTCACCACTCTGCCCTCACCACTCTGCACTCACCACTCTACACTCACCACTCTGCACTCACCACTCTGCACTCTGCACCACTCACCACTCTGCACTCACCACCACTCTGCCCTCACCACTCTGCCCTCACCACTCTGCCCTCACCACTCTGCCCTCACCACTCTGCCCTCACCACTCTGCCCTCACCACTCTGCCCTCACCACTCTGCACTCACCACCACTCTGCACTCACCACCACTCTGCACTCACCACCACTCTGCACTCACCACCACTCTGCACTCACCACCACTCTGCACTCACCACCACTCTGCACTCACCACCACTCTGCACTCACCACTCTGCACTCACCACTCTGCACTCACCACTCTGCCCTCACCACTCTGCCCTCACCACTCTGCCCTCACCACTCTGCACTCACCACTCTGCCCTCACCACTCTGCCCTCACCACTCTGCACTCACCACCACTCTGCACTCACCACTCTGCACTCACCACTCTGCACTCACCACTCTGCCCTCACCACTCTGCACTCACCACTCTGCACTCACCACTCTGCACTCACCACTCTGCACTCACCACTCTGCACTCACCACCACTCTGCCCTCACCACCACTCTGCCCTCACCACTCTGCCCTCACCACTCTGCCCTCACCACTCTGCCCTCACCACTCTGCACTCACCACTCTGCCCTCACCACTCTGCCCTCACCACTCTGCCCTCACCACTCTGCCCTCACCACTCTGCACTCACCACTCTGCACTCACCACTCTGCACTCACCACTCTGCACTCACCACTCTGCACCACTCACCACTCTGCACTCACCACTCACCACTCTGCACTCACCACTCTGCACTCACCACTCTGCACTCACCACTCTGCACTCACCACTCTGCACTCACCACCACTCTGCACTCACCACCACTCTGCACTCACCACCACTCTGCCCTCACCACCACTCTGCCCTCACCACTCTGCCCTCACCACTCTGCACTCACCACTCTGCCCTCACCACTCTGCCCTCACCACTCTGCCCTCACCACTCTCCACTCTCCACTCTGCACCACTCACCACTCTGCACTCACCACTCTGCACTCACCACTCTGCACCACTCACCACTCTGCACTCACCACTCACCACTCTGCACTCACCACTCTGCACTCACCACTCACCACTCTGCACTCACCACTCTGCACTCTGCACTCACCACTCTGCACTCACCACTCTGCACCACTCACCACTCTGCACTCACCACTCTGCACTCACCACTCTGCACTCACCACTCTGCCCTCACCACTCTGCCCTCACCACTCTGCACTCACCACTCTGCCCTCACCACTCTGCCCTCACCACTCTGCCCTCACCACTCTGCCCTCACCACTCTGCACTCACCACTCTGCACTCACCACTCTGCACTCACCACTCTGCACTCACCACTCTGCACACACCACTCTGCACGCACCACTCTGCACTCACCACCACTCTGCACTCACCACCACTCTGCCCTCACCACTCTGCCCTCACCACTCTGCCCTCACCACTCTGCACTCACCACTCTGCACTCACCACTCTGCACTCACCACTCTGCACTCACCACTCTGCACTCACCACTCTGCACTCACCACTCTGCACTCACCACTCTGCACTCACCACTCTGCACTCACCACTCTGCACCACTCACCACTCTGCACTCACCACTCTGCACTCACCACTCTGCACTCACCACTCTGCACTCACCACTCTGCACTCACCACCAGGTAGAGATAATACTAGCACCCTAGCCCGCTCACTGCCTTTTGTATCTGAAACCTGCAGGGACTTTTGTACAGGCTGCATGCAAAGCTTGACATACATACATCTTGGAGCACCTTGGAAGTGTTGCAGCAGAAAGAGCAGTCGTTTTAATTTAAGTAGACTTAGGTCATTTAATATTTTGAAAATGGTTGTACGTCCTGAAGTAGAAGCAAAGATGCTTTTCATTTGCATCAGTTAATGTAGTAGATTCTGCCTGTGCAATGTACCAGCGTGTTTGTGATTGGGTTATTTGCTGTTGTGGGTCTCCAATCACGCTCCTACATAGTTTCTGAAAAAGCTTTCTTAGTATCGCGGCCGCCCCGGAAGTCAGGCACGGTCGCCTGTGACGGGGGCGGGGCCACGTTCAGACCGGAAGAGGAGGCAGGCGGAGTCGTTGCGTCTCGCGGCCCGGGGCTCCTGTGAGCGGTGTAGAGCCCCGGGGCAGCGCCAGCAGGAGGTTGGGCGCCGCGTGCTGAGGTAAGGTAAGTTCCAAAAGGCTGGAGCGCGATTGGTGCACTTGTGTGTGTGTATGCTTGTGTGTGTGTGTGTGTGTATGTATGTATGTGTGCGACGGTGACGGCGGGGGAGGGGGAGGGGGGGCCTCGGTGCACTTGTGTGTGTGCGCGCGTGTGTGTATGAGTCAGGGGTGGTGTCTCTGTATGTATGTATGTGCGTGCGTGCATGGGCGCTTGTGTGTGCGTGTATGCGCATGCGTGTGTGGTGCTTGCGCTTCCCAGGAGACAGCGCCTGGCCACAGCGCGCGTTCCAGTTACAAATCGCCTGGAAGGATGCGCGTGGCCGGGACTGTCTCCTGGGAAGCATAGTCGCTAACAAAAGATTTCGGCGGAGACGCGCTTCCGCGCGTTGACGCCGAGACCTAAAAAGGAGCTCAGCAGCGCTAGTGTAGATTTCCTAAAACCCAAAGCAGACAGACACTTTATAAGTAAAGCATGGTGGACCGTATGAAAGGCGGCAGAGAGATCCAGGAGAATTAGGCTGCTCTGCCGCCTTCGTCCACTCTTATTCTTACCTCCTCTGCTGCAGCTACCAGAGCTGATTCTGTTCAGTGGTTAGCTCTGAACCCATATTGGGCCGCATCTAACAACTGATGCGCGTCCAGAAATGCTAACATTTCTTCGTTCATAGCCTTTTCTAGCAGTTTGGCTGGGAAGGGAAGTCGAGAGATAGGCTGGTAGCTTTCTACAAGCATTGGGTCCGGTGAAGGTTTCTTCAACAAGGGAAGAATAGAGGCTTTTTTCCTACAACTTGGGTAGTGCCTGGAGCTAAGCACTTCATTCAGTAGGGCCTTAAGTGGTCCAACTACTGTGCTGGCCACTTTTTTGAAAATCAAGGGGGTGTCAAGGGTCCGAGGAGCACCAGATTTAATGGAGCTCATAAGGCTGATAATTCTCTCCTGTGAGAGAGGAGAGAACTCCGCAAAATGCAAAGGAGCTCCTTCCCCTAAGGATGTCACTAAGGTGATATCCTCAGTCTGATGAGGGGAGAGATCGGATCTACATGAGTTTAAGGAGAACGCTTGAAAGATAGTGTTGACCTTATGTTGAAAGAACTCGCCAGTTTGTTGCAGAAAGGTACATCTGGTACAAAAACGTTGCTATTGTTCCAATTGGACAGGTTTTTGACCGTTTTGAAGAGTTCCCTGGTGGAGTTTGCCGCGAGCCTGATCTTTTCTGAGAAGTATTTTATCTATTCTGTTTTGATTAACTGTTTATACTCCAGGAGACATTTCTTGTATTTGGCTCTTTCTTCCAACCCATAGTCTCTCCTCCAAGTACGCTCCTGCATCCTGCACTTAAGCTGTTCTGCTTTTAGTGATTGTGAGAACCAAGGACCTGAAGGATTTTTCCTATGGCTCCTTAGTATTTTTTCAGGTGCCACATTAGAACAAGCCGCATCAAGCCAGTGTATGAAGCTAGTAGTGGCGCAGTCTAAATTGCTCTCAGGCAAAGGAGCTGATTGAGATAGGGCCTCACACAATGCTGCCACTTTAGTATGCTTCCAGGACCTGTATTTGATTGTTCTGTTAACGCTGGTGCTATCTATTTTGTTGCTTGCGGTTGTGACTGAGAAGAAGATGGCCTTGTGATCTGACCATAGGCATAGGAGTGGCAGAAGCTTGTCAATAACTAGGTCTATATTATTGGTGAAGACTCCATCTAGCGTATGGCCTGCTGTGTGAGTGGGAGCATCTATTAGTTGATGTAAATTGAAGCTGTTCAGAATGTCGATCAACTGCCCTGAGTTCTTGTTAGAGGGCAGCTCAAGGTGATAATTGAAGTCCCCTACCAGCGTAAAGCTGGCCTGAGTCGCACAGGATTCCATAAACGACTGGATTTTATCAGTGAAACTCGAGCCTGGGGGTCGGTATATTAGCATTCCATTAAACGTGTATAATTTGTTTAGATTGATCCCAAACATAAGTACTTCGCAGTCAAGCTGGGAAATTGGGGTAAAGCTGTTGATTCCCTCTGAGGCGGAAGCCGGAGGTCTATTGTGCTCTCTTGCACCCCCGTTTTAAAAAAACGATCGACTTGCTAATTGTTCACAATTTTTTTTAAAAATTGTTCTATATTTTATTGGGAGCGTTTTTAATACCCCTGATACCCCCTACAGCGAGCCCACTTCGCTGAGGCACCCCCTTTCCACAGCATCACTCTAGTGAGGTGCAGGAAAGCTTCGAACACCACTTTGGCAGCCATCTTTGATTGGGCAGGCTCGCCGGAGAGCTCAGCGCCCCTCCCACCCTCCCTGGGTATTTAACTGGATCTAAATCGGTTTTCTGTGTTTAATGACTGTTGATTCCCTCTGAGGCGGAAGCCGGAGGTCTATTGTGCTCTCTTGCACCCCCGTTTTAAAAAAACGATCGACTTGCTAATTGTTCACAACATTTTTTAAAAATTGTTCTATATTTTATTGGGAGCGTTTTTAATACCCCTGATACCCCCTACAGCGAGCCCACTTCGCTGAGGCACCCCCTTTCCACAGCATCACTCTAGTGAGGTGCAGGAAAGCTTCGAACACCACTTTGGCAGCCATCTTTGATTGGGCAGGCTCGCCGGAGAGCTCGGCGCCCCTCCCACCCTCCCTGGGTATTTAACTGGATCTAAATCAGTTTTCTGTGTTTAATGACTGTTGATTCCCTCTGAGGCGGAAGCCGGAGGTCTATTGTGCTCTCTTGCACCCCCGTTTTAAAAAAACGATCGACTTGCTAATTGTTCACAAATTTTTTAAAAAATTGTTCTATATTTTATTGGGAGCGTTTTTAATACCCCTGATACCCCCTACAGCGAGCCCACTTCGCTGAGGCACCCCCTTTCCACAGCATCACTCTAGTGAGGTGCAGGAAAGCTTCGAACACCACTTTGGCAGCCATCTTTGATTGGGCAGGCTCGCCGGAGAGCTCGGCGCCCCTCCCACCCTCCCTGGGTATTTAACTGGATCTAAATCGGTTTTCTGTGTTTAATGACTGTTGATTCCCTCTGAGGCGGAAGCCGGAGGTCTATTGTGCTCTCTTGCACCCCCGTTTTAAAAAAACGATCGACTTGCTAATTGTTCACAATTTTTTTTAAAAATTGTTCTATATTTTATTGGGAGCGTTTTTAATACCCCTGATACCCCCTACAGCGAGCCCACTTCGCTGAGGCACCCCCTTTCCACAGCATCACTCTAGTGAGGTGCAGGAAAGCTTCGAACACCACTTTGGCAGCCATCTTTGATTGGGCAGGCTCGCCGGAGAGCTCGGCGCCCCTCCCACCCTCCTCCCGCCCAAAGTATGTATAAAAACAACAGTACTGCCCGTCCGCGCAGCGGGCGGGCGCAGCGGGCGCGCCGGCGGCGCGCCGGAGGCGCGCCAGAGGCAAGCCCGTCTGCGCCCGTCCGCGCCGGGCCTAGGGCCACAACCCCTGGCCCTCCTCTTTCATACAACCGGAGCACTCTGCTGGAGATTGGTCCCTCCTATGCTCCTCTCTGTACTAAATACGATCTCTCCATAATGTCACCAGAGATGCAAATACAATGCCAACATTGTAATACTACATTCGCGTTTACGAATCCAACCAGCCCAGTTCAAAACCTAGGATCTGATAAAGACACTCAAGTGACCATGGCGCTTATTAATGCGCGTTCCCTGAGCAAGCACTGCCAGGAAATAGCCGATCTCATCAATGATCTCAATTTAGATGTTCTTTAGATCACAGAGACCTGGTCAGATGAGGCATCTGCCCCAGACTATGTTACGGCGGTTCCCTCAGGCTTTCGTGCCTATCGCCAGGACAGGCCCAAAGGGAAAGGTGGTGGGCTAGCCATCATTGCGCGAGACCATTTGGAAGTTCGCTTCGCGCCTATACCCACTACCTCATGCGAAGCCATGCATTTTAATATAAAGCTGTCCCCGACTTACAACTTCAAGGGAGTGCTCCTCTATAGGCCCCCTGGGAACAGAACTGCGTTCCTTGATAATCTTAGTAATTTCACTGAGTCTATAGTGACAGAAGAGTCTACCACAATCTTAGGGGACTTCAACTTCTATCTGGAGCAAAGCAGCGATAAGGACACTATCTCCCTTATATCCGACCTAGAAATAATGGGCCTCAGCCAATTGGTCACGACCCCCACCCATCAAGCAGGCCATACGCTAGATGGAATTTTTTCTAACGTGGAAGGTTTGTGCATAGCCTCAGTTCTCCCCATGACATGGACTGATCACTTAGTCATTCTTAGCCACCTTACTATTAAAGCCTCGTCGAGAAAAAAGGCTGCTCACATGAATAGTGGCACTTTTAAAGCATGGAAGGACATCAACTCCAATGACCTTACGATGCTGTTAAACAACACCATCCCGGATCTATCCACTGATCCCAATACTGCCACCAACCAATTTCAGACATGGTTGGCTGAAGCCACCACTCAGCTGGCACCTACCAAATCTCTGTCAAAAAACAGAAATTTGCCTAAAGCTCAGTGGTATACTAAAGAACTGAAAATTCAAAAACAATTAACTAGGAATAGAGAACGGCATTGGCGAAGAACTTATGATAGCGAAAATAAGGAAAAATATAAACAAGCTCGTGCTTCCTATAAAGCTATGATAGTAGCTGCAAAAAAACACTATTTCACCACCAATATAGAGACTGCGAAAAATTCCAGCAGACAGCTATATAATATTGCTAAAACCCTTTCTGGAAATACCCCAGATCTCAACCCCCCCCCATCACAAGTACTATGTGATGCCTTATCTAAGTTCTTTTTCACGAAGGTCAATGACATTTACCAAGCTTTTAATTCAGACCCCGCCAGCAGTCCTGCCACGTCCTCAATGATCACACCGAAAAACACCATGACCAATTTTAAACCCCTCACCACCGACCAAATTAAGGGTATAGTAAAATCGATCAAAGCTGGGTCAGCTCTGGATCCCTGCCCAACCTCGGTAATTGCAACCGTACCAGACACAGTCATTCCCATTATCACACATGTCTGTAATACTATACTGACATCTGGAATCTATCCTGCTTCATTAAAAAACACACTGATAAAACCCCTGCTAAAAAAGCCTGGTCTAGATAAAGGTGACTTAAAAAACTATCGCCCTATCGCAAGCCTCCCTTTTCTAGCAAAAGTCACTGAAAAGGCCATGAACCAGCAACTCTCGGAATTCATTGAGAGTCACAATCTGCTGGATGATACACAGTTCGGTTTCCGCAAACACCACGGAACGGAAACCGCTCTCATCAAGACAGCTGACGACATAAGAACCATCCGTCATCAGGGAGGTACAGCATTGCTTGTCCTTCTGGATCTTTCAGCTGCCTTCGACACGGTCGACCATAAGATCTTGGTCGACCGTGTCGAAAGGATGGGTATTCAGCTAACTGCCAAGGATCTTCTTGCCTCTTTTCTTGCCAACAGAACCCAGGCAGTCACCATGGGCCTTTTCCAATCAGCGGAACTGTCGTTGCCGTGTGGGGTCCCTCAAGGCTCATCCCTCAGTCCGACACTATTTAATATCTATGTGTCGGACCTTGCTAGTGTCATCAAAGCACACGGGATGAGCCTCACCTCATACGCTGACGACACCCAGCTGGTCTTGGCCATAAAGGGCGATGGACAGGAGGTAGCAGAAAGATTCCAAAGGGGGATGATTGCTATCGGTGAGTGGATGGCAAGAAATTGCCTGAAGCTCAATTCCGATAAAACGGAAGTGGTCATCTTTGGTAACCTTCAGCCAGCCTGGTCGGCAGCTTGGTGGCCATCGGTTCTTGGTGTCCCTCCTACCCCCACCGCTAAGGTTAGAAACCTAGGAGTGACATTTGATGACAAGCTATGTTTCATGGCCCATGCAAACAAGGTGGCAGCTAACGCCCATTTTAAGCTCAAAGTAATAAAAAAGATCATTCCTTACTTACCAGATTCAGCAGCCAAGACGTTAGTCACCTCCTTGGTCCTGACATCGTTGGACTACTGCAACGGTCTTCTGCTTAATGCACAAAGCAGAGTCACGAAAAAGCTTCAGACTGTGCAGAACGCAGCGGCACGCGTGCTATCCAAAAAACCCAAGTTTACCCCCATCTCGGACACCCTGAAAGATTACCACTGGCTAACCATTCAAAATAGGGCTAAATTCAAAGCATTATGCATAGTTTATAAGACCCTGCAAGATCAAGGACCGCGCTTCCTCAAAAAACTACTAATTCCTTATAACCCGTCTAGAACACTTCGGTCCTCCTCACTGAACCAACTTGTGGTTCAACGAAGTAGAACAGTCTCATGGGGTGATCGCCGCTTTTTTATCGCAGCCCCTAAAATCTGGAACTCCTTACCGAACCACATTAAAATAAGTTCCACGCTCCTCCAGTTCAGAAAGAAACTGAAGACGTGGTTATTCAACCAGTAAACCCAGATACCAATCTGCTGATCAGGGATACACAGCATTGCATACCAGCGCCGAGACGCCTACGGGTATTTGCACGCGCTCTATAAATATCAAAGAAAAAAAAAAAAAAAAAAAAGCATGTTGCGATATACAATGGCCAGCCCCCCTCCTCTTTGACCCATTCTGTCCAGCCTTTGGATATTAAAACCCTCCGGGATTGCAGTCTTGATATCTGGGTCAGACCCCTCATTGGCCCAGGTCTCTGTAATGAAGCAGATATCAGGATTGTACTGTCTAATGAAATCTGCAAATTCCATTTTATTTTTTATGAGTGATCTGGTATTGAAGAGCACAAAATGGTGTGTCTTGTTGCCCCTCTGTCCTTCTACTATTTCACTGACATGTGCTCTCTGGGTACCACGCATTAGCCCCCCACCCTTATAGGGAGAGAGTTGCACACAGAGCAGATATACTCCTTGTATTCACCATGCAGGTCATGGGGGAAACAATGGCTAATAGGTTCAGTATAGCGTAGTGCAAGGAGTGCAAATGGCTAATAGGTTCAGTATAGCGTAGTGCAAGGAGTGCCTCTCCTCTGTAAGAGACAGGGGTCCTGCCCCCTGGCGCCGGACAGGCGCAGACTGGCTTGCCTTCGGCGCGCCAGCGGCGCGTCCGCTGCGCATCCGGTCCCTCTCCTGCATTTATGGCAGGAAGTGGAGAAGGACTAGAGTGCTAACCCCAAAGATGGCGGTCAGCCCTGCCAGGCCGGAAGTGGGGCTGGAAAACGGTGGAAGTAACCTCCACCCCTCGGTTCCCTCCACAACAATCCGGAAGACCCGGTGGTGGACCAGGGGAGACAAGTGAGTCAGGGTCTGAAATAACTAAAAAAAGTAAAAGATGCTCCAATAACCCCCCCAAGACCCCAACCTCACCCACTCTTTTGCAATGCCCAGAAAACTAGAACAGATAGGTGTCCAAAAACAGAGAAGTGTGCAGTATAAAATCAGTTAAAACAGAGTAGAAATCTAAAAATGCGTAAAACACTGATAAAAGGCACCCCTCGCCTCTCAGAGCGAACTGAATCCGCTGCGCGTCCGGTCCCTCTCCTGCATTTATGGCAGGAACTGGAGAAGGACTAGAGCCCTAACCCCAAAGATGGCGGTCGGCCCTGCCAGGCCGACGGTGGGGCTGGAAAACTGAGGAAGTAACCTCCACCCCTCGGTTCCCTCCACAACAATCCGGAAGACCCAGTGGTGGACCAGGGAGACCAGGGGAGACAGGTGAGTCAGGGTCTGAAATAGCAAAAAAGTGAAAGATGCTCCAATAACCCCCGATGTAAAAAATAATATCCCAACTGGTATTAATTGAAGACAGTTAGCAAAGATATGCAAAAAACATTATCCGGAAGGAAACAAGGAGGCTCTATATGATTCTGACATGTGTTATAAGCATCATCTTATGTACAAATATTTAAAAGTGAAACAGAGATATAATTTGCAGTTATAGCAGCACTGCAGTATATAAATCACAAAAACTGAAAAACAACCCAAATTGTACGTGGTGCTCTAGGTGTGACCGTGAAAACCAAAATAGCGACGCATGTGACAATGTGAGACAGCATGGGTGGCGCAAAGTGACTGGTGAATAAATATACAGTGAAATATTTGGTACACAGCGGTTCCAGGTGGATTAAAAGTTCATTTTTTAAGTATTCAATGTAGTCCCCCCACGTACACAACACTCAAAGAAATGTATTCACACATGCATACACACAAACACATCCATTCGCAACACTCTCCACCAAACATTCATGCATACACGCTCGCTCGCACCAAACACTTTAAAATAAAAGAAAAACACACACTCTTACCTTGCTGCCGGTCCCGGTCCGCGCCACCTCTGGGCTCTGCTCCCCACACGTCACAGGCTCACAGCGCCCCTGGCCAATCCTGGCACCAGGGGCACAGGTACCTTCTCGCCCGCAGCACTGCCATTAGGGCTCCTAATGGGCATGCACAACGTCGCAAAAACACAAGTGCGCATGCGTGGGCACGGGTAAAAATTCACCCTCCGTCCCCACTCATGCGCACTTGTGTTGCCGCCTGTACAATCATGTCAATCAATCAACATGACGCCAGACCGCCAGGCAGGGCGGTCTGACGTCATGTTGATTCAGTGACATGATTGTCACAAACGCCGAGGGAGCTGTGGGCGGCTTCGGACAGGGGGGGCTACGCCCCCACACCCCAATGGACGAACCGTGCCTGCCCTTGCTCCCCCTCCTCTCCCTTGACTGAAAACAAAGGACGCTCCCGTCCTCACAACGACCGGAGCTTTCTGCAACGAAGCTCAGCCCCACTCGCCATTCTTTGGGGGCTGAGAGATTTCAAGTGGCTGGCACTGCAGCCGTCTCTCCTCCGATGAGCCAGACTCCGGAGCACCATCCTCCCTGGTCCTGCCCACAACCAGGCTTAGGCTGCACCTGACTTCCGGCATCCGGAGCAGCTTTTTCCTCCGCTCCGGTTCCCAGTACATTCACCCGTGTCTTGGGTGAAGCCTCATCCAGGCGGGATCGAACAGCCTTCAGATATCCTGTACTATCTGGCACACTGCCTTGAATTGTCTTAAGCAGTAGGTAATCTTTCTCACTGTAAAAGGATGGATTTTGTATTATTTGAAAATAGCTCTATATTTCTTTCTAGACTGATAAGTAGCAACACATCTTTCTCGGAGCCCATCACAGATAAATTGACCTAAGCATGATTATGTTGCCATAAACCTGAATGCTTCAAGTCAAATTGCCAGCTTTTCTGATCTATTATGCATGTGATCTGATTACCACCTGACCTGAATATAATCAAGTATTCATTACATTTGTTTAAAAGTACCTTACCAAAGAGCACTGGGTTGGGAGATCAAATGATTAGAATGCTTTTTTGGGGAAACAATGGTGACTTATCGGAGTTACGGGTACAAAACCTTGGATGCTCCAAGGTCAACACACAGAATATATTGAGGTAAATGATGACTTCCTTAGCTATTGCAAAGATTTGCAAGCTACGGCAAAGAGGAGGGAGTTCATTTTCAAAGAAATGACAAAGGGGAAGGCCTTAAGCATTTAAGAGAGGTGCTTGTGCTAAGGGACATACCACAACACAATGAAGTGAGTGTGAGCCTGTCACAGCACAGTGGCAGTCTGTTATGCACCACAAATTAACATTTCCAGTAGTCTCCCATACTATCTGGAACCTTAATATTCCAACCAACAGGATTGGAATGCTACATTAATTAACCCAGATGGAAGCTCACATCCAAGTCTTGATCCAAGAGGCCCTTTTCTTGAAAGAGGACTTACCAAGATGTAGGTCTCAGAAGTACCCTCTCCAGTTCGTCTCTGGGGCTAGAAAAAAAACCGCTCTAATGGGGATAGTGTTATCTCAGAGATTTCAATTTAAGGTACAATAACAAAAGAGCGATGAGGAAGGGAGATGGGTGGCAGTAAAGTGTACACACAGGTCCTCCCCACCATAATTTTGACCTAACCAGGGGCAGCAGAGAATTTTGAAGAAAGCTGTACAGGCAATACAGGTGCTTGTGAGGTAGAGCCCTTGATACTTGGAGGTGACTTGAATCTAGCTATCAACAGAGACATTGACAAGGGCAACAGATTAGAGGGCACAATAGCGACATCCTATGCTGGGAAGGAGTGGATGGAGGAGATAGGGTTGGTTGATAGCTGGAGTTATAGGCCCATTATGAAGGCTGGTTTTTCACATTATTCTTCTTATCAAAACATTTTTCTCAGGTGACGAAAGCAGAACATGGATGGATGAGCCTATTCCATCTCCCACAGGTCATGTGCACACTAGAAAGCACCTGGAAAACACCCACAGAAAGGCTTACTTCATGTCACCTCGATGAGACTCCACTGAAGGACCCAGTAGTGATACACCCTACCCAATGCATTACTGAGTATCTGGCTGCAAACGATATGGATAACATATCCAAGACAATGCTTTGGGAAACATTGCTGAGAGGCACTTTCAACACTGAGGCCCTGCTTACTAAATATAAGTAAGAGACACATAAGCACAAACAGTCACAATGAGTTTGGTAGAACGTAATTAATCTCAGGGGACAGATTAGAATACTCAGAGCTTAACCAGAGCTTCCACAAGATGTGTGATAAACTGTGCGAATTTCTAGTAAACCTAATCGGAGCCAAACAAGTAGATCACTGTGTAACAGAAATAGGACGGTCAAGGAGTCACCCACACTAAAAGGGTAGACCAAGCAGAATTCTTTTACAAATATTGCTCTCAGCTATATGCTGGTGAACCCACAGAAGTCTGTTAGATGGAAATACTTAGTCCGTCCGCACCAAGTCGTTAAAACTATTGGATGAAGATAGGGAGAAATTAGACAAACCAATTTCCAAAGACAGGATCTTACTAGCAATAGGCAATTCCAAAACAGCAAAGGTACCAAGCTCTGACGGATTCTAGAAGCCTTCTTTAAAAACTTTGAAGCTACATTGCTGCCTACCATCTTGAAATTGTTTGTAAATATAGGACAAGATGTAGTCACTCAAAGAATGGAAGATGCCTCAACTATTTGCCTCATAGTTAATCGTGGTAACCTGTCAGGAAACTGTAGTTTGTACAGGCCCTCTTTGCATTGAATACAGACTTAAAAATACTGCTTATCATTGTAACCTGCATACAGAACGTGGTGCCTCCATTAGTCCATCATGGCCAGGCAGGTTGAATAACAACTAGACTGCTCTTGATAGAGATGATTGGTCCTTAATGAGAGATGGGATGTGGCAAGGGCCTCAAATGATTGATATTGGCAGAAAATCATACCCTGAAAGCAAGAGTTAGACTAATTAATTCCACCTCCTGACAGATCAATATTAAGAGAGGTACGAGGCAAGGATTCTCCCTGACTCCATCTGGTTTGCTTTGACTCTGGAGCCTTTAGCACCACAGATACTTGCCAACAATTGGATCAAGTGCATTAGATTGGGAGGCGATAAATTAAAAATAGCGATGTTTTCAGACAGATATCACACTGACAGTAACTAAACCTAAGACCTTGTTGTTGGACATAGTCTAGGAACTTGGGGGCAGATGTATCAAGATTCCGTTTTGCGAATCTGTATTTGCGAAATTTTGTGATTCGCAGTTGCAGATTCGCAAAACGGGATGTATGTAAATATTCGCTAACTTTTAGGGATTTCTTAATTGTTGCTAAAAAACCGCAGAATAATGGTTTGCAATTCCTTAATTGCGAAATTCGCAATTTAAGCAATCGCAAAAACGTGAATCTGCAAAGCGGGTGCAGGTTGATGACATCACAACCAGGAAGAGGGAGTGATCACCTGCTTGCCTGAGCCACACCCAGTGGCAGTTAGGAGAGTGTTTGCAGGCTGCACTGAACTGCTAGCTCTGCAATGGAGTCCCAGAGGCCACAGGAGGGCATGGATGCAGAAAAAAGGAAAAGGAAGCATACGTTTTTAGAAAAGGAGCAGGAGGTTTTAATTAAGGAGATGGTTTGCAGCCATGAGCTGCTGTTTGGGAAGAAAGCATTGAAGGTTCCAGAGTCAAGGAAGAGGAAGATCTGGCTTGACATACAAGAAAAGGTGAATGCTGTTGGAGTCACCACATGTACCATAGAGGAATTAGAAAAAAAAGATGTTACGATATACGCCAGAGATCTAAAGAGAGGGTGGCAGCCAGGTTGAAGGAGGCACAGAAGACTGGTGGTGGTACTTTAACTGCTGAGCAACCAGCACCACATGAGGATTTCGTGGAGACAACTCTCCTGCCTGAGACTGTTAGTGGAGTGGCTGATATTGACAGCTCCGACCCTGCTTCCAGTTCTCAAGGTAAGATGCATGATAAAAAGATAAAACCAGCTAGGTGTTGCATGCACACACTGTAAATAGAGGGTCATTAAGTAAACAAGCTTGAGTCCAGGTCCACTCCTTAACATACACATACAAATGGATCATGGGAGTTGTAGTCTTATGAAGGATACTCTGTATTTGAGAGCAATGATACACATGCTCACATTGTGGTTGCGATTGTAGACAAAATGAGAGTGTCAGGATTGTTAGAACTTCAAAATTGAAAACTTTGTTTGTTTCAAGATGCATAACAAAACACAAACTCACATGCCCCACTTTACATCCACAGCTCAATCAAGGGCACCAGGGGACATTGCTGAGGGAGAGGACTCCCAAATCCATGTTGATTCTGGCATTTAAGGGGATAGCAGTGAGGAACGTGTGACCACACCAATAGTGCGCAGGATGGTAGACATGTGCCCCCTCTGCCTCCTTTGGAGGATGACATGGACATTCATGGGGATGCAAGAGACAGTAGTCAAGACACTGTGGAACCTGGTGACAGCCTAGGACAACAGCAACAGCAGCAAAGAACACGCACATATGGAGCACAAAGGTCCTTGTCCAGGAGTAGTCGCGTTAATGTAGAGACCCCTGCTGTATTTGCTGGATTGGAGCAGGACATGCTTGAGGTGCAGCGCCTGCAACACAAGGCACTGCGGTCAATCAATAGGCAGCTGTCCAATTTAAACTGAAATCAGCGTAACATGGGTGAGGGCATGATGGCGATGGCAGGTTCAATAGAAAAATTATGTACAACACTTGAGCGCACCGAAACTGCAAGAAACGGGGCTGCACAACGTGCACATGTACATATGCACAGCTACACAAAGGCTGTAAACCGCCTCTGCACAGTCACATCAAACTTTACAAGGCCCAGCATCAGCATGAAGATGCAGATGACTCACTGCAGTCAAGATATTGCTAGAGGCCTAGAGCAAGTCACAAATGCTGTGGAACTATTGCAAACAGCCAACTCTGGTGCCAGTACCCTAATGGTCTCAGGAGAAAGTGAGGAGACCTCTAGCAGTAGCAGTAACACTCCTACATTGCCAGTCACTCAACGCAGAAGTGTGGACATGGTTCTGGTAGTAGCCATGGAATGGAGAGCACACAATCTGAACACCGCCCTGCACCTAGCCGCCTCCGTAGGAAGTGAAGTACTTCAGTACACTACTGTTTAAAAAGGTGAAGCAACAAAACTATTATTTTGAACTGACTTTACTGTACAGTGCCCACTTTACATCCACAGCTAAATCAAGGGCACCAGGGAACATTGCTGAGGGAGAGGACTCCCAAATCCATGTTGATTCTGGCATTTAAGGGGATAACAGTGAGGAATGTGTGACCACACCAATAGTGCGCAGGATTGTAGACATGTGCCCCCTCTGCCTGCTTTGGAGGATGACATGGACATTCATGGGGATGCAAGAGACAGTAGTTAAGACACTGTGGAACCTGGAGAGACCCTAGGACAACAGCAACAGCAGCAAAGAACACGCACATATGGAGCACAAAGGTCCTTGTCCAGGAGTAGTAGCGTTAATGTAGAGACCCCTGCTGTATTTGCTGGACTGGAGCAGGACATGCTTGAGGTGCAGCGCCTGCAACACAAGGCACTGCGGTCAATCAATAGGCAGCTGTCCAATTTAAACTGAAATCAGCGTAACATGGGTGAGGGCATGATGGTGATGACAGGTTCAATAGAAAAATTATGTACAACACTTGAGCGCACCGAAACTGCAAGAAACAGGGCTGCACAACGTGCACATGTACATATGCACAGCTACACAAAGGCTGTTAACCGCCTCTGCACAGTCACATCAAACTTTACAAGGCGCAGCATCAGCATGAAGATGCAGATGACTCACTGCAGTCAAGATATTGCTAGAGGCCTAGAGCAAGTCACAAATGCTGTGGAACTATTGCAAACAGCCAACTCTGGCGCCAGTACTCTAATGGTCTCAGGAGAAATTGAGGAGACCTCTAGCAGTAGCAGTAACACTCCTACATTGCCAGTCACTCAACGCAGAAGTGTGGACATGGTTCTGCTAGTAGCCATGGAATAGAGAGCACACAATCTGAACACCGCCCTGCACCTAGCCGCCACCGTAGGAAGTGAAGTACTTCAGTACACTACTGTTTAAAATGGTGAAGCAACAAAACTATTATTTTGAACTGACTTTACTGTACAGTGCCATGACTGTGTTGTATTTACAACAAGGGGTGGTGAGGGACAGAGTCTCTGAATTAAACAGAATACTCTCACCCAGTCAAGAGATCAGGGCTAGATCCAACATCGTTTTTTAGCTCACTGCACCATCCCAGTTTCAGAACCTGGCTGTATGCAAATTAGTCTGTTCCTGTCCCAGTGCATGATGGGAACAGGGCAAACCAAACTACAAAAGCCAATTCTTATACTGGGAAGGAAACAAGCTACCGGGGACCGGTTTCTGGCATTTCAGCCGTCTTCGGCCCGGCTTGCTTGAATCCTGATGGTGCAATGAGCAAGGGACTCACATCTGAGTATACCCTTCCACGCTTAGGGTGGACAAAAATATTTACAACAAGGGGTGGTGAGGGACAGAGTCTCTGAATTAAACAGAATACTCTCACCCAGTCAAGAGATCAGGGCTAGATCCAACACCGTTTTTTAGCTCACTGCACCATCCCAGTTTCAGAACCTGGCTGTATGCAAATTAGTCTGTTCCTGTCCCAGTGCATGATGGGAACAGGGCAAACCAAACTACAAAAGCCAATTCTTATACTGGGAAGGAAACAAGCTACCGGGGACCGGTTTCTGGCATTTCAGCCGTCTTCGGCCCGGCTTGCTTGAATCCTGATGGTGCAATGAGCAAGGGACTCACATCTGAGTATACCCTTCCACGCTTAGGGTGGACAAAAATATTTACAACAAGGGGTGGTGAGGGACAGAGTCTCTGAATTAAACAGAATACTCTCACCCAGTCAAGAGATCAGGGCTAGATCCAACACCGTTTTTTAGCTCACTGCACCATCCCAGTTTCAGAACCTGGCTGTATGCAAATTAGTCTGTTCCTGTCCCAGTGCAAGATGGGAACAGGGCAAACCAAACTACAAAAGCCAATTCTTATACTGGGAAGGAAACAAGCTACCGGGGACCGGTTTCTGGCATTTCAGCCGTCTTCGGCCCGGCTTGCTTGAATCCTGATGGTGCAATGAGCAAGGGATGCACTGGGCCAGGGACAGACTGATTTGCATATAGCCAGGTTCTGAGCTGGGATGGGGCAGTGAGATAAATAACGGTGATGGATCAAGCCCTGATCTTTGGACTGGGTAAGAGTGGTCTGTTTAACTCAGACACTCTGTTCATCACCACCCCCTTTTCTAAATCGTTTTTGGCCACTATAGGTGTGGCAGGGTATACTCAGACATGAGTCCCTTTCTCACTGCTCCATCAGGATTCAAGCAAGCCGGGCCGAAGAAGGCTGAAATGCCAGAAACCGGTCCCCGGTAGCTTGTCTCCTTTCTGGTGAAGAATTGGCTTGGTAGTTTAGTCTGCCCTGTTCCCATGATGCACTGGGCCAGGGACAGACTGATTTGCATATAGCCAGGTTCTGAGCTGGGATGGGGCAGTGAGATAAATAACGGTGATGGATCAAGCCCTGATCTTTGGACTGGGTAAGAGTGGTCTGTTTAATTCAGACACTCTGTTCATCACCACCCCCTTTTCTAAATCGTTTTTGGCCACTATAGGTGTGGCAGGGTATACTCTAGACATGAGTCCCTTTCTCACTGCTCCATCAGGATTCAAGCAAGCCGGGCCGAAGAAGGCTGAAATGCCAGAAACCGGTCCCCGGTAGCTTGTCTCCTTTCTGGTGAAGAATTGGCTTGGTAGTTTAGTCTGCCCTGTTCCCATGATGCACTGGGCCAGGGACAGACTGATTTGCATATAGCCAGGTTCTGAGCTGGGATGGGGCAGTGAGATAAATAACGGTGATGGATCAAGCCCTGATCTTTGGACTGGGTAAGAGTGGTCTGTTTAACTCAGACACTCTGTTCATCACCACCCCCTTTTCTAAATCGTTTTTGGCCACTATAGGTGTGGCAGGGTATACTCAGACATGAGTCCCTTTCTCACTGCTCCATCAGGATTCAAGCAAGCCGGGCCGAAGAAGGCTGAAATGCCAGAAACCGGTCCCCGGTAACTTGTCTCCTTTCTGGTGAAGAATTGGCTTGGTAGTTTAGTCTGCCCTGTTCTGTGGTAAATTTAAATTACCTATACTTAATTTATGCGGTATAGTTCAATAAGAATAACTCAGAAAAATAAGAGGCAAAATCCGTGATATTTGAGGTTTTCAAAAGGGGTTTTATTCCTTAAAAAGGAATGGGTATTTGGTTCGAACCAAAGGTGGCATACCATTCCGTCACCGCGTAGGTTCGGGAAGGGACTGACAGACCATACTTTATTGACAATCATTCATATATATAGTCAATGCATTACAGTAAAGGCATATGCAGAAGGCGTAACAGCTGAGAGGAGAGATAAGAATACACATACGTAATGAAAAGACGTTACAATAGGCGTGCATGAAGGCGTGTACTAGAAACGTCATTAAGAAGATGTCACAAGTGGGTGGATCCATAAGAGAATCCTGCAGTGTCAGCAGAAATACATGGCAGAGATGCGCGCGCAGGCAGCATGACGTGTGATTGACGTGTAACTGGAGGGTGAAGGGGACTTGACATTTAGCCCTACATGAGGAGACAGAAGTCTGGGATGTCAGAACAACCTAATCCCAAATCGTATCTAATATCTCGTGTTTAAGGAACTACATTATCTGGAAGGAAAGGTCTCTCGGACAGAGGCTATTCTATACTAACTGTGAGTGCGTGTATAAGCGTCTACGTGTCTGCATGAGATGTGAGGGGGCATGGGCCTACCATGGTAACAGGAGCTATGAATTACTTGCACGGAGACAGTGAGGCCGGGCCCTTTGCTCTGCAGCTGGAAGGATGTTTACTTGAACTACTAGACAGGAATGTATTTTTCGAGGAGCGGAGCAGATAACTTGAAGGCTGAATACAGTCTTGGCAGGCAACAGGCTGAACCAAGCACCGTTAGCCGCGCAGGGAGTAAGGCAGAGGTCACGGGTACAGATGCAGGCCCAGGCTGAGGCATTCAAAGTCAGAAGGCAGGAAAAAGGCTCGATGGCAGAATTCAGGGCCTACTTCGCCAGAGCTGAAAAACGTGTAAAGTACACCACATAAAGACGTTGGCAAGGCATACTTAGGAACGGAATATTCGACCCATTCATGGTGGATCTGAAAGAGGACATGTTAACGTTGGACGCAAATGTATTTGCGTCTTCATAACTGGAAGTGGAGGGAACATACATGTACTTGTAACGCGTACACGGAGTCGTTGGGGTCTAAGATAGGGGACACAATTGATCATAAAAATTAATATTTCCTCATACCCTCCTTGTCCCCTACGGACCCTTCATGACATATCGATCCTCATGAATCGATCAATCTGTTCACGTAACATCATTTGCTCTTCTTTCTTCTTATGGCGTTTTGAATGGGAACTTGAATGTGGAATACATGATGTGGCACACAGGCCGCAAATCGCTGGCCCACATTGCAGACATAGGCAGCAACTGAATACTACGAGAAGGGCAATGCCTAGGAAGGATAGGACCTTCCATCCCCAGGCGGTCAACGTTGTCCAGAACCAACCGGACCAAGTCCAGGTGCCTGGATTCTGGTGTATCAAACTTGCAATCTTATGAAGACGGGTAATGGCTTTATATACTGATGGCGCGTTTTCTGGAATGAAAACACAGCAGCTTGACCCGATGACCTTACAGGCTCCGCCCCTATCGGCCAGGATGACGTCAAGGACGAGACGATTTTGAAGAACAACAACCCGCATAGCAGACTGCTCCTCTGTTAAGTTGCCTAGGGCGGAAGTAGTTTCATTCACTACTGCTTCGAGGGTTCTAGTTAATTTGCGTATCAGTTTACTATTAAAGACAGCACCTAAGTAGGGAAAGAAACCTTTATTGAAGTCTGTGTATTGCTCCCATGCCGTTTCAGTGTAGTCGACAATCGGGAGATCTCTTCGAAGTCTATTGTTTACTAGATTGGTATTTCTGTGATAATCAGGAGGGGCTAGGAAAACAGGTGGCAGAAGGAATGCAATATAACAGGTACCATCCCAATCTAAAGGTAAGCGTATGTATGCGGTATGACCACAAACCAAGTAGGAATGACGAGTAGCTCTGAACGTAGACTTGCCTTGATCACTGAATTCGACCACAGTAGTACATTTACTATGACCTAAGTGTACTGAACCATTCTTTCTGATACATAATTCACCTGTGACTGGTAATACTGACATAGCAGGCAATACTGGTGCAGCTTCGGATTCAACCGTTAAAATCATGAGGTTAATTGTATAATTACCTAATCCATATACTTCATTTTCTAGATCAGTTCCTGTCCTGGTGAGAAGTCCCTTTTTGTCAGGGTAACAGGCTTTAAGCAAAACTAAGTTCAGGTTTCCCCAAACCCAATTTCCTTCATAAACTATAGTATCAGAATCTAAAGAATTAATCAGTCTAAACCATGCACCACATGAGCCATTGTGAGTGAACGGGTACGGAAAGAGGGGCAGAACTCCCTTGTATTTCTGGTAGGGAGGGAGTCGGCCACATATCCAACAATTTGTAGCGTTGTTGGTCTGATGAGAGTGATGTAACATACTAATGAATGTGTTGTTGCGCAGCGCAAGTCTGTAAGACAATTCGTGTGGAGGTAGTTCGCTAAAAGAATGTTCGGCAGTGACGTTGTAAGCAGATGGTGCACGCTTGAAAATAGGGTAATAGATATGTAGTAATATACTGGCAGCAATAATCAGAAGACTTAGGAAAAACATAATCAATAATGTCACTATACAGTGACTACGAAGTGATTTACAATATGCACGTTTCTTGAGTTGTTTCTGTCTATCTCTCTCTCTATCTCGGTCTAGGGGATACATGTCAGAAACTAATTTAACCGATTCACCTAGAGGAGGACTTAAACAATTAAACTGTCTGACTTGCTAGACCGTAGTTTCAGTCTATATTCTTCGGAGGCGGTTTTCTCAACCAGGGGGAGTTTTGAATCAGTCTGTGGAGGAGGGCAGGGCTTAGAGTCCAAGTCCGAAGGGAGTCCGTGAAACTTCTTAACGTGGCTTGAGTGCAGCCACCCTTTTCTGCCCTTAACCTTCACAGCGGTCCTCGTCGTCAGAAGAACCAATTTCGGGGTTTGCCAGCGGGGCTCCAGCGGACTTCTCCGGTCGAAATTACGAACAAAAACAAAATCACCAGGAACCACTTCATGGGGCTTCACCTCGGTGTTGTCGGGAAAGGCTGCAGCTACCTGTGAACGACAAGATTGTAGTGCAGACATCAAGGAGGCAAGGTAATCTGTCAGCATAATACAGTCAACATCTGTGATTTTACGAGGTATAGGCGTCCCCCACATATTTGGTGGCCTACCAAAGACCACTTCATACGGGGATAGCCCGGTTCGAGAATGCGCTACCATCCTCATATAGAAAAGGGCAACTGGCAAGGCTACTATCCAGTCAACGCCTTTCTCTCTGCAGATTTTAGAAAGTCGGATTTTCAGAGTCTGATTATGACGCTCCACGAGACCTGCTGCCTCGGGATGCCGGACACAGTGGAACTTCCACTGATAGCCTAACAGGAGTGCAATATGTTTCACAAGCTCGGATAAGAATGGCTGACCGTTATCTGAGTACACGATACGGGGCAAACCATACCGTGGGAAGAATTCACGAACCAGTTGCTTGGCAGTGGTCAGAGCAGTGTAATCTGGGACTGGATATGCTTCTGTCCATCGGGAAAGTGCACATACGACTACGAGGACATATTTAAATCCTCGACAACGTTCCATCTGGATATAATCCATCTGGAGGACTTCAAAAGGGTGATCGGGAGGCTGAAATCCACCTTGCTCTACGGGAATGCTTTTACCTGGGTTGAACTGACTACATATCATGCAAGTACGCACTTTTTGTTTGGCTGCTGCTCGTGAGTTTTTATTGAACCATATGTGTTGAATACTGTCTAGCATGGCTTTTTCTCCTAGGTGTGCTGGGCTATGTATCGTGTTAATGATGACTTGAACCATAGAGTCGGGGAGAAACCATGTAGATTTTCCCTTCGTCATCCATCCCTGATCTGTTTGGATCCCTCCTAGTTCAGTCCATTTCTTGATTTCATCTGGTGTAGCATGTGTCTGTATGTCGATTACATCATGTGCGGGATCCCTAACTGTCATGCAGTGTATCGATGTCGGAACTATTGTCTTTGTCAAGTTAGTTACATGAGTTTGATTCTGAGCAGTTTGCTTAGCTGTTCGATCTGCCAGGTCGTTACCCTGGGAAATGATATCGGTGACTTTTGTATGTGCTTTACACTTCATAATAGATATTGCAGTAGGCAGATGTATTGCATCTAACAGGGCTTGAATGAGGGGACCGTGTTGAATGTTGGCACCGTGAGAAGTTAAGTAACCTCTCTCTCGCCAGAGGACTCCGAAGTCGTGAACAACTCCGAATGCATAACGTGAATCAGTGTATATATTAACTTTCTTATTTTTGGCTTGAATACAGGCTTGTGTCAGAGCGATGAGCTCTGCTGCTTGAGCTGACAGGGTGTCGATACAATTGGTTTCAATAACTTCGGTGTCTATCGTGACTGCGTAGGCGGCCACTAATTCACCTGTACCTGTTCTCATACATGAACCATCCACATAAAGTGTCAGGTCTGGGTCTGGTAATGGAACGTCTGTCAAGTCTTGTCTGGGTTTGGTCGTAATAGTAATGACTTCAATACAATCATGTGACAATGGGTCTACGCCACTTAATGGCAGAAGTGTGGCAGGATTTAACGTACTACAGCGTCTGATTTCTATGTGTGGCTGAAACAATGTCAATTCATAACCTGTCAGTCTTGCTATAGTCAAGTGTTGGGTCTGTGTACGGTTTAAAAGAACTTCCACGGAATGTGGAACTTGTACTGTCAATTGATGTCCTAGTACTATGGAATCGCTTTGTCTGATTGCTAA
The DNA here is from genome assembly GCF_964263255.1 of Lissotriton vulgaris. Classification (NCBI taxonomy): domain Eukaryota; kingdom Metazoa; phylum Chordata; class Amphibia; order Caudata; family Salamandridae; genus Lissotriton; species Lissotriton vulgaris. Next base: position 451,056,932 of record NC_141696.1, on the reverse strand, counting down.
AGCTGTCGCTGCAACTGATTTCAAGCACGCAGGCAGAGCCTGGGCTACTGGATCTAATGTGCTAGAGAAGTAAGCACACGGTTTGTGTGAACCTGCTTGTTCCTGAGTGAGTACTGACAAAGCAGTGCCTTCACGTTCTGTGACAAAAAGTGTAAAAGGCTTACTGTAACATGGTGTTGCTAAAACTGGTGCTTGACATAAGGCTTTCTTTAAGTCTTCAAAAGCTTGTGTATGTTCTTGAGTCCAAGGGAGGACAGTCGATGTCGCTGCCTCCTGAGTTGTCAGCTGAATAAGTGGTTTTGCTAGGAATGCGTATTGGGGAATCCATTGTCTACAGTACGAAGTGAGGCCTATAAAGGCCCGCACCTCCTTTTGTGTCTTGGGTGGTGACATGTTTACAATTAACTGGATGCGATCAGGTGTGAGCTGTCTCCCCACTTTGGACAGCAAGTGACCAAGGTACACAACTTGCTGAACACAGAATTGCAGCTTCGAAGGGGATACCTTGTGCCCCTTGTCGGCCAGAAAATTCAAAACCGTCAGTGATGCTTTCTCACATTCGGGTTCGCTTCGGGCGGTGATCAACAGATCATCGACATACTGAAGTAGGGCGGTGTTAGCAGGCATGTGGATACTGTCAAGTTGTCTTTTCAGTGCTTGGCTATAGATGCTGGGGCTTTCTGTGAATCCTTGAGGTGCGCGTGCAAATTTGAAACTTCGTCCATTTAAACAGAATCCGAACAAGTATTGGCTTTCCGGATCTATTGGGACGCTAAAGAAGGCGTTCTTGAGGTCAATTACAGTAAAGAACGTTGCTTCTGGATCAATAGCTGTCAGTAATGAAGAGATATCTGGAACCACGGGATACTGTGGTACAATGCATTTATTCAATTCGCGCAGATCAATAACTAATCGATAAACTGGTGGTGCATTTGGATCAGTACGTTTAAGGACTGGAATGATAGGAGAATTACATACATTGGAGTCGGTTTCCACAACCACTCCTTGTGCAATGAGCTCGTCAATGATTTTCAGCAAAGCCACTACAGCATCTGGGGGTAACTTGTATTGTCTAATTCGTGGTAATACAACTCCTGCTTTGAGTGTGACTCAATATGGTGTAATGTGCATACAACCTACATCAGTGGGGCCTTGTGCCCACAAATGTGCAGGGACATTCTGTAATCGGTGATCCATGTCTCTCAATACATAGTGACCTTTAAAATCTCGCAAGAATAATCGTACTCCTTCCGGAGAACAGCATATTATAGCTCCTAGAGCTTTCAGTGTCTTTATACCTAGTAAGTTTTCTGGGCATGACTTTGTAAGCAATAAATCTGTAGTCCGTGTCAGAGGACCGACTGCAAGAGGAAGAGGTTGTGATACTTCGTTGATAATAGGTTTTCCTGAAAAACCAAGGGAAACATTCTGTGAGCCTGAGAGGGGTGCCCCTGGAACCTCGTCATGACTTATTGTTGTACGGCTTGCCCCTGTATCAATTAGAAACTTTCTGTCTTTCCCTAATACTTGACTGTGTACATAAGGACCCTCTTGATCTACAGGAACCTCAATAAGAGGCAAGCCAACCTCCCTCTCTAGGCTGTTTCATGTGTATCGTTGATAATCTGGGTAGTCATTTTGTGCATACTGGTACATCTGTTGTGTCGTGTTTTGTGTTGCGGCAATAGGCTGTTGCTGTGGTACTGCTACGGTCTGTTGTGAGGCTGGCATAGGTGGTATATGCTGTATATTCTGGGGTACTTGCTGTTGGGCTTGATCTTGTCTAGGTGGACGTGGTCTCTCCTTGGTCTTACCCGTGGAGATATTGTGTTTCAGAACTGCACAATCGTTTATATAATGACCTGGCTGTTTACAATAGTTACATACCCCTTTAACAGGAGCCGTTGAATTACTGGGCTGGGTCGTACCCTTTTTATGACCGTCAGCTGGAACTGACTGAGCAACTAACATTTTCATTTTCGTGTCTTTCATACGTCTTTGTTCGTGTTCTTGTTCTTCTCTAATTCTATTCTGATGGTACTGTAACATTTGTAACATTTGTGAAGGAGTATTAGCTTGCCAAGTGCTTTCGACTTTCAGTACTCTGTTCTTAACCTGGGGCAGGGAATTCTCGACTAATTTCGTTACAAAAAGATGTGGGTACGACTCGCTACTTGCTTTCAGGCCGCTATTAATACCAAAACATTTTTCAAATCGGGAATAAAAATCACTGGTGTCTTCATCGGGTTTCTGTTTACAGGCTGAGATTGCACCCCAATCTTCCTTTTTTGTACTTAATAAACGTGGCAATACTTGTACTAACAATCCTGGTAACGCTTTAACTTTGTCTCCAAGCCCTAGGCCTGGAACTCGAGTATTTTCTTCGTTTTCTAATGTAGTCCAATCAATCTTTGCATTTCCCACTTCCCATTCTTTTTCTTTGAGTTTCTCGTAAATACCAGCAGGCAGTAGTACTTTCAATATTTTCATAAGGTCTGGATAAGTGTAATCACCCATGAGTAACATGTCTTTTATTTCACGGTGAAAACCTGCGGGATCTTTGTCATGGCTAGGTACTAACTTTTTCATTTCCAATAATTCTATTTTAGTTATGGGCGTGTACACAAACACACGTCTAAGCGTATTGTCGGTATTCTGAACTGGGTGCACTTCTCGTAACGGATTCTGTCTGTCTATGTAATACATTTTTCTTTCCAAGGAGTGTGCTGAATCAGATTGTGGACATAGGAAGGCACTATATCTGTGCCGATGTTCTAGAATTACTTTAATTAGATCGGTACGTAGACCTCTCCATTTATTCATGAGTAGTTCTGCTAATATATCAGGCAGGGGACCTGGATCAGAGTGTTGGCTTCTATATAATAGGAGCAGGTGTTGTATCATGTATGTACCAGCTAAACGCTGTTCGCTTGGTGTCATATTCAAAAATGTGTGTGCTAACGCATCATCACTGTATTTCTCGGGATTGTCAGCCCATTGTACTGCTGACCTGGCTAATTCTTGTTCATCCATAGAATCAAGTACATGGTACCCCATTCGTTCTCGAAGTCTGTTATCAGTGGCTTGGAATAGGTGTTCAGGAGTTCTCGGATTACACATGGCTTCTTGAAAAATTCTTTTACTTTCTGGACGTACTGGACGCATTGAATTATTATAGGGTCTTCCTTTACCTACATAAGCTATCGTTTCTCTAACTGGTAATTGTGCTTGTCCTGTCGCCGTTTCTGGTGGGTCCTCCTCCCCTGAGGATTCAAACTTGTCTGATTCTATTTCTGGTTCTAACTGTCTTTTTTCATGTATTTTTATTACTGCGCTTCTGATTCTTTGATACAGGTTTTTTATACAACTCTGTTTACCGTGGTTCCCATCTGCTATATTCTGACCCCATCTATGAAGTGCTCTCATTTCCTCCGGGTCTACACCCGGCCTATCTTGTTCTCTTATTAGGCAGTTTATAAAAAACCGTAATATCTTGGCTTGAGTGTCAACTTTCTGGTGAGCCATGGCCTGGCCAATACTTTCAGGGCCTTCCCCTGTTTGAACAAAATGATATATTCTGTCTAGATGATCAACCATTCCAGGTAGTGTCAATAAAAAGTTGGTAACCCGTCTTAGTCGCACTGATGCGAGTATTAATCTGTAGTCATTTTTACCGGGTACTGGATCATATCTACAGTCTGCAAGACGTTCTTTATATATGTCAAAATCGGCTGCTTGAGGTGTACGTTGTAGTGCTAAATCCCTATAAGTCCACCTATGTGTTGGTGGTGGGGTCTGGAAACCTGTCTGGAAACCTGTCGCCCCTCCGGACGCGCCTCCTGAGGCGCCGGCTCCGAAGGGATTCGTTGGGTGCAAAGTAGGAAGAATAGTTGCAGGAAGAGGTGGAAGAACGGCTGGAAGGGTCGGGACGGGAGGAGGAGTAGTTTGTCGCGGAGGTGGGGTCTGACTATCTCGGGGTCGAGCGCCGCCAGTAGGGGGTGTGTGCGGCGGTACGGGGCCTGCAGTATTAACATATTCGGGGGCTACATCGTCTAGATAGGAAGAAAGGAAAATGTCCTTTGCGGTTTTCTGGTGCATTTTAGTCGGGAGCAATGGAGGTGTCAGGTCTTTTGGTACTTCCGGGGTGGCCTTAGGTAAACCCTCGGCCAGAAGAGGATACATACCATTCATAAGGGTGTTTCGTTGTCTATCTACTTGTTCTATTTTTACTCGGATACCTTCTTCAACTAATACATTTTCACGGGCCTTTTCTGAATCCTCTCTACTTTTCTCTTCTTTTCTGTGTGCTTTTTCTGTACGCCTATGCGATTCTTTACGCCATAATTCAATGGCATCTTTCTGTGACTGTCTGGCTTTCTTTTTCCATAATGCTTCTTCTACTCTCATGATGCTATCTGCATCCCATGTCCCAGCAGCGGGCCATCTCTGATTCTCTGCTAGATCCTTGGCGTAGTCCACCCATAAATCGAGATATAAAACGGCATCTAGGCCATGTTTGTGGTACATAAAGTACCCTGGAGTGTCCCTAGGTGGAATGGGAACAGCTTCCTCGAGTATCCCTTTTCTAGTTTTTATCTGTCTTAATTTGGAGAATAACGGCATTGTTAAAAATCAGGCTACTTGGTCCTTACTTAGATATGAACACAATTAACACAATAATCACAACAATGAAGATCGAACAATCACTCATACCACGACATTTTGAAAACACATTAAAACATTTTAAAACGAACAACAATGATTAGAATAAAACTAGCTAACTGCATGATACTGGATGTACTGCTAAACAGTACAGATACACTGCTAAACAGTGCAAACCGGATATACTGCTAAACAGTACAGATACACTGCTAAACAGTGCAGACCAGGTCTGTGTACCCAAACCCGTCTTGACCGGCACAAATTAATGCGCACGTCTAGATGCGTCCCCAGCAATGGTACTCACCGGGAAGCACGGAAACGGAAGGCCTCTGAAATTCTGGACCGGACTGGACTGGACTGGACTCGACTCGACTCGTGACGCCGATACTTCGGAACTTCGGAACCTGGTGGGCCTCTGTATACCTCGGATCTTGCTCTCTCAGCTAGGCTCTGGTCGGGATCCTCCACACTCCTCACCGCCTCGTCTGGGTGTTGATCGCAGCCTCAGTCACCTCCGTTGGCCTGAGGGAGATACAGGAAATCCTGCGGGTACGCGTAGTTGTCCGTCCGGCTGTGGCAGGGGGCTAGGCCTGCAACGCACCTCCGGCGCGTGAGATGGGGGAGGAGTCCCTATTCGGGCGCCAATTTTGTGGTAAATTTAAATTACCAAAACTTAATTTATGCGGTATAGTTCAATAAGAATAACTCAGAAAAATAAGAGGCAAAATCCGTGATATTTGAGGTTTTGAAAAGGGGTTTTATTCCTTAAAAAGGAATGGGTATTTGGTTCGAACCAAAGGTGGCATACCATTCCGTCACCGCGTAGGTTCGGGAAGGGACTGACAGACCATACTATATTGACAATCATTCATATATATAGTCAATGCATTACAGTAAAGGCATATGCAGGAGGCGTAACAGCTGAGAGGAGAGATAAGAATACACATACGTAATGAAAAGACGTTACAATAGGCGTGCATGAAGGCGTGTACTAGAAACGTCATTAAGAAGATGTCACAAGTGGGTGGATCCATAAGAGAATCCTGCAGTGTCAGCAGAAATACATGGCAGAGATGCGCGCGCAGGCAGCATGACGTGTGATTGACGTGTAACTGGAGGGTGAAGGGGACTTGACATTTAGCCCTACATGAGGAGACAGAAGTCTGGGATGTCAGAACAACCTAATCCCAAATCGTATCTAATATCTCGTGTTTAAGGAACTACATTATCTGGAAGGAAAGGTCTCTCGGACAGAGGCTATTCTATACTAACTGTGAGTGCGTGTATAAGCGTCTACGTGTCTGCATGAGATGTGAGGGGGCATGGGCCTACCATGGTAACAGGAGCTATGAATTACTTGCACGGAGACAGTGAGGCCGGGCCCTTTGCTCTGCAGCTGGAAGGATGTTTACTTGAACTACTAGACAGGAATGTATTTTTCGAGGAGCGGAGCAGATAACTTGAAGGCTGAATACAGTCTTGGCAGGCAACAGGCTGAACCAAGCACCGTTAGCCGCGCAGGGAGTAAGGCAGAGGTCACGGGTACAGATGCAGGCCCAGGCTGAGGCATTCAAAGTCAGAAGGCAGGAAAAAGGCTCGATGGCAGAATTCAGGGCCTACTTCGCCAGAGCTGAAAAACGTGTAAAGTACACCACATAAAGACGTTGGCAAGGCATACTTAGGAACGGAATATTCGACCCATTCATGGTGGATCTGAAAGAGGACATGTTAACGTTGGACGCAAATGTATTTGCGTCTTCATAACTGGAAGTGGAGGGAACATACATGTACTTGTAACGCGTACACGGAGTCGTTGGGGTCTAAGATAGGGGACACACTTGATCATAAAAATTCATATTTCCTCAGTTCCCATGATGCACTGGGCCAGGGACAGACTGATTTGCATATAGCCAGGTTCTGAGCTGGGATGGGACAGTGAGATAAATAACGGTGATGGATCAAGCCCTGATCTTTGGACTGGGTAAGAGTGGTCTGTTTAACTCAGACACTCTGTTCATCACCACCCCCTTTTCTAAATCGTTTTTGGCCACTATAGGTGTGGCAGGGTATACTCAGACATGAGTCCCTTTCTCACTGCTCCATCAGGATTCAAGCAAGCCGGGCCGAAGAAGGCTGAAATGCCAGAAACCGGTCCCCGGTAGCTTGTCTCCTTTCTGGTGAAGAATTGGCTTGGTAGTTTAGTCTGCCCTGTTCCCATGATGCACTGGGCCAGGGACAGACTGATTTGCATATAGCCAGGTTCTGAGCTGGGATGGGGCAGTGAGATAAATAACGGTGATGGATCAAGCCCTGATCTTTGGACTGGGTAAGAGTGGTCTGTTTAACTCAGACACTCTGTTCATCACCACCCCCTTTTCTAAATCGTTTTTGGCCACTATAGGTGTGGCAGGGTATACTCAGACATGAGTCCCTTTCTCACTGCTCCATCAGGATTCAAGCAAGCCGGGCCGAAGAAGGCTGAAATGCCAGAAACCGGTCCCCGGTAGCTTGTCTCCTTTCTGGTGAAGAATTGGCTTGGTAGTTTAGTCTGCCCTGTTCCCATGATGCACTGGGCCAGGGACAGACTGATTTGCATATAGCCAGGTTCTGAGCTGGGATGGGGCAGTGAGATAAATAACGGTGATGGATCAAGCCCTGATCTTTGGACTGGGTAAGAGTGGTCTGTTTAACTCAGACACTCTGTTCATCACCACCCCCCCCTTTTCTAAATCGTATGACTGTGTTGTAACATGTTATGGGTTCTAAGATCAATAAGGTGTGTAAAGTGTGAATAAACACAGCACCTGTGACACAGATATTTTGTGAGACTACATTCATTTCTTACCTAAAAGTAATTTTGTGTGATCTCAGACCGTCTCTGGCGTCCAGCCGCTGCTCCTACTCCTGCTGCTGCCCTGCCAGGGGGAGGCGTGCAATCATCATCCGATGTGTTTGAGTCGCACACTTCAATTTCAGTGCCTTTCCTCATGGCCATGTTGTGTAGCATTGTGCAGCTTGTCACTGTTTTACAACATGTTTCAGGCCTGTACTGCAATGCCCCTCCACTTTTAGTTATGCACCTGAAACGGCTTTTCAAAATGCCAAATGTGCGTTCTATGATGCTGCACGTTGACCGGTGTGCCCTGTTGTATCTTCTCTCACTTGCATTTGATGGATTTAAATATGGCGTTAAGATGAAGTCTTGCACTGTGTAGGCACTGTCACCTGCATGGATGGAAAGTAAGAGTCCACTGACAAATTAGTAATGTATGGAAGGATGTATGTGTGAAATGTATTTACCTAGCAGGTATCCCTCTCCAAACTGTCCAGTACTCAGACGTCCATGTATCCCACTATGTCGGAAAATGTAAGAGTCATGTGTGCTGCCTGGGTATTTGGCCACAATGTCATTGATTATGTATTTGGCATTGCACACAATCTGGATGTTCAGGGAATGGTAGCTTTTCCGATTCCTGATGACATATTCTGTAGCTGCTGGTGGTGTGATGGCAATATGGGTCCCATCAATGCAGCCAATCACATGGGGGAAACGTGCAATTTGATAAAAACCAAGTTTTGTTTCTTGTAATGCCTGTTGGGTGCTTGGAAAGTAAATGTGATGTTGTAGCCTGTTCAGCATTGCGTCCAAAAAGGCATGAAAAAAACGTGAAAGAGCCCTCCAACCTCTGCTATGACTCCTTGAAAAGACCCTGAGGCCAGAAGGTGCAGTGAGCACAATACCTGCACATGGGTAGGAATTGATTGTGTCCTGCCTGTTGGGTCTCCAATAAGGGTTTCAGCTCATCTATGAGGTCCAAAATGGTGTGTGGGTGCAGCCTGTACTAATCATAGATGTCCTCTTCAGTCTGCTGGAACAGCTTGATGCGCAGTCTGAATACTCGCTCCTGTCTCTGTCTCCTCTATGCAAGGGCACAGATATGCAGCCTCCTGCCCATCAGGTATAGTCCTGCCATGTTGGAAGTTTCTGTTGCATTGTGGGTTGCTTTTTATACCTTCAACCTGGTTACCACCTGCATGCACTTGGTGGTAATTGTGATTTCTTAAATTGCGATTTCCATCAATTCACAATTAGCGATTTTTTTCATACATGTCACTGCGATTTTTTAATTTGCAATTTCTGGTTTGCGATTTTCGCAAACTTGAAACATTGCAAAATTTGAAATCTCAATTTAATTTGCAGAATTGATGTTCTCGCAACATAAGAAATCACAATTTTTATGATTCCTTATATTGCAATGCGATTTATTTCATACATACCTTTTTCCTATTTTTTCCTATTTTTTAGTCGCAAACGCTGTTTTTTTGCGATTCGCGTTTGCGACAAAAAAATTGGTTGATACATCTGCCCCCTGATCACTTATGTAGAGTATCTGAATTCAAAATCAATGCAAATAAATCTGAAGGCTTGAACATCTTATTGCAAAATAAGGCACTTTCTGTAGTGGAGGGTGTTGCAACCTTCAGATGGTCCACTGAGACGATTTAATCTCTCGGAGCTGATTTAAGGAAAACTCTGCAGAAAGCCTACTTTATGAACCTTATGAAGCTATGCAAATCAGTGAAGACAAATTTAACGAGTGGGAGGCATAGATCTGTACTCAGGGTTTGAGGAATTGCAGCAATAAAATTTAATGTTAATCCTTCCCAAAATAATTAATTTTTTATTCCCTACCGGTGCATATAGAAGATATTTGTAGATCCTGCAGAGGCGGTAAATTCATTTTGAAAGCTACAGGGGCACATAAAGTAGACATACGCTAACGGTGGGATGGGGGCTTGGGTGTCCCAAACATTAGAAGGTATTATTTAATGACACACCATCGCTTCTTAGTCAAATGGACCAGAATAGAAACAGACAATGGGTGGTGCATAATATAGCACACACTTAGTCAGGTACCACTTTGATGAGAACCTTGGTGTTCGAGGCATGTGGGATGCTGAATTCATATCTGTGCATTAATCGCCGCCTAGTGATGGGTCCGGATGATCGCACATTGTTGTCCTGGAAGAGTCTTCGGAGTATCACGAGATAGGTGGCTCCTCACCTGGACTACAGTGCGCATGGGCATCGACTCCATCCTCAGATTGTTTTTTTCCGCCATTGGGTTCGGATGCATATTTGTTCGGAATCGATAAAAAACTTTCTTTTTGGCCAAAAGGCCTTTAGTATATCGTCGGTATTGTCTTGCGATCGGTGCCCAGTTCTGTTCCAGCTCAGTTCCCGAGCCAGACATCCAGAGGAGCCGCGTGGCTTTTCAGCACTGAAGGCCCGGTCGACGCCAGAGGCCTTATCGACGAACCATCATGGAACGGAGCCCGTTCAAGATATGTCCTGTGTGTAACTCAAAATATCCTCACATCGACGTCCACCCGGTGTGCAACAAGTGCCTGTCTCCGGATCACGATGAAGCCAGCTGTATGGCTTGTTCTCGTATCCGCACCAAGAAGACGATTCGACTTCGACGCGCAGCGCGCAAAGAAGCCCAGAAGACGGCACCTGACCCGGTGAACATATTCGATGCCGGGGACGATGAGGGAGCAGAGCGGGAGGTTCGAGAGGACCTGTCTGATCCCGCATCGGAGATGGACTCCAGCTACAACGCTGATATTGAAATGGTCGATACTGAAGACGTTTTCGACGAGGTAGGAGACGACGATGGGACCTTTGGGGCCATGGAAGATAGCTCAAGCGAGGAGCTAGGCCCGAATGCTGATACTGGGGCCGAGACACTTAATAAGGCTCAGGTCGAGGGATTGCCACATGGCCTTACCCAAGATCTTACACTAGGTTCTACAGCCTCGCCTTCAGACAGTTCTAAGGAGCCACGGGTTGCCAAATCGAAAACGAAAGAGAAAGCTTCGGTGTCTACGCAACCAAAAGCACTAGAGGCGAAATCGAAACCGAAAGTGCGTATTGCTTTGGTCGGCTCGAAGTCCTCTGAACTATCGGCACCGACGAACCAAAAAGGTGTTATCGACCCGGTGAGGTCGCTAAAGGGTGTCGAGCCGAAGACTGGGACACCGAAAAAACTGGTCAAAGACGTCGACCCGAAAAAATCAGCACTGAAGACCGTCGACACAGACAAAGGACTCGGAGCTCAGATGGTTCTCGATCCTACGCGTCGACCAGACAAGGCTAAGAGCGGTACGAACCTCGACTCCACGCCTAGCGGTGGCTCGAAACAACCCGTCGTGTCGACGCAGCCACCCGCCTCCTTCTCGAAGCAGGTGTCGGAATCGCTCAAGCGAATTAAGGAAAAGGCTTCGGCTGTCGGACCAAAGGATACTCCACCACCAAAGCCTGCCAGTAAACCTCAAAAGTCGCCGGCGCCCATCCAGTTCACGCTGCCGCCGAAAGTGGTACCTAAGGCCTTCGCCCCGAAGATTGCCGTCGAAGCGTCCAAGAAGGTGTCCACGGGGCCGAAGCCCACAACTGCGGTACTAGTCACAAAGCATCGACAACCCTCGCTTGAAGAGCAGTCGGAACAATTAATCGATGCCGACACTGGTAGACTTTCAATTTACAAACGAAAGATCGCCCCGGAACAGCCTATGGAGTCATATAGAATCACATTGAAAAAGAAGAAGGATTCTACTACAGCACCCGTTCTTGTCGAACCTATATCTCCACGTGGCCAAGACACTGCTCCTGTTTCGCCCACTTACTCGGATGTGGAGACAGGGGATGGTGACAATGAGGAGTACAGCTATCCTGTGGACACTGATCCAGAAGATCAAAATGAACCCTGGGCGGACGCTGCTGACCCAGGGGATCCACACACTGCCCCGTACAGTCATGTGTATGCTGTAAAAACATCGCCTACTGAAGACTCGGCGGCGTTTAATGCACTTATTGAAAGGGCAGCCAAAAACCATGATGTCCAGCTCCATGCTGACCCTATTGAAGTGGATTTTCTGTTTGACACCTTTTCCACCTCAGAAAGAACTGTCAAGACTCTGCCAATGCTGAAGGGTGTCTTAAAACATGCTGGAGACATATTTAAAGAGCCCACAAGGGCCAGGGTAATAAACCCCAGAATTGAAAAGAAGTACAAACCGGCGCCTGGGGACCCTACCTACATTAAGGGACAGTTTCAGTTGGACTCTCTGGTTGTTTCCAATGCCCGGGAGAGGGCGAACTCGCAAACAACGGGTGATGCTCCTCCCCCTGACAAAGAATCTAAAGTGCTAGAAGCATCAGGAAAAAGGGCGGCAGCTCAAGCGGCCAATATCTGGCGCATTTCAAACACTCAGGCACTCTTAGCCAGATATGACCGGGCCCATTACGATACACTTGAGACCCTGTTACAACACTTGCCAGATGAATATAAGGAGGCAGCAGAGATGCTCATTCAGGAAGGAAAGCTCATATCAAATGCTTCTATCAAGTGTGCACTGAACGCAGCAGACACCGCGGCCAGAGCCATTAACACCAGTGTGATGTTGAGGCGACATGCCTGGCTCAGAATCTCCGGGTTCAAGCCAGAGATACAGACCACCATACTAAATCAGCCTGTAAACCCTGATCATTTATTTGGCCCAGAGGTGGACACCACCTTGGAAAAAATCAAAAAGGACACTGAAACTGCAAAGTCTATGGGGGCTCTCCAGTCGCAGCCGTTCAGGGGTGGTTCTTTTCGTCGCTCAAACAATAGAGGTGTTTCAAGAGGCCAGCTGTCCCAGCAAACACAGTACAATAAAAGTGGCGCGCAAACCACATACACCAAACAAAGTAGAGGTGGCTATCGTGGAAACAGCGCCAAGGGCAGAGGGCGTGGAATCAACAGCTCCAGATGCTCCGCCACTAATGAACAGTGACGCCTTGTCACTGCCCCCCGACCATACAACACCGGCCGGGGGAAGACTACAACAGTTCCTGCCAGTCTGGAAATCCATCACCGCAGACAGGTGGGTCAGGAAGCTTATCCAGTACGGTTATTGTCTGGAGTTAACATCCACTCCACCCACCATACCCCCAAGACACCGTCCTATGTCCACAGAGCATTTGCACTTATTGCTGCAGGAGGTACTCGTCATGCTGCAAAAAGGAGCAATCGAACTCGTGCTTGTGGAAGAAAGAGGCACAGGAGTGTACTCACTGTACTTCCTAATCCCAAAAAAGGACTGGTCCCTCAGACCCATACTGGACCTCAGACCCCTAAACCAGTACATCCTGTCAGAACACTTTCACATGCTAACACTGCAGCAGGTCCTACCGTTGCTCAGTCAGGGAGATTTCCTCCCAACATTCGATCTGAAGGATGCATACTCCGCTACACCCGTCACACAGAAAGTACCTCAGATTCACCATTCAAAATCAGCATTACCAATTCAAGGTCCTCCCTTTCGGAGTGACGACAGCACCCAGGGTGTTTACAAAGGGCCTGGCGACAGTGGCTGCACACCTACGGAGACAGAATGTTCATGTCTCCCCTTCTCTGGACGACTGGCTTATTCAAGCAAAGTCGGCGGAGCAGTGTGCCGCCCACATGTCCCACACCATTTACCTTCTTCATGATCTGGGATTCTCACTGAATTACCCAAAGTCCAACCTTCAGCCCGCCCACGTACGACAGTATCTGGGCACGACAATAGACACTCTGGCAGCCACAGCACAGCCAAATTCAGTGAGGATCAAAGTCATTCAATTGCTGATACAAAAATTCAGACCGCAACACTCGCTTCCAGCACAAGTGTTCATGCAGTTGATAGGCATGATGGCCTGCATCTTCATAGTTCCGCACGCGAGACTACATATGCGTCCGCTTCAGGAGTGCTTAGCACGTCAGTGGAATCAGGCTCACGGACAGTTGAAAGACCTAGTGTTGGTAACCGGTCGTGCATACAACTCTCTGCATTGGTGGAATCCACAAAACCTTTGCAGGGGACGACCGTTCCAGGAGCCTGTGCCACAGATCATTCTGACGACGGACGCATCTCTCCAGGGATGGGGAGCTCATGTACTCCACTACACAGTGCAGGGACTATGGACAACGCAGCAAAAGAAGATGCACATCAACCTTCTAGAACTGATGGCTATCTTCATGGCAATGAAAGCATTCAAAGTACATCTGTGCAACAAGGTCGTGTTGATCCGGACGGACAACATGACGGCCATGTACTACATTCAGAAGCAGGGAGGTACACACTCTCCACAGTTGTCTCATCTGGCTCAGAGCATGTGGAAGTGGGCCATTCAAAGGAACATCTTCCTCATGGCGGAACACCTCCCAGGCAAAGACAATCAGATGGCGGACCTGCTCAGCAGGTACAGCCACCAAATGCACGAGTGGGAGATACAACCATCAGTACTCCACCCGTACTTCCATCAGTGGGGTCATCCAGAGATAGACCTGTTCGCCACAAAGGAAAACGCCAAATGCCAAAGCTTTGCCGCCAGGATCCCACACCCACAGTCGCAGGGCAATGCGATATGGATGAACTGGTCAGGCATATTTGCGTACGCTTTTCCCCCAGCACCTCTAATACCGCTGGTGGCACGCAAGCTGAAGCAACACTCGATGACACTCATCCTGGTTGCTCCGACGTGGGCACGCCAACCATGGTACACCCCGTTTCTAGAACTATCCGTGGTACCGCATCAAAGGCTGCACCTCACACCCAGGCTTTTGACGCAGAGCCATGGAGACATTCAGCATCCAGATCCGCAACAGCTCAACCTGCCGATCTGGCTCCTGAAGTCTTAGAATTTGGCTACCGCAACTTGCCTCCAGACTGTATGGATGTCATAAGGGAAGCAAGGAAGCCCACCACCAGAGCAAGTTATGCGGCGAAATGGAAGCGGTTAGTCATTTATTGTGCTGACCACAACATCAACCCGCTAGATGCACCTACTCACAACATCATTTGTTATCTGTTGCATCTATACAAATGCAATCTGGCCTATGCTTCCATTCGTATACATTTGTCTGCAATAGCAGCTTATCTACAAAACAATTCAGAAAAGGGGGTGGTGATGGACAGAGTATCTGAATTAAGCAGAGCACTCCTACCCAGTCAACAGATCAGGGCTTGATCCATCACCGTTTTTTAGCTCACTGCACCATCCCAGCTTAGAACCTGGCTACATGCAAATTAGTCTGTCCCAGGCCCAGTGCATCATGGGAACAGGGCAGACCAAATTACCAAGCCAATTCTTTTACTGGAAAGGAAACAAGCTTCCGGGGACCAGTTTCTGGCATTACAGCCGTCTTCGGCCCGGCTTGCTTGAATTCTGCAGTGAGCAAGGGACTCAATCGAAAAGGAAAAGAGACACTATTTAAGAGAACTATAGCTGGCATTACAGCCTGGCAAGATTGGGGGGTAATGGGCCTCCTGGCGGTTGTCAGTGTTGGAGAGGTTGTGGGGAGACAGGAACACTTGCATACTGTGGGCTTGCCCTAAACTTGCAGACTTTAGGAGGGGAGTCCTGGAAGACACTAATAAAGCTATAAAATCCAGTTTGGCAAAATGCACTAAATTTATACTTTTAGAAAACCTGTCAGAATGAATATACCCATTGAACTTAATTACGGATCTGTGGCTAAGGCGGAGGAGCGTCACCCCACACTGCTTTGCAGCAATGAAAAAAATGAAAAATAAAATGATAATAAAGATGTTATTATCATTTTGTTTGTTCCTTCTGCTGCAGCTTTGTGGGGTGGGGTGGGGCGGGGCAGCTCTACTCACAGAGCAGGACAGGGGAGGAGTGGTGCGCATGAGGCTGTGGCCGGCCCTTAGCATGTTATCCACTCAAACTGCATTGCAGTATGGGTGGAGAACACGCCCAGGCTTTCTTTTCCTGGCTGAGCGACAAACCATGGCGATCAGACCAATCGCAACGCTGCATTGCAGCATTGTGATTGGCTCAGAGGAGCCTGGCTGCTTCCTGTTCAGCCCAACGTGAGGAGAAACGACGTGTGAAAGACCCGGCAGGAGGTAAGTGAATTTTATTTTTTTAGACCTCTCTTACACCCCCCCCCCTCCCCCCCCCCCTTCCTCTTTGCCACCACAGATCCATGCTGGCCGCCACTGATTAAACTCCAGAAAGGGGAAATTAATCTCCCAGATGCTGCTCCCAGAAGAGATTATATTGGCGTCATGTACCTCCTCACATATTTCCATAGATATGTGGTTATCAAAACCACAGTGAATGCTAGCTACAGGGAATATTTCAGAATTATCCCTGTTCAGAGTTAGAGAATTCACAGTGATAACTTGCTTGGAAATGGAGTTTAGAGAACTACAGTGCAAAAACCTTCTATAAATAGAATATATTGGAAGGTAATATTTTGAGGTTAAACCAGGAGAATCCAAGATTGTTACACGCCATGTTAATAGTTTGTGTAGATATAACAGAAGTTGAACCTGGAGGAAGGGAGTCATGTGTTAATGGATGAGAAGATCAGGCTCTGGTCATGACTTAGAGATAAGGGCATAGATTTGAAACTTCTCTTTTAGCATTCTGTTTGTGTTTAAGTATATCTATATAGTTGAGGAGCTTGTGGGCCATTTCCAAAGTTATGACATTTTCAGGTTGTATAATTCCAGCAGTGTTTGGTCAGTTAATCATAATCTCTTGATGATATTATGCATTTTACATTCTTCGGCCTGATAACTGAAAGAAAATGTCAAGTGTGCATCTTTGTTTTGTCATGTTTTCATGTATAAAAAGCTGATGCCAATGTTGGAACATTTTGTTCTAGGATGTGAAACTGACCCAGTTCACTTCTCCCACATGGACGGAATGCATTCGTTATAAGTTTACGAAATCTCGTATTCCAAAGGAGGTAAGTGCAATATTTGTGTGTGTCTAGCCAGATAAGTTAACTTATCTATTTCGCCACAATGAATGCATCAGGTCAAACCTGATTACCTATCTCCTGTTACCATATGCGTTTTCCATGTGAGATTTTTCCATTTCAGTATACTTTTGTTGTTGCCTAAACAAACAAGCATTGGCATCGTCAATAGTTCTAGCTTTTGGGACCTTATATGTGATTAGCCATGCAGCACTTGATGTTGTTTAATGAAGGATATTGTGCTGGATAACTAAACACTTTTAATGTTCCAAAGGCGAGACCTATTGGCTATGTGTTGGGGGGCCTTATACGTTTTTAGCTAGAGCTATTGACTTTGCTAATGTTTTTTAACTGTTCTGTAGAGAAGTGTGGCTGCTGTGCAGTATGCTGAAAAGTTGCAATTAAAAAGTGTAAGAAGCACTGAGTTATGTAGCGGCGGCGATGTGTGATGCTGTGCTGGCCCAGAGTGATGCTGTGGTGGCCCTGAGTGATGCTGTGGTGATGCTGACCGATGCCTCTGGTGATGCTGATTGGTGCTGCAGAGTGATGCTGTGTTAGTGCATAGTGATGCTCTGGTGGTACTGAATGATGCAGTGGTGAAGCTGAGTGATCATGTGGTGGCCCTGAGTGATCATGTGGTGGCCCTGAGTGATCATGTGGTGGCCCTGAGTGATGCTGTGGTGGTGCTGAGTGATACTGTGGTGGTGCTGAGTGATGATGTGGTGGTGCTGACTGATGATGTGGTGGTTATTCATTTATTTATAATAGAACAATACAAATGCTCCCTAACAGGCAGATCTACTTAACACAGATATAAAAAAAACACTTTTTAAAGTTTTATTTCACTCGCAGGAAAATATCTTTATTCTTGGTGCAAGAAAAGGGCAAGTTTGGTTTTGAATTACTGTATCTAATCCACACAAGAGCCTAGAGGGAAAATGCGAACCAGGGATGCCCTCCACTCACAAATCATCAATAACAGCAAAACCCTGTCCCTTAGGCGTTCATTGTCGGTATTAGTATTAAGCAATGGAGAGACCATGTATCAATTTCCACTGCTACAACACAAAAATTCTTAATTTAAACTTGGGGTGTATTACCGCTTCTTGCCTAAATTTCGTAGCATAATAGATTTTTCGGGAAATTCCTTGTACACTTCAAATTGACAGTCAACAAGAGCGCAAAGCGATGTCTGGGTCAAACATTACACAGGGCATCAAAACACAAACACACAATGTAGTGTAAAAAATATGTGAAGAACAAAAAGACCCCTCACGGGGGCACCACCCTCGGGACAGCTGGCAGGTACTCACCAGGTTAGACCCCTTTTCTCTTCATTGGTAGTCAAGTCAAGTCAATAACCTTTATTCGGATATTTCATTATCCATAAAAGTACACACATAATTACGTACATGGTCAGAATAAAAATCACATTAAAATAAGGTAAAAACATTGTTGGATTTTCCTTGTTATTATCAATAGCAGCAACACTGAAATAACAAAGTGCAAGGTGTCATTATTGTCCAGATCATCAAGTTTAAGTCTTTTTCTATGGCATTATCGAATGAAATATACATATGCAGGAATCACCCTTACAATAGCAGCAATATATACACAGGACACATGTTGCAAGCATCAGTTAAAATAAGGGCTTGCTGGAGCGTTTAGCAGCATTATCTAAGGTGCTGGTTTTGTAAAGTGCATAGTGCATAATGCATAATTCCTAATCAATAGGCCATCTAAATAAATGCAAGGTCATCCAAGGATCATTAAAATAGGCAGATTACTATAGCTCAGTATTTACAGGTAAAAATGCAAAGTAAAGTGTGACTGTGCAAAGTGCTAATATTCAATGCCTCTAAATACAGATGGTACATATTGGCCTGATGGACAACATCATTGGTAGTCATTTGCATTACTGTAACCTGTAGGCAAAGCATAAGCACACACGGATGACTAACAAAATCAGACAGATAATGAAAAGATAATCACTGGCTAAGTATTGACTCAACATCATTGATGTACACTGCTTTATAGATGCACGCACACATATGATCTAGGGAAAAACTTGACCATGCAGGAAAACAAGTGATTGAAGTGGGCTGACCTATCGCCCGCAGCTCTATGGAGGGATTGGGCAAAAGCAAAATGTGAAAGCTTGTTGAGCAGACCAATGGAAGAAGCTTTCTGGACCATGCTTTTTTCCTGTTAGGTGATCCTCAGAAACCACTATACCCTAAGCAAGGCCTTATCATTGGTATAAATAGTGCAGATTATAGCCCAATGTGTGAAGTGTAGTGGTTCATGGTAGCTCATCTAGGCTTAAAAGAAGACCCCAGAGCTTACAGCCGACCCAGCCAGGCACTGCACACAAACAGGAAATGCCAGACTAGCCTAAATCCAGCCAGGTACTGCACCCAAACAGGAAATGCCAAAATACCCTAAATCCAGCCAGAACTAACAGTATCCATACGATTGTGTATTGATCCTGTACCGGAACACGAAGGAACTGACCTACGTTGCAGCACTTCCCAAAAGTGTGAGGCCAACCCGAAGTGCTCCCCTACCTACCTCCTCTCTGAAAGGCAGAGCCTGAGACATGTTTCCACCTTGTCGGGCGTCATCAGCGAGGTGCAGCGTGCGGTCAGTCTTAGCCAATGGCCACTTGTCTAGCTGTGTGTGATCAGCATCCAGGCCTGGGAGCGCGTGACCTCGACATTCTGGTCTCTTCCAAGCTTGAGCAAACCAGATGCTGCGTATGCACATGAGTCGTCTCATTGCAGCCTCAGCCGCAGCACCAGAAGCATAGGACAGGAGAGTACAGAGACAGCAAAGTCCGCCGGCAGGGAGGGGTGTAAGCACGGTCTGAATCAGTCCCTTCTTTCAGGTACTGGGGGGTTCCCTCTCACCAGGCCGCAGGTACCCTTTGCACGAGCACGCAAATGAGCTTTGGCAGTGGCACAGTGGTGTCGATGTATGCGCTGCAGTCATTGATGGTTCGAGTGAGTTCTAACAAGGTCTGCTCGGGACTCTGAGGTATGCTCAGAAATTCACAAAGGCACCTTTAACGCTCATTTTCTGTGTGTTTGTGGTGTGGGGGAGGGCCTGAGAGAGATGCTTATTGTTTTTGTTGATCAGCAACTGTAACTGCTTTTGTGTCATAAATATCGTCACTTTATAAAAACAGCATTTCTTGTGCTCGACTCTCCACCGTGCTAAAGGGGATTGTGTTTTTCCCTTTTTTTTTTTTCGAGAATATGTCACTGTCCTGCACAAGCCACCTTTTCCCAAAATAAGATCTCTTTTCTTAATAGGGAGAGACATATAAAACACGGGGTCTGCATACAATTTAAACAATGCTTTTTCTCATAATAATGTTTTTGGGGTGATGTCACGGTGGGATGTAAAGGACGTGAACCTTTGATCGGCACAGCTACTTGTCAAGTTTATCTTGACATGTACGTGCCTTTGCCATCCCACTTGAAGTACATCGCAGTGAGAACCACGGAAATGAAATGATTGGATTTAGGGAATAGCCAAGACGTCATTGATAAACCCAGTCCACTTGTGTAGCTACCTGCCTCTTGAAGGGGCCATCTGCTGAATGATGTCATAAATGTCTTAAAACCTGTGAAAACGTCATCAAAAGAAGTGGAATGCCTATTGTTTGTGAGTGTGAGTCATGCAGAACTGGCTAAAGGGAACTGTTAGTTCTGCTGGCTGAAACCAGGATGGCCAAGGTGAGCGTTCCTGAAACTGTACACTCACTACAATGTTATAGTAAGTGCTCCAGAGAGGCAATTTTGGAGCAATTATTGCTCAAGGCATGACACCCTGCAGCCTTAACCGGTGCGAATGCATATATATATATATAGGAAGCATACTTGTGAATTAAAAATCGGCAGTCAGAAAAAGGATGCCTTGAGTAGATAGATCTTCAATATAATATGTTGCTGACTGAACGACCCACTGAAACCAGCCCTGGGTTTAAATACCGATCACACCAGAGCCCTGGAGAAAGACATGGGCCAGTGACGTATTCTCATTGAAAGTCCACCCATTTGATGGCACTGGTCCAGTATGAAACGTCCTCTATATAGTGATGAATGCAGCTGGGCATGTGGATGAAAGTATAAGGCTCCAAGAATCGAAATGTCCATCTCCATTTAATGCAACAAAAACAAGCACAAGCGTGTGCGCTTCGCTCTGGCAACCGGGGGAGGGGAGAGAGGAGGGGTCGGCGCCTGTTTCCCTTGCGGGAGCAAGACATGGGCACCATGTGTTTTGGAAGTTAATTACAAACATATGGCGCCAGCTGCTCGCTCCCGCAAGGGAATCACCAAACGCCCACGCGTTGCCATTGAAGGCAATAGAACGCTTGCACGTTTTTAGGGCCAAAAGGGAATCCATGGCTAAAAGTCTCTTTCCTATGCAGCGCATGCGCGCTGCATGCGCTGCATAGGCGAGACCTTAAAAGGACAGTTATCTTGGAATTAATGTCAGTTCTGAAGCAAGATATCCAGATTTTAAATATATTACAGCTTTCATTCTCAATGTTGTTTAAAAAAATAGTTTTTAGTGCAAAACATTTTGTAACTGTTAGGTGTCAGTTCTTCACATTATTATTAATTGTTCTGCTCTCTTTGCCCTGTATTATTGATGCTATTGTCCTGGTGTTTTATCACCTGTGCTCTGTTTTGAAGCATCTGGCTCCTGCGTGTTGACTGAAGAAATCTAAAATATAACATTAGCCCATGTGTAAAGAGGTGCCACTGAAGGACCTTCATACTTTGGTATGAGTTCCTGGAAAAACAAGAATTGGCTGTGATCCAGTAAAATGCGGGGCTGTTCTGTTGTGCTTGGATTGTCACGTTTAGCAAACTCTAAAGTACTTCGCAACCAGAGTCTGTAGTTCTTTTCTAGTTGTTCTTTTTAATTAACCTTTGGAATGCACTTCTTAAAGGTTATAAGTGCCAAAAGGGAGTGTATTGGAAGGGTACTATATCTGGATGTTCTTTATATGTGTAATTCACCGGCACTTCTGTTACACACTACGCCTTAAAATTAACTTGCACAATGGTCCAAATCCTGTGCAGTGCTGTCTGTACTGTTCGAGGCGGGTGGATGTTTTCTCAAGATGTCAGTCATGATTGCAGGTTTGCTCAACATCACCTCCCCTTTTCCTAAATGAGTTTTGCTGATCAATTAAAAAGTGCTCAGTTTCATTTTTTTTTATACTTACCTAGGTTTTAGTAGTTTAAATTACACAGGTCAAAAATTACAAACAAAGAATGTTGCACAACATTCTGTGCAGGTCCACGGTTCAGGGCAGCACACATCTTGTATGCAGGGGAAGTGTCTAGCTACGAAGTGCAGTGTTTATATTTTAAATCAAGACTCACCATTTTCACAGGGCAGAGGTCTACACATTGCCAGGAACTCCATCCAGCACAACTTCCTGCTCCACCCACTGCAATCCGTTGCTAGGAACCCACGTAAAGCTAACATATATCTTTAAAAAGTTAAGTGCACAGTAACAGTTGAGCTTATGTATCAGGTGTATCATTACAGTATATCAGATCTGTAAGAAATTGAGTTATTAGTGAGGGGGTGAGGGTCCCATTCAAATAATATATACAATCCTTGTCAGGTTAACCACAAAATACCCTAAATAAACCTGTGCTTAAGCCTTTGGCTAAAGTATTAATGCACCATTCAAATAGTATTAAAGTGAAAACCTAACACAAGGAAAATCCCAAACCAATAACTGCAGTTTCAGGAGAAGCCTCTGGAAGCTTGCTGTGTCCTTGTAGCACAAACAAGACGTCAGCCAATTGACCCTTGGAGTTAGGTCTCTGGGGTCATTGGTTCAAGGCAAATTCTTCCTTCAGGCTTTAGAAAGCAGGGCAGTATTTTTTTAGGGTCTCCACAGGTGCAGCAATGTTCTGTTGAGAGGGTCTGATGGTGCTACTTGTATGCCCAGTGCCAACCTTCTTTGACTAGCTTACCCCTTTCCTTGGGTTTGGCTAAAATCTGGCTAGAGAAGCAAAGGGCAGGCAGGCTTTTGTGTTAACTACACCACCCAGTGATAGAGCAGGCAGCTTCAGAATTCAGGAAGGTGGTGGGCACAGCCCTCAGCTACCATTTGATGCTCAAGAAGAGTATACACCCTCTTTCCACAGGCCATCCTGCGCAGGAGAGAAACATCTTCCCCACACCCATGGCCCTTTTGTCCTGTTTGCAAAGAAAACACATCCCACCACAGGAGAGACATTAACAGTCATGTGACTCTGTATACTTGCAGAAAGGCACATTTGGTTTGCCTACTTTCTAAAAGTTGTTATGACAACAAATGATGAATAAATCAAACATGCACCCCCAGTCAACAGATCTGGGTTAAATCTGTTGTTCTTTTGCTCATTTTGCCACCCCAGTTTTGACCCAGCCATATGCAAATCAATCTTGGCCCTGCTCCTCATGGGAACAGACCAGCCTGAACTACCAAGCTAGGTCCTCCCTGGACTGGAAACAAGCATCCTGGGATTGGTTTCGGGGTATCTCCCCTCATCAGCCAGGCTAGCTTGAATCCAGTGGCACAGCAAGCAAGAGATCCACTTCTGGGCATACCCATCCCACTTATGGTAGAAATTGCTACAGCAACAAATGATGGGAAAAATGCTGAATAAATCAAACATTCACCCCAGTCAAGAGTTCTAGGTTAAAGCCATTGTTCTTTTGCTCACTATGTCACCCTAGTTTAGACCCAGCTATATGCATATCAGTCGTGATCATGCTCCTCATGGGAACAGTCAAGCTCAAACTGCCAAGCCCAGTCCGCCCTGGACTGGAAAGAAGCATCATGGGACCGGTTTCAGGGTATCGCCTCTCGTCAGCCAGGCTAGCTTGAATCCAGTGGCACAGGCAGCAATTTGTTGACTCAGTACTTTCTGAAAATGCCATTTTCTGAATGGAAATTTATAATCCAATTTTACCATTAAAGAGGAGTTTAAATTACAATTCAAATGAATGGAAGAAGCATTTTTGTATCTGCTCCCAAACTAAATTTATCACTTATTAAGTGTAATAAGGTAACCCAGTGTTAGCATATGGAAGAGGTAGCCCTGCTGCACTGAAAAGAACTTTGGGACTTTTTCTCTGCCATGACATTTAAAGCTTAAGTACACATGTCCTATTTATTAAATATTATTCATCCTCCCCTAAAAGCCGTTTGGTCCTACCTTAGGGGTGACTTCTAAATATTAAAAAATAGGAAGGCTTTTGCCTGACAAAAGGTTTCTTTTGCCAGGTGGCAGTTTAAAATTGCACACACAAGCTGTAGGGGCCAGCCTGGAGACATGTTTTACAGGACTACTGAAGTGGATAGCACAATGAGTGCTGCTTCCATCTTGTGGAATTTAATTTAAAGGCCCTAGGTACATGCAGTATCATATAGTTTGCACTCATAAGTTAATTATATATACAATTCAGTTGTATACCAATGTTACCATGTTAAAAAGGGAGAGCACAAGTGTTTTATCACTGATTAGAACGAGTAACATGTGCAGAGTCATACAGCCATCAAAAACAGGTTCCGTAAAGGAAGGCAAAAATCTGGGATGATCCTGCAGAAAGTTCCTGGTCCAACCAGATAGCTAATCCATCTCCACGTCCTGAGAGTTGGACCCCACCCCCAGGACATGGCCATTCTTTGCCCAATGCAAGTGTCGTGAACCTTTGAGAGGAGGACGGAGAATACTTCAGATTACCTAGTAGAGCTAAGAGTAGGAAAGGTCCTTCTGCATCATATCATGCCCAACAAAGTTGAAAAAGACATTTGTCTTGTTTATTAGCATGGGGCATGTCCATGCTATACATAGGAAGTTGGCGTTGGGGTGTCAACATCGAAGGCACGTAATAACCCCTTCAAGGCCAAAAGACCAGTTTAACTGGGTTGTCATAGACCCTGTGACCCTTGACCCGGTCACTCTACTACCGCACGGCCCCCGTGTGCCCGGATTCTGCTGCCGCTGCCTGATTGGCCCTCTTGCTGCCGCCTCTCCTTAGGGCCCCTGCTCTCCAGGCTTGCCCTCGCTCTTCAGGCTTGCCCAGGCTTGCCCTCGCTCTCCCCCGCTCCGCTTTCCCGCTCTTTCCAACCCCCCCTCTGCTCCCCGCCGCTGCTCTCCTGCGGCCCGCCCCCTTCTCTTGTCTCCCGCTCCCCATTCGCCGCCCTGCACCCGCCTCCCAGCTGCTCCTCCCTCCCACTTGGCCATAAATGGCGGGGACCGCACGTACGCGCAGCGGGCACGCGCAGCAGGTTTGCCGGTTGCGCACCAAAGGCAAGCCCGTCTACGCCCGTCCGCGCCCAGCGCCAGAACCCCTGGACCCCGCCAGAGCCAGCCAACCCGACTGAGCTACGACGCCGCCACCCTCCACGCACTCAACACTGGCCGACATCCAGCCTGCTACCAAGCCACCCCGAAACGCACCCATGGAGCCTTCACCTGCCACGCCGGCTACTTCACCTGCACTCGGTTCTGCACCTCGCCAGCTGAATCAGCCGCCAACAACAACCACCTCAAGTGCATCCTGCTCAACACCCATTCCATCCACAGGCAAGCCATTGAACTATTGGACCTCCAGGATAAAACGGCACCAGACGTCGCCTTCTTCACGGAAACCTGGACGAATGCCTCCACAGCCCCCGACATCGCCATTGCCATCCCGGACGGCTACAAGATCATCTGGAGGGACCGCGTCAAGCAGACCGGAGGAGGCATCGCCATCGCCCACAGAAACACTATCCGCATCACGACCAACACCACCCTCGCCACCGCAGAGCACCTGCACTTCCAGATTCTCACCGACCCCAAGACCACCCTCAGAGGAACCCTCATCTACAGACCCCCGGGACCACGCTCACACTTCAGCGAAGCCATCGCAGACTTCATCAGCCCACTCGCCCTCGCCTCCCCCGACTACATCCTCCTAGGAGACCTCAATTTCCACCTGGAGAACGACCTGGACAACAACACCACCGCCCTACTAGACAGCCTCGCCAACCTCTGATTCAAGCAACTGGTCAACACCCCCACCCATTACGCCGGCCACACGCTTGACCCTGTCTTCTCCTCCAGCAACCACATCTCCTTCAGCCACACCAACGAGCTCCACTGGATCGACCACTGCTGCGTACACTTCAACTTCAGGAAAACAACGACCCACCACCGACCTCAACAAACCCCCTTAAGATGCTGGAGCAAGATCACCACCGACCAACTCACCACCTCCTTGCGCCTAAACCCTCCTACCAACACCACAGACCCCAACGAAGGAGCCTGCAACCTCACACAGTAGATCACCGACTGCGTGACACCCTTGCTCCACTGAAAAACCCTCCCAGTAACCTCAACAGCAAGAAAGCCGCGTGGTTCACCAACGATCTCAAAGACTCCAAGAAATCCTGCTGTGACCTCGAGAAAGCCTGGCGCCACAACCAGTCAACGGACAACATGACAGCCCTCAAGAACGCCACCCGCAAACCCCACCAGCTGATCCGCACCACCAAAAGGTCATCCTTCAGAGAACAACTGGACAACAGCACCCACAACAGCAAGGAACTCTTCAATGTCGTGAAAGAGCTCTCCAACCCCAACGCCAGCAACAACGACATCACGCCTTCTCAAGACCTCTGCAACTCTCTGGCCACCTTTTTTCACTGTAAGATCGTCGACATACACGACAGCTTTGGCGCTCAGAACACGTACCCCACCACAGAACCTACACCCCCCACCACCACCATGTGCGCCTGGACTCAGGTCAGCAGGGAAGATACCACCCACACGATGAACACCATCCACTCTGGCTCCCCAGCCGATCCCTGCCCACACCACATCTTGAACAAAGCCGACTCCATCATTGCACCCAAACTTCGGGACATCATCAACAACTCCTTCATATCTGCCACCTTCCCGGAGAGCTGGAAGCCCGCAGAGATCAGCGCCCTCCTGAAGAAACCCACCGCAGACCCCTCAGACCTCAAGAACTTCCGCCCCATCTCGTTCCTCCCCTTCCCTGCAAAAGTCATCGAGAAAACCGTCAACAAACAGCTGACAGCCTTCCTGGAGACGAACGGCTCCCTCGACCCATCGCAGTCCAGATTCCGAGCGAACCACAGCACCGAGACCGCCCTCATCGCGGCCACCGACGACATCCGGACCCTGCTGGACAACGGAGAAGCCGCCGCCTTCATCCTGCTCGACCTTTTGGCTGCGTTCGACACGGTCTGCCACCGCACCCTGACAACCCGCCTCCGCCACGCCGGGATCCAAGGAAAGGCCCTGGAATGGATAACCTCCTTCTTCTCCGACAGAACCCAAAGAGTCCGTCTCCCGCCCTTCCTCGCAGAAGCCACCAAGATCATCTGCGGCGTACCTCAAGGCTCCTCGCTCAGCCCCACCCTCTTCAACGTCTACATGAGCCCCCTCGCAGCCATGGCACGCAAGCACAACCTCAACATCATCTCCTACGCCGACGATACCCAACTGATCCTCTCCCTCACCAACGACCCCACCTCCGCCAGAGCCAGCTTCCAGAACGGAATGAAAGACATTACAGACTGGATGAAGCTCAGCCGCCTGAAACTGAACTCAGACAAGACTGAAGTCCTCATCCTCGGCCCATCCATCTCCGCCTGGGACGACTCCTGGTGGCCCCCCCACCCAAGCCCACGGACCGCACACGCAACCTGGGCTTCATCCTTGACTCCTCCCTCACGATGGCCAAGCAAGTTAACGCCGTTACCTCCTCCTGCTTCAACACTCCGCATTATCCATAAGATCTTCCGCTGGATCCCCACTGGAACCAGGAAAACGGTCACCCAGGCCCTCGTCACCTGCCGTCTGGACTACGGGAACGCCCCCTACGCTGGGACCACCGCCAAACTACAGAAAAGACTCCAGCGCATCCAGAACGCCTCAGCACGACTCATCTTGGACATCCCCCGACACAGCCAACTCTCCGCCCACCTGAGGGACCCGCTCTGGCTCCCCGCCAGCAAAAGGATCACGTTCAGACTCCTCACCACACACACAAGGCTCTCCACGACTTGGGCCCCGAATACCTCAACACCGCCTCACGTTCTACACGCCAAACCGCAAGCTCCGCTCCGCCAGCCTCGCCCTCGCCCTCGTCCCACGGATCCGCAGAACCACCACCGGAGGAAGATCCTTCACCTACCTGGCGGCCAAGACCTGGAACACCCTCTCCACCCACCTACAACTCACCCAGGACCATCTCTCCTTCAGGAAGCAACTCAAGACCTGGCTTTTCGAGCAGTACCAGAATAGATCCAAAGCTGTCAACTTCCTAAGTGTCTTAAACTGATTGAATGACATGAACTTGTCCCCTGGGGGGATATCTTTCATTTGGACTGGTCCAAGGCAATCATATTGCTGGCACACCTTCTGTGTGTAAGACAGTGGAAGTCATGAATTACTTCTCAACTGTGATTCAGGGGATATGTTGATGGCTTAGTCAGTGGTCATGCCAAACCCGTACTTAGTGGAGTTGGGTACATCACCTCTCGCTCCACTGCCAAATAAAAAGGAAAAATGTAACTCACTATCCGAGAATGAAAAATTACCCCAGTATAGGATACCTTTAGCATTTCCAAGCCTAGCCTCTGCTGTATATCCCAATTTCCAAACATCCTTCATTATGCTTGCTAGGAATATTAGTAGATATATAAAGGAGCCTTGTGAGAAAAATCACTATTTTAATAAACACAATGAGTCCTTCCAATAAAAGAGGATGGGAAGTAAAGCGATCAGTTATGGCACGAATCTTGAGCGTTACTGACCCATAGTTGTCACTGACCACTGTTTGTGCATTCTGGGGAAGTTGTATACCCACATTTTGCATCGTAAAGAAAATTCCAACTCACAACCAGGTCTCTGTTGTCATAGGTAAAATTTCGGACTTATTCCATTTAAATTGCCGTCTAAATGAACACCACCCACCAACCCCTTTCTCTGTCAAATCATAGGAAACCGATTTCTAGCAGCATTCCGCACCTAGCACTAGATAGAATTTGCAGATAATTATATCAATATCCCGTGCCCCCCTAAGCAATAACAGACTAGGCAAATAGTGTTCTTTTACAAGCTAAGCAAAGGGTCCACAGCAATAGCAAATAACATTGGAGATAAGAGGCACCTCTGCACGGTCCACTTCAGTCTGGGTTGTGACATAACCTTTGATTTGAATGAGAACACTAGGCATGGAGTACAACAGAGATGATTGTTTAATTAGATTGTCACTTATCCCAATCATTCTTGGCACAGCCAATTGGTAGTGCCGTTCAAGAGAATCAAATGCTTTGTCAACATTCAGCAATATCATTACTGCTGAGAGCTCAGGACGAATATGATGCAGAAGGGCAAAGCTGGTGCACAGATTAGGAGCAGTTGAGCACCCATGGATAAACCAAACCAACATAACCTTATATAGCAAAGCAGAAATGTTCGATTCTGCCCACCCACTTTGAGTCTGGAGTAGTATAGCTGGTTTTGGTACTCTGAAAAGAAAACATGGGTGTCAGAAGTGTCCTTCCAAATCTTCCATGTTCCAACTTTGTGTTTAAGCACACTATTTGCCTCAGAGTGTGTGTGCTTTTGGCCGGCCAGTGTTTGTTAATGTATTTATAAATAATTTTAGTTCAAATCATCAACAGTCTCATGCCTTGTAACATTCAAATGGTCTGTGAGTGCATGAACGTATTACACTTTGAGCATAGTTTACAAATTTGAGAATACTCTTGACGCAAGGATGCAAAAATGAATGTTTTGGGACTTCATAATCCTTTGCTTGTCAATTGACCAATAGTGTAGACATTGGATAGTAATTTAGAACATGAAATAGAAAATGAATTAAGCAGCCAGCTGGTGGGAAGTTATTGTTCATTTTTCATACTTTCATCTTGGATGGAATCTGTCCTTTCTTGTAACAATCACTGCCAGCCCACCCATTCTACTGTATTGGTTTTCACAGATTATGAAGTACTATGCGATCAGGCATAACAGGTCAGAAATCGGTTAGGATTATATTTATCTTTGTCAACTGGTCCATAGTTGTGAAGAAGGCTGTATAAAGATGTTCATATTTGGGGTCGGTTTTAATCGTACTTATGTGAAATTACTGACATTTGGCCTATTGGAGTATTTTGCTTTAGGGTTTTGAATGTTTTTAATTGTGGGTTTTTAGAGATGCATGAAGATGGACTATCTGAGCTACATAAACTAATCCGCAATCTGTTCCTCAATGTTGTCAGCTCAAAGTAGGTTGCACGATCTTGACTGGAAGTTTACTTTGAGAGGTGAAGTTGTTGAATAGGAAGCATTGAGAGACAATGTTTGCAAATGCTTTCACTGTACCTATAGTGCATTTGAGGTTGGCAACAGATTTTATTGCTACAAAAAAGGGCGTCTTACATGTCAGAGTTTTTTGCTATTTGGAAACCTCGAGTGTATAGTCTGGGGTATAGTGCTTATTCATAAAATCCTTTTTATACTTCCTTTGCTCACTTCTTATCTATTCGAAAAGGGATTTCTTGTTTTTTGCTAGTCTGGGGAACTAGACATCTTAAGGTTATTGGGTATAGTTGTGCGTGATGGATCAGTATCCGTCATAAGGGTACGAAGTAGGTTGAGGTTCCAGTTCATCTTTAGAAAGAGTTAGTTGGTGGCCTACATTTCTGTTGTTCAGCATTTTTTAATTATTAGGTCCGTTTTTTCAGTCAATAAATCTGCTCGAAAATATTTTAAAATCTGGTTCATGGGGCTGGCGATGAGACTTTGTCAAAGTAGCTAAAGGAGAAGGTGTAGGTGAAGGAAAACATGAGTGGCTTGTGGTAGACAAAGGTTATAGCATTTCAGAGACTGAAATAAGGGGCGGTGGAGCTGAGTCACAGTCAGGAAATGATTAGTTGGTGTAGTTATTGAAATGTAGACCATTCTAGTTTTTAATTAAAGGTTCGTATTACCAGCACAGATTTCTTCACTTTGGCATGAATGTAGCACCCATGTTTTTATCATGGTGGCAATAACTTTTCACTTCTGACAGTGTGTAGATTACTGGCTTTTTCAGCTGCTATCGGCAAGAGGTTACTAGGTAGTATCTCAGAGATAGTTATTTTCCATTGGTGTCCTAGGCACTTGAGTACCTAGTAAGCTCTAAAAGGTTTTACATGCAGTACTACATTTGGATTTTAGGAGCCAAAGTCAGTCAAGTCAAAGTAAAATCTATTCAGCCAAAGGCCATTTAAGCATACATAAAATAAAAAAGACATAGAATAATAATTTCGTCTGGTTCAGAATCACAGACAATACCCAATTTTCAAATGACAATTCTGAGATACAATATTTAAAAGAGCCAAGTCATATAGACTAAAACCGTTTAAAATGATAGCCTTTAAAATTAATCTCCTACTGATATAAAACACTGATTTTATAAAAATGTAAATTGCAAAACACATTTCAGGTGAGCCAAAATATTGCCTGAAAAGTAAACCATCCTTCTGCCGCCTCACATTGGCCTTGCTCTTCAACAGCACCAAAAAGGGTGTCTTGGATCTTGATACAATGGGCGAAACAAAAATAAATGAATGGTGCTTTGGATCGAGAAGTTGTTGCTCACAGAAAGAGATATATCCTGCTGGAGTGCTCCGGGAATGGAAAAGCAAATTTAAAGTGCATTGTCTAAACAAAGTCAGCTAGTAATGATATGTAGGGAAAACGTATCACCTCAAGTAAGGCTCTAAATCACAAGTTGTTGCAACTGTGGCATAGTTTGCAATTGTTTGTTTGGCCTGAGCAGCAGCCAAATGTTTATTCATACAATGCTCTAAAAACAGTTCTTTAATGCATAGTGTGTGATTGGGGCTGATTGTTTAAGGGAATTTATAAAGATTGAGGAAGCCCAATCTATCAAAGGTGACCTTCAAATACCTTATCCATTATACCTGATTCACCCTATCTGATGACATGCAGTCTCGAATGCAAGCTCTAATCAGAAAGTCCTCTGGGGATGACCCTATTTTAACCCACAATAATAAAAGGAGCTAATCGAAAATGATTTAGATAAGGCATCCCAAGCTCCTCCTGGAATATTAAGGTAGCTGTAGCCCCTTGGACTGAAAGTAGTCTGTGCAAAAAGGTATTTTCTGCGTGTTGTAGGGTATCCACCTTATTGTACCCCCAGAGATCATCGCCATATACCCCCGCTGAGGTGCACTTCCTCCTGTATAGATTCAGCTTTTGTGGAATTGGGTTATTTTAGAGCTTATGGTCACATCTAAAAATGGCATCAATGTTCCGGTTAAAAGTCTGGCATCTAATTGTTAAAAGTGGGATCCAGCTCAGTGACTGGTTAAACAAGTCCCCCATGTTGAAAGACTTTTAATTAGTGCTGGGGTAGGCGCATGTCATTACATATGACTTTGAGAATCTTACTTGAGATCCAGGTCCTCCATAAACACAAGAAACAACTCTAAAGTGGACTGCAGGCTATTTGCAGTACGCGCGATTAGAACAGCGTTGTTCGCATATAATAACATGGAAATTGATTTTTGCCTCCTACGAGGTACATCTTCATCGAAGTCAGTCTCTTTAAACAGTGTAATAAAAATGCTCATCAACTTATAAAATATAGACCACCATAATCAGAGTGCAGCAATAGTGAATGAAATGTCAACTAAGCTTATATCCAGCTGAAAAACTAAGGCTAGGTTGGACGTTTTGCATGTAAGAGTTCTCAAGTAAGCCTCTTCAAACCTTGCAAAGATCCATATGGGGGTCACTTGGCTGAAAACAGGCCAAATCATCTAATTTCAGCATACCTGGGCCCTCACTCTTTACAGTCATTTATTCTTCGTTTATAGCTGTGAAACCGCAATAGATTCGGGAGAGGGTATGTATGGCAGCTGCGAGACTCTCTGTGCCCTGTCCAGCACATAGAACTTGTTCAATAGGTGGTGCAGGATCTTCCAAGTTCCACCTTTTTAGAAAGCGCACCATATATTCACCCTTGATCCCTTCTGGGAGACCGATCACCTGAATGTTGTTGTGCCTGGATCGCTCCTCAGTGTCTTTCAACCTGCCCTCCAGTATGATTATTCTGTTTGTGAGCTCCCATACAACTGTTTCAAGTTTCACTAATGCAAGTTGTAGTGTGTCTGTTTGACTCTTATATGACAGCTTATGGTGATCATGCAACAGTCCGTTTTAGACTCCGGCATATCGCTAAAGAAAGCAACAGCTTCTAAGAGACCCTCCCCCCCACCCTCAGCCCCCCCTCCCGGTTTGGTGGAAATATTGTGGTTGCAAATGAAGGCGAGCAGGCTACACTAGTGTGAGGGGAACATTTTCCTGCCATTCGCAGCAACATAATCCAAGACTTTGTGTGTTTTAGCTAGCCAAGATGTGGCGTTTGTGCTGTAGGTCAAATTCATCTACTGTTCTGCTAACTTGTCTGGTAAAGCAGGAAAGGGCGGACTACACATTGTCCAGCTTCAAGTCCACGTGCCCCCTGCAGCACTCTCCTCCTGTTCGGTAGAGCTCCATGCGTATGCTCTGGTCCTTCCCCCTGCTTTGCGTTGCTCTGCACCTTCCGTTGTACCCAGGGCAGTTGATCTCATAAGTGAGCCAGCCGGCCCTAGTTTGCAAGGCCTGCCCCTTGCAACTTGCTGGGTGGCATTGCTATCCTCCAAAATAACCATCCGTCATTTCAAGCCCAGCAGTGATCGGCCTCCTGAGTGTGCAGTTACAGACAATCACCCGTCTCTCAGGCGAAGTGCCATTTTACATAGGCATAGTCAGAAGCTGCCCAGCTGCCAAATCCTGCGCAGTCCTTTAAAGTACAGCTTCATTCTGCTGAATTGAAGCTACTTTGCAAAGGGTACACAAAGTCCTAGTGTGAAGGTTGCCCCTGGGCTCTCCTCCAAGGCCAGTGATTGCTCGTCTGCTACACTACAAAGGCAGAGACGTCTTCCTAAAGTACTCCTGGGAGGCAGTATATTTCACAATTAAAAATAGTCAAGTTATAAATTGTTCCTCACTACACTGCCACAGTACAACAGCCACTTTTATAGCAGCCAAAAGATACCCAAGAGAGCAAAACATTAAGTTCATACTGATCTTCTCTGCCAGGTTTTGTCATATTAGATGATAAATCCTTATTTTTCACATGCCTGAACAAGGTGTGGCAGTGGTTTGAGCAATTTGACATTGGCTGAGGTGATAATGCCAAACCTAAAACCACATGCACTCCCTGAGCAATGAGCAAAGAGTGCCCTGAAGCTCCGTAATACGACCCAGCCCTGGCAGAAAATCGGAGAAAGGCAATAGAGATTGTGGGCACTCAATGCCAGCCAACATCACCACAGAGCCCCAAGACATTAGACCAAAATAGTTCATATGACGACACAAGCATGGAACACTCAGAAGACCTTGTTCTACTGTCTCAAACAACAGATGACCTTGTAAATAGCTTTGAGCTACCAGCAGCATCTACATATTGGGAGCAAAAACAGTCAAGCAGCTGGCAGATGCATATAATTTGAATGACATTAGTAGTTGTTGAAAGAACTTACATTGTTCGAGCTTGTAATGTGCCCGATTTCCTGACCTCCTCATGCATTGACATTCTATCGGAATGAAGGCAGTTTGTCCCCCCATTGTTGGGAATTTGGCTAGGGTACTGTTCTGCTATTGCCTTGTGGAAAGGCGGGTAAATTGCAAATCAAGCTTATGTAGTGCAGTGGAGTGATCATTAGATTAGATGGTGCCATTGAGCGGGTGAGTTCAGCAGTAAATTGGGGGCACACAACAGAATAACACAGCCAGCCTCATGCTTCTCAGTGCACCAGTCTACAGAGATAATTTATAGAATAATTGAAACATTAGGGGTATGGAACTAGTTCGAAACCCTTACAAGACACAGTCCTGCTTGAAAAGTATCTCATAAACAAAGAACTGCTTAAACTACAGCACAGATGGATCGGACGAATACTGGCAATATTATACTCATTTAGAAGTGGGGTGCTAATATGGACATGGGTTATCACATCCTTTAAGACACATGACACATGCATTGACACAAGCGGTAGATATGTCCTAACTTGTTGGAGACTAGACGGGCTAGAAACCATGCAAGTGGACAATTTATGCACCAAATATAGAACAAACCAAATTTCTTGAAGAAATATTGACATGGATGGACCCCACCCACCACTGCCAGGAGCACAAGCCCTCAGGGCATATAAGGGATTTAACATTTGGTAACAGCAATGGAATTTGGCAGACCTATAGAGACACCTACATCCATCAGTGAGAGATTATTCATTTTCCGAAGCATATGTTACAGTAGCACATGGTGAATACCTAGGCAGAAATTTGTCTGACCACACCCCATTAAGCCTAAACGTTATATAGAGGGGGTGGGGGGCAGCAGGCACTTCTGTCCTATCATAGACACTTCAGACCCAAATGTTTAAAGATCATTTATATCCCGAATCCCTAAGGCAGGCCATAAATAATTATTTTGCTGAGGAATAGGAAACTGCCTCTAATAAGCTGACTGAATGGGAGGCATTTAAAACTGTGATCAGAGGCCACTACATTAAGGCAACAGTAGGTGTTAGGAATGCACTAGCGAGTGAGCTCATTCAGCTGTACACAATTCTTAAAGTGGTGATAAGCAGCTTAGACACAACTCCAGACAGGCAGAAAATATGCAGCATTTGCATCACTAGCTTGATTAGAAAGAATACCTTAAACCAGTAAACAAAGAAAGTGATAGGGCAGGTGGGTTATGAAAACAAACACAAGGAGATGATGGACGGAGTGCTGAAACTTTTCAGATACTCACTCCTGGTCAAAAATCTGGGTTGTATCCATCATCGTTCTTTAGCTCACTTCGCCACCCCAGTTCATACCGAGCCATATGCAAATGAGTCTTCACCCTGTACCTCAAGGGAAGAGTCCAACCCAAACTGCCAAGCCAGGTCTTCCTTGCACCGGAAACAAGCATCCTGCGACTGGTTTCGGGGCAACACCCCTCATCAGCAAGATTAGCTTGAATCCAGTGGCAAAGTGAGCAAGTGACCCACGTCTGGGCATACCCTATCAACTTGGGGCGAACAAAGCAAACACAAGGAGATGATAGACAGCTGAAACTTTTCAGACACTCACCCCAGTCACAGATCTTGGTTGAATGCATCATCGTTCTTTTGCTCACTTCGCCACCCCAGTTCATACCCAGCTCACTTAGCCACTGGATTCAAGCTAGCTAGCTAGAAACAAAGCCGTATAGGTTCTCCTACAAAACCTAGGAGCAACCCCACTGATACCCCCTCGTGTAAACCACTGTTTATGCTAAACACTAATGATGAAATCCATAGCAAAGTACTGGTAAACCAGAATTCAATCACAGATGCATTTACTAATCCACCCGCATCAAAACTGTTTTATACCCATGGTAAACACTGCATTAAACATTAGGAAAGCGGCACAGATAATAAGGGACACCCTTGAAAAGCTTTCGATCTGCTCGAGTGGCATTTATTGTTACATGTATTAAGGTACTTGGGATTTGTTCCTCAAATCGCAGCATGGTTTCAAATTCTGTATTCCAATCCCACAGCTAAATTTAAGAGCAAGATTGATCTCGGAGGCATTCTTTGTGTGCCGAGGAACCGCGTGGAATGCTTTTTGTTGTGTTGCCATTTGCGTTGATGATAGAATCCCTGGCGATGGCGGCCCAAGAGACATGTTGCGCAGCAGGCTTTGACCTGTTGGATGGGATACACATGATTTCACTTTACGTATATTACTTAGTGTTGTTTGTGAGAGATGGTGTTTCTGATACCTGTAGCATCAGAGACACTAGCAGAATTGTTTTTGGTTTTGACTCAGATCTGCGTGTCAACTGGTATAAGACTTGTGCATTGCCCATCTGGCCTGGTGCAGTTAACACTCTGTGGTATTTACAAAGCAGGGAATATCATGGGAAGCATACACATTCAAGTACCTGGGAGTTCAAATATACCACACAGAGAAAGGCATTAAGAAAGGTGCATAGTGAATTAAATTAATGCAATGAAGCAAAATTTTGCGTTTAGGAAATCTCTACTTCTGTCAGTGATCGGGTGCATTACTTTATCAAAAATGGTCCTGCTGTCTAGGTTAATATATTACTTTAGAGTGCTCCGAATTCAGGTACCCTGGTCCATTTTTAGGGAATTTGTTGCTATTCTGCCATATTCAATGTGGGGCTCATTCAGGCACTATGTGGCTCTGACCAAGCTGAAATTGCCCAAAGACGAAGGTAGTTTGAGTGTGTCAGACTTTGAATTGTACTTCCTGGCTGTGCTAATGCAGTAGTTTTCCAAATGGGCAGAAGGGTACACTTGGTGAAAACAGGACTAACCGAGGCTTCTGTGCTCCAAGTACCACTAACCGTTTATCTTCTCTCAGCATGGCCCCCCTTCTGAGCATAGGCTGAGACTACTTGTACCTCGAGTGTCTACCTGGAAATCTGTGCTATTGAAGGCGAAAGGGACACTGAGTGAGGCACAAGTGACTTCTTTAGTAGAGTTCACCAGAGCTAGAGGCAATTTGTACACTACAGATGTGTACCTGGACGAGGCCAGAAATGGAGGCGGTAGGGAACTGGTATGATTTGGCTAGACTTAAAACACTCTAAACTGATCTACAATGACGGGCTGCCGAGAGGGCAACTCCTACAGCAATTTGGAAAGACCCAGATTCAAATTCTCAGCAACAAAAAGTCCTCTAACTTTTTTACACCATGGGTCGCTGCAAGCACAAGATCATTTAGTTCTGCAAACCCCTTGTTAACATACCAGAATGAATTTAAACACCATTAAGGTTGACTGGGAAACAGATGTTAACATTGACATAGTGGAGAAAGACTGGGCATGAATCCTACAGTACACATGCAAAGTATCACACAACCAGCTTTTCAAATACACTCCACTTTATTATTTACATAGATCTTATCTAACCCTAAAAACTGAATCGGATTTCGGGATTTATCCCTGTGACATGCTCGAAGATAAAAGTAGCAGCAGGGTTTTTTTCGCATGGTCTGGGAATGTTCAGCATTGACCCCTTTTTTGGAAGGTATTACCTCTCAAATCAAATTTACCCTAGGAAGAACTGGATCACACACTCCAGGAAGTTGCCTACTGGGAAGGTACACTTGCCCTGTAACTTCAACAGTTCTAACTAATTCATGCTTCTGGCGCTATTAACGACCAAAATGGGGATTGCTATGCTCACTCCCACTCCCACAATAGCAGCATGATATAGATGGGTTATAACATAGTCATAAATAGAGAGTGTAGTGTTACACAGAGATCAATGGGACAAAATACTACTTTCCTTTTCTGCAGCCCTCTCTTAGACCCAATGGTGATTTCATGAATCTGAGATTTTGTGTCACACTGTGGTGTTACATCCCCTCACACTGCCTGATTAGTCAGACACGACGTGGCATCTCGTGCTCGTGCAATCACGCCTCAGCACATATAAGACTTCAGTCATATACGTATTGCTTCTTTTACCGGGATCACTGCACCAGCACCTTGCGAACAAGTAACATAAAGTACCCTTAGAGCCCTACCTTGATGCACAGTTTAGTGCTGGGGGATGTTCCTACTGGTCTTCTAATTGGCAACCTATTGGTTTATCTACAAAGTGTTCAAATCTGCAGTTTTTACTTTAAGTATGAACAGTCCTGTAATGTAACCGCTCAGCAAGCATACCAGATTATATGTCAACCAGTGATAAAATCTTAGTACATTAGCAGCTATGGAACTAAAGGTGCAGTGTCTTGATTGGATTATGCTAATGCACCAATGATGCATGCATTATCTGCTAAGGATATACTTATCCTTACACTATTTACAATGTGTCTCATGTATGGCTTATGTATTCACTTTTGTTTGTAATGCAATTGTTCTACAACAGCATGGGATAGCTGTGTGGTTTTATATGTACTGCCTTCAAAACGAATAATACAGATGTTAAAAAAAACTTTGCAAGGATCCACAAGTCCAACCCAATATGCTTTTAGTTCATTGCTATACAGTAACGTTTGAAAGTAAATCTTTAAGTTGATGTCTCATGCTACATTTCTGTACCATCAGAATGTACCACATCCCCACCCCCAAACACACAGGAGTATATCATATCAACTTTGAAAGGAAGACTGCTGTCTTTCAAAATGAGTGAAAAAGGAGTAGTAGTTTCTTACCTGTAACTCCAGTTCTGTAGTAGGGGTATCTCTGTGATAGTCATAATCTGTGAATAGTCCCGCCCATGTGCGTGGACCAAGGAGCAATCAAAATAGTCTCTTAAGTTGTCCTCTTCTGCAGCCCTGCATAGACACTTAAAAGAAGACAAATAATATAGCCTAACATTAACAAGGCTACATTGGCCAGTACTTCATCCTGAAGTGAAAAAGGATAGCCAAATAATATAGAAATGTGCACATTTTACAGAGTTTCACACATAGAGAAACTCCCCTTCACAAAAATCCTTTGTCATGATAGAGATGAAGGGTTTGACAGACAAGCCCCATAGGCTGCCAATGTGTGTCTGGAAAAGGGATACCGTGCCTTAAAGGAACCCTCCAGAGACCCTCGGTATCCCACGATGCACAGCCAAAGGCAAGTTACTTTCAGTTCTTTTTTCTGGCACCTGCTAGCAGGACCCTGGAGCATTGAGCTCTACCTTTATTGGTATAACTTCAATTTTCTGAACTTTTTGAAAAGTTTTAGTGTTTCACTCAACGTCTGTGGCCTTTCTCTTCCTTTTGATGTCTTTTTTGAGCAGCTAAGCCACCTCTTTCTTGTCAAAATGCCATCTTTATTTGACAAGTGCCCTGAGTGTGGCAGGAAGCAGGCCAAGTCGGACTCTCACAGAGTGTGTATACTCTGTCTTCCATCTACTCATGTTCCTGACTCCTGTGTCATCTACAAGTCATTCTCCAGGAGGACTCTGCGTGACAGGGAGAAGATTAGTCTTCAAGGCCTGGAGCAGAGAAGACATCGGGATGCAGGTGGGACCTCGGGCGTGGAGGGAATCTATCTGCTTCCACTTTCCGTGATTTGGCCTCTGGGGGGCTCCCCAGTCACAAGAAGGCCCAGAAACGGCATCGGTCCCGGTCGCCGTCGATGGCTACGACGTCGAAAGGTATGACGATGATATGTTCCCCGTCGACCCAGGGCTCTGGGTCTAAACAACGTCAATTCTCGCGTCGAGGTTAAGACCGTCGAGACCTCGGACGAGGTCGAGCACTTCGCAGCCGACGTCGACACATCATCGTCGTCGATCTGAGTCCCGAAGGCATTGGCGCTCGCCGTTGAGGCGACACCGCCGTCAACGTCGACGCGCAGGTCGGCGTCGAAAAGGAGATCTTCGCCGTCGACGCAGAGAGGAAAGTCGATGTCGTCCAGAAGATCGACGTCGAGGAGAAAGTCGATGTCCGGTAGATCGACGTCAAGGAGAAAATTGACGTCTAGGAAGGGGACTCCTTCCAGGAGCAGGTCGCGCTCAGTGGTCAGCATTTCTACGTCTGACCGCTCTAAGTCGGAGCGGCGCAGGCGGTCTCCATCAGGGGACACGGCCTCCGGGGCACCTTCTTCAAGGCCGGACCGTAAGAGGAGAAGAGGGACTCGTTCACCGGACTCTGAATACTCCAGGACCTATTCACCAACTAGGTCTCCGGGGAGGGACCAGCCTGTGGTTCCTCGTCTGTCGCCTCCACGGCCTCGGATTCCGACTCCTCCTTCTCCGCCTCCACCTCTTCCTCCACCGCCTCCTCCTCCGCCTCTGGCTCCGCCCAGAGCAATGCCACTTCAGCCACTGGTGCCAGTGATCAGCCTGTGCCCAGACGGCTGAGATCTTGCTCCAGAACGCTACATCGTTCTCGTAGCCGGCACAGGTCTTCCACCAGGTCTCGACATAGTCGCCACCGGGAGAGATCACACTCCAGATAGACTAGGGACACGGATTCCTCTAGTGGTGGGAGATATTCGCCGACCTTGTCAGACTCGCCTCCCATGAGGGTATCTCCAATTGATGGCATCACTACCTTTCAGGATGTACTGCTGAGGGGAGCGGCTAAGCTGGGGATTGCGCTGACTGCGCCTACCCCTCCACTTCTGTGATCTTCGAGATGCTGCAACGGAAACAGCTCTCACGTCCCCTGCTTCCTGTAGTGCCTGGTTTGGAGGAACCGGCTATGGAACTTTTCTTGACGCCTGCCTCTGCGAAGTCGGCTCCATCTCGACTTCAGAAGAAATACAGGACTCTGACATTCCTGTGGACGGATCCTCCTCCGCACTCGGTTATAGTGGTGGCGGCAAAGAAACAGCACTCTACTGCTCCATCGTCTACAGTGCCACCGGACAAAGAGAGCCGAAGGCTGGACTCAGCGGGGAGGAAGGTCTGCAGTACAGCATCCACTTCCATGAAGGCAGCAAGTTCGACTGCCCTCTTAGGACGTTCCTTGTGGGAGTCTCTCCAACAATTTATTGAACTCGTCCCGAGGGACAAACGTGAGGACTTTCAGGAGGTTGTTAATGAAGGCATGATGGTGTCTAACCAAATCATTAGTGCGGCTGCAGACACATCTTTCTAGCAGCCCATGGATACTGTAACGATGTCAGGAGGTTGTTAATGAAGGCATGATGGTGTCTAACCAAATCATTAGTGCGGCTGCAGACACATCTTTCTAGCAGCCCATGGATACTGTAACAATGTGACTTTGAGGCGGCACGCCTGGCTGCAGGTTACCTCCATGAAGCCAGAAGCACAACAGCGGATTGCCAACCTGCCCTTTTTGGGTTCCACTCTCTTCGGGACCCATGCGGACGAGGAAATGGCTCACTTGAAGGCAGAAGTTGAGACACTCATGGCTGTGGGCTTGGGGAAGCCCAAGGTACAGCGAAAGACTTTCCGTCCCTACCAACTGCGTTATTCCTCCCAGCGGTACCAACGCGGGCAGGGTCGCCAGGCTGGGCAGCAGCAACAACGATATCGGAGGCAGCCCTTCCAAAGGTGACAGAGGGGCATAGGCAACCAGCAGTCCACATCGGGGAATAAGGGCCCGGCTGGGTCTAAGCCCTGAGGGATTACTTCCCCCTCTTCTGTTACCCACTCCGGTGGGGGGAAGCATTCAGAACTACCTGGCAGAGTGGAGAAAAATTACTCTGGACAAGTGGGTGCTGAATATTGTTTGCAATGGATACAGTCTACGTTTTCTGAGCCCTCCTCCAGCTATTCCACCGGTTCGCTCACAATACCTGCTGCGCGAACTCCAAGCAGAGGCCAATACCCTGTTAAGAAAAAGGGCGATAGAAGACGTCCCTCCATCTCAGAGAGGAAAAGATCTATACTCAAGGTTCCTACTTGTGTGCAAAAAGGTTAAAAACGAGTTCAGGCCCATTCTGGAATTGCGACAAGCAAACAAATGGATTTGCAGGAAAAAAATTTGCATGCTGTCCTTGCACCAGATTTATCCTCAGCTGCATCGAGGAGACTGGCTTTGCGCAATAGATCTGCAGGACGCGTACTTCCACGTTTCCATTGCACAGAAGCATCGGAAGTTCCTGCGCTTCCTAGTCGGCACCAATCACTATCAGTACACCGTAGTTCCGTTTGGTCTCTAGTCGGCACCCAGGACGTTTTGAAAGTGCATGGCAGGGTTGGCAGTGCACCTGAGGAAGAACAAGGTGTTTGTCTACCCATACCTGGACGACTGGTTGATCAAAGCATCCACCTTCCAGGAAGCGCAGCTGCATTTCAACAGGACGGCTGTTCTGTTGAACCAACTGGGTTTGCACATCAACATGTCCAAGTCTGTCCCGACTCCTGTTCAGTGTCTGCTGTACTTGGGAGCCTCCAGGGCAAGCGTGCGTCGTTCGGCGGAGCGACGCTTATCGATTCTTCGGAAGGCTCAGACTCTTCTCTCGCCCTACTACAGAACTGGAGTTACAGGTAAGAAACTACTCCTTCTTTT
Source organism: Lissotriton vulgaris (assembly GCF_964263255.1). NCBI lineage: Eukaryota > Metazoa > Chordata > Amphibia > Caudata > Salamandridae > Lissotriton > Lissotriton vulgaris. Next base: position 451,014,345 of record NC_141696.1, on the reverse strand, counting down.
TCACTTATTTTGAAAGGCAGTAGCTTCCTTTCAAAGTTGATATGATATACTCCTGATTGCTGCCACGATGTTTCTCCTTGAACACCCCAAAAACATTCTACTACTAACTAGTTTTGCAGAAGGCTAGAAGCAAAATAATGGACATGTCACTGATTTCACCCCTTGTGTCTTCTGCCTCACATACATTTAATGCAAGAGGAGAGACCAGGAAACATCCCATTTGAAAGGTCCCCTTACAGACCCATAAGGAAGGGCCCTGCTTGAGACCTTGATGTAACAATCTGAGACCAATCCCACAGATCTTTACAGTAGTCCTTTTGGCCCAAGACCAAAGGTGGAGGTCAGTTGGGGTGGGAGAGTGTTGGTTCAAAAAACGCCATGACACTGGGCAGCCTTCTAGAAACACATAAGTGGAAACCAGTGAAAATTGCCCAATTTTGTTAATGGTCAAGTATTTATAGTCTGTTTTGGAACCATTAGTTTATTCACAGCTCATCTGGTGATTATTAAATTATGCGTTGTGTTTTGAAGATTGCCTTTGTGAATTTAATTTTCCCCCAGGTTTTTGAAGTTCGTCCTGAAGATCACGAGAAATATGGAGGTGACCCACAACAACCACACAAGTTGCATCTCATTACCAGAATTCGAACTGGAATAGCGCGGCCATACTGGGAAAAAAAGATCCTGCATGATCTTGGCTTGGATAAGGTACTCCGCTTAATCATAGTTTCTATATTTTTTCAAAAAGAAAATTCACTTTTAAATCTCATTGGACATGGTGCACTTGAGCGCTATTTATTAATCATTGCAGCCTTTTTCTGTTGTTGTTCCTTTGTGTTATCCCACTTGTTACAAAAGTAACTCTTCTCGTACCTTTAGTGTGATGGTCTTTCTTTTCTCAGCGTGTTGTACTTTTTTTTTTTTTTTAAACACATTTTATTGTCAGACTGCACACAGTATGCAGGGAGGACAGGAGATTTGCCCGTAGCCGCCGACTGAGACTTCCCGCATTTGAACGTTTTGTTGATGAATTAAGGAACTACAAACAAGAAAATAAATGAGACCAGAATAGGAAATATAGAGTTTGAAGAAACGCTGGAGTGAATGATGGATAGCTAAAGGAGATTCTAATAGAAGACGTGAGGAACACAAAGGGGAGTTGAGGTCCTAACTGGGATCTTATTTAATAAAAAGATATCAAATTATGGTCAAAACCTATTTTCACTGGGACTAGAGAGATTTATCTGTCAAATCAACTTTTAAGAGCCCTGATGATGTCCTTAACCACTTCGACGCTATTGGAATTAGGCTCATATAATGAGATTTCCATTGAAATGAATGGGCAGTGCATGACGAGTTACCCTTGTCATTAGCATCCAAGAGGTTAATTGGACGAAACGCGTCGGCTGTCTGATGTTTTGAGTAAAATCTGGATTCATTGATGTTGAAATTCACTGAGGAAGCTGTCGCCAGTTGGTGAATGAAACGTGAATAATAAAAATTGGGAATCAATACTCATTGGCCCTGTAATATTTTCAAGAAGTTTGGACCGCTCCCTCTAATCATCAAACAGTGTCAAGGAGCAATCGATTTTTCACTTTACAAGCACGAAATAACAAGTGGATAACCAAGCACTTTTTGAACAACCGCCCTTCCCTCCCTACTCCCCCCCCCCCCCCCCCCCCCTCAACTGCCCACCACTCCTGAGTCGCACATCCACCACCAGGCCCTACCAACCCATATCGAGCAACACACAACAAGAAAAGGTAAAACATGCACAAGCACACCCGCCTCCCATAGCCCCAAGTCCCTTAGGTCCACAGCACCTGCCCCTTCACCGCTCCCAGGTAAGGTCCTCCTGCTCCACAGGGGGTTCAAGCCACAGACCCCTATAATCTGCCCAGTGCTTCCAGATTTTATAATGTTTCCGCGGGCACCCCCTGGCCACAAATATCGGCTGCTCCAGCCCCATACAAAAGTCCAGCCCCCTCTTCCAGACGGCCACGGACGGGGTCTGTGAGGCCTTCCAGCCCTTAGCGATGTCTTTTTGGCCGTTGTAAGACCAAGTAACATCAGGTGCCTTTTGTAGAGGTTACCCCCCACCCCCTCCATGAAATGCAGCAGGGCAAACTGTGGCGTGCGCGTGAGCACCCATCCCAGTACCTCCGACAAACAGGCCAGGACCCCCCTCCAGAACCGATCAAGGGATCCAAAGCTCCAAGCGGTGTTGGTCCTATTGGATTTGTCTGCGGCCTTCGACACGGTCAATCATTCCATCTTGATTGACCGTGTCGAAGAATTGGGTATACATTCAATGGCTAGGGCCCTGCTCGCCTCTTTTTTGGCGGGCAGAACGCAGGCAGTAACACTGGGATCTTTTAAACCTGCCGATCTTGCCCTACCATGTGGTGTTCCTCAAGGCTCATCCCTAAGTCCGACACTTTTTAATATCTATGTGTCGAACTTAGCTAGGGTTATTAAAAACTACCGGATGAGCCTTACCACATATGCCGACGACCCCCAGTTGGTGCTTGCCATCAAGAACGATGGAGAAGAGGTGGCGGCTCGGTTTCAGGAAGGCATGTTGGCAATCAAGGAGTGGATGGCTGGACACTGCTTAAGACTAAACTCAGAGAAGACTGAGGTAATTATCTTCGGAAAGTTATCTCCCTTGTGGTCTTCCGTCTGGTGGCCCCCATTACCTGGAGCCATACCAACCCCTGTTCATAAGGTTAGGAATTTAGGGATAATCTTTGACGAAAAGCTTAATTTTGCTAACCATGCCAATCAGATAGCATCTTCTGCCTTCCACAAACTCAGACTTCTAAAAAAAATCCTACCATTTCTTCCAGATAATGCGAGGAAAACGGTGGTGAGCTCCTTGGTACTTTCATCCTTGGATTACTGCAATGGACTATTTGCGAATGCTCAATCTCGGGTGGTGGCCAAATTACAATTTATCCAAAACGCAGCAGCAAGGCTACTGTCTGGCACCCCCAAATTCAAATCCATTAAGCAAGTAATCAGGAGCTACCACTGACTAACTGTAAGAAATCGGATCAGATTCAAAACTTTATGCCTCACCTTTAAAGCATTACATGGTCTTGGCCCGGTGTTTCTCAAACAGAAGCTTATCTTCTAACAACCCAATAGATCACTTAGATCTGAACATCTGCACCAACTGACAGGGCCACGGACTAGGACTGTCACTTGGGGCGACAGATGTTTTACAAACACCGCCGCCAGACTCTGGAATACTCTTCCGATGGCGATAAGATCTACCCCTTCATTGTTTCAGTTTAGAAAGCTGCTGAAAACTTGGTTGTTTGACCAATAATCTTTCTGTTTACTGTACCATTTTTGAAGCCTGATGATGTTCTCACTGAGATAATAGGTTGAGTTACAGCGCCAAGACACCCACGGGTAAAAGTCGCGCTTTACAAATCTTAAAAATAAATAAATAATAAATAAATAAATATGAAGGACCCTTTCTCCTTATTGCAGCGGAGGCAGTCCGGCGAAGCAATCAGTCCTGCCCTCCAGAGCCGAACCCTGGTATAGTAGACTCTGTGGAGATACTTAAATTGGATGAGGCGGAGACGCATTGCTATGGCGGCACCCCTGGGAGCAGACAGAGCCTCCCTCCAGTCCTCCTCCTCTAACTCGCCTACGTCTTCCTCCCATTGCTCCTGAAGCCTCTGCAGGGTAGGGGAATAGTGTGTGACTAGTGTCTGGTAGATGTGGGATATTTTCTTTTTCTCCAGGTCCCCCATGAACACTTTCGCCTCTAGCGGGCTGAACTCAGGGAGGGACTCCAACCCCAAAGCCCATTGGTCACGTGGTGCTGAGATATAACAATTAACACTGGTAAAGTTGCACAACACTTAAAAACTATCAACTAGATGATTAAGTCCTATCAGCCCACCTGATGGCGGAGCCTCATCATCTAGGACTTGCCAAACCAGGTTGTGTGCAATCGCCCAATTAGATATTAGCGACACATCACAAAACCGAGGTGTGGTTACCAAAATTGTAAGTCTAGATAGTGGGACTGATATGTGCAGTGCAAAAAGAAAAAAAGTGAAGTGAATTAAAATGGCTATCAAGGCAAACAAAAACCTTTAATATTGTTCACCTGGATGTCAGATTAAAAATAGTGAACTGACAGTGTGAAATAATCACTGTCTAACTTGCTTGGTAGAAATCAAGACAAAGATCTATACAGGGCCAACATGTTTCTGCCTTCTTGTGAAGTGTCACTGGCATTCGTCAGGGCCAAGCTAAAGTCTGCTACTGCAAGGGCACTATCATATGTGCTCAACTAAGAAATAAGCAAATAAACATACTAGTGATAAATTAGAAACCATCCTACCACATCTTCTCAGTATTGTTCTGATGATGCAATAGGTCTTTCCTATGTAGGAAAAAATGAGAAGAAAACATTGTAGACAATGCATGTGTTTTATCCTTACAATTATATCTACAACGAGAGCAAAGTGAAATTGCTGAATGCTTGTGCACGACCAGTGGTAATGTAAAATACTCTCAGACTGGACCATCATAACTCTATGATAGTCACATATACAATATATTATGTTTCGTCACACAATGAATAAGTATACAAAAGTTTAACACTTACCCATCAGTGTGTGGGAAGTGGACCTCACCTCACCCGGCAACTGCTCGGACGAATGAAGGCACCGCTCTAAACATATAAAGACAAACTCTATGATAGATGCATGTCTTAAGGATACGACCTGTGTGTGCTGTTGGAGAAACCCACTTGTTCTTCTAGTCTGTCTGTAACCAGTAACCCACCGGTGTCCTTGGTGGCCCCATCGGACGAATAAGGTATCTAGTCACCTTTTCTGGGGTACTGGGTGGTTATCCCATGATATCTACCGATGTTAGTGTAGACCACTGGGACATTATGCTGTTTACAATTGTAGCAAGATGTCTGCCCTACATTAGAGCCATTTCTCAGGTGGGAAAGACAAATTAAAGACTTATAAGTCCTTAGGGCCTGTCCTCCCCAGTACCTAGAATGACTTAGGTGTCTGGTCCCCTTCAGTGTGTTCCTGCGGGGAATGAAGGGTCACAGCATTATGCTAAGACCACAGCCAGTGACTACAAAGCAGCCGTTTAAGAATGCTGCTAGTAACTGATGTGGTTGTTGTCCCAGCTAAATTCACTATTGATAGGGGTAGTTAGGTGCCACAGAATTATGCCTAGACAGCAGCCAGTGTCTAATATGCAGCCGTTTGTGAATGATGCTAATAACTGGTGAGCTGATGTCCCAGCTAAATTCCCTTTTGTTAAAGTGGAGTGGCAAAACTATAACTAATGTCTACAACCCTGGGTCCAAGCAACCCGGTCCCAGCTTACCTGTCCGTCGGTACCTTGCGGCGGAAACACGAGCCGAAGGGGAGGCACCGACGGACAGGACTTGCGTGTATTTATAATGCAGATGATTGGATAATTGGAATCGGCTGGGCCGTCCTACTGATGCGCTGCCGTTGCGCTGTTAAAGGATGGTATTCCCCTGCACATGCGCCGACTGGCCCGGACAGCGGGCGCGCAGGCGCGGAGGCAAGCGTGGGGGCAAGCGCGTCCTTCTAATGCGCTGCCGATGTGCTTCTGAAGGACAAGAGTTCCCCGCACATGCGCACCCTGACCCAGACAGAGGGCGCATCGACTTAGGAGATAAGCGGGCCCGTTTGGCTGCACCGCGCATGCTCGACGGGAGTGTGTTCACTACACATCGAGGGCGAGACACTGCCGCATTAACTCGATAGCCTGCCATGCGCTGCACAGCTCAAGGCAGTATGTAATTGCCAGCTCTGACGCCGCGGCGCAGTAGTCAAAAACACAAAAACAAAGAGTGTATCTATCAAAATAAGATAGGGCCGTGATCATCATCATGGGAAATCAAGAGTGATTATCAGTCATAGATAGCGTAGAGGACGCTATGTGACCTTAATCAACAGTGCATAGATGTGGGGAGAGATATGTTATCATGCTTACTTGGACCCCTAAGTGCTGTCATCAGCCATAAATGAAAGATGGGAGATCAAGATAATGATCAATAATGGAGATAGTCAGAATTGCTGATTTAATTAGTAAGTCTAAAAATGGGTGGATCAGTGGACACCCAACATTTGAACCTGAAAAGTGATTATGACAGGTGCGTTATAATGAGCGCCACAGGTGTGTGGGACACTCAAACGCTCCATGATGTGATATCAAAGAGCACCCAATGGTAAGTGTTGTGTTCAGATGGACAACCATGGAATGCTGTCATTCAGTCCGTTGACGTCAGATTTCAGTCTGTATATCCACCGTTGCTCCTTGACAAAAAGGAAGTGGGAGACATCAGTAATATGTTGTGGTATGTATGGCTGTTCCAATACAACCCAGAACAAGTCCTCAACTTTATGATTTGCTTCCAGAAAATGGTTGGTGAGGCCTGTAGATTACTTCTTGCAGCGAATTGTGCTTTTATGTTCGCTGATGCGGGACTTAATCATCCGCGTTGTATGCCCCACATATTGCTTCTTGCAAGGGCAAGTGATCAGGTATATTACTTTTTCTGAGTTGCAGTTTGTGTGCCTAGTTAGTCTCCACGGTCTGTTCGTGCCCATGTCAATTGTGAAGGTTTTCCGTGTCTGTGGGCAAGCAGCACAATTCCCGCAGGGGTAGTGACCTTGAACTGGATTGCTATTCCAGAGGGTGTTGATGGTTTGTTTTATTTCATTGCGAGGTCTAGTGTGCACCAGGTTATCTCGAATAGATGGTCCCCTTTTGAATGCAAACAACGGGCGAGGTATTGTCCCTGCACCTGTATTCAGAATTTTCCAATGTTTCAATATGGTTTTCTTCACTTGATTGGAAGATGTAGTGAAGGTTTGAACCATAGTCATCCGATCTTTGGTTGTCTCGGGCCTCTGATGTTGCAGGAGTGCCTCACGATTGTTGTTAAATGCTCTCTTTCGTGCCTGGCGTATTAATCGGTTGGGGTAATGCCTATCTTTCAGGTTGACTGCCAATTCCTTGGCATGATGTTCGTACAGGGTATTAGATGAACAATTTCGTCTAATCCTGAGAAATTGACCGACAGGTAAGTTCTCGCGGAGTGCTTGAGGATGAAAGCTCTGAAATGACAAAAGCGAGTTACGTGCCATCGGTTTCTTGAACAGTTCACTCTGTAGGCTACCCTCTGCCGGAAAGATCTGGAGATCGAGGTACGCTAATTTGTTTTTACTGCTCTCCATGGTAAACTTGAGAAATTGGTTCCTAGAGTTTAACCATGTATGAAAGGATGATACCTCTGTAGCCGTCCCTCTCCAAATCACCAAGACGTCATCAATGTATCGTTTCCACAGTACCACCTGATGGATGAAGGGGTTACTGTGGTTAAATACATGGTCTTGCTCGAATTGATGCATGTAAAGGTTTGCCAAACTAGGCGCAAAGACACTCCCCATTGAGGTCCCTGACACCTGGAGATAGAGATCGTTCTGGTACTGAAAAAAGTTTTCCATCATGGCGATCCTCGCACACTCCATGATGAAAGCAACGGGTGTTATGGTATCCATTTGTCTAAACTCAAGGAGGCTCCTAATGCAGTCCAGTGTTTCTTGCTGCGGGATTGACGTATACAATGATTCAACGTCGAAGCTGACCATGAGGTCTGTCTCAACGTTGAACTCCAGTCTGAGAGTATTTTACATTACCACTGGTCGTGCACAAGCATTCAGCAATTTCACTTTGCTCTCGTTGTAGATATAATTGTAAGGATAAAACACATGCATTGTCTACAATGTTTTCTTCTCATTTTTTCCTACATAGGAAAGACCTATTGCATCATCAGAACAATACTGAGAAGATGTGGTAGGATGGTTTCTAATTTATCACTAGTATGTTTATTTGCTTATTTCTTAGTTGAGCACATATGATAGTGCCCTTGCAGTAGCAGACTTTAGCTTGGCCCTGACGAATGCCAGTGACACTTCACAAGAAGGCAAAAACATGTTGGCCCTGTATAGAACTTTGTCTTGATTTCTACCAAGCAAGTTAGACAGTGATTATTTCACACTGTCAGTTCACTATTTTTAATCTGACATCCAGGTGAACACTATTAAAGGTTTTTGTTTGCCTTGATAGCCATTTTAATTCACTTCACTTTTTTTCTTTTTGCACTGCACATATCAGTCCCACTATCTAGACTTACAATTTTGGTAACCACACCTCGGTTTTGTGATGTGTCGCTAATATCTAATTGGGCGATTGCACACAACCTGGTTTGGCAAGTCCTAGATGATGAGGCTCCGCCATCAGGTGGGCTGATAGGACTTAATCATCTAGTTGATAGTTTTTAAGTGTTGTGCAACTTTACCAGTGTTAATTGTTATATCTCAGCACCACGTGACCAATGGGCTTTGTTGTTATATAGGTAGTTACACAGGGGGTATTAGCCTGTTTGGTCGTTAAACACTCCCTCGGACCCTCTCTTACGAGTTGTTATGATAGTGTATGGAGCAGCCTCGGCTGCGGGTCCTTGTTTTCCTATTTAGCACCACACAGCAAATGTTGTAGTGCAATTCAGCTCACCCACTTCTTTTATTTAGTTGTCTGTCTGTTGCAGTTCCTCGCCATGGAGGAATTTGGTGGCCTAGCATTTGACGATGAGGATCTTAATACCATTCTAAGTAACAACCCCAGCATATTAGATGACTTACCCTCCACCTCTAGTCCCACAATAGAGGATGATTGGGTTAAACTTTTGAACCTGAAAAAGAATCACTCCCGTATCTCATTACACGGTGTGATTATGAACGAGTACCTACATGGTAAGTGTGCACCGTCTGGTTTAATTGTCACCACGACACCGAGACTTTTTCTGAAAGACAAAGAATTCTTGAAAAATTGGGCTTTGATTGGTTGGCGGTGTACCCGTGATTGGCTGGTTTTAATTATTAAGACAGCAAAGAAAACGGCGGACGCCTTATTGGTAGAGATCCAAGTTCTGGAGGGCCAAATCAACGCAGCTGTGCGGCCTGTGATCTATAAAAAGAACTTGGACGATGCCAACAAAACGAACAAGGAATATTATGACAACATCCTGCTTAACAAAGTGGAGAAGTTCAAAAAAGATCTGGCACGTTTCTCCATGGAATTGGCTTACCCCTACCTGAGTGACTCCTATGTAGCTCCCTCAACCAATTCCAAAGGCAGGAGATATGGGTCGAATTCTTCTTCTTCAGGCTCTGACTCAGGCTCCAGTGATCAAGGGAACTCCAACACAGGCCCCAACACCGGGACACGCGGTGGTGGTTTCCAACGAAGACCCAATAGAGGCAGGGGAGGACAACAGTACCCCAATCCGGGACAGTGGTGGCCCCCAGGCCCATGGAACTATCATCCTGGAGCGATGGGCCCTCCACCTATGGGTCACCCTATGCCCATGTATCCCCCAAACCCGTCATTCTACTATGATCAGTCTTTTTTATGGCAGGGCCGAGGCAGGAACTGCGGCAAAAGGAGAGGCCAACAAACTGTGAATTGGGCTCCTCAGCCCAACAAGACAGGCCCGACAACAGGAGCTGCGACCTAGTAGTGAACCTGAGCTCAAGGACTACGACACCGCTTGAGAACACTGTTTTGAACAAAGGGCTGGGCTTTGTTCCTACCAATACAGGCGATATGTTCAAATTGAGGTGCGAGCTCGAAAGTTTTTATAGGAAAATACGTCTGCACTTTTTCTTCAAGACAACTAGCTCTGTTACGAACGAGTCTGACAACTTTGATCAAGGTGAACAGAATACTGGCCTTAGACCCAAATCGACATTTACTCCTTTGAACCATCAAGTACCAGCAAATGTCTTAGCTTTTGAACAAGCAGTGACACACGAGGTCACTAACATCGAACAACGACGGAAGACTTTTCATAATATGTCCAACTTAGAGAAATCAGCGCTTTCTGCTCTGTCTAATGACAGGTCTCTGACTATCAAGCCGGCTGACAAGGGCGGAGCTATAGTGCTACAAGACACTACAACCTATCATCAAGACAACTTAATGACACCAAATCCTACCGTCTCCTCATTGAAGACCCAACTCCCAGAATCTCGAATGACATCAAGAGTCTGGTGGAGGAAGGAATAGCAGAGGGTTGGATTACCCCTCACGAAGCAAGATATTTGATAACAACACACCCGGTTATTCCCTACTTTTACTGCCTTCCTAAAATACATAAGGCCCAGAGACCGCCCCCGGGAAGGCCCATTATCTCGGGCATAGGTTCATTACTCGAACCTTTATCTACCTTCGTGGATTTCTTCCTAAAACCTATCGTAAAGGAAACTCCAACATTCCTACAAGATACTGGTGATGTGCTTAGACTACTGGCTGACATTGAGTTCAACGTTGAGACAGACCTCATGGTCAGCTTCGACGTTGAATCATTGTAGACGTCAATCCCGCAGCAAGAAACACTGGACTGCATTAGGAGCCTCCTTGAGTTTAGACAAATGGATACCATAACACCCGTTGCTTTCATCATGGAGTGTGCGAGGATCGCCATGATGGAAAACTTTTTTCAGTACCAGAACGATCTCTATCTCCAGGTGTCAGGGACCTCAATGGGGAGTGTCTTTGCGCCTAGTTTGGCAAACCTTTACATGCATCAATTCGAGCAAGACCATGTATTTAACCACAGTAACCCCTTCATCCATCAGGTGGTACTGTGGAAACGATACATTGATGACGTCTTGGTGATATGGAGAGGGACGGCTACAGAGGTATCATCCTTTCATACATGGTTAAACTCTAGGAACCAATTTCTCAAGTTTACCATGGAGAGCAGTAAAAACAAATTAGCGTACCTCGATCTCCAGATCTTTCCGGCAGAGGGTAGCCTACAGAGTGAACTGTTCAAGAAACCGATGGCACGTAACTCGCTTTTGTCATTTCAGAGCTTTCATCCTCAAGCACTCCGCGAGAACTTACCTGTCGGTCAATTTCTCAGGATTAGACGAAATTGTTCATCTAATACCCTGTACGAACATCATGCCAAGGAATTGGCAGTCAACCTGAAAGATAGGCATTACCCCAACCGATTAATACGCCAGGCACGAAAGAGAGCATTTAACAACAATCGTGAGGCACTCCTGCAACATCAGAGGCCCGAGACAACCAAAGATCGGATGACTATGGTTCAAACCTTCACTACATCTTCCAATCAAGTGAAGAAAACCATATTGAAACATTGGAAAATTCTGAATACAGGTGCAGGGACAATACCTCGCCCGTTGTTTGCATTCAAAAGGGGACCATCTATTCGAGATAACCTGGTGCACACTAGACCTCGCAATGAAATAAAACAAACCATCAACACCCTCTGGAATAGCAATCCAGTTCAAGGTCACTACCCCTGCGGGAATTGTGCTGCTTGCCCACAGACACGGAAAACCTTCACAATTGACATGGGCACGAACAGACCGTGGAGACTAACTAGGCACACAAACTGCAACTCAGAAAAAGTAATATACCTGATCACTTGCCCTTGCAAGAAGCAATATGTGGGGCATACAACGCGGATGATTAAGTCCCGCATCAGCGAACATAAAAGCACAATTCGCTGCAAGAAGCAATCTACAGGCCTCACCAACCATTTTCTGGAAGCAAATCATAAAGTTGAGGACTTGTTCTGGGTTGTATTGGAACAGCCATACATACCACAACATATTACTGATGTCTCCCACTTCCTTTTTGTCAAGGAGCAACGGTGGATATACAGACTGAAATCTGACGTCAACGGACTGAATGACAGCATTCCATGGTTGTCCATCTGAACACAACACTTACCATTGGGTGCTCTTTGATATCACATCATGGAGCGTTTGAGTGTCCCACACACCTGTGGCGCTCATTATAACGCACCTGTCATAATCACTTTTCAGGTTCAAATGTTGGGTGTCCACTGATCCACCCATTTTTAGACTTACTAATTAAATCAGCAATTCTGACTATCTCCATTATTGATCATTATCTTGATCTCCCATCTTTCATTTATGGCTGATGACAGCACTTAGGGGTCCAAGTAAGCATGATAACATATCTCTCCCCACATCTATGCACTGTTGATTAAGGTCACATAGCGTCCTCTACGCTATCTATGACTGATAATCATCCTTGATTTCCCATGATGATGATCACGGCCCTATCTTATTTTGATAGATACACTCTTTGTTTTTGTGTTTTTGACTACTGCGCCGCGGCGTCAGAGCTGGCAATTACATACTGCCTTGAGCTGTGCAGCGCATGGCAGGCTATCGAGTTAATGCGGCAGTGTCTCGCCCTCGATGTGTAGTGAACACACTCCCGTCGAGCATGCCCGGTGCAGCCAAACGGGCCCGCTTATCTCCTAAGTCGATGCGCCCTCTGTCTGGGTCAGGGTGCGCATGTGCGGGGAACTCTTGTCCTTCAGAAGCACATCGGCAGCGCATTAGAAGGACGCGCTTCCCCCACGCTTGCCTCCGCGCCTGCGCGCCCGCTGTCCGGGCCAGTCGGCGCATGTGCAGGGGAATACCATCCTTTAACAGCGCAACGGCAGCGCATCAGTAGGACGGCCCAGCCGATTCCAATTATCCAATCATCTGCATTATAAATACACGCAAGTCCTGTCCGTCGGTGCCTCCCCTTCGGCTCGTGTTTCCGCCGCAAGGTACCGACGGACAGGTAAGCTGGGACCTGGTTGCTTGGACCCAGGGTTGTAGACATTAGTTATAGTTTTGCCACTCCACTTTAACAAAAGGGAATTTAGCTGGGACATCAGCTCACCAGTTATTAGCAGCATTCACAAACGGCTGCATATTAGACACTGACTGCTGTCTAGGCATAATTCTGTGGCACCTAACTACCCCTATCAATAGTGAATTTAGCTGGGACAACAACCACATCAGTTACTAGCAGCATTCTTAAACGGCTGCTTTGTAGTCACTGGCTGTGGTCTTAACATAATGCTGTGACCCTTCATTCCCCGCAGGAACACACTGAAGGGGACCAGACACCTAAGTCATTCTAGGTACTGGGGAGGACAGGCCCTAAGGACTTATAAGTCTTTAATTTGTCTTTCCCACCTGAGAAATGGCTCTAATGTAGGGCAGACATCTTGCTACAATTGTAAACAGCATAATGTCCCAGTGGTCTACACTAACATCGGTAGATATCATGGGATAACCACCCAGTACCCCAGAAAAGGTGACTAGATACCTTATTCGTCCGATGGGGCCACCAAGGACACCGGTGGGTTACTGGTTACAGACAGACTAGAAGAACAAGTGGGTTTCTCCAACAGCACACACAGGTCGTATCCTTAAGACATGCATCTATCATAGAGTTTGTCTTTATATGTTTAGAGCGGTGCCTTCATTCGTCCGAGCAGTTGCCGGGTGAGGTGAGGTCCACTTCCCACACACTGATGGGTAAGTGTTAAACTTTTGTATACTTATTCATTGTGTGACGAAACATAATATATTGTATATGTGACTATCATAGAGTTATGATGGTCCATTCTGAGAGTATTTTACATTACCACTGGTCGTGCACAAGCATTCAGCAATTTCACTTTGCTCTCGTTGTAGATATAATTGTAAGGATAAAACACATGCATTGTCTACAATGTTTTCTTCTCATTTTTTCCTACATAGGAAAGACCTATTGCATCATCAGAACAATACTGAGAAGATGTGGTAGGATGGTTTCTAATTTATCACTAGTATGTTTATTTGCTTATTTCTTAGTTGAGCACATATGATAGTGCCCTTGCAGTAGCAGACTTTAGCTTGGCCCTGACGAATGCCAGTGACACTTCACAAGAAGGCAGAAACATGTTGGCCCTGTATAGATCTTTGTCTTGATTTCTACCAAGCAAGTTAGACAGTGATTATTTCACACTGTCAGTTCACTATTTTTAATCTGACATCCAGGTGAACACTATTAAAGGTTTTTGTTTGCCTTGATAGCCATTTTAATTCACTTCACTTTTTTTCTTTTTGCACTGCACATATCAGTCCCACTATCTAGACTTACAATTTTGGTAACCACACCTCGGTTTTGTGATGTGTCGCTAATATCTAATTGGGCGATTGCACACAACCTGGTTTGGCAAGTCCTAGATGATGAGGCTCCGCCATCAGGTGGGCTGATAGGACTTAATCATCTAGTTGATAGTTTTTAAGTGTTGTGCAACTTTACCAGTGTTAATTGTTATATCTCAGCACCACGTGACCAATGGGCTTTGTTGTTATATAGGTAGTTACACAGGGGGTATTAGCCTGTTTGGTCGTTAAACACTCCCTCGGACCCTCTCTTACGAGTTGTTATGATAGGGACTCCAACCCCTCCAGACTGGGGAACAATGCATGGCAAAATTGGAGGTACCTAAAGAACTGGGACCGAGGCATAGCAAATTCCTCCCTAAGATCCTGGAAGGACTTAAGTGTCGTACCCCATAGTACATCACCCAGGGTCGAAATGCCTATGCTGTCCCATCCCCTAAAGCCCTGTAACGTCACCAGGCCGGGAAACCGCCCATTGTTTCACAGGGGGGTCTCCGCTGTCAGGGTATTCCACCACCCCATCCGGCGCAATGCCTGTCGCCAGATACGAAACACCACTCGAGTGGCCGCCGGCAACACATTCCACAACGACGCAGTCAGTGTAAAGGAGAGTGTGTAACGTGTGGGAGCCCATCAAGTAGCGTTCCATGGTGTACGCCGGGTCACCTCTGTCGCCATACCACCACTCATTCAACACCAAAAGATGGGAGGCCTGATAGTAGGAAAGAATATCAGAGGATGCCAGTCCCCCACAATAGGTGGATAGGAAACACGCGCGCAATGCAAAGCGCACCGCGCCTCCCCCCCCACAAAACCTGCCCCAGGGCGGAGTTCACTTGACGGAACCAACCTAGCGATATCGGATACGGGTGATTTTGCAGTTGATACAGCAGGCTCGGGAGCGCTACCATTTTAAAAATTGCCGCCCTACCATAAATAGTAAGCAGCATACGCGACCAGGTTCTTAGGTCAGCCCGCACACGTTCCCAAACCGGCACCAGATTTTGCTCCCAGGACACAGCCGGGACCTCCGACAGGAAAACCCCCAGATACTTGAGACCCCCCACCGCCACCTGGAGTGAAGATGCCCAATTGCCCACCTCTGGTGTCCGCTCCCCCAGCTCCCATAGTGTGGACTTTCGAGGGTTCATATAGAGCCCTGATGACTCACCAAAGATCTGCATTATCCGCAGGAGACGCGGCCCTGATCTATTAAGATCTGTAAGAAAAAAGAGGACATCATCTGCTTATAATGCCATCCTGTCAGTCGGCCCCTGTGTCCATTCAAACCCGCTCAGCTGCGCATTCATGCGTACCCACGCCGCCAGAGGCTCCATAGCCAGGCGACTAGGTAGGGCGAGAAGGGGCACCCCTGCCGGGTACCTCGCCGAATCTGAAACCTGGACGATACCGCCCCCGCCACTTGAACTGAGGGCGTCAAGTCAGTGTAGAGAAGACACAGATAAGACAGGAAATGAGGCCCAAGATTGAGCCGGGTCAGCAGCGCGAACAGATAGACCCAGCTTAACTAATCAAATGCCCTGTCCGTATCTGCAAGGAGGAGCGCAGCCTGCCGCCCCGTACGGCGGATCGCTTCCACCGCCACGTGAGCTCATCTAATATTGTGCCTGGTCGCCCTATGAGGCATAAAGCCAGCCTGTTCCGGGTGGACAAGCTCCGAGATATGAGAAAGAAGCCGGTTGGCCAATGCCTTGGCCAAGACTTTGGCCTCGACATTTAAGAGCAAAATCGGGCGAAAGGAGGCATGGTGCTCTGGGGGTCGACCCGGCTTGTGGAACACCACCACTTCCGCATGGCACCAGTCCGGAGGGAGCCTGCCCTGGTCCCTGGCCTCCTCTAGCGCCACCCGATAGTGAGGGGCTAATTGTAGATTATATTTCTTGAAAAACTCGCGGGGGAACCCATTCGGACCCGGGGCCTTCCCCGAATTGAGCTCACCCAGGGTCGTGCCCAGTTCCTCATCAGCCAGAGGGAGCTTTAACCGATCCCGCACCTCGTCCGATACCGCTCTAGGAGGCAAGTCAGCTATGAACTTGTCCACCATATATTCTGGTAGGCACTCCTGCATAATACGCAGCGAAACTCTGCGCCAAGTCCCCAGGGTCTGTCAGCAGAGCACCCGCTCCATCAATGATCCCCGGCAAAGTCTGCGCATGGAAGGTCCCCTGACAGAGCCGATGCAGCATTTTGCCGGATTGACAAATTCTACTGCGTGTAGCAATCCATACCTGTCGCGCCTCATCCATGTCCGCATAGGACTGTTGGGCCAGGAGTCGGCACACCTCCTGTGTCTCACCCGCCGAGCGTCCCTGGCGCTCCAACTCCCGAATCTCTGCCTCCGCGCCCACCAGCCCTGCCCGCCGCTGCTTTTGAGCCACTGCACACCAGTTGATATCCACTCCCCGGAGAGTGGGCTTCAGTGCCTCCCACAACGTCCCGGCGCTAGAGACCGAACCTACATTCCCGATTAGATAATTGGAAATCGCCTCATGCATGCGCTTCCCATAGTCATCCTGTTGAAGGTGCCACACTGAAAGGCGCCAGCGGAATGGCTGCCTCCCACTGCCCAGCCGAAGCTCGATGGAAATAGGCGAATGGACAAAAAGGCCTCTCGGGAGGATTGTCGCTGATTCTACTCGTCCAGCCGCTACCCTGGGTACGAATATATAGTCCACCTGGAGAAGGATTTGTGGACGGCCGAGAGAAAGGTATACTCCCGTTTATCCCCATGAAGGCGCCGCCACGTGTCCACCCAGTCCAGCCCCACCACCATGTCCTGCAGTTTTGTGGAATGGCCTACACTCGCCCCCCTCCCCGTAATGCGGGACACAGCGTTCCGTATGTCCTGTCGCAGGAGCGTGACATCCGCGCCCACCGCTCCGATCTCTGCATGCAACATGTCTCGGGATTGCTTGATGGCCGCCATCAATGCTGCGTTGTCCGGCCCGGGCTCCCGCTGACCCCCAGCTGCTCCAGTCCCACCGCCAGGACCGGTAAATTTATCGATAGGTCATTGGGTTATGGCGGCACTACTGCCCCTGCCCCTCGTCATGACCACCTGCCTCCGGGTGCCCACCGACCTGGCTCAAGTCCAGAACACTGCCTCCACCAGACCCCATTTCGCGAAGGCACCCCTACAGTCAGCGCCGGCCGTGATCCACCAGCCGGGCACCCAATCCAGGGTCCGCTGCTCTCTCGCTTTGAAGTCCATCCCCTCGTCTCAGGTCACTCACTTGGCCTTCCGCTAGAATTCCGCCGGTGCGGGACCACTGGACACCACATTGGCCCCACCTACACGCTCCTCTTCAGCGAGGCACGGGCCGGTCATCACAGGGCCTCCGCAGCCACCACTAGTCCGGCCAGGCACACCACACTCCACTCCCCTGACTCCCAGTTAGGGTGGCACCGATGTCCATGTTCACCGAGGGGCGCCGCTCCGGCCCCTACACCACACCCCTCCCCTCTGCAGCCCGATCCGACTGCCACCGGGCGTCCTTCAGGCCATTGTCACCCGTGGGGCCGCCACTCAGCCTATACCACCAGGCCCCGATGACCCTCCGCAGGCCCCACCTCACGGAGGCACTAGGATAAAGAAGAAGGCCCTCCACTCCAGGACCCCTGCCCATCCGCCGCACTACAGGAGCCTCCGGGGGGGCGGATATGCCCCTTGATCACCTCTTGGGGGGCCCACTGCCCCAGGATCCTGCCAGCTGAGTGCGCGTCTCCGTCCCGGGGCACTCCAAACCTGACGCCCCGGCTCTTCCGGATCACACCAGGCCTCACCACGCGGGGACCACAGCCCCGGGCTCCGGCCATGCCTGACCACGAAAATGCCGGCGGGGTGCCCTGACGGACTGCCGGTGTCGGGATGTCACCCCCAAGGCATCGTACTCAGGACGGAAGGTAGGATAAGTGTAGAATAATTAATGGGCTGGAGGGAGCCCAGCTAAATCACGTCTGCCATGGTGACTCGTCTAGCCACGCCCCCGTGTTGTACTTAGAATAGTCGCAAAAACAGCATTTGATGGACAGAATGCAGAATAATGTCATACATTCACCCCAGTACAGAGATCTGGGCCTAAATCCATCGTTTTTTTGCTCACCATGCCATTCCAGTTTGAACCCAGCCATATGCAAATCAGTCTTGACTCTGTGCCCCATAGGAACAGTCCAGCCCGAACTGCCAAGCCAGGTCCTCCCTGGACTGGAAACAAGCATTCTAGGACCGGTTTTGAGCTTTCAGCCCTCATCAGCTAGGATAGTTTGACTCCAGTGGCGGGGGGGAATGTTTTGCCAATGTGCAACTTTCCGTCCATCACCTTGTGTGTTTTGCTGTACTTTGAATAGTCAGCAAAATATTTTTCTGCAGCCTGCTTCTCATTTTTGCCTGTGGGCACCTCAGTGACATTTACTCTTTCTAGCATGTGCCTGTATAGATCCAACAATACCCGGAATTTCTGATTTCCCTCGATTATTTGTTTGTACTATCTGATCAGTCATTTAGGGTATACACAATTTATATATTGGATAGTTTGTGGTAATCATTGATAATTGTAATTTCTTCCTGCATCGTCCGGACCCCCGAATCGTCTTCACAATTTTCACCACTTTTTAGGCCCAAGATAATACTTGCTTGACCCGCCATTGTCGGGACTTTTCCTATTCTACATTGCCTCCTTACAAAAACCCATGTTAAATAAAATACAAAATTGCTCGCAACCTGGGTGAACAGCGGGATCTCTCAAAGTTTGTACTTTGTGAAAGAGTACCTCATTCGCATACAGTTTGAGATTGCTTTGACAGTAGCCCCCCCCCCCATCAGACTTAGAAGGAAGCCGCTCGCACACCACCATTTGTCTGTGCCTCTACATCAGACTTCAAAGGAATGCGCTCCCGCCCCAGCAATGCCGAGAGCTTTTTTTCGTTGGTTCCTGTTATTGCCTTTCATAAATGCCTGCTTTTGTTTAGAGACTATGCTTATTAGCCCCTCCTTTTGGTGTTTTGGAATCTCACATGGAGACGTCCCCTGTTACATGTAATAGCATCTGGGATGTAATGGCATGCGTTGTAAAAGCATGCGTTGTAATGGATGTTGCGTTATAAAAGTTGTGTTGTGATGGTATGCGTTGTGAATGTATGCGTTGTAACGTCATACATTCGTGCCACAGACACCCACTCTCCTAATTGGTAAGCCCACTCAGTCACCTTCCCCCACACCTCAACAACTTTTCTCAGTGACATAATTGGACGCTCCTGCCGTGTGGAGCCTTGCTGAGTGGGCGCAGGAGGGATTTGGTCTTGCTTCCAAGCCGTGAGTGAAAGGACCAACATCACCCAGCAAATCCGCCGAGAGGGAAACGGCCAACATCGCCCAGCAAATCCGCCGTGAGGGAAACGGCCGCCAGTAAACTACATCTCCCAGAATCCCTAGGAGGGTCGCCGAGGGTGACACGCCAGACGCCACCTACTTGTTCGGCGGGGCCCCACGCACCGCGGGACACGCACGGTCGGCGCCGAGAGAAGCCCGGGAAAAGGGCAGGACCGTCAGGGGGCCAAAGGAGGCTGGGCTGGGCCTCCCACCTTATTCTTGAGCAGCGGGGTGCTGGACAATAAGGTACTTGTAGCAGTATTCAATATGGGACAATGTTTGAGCTACAATAGACTGGATTTATTAATATTGGCATCTACCTTTGGGGTTTTGAATTGTGATTTTATGCTGATTTGGATTTCCCTTTATGCCCTAACCTGTATCAAGTGAAACAGATAGGGAAAAGGAAGTCTATGAAGGGGGGAGGAGCAGCTCCATCAAAAAGAGGGAAAAAACGTAAGAATGTTACACACGCGGCCAGCAATTGCGTCCTAACAAGGATTGAGGCAATTGTAAGCGAATGCGAGGAAGTTTTGGGGGTTAACAATTTAATTCCCCCAGCCGCAACTAATGACCCACCTGACGAGGCCCCAGGCGGAGCAAAGAGAAAAGTAATCCCAGCAATATTTAGTAAAAAAACAACTTTACCTAGCGCCATTTGAGAGTTACATAGGTTAGAGGAGGATACACCATTTCCACTCCCCATAGTGCAGATTGTCAGTGAAGTTGCAGGTGATACCCCCAAAGGAAGGTTAGATGCGGACTTAGCTAAGGCCCAAATCCTGTGTACCAATAGATATGACATCATGGAATTTATTGGTGAGGATAATTTTCCTAAGCCCCCGACTAAAGGTAAAGAAATGCAACCTCTATGTAATAGAGAGATCTGTAATGCCTAAACTACTAACATCAGCACCATATTGCAAAGAGTAGCTCTTCTTGAAAAAGAATTAGCTTCACTTGGTAAGGAGGTGGAGGTTTTAAGACACAGTTGAACTAACTTTCCAGCCACCACCCTAGTAACTGACTTTAGTGATGGCCAAAGACCCCGTACTGTTGTGGTCCCCTCTTCACTCCCCTTGCCCCGTAGTATAAACAACAGACCTCGGTCAGGGGCAACTGAGGGAGCGGGGCTGAGTCAGCACCAGGGCACAAGATTAAAGCACTGGCATACCAGGATAGGCCTAACTGCCCCGGTAAATCTGGTGCCGTTCCTTGGAACATCAGAGATTTATCTCTAGGAATTAGGCCATCAGTACCAGAAAAAGAGACCCCTACAGGTAACGTCCATAGTAGTGCCTCGATAAGGGAAGGTCAGGGCAGCCATGCGAGACCAGGCTTACGCATGGGAACTACTCCTATAGAGAACCTTCTTCCCAAGATATATATGACTAATGTTCCAAGGTTAGTAAGTAACAACAACTATGAGAGCAGTGATTCCCTCAAAAACAAAGTGATACATTGGATGAGACATGTTAGGGGTTGCAGGTCTGTGATTAGAGAGGATCTGGTAAGGTTAAGAAGGGTCAGCCTGGGGAGCTCCAAGAGGGACTGTATTGAGATACAGTTATTCAGTGCCGTCATTGCTAAAAATTTAGTGGAACTTGAATTTCGCACCCTCCCCCCAGGTCATTCTCCAATCCAGTTTCGCTGTTCCCCCCCAATGGTCAACAGGGGGGGAGGGAATAGAGACTGGCCTAGGATTGGTTGATTGACTAGATGAGCCTCGGATCATGGTTCCCAGCCTGGAAGCAGACGATACGTCAAGCGAGGACGAGCTTGCCTGCCCTAGTGTTCTAGAGATGGGTAGATCTGCGGGGGGGCACGGAAGACATACACAGGGGTGACGGAAGTACCATAAGCACAATCCGACTCCTTTCATGGAACATTGCAGGGCTAGAAAAAAAATGCTTCTACCTACCAGAATGGAATAACTTTATTCAGGAACAAGCTATATGTTTGTTCCAAGAGACCTGGAGCCTGGTCCCTCTTTACAAATCAGGATTTGCAACATTCTCTATTCCAGCGCTAGGCACAAGGAGGGGCCGACCCTCTGGGGGTCTCCATATCTGGCTTAACATCGCTCTAAATTGGTGTATAACTGCGCATACTACCCCATCTCATGACATCTTACATCTGACAGTGAAAGGTCCCCCAAATAGCCCCAACTTGGAGATATTTAATGTGTATGCTAGAGGGTCACCGGGGAACACCCATTCGGCTATTATTGCAACTCTTGAATCTGAAATGTCCATCTTACCCCCTAACTCAGTCATTATAGTGGCAGAAGATTTCAACTGCACATTCAAGCCGCTTAGCGAGGAGGATGTGCTGGGTACCGGGGAGCAGGACAGTAAATTTGCCATTCCATTGCTTAACCTCCCCCCCCAATTAAAAAGTGGACACAACGAGTCATACAATTGAACGCCATATCCGTGGAGATCAATTTGAGAGCTGTTAATGGGCGTACACGTTCCGATCTCAAAGGGGCTGATACATATAACAGGCATGGCTGCCCATCACGGATTGACTATATTATTCTAGACATCCGACTTTTGGGAGATCTAATAAACATGGAGGTGAAACCAACCCAGGACAGTGACCACAATCCACTCTGCATGCAGCTAAGAAACACCTGGACGATTTCTAAGTCTGCAAATTTGGTGAGGACCATGACAAAAGAGGTAGTCCCCTCCCATTGTAACCGACGCCTTAAAAGGCATAAAGTTGCGAATCAGGAGATTAAATTGGTCAACATTAGAGAACTTGTCAAGCAGAAATCATTGGAGCTTGTGGCGATTACTGCTGCTACAGAGATCATAGTGCCCTCTCCCCTTCCCGATTTTTACCAAAGGACAATTGATGGGTTAGGTGAATTCTTCACCGTTCCGGTCCCTAGCAATCAGAGTACCAACAGGAAACAACATCCCAGGTCTCCTAACCTGTGGTACTCAGACGTTTGCAGGGAAAAGAGGCGTAGTCTTTCCCTGGTTTTGAAAGGGAACAATCCCCTCCTGATAAGACTAGCAAGAAGGGAGTACGCTAGGGCAGTCAACATAACTGGGAAGAAGATCATTGGCAAGAACTTAAAGCCGCTTCTCTATTAAAACACCCTGCAGTATTCTGGGAAATAATCAACAAGGTAGCCAAAAGGGGATTGGCCCGATTCCGAACCACATCGCGGAACATGAATGGCATGTCCATTTTCTTGCCCTGTACTGCGATGTTGAAACAGCTACGATAGAGTCCAATGGACCCATCCCAGAATCTGACAGGGTTCCTGGCCTTGAATACCGAACAGAGGGGGCTAATTTAGATGAACCCTTTGAGCTCAGTGAGGTTTCTTCTGCCATAGCTGGGCTGACACCTGGAAAGGCAGCTGGTCTTGATGGCCTCCCTGGTGATTTACTCCTACGCGAAGTTAAAGTGTGGGCAGACTTCATCCTCCGCATAATGAACCTGATAGCCAGAGGCCACCCTGTCCCGGACTCTTGGAAAGGGGCAGAGGTTGTCACGATATACAAAAAGGGCAACCGGGAGGATCCTGCCAACTACAGGCCAATCAGTTTGATTGATGTAATACAAAAAGTGGTTGGCAGGGTCCTCCTAACGAGAGTAAGGTCGTGGATGGATGATTCTAATGTCCTCTCGCATTTTCAAGCGGGATTCAGGAAGAAAGTAGGGACGATTAACCAAGTGTTCAGATTTTGTACTCTACAATGGAAAGTGGTATCCATTGGGAAGGGTAGCCTATATCTGGCTTTGATCGATCTTAAGACCGCATTCAATCTGGTTCCCCGGGCCAAGTTATGGCAAGTCCTGTATGATCTAGGGATTCCCCCCATGATTCTTAAAATTAGGTGGGGTAACCAAGGCCAGCTAACAGGAAGGGTGGCAGTGAATAGGGGGGTACGCCAGAGTTGCGTTTTGGCTCCAACTTTGTTCTCTCTCTTTGTAAATGGGGTGGTAGACCATTTGAGAGAGGTTTCATCTGATGCCCCAACCCTGGCCGGGGAGAAAACCCCCACCCTCCTATTCGCAGATGATACGCTTCTGGTCTCAAAAACACCTGTAGGCCTACAAAAACTTTTAGATATGTTTAACCTTTTTTGTAATTTACGGGGCCTATCGATTAATACTGACAAAACGATATTGATGGCACTCTCCCCTCGCAAAGGCTTGAAGATTAGTATTAACCTGAATGGTACCCCTTTGGAAACCGTAGTCGTTTGATTATTTGGGGATTAGGTTGAACAACCACATGAAATGGAACACTCACCTAGCAAAAATGCTCCTTAACCACAGAAGGGTAGCGGGATCCCTCTCCGGAGTTCTCATCTACCATCCCCCAGGCCCTGCCAGCTGCCGCCCTCCCAGAGCATATAGCACCCATACTTATTAACGCCACCAACTTCTTGATCATTGGAGACCTAAACATACACTTCAACGACACATCCTGCCCCACCAGCACCAATCTTTTGCTGGACCTAGCAGCGTTGAATATCACCCTACACAACTCAGGCCCAACCCATCAGGCAGGGAACCTACTGGATCCCATCTTCTCTAATTTAGATACTATAACAAGTAGGCCTCCCCTACCCATCCCCTGGTCTGACCATTATATGGTAGATTTTTCCATTACAATCGATCGATTCGCTAAAACCCCAGCAATCCCCACTGAACCAAGGGTAACCAGAAACTGGAAGAATCTGGATTCCAATCAATTTAACTCCTGTCTCAAGAACACTAGGCCCCTCAGCAAGGTTACCCGTATCGAGGAGGAGGCTGTCATCCACAGCTGGCTTGCCTCTGCTGTCAGCATGTGTCTACCTCAGCGTAAGCAGAAGTACAATCTGCACCACCCTCCCGCCCCTTGGTTTACAGACCTGTTGAAAAGGGAAAAAACCATCTGTAAAGACCTTGAGTGGAAGTGGCGCATCCACTATGACCTATGCTCCAAGCAGCTGTACAAAACGGCCTTAGCCAAGTATCACTCACTCTGCAATACAGCCAAAGCAGAATATGTCAACCTGATCATACTAAATGCACAAAAACGCCCCAAGGCGCTTTTCAAGGTTGTACAGGAACTTTCAGGTGCCTCCTGCCAGCCCAAAGCCCCATGTCTTGATGCAATACAATGCAATACTTTGGCAGAATTTTTCATCTCCAAAATTGACACTATCTATACCGACTTTGGAGTCCCAACCCCCATCCACTTATCTTCTGTGCAGCCGACGCCAGCCATCTCTTGCGAACCTGTGGCACCTGAGCATATACACCCCTCTCCCTCGCAGCAGATCCTTGCCTGGGACCCTCTCAACATCACTACATTCCTTGATATCATTGGCAATATTAAATCTGGTTCTCCAATGGACCCTATCCCTCCACAAATTCTACAAACCCTAGATTCTCCTTCCCTTAATCTAATTCTAGAACTGCTTAACCTCTTCGCTGCTAATGACAAGGGTACCTCGTCATGCCCCTCCCATTCATTTCAATGGAAATCCCATTATATGGGCCTGAGTGCCATAGCGTCCAAGTGGTTAACACCTCCCTCAGACAAGCCAAGGTCCCCAATGCATGGAAACACGCCATGATAGTGCCCCTACTGAAAAAGGCTAATGCTGACCCCAACAACCCATCCAATTTCCGTCCCATCTCACTCCTTCCAGTTTGCTCTAAGATTCTGGAAAAACACATCAATACTCGACTGACCAAACATGTTGAATCTAGGAATATTTTACATCAATCCCAATCGGGCTTTAGGTCAGGTTTTTCGACAGAATCAACACTACTGGGGGTTTCTGAGACCATTCGTTGCCGGGTGGACAATGGGGAAACCGTGGCACTTATATTGCTTGATTTAAGTGCCACTTTCGATACGGTTTCCCCTTCCATCCTTCTTGACGCTCTTAAGTCATCCGGCATCACTAGCTCAGCCCTCAAGTGGCTCGCCAGCTTCCTCTCTGATCGTACCTTCCAAGTTTTTTCCTCTTCATCTTCCTCCAAAATCTGTAAATCTGCATACGGCGTACCCCAGGGCTCCATCCTGAGCCCCATACTTTTTAATCTATATGTTAGACCGCTAGCCACCATCGCTGAGCAAGCTGGGCTCACCATTTACTCATATGCTGATGACACTCAGATCATCTACTCACTTTCTATGGGCCATTACTCCACTGCATCATCCCTTTGCGCAGGACTTAACTTAACATCATTGCCACCTGGATGCATGTCAATAAACTAAAACTGAATGGGGGAAAAACAGAACTCCTTCTGTTTGGCCACAATACCACCTTATGGGGGCCCCACCACTGGCCGCTACAAATGGGTACCCTCCCTGTCCCCTCTAAAACAGCACGCAACCTTGGCGTCATCTTTGACAACCAGTTGTCCATGAAGCAACATGTGGTCAAAATCTCCTCCACTTGTATCACTATCATTATGTGGCTTAGAAAGATCATCTGGATGCTACCTCGGGAAACACAGAAAACCGTGGTCCGAGCTTTAATCACATCCAGACTGGACTATGGCAACGTTCTTTTCCTGGGGGCTTGCAAGGAGGTGACTTGGAAACTACAGACTGTGCAGAACATGGCGGTACGCCTACTCTGCAAATTACCTAACAAGTCCTCCACATCCACTTCTCTACGAAGCCTTCATTGGCTCCGTATTGAAAGTCGTACTAAGTTCAAGGCCCTCTGCTTTATGCATAGAATCAACGCAGGTAGGGCCTCACATTATCTTAAAACCTTAGTTCATCAATACTACCCCTCTCGCACCCTCCGATCGTCCAACCAGCACAGGTTTCAGGTCACTAGGATCAAGAGAGCCAGAATGGGTGGCCGCTCTTTTGCTTTTTTGGCCCCCTCCCTTTGGAATTCTCTTCCTCTTTCCCTGCGCACTGAACCTAGTTACCTTAAGTTCCGCAGGGATGTGAAAACATGGTTATTTAACCAATAGGCATCCCTTATCCTGAGTCACTATTCTGCTGGTACACTCCCCTCTTCCGGTTCCTAGCACCGGAAAACCTCCGGGTAGCTGTGCGCTCTATAAACTTAAATATAATAATAATAATAATAATAATAATAATATTAATATTAAGGGAACAGCGCCTATCAGTTAGCAGACCAGTAGGCCCGGCCCTCGTGGTCTACGAGGGCAAGGCACTCCCTTCGGCTCTCTATGGGTCGGAGCTATGGGGTTTCGAAGATGTCTGTGAGCTTGAGAAATCTGAAAAAGTTCTTTAGGGGCTTGGTATCTTCGCCGCTCTCCACCCCCCTGACCCCGCTTAGTAGCGATTTAGGAGGACAGTCTTTTACAAACATCGCTAGACTACGTCCCTTATTGTTCTGGGTGCGCCTAAGAAGGACCCCCGAACTGGCAAGCTACGCGGCCGTATTGAGTGAGATCATCAACCGAGGCTTAGTAAGCAAGATCAAGTGGATTTGCAATCTAAGAAAGTTGGCAAAAGAAATAGGGCTGGAAGAAGCTTGGGTAACCCAGAACGTGCCTGCCAAGCAGTTTGTAAAGAAGGCATATTGGGAATGGGTAAAAGGGTTGGAGGCACGAAATCCTAAACGAGGGACCCTTACTGCTCAGTTTCTAGAACATAAGCCAGCTGTTAAATTCAAGCATTATCTCGATTTTATACAATCTTCCCGCGATAGATTGCTGTACATGAAGCTTAGGCTAGGAACGCTCCCACTTAATGTTATGGTAGCAGGTTGGCGGAAGCATAGCTTGGCATCTGTGAGCTGCCCAGGATGCCATGCACCATCTGAATCGCACCCACATTTCCTCTTTGCATGCCCCGCTTACAGGGCTGCAAGGAGGAAATGGTTGAAACCTATATGCAAAAACGTTGGGGTCACCGACTATAGGGCAGCACTACGCATTTTCAAATCTGATACTTCCTCTCTCAGTATTATCGGTGCGGTAGCAAAGTACATGGGTAATGCCTGGCTGTTACGCTCAAAGATGTTAAAAAATAGCAAGAACTAGCACCTATAGGCTCCTTATGCTGTTCATATGCCAACTGTAAATTCCAAACAAACAACTGCGGCTGACTAGGGTCTCGCACTTAAGTTTCAAATGTCGGCATGTCCATTAGGAGTACTGCACAAGAACATCCAGAGCTAGCCGCAGAGAAGCTACACTGTCAAGATAGATGCAGATTCTTATGGATAAGGATGGTGCACCAAAAGTAGAAGTCCAAGCAAATTATAGTTTTTGCAAAAAATTCCTTTATTGATCCAACTCTTTAAAAGGCCTCAGCCAACGCGTTTCGTTCCCGTTGGGAACTTCGTCAGGGCAGAAAGGTTTATAGGTGGAGTCCCTTAAAGCAATCAAAGAAATTTCACGTGCAGGGACTCTCCAAAGAAACCAATGGGTTTTATATCAACAAATAGCAGTTAAGTAAGGAGAAAGTCAGGCCTCTAAGTCTGTGCGGTGTCTAGTAACGCTGCAGTTGCCCTGTTTCAGAAGAGTGAAGTGCTCAGCCAGAGCAACCGTTGTGAAGTATGGAGCTGGGGGTGGAGACTGTTGATAGCCAGATGATCAACAACGTGTGCATGGGGCATCTATAACCCCAATAGCACACGTACAGATAATATCCTCCCCGTCGGCATAAGTACTTGCTTCCTCCTAACATATTCTGCGCGTCATTGTACTACTTTGGTGCACCCTTCTTTATCCATATGCCAACTTTATATGCAATTGTTTTTATTGTAAATAATGTAAAAATTCTTTTTAACAGACTTTTAAATGCTTTTATCCTGTAATTGTTGTATTAATTTATCGGGCTATTATCGTATGAATTGCTGGATTTCTTTTTCAAAAATATCTCTTGTTCATACTTTTATGATATTTTATATCGAAAAAGTAAATACAACTGGTGACTCTGGAGATCTTGGCTTCATCACTAGGCCGCTCGGGTGATCCTGGACAAATCGCTTTCCCACCTGAATGAACCCTGTTATCTTTTGTCTGCATGAACTGTTAGCATTTAGTCTTGTGTGCCTCCTTGCACAGAACTTTACCCAGCTATGCTCTCTCCCATTCTCTTTCTCACCTCTGAGAATCTTCCTCTGTCCCCCCAAAATCCGATTATCTCCTAACACTATGACCAATCTTTGTCTCTCCACCCTCCACAACCTGCTCTCCTACCCTCCAACCCATGTGCTCTTCTGACAACTGTACTTTCCCTTCTCTCCCTTTATTGTACTCTCCCCTCGAGCTTAGGATCCAGCCTTCCCTCTCACCCCAAGAGTATGGGTGTACTCCCTGCATTCCATGTATTCACCTCTCCATACTTTGTTTTTATTAATCTTTCTTCTTTTCCCATTTAGATACACTTTCACTCACTTGCACGTTCCTCACTCTACTTTTTCTAGTGTCATCTCTATGTACACCTTCCATGTCTGTTTATTTTTCCTTTTTTCTGCTCATTTCATCTACCCCATTCTTTTTTTGCCTTCCCTCTCCACTCGCTTTCTATATACTCTCCTTTTCATTCTCCCCGCTCTCTTCTCTCTTCAGACACACTCTTTATCTCATCCTTCTCAAACTCTTCCTCAGTCCCCTCTTTCTTCCCTACTTTATCTCTACCCTCTTAACTCACTTCCTCAATCTCTTTTCTAGCTTTTTTCTTTACTACTTCCCTTTTTAGTTTATTTTTTCCTCTGCTCACTTCATATTCTCTGCGTTCCCTTTTAATTATTTGCCCTTTCCCTCCACTGTTTTCATATGTTCCCTCTCTCCTTTTCTATATCTTTGGACTATCCATTCCCTTCACATCACCCCACCTCCGTTGCATATTCAGATTGCGCGAACTATATAACTATATACCCCTTGTTTCTCCTTTATTTTCATGTCCTCCCCTTCTCTGCCTCTCAATGTTTGCTCTCTCAGTAGACCTTTACTCCCTCTTTCGTTGCACGCTTCTCCTTCCCCTTTTGCCTTGTATTCTCTCATTCCGGGGATCCCCAACCCCTGAACAGGCCTTTTCTCGTTCTCAGTCCCGGTATATCCCTTCAGGGCAGGATTTTGGGCAGTGGCCTTGCCTCTCTTCTGCCCACAGACAGTCACCGCAGCGCCCCCACCCTCATTGCCCACACATCCTCTCACAGAGCATGGCTCTGCCTTCAAGCTGACACCCCTTGTAGCAGGCTTATTGGAAATTAGCTTAAGCAGACATCAGACCTAAAGAATGAATCACCCCAGGTGCTTTCCTACCTGAAGCTGGGTATGTGACAGTCCCGTACGGAGCACTGAGGGCTTTCAGACACTAATGTGCACATGTGCAAAAACGGAAAACGGACCAACTATCCCCTAGTTTTCAAGTAAAAAACATCAACACAGGATAACTCGTCGCCACCACATCACTCGTCGCCACCACATCACTCGTCGCCACCACATCACTCTGCGCCACCACAGCATCAATCTGTACAAAACCAACACATAAATAAAAAATGTGTCATTTACAATACCAATAGCTCAAACTTTGCTAATGCGAGACCTATTGCATTGCAAATGCTTGTTTTCTCTATGTGATTTCACAATATCATCAGTAAGATATTACATGTAACTATATTATCTGTACCCCACAGAGAAGCAATTACCAATTTGCCTTACATGTTGACACAAAGTATGTCTCCTTTTACTCTCATGATCATAAGTCCTATTCCTGTATTGTCTTTATAGTTTTGTCCAAGAGCATAATGCACAAACTAACTTTTACACACATGTCTGATATTTCAGTATCTGACTGGGCATATAGAGGCAATTTGGAAATATAGACTTCAGTCTGGAAACTATTCAGAGACTGGGTCCCAAAACAGGCACTAGCCCATAAATATAGGGTAATTATTCTAAATTAAAAATGTAGTTTTTCTTGTTAGTGACCAGTTGGGATGCATTGAAGGTAACGATAAGTTGAGAAGCTATGAAAATTACAGTCGCTAAAAGAAAAGAATCAGACTGTTAGTAGATTAACCCCTTCACTGCTGGCCCGTTTCCGCCCCTGTGCTGTAAACAAATGAACAGGGGCGGGCCATGACGAACCCCAGCCGTCATCAGCACACGAGCACCGTAGTGCATGACGGCTGGGGTTCGTCATCAGCATGCAAGGGGTTAAGTACAGGACAACTTAACAACTTTAGGAAATATTAGACAAACGAGCCCTCCCACATATAGCTACAGTACGAGGCCAATTAAATGTTCAGCAAACATGTTAATGTCCTTGCATCCATGTTTATTTATTTATTGTTGGCCAGGATGTAGGAATATTGGGACTACTTCATAGTAGATTTTCAACACTGAAATTACAAGTGTAAACACTATTGCATGTTAAAAGATCCAATGACCCTGAACGGTAATATGTGTAATTAATTTTAAATATGAAATCCTTTTAGGCTCTGTACCCAGTTTATGTGAAAGGATATGTTGACATGTATATATGTATATATGTATATATATATATATATTACGCTCGACTCTCCCAAAGTCAAAAAGAAAGAGGCAGCACTCGCGGAGCAAAGTCAGACCAGGGTTTTAATTAGAGGGAAAAGGGAAAAGCACAGACGCGTTTCGGCGTGAGCCTTCGTCAGTGTGTCATTCGTCCACATCTCACAGTCCATGTTATAAACATACACACAAACCATAGGCATTGTCATGGACATAGGACTACAACCCTTACGCCACTGAGGGCGCCATCTTGGAATGGTGTTCTCTCCAAGGGTCAAGTACTGATTTTAACATGGAGTGATCA
This sequence comes from Lissotriton vulgaris, assembly GCF_964263255.1. Lineage (NCBI taxonomy): Eukaryota > Metazoa > Chordata > Amphibia > Caudata > Salamandridae > Lissotriton > Lissotriton vulgaris. The sequence goes on along the minus strand of NC_141696.1, from coordinate 450,983,066 downwards.
TGGTTAAAAATAAAGCCGTGGATCGGCAAGTGTCCTATGGCATGTATCTACAATGCTGATATGGTCACATCAGTGCAAAGAAAACATGTAAGAAGTCATATAAATTCTCAAGCACATGAAAGCAAAAAGTAGAGGAAAAGAGGAATCAAAAGGAGAATCAAAATTAAATTGGAAATGATACCTGTCCTATAACAGTCAATAAACCAAACATTCTGTGATAATTCGTCACGGTTCATAGATAATGCTGTTTACAGGATATATAACCGGAAAAAACTCTTTTGAATTCCTAAAGCTTGCAAAGGAATGGTCTATTTACACTATTTACATTGATAGAGTCAGACTAAGCCATTTCTACGTGTGTATCATAGTGAAAATGAAATTGGAAATTGAGTGCATAGTTGTCTGTCAAGATGGAGATACCAAAGTCACAGACACACCTATACTCTCAAAATTGTACCCATCACCCAATTATTTACAAGTACATCTACAAGCGGAATCACACACTTAACGTATATAGTGTCTGTATATATCATTTGGGATGAAGTATCTCTGGGTATATACACACGTCCATGGTAGTCCATACTCTGTTTCATCAGGGGGCAAAGATGTATAGGTGTTACAAATTCTACATAGTAATTCAGAAGGCATATATACAGATATACAGGTTGTACAGAAACTCATAAGTCAGGTTCACAGATCTTATGATTTGAAGACTGCCACCCAAGCAAAGTGGGAGAGATGTTACTGATCTTGCAGAGTCCATATATGTGAAGGTAGAGGTTGTCCCATGGCGCAAACCTATTTCAGATGGATTTTCATCACAGTGTGTATGGCTACCTATATATATATATATGTTAACTATGTGAATTTACTTAGTGTACTTTTACCAATAGTGAACTGTACCACTGTTGTAGATCAGGTTAAGGTTTTGATAAATAACCTTTATAGGGAGCCGTTGTTTCACATTTTTTGTCCCCAGTTTTCAGTTACAAACTGGTGAAACACTGTCAACACTATTGATTTTGGGATGGAATTATTTTTTGAAAAATGTAATAAAGTGGGTACTCTGTTGTTCTGACAACTGCAAATCCAAAAGGCCAAAATATACATTTAAAACAAGCATTGGAAATGCAATAGGTCTCGCATTAGGAAAGTTTGAGCTATTGGTCTTATAAATGACTTTTTTTTTATTTATGTGTTGTTTTTTAAAATATCTAAATTAATAGCTTTGTCATTTACAATGCCAATAGTTATAACTTTCGCAAATGTGACACCTATAGCATTTGTAATGCAACATGTTTTGTATTTACGTGACTTAGATGTATTGATATTACAAAGAACAATGGCTTTTAACTTTTTTAAATAAGTATTACTTAAATAAAAGTGATTGTAATTTATAATGGCAATAGCTTAAACTTTTGTAAATAACTTTAGTGAAGATTATGTTCAGTGTATTTTATTGTGACGAAAATCCAAGAACAGAAGTGAAATATTAACATATTTTTTGACATTTGTAATAAAGCTTGAAACATTGAGAGAACATATTTGAACCAGTGATGCTGTGGTTATGCTGAGTGATGCTGTGGTTGCACTGAGTGATGCTGTGGTTTGCACTGAGTGATGCTGTGGTTGCACTGAGTGATGCTGTGGTTGCACTGAGTGATGCTGTGGTTGCACTGAGTGATGCTGTGGTTGCGCTGAGTGATTCTGTGGGTGCGCTGAGTGATGCTGTGGTTGCGCTGAGTGATGCTGTGGTTGCGCTGAGTGATGCTGTGGTTGCGCTGAGTGATGCTGTGGTTGCGCTGAGTGATGCTGTGGTTGCGCTGAGTGATGCTGTGGTTGCGCTGAGTGATGCTGTGGTTGCGCTGAGTGATGCTGTGGTGGTGCTGTGGTGGTGCTGTGGTGGTGGTGCAGAGTGGTGCTGTGGTGGTGCAGAGTGGTGCTGTGGTGGTGCAGAGTGGTGCTGTGGTGCAGAGTGGTGCTGTGGTGGTGCTGTGGTAGTGCAGAGTGGTGGTGCAGAGTGGTGCTGTGGTGGTGCTGTGGTGGTGCAGAGTGGGAGATGGGGAGAGGGAAAAAAGGAGAACAGGGAGAGAGGAAAAGAGATGTAGATGGGAGAGAGAGGGGGAGAGGAGAGAGAGAGGGGGAGAGAGGAGAGAGAGAGGGGGAGAGCGAGACAGAGGCGGGGAGAGAGAAGAGAGGGAAAGGGAGAGAGGGAAGTGAGGGAAAGGGAGAGAGGGAAAAGGAGAGAGGGTAGAGGGAGAGAGGGAGGGGAAGAAGCGAGGAGGAGGAAGAGAGCGAAGGACGGAGAGGAGAGAGAGGGGACGGAGAGAGAGAGGAGAGCAGGCAGAGGGGGAGATGGGGAGAGGGAGAAAAAGGAGAGCAGGGAGAGGGAGAGGGTAAAGAGATGGAGAGAGGAGAGAGAGGGGGAGAGAGGAGAGAGGGGGGGAGAGAGAGGGGAGAGAGACGGAGACGGGAAGAGAGGAGAGGGAAGAGAGGGAAAGGGAGAGAGTGAGAGGGAACTGAGGGAAAGGGAGAAAGGGAAAAGGAGAGAGGGTAGAGGGAGAGAGGGAGGGGAAGAAGAGAGGGGGAGGACGAGAGCGAAGGACGGAGGGGAGAGAGAGGCGAGGGAGAGAGAGAGGAGAGCAGGCAGAGGGGGAGATGGGGAGAGGGAGAAAAAGGAGAGCAGGGAGAGGGAGAGGGTAAAGAGAGGGAGAGAGGAGAGAGAGGGGGAGAGAGGAGAGAGAGACGGAGAGAGAGGAGAGGGAAGAGAGGGAAAGGGAGAGAGGGAAGTGAGGGAAAGGGAAAGAGGGAAAAGGAGAGAGGGTAGAGGGAGAGAGGGAGGGGAAGAAGAGAGGAGGAGGAAGAGAGCGAAGGGGGGAGGGAGAGAGAGAAGAGCAGGCAGAGGGGGAGAGGGAGAGAGCAGGGAGAGGGGGAGGGTAAAGAGAGGGAGAGAGGAGAGAGAGGGGGAGAGGAGAGAGAGAGGGGGAGAGAAAGGGGGAGAGAGACGGAGACGGGGAGAGAGGAGAGGGAATAGAGGGAAAGGGAGAGAGGGAAAAGGAGAGAGGGTAGAGAGAGGGGAAGAAGAGAGGGGGAGGACGAGAGCGAAGGACGGAGGGGAGAGAGAGGCGAGGGAGAGAGGAGAGCAGGCAGAGGGGGAGATGGGGAGAGGGAGAAAAAGGAGAGCAGGGAGAGAGCAGGGAGAGGGAAAGAGCAGGGAGAGGGTTAAGAGAGGGAGAGAGGAGAGAGAGGGGGAGAGAGAGAGGGAGAGAGAGGAGAGGGAAGAGAGGGAAGAGAGGGAAAGGGAGAGAGTGAGAGGGAAGTGAGGGAAAGGGAGAGAGGGAAAAGGAGAGAGGGTAGAGGGAGAGAGTGAGGGGAAGAAGAGAGGGGGAGGACGAGAGCGCAGGACGGAGGGGAGAGAGAGAGGAGAGCAGGCAGAGGGGGAGATGGGGAGAGGGAGAAAAAGGAGAGCAGGGAGAGGGAGAGAGCAGGAAGAGGGAGAGGGTAAAGAGAGGGAGAAGAGAGGGGGAGAGAGGAGAGAGAGACGGAGACTGGAAGAGAGGAGAGGGAAGAGAGGGAAAGGGAGAGAGGGAAGTGAGGGAAAGGGAGAGAGGGAAAAGGAGAGAGGGTAGAGGGAGAGAGGGAGGGGAAGAAGAGAGGGGGAGGACGAGAGCGAAGGACGGAGGGAAGAGAGAGGGGAGAGAGAGGGAGGGAGAGAGAGAGAGGAGAGCAGGCAGAGGGGGAGAGGGAGACCAAGAAGCGAGTTCCTCCTGCAAACTAGCTTGAAAAGCCAGAGCTCGGGTGTGGTAGGTTGAGTCTGCATGGGCACACCATGTCGAGCAGCTGCAGCCCTGGCAGGGCGATGTAGTAAAAGTCTGTGCGAATCCTGTAAATATAGTACCTTTTCAATTCCCCTGGGACTGTACTTCATTACATGGTGTTCACAGCAACAAACAATATGAGAGGGGGGGCCAGTGAAGGACGGCACGCTGTTCCTTTAAATCCTTTTAAAAAGATTTTATCAGTACTAGCCTTCAGAATGTCAATCCAAGCAAACCAATTTTGTGCAGCAATAAAATCAGGGTTTAGGAGGATGAAGAGGGGTGAAACTCCTACAGTGTGAAGTCTCTGTGCATGCACTGTCCAGACACATCAATGTATTTAAAGAGTAGATCTCTTCATTACAGCCGCATGCCGCAGAACTCTTGTAGGCACAGGCACAACTAATGAGAAAAAAATAAGCAAGTGCAGCCGAAGCGGACACACTTGTGCAACTAATTAAATAAATAAATATACAAGCACGGCCAAAGCAGACCACGCTTGTGCAACTGATTAAATAAATAAATAAACTAGGGCAGTGCAGCAATAAAATAAGGGTTTAGGAGGTGAAGAGGGGTGAAACTCCTACAGTGTGAAGTCTCTGTGCATGCACTGTCCAGACACAGCAATGTATTTAAAGAGTAGATCTGTTCATTACAGCCGCATGCTGCAGAACTCTTGTAGGCACAAACACAACTAATGAAAAAAAAAAAGAGACACGGAACCAAGCGCATCCGAAGCGGATCGCGCTTGTACAATTTAGTAAATAAATAAATAAATGAATACCTCCATAGGTCGGAACGCTCCAATGGCTAGGGCAGTGCAGCAATAAAATCAGGGTTTTAGGAGGTGAAGAGGGGTGAAACTCCTACAGTGTGAAGTCTCTGTGCATGCACTGTCCAGACACAGCAATGTATTTAAAGAGGTCTAGCTAGCGTCCGACAGCCTCTCAATTCGTGTATGGTGGTTTGGGCGGGGGCAAACTCAATGTGAAGCAGACAGATCTCCAGCAGTTTAAGCAGCGAATGAACGCATGAATCTCCCATCAATGGACGAGAAGGATTCTTAGCCAGATGCAAGTGCACATGCAGCCAGAACACCCTATACAGAGGCTGGGGCATTTCACAGATGTCCACCATGCCACCACATGCCAGCATACATTAATATACAGGTCACCCACTAGTACGAAGCAAAACGCAAACAAGACGCAGGGCATAGCTGTGGAGAGGGGGGAGGAGAAATGCGACACGGCGGGCAGCTGAGGGGGCGGAGCGGGGAGAGCGGCGATAAGGGTGTGAAGCAGCAGGGGCATTTGAAGTGAAGCTAAGCTTCACTTCAAAGGTGTGGGAGGAGTGCGGCTGAGGGAACAGATGGCGATTTGATGATATGCACGCGCATTTTAGGTCAATGCGTTTGCGCATTGACCTAAAAGCGCACGGGCACAGCACCAAATCTCCAGTTAGTTAAAGTCTGTTTAAAGCCCTATAGTCTCGCGCCGCTCAATGCGCATGCGCATTGATGGGTCACGAGACCTAAAAATCATATTGTTGATGGATCAGTCACTCCGATTGAGCAGGAAACGAGAAGCATTCAGGCAGTTCTTTCACCAGTTTTACTAATCAGATGACAAAGAGAGCGAAAACTATATACAGAAGTGTAGAATCCCTAAAGTGCTTACACTTTGGCAGGTGCTAGAAGTAGGGATGCGGGGGTGATGCAGCAGCCCCAAAAATAACCATACTGGAGCTCAGAAGGTGAATGAGCAATAAAGATGCATTTAAATTTAGTGTTTATCTTGTCACATTTGTTTCGCATTCAAAGGCTATGTCTGCTGACAGTGGTGTTTTACTTTTATTTCTCTGCTCGCAAAGAGAGGATTTTGTAAAAGAGATCTAGGTGGCAATCTCGCTGGGGTATACGAAGTGAAAAGAATTGCTGTAGGATGCCAGTTATTTTCTAATACAAAACATCATATAAATACCTGTAAATTAACCATATACCTATTCCCAAACGTATCAGCATTTAGGAAAGCATAAATGCAGCACATTTTCTGTCATTTGGAAGTATGATGGAAACTATATTTAATAGGATCAAAACAAATCAAGACACTTTATTTGGTGATGTGCAAATGATAAATATTTGCTGAAATCCAATTACCACACACTATTGTTTATGCGCACAATAGTTTTAACAGTAGAATTGTTAGTCTATGCACATTTAGTGCCAATTCAATGTAAAATGTGCTGTCTGGAAAGGACAGTGTGCTACCGCGCCAGTGTTCTAAAAATGCACCACCGGCTACACACCACTATCCTGCTGATTAAAAGAGACCTAAACAGGCAATGGTGGCTTAACCCGTCGGCTGCTGCCGTCGCCCAACGGTCGTCATGTGCACTACCTTAGTAGTGCTGCGCACGTCCGTTGGCCGACGCTGCCCCCACCCGTTTTTCGAACGTTCAGCACTGGAGCTGAACGCTCGACACACCCAACGGGTTAAACTCCTATTATGGCAGGTGAACTTTGTTATATTATAGCTGCTTTTCTCCTATGTGGCACAGCCTATGATAGCCCTCTTCAACTCATGTGATTGGACATCTGAAGTCTTTCTTCCAGACTGGAAAGCTGACATTGCTCTTATCCACCAACCTGGAAGAGATAACTCTGAGCATAGCCCAACAGGTTTCCTAAATACTGATGGATATATATTTACCAATCTTTTTGTCAAAGCCTTTAAGTAAAGTTGATAACATTGGTTGACTCAGACAAAACAAGATTCATCAAGGATAGACAAGTAAGTGACAATGCAAGACAAGTAGCTCGCCTGCTTGAAAAATCCGCTGGGAAGAAATCCCTGCCAGCCTGTTAAATTAGATGAAGAGAAAAGATGTTTAACAGGGTTAGTTAGAACTACATGGAAAGTGCATTACATCAGATGAGATTTGACCCTAAAACGAAGTGATGGATGCTTGCCAAGTGCAAAACAGAATAACACTTGAAGAAGGCAAGACCAAATTTAGCTTTTTGCGGATAAAATCCTTCTACCCCTCTCAAACTCAAAGGGATCCCTTTCAGCAATAATACTGAGCACATTCAAGAATTTCTCCGGAATAAATATTAACCAAGAAAATCCTAAATATTAAATTGAACTTTATCCAGAGAAGCAAGGCAGCAAACAGCGGTCACTTGCCCCTTCAGATGGGCTGCTGGATGCCCCTCTAATGTATGGTGTCTGAATCATATACATGTTCTAAAAATTAATGTATTGCTGCTTTTCTACTCATTCTAGACCGCATTACAGAAACTGAACCTTTTCTCTTTGCAAAGGGACTTGATTTGTTTTACATGGGCAGGCAAGAGAGCTAGGGTGTATGCAAAACCTTAAAATGACGGGACAACTGAAGATTTGTATGCCCTGACATAGCATATTACAGGACAGTTCATTCAAGGGCGATTACAGAATGGACTGCCAGGAAAACAGAAAAGAAATAGCTTTGCATGGAAAAAGTGGTCAAAGGCTGATCACTTTGTGATCTCCCATGGCTAGCGAAAGCCGGAAGATAACAAAATACTTTTATTTCCTGGCCAGTCAAAACGCTCCTGGAAAATTAGGATAAGTAAATAATGATGGAGAATACAAGAACCTTCCATTCCCTTATAACCCTAATTATGATAACCCTGACTTTACTCCAGCCACATTTGTTGAAGTTTTCAAACTATGGAAAGGGCGAGAATGCCGTACAATATCCGATATGTTTAAGCAGAGTAAAATAAAGCCATTGGAGCCATATAAAATGGATTCAAAATTTTACAGAAGGCTAGATTACACTGTTTACAGTTATTGAATTGGTTTATGTATCCTTTATATAAAACAGCTGCTGTCAGGGAGTTACTTACAGAGAAATGTGTGGGAAACAATTTGGGTTCTAGAGGAAGGATCAGCAGTATTTATAAACTACTAAAAGATAATACAGCTGAGTCCCCATGGAAATTTTAGGAAAGATGGTCACAAATGCAAAACACAGAGATAACCTGACGAACATGGGGAGGCATGTAGTCAAACATACACAAGTGTACAAAAGCATATCACATAGAGAATCTGCTTACATGTATAAATGGTGTTTAACTCAAGAGATTGCGCCAAATCTACTCAACCACATCTGATAAATGCTGCAGATTCATAAAAAGAAAAGGTTCTGTGATCTATATAAATAGGAGTGTGCAGGCATCACTATTTTCTGGAAGGAGGCTCTAAGCAGTATACTGGCAGTTTATTTTGATGTGTCTTCTCAGCCAAAAATAGTCCCATTAATCCACGCTAATGGCCATCTTCTGTGGCACACGCTGATTGTGACTAAAATGCTGATAGACTTGTATTTGAAAAAGAAGGCCGCTCCCAGTACAGCACAGTGGTTCTGTAAACTGTGGTTTCAGGTTGGCCATGAAAACTCAGAAGACGTGGACAGTATAAATAATCTGAGGTGTGGCAATCTGAAGATGTTCCCTGTTGTCTCATAGAGGGGCCTTCACCATTCTCTGAAGGTGAGTCCCGGAAGTCGCAGAAGTGTATCTGCAGGGTAACCTGACTGTGTACCCCCGTGAATGAAGGGTATTCTGGTTCTCAAGCCAGTCTAAGGTCTAACAGTGCAATCAAGCACCAAGAAGCCACAAAGAGCTTGGACCAGCTAGAAAGCTGTCTATTGATGCGGTTCACTTCTGGCACTCTGGCCTCGATTGTAGAAACATCAGAGTGGCCTGCAACAATGACTTAAGTACCTAGCTTGTTTCGGTGTTGGGTTTGTGCCTGTTCTCGTAAGATCCGAAGTTGCAAGCCTCTCCAAACTGCAAGTACCGCAATTCAGTAATTGCCTCCTGGACTGATGATGGCCCTTCCTATGCTTAACTGTGACACTGCGCTGGCATTTTAAATGCCAGGTGTTCACCTGTTGGTTGGGCTGGAGAGTTACGTGTGCGCTTTGGGGTAGGTACCTAACACCACGTAGAGTTTCATTGCCCTTCAGCATGCTGTAAACCACAGGCACTGCCTACAGTAATCAACAATGAACCATGTAAAGGTTCCAACCTGTGGAAAATTGAGCCATACTAGTGGGACAGTTTCAACTTGTCCTGGCCACTTACCCCCACTCGACATTTTGCATTTCACCACTGGGGTGAACCTCTGAGACATAGCTGTGAGTGTTGAATGGGGAGTATCACGAGGGGTTGATCCACAGGAACACCTCACTCGCATACCCCGACCTTGTTTGTGGTCTTCTTGTAGTATTTTGTACCACAGTACGTTGAGAGTGAATGAAGCAAAAATATTTTTTGCTAAAGATGAAGCATTACCTGGACATCGATTAATTGACCTTTTAGTTGTCTTGTTGAATTCTGACTCGCTAATCCCTCACAATCTCCATGAGTAACACTTGGACTGCTTGATTTCCCTAGCCTGAGGGTTTAGTGCCTTTCGAGGGGACTTGGTGCTCAGCCTTCGCTCCAGTATTAAGGTTCAGTCCAGAGGACACCAGTGGTAAATTACTTTGATATAATGTGGGCCTAGTAAACCCTGGCAGCCCAGGAACACATGAGAAGATCCATGCAGACTTCCATTTACTTAAGTTCAAATTGGCACCTCTTCCCAATGCAGAGATCAGTAATCACCAGCATATCTGAATGAAGTTCAGTGTAAAGCATTTATCCACTGGATTCTTCAGCTTGTCACATAGTTCCAGCTGATAGAGGTGTTTCCCATGCAATGCAGAGTTAAATAAGAAAAAAAGTAAAAACAATAAAAGCTCTGATCTTAAATCAAACATTGCGTAAATATGGTAAAGTACACACATCACAAGTCTTTCGAAAATACTGATCGTGAAGACATTTAGCAAACGGTACAGTCCATGTTCGCTAAAGGTTACAACAAATCAAATGCCCATGCTTGAAATCAGATCACGATTTACAGAGGTAGGACATGCTGGAATTTACTTGAGTATGCACATTTTTTTATCATGACTCCTAGTGGTTGTTGACAACAGAGTGGTACAAGCAATCAAGCAATTAAGGTGAACACTCTTAATTGTATATCAGTGTGTGTTCAGAAAAATGTATCTGGACATCAGACTGAAATCTTAAACTTGAGAATGCCAGGGATTGTGAGAAAGTATATGAAGCACTCCCAATCCCCCAAGTTTTTGGGGGGGAGAAGGGGGGGGGGGGGGGGGTAGCGGGGGTCAATTTATAATGTGTTCCATTTGAAAGAAAAATATTGAAGTTTCACAAATTCCCTAACCCTGTGCATGCAGATGTTACTAAGGGGTGTGTGGATTATTAATGAGTTTTGTGAAGTTGATGAACTCTACAAGGTTGTTAATTGTGAAGTTTCTCATCATTGCACAACTTTGCCTGTTGGCTAAAGTTTCCTAAAACAAAAACAAAAAGTTTACTTTGTTTCTTCAATGAAATCTGCATTTTGCGGAAATGTTTATTTGATGTGCGGGTACTATATCCTTATCCAGTATTAGGGGTGTCTTTCATAGATTCACATGCCTGAATCATTCCCCGTCGTCGAGACGGGAGCCTCCGGTACATAAAAAAGTAATGTCCTATAGACATACATAGAGAAAATAGGCCTAAGGACCTCTCCTTAGTAGCCTTTCTTTGTCCTTATGTAAAAAGGACCAAACTCTCACAGTCAGCCAATCAGCTCCGACCTCCCTCTAGAACCTTCCTGGGAGGAGCCTCAGTCCCTCAGATTTTCTACCGCACGTTGTGCTAAGGGAGTCTCCTCTGAGCTCTGCTCAGATTCTGTGTTTTTTCACTTCATTAAATGACATTGTTGTCAAGGATTCTTTTCTACTATGGATTATCTTCAAATACATTCTTTAAAGAAGGTCTGGTAAGGAAGAGGTTGCTCTGCTCGGATCCTCACACCGACTGCATTGACTGCCTGTACTGCAGGCCAAGGACTGAAAGTCTGTCGCACTTTCTCAAGTAAGTTTTTGAGACACTAAGACCAGAAAGGAGGTTTTTTATTTTCTCCAGTGACCGAGATGAGGCGTTGTCCTCAACGTCTAGGAGACCTCAAAAGAGAAGAGAATCTCCTCAGACTCATTCCTCAGGGGAACGTCCTGAGAAGGCCCTCAAAAAGACCACTCATGGGTCTTCTGGGCACAGTCCTTCAAAATCTCCTCACTCTGTGGAAAAGGAGAGTAAAGGCCTGGCTTTTGGAGAAAAATCATGTAAAAAAGACGACTTCTGAGCCGTCAAAATCACCTCCTCTGGTCATGGGACCCTTCAGAAGGGCGTCTTCTATACCGTCTGAGGTAAAGACTAAGAAGCCAACCTCGTCTACGATGGCCTCGTCTACGATGGTCTTGTCTACGATGGTCTTGTCTACGATGGCTCATCTACAATGGCTCGTCTACGGTAGCTCGTCTACGACGGCTCGTCTACGATGGCTCATCTACGACGGCTCGTCTACGACGGCTCGTCTACGATGGCTCGTCTACGATGGCTCGTCTACGACGGCCTCGTCTACGACGGCCTCGTCTACGACGGCCTCGTCTACGATGGCCTTGTCTATGAGGGCCTCATCTATGATGGCCTCACCTACGATGGCCTCACCTACGATGGCCTCATCTACGATGGCCTCATCTACGATGGCCTCATCTACGATGGCTCATCTACAATGGCTCATCTACAATGGCTGGTCTACGATTGCTCATCTACGACGGCTCGTCTACGACAGCTCGTCTACGACGGCTCGTCTACGATGGCTCATCTACGACGGCTCGTCTACGACGGCTCGTCTACGATGGCTCGTCTACGATGGCTCGTCTATGACGGCTCGTCTATGACGGCTCGTCTACGACGGCCTCGTCTACGACGGCCTCATCTACGATGGCCTTGTCTATGATGGCCTCATCTATGATGGCCTCACCTACGATGGCCTCATCTATGATGGCCTCACCTACGATGGCCTCACCTACGATGGCCTCATCTACGATGGCCTCATCTAAGATGGCTCATCTACAATGGCTCGTCTACGATTGCTCATCTACGACGGCTCGTCTACGACAGCTCGTCTACGACGGCTCGTCTACGACGGCTCGTCTACGACGGCTCATCTACGAGGGCTCGTCTACGACGGCCTCATCTACGATGGTCTCATCTATGATGGCCTCATCTACGATGGCCTCATCTACGATGGCCTCATCTACGATGGCTCATCTACAATGGCTCGTCTACGACGCCTCGTCTACGAAGGTCTCATCTACGATGTCCTCATCTATGATGTCCTCATCTATGATGGCCTCATCTATGATGGCCTCATCTATGATGGCCTCATCTATGATGGCCTCATCTATAATGGCCTCATCTATGATGGCCTCATCTATGATGGCCTCATCTATGATGGCCTCATCTACGATGGCCTCATCTACGATGGCTCGTATACGATGGCCTCATCTACGATGGCTCATCTACGATGGCTCGTCTACGATGGCTCGTCTACGATGGCTCGTCTACGACGGCCTCATCTACGATGGTCTCATCTACGATGGCCTCATCTACGATGGCCTCATCTATGATGGCCTCATCTATAATGGCCTCATCTATGATGACCATCTATGATGGCCTCATCTATGATGGCCTCATCTATGATGGCCTCATCTATGATGGCCTCATCTATGATGGCCTCATCTACGATGGCTCGTCTACGACGGCTCGTCTACGACGGCTCGACGACGGCTCGTCGACGATGAGAGCGTCGACGACGAGAGCGTCTATGACTGCTCGTCTATGACTGCTCGTCTATGAGGGCCTCATCTAGGGGGGCCTCATCTATGAGGGCCTCATCTATGATGGCCTCATCTATGATGGCTTGTCTACTATGGCCTCATCTACGATGGCTTGTCTACGATGGCCTCGTCTACGATGGCCTCGTCTATGATGGCCTAGTCTATGGTGGCCTCGTCTATGGTGGCCTCGTCTATGGTGGCCTCGTCTATGGTGGCCTCGTCTATAGTGGCCTCGTCTATGATGGCCTCGTCTATGATGGCCTCGTCTATGATGGCCTCGTCCATGATGGCCTCGTCCATGATGGCCTCGTCCATGATGGCCTGGTCTATGATGGCCTGGTCTATGATGGCCTGGTCTATGATGGCCTGGTCTATGATGGCCTGGTCTATGATGGCCTGGTCTACGACGGCCTGGTCTACGACGGCCTCATCTAAGATGGCTCGTCTATGGCATCGTCTACGACGGCCTCGTCTATGACTGCTCGTCTACGACGGCATAGTCTATGACTGCGATCTCTGCGACTGGCTCGTCGACGAGGGACATTCCGACAATTCTGGAATCTCTTACAAGGTGGTAGAGAAGGCTGATCAACGTTTTAAGATCTCAATGGCCTCTCAAGAACAGGACTGCTTCTTGTATGACTTCATAGAACCTCTCAAGAAAGTCAGAAGGGGTATAGGGCGCCAGATACAGCACCGGCGTGTTTAACAGGATATCCTAAGCCGGACTCCGTAGTGACATAGGCGACCCAGAAGAGCTCCAGGAATCCTTCGGCCCCTTTGTCGCTTCCTCCTGATAAGGGGGGAAAAGAGTGGACAACATTGGGAACAGGTTTTCCTCAATGTCGGCAATGATGGTAAAGGCCGCGAACGCCCTAGCGCTCTTGGGACGCTATCATAGACAATTGTGGGCACACATAGCCCCATACCTGTCGGAATTGCCAGATTCATCCAAAGAGGATTCTGCTAGATGGTGAAGAATCGGCGTCAGAAACTATAGACTGCGCGATGGATATCGCGATGACAAGGTTCCGCCAGTTGGCTGGAGCAACCCCTCCCCGCAGGCTTCCGCACAAACATCTACGCCTGCTGCTCCAGGAAATATCTGCGATGTTGAAGAAAGGAGCGATGCGATCGAGCGAGTTCATTCGTCTCAAATAGGGAAAGGATTCTATTCCCGCTTCTTTCTTATACGCAAGAATGAGAAAAAGTGGAGGCCCATACTAGACCTCAGGGCACTAAACTCTTTCCTGAAGAGTCAGTCGTTCAGGATGGTGACGATCCTAGAAATACTAGGCATACTGGAAAAAGGAGATTTTATGACATCTTTGGATCTCCAGGATGCCTACTACCACATCCCGATACTCAAGGGGCACAGAAAATTCCTGAGATTCGAGGTGGCAGGGCAGCACTACCAATTCAAAGTCCTACCGTTTGGCCTCAAATCCGCACCGCGGATTTTCACCAAGTGCCTTTCACCTGTGGCAGCTTTCCTGCGTCAAATGGGTCACCAAGTCTTCCCCTACCTCGACGACTGGCTGGTCAAAGCACCTTCAGCTGCAGGCGCGACCAAATCCTCCTGCACCAATCTCTTTCAGCAGCTAGGATTGACTCTCAATCACGAGAAATCCTGCATGACCCCAACAAGAAACATCACCTTCCTCGGGGCGACCTTGAACACGGAATGCGCAAGGGCATTTCCTTCAAAGGACAGGAAAAACAGGATAATATCTCTGGCCACGGCTGTGGCATCAAGGAAGTCCCTAAGAGTTCGAACCTACAAACCTGGAATGGTGGAGAAATCACAGGAATTTGTCTATAGGACTGCCATTCCTACTTCCAGCAGCACCTCTGGTGATCACCACGGATGCATCCCTGGAAGGCTGGAGAGCTGTCCTCCAGGATCTCCAAATAAGCAGCAAATGGACAATTCAGGAGAAGCAACTCCATATCAATCTTCGGGAACTAAGGGCTGTGTATCTAGCACTACATGCCTTTTTACCACGCATCCAGAACTCCCAGGTGCTCGGCAGAACGGACAACACCACGACGATGCACTATCTCAACAAACAGGGAGGAACGCGTTCGCTCACTCTATCACGCGAGTCGCAAAAGATCTGGCACTGGCTTGTACTCCACGGGATCACGCTCAGGGCGGACTATGTCCCGGGCAAGGTCAACACCATTGCCGACGCCCTAGGCAGACAGAAATCCCTCTCCCACGAATGGGAGCTCGACAAGAGTACGCTGGATCACATATTCTCAGAATGGGGGGCCCCAGGAATCGACCTGTTTGCCACCAAGGAGAACGCCAAATGCCCAAACTATGCAAGCTGGCGTCCCCAACCAAGGTCACTCGGAAATGCTTTTTCCATCGATAGGTTCAGCGTATTTGCGTACGCTTTTCCACCATTTCTGATGATTCCCAGGGTTCTCAGGAAGATGAAGGCGGAGCCTTGTACCCTGATCCTAATTGCCCCGTTCTGGCCGAGGCAGCACTGGTTCTCGGATCTTCATCGCCTCTCCATCAGGACACCGATTCGTCTGAGGCAGCACCCGAACCTCATAACGATGTCCAACGGACAGATACAGCACCCGAACCTCCGATCACTCAAGTTATCGGCCTGGCTCCTGAGCACAGAGTTCTGTGACCTAAATATCCCACAGGACTGCAGAGATGTCCTGGCAAAAGCGAGAGCGGACAGTACAAACAAAACCTACTCTCTCAAGTGGAAAAGGTTCTGCATTTGGTGTTCAGACCAGGGCCTGCGACCGCTCGCTGTCACCACTGAACAGATATTACCATACCTCCTACATTTGGCACAGTCAGGACTGGCACATGCATCCATTAAGGTTCACCTGGCAGCTATCTCTAGGTTCACCAGAACCTTCACGGGACCTTCTCTGTGGTCAAGTAGGCTGGTCAAGCAATTCCTGAAGGGGCTCTACAGATCCTTTCCGAGGCCTCGGAAAGTCCCTCCGACATGGCAACTGAAGCTGGTACTCAACCAACTCATGAGACATCCATTTGAACCCATTCATCGAGCATCTATCAAATACATCTCCTGGAAAACGGCGCTCTTGCTCGCTTTAACATCGGACAGGAGAGTTAGCGAGCTACAAGCTTTGTCCATTCAGGAACCATATATGCAGTTCAGACAGGACAGGGTGGTGCTGAGACCGACCCCTAAATTCATACCAAAGGTGCCTTCGGACTTTCATCTCAATGAACCAATTGTCCTTAGGTCCTTCTTTGCGAACCCTTCCACAGCAGCAGAAAGAGCACTGCATTCTTTGGATCTCAAGAGATGCCTAAAGTTCTACCTGGATAAAACCAAGGCTCTCAGGAAGTCTTCACAACTGTTCGTGGCATACAGCAGACCAAGAATGGGCCTGCCTCTTACGAAGAAAAGCATCTCGAGATGGATCTCCTCGGCGATTGCATTCTGACACGACAAGGCCGGACGGCCTTTGACTGATCATGTTACTGCTCATTCCACCGGGGCAATGTCCACGTCAGCAGCACTGTTCGCTGGGGTGCCAATCTTGGACATATGCAGAGCGGCGACCTGGAAGTCACCGCACACTTTCTCCAGACACTACTGCCTGGATATCGAACTTCAGAAGGATGCGGCAGGGGGCCAGGCGGTGCTTCGCCATCTCTTTCAGTGAGGTGAGCCTTCCTACATCCCGCCATCCAGGTATGCACATTCTTTGCTCTTGTGATGTTCCAATTATGCTGTCCCCATGTTATATGATAATATATGCATTGTCTAACATGTCTGCAGGACGACTTTACATCACACATGTGCATATCTGATTGCTAGCTACTCTGATTCAGGCATGTGAATCTATGAAAGACACCCCTAATACTGGATAAGAAATGCGTTACTTACCTGTAACAGCAGTTATCCAGTATTGGTGTCTTTCATAGATTCACATGCAACCCTCCCGCCTCCCCTGGAAGGACTCACATCCCTCTCTGACAATATTACGCCAACCTAGCTGGGTGCGTACGAAAATCTGAGGGACTGAGGCTCCTCCCAGGAAGGTTCTAGAGGGAGGTCGGAGCTGATTGGCTGACTGTGAGAGTTTGGTCCTTTTTACATAGGGACAAAGAAAGGCTACTAAGGAGAGGTCCTTAGGCCTATTTTCTCTATGTATGTCTATAGGACATTACTTTTTTATGTACCGGAGGCTCCCGTCTCGACGACGGGGAATGATTCAGGCATGTGAATCTATGAAAGACACCAATACTGGATAACTGCTGTTACAGGTAAGTAACGCATTTCATATAACAGACAAAACAAATGTATGCTTTGGGAGTTAAAACAAAGTTTACATTAACATCATGGACGTCACTGTGTTTTATGAATGAATCTTATAATTGAAGGGATCAGAGCATGTACACTTTTGTCGCAACTATTCTTACTGTCACCTGTTTGTAAATTGCTCTAATCTTTGATATTTACAGAGACTTCATCCAAGAGTACATAAGAATATCCCTGCCATAAATGCAAAGCTGAAGGTCATCAAACATTTGATCAGGTAGGTTACCTTCACAAAACTAGGCCACAAATGGCATAAACACATGATTCTAGCTGAGTGCCTTTCAGCACTGAAACACTTGAAAGACAGTTGGCAGCTCTTGACCTTAAACTACTATGATGCTCTACATAGATTTCAAAATGACCATTGATGGACTCTTACCCTTACCCCACCTGACCTCCTTCTCTATGGGATTGTCATCTTCTGAAAAGTCTAACCACATCATCCCTCAGTCAGATTTGGACTAAATAAGCACTCTGCCTTCCTCTGGTGCTACTGAAGAGGTAGCTTCCTTTGACTTAATTAACAAACTCGTACCTTGATACGAGCCAAACCCCGTGATAACAAATCCAACCAAGCAGCACGATTACCTTTACTCTAGGCAACGCTCCTCCCCTGCTTATTCCATAGCTAACCTTACAGAATGTCCTCATCAGCTCTTTCCACTGTAAACTCACAAAATTCCCGATCCCCCACTTTGTTCTTCTATCAATTTCCACCAATGTCATACTTAGGCATCCTGTGAAACTCCACAGAACATTTTCATTGGCAGCAGAAGCAATACTAATCCTCTTTAATTACAATATCCACTTAAAATGAGCCTTAAGACTGAAGATCTGCTATTTCTAACTCTATCTTCACAGAAACCTGGTTTGGCCCCTCCTCCAAATCCTGTGGTGATCTATTTCTGCTATATAGTTACACAATCCTCCACCGTGACCTCCCTAACACAGTTGGAGATTGTGTATCTTTTATCTAACAACACTCAATATCTTGCACCAGCACCCACTCACCTGGTACCTTCTAAGCCCGACTGTAATTTAAGCAATTGCCTTGCATGACAGAATGCAGTTGATGTATCGCCAACATAGCAAAGAAAACCTGCCCTGAACCTCCTGACTTTGGACATCTCAAAAAGTCCAATGCTTGATCCCTCTAGATATCAAAATCTCCTTTTATTCCAACCAGATAACTCCAGCCATCCCAGCTCTTCCACCTTGGTTGCGTAGTTTGATTAAGTAAATCACTTATGTGTCAAACATACTATCACCGTCCAAATTCAAAGTTAAATCCATGAAAAAGGCAGCTTGTGATAAGGATGCAAGCAATAAGGGTAAAGTCTCATGTACTTCAAAAAGAAAGAGGATGAAATCCTATAACGCAACTGAACATGTCATTTATGCTCTGAGGCAGACAAGAATCTCCTATATCAGACTGTAATATCTTTTTCAAATTGGAGAAATCCTCTAACTAGCCAAGAGAACTGTCAAACAAGAATAGTGCCATGACATACTTCCTGGACCCCCCTCATAAATTTCAATGATCTTTATTATTGACTCTGAAAATCTCAAACCAAAGAGATGAAGTTGACTATATTCCTACACTCTCCTGACACCCATAGCTTAACTTTCAGTTGAAAATCTCTAAATGCATCATGGGCTTCCTTCAAACTTGTCTCAGGTTCTGGTCTTAAATTTGGCAAAGAAAGCACTAAACTTTTGTCTTATTCCTCAAACTCCATGCCCCTACCTCCTGCAAAACATGGATTCCCTCTCTCCACCCCGAGTGGGGGTGTTATATTATCCATTGAACAAGGCTTCTTCTCCATCTCTGTATCCATTGTGGTCATGGTGCATCCCCTTTGACAAAAGTTAACCATGCATCGTTCCAAACACCTTGGAGAACGAGAACCCCATCTGAAGCCTATCTCTCTTGGCTGAGCTTACTATGGAAACTTTAACTTTGATAGCCATCTTCCTGAGCAGCTCCAACCCCATTTTAAGCCAGTTCCCAGTCAAGGCACAACATCATATGAGTGACTGAGTGTGAAATACTGTTGATTATGTGACGTCATCCAAGAGAAATAGTTTTTTTGATACATTGATTGTATATGGTACATTGTCTCCTAGATAGTGGGTCCCCTCTCTCTTTTTGAAACAACATCAGAACCTCCTTGCTCAAAATCGTATGACAAGTTAAAGATATTTGACCTAGGGGCCTATCACGACACCCACCCACATATATATATATATATATATATATATATATATATATATATATATCAGAGATAGGAATTCCTTGGGGTTTGACCGTTAATACCTTTGCGCCTGTTGGATGAAAATCAGTATATACACACACACACCACCCTCGAAGAAAATATGTTTTTCCAATTATGGCTCCCATAGGACATTTTATTGAAGCTTGCAGCCAAAACTGCTCAATGGATTCAAATTAAAATCAAACATTACTCAAAAAGTGTGCTTTCGTTGGTTTGGTGTAAATCTGTTCAATAGTTTCCTGGATATCAGTTTTATAAAAAGTTGCCACGTGGACTTGAAAGGTTTAAGCACTTTTGTATTTCTCTGCCTTTTAAAATTGCAGTTCAGGGGGGGGCGTGGCTAGCAGCCAACGATGGCGGCCGCAGCTTAGGGAGGCTCCCGGGTAAAGGCGGCTTTCCGCAACAATCCGTACAATTATCCTGATCTACTCCGGCTACGAAGGGTGGACCGGACCCGGAGTCCATGCAGCGAGCGTCTCCAGAACTTTTCGGTGCAGCGACAGGCTGAACAAGCACACTCCCGCTGGACGGAGGAGGAGCCGGGCCTACTCTCAATCGCGAAACCGCGGAGCCACAGTTTGGTCGGACCCGGCCGGAAGCGACCTGAAGCCGGGGCCGAGGGACAGGAAGTGTCGGCTCATCAACTGCATCACTCCGGAGACCCACAAAAATTCCGCACAGCGACCCGTGCTCAAGAGCACACTCTACAGTCGCCTGTTGACCCTCTCCGGGCGTGCAAAATTCTGCCGGAGGCGCGGAAGGCGCCGCACACGTTTGACTCATCGCCGCCATTGCCCGGCAAGACGACCGGGAAGACCGCTAGGCCGCCTCAACAATAACTGCGCCATGTCGCACAGGGGCCCCAAAAACACAACAACCCAGGCCAAGTTGGACAAATTTGCATACGAGAGACACTCACCCCCCCAGGACCAGCGCAAAACCGGGGGGAAAACGGCGGATGCCGAGGTGGTGAGAAAGGCCACGCTGGATGATGTCCTGGCGGCGTTGGCGCAAGTACAGGAGACTGTGGGGGCCACGGCAACTGAAGTCACCTTAATCAGGGCGGATCTCCAAAAAATGAACGAGCGGGTCAAACAGGTCGAAGTGGTCACTAAATCGCTGGTCGAAGATGTGTCCGAACTGCAGATAGCGATGGAACGCCTGCAAACTGACAATAAACTGCTCAGAGACAAACTGGACGACCAGGAAGGTCGCTCACGACGCAATAATGTCCGCATTCTAGGTGTACCGGAATCGGAAGACACTGGGGCCCTGGACTTATATGTGGAAGATTTGGTGAAAACTCGACTCCAGCCCAAAGGCCTGTCCAATTTCTTCTCGGTCGAAAGGGCCCACCGTGTTCCGGGGGGGAAACCCAGGACGGGAGGCACACCACGACCAATACTGGCGAGATTGTTCAATTTCCGGGATCGGGACGCCATTTTAAAGGCCGCAAGAGTGGCGCCGGCCATTCAAATTCAAAACTCGAAAATTACCTTCTTCCCGGACTATACGGCGGAGGTATCTAGGAAGAGGAGAACATTCCTGGAAGTCAAAAAAACCTTGAGAGAGAAAGAACTACCGTACTCAATGATATTCCCGGCCAAGCTACGTGTGGTAGCGGACAAAAAAGTGTGGTTCTTCGATTCTCCAGACACGGCCCGGGACTGGCTGGAGGGCTGGCACACCGTTGGACGACAGCGCAGGACACATAGACCGGATCAAGATCGCAGGGGAGGCAGCAGGAATGGCTCGCAGGCATCTGGTCGAGTGGAGGGTGCAGAACGCTCACCCTCCCATGGATTTGAAGGGGGAGGCGGGGATGAATGACTCCGGCTACTGACTCTGAACTGAACGAGATCGCCGATCACCGACCTAACTTGGTGTTTCATAGCTGCACGCTGACTCTGGCATGGCAACCCCGAAAGCCTACAGGGGAGCCGCCAACCCGGGGAGACGCTCTCCCCCCTACACGCAAGTACTCTGGTTTTGGGATGGGTAAAGCACTCTGCTCAGTTGGGGTGGCGGGCAGTTGGAGGTCCGTTAAGCAGGGGGGCAGGGAGGGGGGTCTGTTTTGAACTGTTTATGTTGGGAATGTACGCAAAGGGTCAAGGACGATGTTTCAGTACTTATGGGAATCAAGACACATTGCTGGGAACGGACAGTGACACTATGCCCCCATGATGCTTCTGAACGCCTCGCTGCGCGACGACGCAGCTGATAGACCGGTTACATCTCTGGGGCAATACAACATGTACCTTATACTCCCCGATGGCTAACAATTCCGTACCGACAGGGGGGGTGAATCCCTCCGACACACAATGCCCACCTATGACCTTGATGTCCTGGAATGTGAGAGGTTTGGGGGACAAGGTTAAGCGGGGGTTGGTATTGACTGCTATTAAGCGTTTGCCGCCTACTGTGGCCCTGTTGCAGGAGACACACCAGGTGGGGGGAGCTACGAAGGCCTTGGATAGACGTGGTTACAAAATGTGGGCCCACTATGCTTTCACGTCCGGCTCCAGGGGGTCCGGCATTTTAGTACAGAAAAACTCACGATTCATGCCCCTATCAACTAAAACTGACGACCAGGGCTGCTTCGCGGCCGTGCAGGGACAGTGGGAGGGGAAACTCTTCAATCTAGTGTCAGTGTATATCCCACCGGCGTTGTATTCGGTCCACCTCCCAAGACTAGGGGACTTCCTTTTAACTCTCCCCGAGGGTGAGACCATTCTAGGGGGGGACTTTAACGCTGTCCTGGACCCACAACTAGATAAACACCCCTCACCAAACCCGACAGGGGGGGAAACATATTTTCGACGATTCACCACGGCCATGGGCCTGACGGACATCTGGAGGCACTTACACCCGCGCATGAAGCAATACACCTTTCACTCCACGGTGCACGGCAGCCTGTCTTGCATCGATTATTTCCTGTCGCTGGGGGATGGCCTTTGTCATGTGGATACCCTGGTGATTCACCCTCGAGGTATTTCTGACCATTCACCGCTCACACTGACGCTTTCCCTACAGACTAGAGCACGCAAGCGCATTTACCCCATGCACGCATCATATTTTAAGGTTCCACAGGTTCGCAAAGCACTCAAACACGCCACGAAACAATACTTCCTTGAAAATACACACTCAGTGCGTTCCCCAGCAACGCTTTGGGAAGCCTATAAAACAGTTCTGCGGGGCCAAGCCATTAACACCATAACCGGGCACAAGAGGCAGCAGTCACAGGAACTGGCCGACCTGGAGGTGACATTGCAGGAACGGACCGCGGCTCATGAGTCTCACCCTTCTCCCTCTGCCCTACACGCACTCACTCTCCAACAACAGCTGTATAATGATCACCTACGTTTGGTAATTAAGGGCCACATAACCGACACTCAGAACCGGATTTATGAAGTGGGGGACAAAGCAGGGAAAATGCTTGCGTGGCTCGATAAACGTGAGGGCAGCTCCAGGGGGATCCAGCGTCTGAAAGATGAACAGGGGGTGCCACACACTGATCCTAGGCGTATATCAGAACTGCTTGCGACCCATTTTGAACAAGTATACACCCCGGCGCGTAAGATTACACCTGAGAGTGCCAGGGCGCTCTTAGCGCCGATTGAGGTCCAAACTCTATCGCCAGAGGCATCGAGCGAGCTGGAGGCGGACATCACAGCCGATGAAATCCAACTGGCCATTAAGGCTCTGAACCCGGGCAAGGCAATGGGACCGAATGGGATACCCATAGAATGGTACCAGGTGATGCCGGACACCCTCAGCACGCATTTGTTGGGGATGTTCAAGGATTGTTTAGAGAGGGGTTCCCTTCTACTAGACCAGCGAGTGGCTACTATCGTAACTATCCCCAAGCCGGGTAAACCACCAGAGGATTGTTCCTCTTATCGACCCATTTCCCTATTAAACGCGGAAGTGAAAACCCTGGCCAAGCTCCTGGCGCAAAGGATCCTGCCCCATCTGTCATCGATTATACACCCGGATCAGTCCGGATTTATGCCGCACAGGAACACAGCGCTGAATTTGCGGCGGCTGCACGGTATCCTGCCCAGAACTGACACCATCACCATGCCGGCAGTAATTCTAGCACTTGACGCCAAAATGGCATTTGACCTGGTGGTGTGGGAGTACCTTTTCGAAACGCTGACGCGTATGGGGTTTGGGCCTCGCTTTTGTGCATGGGTCAAACTGCTGTACACAGCCCCAGTGGCTCACGTGGTGGCGAATGGCCACATTTCACGCACGTTCCCGCTGGGAAGGGGCACGCGACAGGGATGCCCTTTGTCACCCCTGCTGTTTGCCATCTCGCTGGAGCCCCTCGCGACTCTCATACGAGCCTCTCCCCTCCTCAAGGGTATACCTGGGAACAGGGGTTGGGAAGACCGTCTGTCCCTTTACGCAGACGACATGCTGCTGTATTTAACAGACCCCGAGGAAGGTGTGCCGGCCTTATTACGCATTTGCGACACGTATGGCAGGATCTCCGGCTACACGCTAAACTGGTCCAAGTCGGAGTTATATGTCTTGCAAGGCCCGGCCCCGGAACTCGACAGTACTTGCCCGCTACAACTGGCGGGATCATCTTTTAAATACCTGGGCATACATGTCACTAAGGACCCAACTGAATTCATAGATAAAAATCTGAAGCCGCATTTGGAAAGGCTTAAACGGGATGTTGAGTTCTGGTCAGGCCTGCCGTTGACGCTCCTAGGTAGGGCGGCGCTTTACAAGATGATGGCGTTACCACGCTTCTTGTACGTCCTTGAAAACTCGCCCTATCCTGTGCCCCCCAAGTTTTTCCAGAAAGTAGCGGCTTTGGTCTCCAACCTACTATGGGGCAACCTCCCGGCGCGCGTGGCACAATCCAAGTTACATAGAGACTGGTATAGCGGGGGCATTGCGCTACCGAATCTAAAACTGTACTATTGGGCTGCACACCTCAAACCCATTAATCAATGGATCCACGCACCGCATGCCGAGCCAGCATTTCAATCGGACAGGGTGCAGTTGGGCGCTGATAGTCTGTTGGGTCCTCTATATGATCACCGCAGGATACGGACCCTAGTGGGCCCCACTAAACTAACTGTACAGATATGGCACGCAGCTACGGCAGCTCTGGGCTGGAAAGGAAGGATCACTAGGATGACGCCGCTGTGGGACTCTCGCACACTAGGCAACCTAAGGAACACTAAGGGGTTCGCACAATGGGACACAATAGGTATCTCCACGGTGGGTGATCTGTGGGAAGGGAATGAGGTGATCCCCTTTGCCCGGCTAAAGGAATTATATGAGCTCAATGACAGGGAACTCTATAGATACATTCAAGTCCGACACGCGCTGCTTGCAGCCATCCCAGCCGACACACCACTGCCTGAGTCTTCACCCTTAGAAGATCGCCTACTCACTGATTACATGTTAGAACGGGCGACATCCCTTACTTATCGGAAGCTACTCAATAACACCCCTGAGCCTACATTACACCTGAAAGAGAAATGGGAAGGGGAGATTAACGACATGGATGAACATGAGTGGAACGAGGCACTTGGGTCCCCTAAAGAAGTAGGCATTTCGGCACGCATGCGGCTAGTGCAATTTAAGATCTTGCACATGGTTTATTACACAAGGACAATGCTACACCGCATACACAGGGCGCCCCATCCTTACTGTCTGCGAGGGTGCGGGGAGGAGGGCACGTTCTTCCATACCATGTGGGACTGTCCCAAGATCCAGGAATACTGGAAACAGATACTCCGCACACTTTCACAGGCATTAGATCACTCCATACTGCCTGACCCGATAAGGTGCTTGCTAAATATATGGGAGCCTACCGACTTGTCCCGATACGAGCAACTTTGGGTCACGGCGGGGCTAATGGTAGCGAAACACGACATAGCACAGCGCTGGGGGGCGGCGGAACTTCCAACCAAGTCCCAGTGGTGCTTGAACATGGATCGAGTAATGTTGACCGAACGCGCAGTATACTCCAACCGAGCCTGCCCGGGGAAATGGAACAAGATATGGCTGAAATGGAATGAATACAGAGGGGACATCTGCGAACCCTTACTAGAGGATGATCAGGGCGATTCCGATGACGAGGATGAGGAGGGCTGAAGCTGGGCGGGATGGCTGGGTGGGGTGGAGGCCTTGGCTGCTGCATGTGGCCTCATCTTAGAACTTAGAATGGTGAGTCAAGGGGGGTGGGGACATGTGTTGTAAGTAGATGCATGCATATACTGTGCAGAGATGTCGGATTTCCATAATCCCAAGAGACACCTGTAACTTGAAATGCACTGATTCGTGCCAGACCGTACTGTCATTCCTGTTTACCGTTACGAGTTTGTTATTTTTCAAAAAACGAAAAAACTCCATCAAAACCTCTTTTTCTGCATTGAACACTTGCTCAAACTGCACTTTTATTTTTTCAGTAAGCTCCGTTGGACACTTAATGTAACTGTTGCTTTACTATCCTCTTTGCTGAAAATCACTGTGAACAACGATCCTCTGATAGCGGCCGGCCCGCAGGGTTGTAGGCATTCCGCTGTGTACTATGCAAAGTGCAATAAAGGTTTTGGGAAAAAAAAATAAAAAAAAATTGCAGTTCATTGTTAAAAATCCCGAGCAGTAGTTGGGGAGGAGACCCCCATGAGGTGTCAAACCCCAGGGAGTGATGGAGGGGTAACAAAGTTGTAGAAAACCAGAGTACCGCACTGAGAAAAATGTAGAAAATAGCAGTATTTGGTACTCAAACCACAATCTCTCAACCCGCCGGTTTGAGTTATGGCATGTTTTATTTATTGCATACCATAGCTGGTGAATTTTAGTTGTTTTGTTCTGTTTTAGCCACAACAATAACTATTTTGCGTGTTTTCACTGTATATGTAACATACAAATACATACACACTTATAAGGGCAGCCAACGGGGTACACCTTTAATTGAATCCTTTGCAGAGATTTTCTCTAAATACAATACTTTCCACCAATGCTCTTGTAACTCATTTTCAAAATGGATAGCAACAATTGTATCCATTCCCTTATCACCGGTCTCTCGCAGTGGATGTTGGATGGCCCAGGTGCAACTCTGCTAAATACTAAAAAAAAAACACGGAATTTCTCTTCCTCTCCCCAAGGAACTCCAAAGACTTACCCCAGGTGTTGGGCAGAAAACCTCAAAGACCTAGATACCCTTCCTAAGGTAGTGACCATACAAAAATCACTTGACTTCACTCTAGATTGATCCTAAATCTAAATGTGTATATCAGAGAAGTCACCAAAAGTGCCAGGTGCCATTTTGAATTTCTGAGGAATACCAGGCCAGTCCTACCCACCAAATATTTCAACTACTGTCCAAGCATTGGTGACCTCACACATTGAATGTGGGAATTTCCTCTGTACTGGGTCTACAGAGCCGCACCTAGTACATCTAAGGCAATCATCCACTCTATCACAAAGCTGACTACGATGTGTAGAACATTTGATAGCATCTCGCTTGTTTTAAATCTTTTAGTTAGCTGCATCTATATCTACTCTCTCTAAAAACAGCCTCACATCGCTGCCATTTATTTAGATTATCTAACTAATCTGCCACAGGAATTTGGAAGCTTACTTTAATAGAGTGCTTCTAACTCCATGTTTCCAAAATGTCGACGATCAAACACTTTTTTTCAGATCACGCCCCAGACATATTGAACACCTTTCCTTTCTTCGTACGATTTACACCGTACCCTGAAGATCTTTCAAATCAACAGTGAACCACCTAGTGCAGCCAATGTAATCTATGCCCCCATGCCTGACTCTTTTCCAGCATTACAGATGGTTGCCACTTGGATTGGGTACCTTCATCTAGGTTTATTTTGACACTCGTGAGAGTACACGAGACACGATTTCAGTTGCCTAGCTTTACACCTCAGTGTTTGCTTTCTAATACTCTGTACCGTTATACTTGATGTGTTGATGTAAATCTGTCTACCACCTCATAGGGTTATACAGTCCTCTGTCAAGAACTGCGAATACATTCTAATACAATACATGTTTTCACAGAGTTCAACCACTAAAATTACCTCATGGCCTCCCAACAGAAGAAGAGATATCAGATACGTATGTGAACAGCAAAGGCGAATTGGTGATTCGGCGATGCTTGTATCCAGTGGAGACCAAAGCAATTGAACCATAATGTGTGTGTGTGTGTTTTTATGTTGTTGGAAAATAGCTAATGAGAGTTCTGATGTATTTCTTTATTGTAAAACTATTTAATTATATGTAACATTTTCAAGAAAATGTGCACATTGTTAATAAATTTACAACAATGTTCTGTCTCCGAGCTGATAATGTTGGCTACATGTACGTTCGTACAATGACAATTGTCTAGTTGTAATGCCATGATCCTCAAATGCTGTTTGACTATGTAATTGTAATCTAGTTTTTTTCATTTTGAGCTATTCATTGCTAATCGTAAGTATTAAAATTGTCCCGTGTTCGCAAAACCCTGAAACACCTTTAACAGATTTACAACAATCAAAATCAATGATAAAACATATATGCATGTTAAATGCATACAACTTTACCTTAACCTATGCATGGCTAGATTTAGCTATTTTCGAGGGGTTTGCCTTTTAAACATGGCAGTCGACTAAAAATGACAAAGCAGTGGATTTTTCCAGCTTTTCCAACTTTTTCTGCAGTGCCTGGCAGACATGCCTCTTATGTTTGTCTCGTCTGTTGAGGAAGGAAAAAGCTGCAAGCACATATTCTCTGTTAGCAGTCTGCTTGTCAATTCCTCATACTATCAAAGATTTCCTTTTTATTAGGAGATCACCTTAAAGAATTTCAAGGACAATGAAGGAGGCTGAGAGGATACTGTTGTGGCATTATCTTCAGTTGTTCGTTCACTCGCTTCTGTATAGGACTTATTGTGTTACGGGAATGTACATAGGTGTACACAGGTACCTTACTGTTTTTCTTGCATCTGTAACATCTGGTATCCGGCTTTCTACTGCACTCTGTTCTTGTGCCTTTTATATATCTAATTAATTTGAGATGAGGGTTTTTTTTCTCTATGGCAATCATTGCCCGCTTCAGGGGCCAGCTGTGCGTTGGGTTCAGCCTGGTCTTTGCCACTCAGACCTCTTATGTTAAGTAAGGTGTCTGCTTATTCATATCTTTCTAATGGTTGATGTTGTGCACGGGAAACTGCCCAAAGAACGCGGGCCCAGCCACGCAGCACGAATTGTTTCCACGCAAGCCATACCACACTTGCCTTAACCACACATATGCCTAACCCCTTAGCTGCAGTGGCTATTCCGCCGCAGCGCTAGGGGGCAGGGGGGGCCCGCGGCGTTCCTATACTCGGAACCGCTCCATCACGAGCCTCGGGCG
Organism: Lissotriton vulgaris; assembly: GCF_964263255.1. Lineage (NCBI taxonomy): Eukaryota > Metazoa > Chordata > Amphibia > Caudata > Salamandridae > Lissotriton > Lissotriton vulgaris. Next base: position 450,954,464 of record NC_141696.1, on the reverse strand, counting down.
CTCTGTGCTTGTGACGGAGCAGTTCTGTCACGGCCCCGCCCGCTCAATGAAACGCGCCGCGCAGGCGCGCAGAGCGGGCCGTGACGGAACCGCTCCGTCACTAGCACAGCCAACCCGAGGCACGTGACGGACGGTTCCGTCAAGAGCATGGAACAGGTTAACAACGCATATGCATGGTTAAGGCAGTGCGCAGTCTAGATGCCGAGCGGATTGGCGGGAGAGGAAGACTGGGAGAGGAAGGACGCTTGGGAGAGGATACAGTAAAATAAGTGGGGCTGGGCCCGGGTCTTTGGGGGAGGGGTAGTTTTCAGGGTGGGGAGTAGGTTTTAGGTCTCAGTAGGGGGTTGTGGTTGTTTGTAGGGGAAGGAGCAGTTTTAGGGCTCAGGCCAAGGGGGCTGGGTCGGGGTACTTTGCAGGTGTAGGGGACAGTTTTAGGGCTCAGGTCGGGGGCTGGGGTTAGGGTCGTTGTTTAAGACAGGAGGACCATTTTTAGGGCTAAGGGCGTGGTGAGGGTATATGGTCGGTTTACAGGGCAGGGGACAGTTTCTGCCCCGCGGGTGTAGTGGCTGGGTGAGGATACTTTAGGGATGTAGGAGGCAGCTTTTAGGGCTTAGGGCGAGGAGCTGGGATCAGGGTAGTTTTTGGGGTGTGGGTTTAATTTTTAGGGCTCAGTGCAGGGGTAACAGCACAGTTTACAGACCAGGGGGCATTTTTAGACCTAGGGGGGTTAGGTTGGGGTACTTTTGGTATGTAAGGGACAATTTTTAGGACTTAAGGGGGGTCGGGGTCGTTTTTGGGATGTGGGTTTAGTTTTTAAGGCTCAGGGCAGGAGGGAAAGGGACAGTTTACAGTGCAGGGGGATAGGGGTATGATCTTTAGCAAGAATGTCCCTTTACCCATCATGTCTTTACCACAAAATTGCGTGGTAGAGATCATGTGGTATAAGCATGCGTTGTTCAGGCATATGTTGTACCATCATACAACTGTTGTGCACTAATATCAATTTGTATTTACTAATCCTGTCTCCAGTACCTGGTTCTGACCCCACCCAGGCAAGAGCAGATCACCATTTGTTCATGCCCTGTGGGCAGCACTCTGCAGGTTATCCTACCCCCTTTGTCAATTTTACTGACATCCCAGGCAACATGGACAAACACAATCACTATTATTCACATTTGTGTGCAACACACTTGTCTGTGATTGAACTCATTGCATTTGACTGCTCGAGTCTCTGGACTGTTAGACATTCCTTAAGCACTGCTTGTTATTCACTATCCCTATGCCTGTGCCTTAAGGCCTTACCAACTGGCTTCAGGGACTGCTGCCGGCTCCTCGTTGTGTCTGCAGCCGAACAAGGATCTTGCCCTGCAGCCCAGGGCAAAGAGGGCGATCCCCAAGCAGGGATCCACTTGCCACCAGGGAGGGGGCAGCAGCCCATTGGGAAAGGACCTTTACTCGCCCTCATTACATTTTGTCAGACAGCCTTCCCCCCCCCCCCCCCCCCGAATGGGCATAACAAAGCCCCGAACCTACCCCCTGCCCCGAGGCAGATGGGGGCAATATCCCCATATCTCTCCCCCCCCCTTGCTGGAGGGGGGGACAGAAAGCCCACTAGGCCCCAGGGATATTTTTTAAATATATTTGTATGGGTGGGGGCTGCCTAGAATGGGCATGCCAATGACCCCACCCCCAATAAAATGCTACAGTCTTTCTGCCCCCCCCCCCCCCCCCCAGAAGGCAGATGGGGGCAGGCAGAAAGCCCACTAGGCACCAAGGATTTGTTTTTTTTTTTATACGTAGGGGTGGGGGCTGCCCAGAATGGGCAGGTCAGTACCCCAACCCCCCAAAAAATGCTACTGTTTCTGCCTCCCCTTGGGAGACAGATGGGGCAGTAGCCCTTCCCTTTATCTGCCCCCCCCCCCCCCCCGCCCGGAGGGTAGAAAGACCCATCGACACCAGGAATTTTTTTCCCCCAAAGCTTGGAGTGGGGGGCTGCCCAGAATGGGCATGCCAATGCCCCCACCCCCCAAAACAATTCCAGTCTTTCTGCCCCCCGAGGAGGCAGATGGGGGCAGTAGCCCCTGATCTGTCCCCCGGGGGGGGGGGGTCAGAAAGCCCACTAGGCACCAGGGATTTGTTTATTTTTATACATAGGGGTGGGGGCTGCCCAGAATGGGCATGCCAATGCCCCACCCCCAAAATGCCAGTCTTTCTGTCCCCCAGGAGGCAGATGGGGGCAGAAAGCCCCCTAGACACCAGGGGTAAATTCTTTTCAAAATTCAGAGGTGGGGGCTGCCCAGAATGGGTATGCCAATGCCCAACCCCCCAAAAAGATGCCATTGTCTGTCTGACCCCCCAAGGAGACAGATGGGGACAGTAGCCCCTGATCTGCCCCCCTGGGGAGCAGAGAGCCCACGGGGCGCCAGCAGTTATGCTGTCTTCTTTATACGTAGGGTTGGGGGCTGCCCAAATTGGGCATCCCAATGTCCCCACCCACCCCACAAAAATAGCCACAGTCTTTCTGCCCCCCTCAGGGGCATATCAAGGCAATCGCCCCCGATTTCCCCCTCCCCAGGGCGTCAGAAATCCCACTAGGCACAGACTTTTTTCAGAATGTGCATACCTGTGTATTTTGGGTCCTAGCACAGCTGGCACCCAAAGAATCCTATACATTTTTTTAAACTAGACACCCAGGGGAATCCAGGATGGGGTGACTTGTGTGGCTCTCACCATGTTCCCTTACCCAGAATCCCTTGCAAACCTCAAACTAACAAAAAAAACTAATTTTCCTCACATTTGTGTGACGAAAAGTTCTGGAATCTGCATGGATCCACAAAATGCCACCCAACCCCATTTCCCAAAGCCTTCAGATAAAAATGATACCTCACTCGTGTGGGTGGGTCAAGTACCTGAAACAGGCAAGGGCCCAAAACATATAAAAGGAAACATCAAAATTACCTATCACAAACCAATTTGATTTTGCAAGGGGGATCACATGAGTTTTTGGTCCCAGGCTTGGCGACCATCCAGGAAAACCTACACATTTCTGAAAACTAGAGACCCGGGGAAGTCCAGGGAGGTATGACTTGCAAGGATCCCCCAACATTTTCCTACCCAGAATCCCCTGCAAACCTCAAATTTTGCTGAAAAAAATAACATTTTCTGAACTTTTTTGGGTGGGACAGTTGTGGGATCACAGGTCTGACACAAATTTCCTACCACCCAGCGTTCCCCCAGGTCTCCCGATAAAAATGGTACTTCACTTGTATGGGTAGGGATAGTGGCTGCAACAGGAAATGGCCCAAATCGTACTGTGGTGACTTCAAAATTACCTATCATAAAACTACCTGGTTTTGCAGGGGGGGCACCTAGGTATTTTAGCCCAGGGCTCGCAGTCATTTAGAGAAACCTGCCACACCCACAAATTTCTGAAAACTAGACACCTTGGGGAGTCCAGTGAGGTATGGCTTGCGTGGATCCCCAAAGTTTTCCTACCCAGAACCCCCTGCAAACCTTAAATTTAGCTGACAAAAGCACTTTTTCCACACATTTTTATGTGGGATCACCGTGTCGGCATAAATGTCCTACCCCAAAGCGTTCCCCACAGTTTCCTGAGTAAAATGACACCTCACTTGTGTGGGTGTCCAATGCAGAATTGGCTAAAAACGTATTTTAAAACAAATGTAGCGCTTCGCATTCTCAGTGCTATACCCTTAATCCCTATGTTTTTGGCCCTTCCCAGTCACAGGCCCTTGCCCCACCCACATAAGTGAGGTATCATTTTACTCGGGAGACTGAGGGGAACGTTGTGCGGTAGGAAATTTGTTCCGGCACAGTGACCCACACAAAAATATGTGGAAAATGTGTTTTTCCAGCTAAATTTGAGGTTTGCAGGGAATTCTGGGTAGGAAAACGTTGGGGTATCCACGCAAGCCATACCTTGCTGGAACCCCTTCCCCCCCCCCCCCCCTCCCCCCCGGGTGTCTAGTTTTCAGAAATGTATGGGTTTGGTAGGTTTCCCAACATGGCCACCGAGCCCGGGGCCAAAAACTCAGGGGACCCGCTTCCAAAACCAGCTTGTTTTGTGATAGGTAATTTTGGTGTCTCAGCAATACATTTTTGGCCCTTGCCTGCCATGGGTACTTGACCCACCTACCCACGCGAGTGAGGTACCATTTTTATCGGGAGCCCTGGGGGACCACTGAATGGTAGGACATTTGTGAATCCATGCAGATTCGAGAACTTTCCCACACAGAAATTTGCGAAAAATGTGATTTCTTTTCCAGCTAAATTTGAGGTGAGCTGAGAATTCTGGTTAGGAAAACGGGGGGGGGGGGGGGGTTCCACGCAAGCCTCACCTCGCTGGACTCCCCCAGGTGTTTAGTTTTCAGAAATGTGTGGGTTTTGTAGGTTTCCCAAGATGGCCGTCGAGCCCCGGACCAAAAACCCAGGTGACAACCCCCCCCTTTGCAAAACCAGGTTGTTTTGTGATAGGTAATACTGATGTCTCCTCAGCACATTTTGGGCCCTTGCCTGTCACAGGTACTTGACCCACCCACGCGAGTGAGGAATCATTTTTATAAGGAGACCTGGGGGAGCGCTGGGAGGATGGAAATTTGTGGATCCATGCAGATTCCAGAACTTTCCCACACAGAAATTTGAGGAAAATTTGATTTTTGTCCAGATACATTTGAGGTTTGCAGGGGATTCTGGGTAGAAAAACGTTGGGGGCCCCACGGAAGCCATACTTCGCTGGATTCCCCCGGGTATCTAGTTTTCAGAAATATGTGGGTTTGGTTGGTTTCCCTAGATGGCCGCCAAGCCCGGGGCCAAAAACCCTGGTGATCCCCTGTGGAAAACCAGGTTGTTTTGTGATAGGTGATTTTGATGTCTCCACAATATGTTTTGGACCCTTGCCTCTTAAGAATACTTGACCCACCCACACAAGTTAGGTACCATTTTTATCCGTAGACCTCTGGGAACGCCATGTAGTAGGAAATCTGTGGATCCACGCAGATTCCAGAACTTTCCACCACAGAAATGTGAGGAAAATGTTTTTTTGGACAAAGTTTGAGGTTTGCAAGGGATTCTGGGTAACAGAGCCTGGTGAGAGCCAGAAGGGCAACCCATCCTGGATTCCCCTGAGTGTCTAGTTTTCAAAAATGTGAAGGTTTGCTAGGTTTTCCTAGGTGCCGGCAGAGCTAGGGTTCAAAATCTACAGCTAGGCACTTTGCAAAAAAAAGGGTCAGTTTTCACTGAAAATGTGGTGTGTCCACGATGCGTTTTGGCCGTTTCCTGTCGTGAGCACTAGGCCTACCCACACAAGTAAGCTACCATTTTTCCCGGCAGACTTTGGAGAATACGGGGTAGGTGGAAATTTGTGGATCCCCACAGATTCCAGAACAAATCCACAACAGAAATGTGAGGATTTTTTTTTTACAAAGTTTGAGGTTTGCAAGGCATTCTGGGTAACAGAACCAGGTGAGAGCCAGACAAGTCACCCCATCCTGGATTCCCCTGGGTGTCTAGTTTTCACATATGTATCGGTTTACTAGTTTGCCCTTAGGTGCCGGCAGAACTAGAATTCAAAATCTACAGCTAGACACTTTGGAAAAAAAAGGGTTAGTTTTCACTGTCAAAATGTGGTGTGTCCACGTTAAGTTTTGGGCCATTTCCTGTTGCGGGCACTAGGCCTACCCACACAAGTGAGGTGCCATTTTTCTCAGAAGACTGGGGAATTTGGGGGGGGGTAGAATTCTATAGATCCACACAGATTCCAAAACTTTCCACCACAGAAATGTGAGGAATGTATTTATTTTTTCAAAGTTTGAGCTTTGCAAGGGATTCTGGGTAACAGATTCTGGTGAGAGCCAGGCAAGTCACCCCATCCTGGATTCCCCTGGGTGTCTAGGTTTAAAAAAGGCATAGGTTTGATAGATTTCCATAGGTGCCGGCACTGCTAGGGTTCAAAGTCTACAGCTGGGCACTTTGCAAAAAAAGGGTCAGTTTTCACTGTGAAAATGAGGTGTGTTCATTTTGCGTTTTGGGCTGTTCCTAATGCGGGCACTAGGCCTACCCACACAAGTGAGGTACCATTTTTATCAGGAGACTTAGTACAACTGTTATTACCTATTGACGTTCGATACATTTCTTCCTTCCTAATGAAAAACAATGTGTAAAAAAGAAGTCACTTTGAAAAATGGGCTATAATTCTCATGCTAGTATGGGTACTCACAATTTCGGAAATGTGCTAATAGCTACTGGTTCTAAACTCTATATTTTGTTCCAAGTTCAGAAATACATAGGTGTCTTTCATTCCAATTTTTACTGTGTATATTTTCCCATATGAATTGCTATATATGTGGTACATAATAAAAAACCATTGCAAGATGCTGCTCAGTTATTGGCTCTGGATTCGTCGGGTTCTTGGTGAACCTACAAGTCCTATATATCCCCACAACCAGAAAGGATGTAACGGTATATTGCTCCCAAACATCTGTCCTAATTAGAAGAAGTTACAGGTGAAAACGTTGGCACAAATGGCTGTTTTTTTCAACTCATTTTCAATTCTTCCTATTTTCAGCTGTTAGTTTCTATAAAGAAACCTTGAAGGATCTACACAAATGACCCCTTGCTGAATTCAGACTTTTGTCTACTTTTCTAAAATGGATAAGTTTCCAGGATCCATTATTGCTTTCATACCCATTTCTACCATTAACTGGAAGAAGGGTGAAAGTACAAAAAATAGCAAAAATAGGCTATGTCTCAGTAAAATGCCAAAACTGTATAAAATGTTGGTTTTCTGACAAAAGTGGTCAGTCCCTGAAAGCTTGGCAAATGGTGATTTCAGCCCCAGAAACCCTTAGTTGATAACATTTGCAGGGAAAAATACAGACTCTTTCATTTGCAGCACTTTTTTCCCATTTTTCAAAAATTTGATGGATTTTCACTAGATTCTTGGTCCCCTCCAGGGGAATCCACAAACCCTGGGTAACATTAGAATCCCCATGATGTTGGAAGAAAAGGACTCAAATTTGGCGTGGATACCTTATGTGGTCAAAAGGTTACAGGGGCCTAAGCGCTAACTACCCCAAATTGCCAAAAAATGGCTTAGCACATGGGGAAGATCTAGCAGCGAAGGGGTTAAAGTTGTAACAGCTTGTTGGTTTTTTCAAGCAGTGAAAAGCAGTTTCTGATGGATACATCTGCCAGTGGATTCCTCACCTTGTGTATATCCCCCTGCGTCAGCAACGTTCGGAAAATTCTTTTGTAGCACGCCGGCGTGGACGACGTCACAGGAGCACGGCATCGCACACGACTCCGACTGACGTCACCAACTCCTTATAAGGCCTGCGTCGGCGTGATGACATCAGTTCCCTTTTTTCCGCATCATCGACGCTAACGGTTTCTTGGGATCTTCTGTGTTACGGATAGTTACTTTGTTACTATTGTGAACTTTTGTTCTGTATCTGCTTGGTTTTGCTGTCTTCCGTCGAGATGTCAACGAAGAAGACCGGATTTAAGCCATGCGATTCATGTGGGAGGATGATGTCCCTCACCGATCCTCATCACGAATGTCTATGGTGTCTGGGTTCAGATCACGACGTCAAGGGTTGTCGATCCTGTTCAAAAATGAACCCAAAGGCTCTTCGGGAACGAGAGGCGAAACCTCTAGTTGCCAAAATGAAGGGTAAGGACGCCAAGAGGACTTCGAGATCAAGATCGAGACGTACGAGGTCGAGATCGAGGTCGAGGTCGGCGTCGAAGTTGGCTTCGGGTCATGCTTCTGGTTCTTCTAAAAAGAAGCACAAGAGAAAGAAGCACAGTTCGAGACACCATTCCGGCAGGGAGTCGGACTCGAAAAAGAAGTCATCTTCTCGAAGACATCATAAGGACACAATTTCTCCCTCTCCAGTTCGTACTCCTGAAGGTGAAGTCACACCTTTACAGTTTTGGGAGCCTACACCGGCTCCGGTATCGAATCCGTCTCCGGATCCGTATCAGTCTTCGGTGCATGATGAACGAGAAGAAGTTCCTCAGGGATCGACGACTCCGGTACGACGTCCCGAAGAACAGGAGGGGTCGAATCCGGTGCAGCCTCCTCGGGAGCAGCCGGTAGGCTCTTACCCTCAGTTTCCTGGTCCTGGTCAGGACCCATCGCATTTTCTAAACGCTATGTATGGCGTTTATGCGAGAGCAATGTTCCCCTCTGGTGCACCTGCTGGTCCCATGGGTCCATTGGCTTATAATCTGGGTGTGCCTCAGGCATATGCTCAGGCTCCTTTCCTGCCGTTTATGCCGACGCCGACTCCACCATGGCATCTCTCGGCGCCACCGAGGTCGTCGACTCCGTACACGGTTTCACCGGTTCCGGAGCGACCTCGTGATTCAATTCGAAGTTGGACGCCGGTTCCAGCTTCTCATTCGAAGGCCGCTCCATCTCCTCATTCGACGCCGGCTCCATCTGAGTCGTTAGCGGATCTGACTACGTTGGTTCGAATGGAGTGGTCGAGGCATAGAGCGCAGCGCCTTTTGGAGGAAAGAAATTTTGGAGAGGCTGAGGTTGAAGAGGGCGAGCTTCAGGATCAGGAGGACTATTTTGAAGAGTTGCATGATGCAAGTGGACTGGAACTTTCACCAGAATGAGAGTTGCCCACGGTATCTGATGCTCCTTCTAAGGATGTGGCGCCTTACCATGTGGTAATCTTGAATTTGACTTTACCATCTGTGGAGTACAAATCGAACATCCTTACTGAAGTTCTCCATTCTCCATCCTTGATGGTTGAGCCAACTCTTCCATTTACTGAGGCTCTTACTGATCCCATATTGGAGGTATGGAGTAGACCACTTACGGCTCCTGCAGTGTCAAAGACAGTAGCAAGGCGTTATAGAGTGGCGCCTAGAGATCCAGAATTCTTGTCCATTCATCCTTTACCAGAGAGTTTGGTGGTTCAAGCTGCTTGCTCGAAAAGATCTGCAGATGCTTTTCCCCAGGTTCCTGGAGATAAAGACTCTAAGAAGCAGGATCAGAACGCTAAGAAGGTGTTTTCGTCAGGCAGTATGGCCCTAAAGTCTACTAATGCTACTTGTCTCCTAGGCAGATATGTCCATGCTTTGATGGATACAGTGAAACAGCTATCATCTAAGCTTCCTGAGGAGGATAGAAAGAACTTTAATGAAGTAATATCTGACACGCAGGCGGCAGCTCGGCAGGTCATACAAAGTGGTATGGACACAGCAGATTCAGTGGCTAGGATCATGGGGTCTTCGGTCGCCACTAGAAGAGCTGCTTGGCTAAAGACGTCTGAGTTTTCTGCGGATTTTCAGGCTGCTCTGATGGATTTGCCTTTTGATGGCTCTGGCCTTTTCGGAAAGAAAGCTGATGCTGCTTTGGAAAGGTTTAATGATAGGAGAGCGACGGCAAGATCTTAGGGTTTGCAGACTAGAGGTTCTGTCTCCAAAAGGTACAATGGTTTAGGAAGGTCTACTTTTTGTTCCTTTAAGCAAACCCAGCAGCAACAGAATCCTTTGTACAGGTCCTACAGAGGCAGACAAAGGGGTCGTACTCGTGGACATCAAGCCTCCTCCTCCTCCTCTTCCTCCTCTAATACCCACCCCCCACCTACAACAGCAAAGCAGCCCTATATCCGCCATTCCGGATCATGTGGGTCCTGTGGGGGGTCGGCTTACTTATTTTCTACGAGATTGGGAATCGGTTACATCAGATCTTTGGGTTCTCAATCTCGTAGAGAATGGGTATGCTCTTCCCTTTCAGGAGTTTCCCCCAAATTACCCTCCTTGCCAAGGTTTTTGCTCGGAGGACCACCTGTTACTCCTTCAGGAAGAAGTGAAGGCACTGTTAAAAAAGGGTGCAATAGAGGTGGTTCCAGAGCAGGAAAGGGGTCAGGGGTGCTACTCACGTATTCCTTGATTCCCAAAAAGTATGGCAAACTTCGTCCAATCTTGGATCTCAGGATCTTGAACCTTTATCTGAAGCAGGAAAAGTTCAAGATGCTCACCCTTGCGCAGGTGCTTCAAGCGCTGATGGAAGAAGACTGGATGGTGTCGATCGACTTGCAGGATGCTTACTTCCATATACCCATTCTGAAGTCGCATAGGAAGTATCTCCGCTTCACGGTGGGATCTCAGCACTACCAGTTTGCGGTTCTACAGTTTGGTCTTACTCCTGCGCCTCGAGTCTTCACCAAGGTGATGGCTGTGGTGGCTGCACATCTCAGAAGGTCAGGGATTCCAGTATTTCCTTATCTGGACGATTGGCTGATCAAAGCACAATCTCCGGAGGTAGTGCTCCATCATCTGCAAGAGACAACTCAGTTGTTGCACAGGTTGGGTTTTTCGATAAATGTACCCAAATCACACCTGGTGCCCTCCCAGCGCAACCTGTTCATAGGTGCGGTACTGGACACAACTGTGTGTCGTGCATTCCTTCCACCTCAAAGGATTCACAACATACAAGGAAAGGATTCCTTTATTTCGCAATGGAGCGGTTGTTCCAGTCCTGAAGGTCCTTCGTCTGCTCGGTCTGATGGCTTCTTGCATACTGTTGGTCAACCATGCACGCTGGCACATGAGGGCACTCCAGTGGTGCCTCCGCAGGCAGTGGTATCAGCACCAAGGGGATCTCAGGGAGTCGGTAAGGATCTCCAGAGAAGCTGCAGCGGATCTGTTTTGGTGGGGAGTGGAAGGCAATCTGTCTCAAGGAAAGCCTTTTCAATCTCCTCCATTGGTGGCCACAGTGATAACGGATGCATCCACTCTAGGGTGGGGTGCTCATCTGGGGGATCTGGAGGTCAAGGGTCTTTGGTCTCCAGAGGAAAGGTTTCTTCACATCAACCTTTTGGAATTGCGGGCAATACGTCTGGCACTCAAGGCTTTCCTCCCTTCCCTTCGCGGTCGGTCGGTTCAAGTCCTGACTGACAACACCACCGCGATGTGGCATGTCAACAAACAGGGAGGAGTGGGGTCGCAGTGTCTCTGCAGAGAGGCTCTGCGCCTCTCGTCCTGGATTCAGGAACATCAGATTTGTCTAGAGGCAAATCATCTGGCCGGAGTACTGAACGTTCGTGCAGACAATCTCAGTCGGCAGTTCTCAGCCGACCACGAGTGGAGGCTTCATCCGGAGGTAGTTCGTCATGTCTTTCGGAGATGGGGAACGCCTCAGGTGGACCTTTTTGCCACTCACGAGAATGCTCACTGTCCGTCATTCTGCAGCCTCCAGTATCCAATGCAGGGAGCCTTGGGGGACGCGTTTCAGTTGAGTTGGGACTCGCAACTCCTAGACACGTTTCCTCCCATACCCTTGATTCCTAGAGTTCTGAGGAAGATACGTCAAGACCAGGCCCAAGTTATATTGATCGCCCCGGATTGGTCAAGAAGGGCGTGGTACACAGATCTTCTCCATCTCTCCTCGTGCCCTCCGCTCCGTCTTCCTTTCAGGGCAGACCTCCTCTCTCAGGTGGAGGGGAAGGTTCTACACCCCCACCTCCAGACCTTACACCTTCATGCCTGGAGATTGAATGGGGCAACCTGAATTCCTTTTCTCTCCCACCTGATGTGGTGGATGTCATTTTATCGGCTAGGCGTGACTCCACCAAGTCTATCTATTCATATAGGTGGTCTAAATTTGTATCCTGGTGTGGAGAGAATTCTGTTGATCCTTTGAGAGCTCGGTTGTCAGAAATACTTCAATTTGCTCCTTCATTGGCGCAGCAGCGTTTTGCTGTAGCTACGGTAAAAGGTTATTTATCAGCTTTATCAGCTTTTATCTGTTTACTGGATCAACCATCTTTGTTTAAATCTCCCGTTCTACTGAGATTTTTAAAGGGTTTAACAAATAAGTTTCCTCCTACTCCCTTTATTGTGCCTCAATGGGACTTGAACCTAGTTCTTACATATTTAATGGGTTCTCCTTTTGAACCTTTACACAGGTGTCCTTTGAGACTTTTGTCTTTTAAGACAGTTTTTCTTGTCCCAATTACCTTGGCAAGGAGGGTAAGTGAGCTTCGAGCTCTTAGCTCAAAGCCCCCATTCTTGACCATTCATGCTGACCGAATGGTTCTTAGGACCAGAGCTGCTTTTCTGCCTAAGGTGGTTACTCCATTCCATTTAGGACAGTCCATTACCCTCCCTACCTTCTATCCTCCCCCTCACCCTTCCAAGGAGGAGGAGCGTCTTCACCGTCTGGACCCTAAGAGGGCGGTGAGCTTTTACCTTGATAGAACAAAAGACTATCGAGTGGATGACCAGCTCTTTGTGGGATTTGCTGGCTGCAAGAAAGGACGAGCTGTGCACAAGCGCACACTCTCAAAATGGATCATACTTTGCATCAAGATCTGCTACGCCCTGGCTGGTAAGGAACCTCCAGAGGGTATAAGGGCTCATTCTACTAGAGCAAAGTCATCAACATCTGCTTTGTCAAGGGGTGTTCCTGTGGAGGACGTTTGTAGAGCAGCGACATGGGCCTCCCTCCACACTTTTGCAAAGCATTACTGCTTGGAGAGCGAGGTGAGGAGGGATGGCCATTTTGCGCGCTCTGTCCTACAAGATTTTCTAGTATAGGAGAGTGGACACCCTCCTCTGGGAGTGGGGACTGCTGTGGGACTCTGTTCACAAGGTGAGGAATCCACTGGCAGATGTATCTCTCAGAAGAGCAAGTTACTTACCTTCGGTAATGCTTTTTCTGATGGATACAGTACCTGCCTGTGGATTCCTCACATGCCCACCGCCTCCCTATTGTCCACTCTTCTATATCTGAGTTTATGACAATGTTTATATATATATATATATATATATATATATATATATATATATATATATATATATATATATATATATATATATATATATATATATATATATATATATATATATATATATATATATATATATATATATATATATATATATATATATATAAAGACGGAATCCAATTCAATGAATCCAGACAGCCCGCAGTTCATCCGAAAAGTTCCTTATTCGGCTGGAACAAAAGTCAAGAGATATCGCGTTTCGAACAAGTTGTTCTTGGTCACATGACCCGCGTTTTTTCTCAACCCACTATTTAAAGGTGTAAACACAATAAATCATAGACATAAACAACATTTCTCTTTAAAGCTCTGTGCAACAATTTGGCTTCTGTATCAGTTAATGTCACGCAGAAATTTATATAAATTTTCTAAATGTGAACAAAGTGAAAAAAAGAGAGAAAATACCCCTTTTAGATAAGATACAAAATAGCACAACCACCTTTTTTTTAGAGGAGAGACTCCGTTCAGCAGTGAAATTTAGCAGGGTCCATAATTACGTTGTAGTACCCGTATATACCATAATACATGATTACTCCAAGGACAATTGCGGTATAGTACCTTATGCCTATTCCATGCAGCTAACTATATTTAATCTTACACATATCATATGTAATAATATACACATTAAATAGGAAGAACGTAAATTTCCCATGTGTGGACGTCACTCAAAAGTGGTATCCTCTTCTTTACAACCTAAAGGAAGAAGAGGAAATAGTTCATTGATTTATAAAATGCAAGAAAAGGCAGTCTAAAGAGTTCATGATAATACTCAGAGGACCTACTCAATTGTATGTTATACAAACTACATCATAGCTAAATAGAGACTGGTTTCACGTGTAAAAGAAAGGGGTTATGGGGGTGAGAATGTGCGGGAAGGGTAAAAAAACAAAGAGTATATTATTTCAGGTGAGAATTCAGCTGTCCTACTTTTCACTCAGGAAAAACATTCTTTTAAAGATGGGAATGTAACTCCTCATCCACATTTAAACAGTCAGGGAAACGGGTGCCTGCCAAAAGAATCAGTCTTGATTCTAATTTGCGTAATGCTCCCAATCTGTCTCCACCCCTGATGTTGCTTTTGATAGTGGCAATCCCTATCTAGTTTGCTTTAGAAGCATCACTTTGATGGAATCGACTAAAATGTCTGCCTGTACTGTAAGAGAAGTCTTGATTAGTAATCGCTCGGAAATGCTCGAGGATACGTTTCTTGACAGGTGCTGTGGTTGACCCAATATACCATAAGTTGCATGGGCAACGAATCAAGTATACAACGTATTCTGTAGTGCATGTTATCAAGGTGTTAAACTTACATTTCATTTTGTTTTAGGAAGGAGGATCTTATTACAGTTTTGACTATATTTGCACGCCTTGCAATTTCCACATTTCCTGAAACCCTTAGTCGTTTTCAGCCAATCAGTCTCTTTAGGGGCTAGATGGCTTTGTACTAGGCAATCCTTAAGTGATTGGCCACGTTGATATGAGATGCCAGGTGAACTGCCAATGGCGTTTCTCAATATGGGATCTTGCCTCAGTATATCCCACCTATTTTTCAGTATTTGTCTAATTTGGTTTGACTGGCTGCAGTATTTGGTGATAAACCTCACTTTTTGGGTTTCAGTGTTGGTAATCAAAACAGTAGTGGTTTTAGGGGTTAAAGCTTTCTCCCTTGGTATTTTGTCAATTCTAGATTCAGCTTCCTTGAGCGATTTGGTGGAATACCCCCTAGCTTTAAATCTTTCTTTCATCTCCTCCTTAACGTTTTGGAAGTGTAATTCAGTTGAGCAATTTCGTTTAGCTCTCAGGAATTCACTAAAAGGGATTCCCCACCGAAAACTAGGGGGGTGAGCGCTGGAGGAATAGAGTAAAGAGTTCCCTGCTGTCTCTTTACGGAAAAGTGAGGTGGCTAGTTGGTTGTTGGTATTTGTGACTTTGACATCTAGGAAGTCTACGGAGTATCTGCTGTAATGCCTTGTAAATTTTAAATTCACATGATTATCATGTAGACAGTCAATGAAACAGTTTAGATCATTTTCAGTCCCCCGCCATACAAAAAAGACATCGTCTATATATCTTAGCCATCGTACCACATTCAATGCCCATCTTTCCGTGCGGTCATTCCAGAGCACCTGCTTCTCCCACCAGCCCACCATGAGGTTGGCATAACTGGGGGCGAAGCAGGTGCCCATGGAAGTCCCTTGTTGTTGTTTGTAATGTTCTTTGTTAAACAGAAACACATTGTCGTTCAGACACAGCCTAATCATTTCTAAAACCATACAAGTATGTTCAAGATAGTCCAATTTTCGTGCTTTCAAAAAGAACTGACATGCTTCAATGCCATCCTTATGTCTTATACTTGTATATAGGGACTCGACATCCAAACATACCAGCCAACATTGTTCGTCCAATTCAATACTTGAGATTTTGTGGATAAAATCAGAGGTATCCCTCACATAGGAAGATAATTCCTTAACAAATGGGAAACGAAAATGATCTATATAGATGCTGGTATGCTCAAAGAGGCTATTGATAAATGCAACTATGGGTCTGCTTGGTGGTTTGGATATATTTTTGTGCACTTTCGGCAATAGATAAAAGGTTGGGGTTTTAGGATTTTCCTTGTGGAGATACCTCTCTTCATCCCATGTTAGTAAACCTTTATCTCGCCAGTGCCCCAATTGTTTATAGTATTCCTCCCGTAGATTCACTATGTACCGCTTGTCTACTTTGCAGTATAACTCCTTCCACGCTCATGACGAGCCCAGCTCGTCATGCAGTAGCCTGCTGCTACACTCATGACGAGCTGAGCTCGTCATGAACTAATGGAAATGGGCCAGAGCCAGGGCAGCAGGGGAATTTCCATAGCATTGAAGGTGATATTCAATATTTATATATTCGTATATATATGGTGTTTTTCATGCATTGTCTTCACACTATGTGGGTTATCTTGAATATTATGTACTGTGTACACTGTATATGTCTATATCTACTGTAATTGGTCCGTCCGGGTGCCTCGAAGGCACGGAAAAAAGGGCGGAACTGATGTCATCATGCCGACGTAGGCCTTATAAGGAGTCGGTAACGTCAGTCGGAGTCGCGCGCTATGCCGTGCTCCTGTGACGTCGTCCACGCCGGCGTGCTACAAAATAATTTTCTTAATGTTGCTGAAGCAGGGGGATATTCACAAGGTGAGGAATCCACAGGCAGATACTGTATCCACCAGAAAAAGCGTTACCGAAGGTAAATAACTTGTTCGTTACAACTCTAAACCACCAACACAAATGCACTGTCTTTTACCACCTCTGTCTAAAAGATATTCGTTCGTGTTTTTAGGTCGAGCCTAGCAGCGTGCATTCGCTGTTTGCAAGACCTGTGGTAATCCATAAATGACTATGCTCCTGCCCGTTGCTGGCCATTGTTCAGGCCAGTTTTGATCTTCTTTGCTGCCTCCTAACTGATTCAGGCAGTGATATGTCACTTCAGTGTTTGACCGAGCAGCACCAACCAAGTACAGATTGCATTAGCTTGCTTTCCTTTTCAGTTGCTTTGGGAGAACTCTTAATTGTTATGAACCAGAAAGGTGGCGGATTGCCTGTAACTTATTTTGGGCTTGTTCTAAAATGTACGTTGATATATGCTAGCGGTCACAGCCGCAGGTGGTTTTGTTGTGCATCAGGGGCATCCTTTCATAAAGCCACCATGCTGCCAGCATGATTTGCGCAGATTTAAAGGATGTTGAGCCCACACCGAGATTTAAACCTTCATGTCTGCCACTTCCAACAGAAGTGGGTGGTTTCGCTTGCAGCAGGGGCCCTCTCCATGAACCCTCTTCATGAAGCCTCCATGTTGCTTCAGTATTTTGCCCAAATTCTCAAGTTTTGCCATGCAGCGGGGTCCTCCTTTCTTAAAGCCACCATCCTGTCCAAGGGATTTGTCTACATTCACAGGGTGTTGAGCCACTCCGGCACTCAAACCATCATGTCCACAGCTGCACTTTTTTTTCTCCCACCTAACTCGCGTTGGGCGGTTTGTTTACTTAGCATATAAGAAAGCTTACAAGCACTTATCCAGTATTAGGGGTGTCTTTCATAGATTCACATGCCTGATTTTCTACCGCACGTTGTGCTAAGGGAGTCTCCTCTGAGCTCTGCTCAGATTCTGTGTTTTTTCACTTCATTAAATGACATTGTTGTCAAGGATTCTTTTCTACTATGGATTATCTTCAAATTTGAAGATAATCCATAGTAGAAAAGAATCCTTGACAACAATGTCATTTAATGAAGTGAAAAAACACAGAATCTGAGCAGAGCTCAGAGGAGACTCCCTTAGCACAACGTGCGGTAGAAAATCAGGCATGTGAATCTATGAAAGACACCAATACTGGATAACTGCTGTTACAGGTAAGTAACGCATTTCTTCTCATAATTGCGCCTGCTTCACCTTTCAGCCGTGCGGCAGGTTTGGGCTGAATAATTAACATATTACAAGGTTCCAAAGATTTATTTACCAGCCTTTTATTTCACATAACTTAACCAACTTAGCGCTTGTGTTTTCAGCTGATCCTCATTAGTTGCTTGCAAACTAATGATCAGCTAAAAACACAAGTGCTTGCAAACTAAACGAGGATCGGCTGAAAACATAAGTGCTTGCATCTTGTGTTTTCAGCTGATCCTCGCCCCCTCCAGCCCCTCTCTCCTGGTGATAGGCATCTCTGCAGTTACATGTGCGTAAGACCTAAGAACACCAGCGGTTCTCTGTTTTCTGCAGATACACTTACTTCAGAACCGAGAACACTACCGGCTGCCTGTTCCCAGGAGTCCCACATTTAGCCCTGCCGATGCAGCTATAGCGCTTGTGTTGGTTCCCTTCCTCCCACACCCTGGCCTCCTCCCAGCTGTTTCTGCTTGCTTTCACACCCCCTGCCACACTACCTCACCCTCTGTCCTGCTTTAATTGCCACCAACATCCCTCCCTTCTCCGTTGTGTTGCTTGTTTACTTTTTTGTCAAGGATGGTAGAAAATGAGTGCCTGTTCGGCCTCACACATAAAGTCAAGTCAGAGAATTTATATAGCGCACTACATACCCAGAGGGTCTCAAGGCGCTTGGGGAGGGGTGGGGGATTACTTGTCAAATATCCACGTTTTAAGTTGCTTTCTGAATGCTAGGTGGTTCTGGGTAAGGCGAAGGTAAGTGGGAAGTGAGTTCCAGGTTTTAGCTGCCAGGTAGGAGAAGGATCTACCTCCCATGGTGGTTTTGTTGATGCGAGGTACAGTGGCGAGGGCTTGGTTGGAAGATCGTAGTTGGCGGGAGGGGGTGTAGAAGGACAGTCGTGTGTTGAGGCATTCTGGTCCGATTTCGTAGAGTGCTTTGTGTGCGTGGGTTAGGAGCCGGAAAGTGATCCTCTTATTGACGGGAAGCCAGTGGAGGTTTTTCAGGTGACCAGAGATGTGTTCTTTACGCGGGATGTCTAATATGATCCTGGCTGAGGCGTTTTGGATTTGTTGGAGTTTTTTCTGGAGTTTAGCGGTAGTACCGGCGTAGAGGGTGTTTCCATAGTCCAGTCGGCTCGTGACCAGAGCGTGGGTGACCGTTTTCCTAGTTTCGGTGGGGATCCAACGAAATGTTTTTTTGAGCATGCGCATAATGTTGAAGCAGGATGAGGAGACGGCGTTGACTTGTCTGTTCATTGAAAGTGAGGAATCCAGGATGACGCCTAGGTTCCGTGCGTGGTCTGTCGGGATGGGTGCTTTTCCAAGGGCTTCTGGCCACCAAGAGTCGTCCCATGCGGAGGGGAATGTACCTAAGATGAGGACTTCTGTTTTATCTGAGTTCAGTTTCAGACGGCTGTGTTTCATCCTTTTGGCAACTTCTTTCATTCCTTCGTGTAGGTTAGTTTTGGCGGTGCTAGGGTCATTGGTGAGTGATAGGATCAGTTGAGTGTCATCCGCTTAGGAGATGATGTTGAGGTTGTGTTGGCGGGCGATGGCCGCGAGGGGGCTCATGTATACGTTGAAGAGGGTGGGGCTGAGTGAGGATCCTTGTGGTACACCGCAGATGACTTCAGTGGCCTCTGACTTGAATGGTGGAAGGCGGACTCTCTGGGTTCTTCCGGTGAGGAACGAGGTGATCCATTCTAGTGCTTTTCCTTGGATTCCGATGTTTCTGAGGCGCTGTAGAAGGGTGCTATGGCAGACTGTGTCGAAGGCTGCGGAGAGGTCGAGGAGGATGAGGGCGACTGTGTCTCCATTGTCCAGTAGAGTTCGAATGTCGTCTGTTGCTGCGATGAGGGCGGTCTCAGTGCTGTGTTTTGCTCGGAAGCCGGACTGTGAAGAGTCGAGGGATTTGTTGGCTTCGAGGAAGGCGGCGAGCTGGTTGTTGACAGCTTTCTCGATGACTTTGGCCGGGAATGGAAGGAGCGAGATGGGGCGGTAATTTTTGAGTTCGGTGGGGTCCGCTGTGGGTTTTTTCAGAAGGGCGCTGAGTTCAGCGTGTTTCCAGCTTTCCGGGAAGGTGGCGGAGTTGAAGGAGCAGTTGATGACGTCTCGGAGGTGCGGTGCTATGATGGAGTCTGCTTTGTTTAAGATGTGGTGAGGGCATGGGTCTGTGGGGGATCCTGAGTGGATGGAGTTTATCAGGCGGATGGTGTCCTCAGTGGAGATTGGGTTCCAGTCATTAAGGATGTTCAAGGGGGGTGAAGGTTCAGCAGATGGTTGGGTGGGTTGGTCTCCGGGTTGGTTGTCGAAGCTGTTGTGGATGTCTGCAATTTTGTTGTGGAAGAATGAAGCTAGGGAGTCGCAGAGGGCTTGAGAGGGGGTGATGTCGTTGGAGTTGGCCGAGGGATTGGTAAATTCCTTGACGATGTTGAAAAGTTCCTTGCTGTTGTGGGCGTTGTTATCTAGTCGATCCTTGAAGGCGGTTTTCTTGGCCTTTCGGATTAGTTGGTGGTGTCTGCGGGTGGCGTTTTTGAAGGCGTCCTTGGTGCTGGTGGTTGGGTCTTTTTTCCAGGCCTTCTCAAGGGAGCGGCAGAGTTTCTTGGACTTCTTAAGATCATCGTTGAACCATGAGGCCTTCTTGCTGCCAAGTTTGCTTTGTCGTTTTTTCAGTGGTGCTAGGATGTCGGCGCTGTTGGATAACCATAGGGTGAGGTTGGTGGCGGCTTGGTCGGGGTTTGAAGAGTGGGCTGGGGTGTTTAGAAGGAGCGATGAGGAGATCTGGTCGATGGTGATTTTGTTCCAGTTTCTTTGCAGAGTTGGTTTGGGGTGGTTGATGGGTTTGGGCTTGTTGTAGGTAAAGTGAACGCAGCTGTGGTCAGTCCAGAGGAGAGCCGTAGTGTGGCTGAAGGAGACATGATTGCTGGAGGTGAAGATAGGGTCGAGAGTGTGACCTGCGATGTGGGTGGGGGAAGTGACCAGTTGTTTAAGTCCGAGGTTGGCGAGGTTGTCCAAAAGGGTGGTGGAGTTGCGGTCGTTGTTCTTTTCAAGGTGAAAATTGAGGTCTCCCAGAAGGATGTAATCTTTGGAGGGGAGCGCGTGTGGAGTGATGAAGTCCGTGATGTCTTCACTGAATTGTGCGCGGGGTCCTGGTGGCCTGTAAAGGAGGGTGCCTCTGAGTGTGGTCTTGGGGTCGATGTGGATCTGGAAGTGAAGGTGTTCAGAGTTGGCGAGATTGACGTCAGAGCTGGTTGAGATGTGGAAGGATTTTTTATGGACGATAGCGATTCCTCCTCCTGTGTGGCCGGTACGGTCCTTGCGTATGATCTTATAATCTTCTGGGATGGCAATGGTGATGTCTGGGGCGGAGGAAGCGTTCATCCATGTTTCTGTTAGGAAGGCGACGTCCGGAGAGATGGTGTCTAGTAGATTCCATAGGTCAATGGCGTGCCTGTGGACCGATCGGGTGTTGAGCAGGATGCATTGTAGGTGGTTGGGGTCGGGAATCTGAGGTGTGATCGTAGCGGAGTTGGTGACGGTACCGATGAATTTGCAGGAGTAGCATGAGAAAGGTCCATGGGTGTGTCCAGGAGCGGCTTGGACGCAGTTGGTGGAGCGGCCGGGGTTAAGGGCTAGGAGGGTGGAGGCATCGTAGGTAATGCGGGAGGGCTGGGCAATGTGAGGGCCAGGGGGTCTGGCGCTGGGCGCGGTCCAGGCGTGGACGGCCGTAGACGGGCTTACCTTTGGCGCACCTTCGGCGCGACTGGGTGCGACCGCTGCGCGAGAACGCTGCGCGCGGGAACAACTGTCATATATGGATAGTGGAGGGAGAGGGGCGAGGGCGGCTCAGCTGGGAGGCGGGGCGGGCTCACGAGGACGACAACAACAAACAAAATGGAGGCGGAGGGGGGAGCACAGCGGAGCGCTAGGGGCAAACGCGCAAACAGAGTAAAAACAACAGTATTAAATAATAAAAGTGCAAATGAAGCAAAGCGGCAACCAGGCAGACAGCAGGCAATACTAATTGGCAATTTTAGATAGCAATGCAGCACAACGATACCAAATGTCTCCAAGGGACACTGGGAGCGACAACTCAGCCCGAGAGAGAGGAGCGAGTCAAAGGAAGTTTACAAATTCAAATTGGCCATTGTCATTTACAACGCCAATAGCTCTTACTCTCATGAATGCAAGACCTATTGCATTGCAAAAGCTTGTTTAAAGTTGTAACAGAATGCAGCGGAGGATATGGTATTATGGCCAGAACTGCCTACTTCGGACCTGGGGAACCAGGTTTGAGTCGGCATCGCTCATCATGATGGATTCTGGGCAAATTATTTAATCTCTCTGTGCCTAAAAAAAGTTTAATGTTAATGGTGTAATGTAAGCAATCCGGGACAAATTCACGCTACATAATACTGCCAAAAAGAAAAGCATTGTTAAATGCATTCGGTTTCACCTATGCGATTAATAATAAGCTGTTTGTGCCAGTGATGGAAGTGCGGGGATCGAAGGGGTATGACATGCTCATATTTTTTTCATTTAAGAAAAATAGTTCCCCTACTTTTTAAAGAAAGGCATCTGTCCTTGGACTTTTAATTCTGACAGCTGAAATGCTGATGACACGCACAGTGCTTAATTCGAGCCAATGGTTTCTGGTGCTCAGCACTAGCACTTAATCAATGCCGGTGCTATAGTTTCATGAGCACCAGTTAAGGACACACTAATTTTTGGCAGGCATGGGGAGATTAAGTGATTTGCCCTGAATCACAGAATGTTGAGCCGTGCAGAGGCTCAAATCTCGGCAGCTCTGGCCATTATGCCACCCCACTCCTCGCCCCCCCCCCCCCCAACACAAATGTAGACAAAATAGGAGATGGAGGCTTAACTATGAAACGCAGGGGTAGGAAATGTACAAACTCTCTTTGGCCAAATATAAGACCTTATTGGTGAAAGAAAAAACTGCTTTACAGCTCAAATCGAACCCTCTAATAATTCACCCAGGGAACTCTTTAAAGTTATCAACAAACTTACCAAAGTCTCTGTAGCTAAAGTAAGTACAAGCAGTCAAACCTTCTCTGATGACATTGCCCAATCTTTCAGGAACAAGGTGGAGCATATCTATAATATTTTTAGCGCATCAAGGAATTATTACCCGTTGTCACAGCAAACTTTAGTAAATGATGATAAGAAATATAACAATGCCTCCCATCCTGACATGTCCCGTTTTAGTTCAGTCTCGACAACTCAAGTAGAACATCTTATTCTGTCCAATAAATCGGGGTCCCCGAATGATCTGTGTCCTCCCTCGGTGCTCAAACAAATTCATGAGCTTGTAGCAAAGTGCCTAACCAAAATTTTTAATTCTATGTTTCTATTAGGCATTGTTCCGTCAGCTTGGAAGAAGGCATTCATTCTTCCTCTTCTAAAAAAAAGTCTAACCTCGATCCTGACATTCCTTCTAGCTACCGACCTATTTCCACACTTCCTTTCCCGGACAAAGTTGTTGAAAAGATGATGAATTCCCAAATTACCCAATTCATTAAGGAACACAATTTGTTAGACCCAACTCAATTTGGCTTTAGATCAGATCATAGCACAGAGACCGGGCTGATCAAAGCCAAAGACAGACTTAAACCTATCCTTGATGATGGAGGAAACGCAGCTTTGATCCTTATCTGCGTCCTTTGATACTGTGGATCAACCAACATTATGCCATTGCCTAGAGTCCATGAGTATAAAAGGTTTAGCTTTAGATCTACTTAGATTGTTTTTACATTATAGGGAAAACCCTGTGATGCTACAGAATTTCTGCTCCACATCTTTTTCACTACCATGGTGGGTTCCTCAGGGGTCCTCGCTCAGTGCATCTCTATTTAACCTTTATGTGGCTGAGCTTGCCCCGCTCATTCAATCTTTTGGTCTTTCACTTATTTAATTCGCAGATGACACAAATTGTGGTCTCGGCGGCAAACGAGGCCAATAATACAAGCATACAGCTTCACAACTGTATGAGAGAAATCTGCACCTGGATGGATAGGCATTGTCTTAAGCTAAATTCAGATAAGACCAAAGTAATTTTCTTTGGAAACAATCCTCGCTTTTGGACTCCCGACTGCTGGCTCACTTCCTATTCCAACTCCCAAGATTAAAAGCTTGGGAGTGATTCTTGACCACAAACTTAACTTCAGTAAACAAGTCAACTCCATCAAATCCGGTTCTTATAAAACATTAAGAACTAATAGAAAGATACTCCCTTACATACCTGTTAGCGCCAGAAAAAGTCAATTGCTCTCTCATTTTAGCAAAAATAGATTACTGTAACGGATTATATATCAATCTGCAGAAACAGTACCTCAATAAATTGCAGGTCCTGCAGAACTCAGCCTCCAGAGCACTTCTCGTTCTTCTGAAACATCGGTCTGTTTCCTTGGCCTTCAAAAAACTACATTGGCGCATTGTCAGTAATTGTATCAAATTTAAAACCCTTTGTCTCACCTTTAAGGCCCTACATGGTATGGTTGCAGAATTTTTAAGAAACCCCATCTCCTGGTATATTCCCAAAAGGAATCTCAGATCTCTGGGCACCTATTCAGTTACACTTTCTAGATTTAAGAAAACCAAATGGGGTGGCAGCAGCTTCCTTACAGGAGGCACTAGACTTTGGAATACTCAGCCCCTCCATATCAGATCCTCATAATTGCTGCTGCCCTTTAGAAAACTTCTTAAAACTTGGCTATTCAACAGGCTCTTTCCACACTCCCTCACCATGCTTAGCTGCCTTAGAAAAACTATGGGAACTGGGATGTGGCACACCAGGGGGCGGGGTGATATAGGGTGTGGGCGAGGCTAACAAAATAAAATATACATTTTTTTTGGTCTTTCACCTTCCGGTAACTACATATAAAATAACACACACCTTAAATGAAACGTAATACAAGTTATATTAATCAGTGAGGAAATTTACTACATACATTATGAAACCTCTATTAGTTAATGCACTGCACCAGAGAGCCACAGAGAGAGACATTGGCAGTAATAGAATCTGCACTAAGTGGGAGTGAATGGACAGCACCCAACACCCATTTCGTTTATCATGCAATGTGCCACCTTGGCCTCAACAGAAAACTTTCTTGAGTTTGACAGCCAACTCTTCCACCAGTCTCAGGGTACTTCAATGGGGAGTACCTTTTCCCCCAGTGTGGCATGTTTGTATATGGCGGCGTTTGAACAAGAGATCATTCAACATGCGAGTAACCCCTTCAGAGCTAACCTGAGACTGTGGAAGAGGTACATAGGTGACATCCTCATCTTTTGGCAGGGTGACATACAGAGATGCACTGAATTTTGCGAGTGGATTAACTAAAAAAAACAGCGTTTGAAATTCACCAACACTATATCTGCCACGAACATTGCCTTCCTAGATCTCACCATCAGATTACAAGAGGGTAGAATAACGACATCCCTATACAAAAAGCCTACCGACAGAAACAGCTTGCTACTGTACAGCAGCTATCATCCTGCTACACTGAGAAATAACTTTCCCTTCAGCCAATTTCTAAGAATTAGAAGAAATTGTAGTTCTACAGAGGACTACAAAATTGAAGCAGAGATACTTTCTGACAATCTGCTGAAGAGACAATACCCTAAGAAACAGGTTCACTCTTGCATGAAACGAGCAAGAAACAATAATCGTGGAAGCCTCCTAGAGGTACATGAGAAAGAACCCACGGACAGTTTGACCTGTGTGACCATGTACACTCCTAGATCCAATCTAATAAAGAAGGCAGTGAACAAACACTGGGCAATTCTGAACACGGGTACTCTGTCAATACTCAAACCAAGGTTTGCATTTAAAGGTACCAACAATTTGAAAGATATGTTGGTACACGCTAGACCCAAGAAGAGCAACATCCCTAACCAGAGGCAACTGTGGGATCTCCCACCCGTGACAGGACACTATCCCTGCGGCTCTTGTACCGTGTGCCCACAGAACAGAAACACCAAACAATTGGTTCTATTAGACACATTTACATGGACGCTAATCAAACACACTAACTGTAACACCCCACATTGTACAACTCCACATTGTGTGTACATGCTGACCTGCCCTTGTGACAAGAGGTATGTTGGGATGACAATGAGGCCCGTTCAGGTCAAAATCACTGAGCACAAGAGCAGTATTTGTTCCCATAAAACTACCAGCAAACTATACATCCACTTCTCTGAACTCGGACACCCCCCAGAGAGTCTACGCTGGGTCATCCTAGAATCCCACCAACAAATAACACAGACTGCTTTGTTCAGGATTGAACAAAAGTGGGTGTTCCGTCTTTACTTAGCAAATGACGGCCTGAATGACGCCATACTCTGGAGCACCATTGATTAATCTGATATATACAATCATTGGCCGCAACTTTAACGAATGAGTATATCAGCTTAAGACTCCACGCTAGTCTCTTACCTCTTAATACATCTCTGCCACATGATATCAACATCAGGCTAGTCAGATATGGAGATTAAGCTATGCTAGGACGATATATTTAATAACTAACAATAGAGTACAATACTACACTCTAAGATGGCTGACATACTAGTCACCCAATCGACAGTCGTCAACAACTTATGCACGAATTTAGTGCAGTGACGCAAGCACTTTTGCACTGTATAATTTCTTGTTCACATTGTTGATAAAACCGCGCCACTCAATGCCAAATTTGAAGCCCTTGATGCACGTCCACATCAAGGTAATAGCTAGAACTATAGACTTTCACCACATTCATAGATGGCCTCCATGGTTACACTGTAGAATGTCATGCCGACACCATCACACCACACACCAGGTGCAGCTGATTTACCATGCTTAACGGCACCAAGAGAGGGTATTTAAGACCGGAACCGACAACCTGTCTTTTCCTTCCTGATGCAGCGGAGCGGGTAGGTGAGCCGGACTGTTCTGAGCGGGAGCAGGTGAGTATGGATTACACGTCGAGACTATGCCTGGTCACAAGCTTTTAAGAGAGGTAAGAGGTGCTAGAATTGCTGACAAGTTACCGCTGGTCTTTGGGAAGGGTACGCTGACTCTGATGTTCTTTAGAGCTCTGCACTAAGACATAGCTTGGGCGCTGTAGGCGCTCTTAACGCACCGCACGATTGGCATAATGTCGGAGCGCATGGTGAAGGTGCCAGCAGCTACGCAGGCAGGTCTGGGGCACTTTTGAGTCTGTTGAATAACCTTGTCAATGATACCAATTTCACGACTATGGGCTTACTTTAATCTGAACCATGCCCACTTTCACTTGTAATGCTCTAGAGTCATGGCCTTAGCAACTAAACGTTGTGCCTACAAGCTCACACCCAGCATATTTTGTTGTTTGTTTTTTCCTTTTAATAAACAGCGACACTACGTTGAGTGTCCGTATACTCAGCTGCGGTCTGATGAAGCAGCACTTGAATCCTTAACAGGTGAGCTGATACACACTCGCCATGATGTTCAATTAGTCTAACTGGTTATACAGAGGTTTTATGTTTCTAAATACAAATGAAAGCACACTTAGAATGTGATATGCATGAAATCACGTTGTTTTTATCACTTGTATAGATTCAAAGAGGTTGTGTACTGTGAAGCACCCACTGGAATTAATAGGACCATGTACCAATATTTCCATTTGGTTTTTTGATCCTTTTTGTTTGTACTCTAGGTTGGCTGCTTTTCTCCGGGGCAACGTCCTACCGAGAGAAGAAGTGGTATGTAGAACCACACCACACACAGTAGATAGTTTTCATTTAGTCACTAGGTCCTGAGGAATCGCCAACTAATCTATTAGAGACATTTTATAGGCGAGAAACATGTTGACCACTATGCAGTAGAGCATAATTTTTGTCAGATTAAAACAAAATAGTCGCCCCCCCTCCTTCTTCTTTTTACATTTTAATCAGGTTGTGACCTCTCCAGAATAAAAATAAATATAGAGGATTCCCTTACCTGTTTTAACCCACACACCACATCTACATCTTACCAGGCCCCTCACACCCACTGCACCTATATGGCAAGGAACAAAAGATCTCCGATAAACAGCCCCTTTATGGGTGCCCGTCGAGCATTGCAGCGCCGGTTCGACGAGGAGCAGATCCATATGATGTGCTTAGCCGTTAGCTGCCTGACACTTGCCTGTTCTGCCAACAGCTGCCACCGGAGGTGCTCCGCTCCTGGAGCAATCGACGAGGGATTTTCCGCCTGCGGGGACCGGGACGGGACGGGACCGGGACGGGACTGCGAGACCCAGCATCCACAGCGCATTGAAGACCACAGCGCAGCTGGTGTCTCTTCCCGCCCCCAGCACTCCCGCAGGCTTAAAGCGGCTCACGGACCCTGCTCATCGGGTTCCGCTGTGCTTAGCCGTTAGCTGCCTGACACTTGCCTGTTCTGCCAACAGCTGCCACCGGAGGTGCTCCGC
Source organism: Lissotriton vulgaris (assembly GCF_964263255.1). NCBI lineage: Eukaryota > Metazoa > Chordata > Amphibia > Caudata > Salamandridae > Lissotriton > Lissotriton vulgaris. Next base: position 450,926,755 of record NC_141696.1, on the reverse strand, counting down.
TCCTGGAGCAATCGACGAGGGATTTTCCGCCTGCGGGGACCGGGACGGGACTGCGAGACCCAGCATCCACAGCGCATTGAAGACCACAGCGCAGCTGGTGTCTCTTCCCGCCCCCAGCACTCCCGCAGGCTTAAAGCGGCTCACGGACCCTGCTCATCGGGTTCCGCTGTGCTTAGCCGTTAGCTGCCTGACACTTGCCTGTTCTGCCAACAGCTGCCACCGGAGGTGCTCCGCTCCTGGAGCAATCGACGAGGGATTTTCCGCCTGCGGGGACCGGGACGGGACTGCGAGACCCAGCATCCACAGCGCATTGAAGACCACAGCGCAGCTGGTGTCTCTTCCCGCCCCCAGCACTCCCGCAGGCTTAAAGCAGCTCACGGACCCTGCTCATCGGGTTCCGCTGTGCTTAGCCGTTAGCTGCCTGACACTTGCCTGTTCTGCCAACAGCTGCCACCGGAGGTGCTCCGCTCCTGGAGCAATCAACGAGGGATTTTCCGCCTGCGGGGACCGGGACGGGACTGCGAGACCCAGCATCCACAGCGCATTGAAGACCACAGCGCAGCTGGTGTCTCTTCCCGCCCCCAGCACTCCCGCAGGCTTAAAGCGGCTCACGGACCCTGCTCATCGGGTTCCGCTGTGCATAGCCGTTAGCTGCCTGACACTTGCCTGTTCTGCCAACAGCTGCCACCGGAGGTGCTCCGCTCCTGGAGCAATCGACGAGGGATTTTCCGCCTGCGGGGACCGGGACGGGACTGCGAGACCCAGCATCCACAGCGCATTGAAGACCACAGCGCAGCTGGTGTCTCTTCCCGCCCCCAGCACTCCCGCAGGCTTAAAGCGGCTCACGGACCCTGCTCATCGGGTTCCGCTGTGCTTAGCCGTTAGCTGCCTGACACTTGCCTGTTCTGCCAACAGCTGCCACCGGAGGTGCTCCGCTCCTGGAGCAATCGACGAGGGATTTTCCGCCTGCGGGGACCGGGACGGGACTGCGAGACCCAGCATCCACAGCGCATTGAAGACCACAGCGCAGCTGGTGTCTCTTCCCGCCCCCAGCACTCCCGCAGGCTTAAAGCGGCTCACGGACCCTGCTCATCGGGTTCCGCTGTGCTTAGCCGTTAGCTGCCTGACACTTGCCTGTTCTGCCAACAGCTGCCACCGGAGGTGCTCCGCTCCTGGAGCAATCGACGAGGGATTTTCCGCCTGCGGGGACCGGGACGGGACTGCGAGACCCAGCATCCACAGCGCATTGAAGACCACAGCGCAGCTGGTGTCTCTTCCCGCCCCCAACACTCCCTACTTAGCTCCACCCTCCCCGCGGAGCGCGGGACGCGCGCGGGGGACGCAAACCGGGGCGAAGACCGGGCAAAGAGCGGGCCGTTTGAGGCCGTTCGAGTACGGGAGAGTCCGGTCCGGGCCCCCTCTCTTTGCCTGCCCCACCAAGACCACTGACACTTTGAACAATGTGCACACGGGAAACAAGAAGTAAAACATCTTCCCTTGCTGCAGCTGGAGCGGTCAAAGGCCCAATCGACACTTACTTTGCCAAGGCTGGCTCACTCCTGATTGAGGAGATCCAAGTCCTGGAGCGAAGAATTTCACAAGAAATTGATTGGGTAAGGAGATCTTCTATGGGACCGATGGCACTAGCTAGAACGCCTGAAAATAGTTCGGGTAGGCCTATCATGCATAGTTCCGATCAGACACTATTTCACCCTACGGACACCCTAACAAACAGCCCAGAAATCACTATTGATGTTCCAAGCGATCTAGAGGATATGAGCCTAATGGTGTTACCCAATACTCAAAACACCCAACCTACACCACCACAGAATACTGAGGTAGCTCCAATCGTAGAATCCAATAGCGATAACAATAAGGGAGCCAGAGAGGGAGCGATTCCTAAGAAAAAGCAAGGGCCACAAAACCAAGAAGAACCTAGGTCCAAAACCCCCAAATCTAAACAAACTAGAGGTAAGGGGAGGAAATTAAATGCCCTTGCCCCAATGGGGGTCAGATTAGGAACTCCATCCACTCCCAGACCACCCAAATCAACCCCATCCGTACAATCCACTGACAATCTCCCATTAGACACCTCCTCGGATGACATCACTCTGGAGGACATAGGTTCATTGCTCAGGTCTCTATTAAGTCCATTAGAGGCGAGACTGATTAAGATCGAAGCAAGATTAGTGAGCATCGAAAAGGCAACGGTGCAACTCGCTGATGCTAGGAAAACCGACAGCAATATAACTAAGACATTAAAGGAGGGTACAGGCTCTAATTCTGCTAAAAACAACAACCTGCAGGCTGTATCAAACTCCAAACCATCAGACCCAAAACTTAGATCCACACAACCTGTAAAAAACAATGCATCAAAACCTACTGTCACACTTACAGTCCCGACACCCTCACAACAACCTAATACCACTACTCCCAAACCGGCCCCTTCATTAAAACCAAACCCAACTCCTCTGACTAAAACCAAGGACAACCCCCCACTCGAGGGAGAGAAGCCACACTTCAAACGAAAACTACAGTTTGTAAACCTCCCACCAGAAGACGCCCCCTACACTGTAGTTTTGGCTGGGGTACCAGAACTTGACCCCCCCACATTTGAATCCTACACCTCACTCAAGAATAAAGTAATAAACTGGCTCTCGGTTAATAGACCACTACCGAGAGGTACTGCGAGTGACATATCCACGACAAAGAGAGTAGCATGGGTGGGGCATACTAGGAAGTCCATCAGAGGAGATTGCATTTTGGTCTCTTTTAGAGACCCTAACACAGCTGCATATATTTGCTCCTGTGCTACTGATGAGGACTTCGGCAATACCATCCAAACACTTCCCCTCTCATTTTTCTACCCCTCCAATCTTTATGACTCTGAGGACCACAGGTGGGGGCACCACCAAGAGTTATTGGAGGGTTGGGAAACTTGTCACAGAGACATTAACATTTATCCTCCATATAGGGGGAGACCAACTGAGTATATCTCTGGTTACGGGGATGAGGCGGGGTGGGAAACCGTCACCAGGAGGAGGAGGGGGGGAGGTGGCCATAGGAGGGGAATACCTGGACCTTATAGAACGCACTACCCTGCCTATCTACCAACACAGAACCGATATAGCAACTTAGATATGGTAGATTGACAGACGGTTGGAGAGGGGAACGTTGCTCCTGCAACCTACCCAACCACCACTAATACACCTGCAGTTTCCATATATTTTGAAGCACTATACGCTGAGAGAGGTCAGGATTCTTGCACCGTGAGTCTTCTGCCCGCACCTACCCCTTCGGGGGCTGTATTTACTGAAAAAGAGGTAAGGGAGGCCATTAAAGGTCTAGCTGCTGGAAAAGCCCCGGGATTGGACGGGGTCCCGGGGGACCTGTTCAAACAGGAACCAGGGATCTGGGTACCGTACCTCACACTAATATTTAATGCCATCCAGGAGGGAATGACTGTGCCTGATACTTGGACGGGAGCAGAGGTAGTCCCAATCTATAAAAAGGGATCCCCCCTGCTCCCGTCCAACTATCAACCTATCAGTCTGATAGATATTTCTCAAAAACTTTTTGGCAGACTGATCTTAAATCGTTTGCAAGCGTGGATCCAAGAAATGGATATCCTGTCCCCATACCAGGCAGGATTCCGGGAGGGTGTATCCACCACAGACCAAATATTTAGGTTACAACTGCTCTATTGGAGAACAGCGATAATCGAAGGCGGTAGTCTCTATACCATCTTTGTAGACTTACGTGCCGCCTTCGATTTGGTGCCTAGAGCCAGGCTGTGGAATGTCATGAAAGAACTCAATGTCCCCGCCGATATCTTGGCAATCCTGATAAGACTCCATACTAATAACTATGCCCGCGTTAGGTGTGGCAAAGGTGGTAAACTAACTGAGCGGTTCCCCGTTCGCAGAGGTGTAAGACAGGGTTGTGTACTTGCACCCACCCTGTTTTGCATCTTCGTGAACGGGGTAATTGCCCACCTTAACAGGATTGCCAACTCGGATGCCCCCAAGTTGACTGGCAACAGGGTGCCTGCAATTATGTTTGCAGACGACACCCTGTTGCTGTCTAAATCCCCTATGGGGATTCAGCGCATTTTGGACGGTTTCCTTAACTTCTGCTCCGACCGGGGACTGGAAGTCAATCCTCAAAAAACAAAATTCATGATTTTAAATCCCAACTCCCGAAATAGAACCCCTCCCAAGCTAGGCATGGTTCAATTAGAACGGGTGCATAATATCGAATACCTGGGGATCACTATAAACGAACACTTAACTTGGTCAACCCACCAGGCCAAAGTGACCATCAAACTGGCACAGTTGGCGGGTGGCACTTTGCGTCTGGCAAATAAATCTAGCTATCGACCATTCACCCCAGTTATTCACATATACAAAACACAAGCTAGGGCAGGGGTTACTTACGGGGGAGAGTTGTGGGGATACACCCAGTACCCCAAGTTACAGACCACGGAGAACAAGTTTTTGAGACAGGTAGCTGCCCTCCCCCAGAGCACCCCACTACTACCACTCAGGTTGGATTTGGGAATCAGACCCATTACAGAGGAGCTAGGTCTAAAACCCCTAAAATTCTGGAGGCGTTTGTGGTCTAGCCCAGATCTCGCAAGCTATAGAGAAGAACTACAAGAATTCCTGGAACTACGGAGCATAAAGAGGATTCCTTGGTTGACTTACGTCAAGGGAAGGTGCGAGGAAATGGGATTCCCGGAACTATGGACAGACCCTCTTAATTCCTGTACCAAGATCCCAAAAAAGGCACTCGCGAATACCTACTACGCCATGATGCTTACCAGAGCCTCTAATGATACTCGTGAGGGGTCTCTGACAAATTTATTCTTGAAAATAAAAGATACCTATTCCCTTGAAAAAACTCTAGATGAGATTTCCCCTCCATTAACCAGGAAACTGTTTTTACAATGGCGTTATGGATGCCTCCCTCTAGCTTCGTTCACAGCATCTTGGTCAGCCTGCTCCACTACATCAATTTGCCCAATGTGTGCACACCCGAAGGAGGACGACATGCATGCGGTCCTTTTCTGTAAGGGCTACGAGCGGAGCAGGAAATATTGGCTTGTTCCGATGCTCAGGAACTTGGGTTTTAGATCTCACCAAACCGCTTATAGAGTCCTAAAATCTGATCTCTCCCCTTCTATCGTTTTTGCATTGTCAAAATTTTTAACTTCACTGTGGTTCACCCGTAGCCGAATGATGAAAAGTCTGGTATAAATGGACATGACCAGCGGCTTTCCACAAATGTCTTATCTACATTTTAACTACCTCTTATAAATTTGGATCACATTATGTTTAATAAGTTTTTAAATGTATGTATTGTTCTGCATCTTTTATGATCTGTGATCGAAATAAAGATTAATGAAAAAAAAAATATGATGAAGCATGACACCTAACTTGCTGGGTGTGTGAGGGTCCTAGTTCCAAAAGGAGGTATTCCCCCACTTCCACACCACTCAGAGTACTTACCAGGTGGCCAACTTGCCACCCAGGAACACCGTACCTCTTTTGTCTTCTCGTGGACTTAACACACTCAACTCTGGGTTTCAAATGTTAGCAGGTGTTGTTACTGGGGTGAGGATCACTGTACTAGTTCTAATAAGAGCAGCTGTGCCTTACCAAGAATGTTTGTAACAAGGGTTATGGCGGAGGACTTAGAGTGCCAGCTGCAGAGATGTGAGGTCTGAGGTCAACTCAATCCTGTAATGAGAATGTTGCATGCTTGTCATAACAGTGACAGAGAGCTATCCAGACGATGTACCACAGGAGCTGCAGATGTTCTGAGGACCCAGCCTGCTGAAGCTCTGGCATCTTACCTGGAGAGAAGCTCTAAAGGGTGCACAGACAGAAGATCGAGTTTTAAATGTCGACATACATAAATATTGAGTTTGAAATATAGTGATGCCAAAATATCAACAGCAAGAATGTCGTGGTCAAGAATATCGACTTGGAGGTAACAAATATAGTTTTTGAAAATATCGAAGTCATTAATACAGTTTGAACTAAATATAGTTAAAAATATCGATGTTTTAATTAGTGTTATGCATTTTAGTATGTATTTTAAAAGTATCTGAACTATGTTTTTTGTATAAGTATTGCTTTTGTTTTGTAATATATGTGTTAAATGTTTAGTAGTTATTAATTTTATTGTATTTACATTTTGCGTGTTTTAGTTCTGTAGCAGGTTGTGGGCTTATAGGGGAATAGGGTAGGAAATAATTTGTTATATTTTTATTTATTAGTAGTTATTTCATTTTATATTTTAACTCACAACTTTCCTAAATTTAGCGTTATTTGGACTACAAGAATAAATTACTGGCTCATTTTGCTATTTTGTAATCCTTTCAGGTGCCAATGCGGGGGAAGTACTTCTTTTCAAGTAGTTTACTGCTACGATGAGCATTCCAACCAAATGTGGCATAAAACAATGGTGCTGATATCTTCATTACCTTGGGTGAAGTCAGCACTTGCCCAGCTGCAAAGCGCTAAACCAGCTAATGTAATAGTCAAACTTCAGGCACAAAAACAGCTCTATGACTCCTCCAGTCCGTGACTAGCAAGGAATTACAAAATGTACCGCTTCCCATCAGCCAAGAGGTCCAATCACATCACTGATCTGGACACAACAAACACGAAATTTAAGCTGCGGGAAACAACGTTTACAACGCTGGTAATACCACGCGGGTAGATAACGCGGATGTTACATCCGTGTTGTTACCACGCATGGCGTTACATCGCAAGTCGTTTCAATGACTTCCGCTTGATGGCGCGCAACACTAGGGAATGTGATGGATTTTAAATCCAACACATTTCCTGCTGTTGCGCTAGCTGGAGTAGGAATAGTAATTTATACTATTCCTAAGTCCAGCGCGCCACCTAGTGCAAGTTGTTGAAACGACTTATGATGTAATGCCACGTGTGGTAACAACGCGGTCGTTGTAACGTCTGCGTTGTAACCTACTGCGGGGTAATAGATGGCGTAGTAACATCATACATTCTTAAGCTGCTCTCAAGCTGCCCCCACTCCACCAAGAGAACCACATCCAGTCCTGTTTTAGGTCTCGCCTGTCGATGCGCATGCGCATCGAGCAAGGCGAGAGTATTGGGACTTATCCACTCTTTATCCACACTGCAAGGAATCGTGGCGATTCCTTGCAGTGCCCGTGACTTTTAAGCTCAATGCGCATGCGCATTGAGCTTAAAAGCGCGTGCACGTCCGTCTTTGTTTACCCGCTCCGCCCCCTCCCCTTCCCGCCGTGTTGCATTTCTCCTCCCCCCTCCCCTCTCCTCCGTCCGTCCGTCTTGTTTGTTTGTTTAATTTAACCCGCTCCGCCCCCTCCCCTTCCCGCCGTGTCGCATTTCTCCTCCCCCCTCCCCTCTCCTCCGTCTTGTTTTCTTTGTTTGTGCTTTTTTAACTGTGAATTTACGAAACAGCGCTCGGTATGCGAGTTTGTCAAAGTTTGCTCTTCACAAACATAAAAAAAGAATTAAAAGTGAACATCCGTGAAGTGCAGTCGTCATGGCCGCCCCTCAGTCCTGTTTCTTGCAGGTTCCCCAAGAAGTTGTTTGTCTTACGTTGGTCGTTATTTTATCCCGCCGGCCCGAAGATTTGGGCCTTCGCCTGTCGCCACCTCGATTCTCCTTCCTGTTCTTAATCTGCTCTTCCGCCTGACTTTACAAACACATGGCTTTCATTGCCTGGCCCCCAGAGATGGACGTTTTCTTTGCCTTGTAACCCCACACTGTGTGCTTCAAGTTAATACACTCCTCGGCTCTTTTCTAAAGCTTTTCAGGTCCCAGTGGGAAGTCCTTTTGATGAGCAGCGAGTGGAACCTAATGTGTCACCAAACAGCTAATGAGCCCAGGGCCCTCAATGTGTGTTGAATGTTTGTAAAAACGTATGAATTCCGACTCCGTTTCAACAACTCTAATTAACGCACATTGACTCCACACATTTTTTTCTAAAGATGTCCGGATCTGGCAGAATCAAGACCACCCTCTTGAATTTGTGTGTCTTTAGACTGCTGCATAGTTTAAGCAGTCCAACGTTCTCACTGCTTTTTAAAGTCACTGCAGTCACAAAGTAACCCCACGCTGTTGAGCTCTGTCAAAGGTTTCGTGCAAATGAGAACGCACTGCAGCAAAATGTGCCTGTCTCTTGATTTGGGTAGACTCCTGTTTGGTTTGCTTACTGGACCCCTGTGCTGATTTACAACTCAGTTTCTGGTGGATGGAGAGAGCAAGCAGTCACCTCAGCTGGACACAGACCAACTGGTTATGTTCGAAGGGTAACTAACTCAAGTCCTTTATATGCAAAATTGGCACACCCTTCTTTGCATACGTCCTCAAATAGCATTCTTGGCAAGTTTAGCTCATCCCGCCTTGACTGCGGCTTGTCTGGCTAGGCTACCTGCATAGTGCAAACAATGCAAACTGCATCAACAGTGTTGGCCGGTGGAACAAAGAGGACATTCTCTAGCTCGCTGATCCTGGCACCTATTCATCAGCCGCTGGTGCATTAGTGTACAAAGTCTACAGAGACCTTTACACAGCACATGCACCATATCATAGCCCATCTTTAGCTTTTGCTAAATTCCTTAATTTAACTAGTATCTCAGTGACATCCCGCGGGGGCCGAGGAGCCACACTTAGTGGCAAAGACTCACCCTCACTCACCCTCACTCACCCTCACTCACCCTCACCCACCCTCAACACCTCATCCTCACTCACCCTCACCCTCACTCACCCTCAACCCCTCACCCTCACTCACCCTCACCCTCACTCACCCTCAACCCCTCACCCTCAATCCCTCACCCTCACTCACCATCACCCTCACCCTCACTCACCCTCAACCCCTCACCCTCAACCCCTCACCCTCACTCACCCTCCCTCACCCTCACTCACCCTCAACCCCTCACCCTCACTCACCCTCACTCACCCTCACTCACCCTCACTCACCCTCACTCACCCTCACTCACCCTTACTCACCCTCACTCACCCTCACCCACCCTCACTCACCCTCAACCCCTCACCCACCCTCAACCCCTCACCCTCAACCCCTCACTCACCCTCACTCACCCTCAACCCCTCACTCACCCTCACTCACCCTCAACCCCTCACTCACCCTCACTCACCCTCAACCCCTCACTCACCCTCACTCAGCGCAACCACAGCATCTTCACTAAATATATTTAATAAGCTTTAAGCTATTGGCAATATAAAATAAAATCCATTTTATTTACGTATTAATTATTAATTGTTTTTTAAAGCCATTGATTTTTTTTATATCAATACATAAGTCACATATAAGTCCCGTTAATACAAAACATGTTGCTTTACAAATGCTAGAGGTGTCACATTTACAAAAATTATAACTATTGGCTTTGTAAAGAAGAAAGCTATTAATTTAGCTATTTAGAAAAAACAACACATAAATAAAAAACAAAAAAATAAATAACACCTATAGCTCAAACTTTACTACTGCGAGACCTATTGCATTTCCAATGCTTGTTTTGTTTGCGCTCTGATTCTTGTCCTTTTGCTCTAAATCTAAGATTACGAGTGCAGTAACGGAATTCAAAGCCCAAACTAGAGCTGGATCAACTACTTGACTTGGGAACGCCGAGGGAAGTCTCTGAATAAAGTCCTGAAGCTTCAAATGGGGATTAGACAGATCATGCCTGCCTTTAGCAGAGGGTGGAAAAATGAGAACTTTCCAGTGGAAAGTGATTGGAATAAGGGGTAATAAACATCAGGGAAGATGGAATAGTAGAGATATGTGCACCTAACTGTAACCAACATGCTGATTCCCAAGAACATGTCACTTGGTGGTGCCTGAAGGCAAACTCTCTCGGGCTTCACCTCATCTACCACAGAGACGTGAGGGGAGGTTACAGTAGGATTCTCTGCCTTGCCACCGTCCACCCCTTTCTGTCATTTTGGTGATCAAGAAGTGGGGCTTTGGCCTTGGTGCTCTGTTACTAAATGCATAAAGGAGGCTACTGCTGTGCAAGATGAACCGTAGGCCAAACCCCCTGCACCGGTCTGTTTTTGAGTGCTGCTCATACTTGTAACTTGCTTTTCAAGAGGTGGTCACAAGCACAGGGATATGCACCTGCCTGTTATAACGCAAAGAAACTAGACTTTTTTCTAAAGGCATTTAAATGTAACTAGTCAGTTCATTTAATTGTCATATGTTTAACCTTGTTGCACCCAGGGTCATACGAATGGCAATAGCACTGTGCAAATATTATCACTCCACTACAAACAAATAACAAAAGTAAAAGACATGGCCATTTTCAAAGCCAAACGCTCTAACTTTCACAAATGTGAGACCGATTGCATTGCAAATGCTTGTCTTATCTGTTGCTGGAATACTGCTGGGTGAGCTGCTATCAAAGAGCTGCAGTCAGAGAGTTGTGTCTAGGAGGCTCAGGCTGTCACAGAGTGCACACAAGCAGAGCCTTCACTTAGGAGGATTCACTTGGCCATATACGCACAGACAGGTGTCTGGTGAAAGGCTTCGCAAAAGAGCTCATGCAGAAACCGTTGAGCAAGGGCTCGTGCAGGCACACTAATATACCAAAACAAAGTCATAAAATTGAGTTCAAGAACTTAAGCCCACATAAAATGCAAAGTGAGATCAAATTAATTCTCCTCTGTCGCATCACGACGAAAAGCTCAGGAATGTAACACAGCGGTTTCAATGCCTGCAGCCAGGGAAAGCAAACAAAAGAAAAAGTTCCACACAAAAGCAGATTAACGCAGAACTTGGGTGACAGGAACTGATATGAACCCCCTTTCAAGATATATCAAGGACAAGAGATCTCACAAGCACAGATCAAGCGAAACCTAACAAAAAAAAGAAATATTGGTTTTCACAGGCCGTAAAAATACGCACTGGGCTAACACTCTAAATACACACACAGCACTGCTTTTTGGCACGTCTGTCTAAAAGACAGTGCAGTGCGCCTGTGTTGGTGTTTTTAAAGTTGTAGTAGACAGTTGGTTTCATAGGCTGTGAAATGCCGCACTGTGCTAAAACAATAGCAACATCCACTAGGCCACGGGTACTCATAGTACGGCCCGCTGGCAGGCAGCGGCCCGGCAAGCCTTCCATGGCGGCCCGCGGACCATGAGACATCGTACCAGTGTTTAAAATAAATAATACCAGGAGTGTCTGCAAACACTGCCGGTTGCAGAGACACTCTGAGAGACTCTGCTGCTCTGTGCTGCGAGCGATTCATTCCAGGAGGCCAGAGTGGGGCTGCAGGGGCGCTAAAAGGTGAACAAAGCCCCATTCACATGCAAATGGTCTTTTTAAAGACCTGTGAACTGCTCGGGTAGGGTCTGTGTGTCTGTGCTCGCTGGGGAAGCGGTCTCAGCCCGGTGACACACAGGCAGGGAGAGATGACAGAGGGAGGTAGAGGGACAGAGACATAGGGAGAGGGAGGGAAAGGGAGACCGAGACATGGAGACAGGGAAAGGGAGACAGACAGAGGGAGGAGGACGACGGTGGGAGCATGGCGACTGAGGGACTAGGCGAAGAAAGGCACTGCCTTTTAGCAGATCATCATGGATCCCCGGCCTAGTGCCCTGGGGAAAGGGAAGGGCTGCGTTAATTGCATTGTAATCAGTCTGCGCCTATTGTTTAGCACATCAGCACAGCAAACAATTTACTGGACTCACAAACACCCTTATCCCCTCCCCAATGGCCACGGATTGGGCTGTATGAATTACTATATAATCAGCCTGCCCTGCTCATTCTTCAGTTTTTGTGGGGATGGAAGCTGTGAGTTACATTTTAATTTCATAGTTCCCATGCTGATTTTTTTTCTGGGCTCGGCACATACTTGGGCTCTTAGAGCCAAGCCAGACTGTTGGCTTGGCTCATACCATGAATTCTTGGGCTTGTCCATCTCTATAGTTTACATACCAAATATGTTTATGGCTCGTTGTTTCATCGACTCGGGGCAGATTTCAAAATAAAATACGCAAAGCAGCGGAGCATCCAAGTAGGCTGCACTGCATTGTGTGACAGGAAGGGAGCAGGAGAGCATATGGCTCTCTCCTCCCCTCTGATTTCAGCTGCCGAACACCACTCACACACCATAGCGCCATACCGTTCAGGAAAGGTACCCTTCTAGACCAGTTTAAAAGCTTTTCTCACTCTGTATTTGTGCTGCACAGTGCAGCACGTATGTAAAGTCGTAAAAGAAAGGAGAAATAAAAACCTTTCTCCTGTTAGCGCCTCCTTTGAAGTGGTCTACAGTTCTTTGTAGATAGGGTTGTGCGTCAAAGGGCAGGGGTGGTTGCATGGGAACGTCCATGTACCATCCATGTAACACACTCTTGACGCTAAGTAACGCAAAGCAGACTTTGCGCTACTTTTTGGGTATTTTCCTGCACAAAAAAAAATTTGCGCTGGAAAGTGAATTCCCCCCCCCCCAAAAAATTGTGCTGGTTAGCATCACTTTTGTGGCGTTAACCCAGTGCAAAATGTTTGAAAAACTACCCCTTAGATTCAAGCCAGACATTTGGCTCGACTCTGCTTGTTGTTTTTTGTTGTCTCATCCAGCTCTACCGTTATGCAAGGGTACTGCAATCTGTGCCTCATTAGACAGGCTCGGGCAATAGAGGTTTTATCCCCGTCGGTGTCCTTTCCTCACTGAGCTCTGGATCTTCAGTACGTAAACTCCTCTGCACAGCACTGGTTAACTGCAGGTAATTATTATCCGGCCACAGCCCACCCTTCCATTGTTCCACCAGCCCTCACACAGCCAGGTGAAGGGGGAGAGCCCACTCATGGGATCACCACTGCAGACACTCAAAAACTCCTCACCAGTGCTACGTCATGGCAGGGCTGTGGAGAGTCAGTAAGGCTGTGGAGTTATGAGTCTAATATGTCAACAGCCAACTTAGGAGCCAGAGAGATCCAACTTTAATACATTTCTTCATGCTTGTGTTCAATGCTTGCTATTAATGTGTAATTTACTTACTTAAAACGTTGCTGCCCATTGTTACTACCCCCCGTGGGTATGAATCCATCCACCCCCATAACATGGGTTCCTGCATTCGCCTTCATAGTGTCCTGTGTGGTTATGCCTACAAGTGGTAAGCTTGGAGATCATGTGTTACACGAGGTGATACCTCCTTGTGGACACATCAGCCTTTATTACAAGTTTACATGTTTGCATACTAAGCCTCGGTCGTCCAATGCAATAGCGGAACTGACTTTAAAAGGACTATCACTCGCACAACGGCCACAATGGCAACACCAGCATTTGACATTGAACGGTGGAAATAAGCATTTGCAAGTGGCCGCAGCACGGTGACTTGGAGAGCCACACCACTGGCATTGGGGTATTCCAACGAAAGCATTGCATTGCAACATGCCACAAAGCACTGGGCTCCCAGTTTTATGGTATTTTTTTTTTTTGCCATTTTAGTCTGAATTAATATGCTTCCTGAAGAAAAAGTAACAACGTACTGGAAAAAAGCAAACACTCATAGGGAATACAACGTAAAGCTTTTACACTCATTATTCAGAAATCAATGAGTGTATTTGCTTGAAAAGCTAAAAACATGAAAAGAAAAGTAGCGCTTCACTGCCAATCTCTGAAAGGTGGCGCTAATGTGTTTGGGTGTAAATAAAACCAAACTGGGCACTTTGCGACTACTCTGTCTAGTTTTATTCATTTATGTATTTATTGTTCCATCTTAAAACCTTTTTTCTCTCCTCCTGAGGCTGCATTTTGGTGCAGAAAAATGTCAGACAAAGACATTTGCAGAAACGTGTTTCTCCTTTTTTGGATCCATTTCACAGAGCAACGAATGACAGAAAGGAGAAGAAAGGACAATCACGGTTTTTTACAAGTGAGGAGGGGCGCAACAGTAAGAGAGGGAAGAAGAGGAATAAAGAGGGGGCAGTAGAAGTGAAGACTGTCCTTGTCTTGTCCGATGAAAAAGGAAGAGACCGAAACAGTTATGGGCTATGTAGTCCCGCCGCAAACACTGCCAACATTACAGTAAGTGGCGTAGAAATGCTTTGAATTTGTGGGCAGATTGTTCTTGCAGCCACACATACACAATGTACTGATCTGCAGTCCGGCCACAAACTCTGCAACACTCCACTGATGTAGCTAGGCTTTGGCACCCCACGGGGTGCTGGCAATCGATCCTGTTTTTGCCGCCCCCAAAACTGCATACGCCACTGACTCCAGCCCCACCCCCTTCCCTTCTTCCCCAAGGGCACTTACCTTTGTTTACAAATGGCTGGTGCAGAGCTCACTCAAGGGGTGGAGGGGAGCCCCGGATATGACTGGAGAATACAACATTTTCTAGCTATCGCAACAAGAATTTTAGATCCTTTTAAGGACACGGAGGCGAGGATTATGCTTTCTCATTTCTTTACTGCAAAACACAGCAGCCAATGAAAGTAAAACTATATATGTAAAAAACTACAATATCCATGAGGCTTTGAACCACGCCTCCAATATAACGTCCAATCACATCATGAACAAGCATACAAAGTAGAGAGACACTAATCCTGCCTCCTCTTTCTTTGCGAATAGAAGTCCCTTAAGAACAAACAAAGTCTTTGAATTCTCATCGGAGAAATTAACAGTTCCTGTAATAGGTTCTGAACAGAGAACAATCCAAAACCAGCGAAGGCGTCTGCTTCCATCTTGAAGGCACGTCCACTCCATCCGGAGAAGGCACTCAACTTTTGTTGGAATCATTTCCTACAATAGAAAACAAGGCTGAGAAAGGGAGCCCACAAGTACATTTCTCATTGGGTGGGCATAAAAGTTGCTAAACAACATGATATCAGAACAACTTTACAATTGAATAACTGTCCCAACGGGTGGGATAATCCTCGCCTCCGTGTCCTTAATAGAATCTAAAATTCTTGTCGCAATAGCTAGAAAATGTTGTATTCTATAGCAGGACCGGAGGCTTCTGATTATACTGGTTCAAAGCTCATCAATCACAGCATCAGAAACATGAGGAATAGGTTTATAATAAAATACTTTAAACATTGAATCTGAAGACCAATCAGCTGCTTTTAGAATGTTCTCCAAATAGGACTCTAATAAGTAGGCTTTAGAAGCCATAGCTCCTCTTGCGGAGTGAGCACCATAAACCGATATATCAATACCAGATTCCGACATAATCCATCTGACCCACCTAGCAAGAGTAGCAGCAGCGACTGGTTTAAATGGCTTTTGTACAGAAATGAACAGCTGACCCAAAGGGTCCACCCTGTGAGAAACAGTACGTTCTTCATAACTTTTTAAACACTGCAAAACACATAATTTGCTGTTGTGTGGAAAAGCAGGATACTCCACTGACCTAAACATGGTTTTAGTTCTTCTTGTGATAATAAATGAGACACCCTGAGGAGAAAACATCCTACCAGCTAGATCTAAGGCTCTAACATCCGAAACCCTTTGACATGAAATAAGGCAAAGCAACATAGTAAGCTTAGCGGAAAGCTGCTTCATAGAAAGATCACCATTGTCGGGCCAGGATTCCAAAAGAGTAATAACTTTCGTAACATCCCATAAAGTGGAATACATAGGTCGAGGGGGATTAGCCACCCGGACCCCTTTAAGTAACTTGCATACCAAGGGGTGCATCCCCACAGGTACCATCAACATGATCATGAGCAGCAGAAATAGCAGACCTGAAGTTATTAACTGACCTGTAAGAAAGTCCTGCTTCAACACACTCCGACAAGAAGTTCAGCACATCCGTTACAGATGATCCCACGGGATCCACCTGTTTTGAAAGGCACCAACCCACCCATCGCTTCCAGGAAGCAGAATATCGTTTCCGGGTGGAAGGAGCCCACGCTTGTTGCATAAAACCGGCAGCCGCCTGTGAAAGCCCTGCAATGCTACAAGAGAGTGGTGGGGATAGAATCAACGATCCTCAAGTTTACGCGCTCAGTTATACATGAAACAGTTATGCTTCTTCACAGATTTTTCTTTAATTGTATGTTTTTTACAACCAATTCTTCATTCATTGGTACATCCGATTATTTCATACTCGTTTCTTTGCGAACATAATGTACTCCTTATGTCGCCATTTTAACAGTTAACTTGCATTTATCATCACCCAATGCATTTCGGGTCATAAACCTCGACCCTTCGTCAGGGGTCTGTGGACAAGGGATAAGACAGGACCAAAATTAGTTGCTACCACAAGCGTCATAATGTCTAGGTAAGATAATTGACAAAAGCATAAAAAACGGAAAAACAGAAACGTAGAGAAAGTTTAGAGCAGAGTCTGGAGGGTGGGGAGGTCGATTCGTGAATTACTAAGCAAATAGCGGTGCATGACCAACAGAAGTGTAACTCCAGATGGACGTAGTAAGAAACCCAGTGCTCTTTTACAAATTCACATTACGAGTGTGTACACCAAAGTCCCAAGCATTTATCTCACGAAAACTTACGAGAAAGCGGCAAACGCCGTCACCTTGATCAAGTCGCGGTAAACCTCGGTGTGTAGCAGTGAGTATGGAGAGCGTTTAAAACATGTGATCGGCAGAACCACCAATACGAGAACGGAAAAGAGAAAACCCAATAGGAAAGAAGTATAGAAACACGAGTACAGTCGAAAGACTCTGATCATGTGACTTAATTATCAACATCTCTTCGAAACAACTAACCAAGGCACAAACTAACCTCTTGAACAAAGGTACCACCTTCGTACCCACCTACAGGTCAAATGCAGCAGAAACAGAAATTGCTCTGTTTAAATTTTTCAGAAATCTTAAACTGAGGTATTTCTTCAAAGACGCACAAGAACCACAACCCATGGACACGTGGGATAAAGATTTTAGACCTCAAAGTTCTTTCTGTGCACCGTTTTCACACAAAACCATTGACGCCTTCGAAAGGTCTGTAACCACTGAAGTTCAAAAGATACCTTTCAATAAACCCAAGAAATCAAATCTGTCACCAAAAGAATGGAACACCTTAAAAAACCTAAGTCTGGAAGAGAAGTTAACCTTTCAGAAAGCAGACAAGGGAGGAGCATTAATTGTAATGGATACGTCTTTTTATATCAACAGTGTGAATCTACATGTTAATAATCAAGACATCTATCTCCCACTCGAGAGTGATCCCACAAGAGAATACCAACAAACTCTACAAAACATAATTGATCATGCCTTAACCATGAATTGGATCAATAAAAAAACCCATACATATTTCATGATGAAATTTCCAAGGAGACCGCAACTATACATGTTGCCGAAAATCCACAAAGACCCAGCGAATCCGCCTTTCAGACCCATCGTCTCCGCCTGTGGGTCAATCTCAGAACCAATTGGTAAATTCATTGACAAATTTCTACAACCTATCGTTCAGAAAAGTGTCACCCACATCAAGGACACCACAACTTTCCTAAACCTACTGAGCTCAGTATCATTACAAAAAGATTTCTCATATTGGTTGTGCACTATTGACGTCACGGCTCTATATACATCCATCCCTCATAGTGAGGGCATTGAAGCTCTACAATGGAGCCTATTGAATAGTGATTTAGAAAAATCCCAAAGATTGTTCATCTTAGAACTCATGCAATTCGCTCTATATCACAGTTACTTTGAATGGCAAGGACAATTTTTTAATCAATGTAACGGTACATCCATGGGTTTTGGGGGGGCCCCCTCATATGCGAATATTTTTATGCAGAAATTTGAAACTGATCATATTCTACAAAATCCTGACTGGATGGATGGACTAACAATTTTCAAACGTTACATTGATGACATTTTTGTCATATGGCAAGGCTCAAAAGAACGATTAGAGTTGAATATTCACACTCTCAACACTAAGAACGCACGCATCAAATTCACTCATAACATTGAGAAAGAATCTATTTCATTTCTGGATGTACAAGTAATGGTAAACAACAACACCATCAGCACTAAAGTCTTCAAAAAGCCAACCGATAGAAACACCAGCTTGCTTTTTCAGAGTTTCCACCCAGATTCTTTGAAGAAACACCTGCCTACGTCGCAATTCATCAGGTTGAAACGGATCACATCTCGTGACACTGATTTACAGATTGCCCTGAATGACCAAGCAATGAGATATCAAGAAAGAGGATATCCGGAAAACATAATATCCAAAGCTTTGGAAAAAGTTAACAAATTAGAACGGAATTCATTACTACAAGCTCAAGTAAAAACTGATGAGAAAAAGACAGTGTGTGTACTTAAATTTTCCACGGAATCCAATAAAATCAAGGGAATTGTTAACAAACATTGGCACCTAATTCAATCTGAACCTGACCTTAAAGACCTATACAGTGATAAGGTCACATTTGCGTTCCAGAGATCAAAGAATTTAAAAGAACTTCTCAAAACACGCAAGAAAGTCAATGCCAATTGGAAAGGAATGCTCAAGTGCCTGAATTGCATTCATTGCAATAATGTCATGTTAGGAAAAACTTTCACTCATCCAACTAAAGGCTATCCTATTGAACTTAAACACACAAGCACCTGTGACACTACCAACTGCATTTATGCCATCAAATGCCCTTGTGGGAAAGTTTATGTTGGCCAAACTGAGCGAAAAATAAAAACTCGCATCACTGAACATAAAAGCAATATCCGTCAGTCTAACATGAAATCATCCCTAGCTAACCACTGGAATGAAGCTAGACACCAGATATCCCAACTTAAATTTACGGTTCTGGAAATTCTCCCACAACGCCCTGACGTGGATCCACTGAAACAAAGATTACGATCAGAATTCCACTGGATTAAAAAACTGAATTCGACACATCCCTTTGGGATGAATGACCGTGTGGAACATTCATGTTTTCTTTAAATGACCATCAGCATTGTTGTTTTTGACCTATTCGGTCCGTCAATTTCGTGATATGTTTTATTTTCACTATTGTTGCATAATCTATTACCGTGTTTTTGACATTCATGTTTACGTTTGCCACCCGCTTCCTTAATGAAGTCTAAACACTCACATCACATGATCAGAGTCTTTCGACTGTACTCGTGTTTCTATACTTCTTTCCTATTGGGTTTTCTCTTTTCCGTTCTCGTATTGGTGGTTCTGCCGATCACATGACCCTGTTTTAAACGCTCTCCATACTCACTGCTACACACCGAGGTTTACCGCGACTTGATCAAGGTGACGGCGTTTGCCGCTTTCTCGTAAGTTTTCGTGAGATAAATGCTTGGGACTTTGGTGTACACACTCGTAATGTGAATTTGTAAAAGAGCACTGGGTTTCTTACTACGTCCATCTGGAGTTACACTTCTGTTGGTCATGCACCGCTATTTGCTTAGTAATTCACGAATCGACCTCCCCACCCTCCAGACTCTGCTCTAAACTTTCTCTACGTTTCTGTTTTTCCGTTTTTTATGCTTTTGTCAATTATCTTACCTAGACATTATGACGCTTGTGGTAGCAACTAATTTTGGTCCTGTCTTATCCCTTGTCCACAGACCCCTGACGAAGGGTCGAGGTTTATGACCCGAAATGCATTGGGTGATGATAAATGCAAGTTAACTGTTAAAATGGCGACATAAGGAGTACATTATGTTCGCAAAGAAACGAGTATGAAATAATCGGATGTACCAATGAATGAAGAATTGGTTGTAAAAAACATACAATTAAAGAAAAATCTGTGAAGAAGCATAACTGTTTCATGTATAACTGAGCGCGTAAACTTGAGGATCGTTGATTCTATCCCCACCACTCTCTTGTTGATATAAGGCACGGACAGACTACGTGTGACGTTCACGCGCCACCACTATCTTGTGGAACTTTCAGATAAACTTTGAACACTGAGTGCATAGGGATTACACTGTTTCTCATTGATTCTACAAGTCTACCCTATCCCTTTTGCACCACCTGCACAAAATGCAACTCGACGACATAGCGTTACTTACCACCAACAAAGCAGAGACTCTTGTATACACGGCGGAAGCCGCGAAGGAAATTTATGGGTTAATTCAGGAGACCATCAAATTTGCTCCACATAAAACCACAACAGCTCAACTGCTCAAACAATTTGAATATATCAGTAAGAAGGAAATAAATCAAAGGTTGCACGCAACCACCCTCATTCACTATCACAAGAACCAAAGAATACCGCGAGGACTCAGAATAGCGCTCAAACCAATGCTGTGTAAAAACAACAAGAAATTCATCGAGAAATGGTACCAAATTTTAAACAAATGTTCATTAGATCTAATTCTATTAATTGTGGAGGAACTCTCAAAAGCACTATCAGAAATCGAGGAAGAGATCAACGCACTAAAGACACAAATGAATACAATTCCAGACCTAGACAAAACTCTAGAAGACATCAATAAAAAACTAGAACGTTACGCAAAAGAGGTCAATGAAAGAAAAGTGAGGAAATATCGACGAGACACGTTAGATTATAAACTGGAAGAGGTATACACGTGGGCTGAGATATATAATCAGAAAAAATGGCAACCTCAACAATCAACTCAAAAAACAGCCACCACTTCTTCTCAAGAAAGCGTCGTTTCGGATTCTGAAATTTCACAAACCAGACTACCTGTAGGTATAACGGATAAATCAACAAAACCGTCCACTAGCAAAACAGGTCAAAACCAACCGGCTTTTTTAGATGTAAGCCCGGCAGCAAACGCCCCACCACAAGAAGGAGTAAAAGAAACCGAGGAGGAAATAGCCAAAAGGACACGGAGCCAACTGTCGAAAACAACTTAATTATCAACATCTCTTCGAAACAACTAACCAAGGCACAAACTAACCTCTTGAACAAAGGTACCACCTTCGTACCCACCTACAGGTCAAATGCAGCAGAAACAGAAATTGCTCTGTTTAAATTTTTCAGAAATCTTAAACTGAGGTATTTCTTCAAAGACGCACAAGAACCACAACCCATGGACACGTGGGATAAAGATTTTAGACCTCAAAGTTCTTTCTGTGCACCGTTTTCACACAAAACCATTGACGCCTTCGAAAGGTCTGTAACCACTGAAGTTCAAAAGATACCTTTCAATAAACCCAAGAAATCAAATCTGTCACCAAAAGAATGGAACACCTTAAAAAACCTAAGTCTGGAAGAGAAGTTAACCTTTCAGAAAGCAGACAAGGGAGGAGCATTAATTGTAATGGATACATCTTTTTATATCAACAGTGTGAATCTACATGTTAATAATCAAGACATCTATCTCCCACTCGAGAGTGATCCCACAAGAGAATACCAACAAACTCTACAAAACATAATTGATCATGCCTTAACCATGAATTGGATCAATAAAAAAACCCATACATATTTCATGATGAAATTTCCAAGGAGACCGCAACTATACATGTTGCCGAAAATCCACAAAGACCCAGCGAATCCGCCTTTCAGACCCATCGTCTCCGCCTGTGGGTCAATCTCAGAACCAATTGTTAAATTCATTGACAAATTTCTACAACCTATCGTTCAGAAAAGTGTCACCCACATCAAGGACACCACAACTTTCCTAAACCTACTGAGCTCAGTATCATTACAAAAAGATTTCTCATATTGGTTGTGCACTATTGACGTCACGGCTCTATATACATCCATCCCTCATAGTGAGGGCATTGAAGCTCTACAATGGAGCCTATTGAATAGTGATTTAGAAGAATCCCAAAGATTGTTCATCTTAGAACTCATGCAATTCGCTCTATATCACAGTTACTTTGAATGGCAAGGACAATTTTTTAATCAATGTAACGGTACATCCATGGGTTTTGGGGGGGCCCCCTCATATGCGAATATTTTTATGCAGAAATTTGAAACTGATCATATTCTACAAAATCCTGACTGGATGGATGGACTAACAATTTTCAAACGTTACATTGATTACATTTTTGTCATATGGCAAGGCTCAAAAGAACGATTAGAGTTGAATATTCACACTCTCAACACTAAGAACGCACGCATCAAATTCACTCATAACATTGAGAAAGAATCTATTTCATTTCTGGATGTACAAGTAATGGTAAACAACAACACCATCAGCACTAAAGTCTTCAAAAAGCCAACCGATAGAAACACCAGCTTGCTTTTTCAGAGTTTCCACCCAGATTCTTTGAAGAAACACCTGCCTACGTCGCAATTCATCAGGTTGAAACGGATCACATCTCGTGACACTGATTTACAGATTGCCCTGAATGACCAAGCAATGAGATATCAAGAAAGAGGATATCCGGAAAACATAATATCCAAAGCTTTGGAAAAAGTTAACAAATTAGAACGGAATTCATTACTACAAGCTCAAGTAAAAACTGATGAGAAAAAGACAGTGTGTGTACTTAAATTTTCCACGGAATCCAATAAAATCAAGGGAATTGTTAACAAACATTGGCACCTAATTCAATCTGAACCTGACCTTAAAGACCTATACAGTGATAAGGTCACATTTGCGTTCCAGAGATCAAAGAATTTAAAAGAACTTCTCAAAACACGCAAGAAAGTCAATGCCAATTGGAAAGGAATGCTCAAGTGCCTGAATTGCATTCATTGCAATAATGTCATGTTAGGAAAAACTTTCACTCATCCAACTAAAGGCTATCCTATTGAACTTAAACACACAAGCACCCGTGACACTACCAACTGCATTTATGCCATCAAATGCCCTTGTGGGAAAGTTTATGTTGGCCAAACTGAGCGAAAAATAAAAACTCGCATCACTGAACATAAAAGCAATATCCGTCAGTCTAACATGAAATCATCCCTAGCTAACCACTGGAATGAAGCTAGACACCAGATATCCCAACTTAAATTTACGGTTCTGGAAATTCTCCCACAACGCCCTGACGTGGATCCACTGAAACAAAGATTACGATCAGAATTCCACTGGATTAAAAAACTGAATTCGACACATCCCTTTGGGATGAATGACCGTGTGGAACATTCATGTTTTCTTTAAATGACCATCAGCATTGTTGTTTTTGACCTATTCGGTCCGTCAATTTCGTGATATGTTTTATTTTCACTATTGTTGCATAATCTATTACCGTGTTTTTGACATTCATGTTTACGTTTGCCACCCGCTTCCTTAATGAAGTCTAAACACTCACATCACATGATCAGAGTCTTTCGACTGTACTCGTGTTTCTATACTTCTTTCCTATTGGGTTTTCTCTTTTCCGTTCTCGTATTGGTGGTTCTGCCGATCACATGACCCTGTTTTAAACGCTCTCCATACTCACTGCTACACACCGAGGTTTACCGCGACTTGATCAAGGTGACGGCGTTTGCCGCTTTCTCGTAAGTTTTCGTGAGATAAATGCTTGGGACTTTGGTGTACACACTCGTAATGTGAATTTGTAAAAGAGCACTGGGTTTCTTACTACGTCCATCTGGAGTTACACTTCTGTTGGTCATGCACCGCTATTTGCTCAGTAATTCACGAATCGACCTCCCCACCCTCCAGACTCTGCTCTAAACTTTCTCTACGTTTCTGTTTTTCCGTTTTTTATGCTTTTGTCAATTATCTTACCTAGACATTATGACGCTTGTGGTAGCAACTAATTTTGGTCCTGTCTTATCCCTTGTCCACAGACCCCTGACGAAGGGTCGAGGTTTATGACCCGAAATGCATTGGGTGATGATAAATGCAAGTTAACTGTTAAAATGGCGACATAAGGAGTACATTATGTTCGCAAAGAAACGAGTATGAAATAATCGGATGTACCAATGAATGAAGAATTGGTTGTAAAAAACATACAATTAAAGAAAAATCTGTGAAGAAGCATAACTGTTTCAGTTTTTTCAGTTTTCAGCATAACTGTTTCATGTATAACTGAGCGCGTAAACTTGAGGATCGTTGATTCTATCCCCACCACTCTCTTGTTGATATAAGGCACGGACAGACTACGTGTGACGTTCACGCGCCACCACTATCTTGTGGAACTTTCAGATAAACTTTGAACACTGAGTGCATAGGGATTACACTGTTTCTCATAGCCCTGCAATGCTCTCATGTCTCTGGAGAGCGTCCACAACATCAAGGTTAACTGGTTCTGAAGGACCAAGGGGTGGCATGACTCCACTGGGTCCAGGAGAAGCGTCGGGAATGTCGGGAGCAGGAAGCAGAGGTCCACAGACAACTCCAACAGAGTGGGAAACCATGATTGAGTCAATCAAAACGGGGTCACCAGGACCAGGGAAGCCCTCTGGCGCTGGACAAAGGCCGCCACCCTCGGTATCAATGCAAACGGAGGAAAAGCATAATTTCTCTGTTGCCCCCAATGCTGCAGGAATGCATCCATTCCCATTGCCATTGGGTCTGGTCTCCAACTGAAGAACCGGGGAAGTTGGGCATTGAGGCGAGATGCAAACAGATCTATCTGGCAGGGACCTTGCATATCCATGATCTGCGCAAAAAGTGAGAGAAGAAACTTCCAATCGCTGAAGTCCCTCAGAAACCGGGAGTTCCAATCTGCCACCTGATTGAACTTCCCTGGGAGATACTCCGCCACTACAGAGATCTTGCGAGCCAGGCAAAAATGCCAAAACTCTGTCACAATGTGCACTAGCATGCGGGTCCTCGTTCCCTCCAGACGATTGATGTATCTCACCGCTGAGACATTGTCCATTCGAAGCAGTATGCAACAATTGCTTTTCTGCGGTGAGATAGACTTGATGGCAAAGGACCCTGCCAGACAATTGATGTGCAGCTTTAGCTCGTCTGCTGACCATCATCCTCCTGTGGTAAACTCTCCACAGCGAGCGCCCCAACCCCACTGACGGCGTCCGACTCGACAACCACGTCTGGGGCGGTGCCGAAGATTGCACGCCCGTTCCAAGCTGTCATGTGCTCTAGCCACCATAGCAGCTCCTCTCGAGCTTCTGGGGAGAGGGGAATGAGGTGATTGAAATGGTAATTTTTTCTTAAATAAAAGATTTTTAGCCTCTGCAGGGCTCTGTAATGTAATGGTCCTGGAAAGATCGCTTGGATTGAAGAGGCCAAAAGGCCCACAATCCTCGCCAGAACCCGCAAGGAAATAATTTCCTTGGCTAACGTGGTTCTGATCTCCCTCTTTATGGACCTGATTTTGCTCACTGGAAGAAGGAGCTGCACAGACACTGAATCTATCACAAAACCCAGGAATTCCATCTGCTGGCTCGGTGTCATCACTGATTTCTTGGCATTGATAATTAACCCCAAATTCTGTAACAGGGTCGTTGTCCACCCTAGGTGTGTAAGCAGTAGTTCCCGATCCTGTGCCAGAATCAGCATGTCGTACAGGTATAAAATGAGATGCATACCCATCTCTCGGAGACGAGAGACCACCGGTTTGAGGAGTTTCGAGAACACCCAAGGTGCTGAGGAGAGGCCGACGGGTAGAGAACTATACCGGTACCATTGCCCTTTCCATGGAAACTGCAAGAATTTTTGATGTGAGGGGCAAATGGGAACTGTGAGGTAAGCATCTTTTAAATCCAGACGGACCATCCAGTCCTTCTCCAGTAGGAGATCTCGCAAGAGGTGAATACCCTTTATCTTGAAGTGACGATACACTACAAAGGGGTTGTAATCTCTCAGATTTAGTACTAGACGTTGTCCGCCCCCCTTCTTCTGGACCAGGAAGACGTTGCTGCAAAAACCCTCTGGAATGAAGGGTCCTACAGCAATAGCTTGCTTGGCCAACAATTCTTCCAGCTCGGAGTCTATAAAACTCTGCTCTAGATGGGAAAAAAGGATAGGCTGTGGAGGGAAGGCCTGACGAGGACACTCTACCATCTCTATGCGATAGCCCCGCACAGTCTGAAGGACCCATACATCCGACGTGAGAGTCTCCCAATTCATTACAAAATGTCTCAGCCTGCCCCCAGAGGAATAACAGGACTCACCAGACTTACCAGAGGACTGATTGTCAAAGTTCTTGTAGCCTCGGTTGCCCCCTCGATTAAACTGGCCTCTGTATCCGCGGGATCTGGACGGGTAGAACCCCGCCTGGTCGGGTTCTTGGGTGTATCCCCCTCTGCCACGTCGAGAGGTGTATCCTCTCTGAGGACTGTTATTAGAGAAGCGGCCGGTCAAGCGTCCTCTGACACGCCCGGCCCTTCCAGAGACCTGGTGTAAGACCCTCTTCAGTGATGATTGAGACTCCAAAACAGCTGGCCCTCAGCCAACGGTCCTGGCTCCGATGAAGCCAGCTCCACCAACTGTGGATCTATCCGAAGAGAACGGATTTTCTTCTTTCCAATTTGCATTTCCAAGAATGCATATAGCGCGTTGCGCCCAACCGGCCAGAACGGGGATAGCGTTCCCGGTCTCTTGAGCTTGGAGGGCCAACTCCAAAATCTTGGCCAAAGGGCCCGAAAGGTCGAGGAACTTGTCCTGGCATGCCCGAAGCGAGCGGTCAATCCCCTTCTTGGGGTCTTTCTTATACTTCTTGAGGAAGGTGGTCATGGAGGCGTCAATGCCTGGGGTAATGGCCACCTTGTGGGATAGGTCGGGACGTAGGTATTCGGACTTAAGGCGGGCTCTGACCTCCTTGCCAAAAGCTTTACATAGGTGCGTTTCTAAATATTCTGCCGCCGCCGGGGGTGGAACCCAATCTGACGATCTGAGATGGACAAAGTCCGAAGGGTCAAACATGAACGGGGACGGGGTAACGGGGGAAGAGGAATGTTTACGCTTCTTAGCGCGTTTACGCACCATGGGATCCTGGGAAGAATCCGTATCTGTATCGGTACCAGTAGTGGAGTCCACCACGTGAATCGGAGAGGACTTGGGAAGGGCAAGGGGTTGGACGGCATCCTTGGCACTTTCTTTAGCTTTCTAAAGCTTGGAATAAGAAAAGGCATGAGGCCAAAAGGAGCCAGAAGGATCACTCTGGGTAGAAGTCAGGGTCTGGGAAGAACCAGATGGAGGGGGATCTTTGGGACCAGGAGGGACAAGCAAATCTAACTTCTGCGTCAAGGGCAACAAGGCAGATGATAGGGCTCTATCTAATTTTGCGTCTAGCTTCCTATCAATAAGGTCCTCCATGGACTCATCATTGTAATACACTTCGTCACCCTGTTCACCAACAGTGTCTACCTCCTCCTGATAGCAATCAAGATCTGCCATCTTCCAATAGAAGTAACTTCCAGTCCAAAAATCCCCAGAGGGAAGCTTAATTATCAGCCCTGGGCAGGGCGTCGGTTGGGAGAGTGCCTGGCGCAGGAGCCACAAAATCCACTACAATACCAGTCTAATAACACCACTCACTGTCTGTGCAGTCCTATTCTAGGACTAATGGAGGAAGAAGGCCCCAACTGCAATCAGCAGGGAAGGGACCATCCAAAACTTAACCTCACTCAAGGTCTGGTAATTCAGGGGTTAAATCGGAGCATCAGCCCGATAATCGTCCACCAAAAAACTGCCTGCACGATGATTTAAGGCCCTCGAGTGGCTCCTGGCCGCGCTGTGGTACCCCCTCTTCAGCCCAGGGCAAGGCGTCTTTAATCGGCACAAATCGGGACTGCGCGTGTCTGAAGATGCACGCGATCCCCAGCGTCGGATTGGTAAGGTGGGCATTCGGGCAATGCAGGTAGAGGTATCACTCCCATTGTCCTGCTGGTCGACCCATTAATGTATGCACATACTGAGCGGGGGCAGGGGGCCTGAACAGAAGAGGCCTCACATATTTTCAGGTGTTTCACCAGTTTAAACTAATGAGTGCATTTTTTTTTATCCCCCACCTCTTTTTAATACAACTGCGCCGAAGCAGTAATTTGAGGAAAGGTATTATGCAAATGGAGGCCGATTTTTTTGTGTGCCCAGGCCGATTTTGAATCCTAATCCGACCCTGGCGATCCCTGGAGACGTACGCAGGAAGCCCGCGAAGGCTCCATCGTACGCTCCCTCCCGGAGGTGGGGGCCAGCCGCTCCCGAGGCGCGGACCGCAGCAAACGCGGCGGTGCTGGCGGGCGGGAGAAGCAAGGGAAAAACTACAGCGCAACACGTGCTGAACATGGGGCACAGCCAGAAGCGGAGCCGGCTCAGAGAAGCCGCGCTCCGGTCACAGGCTCAGGGTCGCGTGAAGCATCAAACCCAAAAATAGCATGAAACAAACCCTGCAAGGCATAAATAATCACATAAACGATTTGTAACAATATAATACAATATAAATGGCAATGCACACAATGTAATGCACCAATTGCACCAATAAGAAGCATATAAAGTAGAGAGGCACTTATCTGGGCTGCGGAGCAGCAAAGAAAGAGGAGGCAGGATTAGTGTCTCTCTACTTTGTATGCTTGTTCAGGATGTGATTGGACGTTATATTGGAGGCGTGGTTCAAAGCCTCATGGATATTGTAGTTTTTTACATATGTAGTTTTACTTTCATTGGCTGCTGTGTTTTGCAGTAAAGAAATGAGAAAGCATAATCAGAAGCCTCCGGTCCTGCTATAGAATCAACAAAAACGTTTCATGCTACTGTAGGCAGGCACAGCCCTAGAATCAGGAAGAGGGCGTGGCGAGGCAACTCTGCTGTAGCATGGCAGTAGTATTTTCCCGTTTTTACATATAAATACAGACAAAGGTAAACTTGTTTTCCGTCTGTATTTATATGTAAAAATCTGTTTAAATGGAAAACCGGGAGCCCTATTTATAACCTAATGCTCAGAGTAAGCGTAAAAATCCGATATTGCCCATCAATGAGACATTGGGTCTGCTAATAGTGTATTACTGGAGCTTAGCATATAGCACCTTGGAAACGAAATGTACCCAGCAAGTCAAACTTCACAATTGGATTCAATGTCACTAAGATAGCCAATATTTTAACATTAAATGAAAGCAATGTACTGTACATGTTTCGTTTATGCAATGATTTTAATTAACTTCATGCATAATAAAATCTTTGATTATTATTTTTTTTTAAATCTTTTTATTAACAAAAATCGACATAAATGTACAGTACCGCAAAAGTGACCAATGAAATTACTGTGGAGATAATTACCTATACGGATACAGTAGGATAATTAATTGGAAATCACAGTAAAGAGGCATCATCACAATCAAAATTGCGGGGTGGAACACAAATATTACCACAATAGATATTCCAGGGGTCCCAGATCATGGACCATTTCCGGGGGCAGCCTCGGGCCATGTACACAGTCTTTTCCCTCAACATACACCAGTCGAGGTCTTTTTTCCAGTCTATAATTTTGGGTGCATGCGAGACCCCCCTAGAGCTGAACAATGTTTCTTTTGGCAACCATGAGACCAAGTGTGACCCATTGTGTAGTGTGAGTGGAGAGGTCAGTGAGCTCCCAGACATTTAGGAGGCATCTGCGCGCCTCCCGGCGGAGCACAACCCCAAAGCTTCTCCCATCACCTTGTGTATTTTCCGCCAGTATTCTTGAATAGGATCACAGTGCCATATTATGTGCATGAGCGTGCCCAGCTGATTGCAACCCCGCCTGCAAGACCCATCAGATGGCCCTCCCATGTGTATTAATTGGGGAATCGTAATGTATATTCTGTGCAAGATCTTCAGTTGTACTAAACAGAGAAAAGCTAGAATTGCAACAGTTTTGGATGAGGAGATTGCCACTTGCCAATCCTCGTCATCCAATTCAATACCGTCTCTAACCCATTGTTGTCACAGTGGGCGCAAAGGATCTTCCATATTGTTAAGTTTCCTGTAAATGTCGGATATGGCATTTTCAGGCAAATGACAATCGAGTACTCTGTCCTCTAGTGGGGATGAGTCTGGAGGGGAGGAGTTTCGGGGCAAGACTGGACGCAACGCGTGTCAGATCTGCAGATACCGGAAACGTTCGGAATCTGCCAACTCATATTGGCGTTGGAGAGTTGCAAAGGGTTTCACGTCGCCTGCATCCCAGAGGTCTTTGAGATGTGATATGCCTATTAGTTCCCATTTGTCGAAGCCTTTCGAGTTCCATAGGTCTCCCAACTCCTGAGAGTCCCATAAAGGCGTAGCAAGAGTAAGCTTCTGGCTCCAACCGAGTGATTTATTAGCTGAATGCCAGATTACGACTGCGTGCCCGGTGGGACCTGTAAGTGGATACCTGCCTGGTTTGGAATAAAGTGCCCGGCTGTAAGCACTATTGGGGAGAAGTCAAGCCATCTATCCATATTGAACCTCGGGTCGTCCAAGCGGCCGAATGTACCATGGTTTATGGCTGCAAGGTGCGCAGCCCAGTAATATGTTTTAATATCTGGCAACCCGATCCCTCCATCATACAGTTCAGCGTGAGTTTGTGTAGAGCAATACGTGGTTTCCCGTCCCATAGAAGTTTCCGCTGGAGCCCCTCATTTTCTTTGAAATATGAATTTGGGACAGGGTCAGCTGAGTTTTGTACCGCGTATAAGAAACGGGGTAAGGACATCATTTTAAAAAGGGCCGCCTTGCCCAACAGGGAAAGCTGGAGTGACTTCCAATTCGCGATGTCTCGTCTGAGCTTTTGCAGTGGGGGGACGAGGTATGGGCATAGCGGAGGGAATAATCAAGGGGGACAAATATTCCCAGGTATTTAAAGCCTTCAGTGGCTATCTGTAACTGGCAATTTGGAGGTTGCGGAGGAGGACCCCCACAGAGAACATATAGAAGGGATTTCTGCCAATTGATACCAAACCCGGAATATCTGCCGAAAATGGCTAAAATATTGAGAACAGAGATAGGAGATTTCTTGGAAGATGTGAGATAAAGCAGGACATTGTCGGCATCAAGAGAAATACGGTCTTCCCAGTCTGGGGACCATTGCATTCCACAAATGACTGGGTCTCTCCGGACCCAGACCTTAAGGGGCTTCAAAGCCAGTGGGAATAATAAGGGCGGTAGGGGACATCCCTGTCGGGTCTCTCGGCTGAGTGCAAAGGCCTCCAATTTTTTGTTATTCACAACTACTTGGGTCATAGGGTCACAATACAACAGATGTACCCATCGGGTAAATCCTGGACCAAATCCCAATTTTTCGAGTAAGGCAAATAGGTAAGGCCACTCCACTGTGTTGAATGTCATGGTGGCATTCAGGGAGACTATAATCGCCGGTTCTCGAATGGTAGGTGCCCTACCCAGAACCCCATGGACCCTGCACAGTTTTAACGCTGTATTTCTATGTGGCGTAAATCCTGAGTGAACAGGGTGTATTAGGTCCCCAATGACTTTGATCAACCTATTAGCTAGTAATTTTGCAAGGATTTTGGGTTCTGCATTCAACAATGAAATAGGGCGGTAGGAGGCATAGTCTGTCCTGGTTTTCCCTTCCTTATGTATTGTGACAATAGTTGCGAGTCTCTGGTCCAGAGGCAGTGACTCCATCTGGATGCTATCCTCATACATTGCCCATAGATACAGGTCCAGTTTATCTGGTCGGAGCTTGTAGAGTTCTATAGGGATTCCGTTTGGTCCTAGGGCCTTGCCCGGATGTAGCACTCGTATCACAAGCGCTATTTCGTCAGTGGAGAGGTCACTGTCCAAGTATGCTTGGTCTTCGTCAGAGAGCGCAGGGAGGGAGATGTCTCTCAGGAGATCCGAGGAGTCGTCTTTGGTGTAAGGTGCCACCAAACGGTATACAGTGGGGAAGTGATCAGCGAACTGGTTAACTATATCTTGGGGGTCTGTTAAGAGGGACATGTCAGCGCCTTTAAGCTCTGGGACGAGCCTGCTAACATGTTCCTTTTTATCAAGCCTGGAGATCAGTTTTCCAGCCTTGTCCCCCCAGTCGTAGATCCGACCCATCCTGTCCTGTTTCATTGTCTTAGAACGATCGGTCACTAATGCCCTGTATTCGTCCTGACAGAGACAGATCACGTGTAGGGCTTCAGGTGTGACATCTGAGCCCATGTCTTGGTCAAGACGATACACCTCTTATTCAGCGTCAGAGATGTCTTTCAGTTTGTCTTTTTTGGATCCCGCTATCAAGGAGAGGGCCCCGGAGACCAGTTTTGAAGGCCTCCCACAGACTCTGTGGAGAGTCAACAGAATTTTTATTCTCCGAAAAGTAATTGTCTATAGACTTGACTAGGTCATTTACGTATTTTCGGATTTTTAAGGTACCACGGTTTGATAGGGGCAACTCTTCCAACTTGTGTTTGGTCAAGAAGCATGTGAAACTATAGCGGAGAGTGGTCCGAAATGCCCCTGGCTACATGTCGGAACTCATTGATATGCATGAACTTTGGGGCAGGAACAATTATGTAATCCAGGCAGGAAAGCCTGTTCTGCGCTCCAGAGTGAAAGGTGTGTTGGATTTTGCCCGGGTTGTATGTTCTCCACCCATCCACCAGTCCCATGGCATCCAGAAAGCCAGAGAAAGAGTGCGGGTGTGAGGCAGCGTGCAAGGGGGGTGCCTATCCAATGAGCCAGGGAGCACTGAGTTAAAGTCTCCACCAAGCACTAGCTGCCTCTACGGCAACACCAGCAGTATAGTGCTTAAATCTGTAAATGTTGCGGATTTTAATATCCTTGTTCCACTGTGTACAGATTGATGACAAAATAGGGTGCAATATCTTCTACCATAGCTACGGCCTGTACTGTCAAAATTAACCAAATAATTACAAACAGATGAAAACACCCCCTCCCAACAGCCCCTCACCCTGCTCCCCTGCACTCTGGGCTCAGAACTGCCCATAATTATCAAATGCAGAGTACCTGTTGCCCAACAATTTACTAAAAGAAGATACTGGGGGTAGGCTTAAGTGCCCCACCGGCTCACCACCCTACCATTTCTAACTACAGATGCTCCTGGCCCATTTGGGTCAAAATTACAGTATGCAAATTACCTCAGAGAATGCAAGTGTGCAAAACTGCAGACCAATAACATGTGCGCCAACAGTTTGTCAGTGACAATCAAATTAAGGAGTGCGCAGGCGGTTAGGAGCCACTTTGAGTCTTACTGGTGGAGTCCCGTTGTCTGTCTCAACGCCACTGGGGCCCCCCTCCGACAATGGCCTCCACTCGTCCAGCCAGTCAGATGCAACCTCCGGTAGATCAAAGAACCAAGTCTTTCCATCGGCTTCAACTCGAAGACGAGTCGGGAAGAGCATAGATTACTTGAGGCCTCTGTCGCGTTACCATTTTTTTAACTTCCAGGAATGAACGTCGTTGTCTCTGCACAGCTTGAGTGAAATCAGGAAAGAAAGTGATTTCCGAATTGTCCAGTTTGATTGGAGGGGCGACCCTGGATGTTTGGAGGATTGTGTCCCGTCCCTGTAGTTTAGCAATCGGGCCACTATAGGGCAGGTGGGGGGCAGGTTTTGGGCTACCCCCAGGCACTCTATGAGCTCTTTCAATCACAAAAAGGTTGGACAGCCCCTTCTGTTGCAGTCGCGTAGTGTTCAAGTTTTCCACAAATAGGTCTGCAGCGGGCCCTTCCGATTTTTCCGGCACGCCTAGGATGCATACATTATTGCGCCTCGTGCGCCCCTCATAGTCATCCAGCTTGTCCTCTGTGAGCTTGCCGAACGCCTGAAGTTCACAAATTTCAGTCTGCAAGTGCGATGTATCTTCCACAAGGCTGGTCGTAGTGAGTTCCAGTTTTGTAACTTTTTCCCTGTACTTGGCAAGGTCAGCTCTGATCAGCGTCATTTCTGAAGATAGAGTGGCCATACGCTGCTCCATGGAAGTGTGCACCCCACTAATAGCATCCATTACATCTTTTAAGGTGAGGTCAGGAGAGTCATGTTCCGCCCCTCCCTGCTGCTTGTCCCCATCACTTTACGCTCAGGCAGGTCCTCTTTTGGGCAGATGTAATGGTCCAGCCTACTCTGCTGGGTTGCTTTAGCGTCCTTTGTGCCAGATATAGTGAGATCTGCACAGGCACCCCGTTCTGTCAATGCAAAGGATAATGCTGCCACTGAGGTCAGGTCAGACCTGTTATAGTGCAAACGTGGCCTGTTTGATCTGGTGCAACCTGGGGTGGGGGGGCAAGCGGTGTCCAGTTGTGAGACAACAAGTTCTTCAATTCTACCACCCCCTATGTTCTACACACACTCTTCATGGGCACCAGGGGCCACTTCACCATAGGGCGCTCACCGGTTCCTGCAGCGTGGTAGGGGCCAGGTAGAACTGCCTCAGAGCATGAGGCCACAAGATCTGGTGCAGCAGCTATTAATGGGGCGTCAGCAGCAGTGGCATGATTGAATCAGCGGGAGGGGGAGAGGGAGCCCCCCCGCATCCAACAATAATGGAGGTGCAGCAATCCGAGGGCAAATGCCCTTCAACCTACAATTGCCAGTCTCTCTGCATTCTCCCGCAGTGCGCAGCGGCGTCCCAGCAAGGATCCTTTGACGTTGCGCCCCGTATGGGCCGTTGCCCCTCGGAGCAAAGCCGGTGTATCAGGTCCGCATTGGAGGGAGAGGCTCAGGGATGTCAGGGCCGCAGACTCCACGATGTCCACCTGGCACAGCGATCACGGACATGGAGTACTTCTGCCCCCAGGGGTGGGGGGAAGGGGGTCACGCCGGCAAGCACAACCTCCACGGTGGTCTAGGCACCACGCGAGGCCCCGGCTTCCACGTCTGGGAAGGCATCAAACGTCGGTGTCCGCAACTTTGGCTCTGGACGTCTGTTAGACCCCGGATTAAGGGCACTGTGCACCGCTACACCTCCGGAGCACAATCCTAGCCCCGTAGGATCGGATGAGCGTGACAGGCGATGTAGGGAGGGAGTCACAGAGACATTCTAGGAAGCGGCTGTGCTGGATCGCCGCGAAGCCACTCCCCCTTAAATTCTTTGATTTGATTTGATTACAAGCTTACTTGATTTTAATACGAGGCTACTGGGGAAGCAGAATCTCGGTTTGGCTTTTCCATAGGCATAGGGGGGGCTGTCCATCTTCAGTTGGGTGGGTACAAATGGTCATTGATGGGAAGGGGTTCTATGGTCAGCTTGGGGCAGTTTAGTATGTTGCCTCTGTTGTGCTACTGGGGGTCAGGCTGTACCTGGGCTGTGCCCTCAGCGAATGCAACAAATCTGGGTCGTCAAACTCTAGAGACAATATTTCAGAGCCTGGTGTCTTTAGGTGCAGATGTACACAAGGTGAAAACTGGGCTTTGAAATATTGGCTTAAGAGTTTGTGGACCCAGAATTACCTGACCCAGAGTTAATCGGGAAGTGGATTGCTACATTGAAGATCTTCACCAATGGTAGCCTTGTTCAGAAGGTATCAGATGCTACCTGCCGTGTAGCAACTTACATGCATGTCTTGTGGGAGGTTGCCGCTTGGTTATCCTGAACCTTCTAGAATCATCAGATAGCATTTTCAAGAACTTTTGCAAGACAGCACAGTACTGCAGCCACTAAACAGTCAATGCAGACTGCACTGGACACTGTTGATGCCATCGATGGGTCCTTAGGGCTCACTTTTGTGCTCCTGGGACATGACTAAATGCAGACAATATTACTTTTTTTTGGAGTGGGGGCGTAGGTTCAGGTTCTCCATCCGCCCTTAGATGGCAGTGCCTTTTTAGTGAAAAGGTTGATCCCCCCAAAAGGATGTTTAAACAAAGCCTTGCCAAGACTTGGCCTCTCCTAAACGGTTTCACCAGCAGTAGAATTCATTTAGAGCCTATAGACACTAATTTGTAAAACAGATGTAACTTCAACAACAGCTTCAGTAACACCCTTTTAGTCATTACAGAGGCAGAGAGGGGGGATGATGTAGGCAAGCTCTGACATTTCACCTTCCCCTTTAAACCCAGTGTGAGAAGTTACCCTGTCATATGATGTCCACTATTCTAGTGGGCACCTTGCACCAGTCTAAACGACCCTTATTGATGGTGGTTGTAAAGTCAACCTTATAGACAAACTATCCTAGTGGTAGCATGGACCAGCAGTCTTAGGCTAAACTCCAAAGAGCATGTGAAGCTGTTTGTTTTACCAATTATAATCCCTTGAATACCAAATGAAAGGACACCACACAATGTATATATCAAATATATATGTATTTATTTCTAACACAACCCCTCTGAACTCTTTATGAGGTCAGAGATCGAAGTACATCACAAGTTACTTAAATAGCATACGTTAAGTTGCATAAATATAGTTTTGCCCTAGGGCCCTCACAAACAATATACTAAGTAAGTGGTATAAGAACCACTTCAGAAATAGTGAATAGGCCTAGGGCCTAGGGAATCGCTGGGGCTACACTAGACATCCAAAGATTAGGAAGTAGGAGACCCACGGGAGACGCGTGCAGTGTGTAAACACAGTTGCGAGTTACCATTGACTTAGAATGGAGAACGTAAGAGTTACAAAGTTATAGATTTAGTGCACTTCCGGATGGACTATGACAAAACCACTTTAGACTCGGACACTTGGATAGTCAATACCCACGGGAGCACCGGAGTACTTGAGTTACCTCACCCAGGGAAGCCGGGTGCTTAGGTGTCTTTTGGTGTCGTCGATGTTTCCTATGGAGATCTGCGAAGAAGTGCTGCAGGCGACCAGAGGAAAAGTGTCCGGGTGGATCCAAGGGTGGATAGAGGAACTGAAGAACCTGAAAGCAGAGGGGACAGAGTCTGGGTCACTAGCCAGTGACCAGGAAGGAACCAGGAAGGAACCAGGCGATGTCGAGATTTCAGGTGAAGAGGTGAAGCTTGTCTCTGCAGCCACAAGGACCAGGAGGTGTCGACGATGACCAGGAGCTGGATTTGAGCTGTCCCACAAAAGATCTAGTTGACTGCGGTGTCGGAATCTGGATTGGTCCAAACAAGCCTTGGCAACCGCAACCCACGCAGGAAGTGAAGATTGGCTTCGAGTCAGACCAGCAAGGTCTGGGGAGCTTCTCCTTTGGAGGAAAGCTGGAGCAAGCCTGGAGCAACCAGGCCAGTGGTATAAATTTAAAAAGAAGTCTTCAGAGGGTTAACTAGCCAGCGGGCTAGCAACTGGGAAGAAGCGTCGAGCTGAAATGCAGGAGCAGGCCCCACGTGGCAGTCGTGGAGTGTGGAGGGCTGAGCTTTGGTGCAAATGGTCCTCGGGTCTGGGACTTCTCCTTCCCCAATGTACAACTGCGAGGGTACCTCAGGAGTCGAGCAGTTAGCAAAATGCTGGAAGTCCAGGGTGTCCAGTCCCACGTCTCTCTTGTCCGCCAAGGGTCTCAGCTTTGCTGTGAATGTGGATCAATGTCAGAGAAGTCTGGAAGTCCAGTTTCTGAGTCGCTGAGTCTTCGGGTTCCGGCAGGAGCGTCGACAAAGCAAACCCGCTAGTTACTGGTGGTGCCTGTTTACACAGGGTGGTCACTCCTTGACCACAAGGGAGATGTCTTCAGTCGTCTAGTCGATATAAAACGTCAAAGGTCCAAGAGTTTCATATCAGAGTTGCCTTCCAGGATAATCTAATCACTGTAGACAAAGCTCCTATCTTTATACTGATTTTAGGGGCTGGATTACCTGCTAGGTCCCTCCTATGGGTGGACCTGGGAAGGGGGTGGTTACACCCCTTTCCCTTTGTCCAGTTTTGCGCCAGAGCGGGGCTGGAGTGCCCCAGCAACTGGTTGGAACCGGGCTATGCATGGAGCACCATGTGTGCCCCAGGCATTGTCTGGAAAAGCATCTTTTCATTCAACCCACCCTGCCCCAATACACTACAGGCTGTCTAGGGAGGTGCTAGCACCTCCCTCGAAAGGAAACATATTGTCCTGGCCTCCCTTGCCGGAGTTTCCCCCAGCAGCAGGAGGTCAGACTCGTGTCTGTGGCAGCAGCATCCATTTTGTGATGCTGAGGCTCTGTTTAACCTTAACCCGGTAAAGCAGTAACTACATGTCTTTTCCCTCTAGAAGGGAGGAATGCTACCCCCGCCGCCAGAACTGGCGGGGGGGGGGAAGTAATATTCCAAAGTGTTTGACCCCTTACACATGTTTTGATAAAGGCAAACCAAAGATAGCATTAACTGCGAGGATTATAATGCACTTAAGAGTATATGGTATGGCTATATCATAGAACAGCTGTAAGGAGATGGTTATGAAAGCTGCAGAGAGGCTAAGTTCATGTTAGGGCACCCTCTCACATAAAACCAAGCACTCTGCCTCCAGGATTGTTAAGGCCTGCCATAGGAGTGCCTTATAGGTTACTATGTGTCTATATATAAGGTAGATATGGATATACTATATCTAAGTAAGGGGTGATTACACCACCTTACCCAAGCTGAGTGATCAGCCTGTGGTGTCAGTTTAGATGGCCAGCCAGGGGTGGCATAATACATGATGCATGCCCCTGGTAGGTCTTAGATGACCTATGCCCTGGGTACCTATGGGACACTATACAGGGGCTCACAAAGGTGACCCAATATCCAATCTGGTATGTACCTAAGGTACATGGAGTCCATTTTATAGGAAGAACAGGATATCCTGGGGCCCTGAATAGCAGGATCCCAGGCCAACTAAGTTGAAAACCAGCAAAACACTAGGCAAAAAGTTGGGGTAACCATATAGTCAGATATTCACCTTCCTACACACAGTACCATAACCTCTCTGAAGTATTTGCCTTAACAATTTACACCATTCCAAACTGGGTAGATTATCAACTACTCTGAGAAATGGGTGGAGATAATTTTGGTTTCCATATGCTTCACCAAGAGTGGTTCATCAGGTCATCTCTACCTTACACCACTTCTCTGGACGAACATCTTGAAGATAGGAAAGCTTCTCTATTGGTGAAAGGGGTGATTACGCTGATTCTCTTGGTAGAGACAGGATAGGAATATTATTCCAACTATGTACTCAAAATGCCTCAGAGGATTGTTTTTGTGCAGGAAGTTGTCCCTTCCTACACAAAAACAATCATGCTTGTAATGCAAGTACCCTTGCACCATGGGTCAATTGTGCCTGCTTTGGTGCTAGGCTCCTTAGAGAGCAGGAATTAGCCATATGTAAGTAACCATGGTGCATTCCTGGCTCTCAATTTGATGCAGCACAGCAAGTTGTCCGACAGCGTTGCGCCAAATGTTAGTAAATCTGACACTCAGTTATTAGAAGCAATTTTGGATACTCTCCTGTTACATGTTTAGCCACCCTAGAGAGTCTACTCAATATATCCCAGATGGTCACGAGGTTCACCAGCTACACTCTTCAGAAGATGAGAGGATCTTTACATCTTTGACGCCTCGTCAGCGGTAGTAAGTGCTATATAAATTCAATTACAATACAATCTTATAGGTCAGATTGGCTTTAGGCATCTTCTTTGTTTCGCATGCCTGTTTGAGCATGGGACTACAGTGGTATCTTCACCGGTGGAACCAGCATTACAGATGATTGTGAGATGTGATTTTAACTTCAGCGCCCATTGATTTAGTCCCTCCAGTGATGGACTGGCACATTAAATCTTTTGTTGGGCCACCATGTAAGAGTTTATTGGCATCAAACTATAATAGCTAGAGCTGCATCTCTGCAGGTCTGGGCCGTTCAAAGCCTTGTGAACTCCTCATGAGTTTTTTTGCCACATCAGTCACAAGGCTTTCTGTTCATTCTTCCACAATGCACAAGTACAGGTACTAACAGACAACATATCAAAGGCGACCTATCTGAACAATCAGGGACGTGTGTTTCATTCATCCATACAGAGAAGAAATAAGTTGTTCTACTCGACCACTGCCAGAAGAATTGCTCCATCACCAGGAAGAAACAACACAACAGTGGAATCCCTTAGCACATCATTCTCTACCAATCCGGAATTGCAGAAGAATTAAGAAGTGAGAAGAGTGTTGTATCAGATTAGGAGGAAACCACAAAGTTATCTTTTTGCCTTATAAACTAATAGGAAGATCAAGCAATTCTGTTCTCTCGAGCCTCTAAGGGAGGCACGTTGGAGAATTACCTTTCTCCACTGCTTCAGTACACATTTCCAAAGATATTTCTTCTTGCCTTCTTATGGCAGTGCAGGATCTCTTGACCTAGAATGAAGCTTGATTATCCCTCACAAACTGGCAGACACTAAGGGGCATATTATCAAGGGCGATATCGCCGCTTTAGCGGGACTTTTTCCCACGAAAGCGGCGATATTTTTATTGCCCTATTAGCAAGCTGTTGCTAACAGCAGTTAGCGACAGCTTGTAGGCGATAGCGACCGGTTTGGGGCCCGCTTTGCATGTCAGCGATATTTATCACTAATGACATGCAAAGTGGGCGTACCCAACCTGTTAGCGGCTGAAAGCAGTCGCTAACATCGCTATCGCCTATTATCAACGCAGGCGAAAACATTTGCGCTAAGCACAAATTTAACCAAAACCTAACGCCTGCTCAGAGCACTTCTTAACCTGTATATCCAATGGGAGGTGGATATTCAGGTTAAGACCCTATTGGCGATGATGCCTGAATATCGCTGGATTTCCAGCAATATTCACGCATTGAGCCGCTATCGCTGGATATTTTATCGCATT
Organism: Lissotriton vulgaris; assembly: GCF_964263255.1. NCBI lineage: Eukaryota > Metazoa > Chordata > Amphibia > Caudata > Salamandridae > Lissotriton > Lissotriton vulgaris. The sequence goes on along the minus strand of NC_141696.1, from coordinate 450,886,360 downwards.
TGAGATAAACGTTGCTAATAGCATATTATCTCTGCGATAAAATCCGGCAATACTCGGCGATAAAAAAAAAGAAATCGCTAAGCTCATTTACCGATAATTATCGCTATTTGTTGCTAATATGCCCCTAAGTTTGCTTGCCAGGAGTTTACAAGGTCAGTAGTATTCTTGTACATACTCATGACAGAAGTAATGGAGTTGTTGCTAGTGGCCAGAATAACTTCTACCAAGGCAGTTTAAACAAGGGGGTGTATAGTGTCCGCAACCTAGTTTAGCTGTTGGTCTTCTGACTTTCTTCAAGTGGAAATAGTTCATAAACTATGATTTGTAGTGTCCTTATTTGATAGAGGTGTTAAAATTGGTATGGGTGAAGGATATAGAACAGTGCTTTCTGCTTGTAGTTGTTTGCCTAACAATACTTGTTTTTTAAAACTTCCACTTGCAGCAAAATTTTAGCAAAGTTTTGCAGAACCGGATTGCTACAACTTTTGGCCACTAAGTCTTGCTCTTACTTTTTTGATGGGACATTCATTCTAACCATTGCATTCATGTTACCTTAAGTTCTGCTGTGGAAGAAGTCATTTCTACTCACAATCAAATCTGCAAGGAGTGTTAGGGAGTTGATTCCACTGTCAGCCTACCTGCCTGTGGTGTCTGTGTCCTTGTGATGTCACCCTTTCTAGTGGAAGGATAATGTTATAGCTGTTCTAAAGTAGAATGTGTTGATTTGAAACCGGAGCAGTGGATGAGAGGATGGCTGTTGGCTAGGAAGTTTCCCTTGTCTTAAATCTACACATTTTGACATCTGGTTCCTGGGTAAGCCCCCTGGAAGTTCTCATCTTTTCTACACTGCCTTTTATCACATTCTTGAAAGTCAAAAGTGATTCTTTGAATCAAACCGTCCTAAAGTTACTTCAGAACTCAGCAACAATCAAATGGTTTCCTTGCCTTCCTTTTTAGATGCCTCGCCCTTCCAAGAATGATGTAAGGATGCACAGATTTGATCTAGAATAGGTTTTACCCATTCCATTTACAGGAAGCAGCTTAATCTGGGTTGATGACAACCTCTTAATCAACAACGCGGGAAATAAGCTGATTAAGAGTCCCAGAACACCACTAGATGACTATCTTTACTGTGAAAAGCAAAAGGAACAAATGATGGACAGAATGCTGAACAATGAAAACATTCACCCCAGTCACAAAGATCTGGATTTAATGAATTGTTCTTTTGCTCACCACGACACTCCGGTTTGGACCCATCCATATGCAAATCAGTCTTGACCCTGTACCTCATAGGAACAGTCCAGCCCGAACTGGCAAGCCTGGTCCTCCCTGGACCAGAACAAACACCCTGGGACCGGTTTCGGGGCATCACCCCCCATCAGCCAGGTTAGCTTTAGTCCAGTGGCACAGTGAGCACAGGACCCACGTCTGGACATACTCTTCCCACTTAGGGTGACAAAAGAAAAAGGAACAAATGATGGACGGAATGTTGCACAATGCATACATTCACCCCCAGTCAGTCCTGTGCTCGCCATGCCACTGGAGTCAAGCTAGCCTATTTTAATACTCTGCGACTGTATATATACTCTATTCTCTTGGGACAAAATTGTGGATAATGTTTGCTAAAGTATTACGCAGTGATTGTAAAGAATGTATAATTAGAGCATGGCCCCTGTAACTTACACCCACAATGCTTCGCTCAAGTCTTACAGCTTCTGTTGACACACCTTTCATAATGACTAAGTATGATTTCCAGAGAAAGTCCTAAATTTTCTCCTACCGAAGTTGGCTGTTTAAAATTTCCACAGTAAAAACTATTCAATATAATGGATTTAATTTATTTATTTATTTATTTATTTTTAAGGGACAAACTTTATTAGAAAAATAATTTTAAGGACGGATATAAAACTATTGGAGGTGTTAGAAGAGCAGACCTGTACAAGTAAATAAGAGGACATCAAAACAAAAATGAATCTGGTGAGGCACGACAGGACTACCTGGGGAAATAGCAAGAAAAAACTGAAACACTTAAGGCACTTACTGAATTGTACTGGTCGTTATAAAGAGAATGTGCTTAGGTGCAGGAAAGTGCAATCACAATACACAAATAAGGATCCGGATTGCCACATCTCGTTGCCTCAAGAAAATTGGATTTGCAAAGGATTGATGGAACCAAAATGAAGGGGCACTAAAACTACAGAAGTGTCCAAGGGATCCCTGACATTTTGCACATCCTTTCTTACATTCCCTACGTACAGTAAGAAAAATGTCATATATGTCTCAATGGATTAAAAATAAATACATTTAGCAATACCGTTTGACCACACCCGCTAATATTCGACAAATGCATTTTGTCTCATTTCTTGGTGCCGCTATTTTTCTGAAAGTGCGCAAAACAGAAAACACTAAATTAAACTGAAACCAGGCAAGGATTTCAGCGCTGCAAAGGGCAATGCAAACCAAAAACTCCCATCAGCGCTTCGATTTTGAAAACGAAGAAGCGGTCTTTATTATACCTCGGTATGGTCGGTAGAGCGGACACCAAAAGCAAGTTCCAATAAATACAGGGTCTGAAACTTTTTGGGGGGAGGAAAACGTATGGTGAAACCACAGTAATTAAGGACGCTGGGGTATGCTGGGGGAGTTTGCGCCCGTTGGCTCTTCATCATCATCATCTTCCATAACCTGCTCCACGCCTTCCACTTCCGGGATGTAATACTGTAACATGTTCTGGATGCCACTTTTGAGAGTAATGATGGAGCTGGGGCAGCTGGTGCAGGAGCCCTGAAGCCGTAGCTGGACAATGCCGTCCTCAAAGCCTTTGTAGATCACATCCCCGCCATCCTCCTGCACCGTGGGCCGTATTCTACTATCCAAAAGCTCAGTGTCTGTCATTAAAATTCAATAATGGATTGAATTTTAATGGCAGACTGAGATTAAAGGCTGCTCATTTGGCTTGCCTATCCATGTTAAAACAACCTATAGCTGACCCAAATAACTTATTATGCCTTCATAGGTTTGCTAATTATATGTTTGGAAAATGAGAGTTATTAAAGGCCATGTCCAGATAAATATGCTAACTAACCACTTCTGGTACAGTATTTTCTAACATCCATTATCTAGGAAGTTTATTTAGATCTTTACTGAAAATCATTATTGTTTTTCTGAATTCCATTTATGTACAATTTGTGAGTTTGAAAAAAATCTAGCAAATTCTGTCGTCCAATAGGGGTGTTGTCTGTCAGCACAATATTGTATGGATGCATACGTGATTACGGCAATGGATCCAGCCTAAGCAGGGGCAAAATAGCCATTTAGAAATAAAATAGTGGAGCGGGTACAATATGCATAGCTGCTCGAGACTATTATCAATGGTGATTCTCACATATATTCAAAACACAAATTATTACAATAAATGATTGTTTTTAATACTAATACATTGTCAACTGTTCTGCAATTAGACTGCAAAGATCCTTGTGCATAGAATTCAGTTGGAAGTTTTCCAAATCAAAAAAGCTCTGCAGTTGCTTAGCAAAACAATGTTCCTATTGCGACCAATAGTGATTTAGGCCAGTAATAGAGGGCCAAGCTCTTTATGACTTTTTTCTAAAATGAAGCCAGTATGAGCAAATATAAGAAGCGGGGACCAAAAAACGTGTAAATACCTTTGCCCAATGAAACACACGCTTTAGTAGAAGGTAACTGGAATTCTATCAGAGCACTATATCTGCGATGATTTAGAAATGCAGATTATGTTTTTTCAGTATCGGTACATCTGTTTTAGTTAATCGAATTAGGGTTTATCTTCCTAAAAGAGCCATGTGTTATTCACACCTGCAGGCAAATTCCTTAAAGAACTTCAAAATGAGCCTGTAACTGGAAATTGATAATTTAACGCGGAGCTTAACATCTGTAATTGTTAAACTGCTTGAATTCATAACTGACATATCAATAGGCAATTGTCGACTTGATTTCACTGTTGCTCGGATTTGAATTTACCTTAAATAAATCAAAATACAAGAGGCGTTTGGAACTAGTTGGTTTAATTAAATGCTGCGGCTGTGAAAACCCGGACAGATTGTGTCTGCTCAAAATCTCTCGATGTACAAAGTTTTGGCCGTCATTTTATACAGTTCATGAGGTACAATAAAATGTTCTCTACATTCCAAAAGAGCATCTTAGTCATAAATCAATCACATGTATGCATCTGATAAGGGCACAGGTGGCTCTCGAACTTGGAGATGGCTTAATGTGGGCCAGTGTGTATGTGTCCAGATGTCTGGTGTGAGGGGCATGTGATAGCTATGTGCAATGTGCATGTAATGTCCTGATTAGTGGAGTGTACTTATCTACGTGTGGTATCTAGCTTTGTGGTATTTCTGGGGAATGCGAGCCTTTGCCCAATTGGGTTATACTGGGCCCAAATATCTCTGACTTGTTTGTGGTGCAACTATCTATGGGTGGAATTGATCAGGGTTTTCCCTGGGTGTGTGTTTGCCTGTTATATATGGGGGACCCCACCTGTGACTTGTTACTCGATAAACGTGGGCATGGGATGCAGGATCACCTTGAGCACATACCTCTGACTCAGGGTTGATGGGGAGGTCACCTTGGGTGAATCTGGCAGCAATAAAGTGAGTTCATCGGAACTCCTAAAAGTAATATGGCAGTCATTGGTATCATTTTTATCGAAATTATTATCATTACACATACAGTTGTCATTTTGTACATTGATATTGATATTGCTTGTACTAGTATTAACCAGATTATATCTGGTCTGAACGTACATTGGCATTGGTCTTATTAGCAATAACAAAATGATCGTACAAGCATGGATTATTACATGCATTGGCATCACTGTTACTGATGTCGGCGCTGCTGTGCAGGCACAAGTTACGATATACATTGAGATTGCACTTACGCCTTTGTGTTGGCACAAGCTATGGCATACGTTCACATTGCATTTACTGATATTGTCATTGTCGGGCCTGCACATATCATGACATTCATTGACATTGTATTCACCCATCCCAACACTATGTTTAGCTCATGCTAGATTACCGGATATGTCTTCCAACACCCCCCATTAATAAGAGCTAAATTCATGGTTAATGCCAATTTCGTCAGTAAATTACTGTAGGCATTGCATCGCTGGTTAAATAACTACCTACTATCCATGCTTCATCACAGAACACTAAGGGGCCAATTACGAGTCTGGCGGTACGTGGTCCGCGAGATTCGCGGGGGCATGGCCGGTGGCAGTCTTCAAACTACACTATTATTACTCGGGCGATTAGACCACCCTGGTAACCCCACAACCGCCAGGAATCAGAGATCCTTGCCGCTGGCACGGAGGTCAGGAGGCTGCAATATACTTGGCGGTACTGCAGCGGCCCTGTAAGCATATTCGGAGTTTCCTCTCTGCCAGGGATTTCATGATGGTTACTCCTCCATAAACATTGTGGCGGCGAGGAAACAGGCCCCCTGTAACCTCAAGGCCTGGGGATGCATGCAAGGGGGAACATGGTGTTCCCCTTGTGTGTGTGCTCACCCCAGTACCTACACGCATGGAGTTCCGCAGTACATGACGTGTAGGTACTGACTTTGACGTTCCCATTGCAGTGCCTAATTTAGGCACTGCCTGGGTACACAAAACAACCGCCCACCGGACACGAGAAAACTCGTAATCTGGCAGCCGGTTCAGACACGGGTTTGGTGGTGCGGTCCCACCGCTGCTCCTCCAAACTCGTAACCAGGCCCTTAATCACTGCTTATGTGAAGTGCTGAAGTAATTTGAGAATCAAAATATCCCAGTAAGCAGTTTAGACTATTAGAGTGAGGAGTATTTAAAGACCAATCCTGAATTTTCTTCATTATTTGTTCAAAAAAGATCAAGTTATGTACCTTCGGTAATTCTCTTTCTGGTGGATATTCTTACTAAACTACAGATCCCTCAACTTAGAATCCTCCCCAGGCACCAGACTGGATGCAGAAAACGTTTCAATAGCCCTTGCTCCTGTGCACCCCTAGGTAGTTCTCTGTAGCTTCATGTTGACTAAGTGTCAAGTGACAGATTGGAATCCCATATAAATGCCACCCCTGCACACTGACGTCAGTTTCTGCCTCATCTCTTCTTGCGCCATCAGATGCGAAGTGTGTACCATTTGTACTACCAGTGTGAAGATTTCAATCTTAGGACCTTTTTGATGTTAAAGAGAGGCCACTCCACAGAATGGGGAGGTGAGAGGGCAGTGAGGAATCTGCTATTAGACAGAGTTCCCCCAGCAAGAGCATTACCATAGGTAAGTAACTTGCTCTTCTGATGGATACTTTTGCCTGCAGAGTCGTCACCTTTGAGAAATATTAAAGAGGAAGGTCTGTGGCTCAGACTCAGACCAAAAAGTCTTGCTGGATCGAGGAGGCAAAATGTCCTCCCCATCACACTCAGCTGTCAGGATAGTAAAACTTTGTGAACATATGCACCAACGCTCATGTAGCAGTCTGGTACATGTCAAAGACATGCATTCTGAATGCCAATGCAGTGGTCGCAGCCTTAGCCCTGGTGGAATCAGTTCTCAGACCTTTTGGTGACTGCTTCTTGTCAAGTGTGTAACAGATCATAATGCAGAGGACTACACTGCAACAGGGTCCACTTCTGCACAGCCTTCCCTTTTATTTCCCCAGAGAACCCCATGAAAAGTTGATGGACAGACCACCATATCACACACACAGTCAACTCGAACACTGATCCGACCCTGGTCCAAACTCCTGTTGGTAGAGTGGATCCAGGAAATGAAAAATACCAAACCAGACTTGGTATTTAATCCTACCACAGACCATTAGAAGTTTACATACTAGATCGAGGAATCACTGCTTCCCCAAAAATTAATCCAGAAGAAAGGGGGCTGCAACAAGGCCGCATGGTTCTCTCGTGAGCTGAGGGCGCCAAAACAAAAATGCAAACTTCTAGAGAGTATATGGAGGAAAGATTTTTCTGTAGCTAAGAAACAGTATTATAGGATGGCCACTGGAAAATATAAGGCTGAAATTAAACGAGCTCAAGCCACTCATTACGAAGAAAAGATTGCAGAAGCAGCCAATTCTGCCAGAGAAACATTTTTGATTGTAAAAAAACTTCTTAAAACCCCAGACACCCCTCATAATATCCTTAAGCACCACCCACAAAGAGACAATGACACACATGAACCGAATGCCATGGGCCAGTATGGGAATACATTAAATCTGGAGACCTTCACTCCCTGACTCATGAGTCACTCTTAGCTAAATTAATAATGGTCAAATTGGGATCTCCATTAGACCCTGCACCTCTTAATATCTTAAAGTTGGCAGCATCTATGGCAGCTCTCCTTATGACTAGTTTGGTCAATTCCTCCCTCTCATTGGGGATCGTTCCTCTTGAGTGGAAGAGAGCTATGGTAAATGCCCTACTGAAAAAGTCGAACCTGGACCCAACAGATTTGGGCAATTATCGCTGTATCTCGCTCCTCCCAGTAATGGGCAAAATCACTGAGAAAATTGTTAACCATACACTTTCCACATTCTTGGAATACAATATCCTGCTTTACCCCTCACAAACGGGCTTTCGCCCACGCCAAGGCACCAAGACCGCCTTATTGGGGGTTGTGGAGGAAGCAAGGAAGATTCTTGATTTAGGAGGCACAGCCGCCATAATACTCCTTGACCTTTCTGCGCCCTTCGATACAGTGAGTCATCGTACCCTGGCTCACCGTCTCCGGAATTTAGGAGTGTCCAGCAAGGTGTTATTGTGGCTCCAATCCTTTTTGGAGGACAAGTGTTTCCAGGTGTTTGCTGGTGACACCTTGTCTAAACCCGTCCCCCTCAAGTGTGGAGTTCCACAGAGCTCATCTTTGAGCCCAACCCTTTTTAATATCTATATGCATCCGCTGGCGGAGATTGTTGCCCCTTTGAGATTCATATAGTCACTTACGCCGATGTCACCCAGCTAGTGGTGGCTTTGATCCAGCCAACCTCATGCCCCCGGATCTCCATGGCAGTCTTGAGGAAGTCACTAAGTGGATGAGTCTACCCCACTTAAAACTTAACGGCGACAAAACTGAGCTCATGCTACTGGGCAACCAGCTAAATTTCAAAGCCAACACTATGTGGCAAGCTTGTATGGGATTAGCACCCATCCCATAAACAAAGATAAAAAGCCTGGGTGTATGACTGGACCAAGACCTTTCATTCAAAGTTCAAGCCAGGAAAACCGCTGCTCTTTGTTTTGGCTTGCTAAGAATGATTAGCAAAGTTCTGCCACTACTGCCAGACCAAGCTAACAAAACTCTGGTACAGGTGCTCATCCTATCCAGGATAGATTATGGTAACACCCTGTATTTGGGCGCCCTCAACCATGTCATCTCAAAACTGCAGATTGGGCACAACTCAGCTGCAAGACTGCTCACGGGAACCCAGGACCGATGTTCATCAAACCCGTCATGCTCCATTGGCTACCGGTACAGGAAAGAATCAACTTTAAGGCCCTGTGTGTTGTTCACAAGTCCCTAGGTGGAAATGGGCCTCATATTATTAAATCTATGATCTACCCTTACAAAGCAAACAGAAGCCTTCGCTCAGACAAGATGCACCTTGCAGTGGTACCAAGAGTGAGGAAGGCCAGAAGTGGAGGACGGCGTTTTTCGTACAATGATTCCAAACTGTGGAAAAGTCTGCCGCTACTGTTGCGTAAACAATCCAACCGCCTAGCCTTTCGTAGACAATTCAAAACCTGGCTCTTTCCATAGAAGGTAGGCCCTACTCTAGTGTCCACACAGCACTGGGATGCTTCTGGGTAGACACGCGCTATATATAAAACCCTTCTATTCCATTCTATTGTCCACATAGTGACCATAGCATTGTTGAAAAGTGAGTTTGTAGTAGTGGTAATGATCATAAGACCACTAACACAATCTATGACGCAGAATTGGTCTCAATAAATTATTCCCATGCTCAACCTTTAGTAGCTTGGCTTGGAACAGGCAGGCTTAACTTAGGAGACAGGTATATAAAGCATTAAATACACTAATTCAGTAAATAAATAGGACACAACACACAATAAAAATCCCTCACCAATGTATATAAATATGAGATATTGATATCTTTTTAAATAACAACAAAAGAACACAATTCCAATCTGAGGAACCAGAGATATTAATTTTTAAAGAATTAGCACTATATAGCACGTAGAAACTTATAGCGCCACCTTGGAACATCTGGTCGAGCTTGACCAGGACAAAGTCAAAGTTTCAAGCTGACCGCGATGGAGCCCTGTTCGAAAATTCCTTGTGGTATGCCTCGGCCGAGAATTTACCTTCGGACTTAAAAACTTTTCTAGAGCTTTTTCTGCCAGAATCCCTCAATGCTTTACCAGTCCAGCTTCTGTGAGGGTTCGCTGGCTTGATTTCCAGGGAGTTCCAAGTCAAACTCTGGAAGTCGGACCTCTGGAGCTTTTCAACGAGACAAACAAGCAGGCCAAGCCGGCTCGCGGTTGAAGGTAGGCAGCTTGGCTCCCACGGTTCAGACAATCTCCTTATTGAGCTTTTTTCCAAAGTTGCTCAAAACTTCCGGAACTTTTTCCTGAAGTTCCTCTTGAGGGTCCAGGGTGTCCAAGGTGTCCAAAACACAATCCACAGGTCTGGGATCTCCAAGAAGGTCTTTAAATGGTTGGGACCACAATTTTCACAGTTCAACTGGACAAAAACCTTACAAATCCACAGGACGCACTCCAGACAAGGGACTCTTTGTGGTGATGGTCCAGGAGAGCTCTGTTAACCCGTAGCTTGCAGGTAGTCCACTTTTTATTCCTCTTGAAGCAAGGTACATCCAAAGGACTGTAGCTCCAGATAATGCAGCAGGTGCAGTCAGTCAAAATGCAGGGCCTGAAGGTGCAAATCAAGTTTCCAGCTTAGTTAAACTTTCTTGATCGCTTAGTTTCACGCAGCAGATCTGAGAGGCTCAGCTCCTCTCACATATGTATTCCGTGTTCTCTGGGTGCAAGCAGGAGATCACAACTGTCCAATGAGGTGCAGGGCAACTCCCCAGAGCATGACCAATTCCGCCAAAGTAAGGCAAAATCCTCTTTCAGAAAGCACTATTCGTCCAAAAATTAGTATGGTTTAAATCCCATCAGAGGAGCAAGAACAAGTTAAAACAACCTCCAGTATGGCTCATTTCCATAGTTCTCCTTCCCCTACCATCTTCAAATTCCTGCCTTTAGCCTGCAATCTGGATGGCTCAGAGGGCTGGGGGTAGATAGACCTTGGATTCACTGCCTGTTCTTTTCCTCCTTTGAAGCTCATGCTTTACAACTCCTTCCACCTGCTCTGGCATTTCTGTGTAGCAGAGCTCTCTCTATTAGATAGCCTCTCTCTAGGTGAGCCACTTATCACTTCTTCAAAGCAGGCAGGCTAATCCTGTTAACTCTGACCGATCTCGGAAGAGGGCAGGAAGGCTGAATTTTGACTTACAGAAAAGAAAGTCTTATAACTTTTTTTCTGTATACTCTAGGATAAATTCAAAAATAGAATATTGTTTGATTTATTAATACTACTCTCCTAATATTTTCCGTTAATTCCTAGCGATAGTTATGCATTAATAAACGTTTGCCATGTTATACTATTTGGCTGGGGATCTACAATGGGAAAAATGAAATGTGCAATTTCTCCAACACCAGGGCATATAAAACATCTTTAATAAGGATCCTGCTTATAGCTACATGACCCCCACCCCTAGCACACCTACAGGAGACTTTAGGGGTCCTGAATATGCAAATATAGTATAGATCCTCACTCCACAGTGCTCCTGGCACAAAAGTCGATTTTGGTAAGCACTTTACTACAATGGGGGAAGTGAAATGTGCAAATTCTCTATCTGCAGGGCATATACATTTCTTTTATAAATGCCCTCCTTATGAGTACATGACCCCCACCCCTGGGACACCCAGGGGAGACACGGGGGTACCTAATATGCCAAAATATTGTAGTTTATCACTTTTTAAGTGCCCCTACCACCAAAGTCTAGTTTGGGCGTGATTTAAATTTAAAAGCAGTGCTGCAACACAGGTCTACTTTAAAATGACTTCAGGCTCTCAGAAGTGCACATAAGAAAGTGCAGAAAGAGCGGCAGGCCTCTAAACTGCCATGGCCAATTGTATACTATTATATACTAGGGATTTAAAACTAGTTTTAAGCCCTCTGCCCCATTATAAAGAAGGGACTTACAAGGTAGTTCATGTCAATTATAAGTGTACCCTAAAATGTAGTGTAATAATAAAAATAAAAAAAGCTTGTAAAGCACCTAGTTACACTAGAAACAGTGTGTCCCCGCGCTGTGTAGATTCACTGAACCAGCTCGTACCCCTTGCATATAAAAGTAGCGCCAGGATCCTTCGGGCCCTCCTATCTATTTAGGGGAAAAGGTGGGTTTTAAGTTTCATCACATTCCAGTGTTACTGGCCAAATACTTGAAGGAACGCCCACCCATCCTGGCTCGATGTGTGCGGGGAACCTGAAAAAACATACAGCCCAGTGATCTTAGCTGTCGTTTAGGCTGGTACAAGATCATTAAGCTTTGGAGATAGACAAGGCCCTTACCCTGTGCGATGCGGTGAGCTACGCATAGAGTTTTAAATTTGATGCGGTCCCTGACCGGAAGCCAATGCAGGTTAGCCAAAGCACGGCTACCTGAAGATTTTCTCGAAAGATTCAGTGCCAACCTGGCAGCCGCATTTTGTACACACTGCAATCTGTGAAGCCCCTTTTTGACTCAGGTCAGCGTAGAGTGAGTTGCCTAACTCCGATGGCCACCAGGCCAGATGGAGGGGGCTTTCCCTACCACAAGGAGCTCAGTTTTGTTTGCATTAAGGCGTAAACAATTATTGTTCAACCATTCCGCTAATTTCCCCAGACACGCCGATAAATTCGCTGCCGCCTCTTCTGGGGGCTGAGACAGTGTCACCACCAGTTGGGTGTCGTCCGCATAGGACACTATCTCCACCCCGAAAGTTTCTACTAGCTAGGCCAAGGGCTCCATGTACAGGTTAAATAGGATAGGGCTCAATATAGAGCCCTGAGGAACCCCTTGTTTTAATGCCCGCACTTCCGATTTGTAGGCCGGGCAGTAGACCTGAAATTTTCTGTCCGTCAGGAACGCCTTCTCCCAATTGTGGGCCGGCCCCTCAATCCCTGCCATCCTGAGTCAGGAGAGCAGCATGGGGTGCAAGACGGTGTCGAATGCCGCACTGAGGTCTAATAATAGCAGCGTGGCCGTCCGCCCCTCATCCACTTTCCCGCGCAGCAGTTCGGTCGAAAAGAGCAAAGCTGTTTCTGTGGAGTGATTAGCTCTAAAACCCGATTGAGAGGGGTGCAGGAGTTGGTGGTCCTCTATGTATTTCACCAGCTGTGCGTTAACAATTTTCTCCACTACCTTCGCACAGAAGGGGAGGAGCGAAATGGATCGGAAGTTGTCTAAGTGATCTATGCCAAGATTGACTTTCTTCTGTACCCTCTTGTATGTGTGTGTTTTCACTGTGTTTTCAACATAGCACTGGCCCAAGGCCTGGTTAGGTAGAGCCGAGGGTCAGTTGGCGTCAGTTACCATCAGTACCAGTCAGCAAAAAAATGAGGTGTACAAAGGATGACTTTGCAACAGGCGTGATCAATGTAACTGGCTAACTGGGGTCCATCCGATGAAGCCTCTCCTCTTTTCTCCAGGGGTAAGGAGGGGCAAAAAGTGTAGGAAGGCTGATAGATTGCCCAACGTGAAAGGAGTCACAACTTTAGGCAAGAAGGTTGTCCGAGATCTCCACACTAATTTGGAAAAAAGGTTGTGATGGGCGGGAGCACTGACAGTGCCTAAAGCTCACTTACGCAGCAAGCTGACATAATCACAATGAGGGAGATAGTCTTCAAAGTCAAGAGATGCAGAGAGCAGTTATGCATCAGCTTGAAACGCTTGCACTAGAGAAACGTTAAAACTAAATTAAGGTCCCACTATGGCATCATGAACAGTTTAGGAGGAGAAGGTGTCAAGGCGTTTAGAAACCACAGCACAACAGGTTATTCAAACAAGGACGGTTGGTCTAGCAAAAGCAAAAAGGCTGAAAGGGGTTAAAAACAACCCTTACTGGTGCTCACTGCATGGCCTTGGTGGGCCAAAAATATAACATAGAAAAGAACATCCAATAGCTTAGATTGTAAAGGGTCATCCTTGTGGTTAGCACACCAAGCCACAAACTTTTCTCATTGCGCGGGATAAATAGAAGTCGTGGTAGGGAATCTGGTGGCGAGGATGACATCCACCACATTTGATGGCAAATTAAACATACTCAACTGCTGCTGTTCAGTCTCTGTGAATGGTGGTGCAAATTGCATTGATTCAGGTGGAGGCCACTGCCTTGTTGCTGAGATGGGAGGTCCTCTCAAAGAGGCAACCTGTTTGGAGGATAGGAGCCACACATGCGGAAGCTCCGAGTATCACACTATCCAGAGTGACTAGAATGATTTAGGCCTGGTCGTTCCTGAACTTTTTCAGAACTCTGGAAAGGCGAGGCAGATGTGGTAAGGTGTAGAGGAGTCCAGAGTTACATTCCAGCGAGAATGTATCTCCTAGCAGAAACTCCCACGTGCAAAACATTTGACCCTGCGTGTTCTCAGCGGTTGTGAACAGATCTAACTACGGTTCTCCTGACTGCCAGAAGATGACACCTGGGGATATAGTCACTGTTTAAAGTCTGCCAGTCTTTGTCTGTTGAGTTCATCCGCTATGGTATTTAAGGACCATGGCCGGTGATTTGCAAGCAGGAAAATGTACTGATGCTCCAAGGTGCAGAGTGTTACTGTACAGGGCCCAGGACCCCACTCTGCCCTGTTTGTTGCATTATCACATGGCAATGGTGTTGTCCATGAGGACTTGCACCTGCCTCCATTTGATGGACTGTAGGAAAGCCTTTAAGGCCAAGCAAATAGCTTGCACCTCCAGCAAGCTGATGGAGTCAACATCCATTGGAGAAAAGAGCCCTCTGATCTCCATTTCCCCCAGATGACCTCTCCAACCAACAGGGATGCATCAGTCACCACTGTCAGCCACGCTTTATGACTGTAGGGACCCATCTGTCAGATGTGATTGATCGCCACCCTAGGTAAAAGTGCTGGATCCTGCTTCCTAGAGGGTGGTTGTTCTCCACTAATGACAAGGTAGACTGGCTTGGTGGTCGTTGCCCGAGAAGGTGACTGGGAGGATTCCTGCCCTTTTTGTCCTTGACTTTGTCTACCAGATCCCTATCCCTGGCCTGGAAAGGACTGTGATGATTGCAGCAGTGGCTTCGGAGACTGACATTGCCTATACACAAGCCCCCAAGAGAAGCCTTGATGTGTTCTGAACTGGGGAAGAAATTGGCAAGAGTCGAAAGACCCAGAGTGCATGCCGTGGCTCTGCTTTGTTTGAAAAGTTCCAAGGCAGAATCAGCGTTCTCATCCAGCAGGCACGACCCAATGGAAAGCATATCCACGAGAGAGGCCTATAAATCTCCAGAGAATCCTGTGGAGCACATCCAGGCATGGGGGGGGGACAGAGTACCACACTGCTGCCAACTTCCTTTCTCGCCAGCCATATCCCAGAGAACACGTGTGTATCATTACAACAGGAAGACTGCACTGACGTATCTTAATGCTAGGCTTACTGAGGAGAATATTTGTTTTGCAAACACCTCAATCCTCTTGGACCTTCTGTGCAGTGGAGTCATGGGGAGTGCATGGGGTTAACCTTGCTGTTGGAAGCCTGCACAACTAGACTGTTCTGGATTATGGTGTTGTGAGAAAATAAGGATCAGCAGGCGCTGATCTATGATGTCGGAGGGAAACATCTGGAACAACGAGTTCCAGAGTCATGAAAACCAAACAACAACTTGCCCGAACGACTTAGACTTAACCACGCATGTGAGTGGTTAAGGCTAAGTCGGTCTAGTGTTTGGGATAGGTGGGGAGAGAGGAGCATCAGACAGGAACAGGCGGGTAAGAGGGGTTCGGGGAAGGTTTTAAGGGCTGGAAGTGGTATGGGAGTTTTTAGGGGGTGGTGGATGTGGGGCGGTTTTAAGGGGTGTGGGTTAATTTTTAGGGAATGGGAGGGATTTGAGTTTGTTTGTAGGGGGTTCGGGCGTTTGGGGTAGTTTTTAGGGGGTGGGAGGGGTATGGGATAGTTTTTAGGGGTGGGGGGTTTGGGGTAGTTTTTATGGGGTAGGAGGGGGTTCAGTTAGTTTACCATACATGCCTTTACCACAAAAATTTGGGGTAAAGGAATGCGTGGTAAAAACAAATTGTGGTTAATACACAGTCATTGTAGCGACCGCATTGTTAGGGAAGTCGTTGTTGAGAAACTCGTTGCTCCAACATACAACCATGTCTGGCCACCTGCCTATTCACCAGTGAACAAGAACAGGTGGTCATTAAAGTTTCAGCATGGGTTTCATTGAAAGGGAGCCAGGGCTCAGATATGCTTGTCCCAGGCTGTAAAAGTTCTATACGGACATCAAATCCCCAGATTTGAGGTCGACCGCCCTAGCCGTTAGTTCCCATCCTATTCCCAAACTCTCAATGCATTTTCCTTTCAATGTAATATTGATCGAACCCTTGGCGCACTGACGTCATTACATTAAAACTCCAGGGGAGCAGAAAGCCCACTAAGCAGCAGGGATTATGCTTGTTTTTATACTTAGGGCCGGGTACTGGCATGTCCATTTTGGGCAGCTCTCATCTCTACTAATTGGAGAGTCTTTCTGCCCACATAGGGGCGTATGGGGGCAATAGCCCCTGATCTGTTCTACTTGGGGGGGCAGAAAGCGCACTATGCAGACAAGGATTATTTTTTTGCAGTTTATGGGTGGGGGCTGGCCAGAATGGACACACCAATGTCCCCACCCTTAAAACATTTGCCACAGTTTTTTTGTCCCCTCCCCGGCGGCAGATGGGGCAATAGCCCCTTATCTACACCCCCTGGGGGGCAAAAAGCCCACTCAACGGCAGAGATATTTTTTATGTATGGGCATAGGGGTGGGGACTGCTCAATATGGGCATGCCAGTACACCCACCCCTACAAAACAAATTGAATAGTCTATCTGCCCCCCATTGGGGGCAATAGCCCCCGATCTGCCCCACTAGGGGGCAGGAAACCCACTAGGAAGCAGGGGACATTTGAGGGTTTTTTGTAGGTCAGGGGTGGGAGCTTTTTAGAATGGGCATGCCAATGCCCCCACCCCCTAAAAGATTGGCCACAGTCTTTCTGCCCCCGCTGGGAAGCAGATGGCGGCAATAGCCCCACAAAAGCCCATTAGGCCCCAGGGATTTTGGTTTTTATAAGGAGGGGTGGGGGCTGCCCAAAATGGACATGCCAGTGCCTCCAAGCACAAAGTAGACAGTCTTCCTCCCCCCCCATGGGTGCCAGATTGGGTTTATTACAACCAATCTGCCCCACAGGGCGGCAGAAAGCCAGTTAGACCCCAGGAATATGTTTATGTGCATGTCTGCATGTCAGAGAGTGGCCCCATAGACAAGGGTCGCTCCCCCTTTTTTCATGGGACACAGTTTGGCTGTTTCTGTCCCCTTGGCTGTGTGTGTATTGGCCTTTTGCCTGTGGTGTGTATGGATTCGCACTTGGCAGGTGTGTGTGGACTAGTGCTTAGTGGAGGTGTGTGTAGACTGGCGCATCCTTGGTGGTGTGCGTGGACTGGTGCTTGGCTGGCGGTCTGCATGGACTGGTGCTTGGCTGACAGTGTGCATGGATGGTGCTTGGCAGGCGATGAGTGTGGATGGCGCTTGGCGGGCGGTGTGTACAGCAGCGGCTCCTCTGCTATGGCAGAGGAGCTTTGCCCCCTAAACACGTCAGGAAAGGAAAAATACAACAAAGATAAACATTACGTTTATTTTTCCTTTCTTGCCCAGTATTGAGGGCGGGGCCAATGGGGGTGACTGAGGGGAATGGTAGATGCACTCCCTTCACTGTACATGACAGTTTGGCTGACCGTCTCACGTTGGCCAAACCGTCATGCGCAGTGAAAGCTCTCTCCAACCCAGCAAGGCAGCTGGGTTGGAGAGAGCAGGCACAGATTCACAGTCTGTCTTAGAAAGCCAATCTTTGGAGCTCAGGCCAATCATCAAGCTGCTCTCATGCTTGAGAACAGCTTCAGGTTTGGTCGCAGGGTATTCTTGGAGCCTGTGCCGCCTGGAGACGAAGAGGAGAAGAGTGCAATGCGGCCGGCTCCAGGTACGATTTTGTATTTTTCCCACCCGTGACATCTATACTCGCCCCACCTCCCAGAATCCCCAGCAAACTTGAGAGCTCCACGGAGCACGGAGTGCCGAAAACTCCGTGCTCCGTGGAACTCGCAGAGTGCAGAAAACTCCGCTCTGCGTAGTCCAGCTGAGTTTTTTCTCAGAGCGCGAGCTGCCAATCGGGTCGAATTTCTACTCGAGCGGCAGGAAGACCAGCGCGAACGGCAGTTCTCACTGCACGCCGCCACTTGTGGAACTTTGCGGATTTTATTTGCCAGTTCGTGGAGGTCCACATAGCGAAACTCCGCAAACTACGCCCAGGCCTGCTAAAAAGTCACTTTCTGACATTTCTGTGCGGGAAAGTTGTAGGATCACCACACCAGTATAAATTTCCTAACACCCAGCATTCACCTCGGCCTATTGATCAAAATACCTCAATTCTGTGGGTGGCCAAAGCAGAGTCAGCCTAAAAACGTATAAATAAACTGCCCTTTTGGCTCTACTTTGGTTCCCCCTCAATCTCTACAGGTTTTTGTCCCTTCCCTGTCGCAGGCACTTGGCCCACCCACACAAGTGAGGTATCATTTTTATCGTGAGACCAAGGGGAACACTGAGTGGTATGAAATTTGTGCTTTTGCTATGAGCCCACAAAAACTTAGATTTTTTTAAAATAAATTTGAGATTTGCAGGGGATTCTGTGTAGGAAAATGTTGGGAGATCCATTCAATGAAAGAGGTGGTATGCACACCGTGCTTTACACATTATAATCCACTTTATGCAGCCCATTCAAGCCACACATCCCTGGAGTCCTCTGGGTGTCTAGTTTTCAGAAATGTCTTGGTTTGGTAGGTTTCCCTAGATGCCCGCCGAGTCTGGAACCAACAACGCAGTTGACTCCCTTACAAAACCAGATAGTTTTACAAACAATAATTTCTCCATAGGACATTTTGGGCCATTTCCAGTCACGGGCACAGGGCCCACCCACACAAGCGAAGTACCATTGTTATCAGGAGACCTGGAGGAAGGCTGGGTGGTAGGAAATGTGGGCCAGCAACACCCATTGATTTTGGCACTGCCCCATATATACAAGGGTGGTGTAAATATGTGGCAGTGGCAAAATTAAGACTAGGGAAAACTTGGTCTTAACATGGTGAAACAAAGAGAAATGCTTTATTTCTCCTTATTTTTGCTGTTTTAATGTTTGCTACATCGTGCAGCACACACAGAAAGAGCAAAACGCCATGAATGATTGTTCATGTACAGGAAAGAGTCTCTTCCTGCCCATATTCAACAATTAAAAAAATGACGAGTGCTAACTTCTATGTGTGCTGCATTCTGTAGCACACATAGAAGTTACAAAACGCCATTACTGATCGTTTATGTGCAGAAAGAGACACCTTCCTGCCCATAACCAATCTTTCTTTGCAACACAGGCACGCTTGCACAATGGTTCAAGAGTGCCTCCGTTGGTGCTAGGCAGCTACATTTAACACCAGCGCTAAGGGAAAGGCAGGGGTGCACAATATGCTTGTGAACAAGGTGCATCCCTGCGTTTGGAAACTGGTGGTGCACGGTGTTAGCCTTCTTGGCTTAATGCCGCACTATGACAGTTTCCTAGTAAATATGCCCATTAGTGTGGCATCTGACTTTATGGTGTTTGGGAAAGTGCAGCACCCCTTCGGCCAAATGTGTTTTATTTGGGCCAATCTCCTAGGACCATTGTGGTGTCACTGCCTATTGTGGGATTGATCTGGGTTTTCCTGTTGGCGCATTTGTCTAAGGGTTACGTGTCCCCCACCTGTTATGTGTCAATCAGTTGGTTCAGGGCTAGGTCGCAGGGCCTGCCTGACACTTATTTCTGACTCAGGGTTGATAGGAACCACATATTGGGAGGATTTGCAATAGCAATGCGAGTTTGTTGTTATACATACATATATCATGGCGAATATCAACGTTGTATTTATCAGTCAGTTTTAATATTCTCCTCTGTAGTTAAATTTTCAACTATGTCAATTGCCCCACTCTTCATGACAGTCACATTATTCGAGGTTCGGTGTGTCGTTCTGTTGTGTCTATTACTACCTACCTAGTTACTTGCTATCTACCTGATTTGACAACTGCATTTTTACAGCAAGAAACTCCGACTCTGGTTATCTACCGGGGGAGCCAGGAAAACAAACAGATAAACCAGTCCTGCTCAGGGGCAAGTCCCTCCTTCTTGTAGACAATGCAATGCTTGGATGGCAAGATTTAGCGTCCCGTTGTCCATGTCATTTCCAGGGATAAAAGTACAGCAGGACACACCGAGCTTGGAACACACCCACCCTCCATTGCAGCCATCAATATCCAACAAA
This sequence comes from Lissotriton vulgaris, assembly GCF_964263255.1. Lineage (NCBI taxonomy): Eukaryota > Metazoa > Chordata > Amphibia > Caudata > Salamandridae > Lissotriton > Lissotriton vulgaris. The sequence goes on along the minus strand of NC_141696.1, from coordinate 450,866,706 downwards.
TACCGATTGTTGCATGGACATGAGGACAATGGCTCTTATTTCTTCCTCAATAGCATTTAGGCTGAGCTCAGTATTGTTGATCATCTTCAGCAATTCTCACCTGGTTATTTGTAACCAGTGAGTGTTCTCCTTTATTTGCATGGTGAAGAAGGGTATGGACCCTCCCACGTTTACTTGAGTAACAGAAAAAAAGTCTAAATTCTTCCAGAATTTCCTTGTGCTGAGCCCAGCCAAAATAACAGGAGTTATTTTTTCTCGAGCCTGATGCAATAGAGTTGTTTTCGTCTGTAGCGGATGTTTGAACAACTCGGACAGGTCTTCTCTAGGGATGACCAGGGTTGGGGTGTATGGTTACGAAGGCGCAGAGGCCCATCCATCTGGGGATGAGCTGAGCGTAGCAAACTCACCACATTGCTAGTAGATAGCATAAGTGTGTAAGTGCCCCATTGCATGTCTGGTATGTTTAGTATTGCTCCACAATTTTCATTTGTGCCAAGCGGGATCATTAATTTGTCTCTGAAACACGAGTATATAGTGCAAGTTATGTTACAATTCGGGGTTGCTCCTCCCCTTCTAGTCATGCGTACCGATCTATCTCAGTGTCCCAGATTTCCTGACATGGGGTATCTTTGCTGGCATTCAACCCTTCCCTTCTAGACTAATTTTCCCTTGTATCATCAAGGTGGATGTCCCTGCACAGGAACTCCATGCCTGTGGTCAATTTGTTATTAAAGAAGACTACCCCAGACATGCTAAGGATCACTCTGGGTCCACAGACCGAGGCAGGAGTGGATGTGTTTGTGCATTGTTGCAGTGGTTTTGCTACCTTCAGGAACCATCTCTTTTCTGGAGAATCTCAGGGCCAAACGGTGCCCTACCCTATGGCACCCTGCCTGCGCATCCTGTCTAGCTAAGTTCGAGTATCACTAGGCTGGTGAGAAGTTACAGTGCAGAGGGGTTGGGCTCATACCGGGTGACATTCACTACTACTCTATGAGGTTCTACTCTACTAGGTTGTATCTTGGCCCTAATCCTACATAGGTACAGGTGGATGAGATATTTTGCTTTTTTCGAAGGCTATTTCTTGGGACAATTAATTCTGTCTGCGCCCATGGCGTGGAATATTAGCAAGCAGATATAGCACTACCTAGCCAACGTCTGGGCATCCACAGCGGTCATGTGCTGATACCATGTGTTGTGTAGGAGTGCGCTGTGTAGTGCATGTGGAATGCCAGTGTTCAGTTCAGTGTGAGGTGAGAGAGGTCCCTAACCAAGCAATGTAGATTTTTGAGGTAGGCGCCATGTGACCAGGCAGATTTCTGGCTATGAGTGGATGTCGCCACACCCATGCTAAGCAGACGGTATACAAAGGTGCAATAATACATAATTTTTGGAACATTGAAAGTCTTAGGATTGTGTCTGTAGGGGATGTCTGAAGTTTTCTGGCGTGGAGGTATCTTTGCTTGGCACAGTGTAAAGAGTCTGTCCATAAAAAAGTCTGTGGTCTTTTTGGCTTAAACCCTAGGGCCTCGTTGGGACTCGTTCAGCGGTTGCTTCTGAAGTGGTGGTGCGCCGTAGTACAGGTGGTGCACGTAAGGCTTGATTGCAGACCTGTTGGATAAGAGCTGTGGGTTGTAGGTTAGCTTTTAGAAAAACATACATCATTATTCGATCTCGGAAATTCCAATGCCTGTACTTTTTGGGGCATTTCTGTGCATCCGTTTTTGCCCAATCTTTGGCGAGGTACTGGATGGGGGGGCCCCAGTTTGGGAGTCATTTTAGGGATCAGTGAGTTTATAGTCAAGGGTCGCCTGAGTTCTAATTTGTAGGTCTTTTGGTCCTCCCCCCACGGCGTGACAGAAGTGAGCATTTTAGTGGGGTGATATTCATGGGTGTGTCCAAGACTCTTTTACCTATCGCGTTATGGGGATTGTCGGCCCTCTAATACTCTACATTCTCTAACATGTTTAGTTTTATCTATGTGGGTGTTGCCTTTTTACCTACACATGCATGACTCACCATGAAAGGAAGGTATTGTGCCACAATTTGGGGGGTTGTGGGTAAATGTCATGAGTCCTGGGAATATGTGTATGCCCCTCTAGTCCCTGCAGGTGGCATGTAACAAGGTTTTCTTTAATGGAGTTGGATGTTTTGACTACGCTCTTTTCCTGGAAGCTTCATTTTTTGTCTTCTTTTCTGCTGCTTCCTGCAGGTCATTGGGTGCCTTCCTAAGGTCAAGTGGAGTGTTGGTTTTTTTGTGGCATACTGGTGGGATTTGAGAAGCTGATCTGTGGCCTCATGTGATTCGGATATGGCAATGACTGGGATCGGGCCTATTTCTCCCCAGGACGATTTTCGGGAGGCCCTGTTTTATTTAATTTGTCAAGCTGGGTCTGGTGGTGAGCATATCTGTGCACCTTGTGTGGGGGCTTCAATGGTCATCTACAGAAATCCCTTTCCCTCCCATTTCCGCTCTCTCCCTCGGATGCAGGATGCTTTGGATCTGTCTCCCCTGTCGGAAATCAGGAACTTCCTACCTAGTGACATGCTACTTCTGCTGCTTTGGAGGGACATGATCCGATGAGCAGATTTTGGATATTTGGAAGCATTAGGGGAGAGGAGGCAAAATATTGTGTTTACGACGGGAGTCAAGTGGCGGAGAGCGGCGTTAAGCCAAAATAGCTAATGCTGCACTCCACCATTCTGAAAAGGCAGTGATGGACCATATTTACGACAATATTGTGCATCCCTGCATTGTCCCTAGTACTGGCGCTGAACTCAGCTGCCTCGCGCCAACGCAGGCACTCTTGTACCATAGTGCAAAAGTGCCTGCGTTGAGAGAGTGATTGTTTATGTGCAAGAAGGTGTCCCTTCCTGCACATAAACAATCCAGAATGCATTTGTAACTTCTATGTGTGCTGCATTGTGCAAACAGCACCAGCAAAAATGAGGAAGAATAAAGAATTTCTTTTCATTTCGCCATGTTAATACCAGGTATTCCCTAGTCTTTATTTTGGAGCTGCCGCCTATTAATGCCACCTTGTAAATAAAGCAAAGCCCCTATTGCCACAGGAACGTCAATAAAAGTGACGTTTCAGTGGCAATAGGGGCTTGTAACTATGCCCCTGAAATGGTTGATTGCCCTGGTGAATTTCCCTACTGACTTGGTGCCACATTGTCACTTATTTGCGAGTGGACTACAGTGTTCTATGGGGGATACCATTATCCCACCTATGCAAAAAAGCCTATCTTCCGGCACTTGGGCCCTTGCCTCGTTTTGGAACTGAAAGGGGGCCTCCACTGGCTGGAGGCGTAAAAATGTTGGAGAATAGGGTCATTTTGATCTGGGGCTTGCCCTATTGACTTGGGTGAAAGGACCTGGGTGTCTATTTTTATGTAATGGTCAGGGGCCGCTTTGCCCTCTTGTCATACTGTCCACTCCCGGAACATTGCCAGCCAACCCCGCTCTGGGTGAATACAGAAGTGTGGGGCCTAGGCCCCTGCAGGCACCCAAGTGGTGGATTTTTGCATGTATTCTCACTGACCGAACATATGGAAGCCCAGAGTTCTTCCTGACCGCAAGTAAAGTCTTGGGTTTTCTCCTAATGCTTTGTCACTAGTATTTATTATTGTGGTGAGTTTTCTGAAGTTCGTGTGAACTGGATGTGTCATATTGGGAGTTTGGATCTACTGCAATATTTGATTGGACGACTGCGTGAAGGCATTGCCTCCCTATACAGTCCCAGATTCCTGCTGTGGCTATGGCCTCAGTGTTTGCTGGGCTGGGTTCCGTGCCTGCTGCTGTTCCCATGTGTTTGGCTAACCACCTGGTCCTTGTTGCGGTAGTGTGTTTGCTGACTGATTTTCTTGTGGCTGAATGTGCTGTGCACGTGGGTTGCCCGGGGCTCGGTTTTGTGGATGGGGATTTTGCGGGCACTGCCCAGTTCTCTAGATCTTTGCTCAAGGTACACCTTTAGGTGCCATCGGTCGGCCCAGTCAGTGATAGCAGTAGCACTTTCTGAGGTCTGGCTGCTGCCAGCCCCCCTGACCTCTGCCGCTAGGACTGGGTGGAAACCCTCTGGGGATAGGCAGCAAAGCTCCCTTCAAGACTGGTGCTATATGCACACCAGCAGCCAACACGGCACCCTCAAGGGCAGTCTTTTTTATCTTATATTGGACCAGTTTAGCAGTGTTTCTTCGGGCTTGCTCCTCTTTTTCCCTACCCTTTTCCTGTTTCTTTCTATAGTAATGTAATATGTGGGCTTGTATTTCCTGCCAAGGGTTGGTGTCTAATCCAACTATGCTGTCCAGCCCACTCTGTATTTCAGTGGGCAGTCTCTTTTTGAGGAAGTTGTAGAACAATTCCAGCTGGGGGCCGTGTCGGTCCATGGCTGTCCTGTCTATTGTCCCCATGGTTCCCTTATTCTGTCTAGAAAGTCGGCCACAGTTTCCCCAGGCTTCATACTATCTGCTTCCTACGTCTGGGCAGTCAGGGAACATTTCCCTCAGGGCCGTCCATATCTGGTGTCTAAATTAAATTAATGAGGCCCGTCATGCTCAGTGTTTATCAGAGTTACGGCGGGGATGCAGGTTCGGGAAAACACTGTGTTGGTTTGCTCTCCACTAAGGCTGCTGAGCAGACTCTTGACATTGCCTATTGCTAGGTGTATACCTGCAGTCTTTTCTGATAATGTGAAAACAATTTCCCGCCCTGCCATCAATGGGGACAGTCTGGCCTTGTGCTGACGATCTGGTGGGATTTGCGTTCCCTATAGAGACTTCCGTTCAGGTCCTTCCTCGGGCTACTCTACATGCTTGGCCTAGGACCTAATTCCGCTCTACTCCGGGGGGATGGTGCATGTTTCTAATCTCCCTTTGTACCTCCCCGGCAAGAGGTCTCTCTCTCCATTCTCAACCTGCTCCTCTACTCTAACTCCCACCTAGGCTGCCTCCTTCGCTGTGTGCTGTGCTCAGTTCTCCTTGGTAGGATCTTCTCCGCTCACTTCCTTTCGTTTCTTCTGCTGCCTGGGCATATCCTGGGTGTTTATACCCAGGGTAAGTATACCCTGCGGCACCCCCCTCAATATCGGACCCTGGAGGGCTGGGACCTCTTTCCTCCATCCCCAGTTGTACCACTATCCAGCATAGTTATGAACCTCCCAGGTACCTGAAGAGCCCGACAGGACGTGTTGGGGTTCAGCTATCCCCCCAGGGGTTGCATACAGTGGATGGGGGGGTCGAACTTTGGGGAATCCTGGCACCAAACTGGGATGAGGCCTGCACTGTCTTGGTTTTCCGGTCTGGCAACCTCCAAGCCCTAGATCTAGTGGTTTGGTGCCTGGTGGGGTACCCTTCGGCCCCCTTGACCGGAAGATTGGTATAACCCAGTGCAGGAACAGCAGGCATTAGGGTGAGCACCTCTGTGCCTGTGTATGATGGGGAGGTGTGGACAGAATTGTGGGTCGGGCCACCTCGAAGATGTTCCACAGTACTAAGAGTGCCTCTCTTATAGCCTTCTTGGTCCTCATGTGTTCTATTATATTGCTGTTAAGGGTTCCCAACTTTGGCCAGGGGAAGGCATGCGTCTTAGTGTGTGTGGGCCATTCACAGCAGAATTCATATTGCTGTTTAGCCTGCGTGGGGATCTGTGAGAAGCTAGCTTGGTATATGATGCACACTTATGTCAGTGGGCACCCTGCACCAATTCAAACAACCTTTATGGTGACTTTAGTGGTCTTAAACAACCTTAAAAAGCTAAGTGGTAGCTGTGGACAGCAGCCTCCAGGCTTAGTCCAGATGGAGTTTAAAGCAGCTTGTTTCACCAGAACATAATCTTATAGATAAAGATTAATTGAAAAAGAAGAATGTAGTGTATTTATAAAAATATGTATTTATTATAATAAACTCACTAACACAAACAGCCAGAGATATACACAATGCACGCAATACTATTTATTTATTTAAACATTTGTAAAGCGCTACAAAGGCCCTTGGGCATCTCGGCGCTGATATCTGCTAAATTCAGCCCTAAAGGAGGATCTATTTATTGGTCAAATAACCAAGTTTTGAGTTGTTTTCGAAAGGACCACAAAGAGGGACTGTTCTTTATGATTAGCGGCAAGGAGTTCCAGAGCTTGGGTGCGGAAACAAGAAATCTTCTGTCACCCCATGAGACCAGTTTGGTACGGGGTACTTCCAGCTGGAAGAGATCAGAGGACCGCAGGGACCTAGCGGGCCGGTAGGGGATGAGTTGTTGAGTCAGAAAGGCCGGTCCCTGGTTGTGCAGTGCCTTATAGACAATGCACAGAGCCTTAAACTTAGCTCTGTTCCTAATGGAGAGCCAATGCAACTCTCTGATAGTGCTCGAGACTGATTGGAATTTGGGGATGTTACCCAACAGTCGGGCAGCGGCATTTTGAATACTTTTCAAAAGATACAAGTAAGTAGCACAAAATACACAGTGGTCACCGGGGGAGACCAAACCATATACTAAAATAGTGGTATGAGAACTGCGACTCGAGTCAACACTATACCCAGAAGACGTAGAAGTGCCGGGGACTCAAGGAACAACCTGAGGTAAGTAACAAGGAGCCCCACGGAAGCTGTGTGCAAAATGGGAACACAACTTTGGTATCAATGCAAGTCAATGGGTAAGTCGTGGTTGCAATTTTAAAGAAGAAAGACCCTTCCCAGTGGACCCTGAAGAAACCCTGTGGAAGACAGAAGGTTGGAGAGCCACCCCACTCGTGGATACCCTAGGAACCAGGATATCTACATCAGGGAAGCAAGGTGCATAGGTGTGAACTGGCGTCGGAAACTGTTGTCAAACTCAATGGGAGACTTCAGGAAGATGCTGCTCCTGGAGAAGGTAAAAGTGTCCGGTGGAACCCAAAGGAGAATTCAGGATGAGAAGTACCTGCAAGTAGAGGGGACAGAGTCTATGCCACTCAGGAGTGACCAGAAGGCACAGAAGACGAATGCTCACCGATGTCGAGTGTTGCAGGAAAGTTGACGGTGACCTTGGAGCTGCAGCTGTGAGGACCAGGCGATGCTGTGGAAAACCAGGAGTCGTTCACAAGATGTCTCACGTCAGATGTCGAGAGTTGAGAGATTGGTGTCCAACGAGAGCACCAACAAGATCCGGCAACTGCAACCAAAGTGGAAAGCGAAGAAGGTGCAGTGTCGGGACCAGCAAGGTCCAGGTGACTCATCACAAGCAGGGGAATTAGGGCAGGCCAGAGCAATCAGGGGAGCCCATAGAAAGAAAAGAAGACCCTTAGGAGTACCCACAGGCTGGAGGTACTGGAGTCTCGAGAAGACCTAGGGCAGCTCACCAAAGATGCAAAACCACTGTGCAAGTGATGCAGTGGGGATTGAGATCTTGGTCACAGGAGATGCCAGAGGTGGTGGCTACTTGGAGCCCGAAGATCTTGATGGAAGGAAGCCAACAAGTCTTTGCAACAGCAAGTTGACGTGGTACACAGGGGTTTGGTTCCCGCAGCTCCAACGAGGAATACTGACCTCAAACTTGGTGAGAGGACAGGGCAGGCCTCGAGAGATGAGAAGAACCACCACCTGTGTTGCTGAGCCTTTCAAAGTCCGTGGGAGCCCAGGATCAGCAGACCGGTCAGCTTAGTTACGGTGCCAGCAGATGCAGGGAAGATTCCTTCAGATGTCTTGGATGCCCACAGGCAATGGTAGGTTCCTGTATTGATCACAGGCACAGACATTGCAGCAGACGTGCAGGGCGATGAGATCAGGAGCAGCAGGAGTCTTCCTAGTTGCAGCCTTGATGCCCAGAGCGAAGTCCAGCAAAGTCCAGAGTGCCCAGACGGGTGAAGAAGAAGTGGTGTCTTGAAATTAATCACGACAATCTAAGGACCCACCCTCAGGTAAGCCCTAAAGTGACCTAGGGAAAGGGTTGGGAAGATTTAGAGTTCCCTCCCAGTGGAGAGGTCAGACAGTGGGAAGGATACTCCCATGTCCTTTGTCCAGTTTTGTGCCAGAGCAGGAGCCAACGGCTCCCTCAGCTGGTTTGAAATGGACTATGCTAGGAGGGCACCAAATGTGCCCTTCAAGCAGACTGAGTGGCGCGGGCAAGCGCACCCACCCGGCCGCAATACACTAAACCCTGTCTGGGAGGTAGTCACACCTCCCTTTGACAGGATACCTATTGTTCTACCTTCCCCTGCTCAGCAGCAGGAGGGCAGAATCGTGTCTCTGGCCAGCAGAATCCAGGTTGTGCTGTCCGGGTCTAGAAGACTGGTACCGGGAGATCTGAGGGCCAACCGGGGGAGCTTTACAGTGAATGGCATCATACTTCCTACACCGTGTACAGTATGGGGGTATGATTCCAACATGTTTGATACCAAACATGATAGGGTTCGTTACAGCCAGTTTAGAGATTGTCATCGCATAATGAGGATGACCACTTTATATTTCGTAATGGCTGATGCACTTACATCCCAGGAGAATGGACTCTGAAGGCTGTAGGTGCACCCTCACAGATAGAACCGAGCACCCTGCCTTCAAGATTTAAAGGCCTGCTTTAGGGGTGATTTATAGGTTTTAAGTGCAGTGACTTTGGTTATAGGAAAACCTATATCTTTCGTAAGTGGTGCTAGTACCAGCTTACACGGGCCACAATAGCAAAATACAGTTTGAGTGGTCCCTCATGGGTGGCATAATACATGCTTCAGCCCATGGGGGACACCTGGTGTACCTATCCCCTTTGTATCTCAGTACCATATACTAGGGACTGACAATTGTGCACCAGTGTCCAATCTGGGATGTACCTAAGTACTTATCATAGCATTTTAGGGGAGAAGCACAGAGACTGGGGTCCTGATTAGCAGGATCCCAGTCAGTCTAGTCAGAAACAGCATAGCACCCAAAATGTGGGGGTAACCATTAAAGCAGATCCTACTTTCCTACAGGATCAATTGCGCATGTGGTTCAAAGGTGACTGCATGACGGGTCGGGAACTTTTAAGGGATTTAGTGCACTTCTGACTTTTCAAGGCTTTTTAGATAATCCTAAATCATACTCTTATCATGGGGAAAATATGTACAAGGGATTATGCCAGCAATATCTACTTTACTACCAGCTCAGCTTTAGGACAAAGATGCATCAAGCAAACTTTCACAATACATACAACAACGCATATGAAGGGTAAGAACCTGTAATAAACTGCAGTGATTAATTTCAAAACATTGTGAATCGCAACTTTATCAGCACAATAGCAAATATGAAAAGTGCCAATTTCTTCATACACACATAAAAATTTTAGCGAGACATCACATTCAACATGAAACATAATTGGAATAATTTATCAGCACGGCAACACCAAAAAGCCACAATGCAAATAGAAGAGAAAAAGGTGACAGAGGAAAAAATTATGACTGTCCAAAAAGCCTTGGTCGGCTCCTAGCTCATGCCACTCAATGACGAGGATAGGGTCTGGGCGGTACACAGAACTAAGTGAGCCCAACAGTCTGTCAATATCGGCTCAGGGACATAGAGATAAAGAAAGCAACAATTTACGCAGAGAAGAAGGAGTAACTCAACAACTACAGGCCCTCCTTGGCCAAGCACAAGCTGCACCTTACTCTCCCAATTTTTCTCGAAAGTCCGAATTACACCCTATGTCTCAACCAGGTGTCATATGTACTGGCTGTCTCAAGCTCAGCGGTCCAAGCTAATAAGACCTCACACTTCTTTCAGATACTACCTGTGTTAAGAAACCAATAGCACTAAGAAACCCCATACTGGATCTTATTAATATGTCTTTGTCTTCTGGAACTGTACCCGCGGCTTGGAAGCAGGCAGTGGTTACTCCCATATTAAAAAAAGCTAACTCTGACCCCCGACTGCCAGAAAACTACCGACCTATCTCCCTGTTGCCTTGGATCGCCAAAGTTACAGAAGCGCACGTCAACTCGGTTCTGTCTGAGCATCTGGCTTGCAACCAGATTTTGGACCCCAGCCAGAACGGCTTCCGGTCAGGACACAGTACCGAGACGGCACTACTCTACATCTTGGAACACCTTCGCCAGGTACTTGACTCAGGTCATACTGCAGCGCTTATATTATTAGATCTAAGCGCTGCCTTCGATACTGTGTCCCACCAAATACTTATCCAGCGCTTACAGGAGGCGGGAGTGACTGATGTCGCTCTCCAATGGTTTCGGTCCTTTCTGGCTGACCGTACTTTTAAAGTGGCTATACCACCTGGCCAATCCACCACTTACCCCCTGAAGACGGGGGTTCCACAGGGATCTTCATTGAGCCCTACAATATTTAACCTCTATGTGAAACCGTTGGCTGGTGTCGTCAAACAGTGGGGTCTTACGATGGCCTCATATGCGGACGACACACAGCTAGCGGTGACACTTAGCGGAGACCCCGAGGTAGCAGCTCCGAGATTCCGTGCGGGTCTCTTGGCAGTAGCCAGCTGGCTTCGCACCAACTGCCTCCAGTTGAATGCCACCAAAACGGAGGTATTGGTTCTAGGGAAGCACGCTGAGCTATGGGGTAACCAGTGGTGGCCGTCAGAGCTTGGTGTCACTCCTATTCCAGTGGCTGGAGTGAGAAATCTAGGAGTCTGGGTGGATTCTGCGCTCACCTTCAGGGACCACACCAAGAAGGTGGCTGCCACGTGCTACGGAATATTGCGTGGTATCAGGCCAGTCTTGAAGTACTTTGATCCCCCTACCAGACAGCTTGTAGTTCAGGCCTCAATATTATCTAGGCTGGACTACGGCAGTTCACTGTTGTTAGGGGTGAATCAAGCGGAGGCCTCTAGGCTCCAAAGAGTACAAAACGCCGCGGCACGAGCCATTGTGGGCCTTCCCAGACACTGTTCAGTGTCTGGTACCATCACGGCCTTGCATTGGCTCCCGGTCAGACAGCGAATCATGTTCAAGGCGCTGTGTCTGGCCTTCAAAATTTTGAAAACTTCTTCGCCACCGGCACTTGTTACTCTACTCACGCCCTATGTGCCGTCGAGATCTTTAAGATCTGAGGGGCTTCATCTGGCTGTCTGTCCACGCTTTAGGTTGAGCAGGATGGGTGGCCGTTCTTTCAGGGTGCTAGCGGCAGGCCTATGGAACTCGCTCCCAGTTCACATTCGAGCTCTTGAGGATATGTTCGCCTTCAGGCAGGCGATTAAAACTTTCCTCTTTCCAGTTTCTAGCTAATTTCTTTGTGTGTTATGTTACAGCATCTGTCAAAGCGCCAGGACGCCCCTTTGCTGGGGCAGCTGTGCGCTATAGAAATTTTAATAACATAACATAACATAACAAAAGAAAGTTAGACAAAAAAATTTAGTTCAAGATACTGGCTCGACTCCCACTACACCAAACGCTACACACTGGGGCACCTCACGCTGTTTCCCGCATATATAAAGACACTGTAGGGGCAGGGACACACAACATCCTAAAGACAAAACAGGGATAGAAGGCAGAACAGGGCCATCCTATTACAGAGGCCTGGGCATATAGCTGCCAACAAACCAAAACCATCACTGCTAACAGCAGGTTTAGAATCATCCATTTTAAATTCCTCCACAGAATGTATTATACACCCACAAAACTGCACAAACTGCATTTACGAGACAGCGACAGATGTGACCGCTACAGACGGGAGGGTGCAGGATTTTTACATGTTACGTGGAAATGCGGGCCCATTGTGCGCTACTGGACTGAGGTGGGAATTGCTTTGGGCAATATGGGGGGGGGGGGCAGTTTGCTCTCACACCAGAAATGGGTCTTCTGGGATACCTCCCAGGGTATAAAGGTCGCATTAAGCGCTCCTTGGTGATAGGCCTCCTTGTGGCCAAACGCAAAATTGCATGCAGAAGGGGAAGGGGCAGGGCCCCCAAATTTAAGGACTGGTTAGCTGACCTTACGTATTGTGAGGAGCAAAATAACATACATGCTGAGTTGCTCCCCATCCGCACGCGGCCCTGCGACATATGGGAGCCCCTCACTAGTTGCCTGCTGAGAGAGGTTGCGGGGTACACGGAGCACAGTTCCGCACCAGCGCAGACTGTCATGCTGGGACAGATGGGCCACAGTTTAGCAGGGCTGACTCTTAGCAAGAATACTGTGAAAAGGTCTTTGTTTTTTTGTGTTGTCTCCACTCCAAGCCTATGCTTAAATCATGTACCGGGTCCTGTATAGCCTGACCCACATTCTGCGTCGTACTGATGTATACACGATGTAGCAATGTACTACCTATCACACACTGTCACTGTTGTGTTGCTGTATCTAAAAAAGCTAATAAACACAGTTTAAAAAAACTTTTAAAAAACTGGCTCTATATTACATCACACCCAGAGTTTATGAGTACCGCCTGTGTCACACCAGGTGGTCCAAGCTGTGATACATCACACCTGTATAATACCGGGGGATCAAGCGCACCCTCTGTATCTCGCCTAGTGGTCCAAGTGGTCCCTGTATCACATCCAGAGACAAGCATACCTTCTGTGCCAAGCCAAGCGGCCCAAGCGCCTAAACAACCCTCACCTTTCCTAGCATGACTATTGGTGAAAGGTGACAACCATGGGATTGCCTCTGAAGTCGCCTTGTGACATAAAATAGGCAATAAGTCAGATTTCTGTTAGTGGTAGGCGCTCAGGTTACATTTGTGCACTTCTTCCTAGTCTGGGACCAAGGATCAGATGTAGCCCCTTACCCACTGGCAGCGGCTTCAGGATGGACCCCCGCAAGTGGATTCAGCAGAACTTGCAACCAAATGCGGCGTCTTTTCACCATTCTTGCTGTGCATATGTGAATCTGTACAGGTGGGGTCCTGTACCTCCGGCTGCTGTCAAGCTCGAAGAACCAATTTCTCTTATCTAGCTGGCCAAAATGTTGCTTGAATATGAATTTCCCTTGAAAAAATGAAAGACAAGCTACGTTTGGCAAATGGGAGCAGTTGGTTTATTAAACACAGTGGCAGGGAAAACAGGCAACAGAGTTGGTGTCTGAAGACTGTCTCTAAGCACATTGGTTTCAGCTGTCTTTTTATACGTTACATAAAGCAAGTTATACATTTCTTTGGGGACAGAAATCTAGGCCTAGTACGGGCCATAATTCTGGTAATTTTATAAGAAGTACTGGTGTGTCTTGACCTTGCGTGTACACAATGTGGGGCCAGTGGGTGCTTGTCCAGATGTACGGCATGGGGAGGGAGTGATCACTGTGTGTAGTGTGCATGCTGTGTTCTGATTGACTGAGTGTTCCAAACTTAGTGTGGCATCGGACTTTATGCTGTTTTGGGAACACACACCTCTCTGGCCAAATGTGTTTTATTGGGGTCAATCTACTAGACCATTGTGGAGGTGTAGCCATCTGTGGGCTCGATCTGGCTTTTCCTGTTCGCACATTTGTTTAAGGGTTAAGTGGCACCCCACCTGGGAACTGTCAAGCAGTTGCTTCAGGCCTAGGTCCCAGAGACTGCCTGATCACCTATTTCTGACTCTGGGTTGATGGGGAGGTCATATCGGGTGATTTCGGCAACAGCAATGCAAGTTCATTGTTATACATACATATATCATGGCATATATCCACATCATATTCAGCAATATTAACAGAGCCAAAAAAAAAGAGGAGTCTCTGATGGCATGTCTTTCCTAGTAGAGACACTGAATTTGAGTCTGGCTGTATGGTGACTCTTGTGCTTTAGTAATTTAATAGTTAGCTAGCGATGTCAGAAAGAATCCGGGTGATGTCAGTTCCGGGTCAGACATTGGAATCCACACCAGATCCTCTTCAGACATTAATGTGTTGACAAGGGAGTGACCCGTGTAGATTGTGCAGCCATTGTGGTAGTCTGTACTGGAGTAGGTTACACGGTCTGTAATAGGTCTATGGGGATCAGGCTGTGCCAAGTACAGATCTGATGGCAGTAGCATGACTAGGGGCTCCTGTGCATTCTTGGGTCACAAAGAATGCCAAATATCTGCAACATGGGCACCTTATAGGCATCAGTATTCTGCAGCATTGCCGATAGCCCTGGATAATTGTTTGTGTTGAACATTTCTTCTTTTCTGGCGGACTCTTAGTTTTTACAAATTGTTTTGATGGTTGCTCTCAATGTTTCTTGTCCTGATGATAACCTAATGATTTAACAGAGGTTAAACGCCCTCGACCATTGTTGCTATAATATCATTTTTAGTAAGTTGGCAATTTCTTGTCCTAGCTATTTGGTGTCTATAGTCTGTTTCTTGGATCACATGACTAGGTGTAGTTGGCAGCTGGCCTTTGTGTATTCTTTCCAGACAGCCACACAATAGCGGGATTGGGAGTTGGCAGGATGGGCCATCTAATCAGGATGGAGGAGGGGATGGAGCTGTGTACAACCCCTTTGTATTTCAAACACACTACCACAGTGCACAAATGTTCACAATAGTCAATTGTACTCCCATACATCCTGTGACCAGGGAGGCAGGTAATTCCAGACACTTATGTGGGGTGAAAACTCTAGAAGTTTCTTCATCTAAAAGCTGGCACCAGGTATAAAACTATGAACCTCAGACCCACTTTTCAGTTCACTTCTGGACCTGCAGAAGGAGTCTCAGAGTCCTGACCAACTGCCTGTGGCCTGCTGTGTACTTCAGAGGACAGCCTTGCTGCATCAAGAGGACTACCCTGCTGCCTGAAACCTGCCTTGTGCACTGAGAGGACTGTCCTGTTGCTTGGGACCTGCTTTCTTGCTTGAAACCAAGACTGCCTGAGTGACTCCAAAGGCTTGTCGGCTGGCTTCCTGATCAGAGCCTCAGTATCAGACAAGGGTGTAACCATCTTGAACCAGCACTTGGACGCAGACTGAGTGAGCCCTGACCCTCCAAGTGGTGCCCCTCCAGCCCTGGATCTTCTGAAGTGATGCTAGAGGTGCCTAGATAGCCAAAATCCCAAACTTGCTCTGAACACTTTGAGGAGCCCGTGACCTACCTGCTCACTGATCTGCCCAAGTAGCATTGCCGGTTGGCCTGACGTCACTAAGCTCCCATTACGTTCTTCTTCGCAGTAGCAAATTGTAGGAAGGTGGATACCTGACTATGGTTGCCCCCAACTTTTTGCCTGGTGTTTTGCTGGTTTTCCGACTTAGTTGACCTGGGGCCCTGCCAATCAGGACTCCAGGCCTACTGCTCTCTCTCTAAAAATGGATTCCATGTACCTTAGGTACATTTCCAATTGGGACTGGGCCACCTTATCAGACCCTGTAACTCAGGGCATAGGTGTACTCAGGGCCTACCAGGGGCTGAAGCATGTATTATGCCACCCCTGGATGGCCATCTAAATCTGACACAACTGGCTGCACGACAGCTGGGGCAAGGTGGTGTACTCACCCTTTGCTTTAGATATAGTATACCTATATCTAACCCTGAAAATGGACACACAGATTCCTATCAGTCACTCCTATGGCAGGCCTTGACAATCCTGAAGGCAGAGTGCTTGGAATCGTGTGAAATGGTGCTCTGGCATGAGCTGAGCCCGTTTGCAGCTTGCGGAACCAAGTCCTAATAGCTGTTCCATGATAACGCATACCATATACTCTTAAGTGCATTATAATCCTCGCGGTTAAATGCTATCTTTGGTATTGCTTTATCAAAACATGTCGAGTAAGGTGTCATATGAATTGGAATACTAACCCCTCGCCAATTCTGGCGACGGGGTTAGCATTCCACCCTTCTAGAGGGACACGACATGTATGTAACTGTGAACCCCGGTTAAAGTTAAACGAAGCCTCAGCTCCACAAAATGGATGCTGCCACCACAGACACGAGTCTGACCTCCTGCTGCTGGGAGTCCTTCCAGCGAGGAGAGCTTGAACAAAGGGTTTCCTGTCAGGGGCGGTGCTAGCACCATCCCAGACAGGGTTTTGTGTATCCTGGGTAGGCAGGGCTTTACAAGAAGGTGACTGCTGAGTGGCACCCCGGTGCTCACTACGCATCTGCCGGCTAGAACCAGTTCCAGGGGCACACCAGCCCCTGGCCTGGGGAAAGTCCGGCATGGGAGAGGGGTGTAACCACCCCCCTTCCTGGTCCCACCCTTAGGGCAGGACCTAGTCGCGTACCCACCCCTTTCTTTAGGATAAAGGCAGGAGCGAGGACCCTTCCAAATTAGATCATCTTTGAATCCTGAAACTACTTTCTACGAAAGGAAATCAAGACTTCTTCTCAAGATTTCTCCCTTGTGACTAAGGAGTAGTCACCCTGCATCCGCAGGCACCATCTAAGAACTCTGCGGTTTGCTGCACGTCCTTCCTCAGGAATCCGACTGCCCAGCTTGACGAGAACCGGCTTCCCTGGCACCACTGACCTCTACCCACATCGTCAGCTCAGCTGAGATCCGTGGGTGCGACGAGACCTCGAGGGACCGGCCATCATCAAAACCTGCACTATTTCTGAACCAGCACGACCACCGAGGGATCCTCTGGTGAGTGCTCTGGGGTCCGAGAAGCCCCGACCCTGAGCAGCTCCAGCACCGAAGTTCAGCCTCCCAGCATCTCCACGATCTGCGGGGGGCCCTTCTGCTTTTTGCTGCTCATCACGTTGTCTGACTACTAGCCGCTGGTTTGTGGCCTTCTCGACGACGCCTGACAACCAACGCTGCTGGTCTGGTTGCTCCAGACTGGCCTTTGCTCCCTTCTGAGAGAGGAGCACCCCGGACCCTCCTGGTCCACTCAAGACGCCATTTTAGGTCCACCACGTGGCCCTGAATTTGCCAAGGCTTGTTGCCCCAATCCTGGGCCCAGCGACGCCGACAGCTTCAACCTTCGTGGGACAGCTCGCACCTCCATCCTGGTCGCCGACAACGCCTCCTGGTCTGTGAGACTGCAGAGCCTAGCATCGCCCACTCACCTAGTCGAGGTGACGATCATCCGGTGCCCTCCTGGTACCCTCTGACTACTGGCTAGTAGTTACGAACTTGGTCCCCTCTGCTTTCAGGTATCATCCATCTCTGATCCATGCTTGGATCTCTACGAACTATCTCCTCTGGTCGCCGGCCAGCAACTCCTTCCTTCCGGCTCCTGGTTCGTCAGCGAAGACTCCCGACGTCTGTACAAGACTTATGCAGCCGCAGCCCCTGGGCTAGGTAACTTCGGCATTTCGGTGCCCGCATAGCCTCCTTATCTAAGGGTCCTGAGTCCCTATCGCTTCCGACTTACCTTATCGGGTCTGCCCGAGAACACTACCTTTCCGTGCCCTCGGGCATTTGTGTAGATTGTGCACTTAAAGTATTTTCCTAAGAGTTTTGTTGTGTGCTTAGTACCCTGTCCTCATAAAGAGTACAGGGCTGTTGTGACTTTAAATAAATACACTGTTTATTTTCATAACACTTGTGTGGTGTCCTTTCACTTGGTGTTCAAGGGGTATGTGATGGTATAACAGCTGGCTTAACACGCCCTCTAGAGTTTAGCCCGAAGACTGCTCGTATCCACGCTACTAGGATAGCTGGTCTAAGGTTGACTTACAACCAATCACCATAAGGGTCGTTTGGACTGATGCATAGTGATCACTAGAATAGTGAGCACTGCATATCAGGCCAACTTCTCACATTGGTGAGCAGCGGTTGGGGTTTGAGCTTGCTGTTGTTTTACCACGCGTATCCTAAGAATATCTTGTGAAAGATCGCATAAGTACTCCAGGTACATATAACTTAGCTTAGAATACTCTGAGTTCTACTGAACCAGCGGTTGTAGCTCCTCAAGGCTTAGCACACCTTGGCTACAACTCTTAGCAAGGGATCAGTAGGTAAACATATAGTGTAGGTAGGTGCATCAATTACACCACACTAGAAGCAGCATGTCAGACAAAGGAGGAAACTCTGAGTCTCCCCTTGTGTCAGTCGACCATCCACAGGTCATGTCCAGATATGCTGCACTTAGCTTCCAAGAGATGCGACAGATCTGTACATCTCGGAAGCTAAAACAGGGTGCAAACCCTACCATTCCGTTTCTGATTGGTCTCTTGGAGACTTATGATGCTAGGAGGGCTGGTAACACAGACCCTTCTCATCCAGATGGGAATATGCTCCCCCTCGAGGGAACCGCAGGTGACCCTGACCTTATCCATCTCTCCGCAGAAGGTGAAGAGGAGGATGAGGATCTAGAGCCATCTGAGGACGAGTCAGACAAAGGTCCAGAAGTAGTTAGTCAGCTAACTAGGGACAACTGAAGCAGGCATGAGAATGGTACTAGGAGACCCCTGGGGCCCCTCTCAGGCCAGCTTAACATTGGGAATGGACGAGTTAGGTCTCTATCAAGAGGCTTTAACAGATCCATTCGAACCAATGGCTCTCAGGCCTCTTCTCACAGAGGGATGACATCCCCTCAGAGGAGAGCATATGAAGCCAAAGTAAGGGAAGTCAATCTGAGGATTGAAAGGGAAGAACTTGCCCTGGCCAAAGAGAGACTTGCCTTTGCTAGAGAGCAAGAATTGAGTGGGACAAATCCCACTGGTGGCAGCATTCCCCCAAGGGAAAACAGGAGTTTAGACACTAGGCACCTGAGTAAGATAGTGCCCCCCTTTAAGCAAGGGGATGATATCCACAAATGGATTACTGCTTTGGAGAGGGCCTGCACTGTACAGTGTGTCCCCCAGAGTCAGTGGGCAGCTATCTTGTGGCTCTCCTTTGAAGGTAAAGGTAGAGATAAGCTCCTCACTACTAGAGCTGAGGATGCTAACAATTACCAAGTCATGAAGAATACACTGGTTGAAGGGTTTGGTTTAACCACTGAACAGTACAGGTTGATGTTCAGAGATACCCAGAAAACTCAGTCTCAGGATTGGACTGACTTTGTTGATTGTGCCACTAAGGCTTTTGAAGGCTGGCTACTGGGAAGTAAGGTTACTGATTTTAAAGGATTGTACAATCTAATTATGAGAGAGCAAATCTTAAGTAATTGTCAGAACCAGTTATTACACCAACACCTGGTAGACTCTGATCTGACCTCTCCACAATAATTGGGTAAGAGGGCAGACAAATGGGTCAGAACCAGGGTCAGGCCTAAGAACCAGGGTGGTGACCAAAAGAAGGAATACACCAAGCCTCAAGAGAAGGGTGGGAATAAATCTTCTGATCAAACCACAGGGCCCCAAAATTCCTCTGAAAAGGGTGGGTCCCAAACTTCTCCCAAAACCTAAAAGAAACCTTATTGTCATACCTGCAAACAGGTAGGCCACTACAAAAGTGACAACAGTTGTCCCAAGGCCAACAACAATAAGGAAAACATACCCCCAAGTAATACTCCCAGACCTCCTGGTACCACTAGTGGTAATCCCCCAGGTGGTGGGAGTGCCCCCAAGAATGTGGTGGGCATTACTTTGGGAAACCAGGAGGACTATGGCCTAGCCAGGTCCCCTAACAACACTCTTGTCTGTGAGACTGGCATGGGGTTTGCCAACTTCACTACTGGCTCCCACATTTTGGGAAAGTATAGACAAGAGCCCCTTATCAATGGTCAGAAAGTTGAGGAATACAGAGACACAGGGGCCAATATCACCATGGTGATTGACCATCTGGTCCCCTCTGCTCAACTGACCCCTGGTATTCTTTATCAGGTGACAGACGTTCATGGAGTGAAAAGAAGGCATCCCATGGCAGTAGTCGAGCTCAGTTGGGATAATGTCACAAGGCCCATGAGAGTGGCAGTGACAGATAACCTACCTGTAGATTGCTTACTGGGGAATGACCTGGAAATCTCAGCATGGGCTGAGGTGGAGCAAGAAACTCACTCCAGGATGATAGGCCTACCCAGAAAGGTTAGTGGGGCAGTAATAGCTACAACACCAGTCCTCCCTGAAAAGGTTGGAAGAGCAGTGGTAGCCACTGCCCAGGCTCAGACAGACTTTCCTGAACAGGATAGGAGGGCTGTGACAGTCACAGCCCAAACACAGACTGAGTGCCCTCCTGAAAAGGTTGGCAAAAGTTGAAATGGTCTCAGCCTCTACTCAGGCAGATAGTGGGGTTGTGAAGCCTGAAACAATGGATCACTCCACCCAAACAGAGAGCATTGAGGAGGAAGAAAAGTCTTCCCCCTCCCAGACACTAGGTGAGAGCCAGCCTCCTCGGGGAACTGACTCTACCCCTGGTGAAGGAACTGCCCCAGAGGTAGTCAGGCCTAGCCTGGCAGAGCCCCTGATGGCAGTGGACCCTTCCCAGGTGGGACCCAGTCTGGAGCAGGTAGCCTGCACCTCTCTACCCTGCCTCAGTCAGCCCAGGGCTGTAGAGGTCAGGAAGGCCAGTGGTGGACCCCAAAGGGCCCCCTGTCCAAAAATCCCCAATCAGCAGATTAGGATCACTGAAGCTAGTAGTCCTAGCCAAGTGAAAATAAAACACACTCCTGAGGGATCCCCCTTAAACTTAGTTAGGGAACTCCCACAGCTGGACACTGCTGGGCACAGCCAAACCAGGGGTCTAAAAACCCCAAACCTGACCTGTCCCTCCAGTAAGCCAAACAGAGGGACTCAGCCTCCAGCTTTAGGTAGCCAGATAAGGCGTTACCACAGGTAAGTAGCTTGTCCATCTGATAGAGACATCTAGCAGCAGATTCCTTACCTTTGAATAGATGCCCAAGCAATACCATCCCCGGAGGAGAGACTGCGGAAGGGTTTAGACCAGAAAATTCTTTAAAACAGAGCAACCAAACAGGCCTTCTCTGCAAATCTGGAAATCCAGGCAGTAGTGTCTGGCAAAAGTGTGAAGCAATGCCCACGTGGCTGCTTGGCAGATATCAGAACCTAGGACACCACGTTGGAGAGACGTGGTGGCCGTTTTTGCCCTGGTCGAATGGGCCCTAAGCCCTTCACGGGGATCTTTCTTCGTTAAGGTGTAGCAAATTTTGATACAGAGAATAAACCAGCAGTATATAGTGCTCTTTTGGCCAGCACGCCCTTTCTTTGCACCCACGTACCCTAAAAAGAGTTGGTCATCCGCCCGGAACTCCTTGGTTTGATCGATATAAAACGATAACGACTTTTTTGGGTCCAGACGGTGGAGACGCTCCTTTACCTTGGAAGGGTGCATTGGTGCCTAGAAGGTGGGAAGAGTAACCAATTGTCCCATGTGAAGGGGTGTCACCAACTTAGGGAGGATAGATACCTTTATGTGGAGCAACATTTTATCCAGGAAGACTGCCAGGTAAGGAGGCTGTTATGACAGGACCTGCAGTTTGCTCACCCTCCTGGCAGATGTTATTGCCAATAAGAAGGCTATTTTGATGGTAAGCAGCCATAGAGGGCAGTCACACCAAAAGAAATTGACAAAAAGTCGCAAATAATCTGGCGAAAAATGACAGGAGGTAGCTCTCATCAACGGATTGCGCTGGCTGGCGTTGAAAGAAAAGAACTGACATCAGCCTGCCAGAGTGGTGGTTATATTGATGATGCGGAAGTCATGACGAACACGATGACGACGACATCACGCGGGGTCAGCCCACGTCCCCTACCGGCGCGCAGTGGTACTGCTGAGAAAAATCTTCCAGATCCAGCCTGATGCCTGGAAGTTCAAAGATAAGCAAGCTGCAGCTAGATGCCTCTGTCAGATGAGAATTATACCAATTTAATCGAGCAGTTATAAAATTAGGGGACTGTTTGCCTGACAAACAATTGTCAAAGCTTTGAAAATCAGCCTTAGTTTATAATAAAGCAATCAGTGACATCGCAGAGATAATACTGTACTTACAGTTCAGTTCCAACGTGCATCCTTCTACATTTATACATACTAATCGCAGGCTGTCTTCCCACCAGGAGGCATTCGTCTTGCTCTAGTGTAAGAAAATGGTGACTCACCTAGTGCAGCCCAAGGTCTTTGAACCTGTCGGACTACCCTTATTAGGCATATATCAACCCAGTATTCAGTTCCACAATTAACCCTCAACAAATCAACAATGGGAGAACCACCCCCCTCCTCCCTCCAAACACCCATCCTCCCCACCCCCCTGCTTATTCACCAGATTCCCTGCATGGTAAAGCTAATCAGTCCTACAGGGCACCAGGCATGCTATTCCAGGTAATATAGTTCCCAAGTTGAGCCGCTCCTAACCGGAGCCCCATCGGGCAACGCGAGCACTCGGGCAGCCTTCTGGGCCATGCAGGAAATCAAGCGCTCAATTCAAAACGAGTGTATCTGCCCTGACAGGGGGTATCTCGGTATCGTCACTCGGCTGCTTTAATACCTCCACCAATGCCACCCATGCTCTCGCCGCCTCCAGTGTCTTTTCCCTCCCAGTTCTTTGGGCCATTTGTTGTCTTAAGATCCCTTCGCTGTCCGCCCACCTTTTAAGCTCTCTTGTCCATCTCAGCAAGCTTGGGGGGTTTCTCGCCTTGCAATAGCTAGTAAGTTCCCTTTTGGCTTACACCAACCTCAGGTCTATCAATTTGCTAGTGACCTTATTCCTGGCAGTGTGAGGGAACCAGTGTAGGAGGCAACACCCTGGTGTCAGCGCTATGTCATGTTCTGTTGTTCCACTACCCTACTCGTCACCCCTCTCCAGAAATCACCCAGAAGCAGGCAGTTCCAAAACATGTGTAAACACCCAGCGTTTTCCAGGTTACACCTTGGGCAGGCGTAGTGGACCCCAATATATTTGTTAATCTTACACGGGGTAAAGTACGCCCTATGGAGGACAAAGAAGTGAATCAGCTGGAAGCGGGCATTTCTAGAACTTTTCCAAGCCCTTTCCATCAATTCTCCCCATGGTTACTCATTGATGGTCTCACCTAAGTCCGTCTCCCATTTAAGGCGTAGCGCCGTCAGGGATCTTCGTATCTCCCTCGTGAGGCGTCCGTAGAGGCAAGTGACCGCCTTAATATTTCCACCCACCGTCACTATATACTGACAAGCCAGGGAGGTAGGTGGCTCCGCCAGCCCCTCCCACCAATGTTTACGGAGAGCTGCTGTCAGGGCAGCATGCAAAAGGAAATCCCCTCTTGGGAGGTCGAATCGCTCTAGTAAATCATTAAAAGGGAGCAAGGTATTGTCCTCATATAGATCTCCAATAGTAGAGATCCCCGCCTCTTTCAATGTCCGTAGCCTATACCAGTCCCCACCATGGGGCAGTGCCACGCAAATCAACAGCGGGATCTCTGGCTCACAAGTGGATCTCATCTGTGCTCGCCTGCAGGCCGGATTCCAACATCGGCGCACCAACCGTAGATCCGATGGAGCCGCCCTATCCTTCAAAAGGAGGCGCAGCAACACGCAGGATAGGATCTGCAAACCCGGATCCGAGCTCCCAGGGTCCTTAGAGTTCCAGAGTTGTCCCACCATCCACTTTGTGAACCACTGTAATTGAGCTGCATGATAATAAACATCAAAATCGGCCACTGCAAAGCCCCCCTCTGCCCCAAGTCTCATCATGGTGGTGAGCGCCATTCTTCGCCTCCCGGTGCCCCACAAAACCCCCGTGATCAGGGTGTTGAGTTTGGAAAAAAAGTATGTGCGTGATCCAGAGTAGTAGCGATCCGAAATAATAAAGTAGTCTGGGTAACGTGACCATCTTTAATAGAGCCACCCTACCTGCCACCGACAGTGGGAGGGTCCCCCAGAACTCGGAATTATTTTTGGTGCCTCGTAACGCTCGCCCTTTATTGCCTTCTATTTTTTTTTTTTTTTTAAATATATTTTTATTGCAGGAATCAGTACATTTTTACATAGCGGACCAGCATTATAAGTTCAATCAAAATTAGTAGAATACATCCCTCCGTCCCCCAGCAGGATGAACCCTTACACATCCATTTAGCCCACAACCCAATGGTCGGGCGGCGACATCCAATGGGGACTCAACAGGAAGTCGAAGCTGGTCCGGATGATCCACTATCCGTCATCTGCTTTTCTAAACCATCCTACAAAAAGGCCAAAAGAAAAACCCTCCCTCAAAACACTATGAACCAAATCAAACCCCCCCAACCCCGCCATCAGTGCACGGTAACAACCGTAATAGGATCTGTGAGAGGACCCACGAGGAAAGCAACAGACATGTAAAGTGCAATCTCCTATCGGGACTCGGGGCGAGCTGCATCCTCACTTTCGGAATCGCTGGGAGCGCAATAATCCCTGAGGGCCTGCACTAATGTCTCCCATTCTAGCGCTGCCTCCTGCGCCTTCTCGTTGTGTTGTCTCCTAGCTAACTGGTACCTCAGCGTGCTTTCCCCCGCCGCCCATTTCAAGAGTTCGCTGTGCCATCGGGCCCCCGTCGGACCAACCCGTGCCTTCCAGTTCCTGGTCACCTCCCGTTTAGCAAGGAGAAGCCCCAGATCAATGAATTTACAAGTGATTTTATTTTTGGGGGTATGTGGAAACCAGTGTAGGAGTCCCACTGCCGCATCAACCGATAAGGATCTCCCCGTTACCTCCTCCAGGGTATCCCCCACTTCCAGCCAGTAGGAGGACAGTCCCGGGCAGGACCACAACATGTGGAGGAGGTCTGCATCAGGCGCCTGGCATCTGGGGCAGTTCGCGGAGTCCGTGGCAAAATACTGTTGGATCTTCGCCGGGGTCAAGTATGCCCTATGGAGTACATAGTAGTGGACCAATTGAAAGCGGGCGTGGCGCGTGCCCTTCCAGGCTCGCCTCATGAGTTGGGACCAGGTCGGCTCCGGGATCTCCTTACCTATGTCTTCCTCCCAACGGGTTCTTAAGGTAGTGAGGGGGGCCAACCCCTCATTGAGCAGTCTACCGTATAGGCAAGTGACCGCCTTCACCGTTCCCGCAGACATCATGACGTATTGGTTCCTCCTGCCCGTGCTTCCAGTGCGCCTGGATCGCTCGGACCAGGGCCGAGTGCAGAAGAAAGTCGCTGCGAGGAACCTCGAAGCGATCAATGAGCTCCTGAAAGGGCAAAAGCGCCCCGTCCTCGTAAAGGTCACCCACCAACTGTAGGCCCGCGTCCTCCCAGTTCGCTAATCGTGACCAATCACCGCCATGAGGCAGGGCCGTCAGCATGCCCAGCGGTATTTCGGGTGCATACGGTGTCCGCAACTGGCCCCGGGCGTGGACTCGGTTCCAACACAAGCGAATGGTCTTCTCCTCAAGCGTCAAGTCCTGCAAGGCCAAACGCTGTCGCAGCGCTATGAAGGAGAGAACATGCCTAGCCATCCCCGTGCCCCTCCTGTCCTCCGGGCCTCGGAATTCCCTGGCGACCTCCTGGGTGAAAGTGTGCAGCTGCGCTGCCAAGTAATACTTTTCAAAGTCCGGCACCGCAAGCCCACCCTCAGCTTTCGGCCTCATCAGGGTCTTGAGGGCTACTCTTCGGCGGCCCGAACCCCAGAGGAATCCGACCACCATTGACCGTAACAGTCGAAATGTGGCCGGCGGGACCCAAATCGGTAGCGCCCGGTAATAATACAGCAACCGGGGGAGCGCCACCATTTTGAGCAAAGCGATCCGTCCTGCTACCGAGAGCGGTAGAGTAGCCCAGAAATCCATGCTACCACGCAGCGCGCGAGTGCTGCGAGCTATGTTCCCATCCAGGAGGTCAGACGGTTCATGGTAGACGTACACCCCCAGGTACTTAAAGCAGTCAGGTTCCCACCTAATCTCTCTACTGATATCAGGGCTAGGTGTACCCTTGCGAACCGGGAAAAGACAGGTCTTAGCCTAATTCACCCGAAGGCCCGAGACCTCCCCAAACGCCGTGAGCGCCGTCGCAGCTCCATTCAGGGCAGCAACCGGGTCTTCAAGGAAGAGCAACAGGTCATCGGCGTACAGTGAGATGTAATGTGGGCCCGAAGGTGTCCATAAGCCATTATAGTGGGCCCCCGACCGGAGTAGCAGCGCCAGTGGCTCCACCGCTAGCGCGAAGAGAAGCGGGGATAATGAACAACCTTGTCTCGTGCCTCTCTCCACCGGGTATTGCGAGGAGTTCAGCGGGCCTGCTCGTACCCTGGCCGATGCCGAGGCATACAGGACCGCGGTCCATCTGACGAAACCCTCGCCGAGGCCGAATCGCAGTAATACAGTGCGCAGGTAGTCCCATTCCAGGCTGTCAAAAGCCTTCTCCAAATCTACCGAGAGGACTACCGGGCATGGGGCGTCCACGAGTGGTTCTCCCAGCAAGCGGAACAGCCTACGGATGTTCATGGTCGTGTTTCGCTTGGGGATGAATCCAGCCTGGTCCTCATGTACCAGAGAGCTCATGTGACCCAGCAATCTCGAAGCCAAGATGCTGCTCAGTATTTTATAATCGACCGTCAGCATTGATAAAGGACGGTAGGAGGCCGGATCGGACGAGTCCCTTCCCGGCTTGAGGAGGGGAACCATTAAGGCCTCGCACATCGAGCCGGGGAGCCGACCAAGCCGCTTCGCCTCTCTGTAAACTATCAGCAACCTCGGTGCCAAGAGATCAGCATAGGCTGCATAAAATTCAACCGGAAGGCCGTCCAGTCCCGGGGTCTTATTCCTCGCCATCTTTTTAATGGCGCTGCGAATCTCCCCCAGTTCAATGTCGGAACCCAGGGCTTTCGCTACGTCAGGCTCCACTATTGGGAGCTCTAGGGGTCGCAGGTAATCATCGAGCAGGTCGGGGTCTCTGGCAGAGCGACTGCGGTACAAACGTTTATAGTAGTGCAGGTAACAGCTCAGAATCTCAGGCTGAGTGTGCACTTCGGTCCCATCCGACGTACGCATGGACGTCGTCAGAGAGGTCTGGCGCGTAGGATTAGCTAGCCACGCCAGCAATGCGCTCGATCTATCCCCCTCTGCAAGGGACCTAACAGTATAGGCCTTATAGTCGAAACAGCGCAGCCGTTCGACCTCCGCCGCCACCGCCTCCTTCGCCGCTGCCGTGCGTTCCTGGAGTTCAGGGCGCCCGAGTTCCAACTCACGGAGTTTCCGATCGGCCATATCTAAATCGTCAAGGATGATTCGTCTCATGCCTACCTTTTTGGAAATGCAGAAGCCCCTGACCACCACCTTAAAAGCGCCCCATTCCAGCGCCCTCGAACTCGCAGTGCCCCCGTTGGACGCGAAGTATTCCGAGATCTTATCTCCTAGGTCCGCTTTGAATACACCGTCCTCTAAGATTTCGGGACGCAACTTCCAGGTGGGCACAGCAGGTACCCCAGGAAACCAGCGAAGGTCCAGCAGGAGAGGGTTATGATCTGAGATGGTCCTGGTCAAATATTCAGACCGGATCGCCGCTGAAACCAATTCTGTCGAGCCCAGAAATCCGTCCAGTCGGACGTGCAACTCGTGCAGGCCTGAGAAGTATGAATAGTCCCTAGTGACGGGGTGTTGTGCCCTCCAGATATCCGTCAGACCCCAGTGTGTCTGCCAGTCCCTCCGACCTTTAGCCACACGGCGAACCGGAGAGTCAGGGAGGGGGGGGTGTGAGCGGTCATTGTCCACATCTACTACTGAATTGAAATCCCCGCCGAGCAGGAGGGGCCCGGAAAAGAAGTGGGCCAACGAGCCCGATAACCTGGAAAGGAAGGCAAGCTGGTCCACATTGGGCGCGTAAACACAGCAAACGTTTAGGTCCCTCCCCCCCAGCGTGCCCGAAATGGCCACATAGCGCCCCTCCGGATCCACCACTGATTTTGTAACCTGGAAAGGAACCCCAGCTCTGATCCAAATTAGCGCCCCCCTGGCATACGCGGAATACGAAGTGCAAAAGACCTGCCCTCTCCACCTACGCTGTAGCGCCGCCCCTTCCGCCTTGTTAAGATGGGTCTCCTGCAGCAGCGCCATTTGTACCCCTCTACGCACTAAATAAGCGTGGACTTTGTGACGTCTAGACATAGTGTGAAGCCCCCGTACATTCCAAGTAATGCATTTCACATTAGCAACATCAGCCATTGTCCCACATTGTTCGTGCAAAGTCTCCCCATCTGGGTCCCAGCAAAGAAAGAGCAACAATCAACCCAGCACTGATGGCGGCCATTTTCCCCAACCAAAACACAACAACCCCGATTCGACCCAAACCCCTGCCCACCCTCCCCAGAACAGGACCCAAATAGTACCATCTAGTTCCCATCCAAACCATACCCCCAGCAAACCCTCTGTCCCCGACTAATCCTGCGGTCGCCACCGTAGGAAGGCCTTAAGGGCCAGGTGCGGGCTGGGCGTTGGCAGTGGGCCCTCGATGCTCGGGCTACCGAGACTAAAGTGAGCCCAAAACAATAAAAGAAAACCCTCATGGCACGAGCAGGGCACCCCACCTCCACTTCCCCAGGGTTCATGAGCAATCGCCTACCCCCGCCACCCCCGCTGCAGGCCCCCACCCAAATGGACGCAGCTCACCCCGTCAACCCTGTCCATCCAGAAGGTCCTCAACCGAATTCGGAGTGATCACCGGCGTGTGGACACTATCGGTCACCGATTCCTCCGAGTCCGTCGGTACCCCCTCGTCACCAAGGTCCGCTTCCTCTTCAATGGTACCGTCCCGTAAGCCAGACAGCGTAGACAACGCCTCCAACACTCCCCTCCGCTCCGTCGACGTCTCCGCAGTCGAGGGTCCGCCTGACCGGCCACGGCGACTCCGAATTCTTTTGGACCGCCGCCGCTGTCCAGGCTCCACTGCTAGTTGAGATGAGGAGCCAAAGCCATCCTTTCCGGCTCTATAGAGTTCGAGCCAGTTACAGACATCCTCCGGGGAATCAAAGAACTGAGTCTTGTCATCGACGATTATGCGGAGCCTTGCAGGAAACAGGAGCGAGTATTGGATGCCCTCGCTCCGGAGCTCGCGCTTGACCGCCAGGAATGAGAACCGCCTGCGCTGGGTCTCATAGGTGTAGTCCGGGAAGATATTCACCTGGCTATTCGCCACCTTGAAGGGGCCATTATGTCTGGCGGCATTAAGGATGAGGTCTCTGTCCCGAAAGTGCAATAACCGTGCCACCACCGGTCGCGGGGCACGGCCCTGTTGCGGTGGCCTCGCTGGGACTCTGTGTGCTCGCTCCAGGGTGTAGAAGGAGGATAGACCCTCCGGGGCCACCGTGTCCCGTAGCCAGGCCTCCAGGTAGGCCACCATGTCACCATCTTCAATCTTCTCCGGCAGGCCCACCACTCGAATGTTATTTCGCCTATTGCGGCCTTCCGCGTCTTCCGCTCGCCGCTCCAGGGCATCAATCCGGGATAGGGCATCCTTCATCGTCGCGGCCAGGGTCCTCTGTGCTGGCTCCAAGGTTTTTATCGAGCCCTCCACCTCCTTGACCCTATCCGAAAGCTTGCCGTGGTCCGCTCTAAGGAGGCCCAGACTCGTCGCCACCTGGGCAATGTCCTGCTGGAGGGCCGAGCGTGTGGTCGCGATCGCCTCCAGGACCCGGTCAAATTGTTGCTGCAATGGTGCGCTACCAGAACTCTCCGGGTCCCCACGTTCTTCTTTGTCCGGGGCCTCCGAGTCTGAGGCAGCTGGGGTGGTCCCCTTGGCTCCCCTCGGTTTCCCCATGGCGCAGGAGTCACACGGTGGGGAGCCAGTCAGAGGCGCCACCGAGTGCGGGCGTCGGCTATGTCTCTCTCGGCTAGTGGCCTTCGGGCCGAGGGCCGGCGATCTCCGTCTCCAGGGCCTGTTGGACCTCCACAACCTCGGGCCGCGCCACCACCACGTCGTCGGAGGGCACTGAGGAGGAGGCGGGGACAATCGGCGCCAGGTCGTGCAGGCCCGTCTGGCCGATGAGGACCTGGAACGAGGGTCATCAACACCACCGGAGACTTTGTGGCGCCAAGGGGCCGTGCTGCCCATGGAAGTCAGTCGCTCGAGGGGATGCAGCCAGGTGCGGCTCAGGGGGTCGGCACCGCAGCCAGGGCCGCCAGGCGTCCGTGAGTCGAGGTCCACTGTAGTGTGGGCATCCGATCATTCAGGAGCGATCACCTTGTTCAAAGTCCGCTCAGACCGACACCCAGACCATCACATCACAGGGAGATAAAAAGGTGGAGGGTGCGCTGTAGCTAACGACGCTCCTCCAGACTAAAGGTCCCGACCAAGGGGACAAAGAGGTCCGGGCGCCATGTTGGGTCGCACTCCGCGGGTCCACAAACTTCGATTTTCCGTCGGATCAACTCATGTTCGAGTTGCACCAGGTGCCTCGGCAGGTCCCAATCGGTCCGATCAACGGTTTGCGGGGACTAGGGTGCCCCACGGCCTCCGATCTGCAGGATAATTACGGGCTCAGTCCCGGAGCCGAGCTCTCAGGCGACCATCGCCATCGGCGTCCAAGCCACGCCCCCCCTTTATTGCCTTATAGTAAATCTACAGGGTTGAGATATATTTTAACACCCAGATAAATCAGGCACCTGTTTTCCCACACCACACCTGCTGTTTCTAGTGGACTAACCCTCTCCGCTAGAGCAGGGAAAAGGCAACGTCTTGGTCCAGTATACCTTAAGTCCAGCAACTCTTCTCAGACTACCCAGCAGATCTTTGGCTCACCGTAAGGCATCCCCATAGTTAGCTAGGAACATCAGGAGATCGTCCGTAAATAGTGCGATAAATTGGAGCTGACCCATCACTTCTAATTTCTGATAGTGGCGGCCAGATCTAGCGTGCACATCCAAAGGTTCAACCGCCAGCACGAACCAGAGGAGAGACAGGGGGCATCCTTGCCTCGTTCCCCTACCCTCTTCACAGGCCTCCAAAATCAGTCCTTCCGTCCAAACTCTAGCAGTAGAATCCTTATACAGTATTGCTGTCCAATCTACGAAATCTTTTCCCAGCCCGAACGCTCTCAGGACTCTAAAAAGATACGGCGACTCGAGGCTATCAAAAACTTTCTCAATATCAATTGATAAAATGCATGCCTCTTCTTTGTTGTACGTGGTTGCGTCCAGTATACGTAGAAGTCTGCATATATTCATTGCTGTATTCCTGGATGGAATAAAGCCCACCTGGTCCGTATGTACGAGCATCGACATGTGGAGCATCAATCGGCTCGCTAATATGTGACTCAATATCTTATAATCTAAGTCGAGCATGGCGGGGGCCGATACGCAATGCGGTCCCAAGCTGGTTTGCCAGGTTTTAAAAGCGGGATGATTACTGCTTCTCTCGTTGAAGCTGGTAAATAGCCGTCACGTTGCGCTCTATTATATAGGACTATCAATTGGGGAGCCAATATGTCTACATATGTTGAATAAAACTCAATTTGGAGCCCATCCATCCCCGGTGTCTTATTCCCTGGCCATGTGATTGATGGCACGGCCTACCTCTCCAATTTCGACTTCTCTGCCTAGGGCCCCTGCGGCTTCAGCATCAATCTGAGGAAGTTCTACATCCTCTAGAAATCCCTCCTCCTCCAGCACTGTTGGGTCGAGCTTACTCTGGTACAAGACAGTCTAATATACCAGAAACTGGAGATTAATATCCTGCGGACTATAGTAGACCTCGTCATCCCCCCCGCATTTCCAGGATAATCGTCCCTCTGCGTGCCATGTTGGCCAGCCAAGCCAGCAATGCTCCAGACTTCTCTCTCAGCATGGGCCCGAGCCATGTAGACCCTGTAATCGAAACAACACAACTTTTCTACCTGCGTCGCCAGAGTCTCTCTGGCCTCAAGGAGATTAGCCTGTTTATCCACAGTCTATCCGTCTGTACCTACCGAAGCCGCTGTTTCGAGATTCTTATATCACGTAAGAGGACCTTCCGCGCCCCACCACTTCTCCAATACAACTGCCTTTGATAACTGTTTTAAAAGCATCCCATTCAATGAGTGGGTGTGTCGCTGTGTTGGCATTAGTAAGGAAATAATCCTCAATAGCAGTGCTTATCGTGGCCTGAAACACTTGATCCTCTAGCACTTACGGTCTCACCCACTAGCTAGGGATTGTAGGCCTATTCCGTACCCAGTCCAAGGACACTAGCAGGGGATTTTGATCAGAGATTGTCCTAGTCAAGTATTCACTCAGGTTGACCCCTTCATGAACATCCGGGGAGCACAGGATCGAGTCTAAACAAACGTGTAACTCATGTAAGGCAGAAAAGTAGGAATAGTCCCTCCCCCCCCGGGAGTTGAGCTCTCCAGGTGTTCGTCAACCCCCAGTGGTGCTGCCAGTCCTGCTGAGCCTCAGCGATTCTGTGTGAGGGACTGTCAGGGAGCGGCAGGTGGGATCGGTCCAAACTGACATCCATGATACAATTACACCCCCCAATAGCACCGACTCAGTTAACACCGATTCGAGTGTCTGTGATAGTTGTGCTAAAAATGCAGTCTGATCTACGTTAGGAGCATAGATACTCCCTATTGATATATCCAGCCCGTCCAATCTCCCTGAGACCACTACAAATGTGCCTTCTGGGCCTATTATTTGTCTAAACACTGAAAAGGGACCCCGCGCGCACCCAGACCTGAGTCCCCCTGGCAAAATCTGAGTATGTAGTATAAAACACCTGCCCCCTCCATCGTCGCTGTAATGCAGCTCCTTCCTTCTGCGAAAAGTGGGTTCACTGCAACAGTGCAATCTGCACCCCTCTCCTAATCAAATATGTTGCCGGATCATGGTGTGTATCCCCCTGACGTTCCAAGAGATACATTTATTATCTATGGCGGGTCTCATTGTGCAAACCACAATTTATTTCGGAATAGTCCCCCCCTAGTGACATGCCGGGGCCCAAACCAAATCACCCTAACAATAAAAACTCCCCAACTCCCCCTCCCCAGGACAGGTACAAACAAACAAGTTCCATCCAAATTAGTGCACGTAAATGTTATGTTATGTTATGTTATGTTAAGCCGTACTTTTTGAGCGCACGGCTACCCCACAAGGGTGTCCCGGCGCTTTAGCAAAGAGGCCCAGAGAAACAAGAAACCAAAGGCATACACACTACAGTCACAGTGGATTACTTGGTGAAGAGCAGAGTCTTCAACTCCTTCCTAAAAGGTGGTGGGGTGTAAACTGACCCTGTTGGACCCAGAACTCCCCCAGACCCCTCCCCCACTCTCTTAGTTCAGGTAGTGGGCCGACTTCTCCGACAGTGTCCACAAGTTGCCATCATTAGGCGCAGGTCTTAGTAAAGGTCATCTCCCAGCAGTAGGTAATCCGCTTTCATATGACCTGGAGTGTGAGCTTCAGATTATGCCGCCTGCAGTTTGAGGGGTAATGTCTGGGAGTTCAGCATCTGATTCCCCATGTACGCTACTCGATTGTGAGCCTTCGGATCTGTCCATTTCATGCTCACTGCCATTTCTCTGCGGGCTTGTGTCTGCATGGCTAATCTCTGTCACTGCTTTCACAGCTTTATCCAATTCCAGTCTTCGCCCTTTTGGCGAAGGAGCTCTTGGAGGAGGCGGAGGAGTGATCGGCTCCCTCCGGGCCGAGCCCAGTGAGGAAGTACAAGGTCCAGCTTTCCATCAGGTCTCTAGCCAATCCCATGCTTCATGCGGGGTAGCAAAGAAATGCGTCTCTGCTTTATCAGCCACCTAGAGGTGTGCCCGGAACAGCATAGCATAGGGGAGCTGCAGCAGGTGTAGTTTCCGCTTGACGGTCAGGAAGGAAGCTCGCTGTTGTTGCACCTCCCTGGTGAAATCCAAAAAGATCATCACCTTACTATTTCCAATCTGCAAGTCTTGTTTCTCACATGCTCGTCACAGAATGTGGTCACAATCACTTTAGTGAAGCACCCTTGCCATCAACGGGAGGGGAGGGGCTCCAGGCCTTGGCGGCCGAGCCGGGACTCTGTGGGCGCGTTCATGTGCATTGAAGGGGGAGAGACCCTCCGGGGCCACCTTGTCTTTATCCAAGCCTCCAGGAACTGAACAGCATCAGCCCCTTCTTCTCATTCCGGACCCCCCACTATACACAGGTTATTTCTACGTGAGCGCCCTTCACTGTCTTCCGCTCTCAATTCCAACACCTTGATCTTGGTTTCCACATTTTTCAGAGTGCGCTGCAACGTAGAAACCGCCTCCGGGACCTCCTTCATAGCTTTCTCATTGAGGGTCACTCTCTCTTTAAGTTTACAGTGATCATCTTTAAGCAAGGTGAGATCTGCCCCTATTGAGTCTATTTTTGTCTCCAGCGCTTCTCTCGATGAGGTAATGGCCTAGGTAGGGTCTCCAGGAGCATTCTCTGTTTTTTCCTTGGCATCCTATTCATCCTAAGTATGTTGCTCTGCTTCCTCCACTCATAGAACCTGAAACCCCTTTCTTCTGAATGTTCTCCCCATCCTGAGTTCTACAACTATAGGCCCCGGGGTGATACGGAGCACTCATGGGTCGTCAAGCTCACAGGCAATTATGGAGGCCCAGGAGTCTTGTGAAGGATCTGTTGTCTCCCTACTCTGCTGCGTCCACTTCCGTTGGCCAGCAGATGATGTAGCACCGCCACAGCCTCTGTGGGTTCCTTCTCTTTGTTATTGAGAAGAGTGACTACTGGACTTTACATATTTTATACACAGTGGTAGGGAGCCTCAAAGAGGTCGCCGGTAGGCACCAAGCAATCCCACGCCGTTTGCTAGTTCCCCAGCTAGCATTCAGCGCAAATTATAAGTCTCTCATCCTCCAAACGCCAGCTGGCCTTCGTCTCCAATGTCACCACACCACTGTCGCCACACAGTGGGCCCAGTCCAATCACTGCCTCACCTTTCCATGTTGCGGGCCCAGGCCCAAGGCACACGCCTCACCGGATAGCAGTCCCTTTAGTGACCAGCAATCGCCGCACCGCAACACCTCAGCGTGCGGCACATCTCCACTGGTGTCAGGTCTCTGCTCCGCTGCATCCAACCCTCAGTTCAGGATGGCAACGCAGCACAGGAAGGCCCCGCCAGTCTCCCCACTTCTCCAGGCCTATCTCTCAGGATCGCCGCGGCCCTGCTTCTCGGATCAGCTCCCAGCAGTGCAGTCACTCAGCAGGCTCTGGCCTCAGTGCCCCAGCGCAGCTTACATTGCTGTCTTACCACCCAGTATTGTGGTTACGGGCTCAAGGTGCACCTTTCAGCAGTCATTCGTTTCTCCCGCAAACAGCACTCCTGCCGCTCTGACTTGGGCGGCTCTCTGCCTCTTCCGACGCCAGGTCTCTCCTTCACCTCACAGGGCTGCCATCTTCGGAGCACAAGCCGGCACTAGGCTATTCCGGCTATCCCATCACTCCAGCTCATCTCCTCCGGGCGGTCGCCTCTGTAGTTTTCTGCCGCAGTCTGTGCTCCAACTCTCCACACCGCCGCTCATAGCCAGAGCGCAGAACTCCTGCTGTTCCAGCTGATGGAGGTCTCCGCCTCAGTGCGCAGCCACCATCTTAGCGGCGCCGCGTCTGGAGCACGATCAGGGTAATTAACTGCTTTTTCCATCGTAGCGACACCAATGCACTTCAGCAGCGAACTGGCATGGGCACCAGGCTTTCCGCAATTGGTTGTGCAGCAAGGGGCCACTTCAGTATCAGGATCATTAATAGTGGAGGGAAGCCACGGACGGAGCTCCGAGGTCCACTTCCCCTCACATCGGTGTCAAGCCACTCTCCCCCCTAAGTGGAATGTGTTGATGTCAGAAACCCCATATGATAAGTGGGCGAAAGGACAAGGAAATAATTTGTGAGGCTGTGAAAAAGTACATGCATTTCTGATAGGAGACCCTATGCAGCTCAATACCATTCAGCTGCGGAAAAGAGGTCTAGAGCCTAAATAGGTGTCACTCCAGTGCAAATCGGTTTGAGACCATTACCTCGAAAAAACATTCTTTTACAGTGTGCAAGAGACATATCATCTCCCAAATTTACCGATTTTAAGCCCTGTACAGCTGTTGCAAACAAATGTCAATGACAGATTCTCAGCAAATGTGCCTGTGGTGACTGGGATCGAGCCACAACTCTAAGGCATACAGTGACAATGCAACAATGAACCTGAAGGCCATGTGAGACTCTAAGGCAAAACTCTGCATCGCCGAGCACCGAAAGACTCCAAGGCGAGACTGGCTCATGTAAAAAATGTTGTTTCGGTCGAGATCCAGAAGTCTCCAGAGTCGTTCCAGGGTTGGTCTTCATCTCAAAGCAAATCTTTGGGTCAGTCAAAGACAAAAACCCAAGAAATCTATGTGGGATTTGGCCCATTCCTGGAGTAATTTGACTTTGAAGCCCATCCTGCAATTTGTTGCAGCATAACCAGAATTTCTAGGGCCGTCGGCACTCCTAAAAAGATTAAAGAATTTAGAAAATGCAGACTCCAACTCTTTGGATTATATCAACTCCCTTTGGTGTGCCTGCAGGTCCCACAGAGCCAAGAGGTTCTCCACCTGGATTACCACCTGCGGATTCACTGTCAGCACCAACTGCATCTTTCGAGCCCATGATAGGGCAAACACCAGCTACACTCTTAACTCCACCTCTGGCACCACTGTCCAACTGGTACCTGGTGCATCAACACCAATGCCAGCGCAGCAACTCCAGAAGAGGAAACTTTTATCTGATGTCAAGTCAGCACCAGTTTGATCTACACCAAAGTTACACCCGGCCGCTATTGAGGCTTAATTTTATCCAGTTGATCTGCCTTCACATCGACCACAGCCCATTCTACATTCCCTGTTCGGCATGGATTCAGATAACAATTACGATGCAAGTGAACAGACTGAATTATGAGGAAAATTGGTATGATGAACTGCAGGAGGCTAGTGGCCTTGATACCGCCCCAGAGTCCATAATCCTGCCCTGCCACTGCTGAGAGTGCTTCTTACACCATGGTTATGCGTATGGCAGCCGAAGTCCTTGACCTCCAGCTCCCCACCTTGGAGGTCAAGACCAATGTATTTACAGAGGTTCTTTAGCCGGGGCAGACATCTACTGAGCCCCTCTTACATTTACCGAGGCTCTTATTGACACATTGTTGGGATCATGGGCCAAACCTTGCTCTGGCCCCCAGTCAACCACCAAATTGCACGATGATACTGCCCTTTTCTGGATGACCCTTCATTTTTATCCCAGCACTCCTTACCTGAAATCCTGTTGGTGCAGACGTCGTCATGCAAAACCAGTCCCAACACCTTTCCGACTACTCCTCCCAATAGGGAGTTGAAACGGATGGAGACACCCAGCTACAGAGTCTTTTCAGCCACCAGCTTAGTGCTCAAGTTAGTGAGTGCCAGCTGCCTGCTGGGGTGCTGCTCTCATGCCCTCTGGGCAGGACTGAACTGAGAACACATATCAGCCCAGGCAATTTTATCAGACCGGCCCCGGGATGGGGGGTGAGGGTGGAAGTGTGAAGCACTGCTGCTTATCTAAAGCGGCCCCCAGGACTGCTGCTTTTTCTACCTGGGACCAATATTGCAGCACTGCAGCAAAAACAGTCGCCAGTAACAAAACCTGCCCCACCCGTTCAAAACTGTCCCCCACCCTACCAGCCTCCCGGGAAAACGCCCAATGCCTGATACGGCCAGTCTGGCCCTGCCTCTAGGGTCAGTGGCTCAAGTTTTCCCAGGTGATGCTCTTACACTCGTCCTTGCCAAGACAATTCAGAATGGTTGTGACGCAGCCAAGTTCACAGTTCGTTGTGGCATGGACACCATTGATTCCATCATTGGCACAACTCCACTGTTTTTTTCAGGCGATGTCCATTCATTCCTCATGGACATTCAATTTGATGGGATTCGTCTGTGTAGGGACTAGGAAGACTCCACTCTTGAGTGGTTCAAGGAGAGCAGGGCTGTTGCATGCTCCCTGGGCTTTTCTGGCTCACATTACAAGCTGCATCAGTCCTACTGTTCCTTCCTTGGCTTCGGTAGAGGTTGCCCATACCTTTAGTCTATCCATCCTCAGCGCAGCACCCAGCAGTTTCACTGCCATGGTGCCCACCACTGCCATGGTCAAGGTCAATGGGCTGTCCAGTCAACCACCCCTCCTGCAGCCCTACCTGCCAAACCCCTTTAGTATGTCCTCAGGGGTGCTCAACTACCCAGTAGGTAATGGGATCCAATGATTCTTGCCAGTTTGAAAGGTCATAACATTTGACAGGTTGGTCCTACACATTATACGGAAAGGCTATGCTCTACCCTTTCTTTCTGCTCTGCTGCACTTTCACTGTCCCCCAACAACAGGCGAAGGACCATTTTTCCATTTTGCGGCAGGATTTGTAAGCCTTTTTGTGCGAATGGGCTATTGAGAGGGTGCCTTTGCCAGAAGTAGGACGTGGGGGCTATTCCCGCTACTTTCTGGTGCCGACAGACGAAGTAGTCCTTTGCCCTATTTTAAACGTGCAAACTCTCAACACCTTGCTCCAGAAGGTAAAATTCAAAATGCTTACAGTAGCCCAAGTTTTGTATATTTTTGACCCTGGAGACTGGATGGTGGTGTTGGAGTGCAGGGTGGCTATTTCCATATAACCACCCTGCAGGCCCAACTGCTACCTGCAGTTTGTGGTGGGACAGGAGCATTTTCAGTTTGATGTGCCCCGCTTTGGTCTCACCAGTGCTCCGCAGGTGTTGACAAAAAGGATGGCAGCATGTCGTCAGAGGTCAGGAGTGCCAGTTTTCCCCTAGCTCAACAACTGGTGTCAAAGCTGGGCTTGACCCAGGCAGCCATCAAGCACCTCCAGACTATGGCGAACCTTCTGTCATTCTTGGGGTTCACTATCAATGTGCTGAAATCACACCAGACTCCCTCTCAGACGCTCCTCATCATTGGAACCATTCTGGACACAGCCTCGGTCCTGGACTTCAGTGACATTTACTCTGAAACTGCTGGGACTGATGGCCTCCAGCATCCTCCTGGTCGAGTATGCGAGGTTGCATATGCGTGCTCTCCAGTGGGATCTGTAACTCAGTGGACCCAACATCAAGGGGACTTTTCTGACCAGGTTCAAATTTTGAAGTAGACTTTAAAAGACATGCAGTAGTGGTTACTAGATCGTGATTGGGCTAGCAACAGACCTCTCTCCCTTCCCCACTCAGCGCTCACAGTGGTGATCAATACATATCTTCAGAGTTTGGGTGGCCATTGGAGAGAGATGGAGATCAGAAGCCTCTGGTTGCCGGCAGAGTCCCAGCTCCATATCAATCTTCTAGAGCAGAGGACCATCTGCTTGGCACTGAAAGCCTTCCTTCCATCCAATCATCAAGAGCAGTCTGGTACAGCTGTTCACAGACAACACCACCACCATTCGGTTTGTTATACTGAAACAAACAGGACCTTGTGCCTTTGGAAATGGCTGGACCACCAAAGGATCTTCCTGGTGGTAAGCTACCTGGGAGAATCATTGAATATGGATAAGCTCAGTTGTCAGCACCTAGCGGATCATGAGTGGCTTTACACCCAGAGGTGGTGCAACATCTCTTCCAAGAATCGGGAGAACCTTGACTCGACCTGTTTGCCACCAGTAGGAATGTGCACTATCAGCAATGCCGGGCGCTGGAGTTGTCAAAGCATCTCCCTCTGAGATGGGTTCCACCATGAGTGGAACTCAGGACTCTTCTATGCCTTCCCGTCTATATCACTCCTGCCCTGAGCTCTCAAGAAGATAAGAACTGACTGGGCTCAAGTCATCCTAATTTCCCCAGACGGGGCACGGAGGGCCAGATGAAAGACCCACCAATTTGCAACTCGCAAATTGCGTTGCTTTTGCGACTCGCAATTTGAGGCTCGCAAATTGGGATTATAACAGTGTTCCAGACACTTTGCGATTCCCAATGGGGTCACAATTTGCATGCCTCATGAATAATAATGAGGCAGGTGCAATTTGCGACCCCAGTAGGAATGGCTAGCACTCCCAGGGATGGTGGCCTGCTGGTGTCAGCAGACCACTATGTCTGGGACTGCTTTTAAATAAAACTGTATTTGTTTTTTTTTAATGCAGCCTGTTTTCCTTAAAGGAAAACAGGATGCATTTAAAAAGAAAAATGAAACTTTTCACTTTCATTTTTTTAAGGGAAGGCAAAAAAGGGTTGTACATCTGGCTCGCAGAGTATGGTATCTTGAATACCTAGGCTTGAGCTTCTATACTACAATGAGGCTGCCACTCCAGGAGGACCTACTGTTGTAACAAAAGGGAAGGGTTCTGCATGCTGGCCTTCACACTCTCTAACTTCTTGCTTGGAGACTGAGCGACGATAGCTGAATACTCTTGACCTTCCTCTGAAGGTGGTTGATATCATCTTTGCAGAGAGGCGTGGCTCGACTAATACTTCATACGCCTGATGTTGAGACAAATTTGTAGCTTGGTGCAGTGCTTAGCAGACAGACACCCTCCGTGCAAAGTTGATATTTTGTTGTTTGTTTTGTCCTTAGCTGGACAAGGCCTTCCCTGGGCACTATTAAGAGGTACCTTTAGTTTTTTGGGCCTTTTTGCAGTTGCCAGCTCAGCCCTCTTTGTTTCAGTCCCCAGTTGGTATGAACTTCTTGAAAGGTTTAGAACATTTGTTTCCTACCACCCCCTTTGTCATACCACAGTAAGGGCCCGATGTAGGTGGCTGTTTCAGGCCATTTACCGACCGGTTACGGCCGATTTCGGCCGTTTCCGACCGGTAAATGGCCAATCGGTATGTAGGGGCCTAAATGGTATTCACCTGTTACAACGCATTTTTTACTCCGCACTACCACTACAACGCGGGCATTACAACGCATACTGTTACAACGCATTGCGCTGGGGGGCACTCTAGGATAAGAGGTAAGTTTAATTTACTATCCAACACCTTCCCTAGGGTCCACGGGGACTGGAGTTAGAATAGTAAATTATACTTACCACTATCCAGCACCCCAAAGCGCTATGCGTTGTAGCGGTATGCGTTGTAAATACCGCGTTGTAATGGTACGCGGAGTAAAAGTATGCGTTGTAACGACATACATCCGGCCTAAATCCAAGGCCACATGTAGGTAAATCTACATTTACAGAATCGGTAAAATTACCGAATCGGTAAAATACCGAATCAGTAATTTTACCGATTCTGTAAATTCCATATGTAGGTGGGACTCTTCTGAGTCCCAAAGGCCTTAACGAATCGGTATTTTACCATGAAATCCTACTTCATGGTAAAATACCGATTCCGGTGTGCATGCACATGTGTGCATGCACACCTATGTCATGTGACAGGCAGACCTGCCCTTAGGGCAGGTATGCCTGCCACATGGCACCTGTGCCTGTTTTGGGGGTGTCAGAGGGTGTCAAAGTGACACCCCTGCACCCTTGTGAATTCTTTAATTACCGATTCGGTAAATACCGAATCGGTAATGCCTAATCATTCCTATGGGCTTCAAAGCCCATAGGAATGAATGGGCATTACCGATTCGGTATTTACCGAATCGGTAATTAAAGAATTGTTAAGGATTCGGTAACGAATCCAGATGTTGGGACCTACATACCATTTACCGATTTTGAAATACCGAATCGGTACAATTCGGTATTTTAAAATCGGTAAATGTTTTTTACCTACATATGGCCCTAGGACCTTAATTTTGTCCTCACATTTCTAATGTGCACTCCATTTGAGCAGCTTCACTACTGTTCCTATATATTTACAACAAGGGGTGGTGAGGGACAGAGTCTCTGAATTAAGCAGAAAGCTCTCACCCAGTCAAGAGATCAGGGCTAGATCCAACACCGTTTTTTAGCTCACTGCACCATCCCAGTTTCAGAACCTGGCTGTATGCAAATTAGTCTGTTCCTGTCCCAGTGCATGATGGGAACAGGGCAAACCAAACTACAAAAGCCAATTCTTACACTGGGAAGGAAACAAGCTCCCGGGGACCGGTTTCTGGCATTACAGCCGTCTTCGGCCCGGTTTGCTTGAATCCTGATGGTGCAATGAGCAAGGGTCTCACATCTGAGAATACCCTTCCACGCTTAGGGTGGACAAAAATATTTACAACAAGGGGTGGTGAGGGACAGAGTCTCTGAATTAAGCAGAAAGCTCTCACCCAGTCAAGAGATCAGGGCTAGATCCAACACCGTTTTTTAGCTCACTGCACCATCCCAGTTTCAGAACCTGGCTGTATGCAAATTAGTCTGTTCCTGTCCCAGTGCATGATGGGAACAGGGCAAACCAAACTACAAAAGCCAATTCTTACACTGGGAAGGAAACAAGCTCCCGGGGACCGGTTTCTGGCATTACAGCCGTCTTCGGCCCGGTTTGCTTGAATCCTGATGGTGCAATGAGCAAGGGTCTCACATCTGAGAATACCCTTCCACGCTTAGGGTGGACAAAAATATTTACAACAAGGGGTGGTGAGGGACAGAGTCTCTGAATTAAGCAGAAAGCTCTCACCCAGTCAAGAGATCAGGGCTAGATCCAACACCGTTTTTTAGCTCACTGCACCATCCCAGTTTCAGAACCTGGCTGTATGCAAATTAGTCTGTTCCTGTCCCAGTGCATGATGGGAACAGGGCAAACCAAACTACAAAAGCCAATTCTTACACTGGGAAGGAAACAAGCTCCCGGGGACCGGTTTCTGGCATTACAGCCGTCTTCGGCCCGGTTTGCTTGAATCCTGATGGTGCAATGAGCAAGGGTCTCACATCTGAGAATACCCTTCCACGCTTAGGGTGGACAAAAATATTTACAACAAGGGGTGGTGAGGGACAGAGTCTCTGAATTAAGCAGAAACCTCTCACCCAGTCAAGAGATCAGGGCTAGATCCAACACCGTTTTTTAGCTCACTGCACCATCCCAGTTTCAGAACCTGGCTGTATGCAAATTAGTCTGTTCCTGTCCCAGTGCATGATGGGAACAGGGCAAACCAAACTACAAAAGCCAATTCTTACACTTGGAAGGAAACAAGCTCCCGGGGACCGGTTTCTGGCATTACAGCCGTCTTCGGCCCGGTTTGCTTGAATCCTGATGGTGCAATGAGCAAGGGTCTCACGTCTGAGAATACCCTTCCACGCTTAGGGTGGACAAAAATATTTACAACAAGGGGTGGTGAGGGACAGAGTCTCTGAATTAAGCAGAAACCTCTCACCCAGTCAAGAGATCAGGGCTAGATCCAACACCGTTTTTGGTGAAGAATTGGCTTGGTAGTTTAGTCTGCCCTGTTCCCATGATGCACTGGGCCAGGGACAGACTGATTTGCATATAGCCAGGTTCTGAGCTGGGATGGGGCAGTGAGATAAATAACGGTGATGGATCAAGCCCTGATCTTTGGACTGGGTAAGAGTGGTCTGTTTAACTCAGACACTCTGTTCATCACCACCCCCTTTTTGTAAATCGTTTTTGGCCACTATAGGTGTGGCAGGGTATACTCAGACATGAGTCCCTTTCTCACTGCTCCATCAGGATTCAAGCAAGCCGGGCCGAAAAAAGGCTGAAATGCCAGAAACCGGTCCCCGGTAGCTTGTCTCCTTTCTGGTGAAGAATTGGCTTGATAGTTTAGTC
Source organism: Lissotriton vulgaris (assembly GCF_964263255.1). NCBI lineage: Eukaryota > Metazoa > Chordata > Amphibia > Caudata > Salamandridae > Lissotriton > Lissotriton vulgaris. The sequence continues at coordinate 450,823,481 of NC_141696.1, read as the reverse complement.
TGTCCTGTTCCCATGATGCACTGGGCCAGGGACAGACTGATTTGCATATAGCCAGGTTCTGAGCTGGGATGGGGCAGTGAGATAAATAACGGTGATGGATCAAGCCCTGATCTTTGGACTGGGTAAGAGTGGTCTGTTTAACTTAGACACTCTGTTCATCACCACCCCCTTTTTGTAAATCGTTTTTGGCCACTATAGGTGTGGCAGGGTATACTCAGACATGAGTCCCTTTCTCACTGCTCCATCAGGATTCAAGCAAGCCGGGCCGAAGAAGGCTGAAATGCCAGAAACCGGTCCCCGGTAGCTTGTCTCCTTTCTGGTGAAGAATTGGCTTGGTAGTTTAGTCTGCCCTGTTCACATGATGCACTGGGCCAGGGACAGACTGATTTGCATATAGCCAGGTTCTGAGCTGGGATGGGGCAGTGAGATAAATAACGGTGATGGATCAAGCCCTGATCTTTGGACTGGGTAAGAGTGGTCTGTTTAACTCAGACACTCTGTTCATCACCACCCCCTTTTTGTAAATCACTACTGTTCCTTGCGGCTCCTCACTCTCAAGACATCCTTCCTCATCACCATTTCATAGGTGGCTTATGAACGAGCTTCAAGCTCTTTGTGCCGCACTTCCACATTCGTCAAAATATCACTCTGCTGGTGTTCTATGCTCCACCTCACCCACTAAGGAGGAGGAGAGACTCCACTATTTGGACTCTAAGAGGGCTCTCATTGTTTATATTGATCATACCAAAGAACACTGTGTAGACAATCAGTTCTTTATGATGTTTGCTGGAGCAAAACAAAAAGGCAAGGCTGTGCAGAAGAGACCCATCTCCTGCTGGATTATGCTATGTATTAAGACCAGCTATGCACTGCCCAAGAAGCTGCTTCTGGGTGGACTGCATGCTCATTCTACCAGGGCCAAAGCTGCTACCAATGTGCAAGCATGTAGAGCCCTTCTCCTGTACATCTGCCAGGCAGCTACGTGGGCATTCCTCCATATATTCACAAAGCACTATTGTCAGGAGAGTCAGATTCGCCGGGAGGGGCATTTTGCCCGCTCTGTCATGCAGGATTTTATGGTTTGAGTCAACCCAGAAATCCACCTAAAAATAGCAGCTGCTTTGTATTTATTTTAAAAGTGAAGAATCTGCAGCTCGAAGTCACTATCAGAAAAACAAGTTACTTACAGTATGGAAATGCCGCTTTTTCTATTATCACCCCTAAAGTTTTTAGACTGATGTTGATGGTTTTTGACTCTGAGAGTGCAGCAAGGCCTTCTAACCAGACCTCTGTGCCTGTTTCCTAGCCTTAAAGTATATCTGTTTGATTGACCTACACCCAACTGGCATAATCTAACTAACTTGTAAATCCATAGCATGTGAATCCCAGGGTCTGTACGTTAGAGGATACTTCAGGGACTGCAGCACTAGTTGTACCACCCTGGGTGTGACACAGGTAAAACAGGGCTCCTAGTCTGCCCCCCCCCCCCTACCAGACTGGAAGTGCTAACTCGACTTTGCCATTTATGGGAATGGCAAAGCCAATTTCTTCCTTTTTAACATATGTAAGTCACCCCTGAAGTAGGCTTAGTGAGCCCTAAGGCAGGGTTCTGTATATTACGAAGTGGAAAATGTGTTTTTCATGTTACAACAATAAACACTCCCAATTGTCTTTTTTACTGTGGAAAAGGCTAGTAGCCCCATTAGCGAGTGCAGAGGTGCACACTGCCAGAGCAGCCATGCTAGTGCCTGACTAGGACTACTAAAGTTGATACAGTAAGGTATCAAACAACTTGTTACATTAAGCCAGAATTGAATCCCAAGTCAAAATTATTGTAACTTTTTGCAGTGTGGAACTTTTACAAAGGTTCCACTTTGTTGCCCTAAACCCCCAGTGTCCATTCATGGTTGCACAGGAAGTCTGCTCCTGAGACAGCCTTTGATCGTTGTGAACTGAGGAGTTGCCACGGGAAGACAGCATCGCATCCACAGCATCCTTGAGCAACATCCTGTATCCCTTGTATCAGGACCACTTGCATATAAGTCTATTGCAAGGAGATAAAAGCACCTGGATCTGACTGAAGGCTGAGTCTTCCTCCGAGGTAAATGTTTCTGAGGACCTTGCTGATTTCCCTGACTTGCTCCCTGCTAATGATGGTCACCTAAGGTTGTAATGTAATGTAATGTAAAAAGGATTTGTATAGCGCTGCGTTCACCGGACGGTTTCTTGGCGCTGATCACCAACCCAGGAGGAGGCAAAGAGGGGAGAAAGAAGAACTTTATGTATAGACACCGCGGAAAAGGTGAGTTTTTAGGAGAGAGCGAAAGTGAGGATAGGAAGAGGAGAGTCTGAGGTCTAAAGGTAGGGAGTTCCAGAGTGAGGGGGCCAAGAAGGAGAATCTAAGACCTCCGTGCTTTTTACGCCTGTACCTAGGTGTCTGGAGGAGGGCGTGATGGGAGGAACGGAGGTGTCTGGGGGGGCGTACGGATGAAGAAGAGAGGAGATGAAAGAGGGGCCGATACCGGCCAGGGATTTATGGGTTAGGCAGCCAAGTTTGCAGCGCTCCGACACAGGAAGCCAATGAAGGGCTTTGAGGAGGGGACGAACGTGGTGATGTCTTGGCTGACGATGGATAAGACGGGCGGCCTGATTCTGGATTAACTGAAGTCTCTTTATTTGATATTGTGGAATGCCTGCGTATAGGGCGTTGGCGTAGTCGATCCGAGAGATGACTAGCGCCAACAGCGCCAGGGTGAGAGCTTCAGTGGTCAGGAAGTGAGCTATTTTCCGGATTTTTCTGAGCTGGTGGAAGCAGGAGGATACTGTAGCGCTGATCTGATGATTCATGGAAAGATCTTGTGAGATGTAGACCCCTAGGCTTTTTACTTTTTCAGCGGGACTAGGAGGGGGGCCAAGGGAGAGGGGCCAGAAGGTGGAGTTCCATGGATTGGCTGGGCCTCCGACAAGAACGAGCTCCGTCTTAAGGTGGTGAGCGCCCATCCAGTCGCTGATATGGCAAAGGGTGGACTGGAAATCCTGGGCCGCTTCCTGCGAGTCAAGGTTGAAGATGAGCTGAATGTCATCTGCCTAATTAAATGCAGTGACATTCCTTCCCCGGAGGGAGCGGATCAGGGGGGTAAGGTATAAATTAAAAAGGAGTGGAGACAAAGACGAGCCCTGCGGGACTCCGCAGGTGAGTTTCATCCTGTCCGCCGAGAATTGGGAAATTCGAACAGATTGGTGGCGGTTCGTCAAAAAGGGACGAACCCAATCATGGGCCGTCCCTCCAATACCAGCCTCCTTGACACGGTCGACCAAGATGGAGTGGTCGACCGTGTCAAAGGCTGCCGACAAGTCCAGGAGGAATAAGGATTGGCTGGCGTTAGAGTCAGCACCTCTGCAGAGTTCCTCCATAACAGAGAGAATGACCGCCTCAGTTGAATGGGCTGGTCTAAACCCAGCCTGTTGGGGGTCCAGGAAGTTGGAGTCCTCAACAAAGGAACTGAGGATGCTGGTGACATATGACTCAAGTACCTTACTAAGGTAGGGAAGGAGGGAAATGGGACGGAAGTTGGCCATGATCGTAGGGTCAGCGCTGGGTTTCTTCAAGATGGGTACTACTTCCGCGTTCTTAAACTGACTGGAAACCTCACCGAGCAGAAGGGAGTTGTTCAGGAGGGCCAGTGGAGGGGTGGGGAAGGCTGAAAAGGCAGCCCGGAGAATCGCGGGGGGGGCAGCAGTCTGTGATGGAGCCAGAGGAGACTTTATTAAGCAGACTGATGAAGACTTCTTCTGATATCGGGGGGAACTGAGTCAAAGAATGAGGGTTGACAGGGGGTGCAACCTCAGTTAATGGTATAAGGTTGCTTATAGTAACCACGTTTATACTCTTGAAAAAGTTTCTGTTCAAAATTATTTGAATTTGCCAATGCTTGTTCACAGTTACCTGAAAAGTGCGTATTTACTATACCTTGTAGATTTTGTACATCCGGAACCCTCTGGTGGCTCTTTTTTGTTTTGGAGTCTAAAAATACATAACAATAGTCTGATTTTATAAATGGGTGTCAGATTTCTTGAGTGTCTCATGCATTTCGTCTTGAATTGTTTTGGTGCCTGTTAAATGCTTTACACTTGTTCCTTTGTATTAGCCTGATTGTTCAGGGCCACAGCTATCCATGGTTGAGCTAAAGGTTTGATAAAAGAAACCTACTGGTCCTAAAGAGGTTGGTGGGTGTATTACACTAAGTTCACATAACCGCGCCATAAATTGCACCCCATTTTCTCACACTTAACTTCAGTAATGCTCTTTCTGACATATACTCTATATAGCTGCAGATTCCTTACACACCCTCCCAACCTCCCTCTTCTGTGGTTTGACTCTATCCATTAATAAGATCCGAAGTCTAGAAAATTGCACACTAGTCAGGTCAATTTGCTTTTGGGGATGTGAGTCTGGGAGCTTGGACAGTCTTGAAAGGAACAGACATTAGCGTGCAAGAGTTGGCGCCTATTTAGACTTCAGGTACCATTTCTGGAGCGGAAAGGTGTTGATGTTGAGCCGCACAATGCCACCTACTGGTCTCCAGAGGTACTGCTAAATAGGTTCCCGATCCAGTCTGACCCCTGGAGACTATTCAAATGGTGAGGCATCTGCGGCTACATAGAGTTACTACCAGAAGAGTGTTATAGAAGGTAAGTAACTTGACCTTTCTTTAATTATTCTGAATTCCCTGCATCAATGCAGGGCACTGTGAAATTATATAATGGTAGGTTCATATATTCCTGAGAGCTTTTCACCAGAACGGACTCCAACTATCCTGGAGCAAAAATCAGATTGGTGAACTTTGAACATGCACCTCAGTTGCTTTGTGTAGCAGTCTTAATGCACTTTCATCAATTGGGGGACAGTTTATGGTTTTGGGAATATGAAAAGAATGAAAGACCAAGGAGGGAAAATTGTAGAAGTACTGACCTAAGAGTAAAATACACAAATATAATGGTGAATTGTGACTTGCCATCATTCGCTTTTTTTAAATTCAAAATGCACTGAAACGAAACTCATAAACTAGAAATCAAACACCACGTGTTATTTAAATACTTTATTCATCTTTAAAAATACTTATACAAATGACATTTCCGTTATTAAAATATATTCATTATAACACATTCAAATTCAGTGATCTCAGCATATTGAGTTTCTTTAAATAAAGATAGCATGTATGTATATCTATCTATATATCTATATCTATTTATCTATCTATAAATAAATATATATATATATATATATATATATATATGTGTGTGTGTGTGTATATATATATATATATATATATGTGTGTGTGTGTATATATATATATGTGTGTGTATATATATATATATATATATATATGTGTGTGTGTGTGTGAACAAGGGCTGCATAGCCCGAAACGCGTCATGTTTGGTTACTTGCAGAACAATCTGGAAAAATAAATCTTTCACCTGAATGCCGTGGTCTGTCTCCTGCTTTGCCAACCCTGTTGGTTCGGAGGTGGTTTCCTGAAGTGACTGTCGATATATATATATATATATATATATATATATATATATATATATATATATATATATATATATATATATATATATATATATATACACACACCGAATCCTTCAAAAACGATTTCCCCCCAGAAGATCGGCCGCACCAGGTGTCCGCCACTCAAAATCACCAATCACAAGGCATCATATTGTATTAAAAAAATATATACTTATTCATTTGTTAACTTTTATATGTATATAGTTACACATTCTCCCTCAGTCACAAAGGCCAAACGTGGAAAAACATCCATTCCATTTTGTGGACCCTGCATCGGCCACCCAGTTTTCTCTTTACGTCCATACTTTTTTCGGGGTATTTTACGCAGAATTTTCTTTGGGGTCAGGCAGATATGTTCCTAAGGGAAATCTAGTTCATTTTTCAGCTGCAAAGGCGAGTGCGTAAAACCTTGAGTTCTCATTAGCCAACAGAACTGAAAGTTTGTCAAACTCAACAATCTGAAAAGGAAAGTATATATGGTTAAGTAGTACCGAATATGACAAAGATTTTTAGCTTAACCATTGTGAGACAGTTTATAAAGCTTCAGCGTGAGGGCAGAATTGATGTGTTTACCAATGAATAAACACTTTAAAAAAATAATTTGATCATTATCAAGGCCTCGCAGAACCGTATATATATCCTCATTTACAGGTCAACAGTCGAACTAAACAAAATGCAAATGGTTGGATTTGTTTTACACTGGCACCAATTACAAGTTAAATGCAAGAAGTGTAAACTTGCTGGGATTGTGTACTCTGCATTACTACCAGGCACTAGCAGATGTGAAGATGACGTGTAGAATGCATTACAACAGGTGGGAAATGGTCGCAAAAATCGTTTGTATTTATATTTCCCACTATTAGCACCCAATGCTACACTGGCGGCCGAATTTACAAAGTTTTTGGATCGTGTTTGCATTACTTTTATAACGCAGACCCAATGCAAAATCCTTTTAAGGAACTACAAACCAACGCAAATTGGTATTATTGTTGGTTTGAAAGGAAAAGCGAGGCAGTGCTTTGCATTACTCTGGGTCAAGGGGGAGTTCAACGCTGTGGAACGACCCATGTTTTTTACGTAAAACCCTATCTTCTAACAGTAATAAGGGTTGTGCAAGAAAATTAATGTCACTTGAAAGCAGGCGTTAAAAGAATAAATGCTTTTATTTCTCCAAACTTTTCTCACTTTGCTTGTGTGCTGCACTGTACAGGACACACACAAAGTGGGACAAGTTTAACAGTCAATCTAAGTATAGTATTTTGTACTGGAAGGGTGTCTATCCAGTACAAAACCTGTGCTAGACTCACGCAGACATCTTTGCAGTATAGTGCAAGAGTGAGTGTGCCTGGCACCATGCAGCATGATTCTGTGCCAGCGCTGGGGACACCATAAAAGTACCATATCTCTGTAGCTACAGTGCTTTCCTGCTCTCTCCTAATCATGCAACGCTGCACAGCAACTTTGGGTGCTCCGCTGCTTTGTGGGACCGGTTTGAAAATATGGGCTTTGGTGTAAATGGTAACTCTGCTATGGAATTTTAGCACTAGATTCGGCGCTGAATGTTAATTTATCCCAGAGTAAAAGCACACAAGCAGGAGGGCCCAATGTAGAAGCAGATTGAATGAATTATATTGAAACTCACATCCTATTGTGATCATGAGTATGTCTGAGCTACCGGACAGCATAAGGACGTAAATATGGTAATACCATTTGAAGGGTACCTAATCATTTAGGGCCAGATGTATCAAGAATCCGTTTTGCCAATCCTAAATAGCGATTTTTTGCGAATCGCTATTTAGAATTCGCAAAACGGTATGTATGTACCAAATTGCAATATTTTTGCGATTCCTTATTTTTCTTTATTTGCAAATTCGCATTTTGCGAATTCGCAAATAAAGAATAATTTCCAATGCATTCCTATGGGCCAGGAGGCCCATAGGAATGATAGTGCGATAATTCTCAAATTGCGAATTGGCAATTTGCTAATCGCAATTTGAGAAATATTTCAAGGGTGCAGGGGTGTCTCAAAGACATCCTGCTGCACCCCTGAAATCTACATGTGTGCATGTGGCACACATACATGCCCATAGTGGCATGTATGTGTGTCACATGCCACCCTCACAAATGCCAAATAGGGTATTTTTAAAAGAAATCGCAAATTACCTCCGAGTACAAATTGGTGGTAATTTGCGATTCCTTAACTTAAAATCGCAATTTCAAAATGTGTCATACATATCATTTAAGGAATCGCAAAATTTGCGATTCCTTAAAAGCTACGGCAAAATAAGGAATCGCAAACAATTGCGATTCCTTAAATTGCGATTTTTTCATACATCGAAAAAATGCAAAACGGCCGCTTGCGAGTCGCAAAGGCCGAAATTCTGCGAATTTCGGCCTTTGCGAGTCGCAAAAGCCTTGATATATCTGGCCCTTAGCCTATTAACCCCCCAGGTTCCAACAACTCTTTTTCTGATCACCTCTTGGAAAGCATCACAACTAAGATTTCCTCAAATGCCACAGAGGTTTTCCTGGGTGATTTCAACCTGCACTGGAATGACACTAAAGATCCCTACGTCAACGCCATCAAAGACCTCCTAACCGACCAAGCCCTGACTCAAGCCTGCTCTCTGCCTACCCACTCAAAAGGGGCCATCCTTGACTGGATCATTTAAAAAGATTCCGCAGTCAAGCTTATCTCCATAGACCCTTGTGACTGGTCTGACCATCACTCCATCTCTTTAATTTTACCCGGGACCCGCAAGACAAAGTCGTCTCAATCGGTGATTTCCAAACACTGGACCAGAGATACTAAGAACCTCGACCTTATAAAACTAGAGGCTTGCTGCAAATCTGACCTCCCCACCTCGCACATAACCACAGTCAGCAACCTCAATGAGCATTATGTGTCGTCTATTTCAAACATTCTGGACGACCTTGCCCCTCTAAAACAAAAAAGAACACAAATCAAAGACAGAAACCCTTGGTTCACTGGCTCCCTCAACATTGAGAGGAAATCCCTACGGTAATCTGAAAGAATCTAGAGACAACAACCCTCTGCAACGCATCTAAAACTTCTCCCCTGCCAGGCGAGAAACGCCTACAACAAGCACATCCCCAATTGCAAAAAATATTATTTTAAATCCGAATTGGGGAACGCCAAGAATAGACCCCAAAAGCTCTTTGAACTGGTCAAACTCCAATTTAATAAACTGGCTAAAACACCGAAAGAATCCCCCAAATCGCTAATATCGGCAAATGAATTATACTTCTTCTTTGCCGATAAAATCACGGCATTAGGCATTAGTACCACTACCTACTCCCAACCCGTTCCTGTCCTGTTCCATTCTTCAGCACCAACCATCTAGGCCTCTCCTAAAAACCAAGCCCGCTGGACTGACTTCGAATACTATAACTAAGACTCCATCTCAAAAATCCTCTCTACCTTAAAACCAAACAACCACTTCAATGACCCGCTACCTTCCAACTGCCTCGCTGCTTCTTCCAATCCATTGTTCCTTGCTGGACTGCAATTATCAACGCCTCTCTTTAGCAGGGCTTGATCCCGGACCCTTTGAAAGCCAGCCAAGTCCTCCCCATTCTGAAAAAACCTTCGCTGGACCCAGCCTCCCCAGACAATTTCAGACCTATCTCCAATATCCTGCTATTAGCCAAAGTATTGGAGAAGTGTGTACAACAGCAACTAAGTCAGCACATCAACAACTTCCACCTACTTGATGACTTCCAATCTGGATTCAGACCAGGGCACAGCACTGAAACTACTATGCTCCACATCGTGGACGATGCCCTCCAAGCCCTAGACCAAGGCAAAAGCTGCCTTCTAATTCTCCTTGATCTATCCTCTGCCTTCGATACTGTCAACCATGAAAAACGACTTGAACGCTTCAGATTCAGGATGGGTCTGGATGGCGTGGTCCTAGAATGGTTCAGGTCCTTCCTCCACAACCGCTCTCAGAGATTCCTTATCAACGGCAACCTATCAGCTCCCACCCCGGTCACGTTCGGAGTCCCCCAAGGTTCAACCCTGTCCCCCACCCTCTTTAATCTTTACCTAAAGCCACTCACTAAGTTCTCCGTACCGCCACCATTCCTACCATAAGTATGCGGACCCAAATTTACATCAATATCTCTTCGCTCAAGGTGATCCTCTCCCTGAATGAGACCGTGAAAATGACTGTCCAATGGTTAGCCAATAACCAACTCAAACTTAATGCAAAGAAAACTGAATTTCTCCTATTCTCCCCTTCAAAAGCCAACCCGGAGATTCAGATGTGGATCAAGGCCATCACAGCCCTGAACTGCCAGCCTACAATTGTGGACTCTGCCAAATCCCTGGGCATAATCCTCGATTGTAACTTGAACATGCATGACCACATTAACTCGATGGCTAAAGCATCCAGATTCCACTTGAGCTACCTTTGGAAGCTGAAACCTATCATTGATGCTCCTGATTTTAAAATGGCAGTTCAAACACTAGTCATCTCTAGACTGGAATATGGATCTCATTAGCGCCTCTAAAATCCTGCCTCAACGCGACCGCCAGACTACTCACAGGTGCCAGGAAGTTCGACCACATCTCGCCACACATGAAAGCACTGAACTGGCTCCCTCTAGAGGCCAGAATTCAGCTGAAACTGGCATGCATTATAAACAAAGCTCTATACACAAACTCCCCTGCTTATCTGGCACAGAAACTAGTGATATCCGGAGGAAGCAGGAACTTCCAGTCAGCTAGAAACCTCTTACTCCAACCTGCCTCTTTTTAGAAATAAAGAACCTACAACAGGGCGTTCACCGGAGCAGCACCAAGAATTTGGAACTCTTTCCCACCTGCCATTAGAAGAATCCCTTCTCTAGCACATTTCAAAAAGGAGGCCAAAACCTTCCTCATGGGTGAATTTCTCGTCTAAGGCCTGCCCTCAACCACCACATTGTGCCTAACTAATCTAAGACTACCGCTTTCCCAGATCACCAACTCCCCATGCCGAGAACATATGGGACCTTTGTAGTTACTGACTCTGACGGCGATTGTAACCATACATCTGTATCCCCTTCTTCCTTATGCTCCCACCACCCCGGCCCATCGACATCCGTCTTGTTGATTTTCTATATTTCTGCACTATAAACCTTTTGTTTGTTCAACACTCTATACCATGTAAAGCGCTCTGATAACTTCACAGGTCAACTTCGCGCTCTATAAAACACAAAAATAAAATAAATAAATAAAAGTAAAACTGCTCCTGTTTGTAACATTATGGTAATGGGTAGGGGGACATTAGAAAAAATAGTAATACTTCCTGGTTTCCTATATAATTTCCAGGGTTTACATGTTTTGCTGATGGCACCCTTTTCAAGGAGCCGAATGAACATGTTACTTACCTTCAGTAACGATGTATGACATATGCTAGTTATAGATTCCTTACCTTAGAATTACCCCCAGGTGTCAGACTGGATCCGGAGAAGTTTTCTTAGCAGGACCCCCGCACGTCAGTACGTGGCGTTGGTTGACTCTGCGTCCGTCGCTGGCTACGTGTTCACCGAGATTACGTTGCGATGTCTTTTTAGATGCCGTCCGTGCGCTCTGATGTCAGTTCTGACACGACTTTCCACGCCAGGAGCGCAGAGCCATGCAAGACTCTGACCACTGGTGCACTATAACTAAGGTCATGAAAGGGAGTCCCCGTTCCTAGAAGTCAATTTGCAGAGCGAGAAGGATGGGTGGGGCGGTAAGGAATCTCTAACTAACATATGTTTCTTTCAGATACCTCGTTACCGAAGGTAAGTAACTTGTTCATCTGAAAGAGACTGTTAGGTATAGATTCCTTACCTTAGAATAGATACCCCAGCAATACCAACCCCAGAGGAGGGTCTGCAAACCAAGTTCACACCAGAAAGTCCTGGAAGACCGAACGGGCAAAATAGCTGTCCCTCCGGAATTGGCTGTCCAGGGAGTAATATCTGGTGGATGTGTGCAAGGATGCCCACATGGCTGCCTGACAGATGTCAAGATGTGGAACTCAGCGTGCAGGAGCACAGAGAAGAAAGGGGACTTAGAAGAAAGAGCTTGAAGCTCACTCACCCTGCGAGCAGAAGGATGGCAATAAGGAAAGCCGTTTTCAGAGTGAGGAGCCTGAGAGGACAGTTGGGAAAAGGCTCGAAGGGAGCGCACATAAGAGAGATGACAGCAAGATAGCCCTTAAGAGTGCCAGGGAAGAGCCCTGCTGGACCAAAGAAAGTATATACAAAAGGACCTCTGATAGAGGGGCAGAAAGGGGATCTACAGCCTTTGCTGTGCACCATACCACAAACTTATTCCAAAGACAGGTGTATACCGTTTTAGTGGAAGGACGCCTGGCTGTCAAGATGATATTACAGACTTACAGACTTCGGGTGGAAGGTCAAAAGCTGTCAACTGTCACCGCTCAATCTCCACGCAAGGAGGAGGAGGCTGGACAGGTTCAGGTGAAGAACCCTCCCCTGCTGCTGCAAAAGAAGATCCTCCCGAACAGGCAGTCTGAGTGGTAGATCGATGGCCATGCTCAGGAGCTCTGGGTACCTGACACTTTGTGCACAGTACAGAGCCAGAAGAATAACTTGGGCCTGGTCGTGCTTGATATTCTTCAGCACTGGAGGCTGAAGTGGTACTGGTGGAAAACCGTACGGGAGGCCGCAGTTCCACTCACGACAAAAAGCGTTGCAGAGCGAGCGTTGCCTTGGAAATGCCAATGCATAGAATTGCTGACATTAAGCGTTCTCTTCAGTGGCAAACAAATCTAACCAAGGCTCTCCCCACTGCTGAAAGAGACCTTGCACTACCTCTGGGTTAAGACGCCATTCGTGGTCTACCAGGCAGCTGAATTCATTCGCCCTGGCGTTCAGAGTACCTGCCATGTGTTGAACCACCAGGGTCATGCCCTGATATTCCAGCAATGTCCAGAGGCATAGAATCTCTTGACATAGAGTCCATGACACCACCCGCCCTGTTTGTTGCAGTACTACATGGCGGTGGTGTTGTCCATGAACACCTGCACCACCTTACCCTTTACAGAGGGAAGGAATGCCATCAGAACCAGACAGATTGCCTGGAGCTCCAGAAGGTTGATATGGAGCCCGGACTTCGCTGGAGACCAGACGCCTCTGATCTCTGCTTCTCCCAGATGGCCACCCCATCCCAGGAGTGGCGCATCTGTCACTACTGTGACATTTGGTTTGGGAAGGGAGAGGGATCTGATCTGACCCAAGTCTGGTTTGTTAGCCACCACTCCAGTTGTTGTGGAAGTTCACTCCCAGATCTGAACATAGTCAGAAATATTGCCCTGATGCTGCGCCCACTGGAACTTCAGGTTCCACTGCAGAGCCCGCATATTCCACCAGCAGAATATAGGAGGCCATGCTGCCCAGCAGCCTCAGGGTCATTCTCACCGAAATTTGGGTTAGAGACTGAAACATTGGTATCATAGCCCAAATATCCCGGACTTGCTGCTTGGGAGTATAGGCCCGAAACTGCACTGTGTCCAGAACAGCTCCAATGAAAGGGAGTGTTTGAGAGGGAGTCAGGTGTGACTCTGGCACGTTGATAGTGAACCCCAGCGAATGCAGGAGGTCTGCTGTATTCTGGAGCTGTGAGATGACAGCCTGAGGCAAGCCCTCCTTCAACAGCCTGTCGTTGAAATAGGGGAAGACTGGAATCCCTGATCTGCGCAGATGAGCTGCGACCAACGCCATCACTTTTGTGAATACCTGAGGGGCACTGGTATGGCCAAAGGTAGCACGGTGAACTGAAAATGCTTGTGACCTACTGTGAACCATAGATAGAGCATGTGGGCTTACAGAATGAGCATGTCAAAATAGGCGTCCTGCAAGTCCAGAGCCACCATCCAGTCTCCAGGGTCGAGGGTAGACAGCACCTGTGTCACTGTTAGCATTTTAAACTTCTCCTTCCGGTGGAAGCAGTTGAGGGGCGAGGTCTAGAATAGGGTACAGGCCTTTGTCCTTCTTGGGCACCAAAAAGTAGCAGGAATAACAATCACGACCTACTTCTGGCATTGAAACCCTCTTGAAAGCCCCCTTGGCCACGAGAGCTGAGACTTCCTGGCGGAGAAGCACCAAATGATCCTCCGACATGCGATCGAAAGACGGTTGCATGGAGGGATGGGTAGTCTCGAAGGGGAGGGAACAGCCCCTTCATAATATTTGCAAAACCCACCTGTCTGACGGGATAGATAGCCAGTGGGGGAAGTGATGGTGAATCCTGCTGCCCACTGGCCATTGGTGACCCTGAGAGGTCGGACTAGGAAGGCTTGAAGGCTGCTGCAGGGGGAAAGGGTGGACTGGCCCACCGCTGGTTCCCAGACTAGGGTTGCTTGGTCCCACGTCCAAGCAGAGGTTGGGCACCTTAGGTGAACAGGTGGCTGTTCTGGGCTGGACGCTGTGGGGTGCCCCTTCCGTAGCCACGAAAGGGGTGAAAAGCAGACTCAGGTGGATGGGATGACGTTGCAAGGCCCAAGGATCTGACCGTAGCTCAAGAATCTTTAAAGCGCTCCAGCGCTGAGTCTGCTTTGTCACCAAAGAGGCGACGGACATCAAAGGGCATGTCCAGCAAAGTTGACTGGACATCCCCCGAAAAGCCAAATGTCTTCAACCAGGCGTAGCGCCAAAGGGCTACCGACGTGGCACCTGTTCTGCCCAGTGAGTCGCTGGTATCCAGTCCACAGCGAATCGTGAATTTTGCTGCGTCTTTCCTACCTTCAACTGTTTGGGAGAGAGAAGCAGGGCCTACCCCGGGCACTGAGGCAGCACCTGCGCCACCGTATCCCAGATGGTACGGGAGTATTGGCCCAAGAGGCACACGGTAATCACGGACTGCAGCGTCAAGCTGTAGGAAGAGAACATGCGCTTCCCAAGATGATCCAGCTTCTTGGATTCCCTGTCTAGGGGAGTAGAAGGGAATGTGCACTTAGAAGAAGAGGCTTGGACCACCAAAATCTCAGGGGAAGGGTGTGGGGTGAGGTAAATGGGATCGCCCTGAGCCTGGCTGTGGCAGCGGGTAATCGTCCGTTCCACAAGATCCCCTGTGCTGGCCTTGGACCAGGTGCCCATAAGGACGTTAGTGAGGGCTTCTTTGAATGGCAAAAGGGGATCAGAGGAGGTTGCCGCTGGTTGAAGCACCTCTGTCAGGAGAGTAGTCCTGACCGCCACTGAATGGAGCTCCAGGCCCAAGGCCTCAGCCGCCCTTTGCACCACCACAGCATAAGAGGCTCCCTCCTCTGTAGCCACAGTAGGGGAAGAAAGCATGCCAAAGTCTGGGGAAGTGTCCAGACCACTAGTATCACCCAGGTCCTCTCTCCAGCCCGGCTCTTCAAGCTGGTCTGGTAAAGGGTCAGGTGACCCCTCCCAATCCTCATCACCTCCTTCTGGGCCATAGGCAACACCAGGGATGAAAAGGTGAACAAAAGTACCCTCCGGCTTCTGATCCGACGTTGATCTGGCTCGGTTTCCATAATAGGGGTGAGGTTGGGGATGGCGCTGGTCTGGGCACGACCGACGCCGGGGGCGTTGGCTCCGGGGAAGGTCGATAGGCGTTGATCCGGATCCAGGCCCAGAACCCCCCACCGGCTCCGTGGGGCCCAAAGGTGCACCAGCGGAGTCGGGCTGCCCAAAGATGGAATGAGGGCTTTGTAAAATGCACGAAACTGGGCAGGTGCGCTCCGACTCCAAGAAAGGGAGGGAGGCTCGGAGTCGTCCCAGAACTAGGCACCGAAGACAGAGCCTTAGAGCGACGTCACTCCGGATCCTGTGTCATGTCAGCCGACCAATGAGGAGAAAGAAAAGAGCGCTGGTGCTTCTTCACCTTCTTCTTGTGCTTCAACCTACTTGGAGGACTTTAAGTGCGACAAGGTGTGGGGGCTCCGCGACTGGTCTCAGGACCCGGAATGACGCAGAGCCGACTGCCGGGTCTCCAATAGCTTTCAAGACTGCTCCTGCAAAAACTTTGGATTCATGGCCCGGCAGTCGGAGCACGACTTTGGATTGTGGGTGCGCTCCAGGCACCAGAGGTACACAAAGTGTGGGTCCGTCACAGACATCAGTTTCTGACGGGCTTTGCAGGGCTTGAAACCAGTCCAATGATGGGATATCCCTTGCACACCAGGAGTTGAAGACTCAAATAAGAAGTCGACAAAAGTTGAAAAAAGCTTAGTCAAAAAGTGACTAAAGGGGTAGCTCTCTCTGTATTTGCGCTAGGCTGGCATGGAAAAAGAAAGAACTCAGTGCGCAGGGGCGGCGGTTAAATAGACACAGCGATGTCAGCCCGGCTAACATTACACCAACGACGGACACAGAGTCGACCGACGCCACCTATCGATGTGCAGGGGTACTGCTAAGAAAAATCTCTCCAGATCCAGTCTGATGCCTGGGGATAATTCTATGGTAAGGAATCTATAACTAACAATCTCTTTCAGATACCCTGTCTTCGACCTGCTATGGAATGGAGACAACACCAAATTGCCCTTACTAACCTACACTACTCTCGCACAGACAACTTAAGGGAAGCATTATACCATGACTGGGACATAGACACTATCTTCCCAAGCTTCTAATCTGCAGTTTAGGCTGGTGGCAGGTACATAAAAAAGGATTCAGGATGCTTTACACCGCTGGTTGTCCCATGAGGATCCAGCCTCCATTTCTGAAGATTGCACACATATCTGAAGATACTTTGTGGCAAACTGTGTTCTTAACACACCTTGTGTGAACGTTACAAGTTGCAGAACATGTGCACTTTCTCTGCAGTGAGGGCAAATGTACCGGTAGCTCTGTGACACAAATTGCTCAGATTAACTGGGTTGCAGGCTGCGGAGAAACTGAAATCCATAAAGTGCTATGCATCTGTTCAGAACTTGGAGCTGGATCGAAGCCAATTATGATCCTGCATCAGGCACTGCTGACTTTGTGTTGTGTTGGGCTGTAAAATCCCTTGCCTGGCTCTGGAAAGCATGTGCCCATGCCCTTTGTCATTTACCCTGTTTGTGAGGTTGATATGTTTTTATTTTCCCATTATGAGCCCAAAAATCAACCGGGCTCATTATGGGGCCTTTCAGTTACAAGGAATTGAGACCCACTGAACAGTGCTCTGATGTTCCCCCCTATATATTATTGGGACTAATACCCCCTTGACATGCGTTGTGGTTATAGTAGTGGTGGTAAAGTAATTTGTCGTGAAGAGACAGACCTTTTTACCTATAGCCATAAAAATCAGTGTTTTATAGGCCTCTCCTGTCTAAAGTTTTCTGCCACTATGAGGTCTACGCCCAACCCCTCTCCCGGACAAGAAGTCGATCATTTGCTGTGCAAGAGAAAGACTAAGGCAACTATCAACATTTTTTAGGGCCCAAGGTAGTATTGATGCTTCCATCCTGTTTGGTAAGCACCCTTTGCCTATTACACCACCAGTGACTAGGTAAACATTGGCCTGCCTCTAGATGCCTCCATGGGATCTTGAGAATCTATCCCCTTCATTCCTGGAGAAGCAGAGAAATAGCCAGTCAAGAACTCACTGACTCAAGAACCAGTGATTGCACTGCAATTGGTCAGGAAGTTTCCAAGTTATCCCTGCTTGATGCCTCGGGTCTGTCCCATGGATGCTAGAGCCATGTCCATGGTCTTGTGGGCACCCAGCGGTACTGGAAAATCAGCAGTGTCAGAGAGGCAGAACTTTTATAGTAAAATTATCTGATGTGCAGGTAAAATTATCTGATATGCAGGTATTCCTTTGGACAGGCACTAAAGTAAACTTTAGACTCCTGTGAACTGTGTGTGCTCTCCTGTGAACTGTTCCTATTATGAAGCACTGTGTCAGATCCACATTGCCACGTCTGTGTGGGCTATTTGGGTCAATTTGGGTGGTGGCATTGATTTTGGCCTTAGTGGTTTCTGTGAAAATGCACGAGAACTGTGTAAAAACTTGTGTCATTTTGAAGATATGTGCAATCTCTCAAACAAGTAAAGCACACTCATACATTTCCCTCATACTGTGAAATAATCTGAAGCAGATATCAGTATTGTATTGAGCTTAGTACTGATATTGCACGTTGCACTTCTGACTGCCAATTCAGTGACCTATGTTTCTGGAACCCATTATTCACAAGAACCTTAAAATTTAAGCATGGTGTTATAGGAAAACCTAGGAGACAATTCACAAAGGTAAACTTGCAAGTGAGTAAATCTACACATGTAACTTTACACTTACACGTTTGAGTAACTTTACTACTTTGGTCTATTCACCATTTCCAAGAGTTAAGTTACTCAAAAGTGTAGACTTATATGTCTTCAGCCCCGTAAATAGGTTTGAAAA
The DNA here is from genome assembly GCF_964263255.1 of Lissotriton vulgaris. Lineage (NCBI taxonomy): Eukaryota > Metazoa > Chordata > Amphibia > Caudata > Salamandridae > Lissotriton > Lissotriton vulgaris. The sequence continues at coordinate 450,805,539 of NC_141696.1, read as the reverse complement.
AACGTAATTTACCACCATAATTTTTCTATAACTAACTTTACAACTTTGCGGAACCCCTGCTACCAAACCAGAAACCTTCGCATGGAATGGAATATATTAGAACTACATGCACCTGAACCAAATAATGCACAACTGACACCCATTCCCTCACAACAACATTAATTCTGCCTATATCATAGGATCTGCTTTTCTTTCCTCTTCGTCTTGCCAGCCAGAAGCATGCAGTTCTCCCAGTCAAGAGAAAGAGGGCCATATTATCAAGAGAGGGCAATACATTATCGCCGCTTTTATCGCCAGGAAACTGCAGCTAAAGCGGCGATAATGGGCATGATAATATGCCCTTGTGAATTCCCATAGAAGCCCAGGTTAACACCAGAACCTCGGCTTTTATGGAAATTCACAAAGGCATATTATCAAGCCCATTATCGCTGCTTTAGCGACAGTTTCCTGCCGATAAAAGAGGCGATAATGTATCGCCCTTTCTTGATAATATGGCCCAGAGACATTTCCTGAGGAAGGGCTAGTCCTTGTAGTGAAATTTGTGGGGAAATACTCAAAACAATTACATGGGCTGCCTCCATTTACCCTTAGTGGAACCCAGAAGACAGACTGTGATATTCTATATATTACTGTATCTATGGTTTAGTTGTGTTTAGCCCAATATATCTCTATGGTTGAGGGAGATCTAGATTCTAGAACTTGAGATAGAGAATGTCAAGTGTTCAATTAATGCTCGCTGTTGTCCTGTTTGGATGAGATTCTTTATGAGGAACAAACTTTACCTTGGAAACCATCATTCAAGACTAAAGATCCTTTTTGCAAATATTACACTGGTGTAGTCGGCAGCTCTTCATAAGAATCTCAACACAGGGAAACTATATTTCTAGTTAGACATTTCATCATTTCTAAAACTCGATTTTTAAAATAACAAAAGGAGAAGAGTTATATACAGTGAAATTATCTCTTGGGCATTGGCTTTTCGGCACATGCTCATCACTTCGATTTGAACTTATAAAAAATTAATTTTTTTGTGATTGGGAGCTTTCGATGTGCATAGCCTAATTTGTTCATCGACTAAATAGCTTCACCTATGATCTATACATAGTGTTAGCTAAGTCTGAACATGGTATGCCTAACTTTCTCATAAGACTTGGAATTGCTGAAAGAATAATATACATGTTTTATAAGCGGCTGTTTGTTGAAACCATTGCGTTTGTGGCAAGAGGAGTATAATTAATCTTTAATACTTTCTATTTGGTGAAGATATTATTGCGGAGCATACTACCAGATAACAGCGTTAAGAATTGTATAAGACAGATCTTGTGAAAATTGAGTTAAACGTATTGCTCGAAATATTTTACATCAACGGTTTTGGCCATTGTTTGAATCATCACTTTCCTCACGCTATGGATGCAATTTTATTCAACGTTTGAATTCTTACCTCGCATGGATGCATCTTTGTTGTCTTCCTTCTGAAGTCAGCGTGTGACGTGACTCGCAGTGCGCTAGAACTAACGTGTGGGTAATGACCTAACGCGCAGTGCGCAACACACGTACAACTTGGCGGCCATTTTAAGTGTTGCCAACTTCAACATTATGATCCTCTGGAGCTCTTTTTCATAATTACGAATTACTTTTTACGGTAAAGTGTTAACTTTACAGTTAGTTTCAGCACACGTTCATTTTGGGGTAACGTGGATTTATTCAAAGTCGGTCACAGTGCATGAAACATTTCTGAGTCATTGAAAATTGGACACTGTTAAATGTTCGTAAGACTCATACTCATACTTACATGTACTTAATTTTAAAAGCTCATGATTGGATTTACTGTGTGTAATGCCATTCGCTATTCAATTATTGAGGATTATAACATTTTGAGGAATTATACTGTGATACATAAGAAATATGTTTATGCCTTAAGTAAGTTTTAACAAATTTTGACTGAATATTATTTTATCTTTAATTTTAGGTTGTTTTAGTAAATATTCAGCTTAATTCCTATAACAATTTATTAGAATAGAACATGCAAAACGTAACTGCAGCACCGCTTTCTTTTTTTAAATCCGGGGGAGCCTTCAATTAAGAGGAAGAAATGGAAAAGCGTGTTCAAGCATTATGCTAAAGTGTGTGGTACTTTGCTTAGTGCAGAGGGGAAAACTGCTCTTTTGTTACATTGCCTTGGGTCTGAGGGGCAAGATGTATTTGATCATCTCCCAAATTTACCGGATACAGCAGCCAATAGTTTAAATGAGTATGAAATATGTATACGAAAACTTGATTTGCATTATCTTCCCAAGATTAGCACCGTTCTGGAAAGATATAACTTTGGAAAAAGGATACAAAGGGATGATGAAACTGTTGAATCATACGTACCAGATTTAAGGAAGTTAGATTCATCTTGTAAATTTGAGGGGCTTACTGATGAACACATTAGGGATCAGTTTATGTTGGGATGTAGCATAGATAAAGTGCGTGATGAACTATGGTTACGGGATGAGCCCACCCTCGAGGAAGTTATTTTCATTGCTAAGAGAGTTGAGCACTCACAAAAATGTGTAGCTAGGGGGCGTGGCTTAGATGGCGGCTTAGCAAGACATGTCCTTTGGAGGCTCCCCGTCCCCGATCCCCTGACCGGGCATAAAAGCGGACCACTTCGCCTCTGAGCCCCTGTGCCGACAGCCAAAGGCAAACAGGACACCCGCTGGGCGACTGGGGGCTCCGACGAGACTCGGGGCAGAGGAGTGAGCAGCGAGACGGCAGCGCCGGCCGAGGCAGTTCGGAGCCGCGAAAAGCAGTGACCCGGCTCCTGCATCGAAGGGAGCGTACGGGCCCCACACCACGACCACGAGACTGTGCTGCCGCACCTGAGGTTCCCCCGACTGGTGGGACGGTCCGGAGGCGGCGACCGCCGGAGTTCGCCGCGGGCCCCAAGGGGGCAGCCCGCGTAAGGAGGCGCCTACGGAGCCGGCGCCGGGAATCACCCGAGGCCCCGGCTTGCGCCTACCCGGCGGAGGTGCAGCGGCCACGGGCTGTACATAAAGGTGAGACAAACGGCGCAGCAGATTCAGAGGGCACCACTCCGGGGGACGAACACACGGGCCTCCAGCGCCCAGCAAGCCTGAGAGACGCCACAGGGGCCCGGGGACACAAGGTCACGCTTTGAGCTTTGAGCAGCACCGCCATAAGGCCTACCAGAGCTAGGCGCGAACAGGGGCCGTGGAGCCTCCTTTGCGGGAAAGCGAATGAGGCAGCCCTAGGACCGACAAAAGAGATCGGGGACGCTAATCGAGCCCCCGGGGAGGGCCCCGGGCCCCTAGCTGCGACAGAACAAGTGGCCCAAGCACCGAGAGCGCGAGTCACGCGCCACCACTGCCACACAGGGTCAATGCATTAGGAGAAGAAGACAAAAGGAGCTACTGGAGCCGCAGCGAACAGGAGGGGGATTTGAGGGCAACAGCCGAGACCCGGAGAGGGCCCCCGGGCGGACCACCACATCGAGGGCTGACTTGGAGGAGCTCGGCGATCCGCCAGCGGAGCACCAGGCGGGACAGGACTTTACAGCCGGGGAAGCGGCTCGGTGGGCACGACACAGGCCCACGGTGTTGAACGGAGACCAGGGGCCGTGGGGAAGAGTCGTGGCCGCGGGGACACGAAGGAGCGGGTTGCTTTAGAACGTCCCAGGACAGCACAACCCGGGACCCTGGGCCAAGGGGCACACAACCCTCATCGAGACGTAGCGCTACCCCAACACATCACCCCCCTCACCCCACTACACGCCCGCCATAAATAGACTGTTATCCCGCCAAGCAACGCGACACGACTGGGAGAAGGCCAGATCGGCAGGGGTGGAGAAGATGGCTTCTTCCAACCGCAAAGGGGGCCGCACCATACCCGAAATGCTGTCCAAAGGGTCGTCTAAGGCCGACAAAAGCCCTGACAAACCAGCTCAGGCGCCCCCCCTAAAAAGAAAGACTGCGATGAGGGGGAGGCCCCGGCGACCAAGACGTTCATGGAGGCCCTCTTCACCTCTCTTAAGGAAGACATCCAATCCCTCAGACAAGAAATGGCGAGGGACTATAAAGAACTTCGCCGGGATGTCGACGATCTTGGGGAGGGGGTAGCCGCGAATGAGCTCCCGGGACAAGCCAGAAGCGAAGAAGTAGAGCACTTGCAGCAAGAAATCATTAGGCTTAGCGAGCAACAAACAGATCTCCAATCCCACACAGAGGACCTCGAAAACCGCTCAATGGACAATAACATCCGGGTCCGAAATGTGCCGTCCAAAGCAGAGGGGGACGATATGGCAGGATACTTGCAAACCCTATTTTGAACAGTACTCGGCGAAAGCGAGGACTTTGAGATCCGTATTGATAGAGCCCACCGGGTGAGCCCAGCTCGCCGAGCTCAGGGCCCCCCGCCCGACATTCTGGCTTTCCTGCCCGACTACCCTCTCAAGGAACGCATACTGAAGGCGGCAAGCCTCAAACAGCCTCTTCGCTTTCAGGGACACGCTGTGGAACTATTCCAGGATCTATCAGCAATCACCCTACAAAAGCGGAGATCATTTAAAACAGCCACTGCCTTCCTCCGCAACGAAGGGGTCCCGTACTCTTGGGGGCACCCCTTTAGGCTGATTTTCAAATGGAACGGGTCCCTCCACCAGCTGCGATCCCTACGGGACACCTGCACCCTACTGGGCATTCCACACGAGGAGTGTGAGAAGTTGGCCTGGTATATTATGCTCACTAATTCTAGTGATCACTTTGTACCATGCCAAGCAACCCTTATGATGATTGGTTGTAATTCAACCTTGTAGACCAGTTATCCTAGTGGTAACGTGGACAAAGCAGTCTTAGGCTAAACTCTGAAAGGCATGTGAAGCCAGCTGTATTACCATACACAACCCCCTTGAATACCAAATGAAAGGACACCACACAGATATATATTGAAAATATATATTGATTTATTAACTATAAAATCCCCTGGACTCTTTATGAGCACAGAAGCACAAGCGTTAAATCACAAGACAGTTTAAAATACACCAAAGTTGCACAATATGGATGAGCCCTAGGGGCCACCTAAACCATATACTAAGAAAGTGGTATAAGAGATACCAATCAGAACAGGAACAGGTCTAGGGCCTTGGGAATCGCTGGAGCTATTCGAGACTAGCAGTGATTAAGTCGGGAAAGGCCCGCGGAACTCGGGTGCAGTGTCTAAAGTGCACACACTTTCCAATGTAAAGTCCATGGTGCGTAAAAAGTACAAAGGTAGTTAGTTTGGAACCTTCTGAGTGACCTAGAACGCTGAAACTTAAGACACAGGCCCTTGAGATGTGTACCAGTGTAGGAACACCGGCGGAGCTGAGTTACCTCACCCACAGGAAGCGGGTGCACAGGGTCGGAGTAGTGTCAGGTTTCGTCACGCTGGTCGATGGTGCTTGGAGCTGAAGATGCTGCAGGCGGCTCGATGTGAAGAGTTCCGGTGGATCCAAGGGTGGATCTGAAGTTGTGAAGATCTGAAAGCAGAGGGGACAATGTTCAAAGTCACTAGCCAGTGACTACCGTGGAACCAGATTGGAACCAGGCGATGTCGGCTGCAAACAGGCATTGAGGTGTAGCTTCTCTCTGCAGCCACGTGGACACCGGGGGTCAAGGACTTCCAGGAGTCGGTCACGAGCTGTCCCACGTAGGCTTCTCGCTGTTGGCGGTGTCGGCAACTTGATCGGAGCAAACAGGCCTTGGCTAATGCAAGCCATGCAGGAATCGAAAAATGCTTAACACTCGAACCAGCAAGGTCAGAGCGAGTGCTCCTTTTCACAGAAGCTTGGGCAAGTCTGGAGCAACCAGACCCGCAGTGTAGTTTGTCGGTTTTGTCGCCAAGATGGCCGCTGACCACGTGGCTAGTGGCCGGGATGGTGCGTCGAGTGGCACAATGCAAAAGGGCCCCACGCAGATCGTGGAGATGCTGGAGGGCTCTTCTTCGGTGCAAGGGCTGCTCGGTGGTGGGGGTTCTCAGTCCCCAAAGCACAACGTCGAGGATGCCTCGGTTGCTGCGCCATCAGCTTTTCGAGTGTCTTCCAAGAGGTCCGGTCCCACGTCACTCGGTGCCTCCACGGGTCCCTTCTTTGCAGGGACTGTGGATCGGGCTGTGAGAGGTCTGGGAGTCTGAGTCTTGTCAGGCTCTGGGCTCGGGCTCCGGCGGGAGGCAGCGGCAAAGCAGACGTCGAGTTGCTGGTTGGTGCCTGTGTTCACAGGGTGGCCACTCCTAGGCCACAAGGGAGATTCTCTTCAGTCTTCTGTGCAGCAGAATGTCGAAGTCCAGTCTTCTTCTTGTTTAAAGTTGATTTCAGGATGATCTGCTGTGCAATGGCACTGCTCCCACTCTTATTCCCAATCTGAGGGGTGGATCACCTACTAGGTCCCTCCTCTGGGGGGAACCAGGAAGGGGGGCGGTTACACCCCCTTTCCTTTGTCCAGCTCCTCGCCAGGCCTGGGTCTGGAAAGTCCCAGGACCGGTTTGGACTGGCTTAGGCACGGGGACACCTTGTGTGCCCCGGTCATGTCTGATTCTATTCAGCCCTGTCCTACCCAATACACAAAACCCTGTCTGGGGGGGTGCTCGCACCTCCCAAGGCAGGAAACCCTTTGTCCAAGCCTCCCTCGCTGGAAGGACTCCCAGCAGCAGGAGGTCAGACTCGTGTCTGTGGTGGCAGCATCCATTTTGTGATGCTGAGGCTCTGGTTAACTTTAACCGGGGTTAAGGCTACACACATGTCGTGTCCCTCTAGAAGGGTGGAATGCTATCCCCGTCGACAGAACTGTCGAGGGGATAGTATTCCAATTCGTATGACACCTTACTCGACATGTTTTGATAAAGCCAAACCAAAGATAGCATTTAACCGCGAGGATTATAATGCACTTAAGAGTATATGGTATGGCAATATCCCGGAACAGCTTAGGGAGTGGTTCCCGACAGCTGCAGACAGGCTCAGCTCATGCTAGAGCACCATCTCACATATTTCCAAGCACTCTGCCTCCAGGATTGATGAGGCCTTCCATAGGAGTGGCTGATAGGAACATATGTGTCCAGTTTAAGGGTAGATATAGGGATACTATACCTAAGCAAGAGGTGATTACACCAACTTGCCCCAGCTGAGTGATCAGCCAGTTGTGTCAAATATGGAGGCCAGGCCAGGGGTGGCACAATACATGCTGCAGCCCCTGGTAGGCCTTGGAAACACCTATGCCCTGGGTACCTAGGGTACACTGTTACAGGGGCCAACAAGGTGAACCAGTTCCAATTCGTAATGCACCTACAGTGCATTGGCAGTAATTTAGAGAGAGAACAGCAGGCTGTGGGTCTGATTAGCAGGCCCACAGCCACATTAAGTCATAAACCAGTGAAGCAAAAAGCAAAAATTTTGGGGGACCATAGGATAGCAGACCCTACTCTCCTAAATAACCCCCCCAAACGCAGGGACATTAGACTAACCTTGACCAGTTGTGTCTTCATGTTCTAAGTGGAAGTACCTGGAGAGACCATCTGCGTTGCCATGGTCAGTCCCTGGGTGGTGCTCCACTGTAAAGTCCATCCCCTGTAGGGAAATGGACCACCTGAGTAGTTTGGGGTTTTCACCCTTCATCTGATTAAGCCATAAGAGGGGCTTATGGTCGGTCTGAATCTTGAAGTGAGTGCCAAATAAGTGTGGTCTCAACTTCTTCAGGGCCCACACCATAGCAAAGGCCTCCCTCTCTATAGCTGACCAACGTTTCTCTCTGGGGGTCAGCCTTCTGCTAATAAAAGCAATGGGCTGGTCCTGGCCATCTACATTAAGCTCTGAAAGCACTGCTCCCACTCCCAACTCAGAAGCATCTGTTTGGACAATGAACTCTCTTGAGTAGTCAGGACTCTTCAGGATAGGTGCAGAGCACATGGCCTTCTTCAGGTCATCAAATGCCTTTTGACAGATTTCTGTCCACTGAACCTTTTTGGGCATCTTCTTGGATGTCAGATCATTAAGAGGAGTCACAATGGACCCATAGTTCTTAACAAACTTCCTGTAGTACCCAGTCAGGCCCAAGAAAGCTCTGACCTGAGTCTGGGTAGTTGGAGGGGACCAGTCCTTGATGGTCTGGATCTTACTCTCCAGTGGTTGAACTTGGCCTCCACCTACAAGGTGGCCCAGGTATACCACCTTGCTCTGCCCTATCTGGCACTTTGTTGCCTTGATAGTGAGGCCTGCCTTCTGCAGAGCCTCAAGCACTTCCTTCAGGTGGACCAGGTGATCCTCCCAGGTGGATCTAAAGACAGCAATATCATCCAGATAAGCTGCACAAAAGTCATCCAACCCAGTGAGGACTTGATTCACCAACCTTTGGAAGGTGGCAGCTGCATTTTTCAAACCAAAGGGCATTACCACAAATTGATAATACCCACTAGAGGTAGAAAATGCTGTCTTGGCTTTAGACTCCTCAGCTAACCTGATTCGCCAGTAGCCAGCTGTCAAGTCAAATGTGCTCAAATATTTGGCAGAAGCCAACTTGTCAATGAGCTCATCTGCCATTGGAATAGGGTGTGCATCTGTCCTGGTGACAGCATTGAGTCCTCTGTAATCCACACAGAACCTCATCTCTCTCTTGCCATCTTTGGTGTGAGGTTTGGGGACCAGAACCACTGGGCTAGCCCAGGGGCTCTCTGAAGGCTCAATGACACCTAATTCCAGCATCTTTTGCACCTCAGTCTTTATACAGTCCCTGACGTGGTCAGGTTGCCTGTAAATCCTGCTCTTTACAGGAAGACTGTCACCAGTGTCCACCACATGGGTACACCAGTTAGTCTGACTGGGTGTCAATGAGAACATATGACTGTATGCCTGTAGAACTTGTCTACAGTCATTTTGCTGATGTTCAGTGAGGCTGCCACCTAAGGCCACACCATCAACTGAGCCATCCTCAGGGTTCTGAGTGAACAGGTCTGGGAGAGGGTCACTCTCTTCCTCCTGTCCCTCATCTGTAGCCATGAGCAAGCCCATGTCTTCCCTGTTGACATATGCCTTTAGTCTGTTAACATGGAGCACCCTGTGGGGGCTCCTGGGAGTTCCTAGGTCCACCAAGTAGGTAACCTCTCCCTTCTTTTCCCTTTTGTATGGGGTCCAGACCATTTGTCTTGGAGTGCTGCTGGGGCCACTGGCTCCAACACCCATACCTTCTGTCCAGGCTGAAACTCAACAAGGACAGCCTTTTGGTCATGCCAAGCTTTCTGTAATTCTTGGCTAGCCTCAAGGTTTTTGGATGCCTTTTCCATGTACTCTGCCATCCTGGAGCGGAGACCAAGTACATAGTCCACTATGTCTTGCTTAGGCTTTTTGAGAGATAACTCCCATCCTTCCTTCACTAGACACAGGGGTCCTCTTACAGGGTGCCCAAACAACAATTCAAAGGGGCTGAAGCCAACCCCCTTTTGAGGGACCTCTCTGTAAGCAAACAAAAGGCAGGGCAGTAGGATGTCCCATCTTCGCCTGAGCTTTTCAGGTACTCCTTTGATCATGCCCTTTAGGGTCTTGTTAAATCTCTCAACAAGCCCATTACATTGTGGATGATAAGGAGTGGTGAACTTGTAGTTGACACCACATTCCTTCCACATAGCTGTCAAATATCCTGACATGAAGTTGGCACCTCTGTCAGATATTACCTCCTTAGGAAACCCCACTCTGGAGAAAACTCCAAGTAAGGCCCTGGCCACAACAGGAGCTGTTGTGGTCCTAAGTGGAATTGCCTCTGGGTACCTGGTGGCATGGTCCACCACCACCAGTATGAATCTGTGCCCAGATGCTGTAGGGGGATCCATTGGACCCACAATATCAATCCCCACTCTTTCAAAGGGAACCCCCACCATAGGTAGTGGTATTAGGGGGGCCTTTGTTGTTCCACCTGCTTTACCACTGGCTTGGCAGGTTTCACAGGAGCGACAAAACTCCTTGGTGTCTTCAGACATGTGAGGCCAGTGAAAGTGAGGGACAAGCCTGTCCCAGGTCTTATTCTGGCCTAAGTGTCCTGCTAAAGGAATATCATGGGCCAAGGTGAGAAGGAAACCCCTAAATTGCAGAGGTATAACCAACCTCCTGGTTGCACCAGGCTTGGGGTCTCTACCCTCTGTGTAAAGGAGTCCTTCATCCCAATAAACTTTATGGGCACCTTGAGCATTCCCAGCAGCCTCAGCAGCAGCCTGCTGTCTGAGGGGTTCAAGAGAAGGACAGGTTAACTGAGCCTGCCCCAAGTCTGCCCTAGAAGGCCCCCCTGTCCCCAGAAACTCAACCTGGTCAGGTTCAAGTTCTTCAGAGACAGTTCCTTCAGGGGTCTCAAGACCGGCTTCCTGTGAAGCTTGATCCTCACTTGTAGGCAGTTGGGAAGGCACAGCCTTAACCCTCCTGTTCTTCTTCTTGGAAGGTGCTTGGTCCATTGTTCCAGGATCCAAGACCTGAGGTTCAGAGAGGCACTTTTTGGCCTGTGACCTGGTCAAAGCAAGGACATGTGATGATATCCCTAACATCTCTGTATGAGTCCTGTACTCAACTTCTGACCATAGAGAGTTCTCCAGGTCATTGCCCAACAAACATTCAACTGGGAGATCAGCACTAACCACAACTCTTTTTAGGCCAGTTACCCCTCCCCAGGAAAAGTTAACAAGTGCCACACTATGTGTAGTAGTGACATTGCTGGCATTGGTCACCAGGTAAGTGTCACCTGGCAGGTATTGTCCAGGGTCCACAAAGTTAGGTGTCACCATTGTGACACTGGCACATGTGTCCCTGTAAGCTTGAGCCACTTTGTTATTAATCAAAGGCATCTGTCTGTGTCGTAATTGGCATGGCCGCGTTAGCGATTAGCTGAAACTACACGTTGTCCTCCTTAACTTGGCTATATATGAAAACGCCATTTTGAATGTTGCGGCGGCCATCTTAGACCATAAGCGGCCTCGTGGCCGGCGTGCCCTTTAGTCCGTTGTCCGTACCACTGACCACTTCAGTCTGCCCAGCAACAGGCTATTTTTAGTACTGGTCAAGCTTGCACATGCGCAGTCCCAACTGACCAGTTAGCCTTCAGGAATGTGCGCCAAACTGACCAGCGGAGTTGTGCCCCCTCCAATGAGCTGGCTGTGTTCCAAAACATGACCATATATGTACCTAAATGTGTTCTAAACCTGTGCCGCCTATCTTTTATTGCCCCAAAACTGTATATAAATCGGAGTCACACCAGTGTTCGGTGTGATACCTCTTGCATTACCGAAGGGTGCTGTTTGAGTGTACCACCACCCCATGGGGCCTTAATAAACTTGTTCTTTGCCTTTTACAGTTTCCGTGCCAACAGTTCTTGAGTGTAAGTGGGTTATCTTCGGAGCATGTAGGCCTTGGGAACCCTGATTACTTCAAATTGGCGACCACGACCAGGGACTCATCGGCGACTCGGATGCCCGAAGGAGAGGTCGTGACAAAGGCTTGGAAACTCGCCATGGACGCGCGCTGCCACTGAGTGACCCGAGTCTTGGCTCCCACAGTGCTTCTTCCTTTCCTTCCGATCTGACCTTCCAGGTGGCGCCGGTCTCCGACTGAGTTTTCGAGTGTCGGCGTTGCTGGGAAAGTGCCGTTTGGCTGATTTGATTACAAGACCTTGGCAGTTGGAATCTGGACATTTGAGAATTTGGGTAAGATTTGTGTTCGGTAAGGTAGTCTTCGGACGCTTACTGAAGTTCTATGATTTGTGATCGGTAAGGTAGTCCTCGGACGCTTGCCGAAGTCCTACGATCTACGTTTTGATTTGAGTTAGCTAACGTTGTGACTTTGTGATCTTTGAACTTATATGTGTAGTGCACTTCACATAGGCAGGCATGTAGAGATGTTTCTCTAACTTTGTTTTTTTCCCCTGAGCGGCACATTTGTGTGAAGTACTGTAAGTGCCATTTTGTACGGTGTCACGCTTTCGTGATACTTTTTGAACATGCCTGTTTTCAGCACACTCCGAGGGATGTGCTGTCTTGGAAATGGTACCACAATTAGGTTAGCGGAAGCACAGCCGGCTCCCCCAGAAGGAACACCAAACCGTGAGATGTACATAAAATTTGGCCTTCCCCCTATTATGTACAGCAAATTATGGCATAAGTACACCAAGTCTGATCCCGAATTGCAATGGCCTCTACATGGGTCGTTCGATTTACGAAAAGTACAGTTTGTGGAGCAATGTTTGTTTCAACGCAGGTCTAGACAAAACATGTTTGATTGTGTGCGAATGTGGGAGAAAGCGGTGCGTGAGCGAATGAAGCGTGAAGTTGCCTTGGCGGACAAAGAGCAGCGCAAGGCGGCTCGGGATAAGGCTTTACAGCTTGAGGAAAAGGAGGCTCAGGAGAAGAAAGAGAGGGAGGAACGGGAACGTAAATTGCAAACGACTGGTCAATTTCCTATTCGCCGACCGCTTTATCCTGTCCTTAATAATGAAACTGATGATTTTTCATTGCTAGATCGGTCACCGCCTCCGTACGTTTCGCCAACGGCTCCAGTTGAAGATTCGGGAGATGATGGGCAGGATAAGTCGGAACAGAAGGGTATATCCGCTCTCAGGTTCTCTGCGGAGAGGTCTGCACATTTACGTAGTTGGGCTCGTAAAGTGAATAAGAAATGTGTTTCTCAGGATGAGGTGATTGCGGAGAAGCGTAAATGGTCGGATCTTGAATTAATGTATTTTTTGTCTAGTTTGGCGGATGAAGTTGTTACCGCGTATCGTGAACTTTCAGACACGTTAGAATCTAAATCTGTGTCAGTGCATCGTGAGAATTTGGATAAAGGTTTATTTGCTCTTTCAGATGTTGATGACCTTTTCAAGCAACTGATCCAGCTGCGGGATGAAACGACCAGATTGCGGGAGGAGCGAAAGAGGAGGCAAAAGGAGGCTGAGTCGGAGCCTGACGAGCAGATTAAACAGTGTTCTCTCCGGGGTTCAGATAAGAGTTCTGCATTGCATGTTATGCCTATGCGTGAAGCTGCACCTTTGTATGTCCCTCCTAAAGGGCTAGGTACAGATGAGGATAAATTGTCGAAGGATGCGAAGGGGTATTTTGTATACAATTGGGTGTACACGCCCTGGAATAGAGCAGATGTTATGGCATTGAAAAATTCTCTACCTGACCTTCGGAAAAATCCGGCGGCATTTTATGAAGGGGTGGAAGGGGCTATTTCGTCTTGTGTGATGACTCTTGTTGATATAGATTTGTTCTTTGGGCTAATTCTACCACCTGATATGTGGAGGCAAATTCGTAAAAATAATGATGAAACAATATTGGGGGGGACATGGAAAGAAATAAATGCTGCCGATTTAGATAGGGAACCGGCATGTAAGCCTTGTCAGCTAATTCTAGATCTTCCGGCAGCTATCTTGATTAAATTAAAGACGCTTGTTCCCTCTAAAAAGATCGATTGGACTATGTTAACTTCGTGCAAACAGAAACCCGATGAAACGGTTTCAGATTTCTTTACACGTTTCGAGGAGGCATTCCATGATTACAGTGGTCAATCTTTAACAGACGATACGGGTCGGCATTTGTTTGTAGATAAGTATGTGGCTAATCTCCTTCCGGAGATTGCAAGACGATTGAAATCGAGTGAAAGTTCCTGGGCCACGGCGACCCCTGCGTCTTTGTTAACTATGGCTCAGTACTATGAGCGGCAGGAATTGGAGGCTAAAGAAAGTGTTGAGAAAAAGGCGAAAGAATTGAAAACGAAGGTGATGTTGGCGCAGGTTCGGGGAACACAGGGCAGAGGGAATGATAGAGGTAGACGAGGTGGAGGGAATACGTCGTATGGTCGTACGGATATAGCGGAGGATCAGTGTGCTTATTGTAAGGAGTTTGGGCATTGGGCTGATGATTGTCCGGTACTTCGTGAGCAGCGTAGTCAGCGTGGTCGAGGAGGTGGTAGGTCGAGAGGAGGTTATACGGGAGCGAGAGGTGGCGGAAATGATCGTAGAAGAGTTGAGGAGAGGGGCCGTGGCCAGGATGAGCGAAACACGTTTGATAGACGAAATCAATATCAGATTTCAGGGGGTGAGAATGTGGAGCACCAGGATTATGTGCATGCATAGGACTGCGTAGGATGGGATAAGGAATCAATTGAAGTTCCGGTAGATCAGCAGGGGCCATATGTAACAGCGGGTATTCTGGGTTCTACTGATCAATTTCTAGTCGACACAGGAGCTACACGTAGCGCTTTGTCGAAAAACTTGGTTCCGAGGGCTCCCCTGTCTGGCGAAATGATTACATGTGTAGGGTTCGATGGCACGCCCTCCCCTAGCCCATTGTCAAAGCCCCTTGCACTATGTCTTGACAAATTTTTCAGTTTTGGTCAATTTTTGTTATCACCCCATACACCAGATAATATCCTGGGGATTGATTTGCTTAAATATTTTCGAGCAACGATACGGTGCGCTCCTGAGGGAGTGCGGGTTATCCTGAATGACAATTATCCTGACCCCGACAGGTTTTACACTATCTTAGACATTCCAGCTTTGGCCTCTCTACCGCATACGCTATGGGCGACCTCAGATACGGATGTGGGAGAGATGCGTATTCCACCAATACACATTACTGTTAAGGAGGGGGCCCCTCTACCACGAGTGCCACAGTATAAGATTTCGAGAGAAGGTGAAATTGCATTGACACATATTGTTCAGGATTTAATTTCTGCAGGGGTTGTGGAGCAGGTCCCTTATAATGTTTGCAACAGTCCTATTCTTCCGATCCTTAAGAGAGATACTGACGACAAAGTCTATCGCTTTATTATTGACTTGAGAGAGATCAACAAAATTGTCATTCCCCAATACCCGGTGGTGTCCGATATTACGACTTTGCTTACATTGGTCCCACCCACGGCCACAACGTTTAGTGTAATCGATTTGAAAAACGCGTTCTTTTCCATCCCTGTTCATCCTGATAGCAGATACTTGTTTGGCTTCACGTTAAATAATAAATCGTATAGATTTTGTCGTGTTCCCCAAGGTTATACTGAAAGCCCTAGCATCTACAGCCAGGCTTTGAAGAGACAGCTAGATTCCTTTAAATTGCAGACTGGCGTTGCTCTCATCCAGTACGTGGATGACCTTCTGCTTGCTGCTGACTCTTATGCACAATGAGAAGAAAGTACACTTGCGTTGCTTTCCTTTTCTGCACAGAACAATCATAAGGTTTCGAAGAAAAAGCTTCAATACTGTAGACCTCAGGTGACCTACCTCGGTCATCTGTTGTCTAAGGAGGGGCGTGCATTAACATCTGATCGGATTCAAGCAATTCTAGACACACCAGTCCCCCGCACGCAGAGAGATGTACGTGCCTTCATAGGGTTGACATCCTTTTGTAGACAGTGGATCATGGGTTTTTCACACATCATAAAACCCTTGCTAGCGTTATTGTCCAAAACTACACCAATGCCTCTTGAATGGACAGATGAATGTCAGAAGGCTTTTGAACAGTTGAGGCAGGCCCTTTGTTCCGCACCCGTGTTAGGCACACCAGACTACACGAAACTTTTCACATTGTACGTGCACGAGAATGATGGGTGTGCGTTGTCAGTGTTAGTGCAAATACACGGGGATAAGCAGAGACCATGTGCATACTTCTCTGCTATTCTTGATCCTGTAGCACGAGGGTTGCCTGGGTGTTTTTGAGCGGTAGCAGCAACGGCAGTAGCCATACGACAGAGTGAGGGAATAGTGTTATCGCACAAACTGCTGGTGCTAGTTCCTCACGCAGTAGATGCTCTGCTAAACCAAACAAAGACCCAATACCTCACGAGTGCACGGCTAACAGGATATGAGCTGACACTTTTGGCGCCACATATTACACTGAAAAGATGCGCTACTCTGAACCCTGCCACTTTATTGCCCTATCCGGCCGAGGA